>NC_083116.1:84312681-85803181 GCF_949774975.1 Lagenorhynchus albirostris | reverse complement strand
AAAGATTTTCACTGGGAGCATAGGGTAGTAGGTTATGAGAGCTCAAATCGTGGCACACATATTGTGTCAAGAAGTCCTTCTTGGGGGTAGGCTGAGATCATGAAAAAATAAAAACATTTACCTGTCTTTTAAGGTAATGGAGACGAGCCACTGGGTGTAGTTACAAAGCTGATCAGTGGCCTGAGAAAGGCGAGGTCAGTAGATGAGGGATATTGCCATGAGAAACACTGATTTGGACCAGAGAACCAAACCCAGAACCATGTCCAGGAGCTAAGTCTCAAGAGTATCCATCCCATGAATGGAAACATCACCTTATTTGTGCTTTGACATCTTGCCACCTGAGCATATGCATAAGTGAACTGTTGCCCCGCCTGTACCTCCAAACCTCACCTTCTCACTGCCTTCTTATTACATGAGTGGAAACAAGATCCTGTCTGTGCCTCACGACCTTGTACCACAATCATCTAGCCAATGTGTGAGGACCCTTAGCCATGGCACTTGAAGGGGTGCTTTCTGGTCACCCTGGACATCTACAGGTGTCAGAGAGGAGCTCTTTGAGACAAGAACTGGGGCATATTAATATATCACTAGCTAGGGACAGAGGGGTATAGACACTATTATACACCTGACAACTGAAATAATATGTTTTAGTATCAACCTTAGTACCAAAAGCAGTGGTAACATGGGTATTAAAATTATTTGGCTGGACTTGACTATAAGATAATCATCCAAATCTAGAATCATAATTGTTGTAATTAGATTATCATCAAAAGAAAAATACAAAATTAAAATATTTTATGAAGAATATGTGGACAACTGAGAATATGCTTTTGGACCCCTCACAGGCCATGGAACTTAGTTTGAGAAACATTAGGTTAGGACAGCCTCAGAAGGGATTATCAATATGAGATGAAATAATATTGAAACCTAAATTGGACTTTTCTTTGTATGAAATGAGAGTGACAATTCAAGGCTTAATCCAATGTTTCTTAACTACAATATACCTAAGAATCACCTAGAATGCTTAGTGAAATGTAAATTCCTAGGCCCCTAGCTATTCTGATTCAGTAGTTCAGGAGTGAGGCCCAGAAGCCTGCATTTTAAACAGGTGATTCTGATTCAGACACATCAGGGATCATACTTTCAGAAACACTGAATCTGCCAACAAGTGGGCCACTAAAGTGATACAGCCCCAAGAAGAGGAATTCTCCCCAATAATCCTCTTCTATGGGGCCAAGGGGGACAACAGGCTGGAGAAATTTTCCCAAGACAGACCCAGAGGTGGGAACAGACAGATTGGTTGATCAAGGGATGCATTCTACTGGCAGAGGAAGGGAACCTTTGCTACCCCAGTAGAGTCTGGATTTTGGACTGGTAGCCGACTGCTATGTGCTGTTTCCTTTCCTCTTTTCCAAATGCTAGTTTTAATTTCAATTATCTGGTTTTCCTTCCACCATTGTGCAACTGGGTATATTAGAGGTTGGTTAAATGTATAATTTAGACATAGTTTGCCTAACTATGACAATTGTATCAGTTAAAAATTTTAGTTAAAAATGATAGAAAACCCATATGAACTTGTGTAAGCAAACAAAGATTTATTATTTTAATACTTTTATTGAGATTTAATTGATATGTAATAAATTGCACATATTTAGAGTGCACAATTGTGATAAGTTTTGACATATATATGTATATATATATATACATACATATATGAAATCATCACCACAATCAATATAATGAATATATCCATCACCACCCCAAATTTCCCTATGCCCCTTTGTAATTCCTCTCACCTACCCTTGCCCCCCTGCCCCCACAGGCGACCACTGCTCTGCTTTCTGTCACTATAGATTAGCTGTAATTTCTAGACCTTTATATAAACGGAGTCATGCAGTATGTACTCATTTTTGTCTGGCTTCTTTTACTCAGCACACTTTAGTTTGAGATTCATCTGTGTTGTGGTATTGTAATTCACTCATTTTTATTGCTGAGTAGAATTCCATTGTATGGATGTACCACAATTTTTTTAAATCCAATTCACCTGTTGATGGACCTTTGGCTTGTTTCCAGTTGGAGACTTAAAAATAAAGTGGCTATAAACATTCTTGTACAAGTCTTTATGTGTGAAAATATACTTTCATTTCCCTTGGATAAATTCCTAGGAGAAGAATGATTGAAGCATATGGCAGATGTATAGCTAACTTTTACGAAACTGCTAAACGGTTTTCCAAAGTGGCTGGACCGTTTTATATTCCACTAGCAGTGTGTAAGAGTTCCAGTTCCTCCACATACTCCAACAGTTGGGTTGGTTAGTTTTTAAATTTTAGCCATTCTATATGGTAGTAGTAGTATCTCACTGTGGCTTTAATTTTCATTTCCCTAATGACTAAAGGTGTTGAGTGCCTTTTTTACGTGCTTATTGCCATCCATATATCTTCTGTGGTAGAGTGGTCAAATATTTTGCCTGTTTTTAATTTAAATTTTTCTTTTTAAATTTTTTAAGTTTTTTGGCTTCGTTGGGTCTTCATTGCAGCATGTGGGCTTTCTCTAGTTGTGGTGAGCGGTGCTACTCTTCGTTGCGGTGCACGGGCTTCTCATTGCGGTGGCTTCTCTTATTATGGAGCACAGGCTCTAGGCGCGCGGGTTTCAGTAGTTGCAGCACGCAGCCTCTGTAGTTGCCGCACATGGACCCTAGGGTGCGTGGGCTTCAGTAGTTGTGGCTCAGGGGCTCTAGAGTGCAGGCTCAGTAGTGTGGTACATGGGGTTAGTTGCTCCACTGCATGTGGGATCTTCCGGGACCAGGGCTTGAACCCATGCCCCCTGCATTGGCAGGTGGATTCTTAACCACTGCACTACCAGGGAAGTCCCTTAATTTTTTTTTTTATTATTGAGTTTTTGTTTTGTTTTGTTTTTATAGATTAAAGTAGTCATATTTGACTTATAGATGCTTCACACTGATCAATTAACAGAAAAATAAATATAACCTAATCATGAGGAACAAATATGCTGCAACTTTAATGACACAGAGGGCACTCCTACTGTGAAAAAAATTAGAAAATTGTGCTCCTCCTTGATGGGAGTTTTTTGTTTTTAACATCTTTATTAGAGTATAATTGCTTTACAGTGGTGTGTCAGTTTCTGCCTTATAACAAAGTGAATCACTTATACATATACATCTCCCCATACTCTTCCCTCTTGCATCTCCCTCCCTCCCACCCTCCCTATCCCACCCCTCTAGGTGGTCACGAAGCACCGAGCTGATCTCCCTGTGCTACGTGGCTGCTTCCTACTAGCTATCTATTTTAGGTTTGGTAGTGTATATATGTCCATGCCACTCTCTCACTTTGGCCCAGCTTACCTTTCCCCCTCCCCGTATCCTCAAGTCCATTCTCTAGTAGGTCTGCATCCTTATTCCCGTCTTGCCCCTAGGCTCTTCTGACCATTTTTTTTTTTTAGATTCCATATATATGTGCTAGGATACGGTATTTGTTTTTCACTTTCTGACTTACTTCACTCTGTATGACAGTCTCTAGGTCCAACCATCTCACTACAAATAACTCAGTTTCGTTCCTTTTTATGCCTGAGTAATAGTCCATTGTATATATGTGCCACATCTTTTTTTTTGACATCTTTATTGGAGTATAATTGCTTTACAACGGTGTGCTGGTTTCTGCTTTATAACAAAGTGAATCAGTTATACATATACGTATGTTCCCATATCTCTTCCCTCTTGCGTCTCCCTCCCTCCCATCCTCCCTATCCCATCTCTCTAGGTGCTCACAAACCACCGAGCTGATCTCTCTGTGCTATGCGGCTGCTTCTCACTAGCTATTTATTTTATGTTTGGTAGTGTATATATGTCCATGCCACTCTCATTTTGTCACAGCATACCCTTCCCCCTCCCCATATCCTCAAGTCCATTCTCTAGTAGGTCTATGTCTTTATTTCCGTCTTGCCCCTAGGCTCTTCATGACATTTTTTTTTCTTAGATTCCAAATATATGTGTTAGCATATGGTATTTGTCTTTCTCTTTCTGACTTACTTCACTCTGTATGACAGACTCTAGGTCCATCCACCTCACTACAGATAACTCAATTTCATTTCTTTTTATGGCTGAGTAATATTCCATTGTGTATATGTGCCACATCTTCCTTATCCATTCATCTGATGATGGACACTTAGGTTGCTTCCATCTCCTGGCTATCGTAAATAGAGCTGCAATGAACATTTTGGTACATGACTCTTTTTGAATTATGGTTTTCTCAGGGTATATGCCCAGTAGTGGGATTGCTGGGTCATATGGTAGTTCTATGTGTAGTTTTTTTTTTTAAATCACTTAATATTTTATTTTATTTTATTTTTATTTTATTTTTATTTTTTTACATCTTTATTGGGGTATAATTGCTTTACAATGGTGTGTTAGTTTCTGCTTTATAACAAAGTGAATCAGTCATACATAAACATATGTTCCCATATGTCTTCCCTGTTGCGTCTCCCTCCCTCCCACCCTCCCCATCCCACCCCTCCAGGCTGTCACAAAGCACCGAGCCAATATCCCTGTGCCATGCAGCTGCTTCCCACTAGCTATCTACCTTACTGCGTTTGTTAGTGTGTATATGCCCATGACTCTCTCTCGCCCTGTCACAGTTCACCCTTCCCCCTCCCCATAACCTCAAGTCCGTTCTCTAAGAGTTCTGCGTCTTTATTCCTGCTTTACCCCTAGGTTTTTCATGACATTTTTTTTTCTTAAATTCCATATATATGTGTTAGCATACGGTATTTGTCTCTCTCTTTCTGACTTACTTCACTCTGTATGACAGACTCTAGGTCTATCCACCTCATTACAAATAGCTCAATTTCGTTTCTTTTTATGGCTGAGTAATATTCCATTGTATATATGTGCCACATCTTGTTTATCCATACATCTGTTGATGGACACTTAGGTTGCTTCCATCTCCTGGCTATCGTAAATAGAGCTGCAATGAACATTTTGGTACATGACTCTTTTTGAATTATGGTTTTCTCAGGGTATATGCCCAGTAGTGGGATTGCTGGGTCATATGGTAGTTCTATGTGTAGTTTTTTAAGGAACCTCCATATTGTTCTCCATAGTGGCTCTACCAATTCACATTTCCACCAGCAGTGCAAGAGTGTTCCCTGTTCTCCACACCCTCTCCAGCATTTATTGTTTCTAGATTTTTTGGTGATGGCCATTCCGACCGGTGTGAGATGATATCTCATTGAAGTTTTTACTTGCATTTCTCTAATGATTAATGATGTTGAGCATTTTTTCATGTCTTTGTTGGCAATCTGTATATCTTCTTTGGAAAAATGTCTATTTAGGTGTTCTGCCCATTTTTGGATTGGGTTGTTTGTTTTTTTGATATTGAGCTGCATGAGTTGCTTGTATGTTTTGGAGATTAATCCTTTGTCAGTTGCTTCATTTGTAAATATTTTCTCCCATTCTGAGGGTTCTCTTTTGGTCTTGTTTATGGTTTCTTTTGCTCTGCAAAAGCTTTTAAGTTTCATTAGGTCCCATTTGTTGTGTGTTTTCTTTTTTAACATCTTTATTGGGGTATAATTGCTTTACAATGGTGTGTTAGTTTCTGCTCTATAAAAAAGTGAATCAGTTATACATATACATATGTTCCCATATCTCTTCCCTCTTGTGTCTCCCTCCCTCCCACCCTCCCTACCCCACCCCTCCAGGCGGTCACAGATCACCGAGCTGATCTCCCTGTGCTATGCTGCTGCTTCCCACTAGCTATCAACCTTACGTATGGCAGTGTATATATGTCCATGCCTCTCTCTTGCTTTGTCACAGCTCACCCTTCCCCCTCCCTATATCCTCAAGTCCATTCTCTATAGGTCTGTGTCTTTATTCCTGTCTTACCCCTAGGTTCTTCATGACATTTTTTCTTAAATTCCATATATATGTGTTAGCATACGGTATTTGTCTTTCTCTTTCTGACTTACTTCACTCTGTATGACAGACACTAGGTCTATCCACCTAATTACAAAGAGCTCAATTTCGTTTCTTTTTTTTTAATTTAAAAAATGAAGGCATTTAATATTAGCAGTTCTTCAAAGAGTTGGGATTTTTTTTCACATCTTTATTGGGGTATAATTGCTTTACAATGGTGCATTAGTTTCTGCTTTATAGTAAAGTGAATCAGTTATACATATACATATGTTCCCATATCTCTTCCCTCTTGTGTCTCCCTCCCTCCCACCCTCCCTATCCCACCCCTCCAGGCGGTCACAGATCACTGAGCTGATCTCCCTGTGCTATGCTGCTGCTTCCCACTAGCTATCTACCTTACATTTGGTAGTGTATATATGTCCATGCCTCTCTTGCGCTTTGTCACAACTCACCCATCCCCCTCCCCATATCCTCAAGTCAGTTCTCTAGTAGGTCTGTGTCTTTATTCCTGTCTTACCCCTAGGTTCTTCATGACATTTTTTTTCTTAAATTCCATATATATGTGTTAGCATACGGTATTTGTCTTTCTCTTTCTGACTTACTTCACTCTGCATGACAGACTCTAGGTCTATCCACCTCGTTACAAATAGCTCAATTTTGTTTCTTTTTATGGCTGAGTAATATTCCATTGTATATATGTGCCACATCTTCCTTATCCATTCATCTGATGATGGACACTTAGGTTGCTTCCATCTCCTGGCTATCGTAAATAGAGCTGCAATGAACATTTTGGTACATGACTCTTTTTGAATTATGGTTTTCTCAGGGTATATGCCCAGTAGTGGGATTGCTGGGTCATATGGTAGTTCTATGTGTAGTTTTTTAAGGAACCTCCATACTATTCTCCATAGTGGCTGTATCAATTCACATTCCCACCAGCAGTGCAGGAGTGTTCCCTTTTCTCCACACCGTCTCCAGCATTTATTGTTTCTAGATTTTTTGATGATGGCCATTCTGACTGGTGTGAGATTACATCTCATTGTAGTTTTGATTTGCATTTCCCTAATGATTAATGATGTTGAGCATTTTTTCATGTGTTTGTTGGCAGTCTGTATATCTTCTTTGGAGAAATGTCTATTTATGTCTTCTGGCCATTTTTGGATTGGGTTGTTTGCTTTTTTTGTTATTGAGCTGCATGAGCTGCTTGTAAATTTTGGAGATTAATCCTTTTTCAGTTACTTCATTTGCAAAGATTTTCTCACATTCTGAGGGTGGTCTTTTGGTCTTGTTTATGGTTTCCTATGCTTTGCAAAAGCTTTGAAGTTTCATTAGGTCCCATTTGTTTATTTTTGTTTTTATTTCCATTTCTCTAGGAGGTGGGTCAGAAAGGATCTTGCTGTGATTGATGTCATAGAGTGTTCTGCCTATGTTTTCCTCTAAGGGTTTGATAGTTTCTGGCCTTTCATTTAGGTCTTTAATGCATTTTGAGCTTATTTTTGTGTATGGTGTTAGGGAGTGATCTAATCTTATACTCTTACATGTACCTCTCCAGTTTTCCAGCACCACTTATTGAAGAGGCTGTCCTTTCTCCACTGTACATTCCTGCCTCCTTTATCAAAGACAAGGTGACCATATGTGTGTGGGTTTATCTCTGGGCTTTCTATCCTGTTCCATTGACCTATCTTTCTGTTTTTGTGCCAGTACCATACTGTCTTGATTACTGTAGCTTAGTAGTATAGCCTGAAGTCAGGGAGCCTGATTCCTCCGGCTCTGTTTTTCGCTCTCAAGATTGCTTTGGCTATTTGGGGTCTTTTGTGTTTCCATACTAATTGGGAAATTTTTTGTTCTAGTTCTGTGAAAAAGACCAGTGGTAGTTTGATAGGGATTGCACTGAATCTGTAGACTGCTTGGGTAGTAGAGTTATTTTCACAATGTTGATTCTTCCAATCCAAGAACATGGTATATCTCTCCATCTATTTGTATCTTCTTTAATTTCTTTCATCAGTGTCTTATAATTCCCTGCATACAGGTCTTTTGTCTCCTAAGGTAGGTTTATTCCTAGATATTTTATTTTTTTTGTTGCAATGCCAAATGGGAGTGTTTCCTTGATTTCATTTTCAGATTTTTCATCATTAGTGTATAGGAATGCAAGAGATTTCTGTGCATTAATTTTGTATCCTGCAACTTTACCAAATTCGTTGTATTAGCTCTAGTAGTTTTCTGGTAGCATCTTTAGGATTCTCTATGTATAGTATCGTATCATTTGCAAACAGTGACAGCTTTACTTCTTCTTTTCCGATTTGGATTCCTTTTATTTCCTTTTCTTCTCTGATTGCAGTGGCTAAAACTTCCAAAACTATATTGAATAAGAGTGGTGAGAGTGGGCAACCTTGTCTTGTTCCTGATGTTAGTGGAAATGCTTTCAGTTTTTCACCATTGAGGATGATGTTGGCTGTGGGTTTTTCATATATGGCCTTTATTATGTTGAGGAAAGTTCCCTCTATTGGCCTTTATTACGTTGAGGAAAGTTTCCTCTATGGCTACTTTCTGCAGGGTTTTTATCATAAATGGGTGTTGAATTTTGTGAAAAGCTTTCTCTGCATCTATTGAGATGATCATATGGGTTTTCTCCTTCAATTTGTTAATATGGTGTATCACATTGATTGATTTGTGTATATTGAAGAATCCTTGCATTCCTGGAATAAACCCCACTTGATCATGGTGTATGATCCTTTTAATGTGCTGTTGGATTCTGTTTGCTAGTATTTTGTTGAGGATTTTTGCATCTATGTTCACCAGTGATACTGGCCTGTAGTTTTGTTTCTTTGTGACATCCTTGTCTGGTTTTGGTATCATGGTGATGGTGGCCTCGTAGAATGAATTTGGGAGTGTTCCTCCCTCTGCTATACCTTAGAAGAGTTTTAGTAGGATCGGTGTTAGCTCTTCTCTAAATGTGTGAGAGAATTCTCCTGTGAAGCCATCTGGTCCTGGGCTTTTGTTTGTTGGAAGATTTTTAATCACAGTTTCCATTTCAGTGCTTGTGATTGGTCTGTTCATATTTTCTATTTCTTCCTGATTCAGTCTTGGCAGGTTGTGCATTTCTAAGGATTTGTCCATTTCTTCCAGGTGGTCCATTTTATTGGGATAGAGTTGCTTGTAGTAACCTCTCATGTTCTTTTGTATTTCTGCAGTGTCAGTTGTTACTTCTCCTTTTTCATTTCTAATTCTACTGATTTGAGTCTTCTCCCTTTTTTTCTTGGTGAGTCTGGCTAATGGTTTATCTATTTTGTTTATCTCCGCAAAGAACCAGCTTTTAGTTTTATTGATCTTTGCTAACGCTTCCTTCATTTCTTTTCATTTATTTCTGATCTGATTTTTATGATTTGTTTCCTTCTGCTAACTTTGGTGATTTTTTGTTCTTCTTTCTCTAATTGCTTTAGGTGCAAGGTTAGGTTGTTTATTCAGTATGTTTCCTGTTTCTTAAAGTGGGCTTGTATTGCTATAAACTTCCCTCTTAGAACTGCTTTTGCTGCATCCCATAGGTTTTGGGTTGTTGTGTCTCCACTGTCATTTGTTTCTAGGAATTTTTTTATTTCCTCTCTGATTTCTTCAGTGATCACTTCGTTATTAAGTAGTGTATTGTTTAGCCTCCATTTGTTTGTGTTTTTTACAGATCTTTCCCTGTAATTGACATTTAGTCTCATAGTGTTGTGGTCGGAAAAGATACTTGATACAATTTCAATTTTCTTAAATTTACCAAGGCTTGACTTGTGACCCAAGATATGATCTATCCTGCAGAATGTTCCATGAGCACTTGAGAAAAATGTGTATTCTGTTGTTTTGGGATGGAGTGTCCTATAAATATCAATTAAGTCCATCTTGTTTAATGTATCATTTAAAGCTTGTGTTTCCTTATTTATTTTCATTTTGGATATCTGTCTATTGGTGAAAGTGGGGTGTTAAAGTCCCCTACTATGAATGTGTTACTGTCGATTTCCCCTTTCATGGCTGTTAGTATTTGCCTTATGTATTGAGGTGCTCCTATGTTGGGTGCATAAATATTTACATTTGTTATATTTTCTTCTTGGATCGATCCCTTGATCATTATGTAGTGTCCTTCTTTGTCTCTTCTAATAGTCTTTTTTTAAAGTCTATTTTGTCTGATATGAGAATTGCTACTCCAGCTTTCTTTTGGTTTCCATTTGCATGGAATACCTTTTTCCATCCCCTTACTTTCAGTCTGTATGTGTCTCTAGGTCTGAAGTGTGTCTCTTGTAGACAGCCTATATATGGGTCTTATTTTTTGTATCCATTCAGCCAATCTGTGTCTTTTGGTGGGAGCATTTATTCTGTTTACATTTAAGGTAATTATCGATATGTATGTTCCTATTCCCATTTTCTATATTGTTTTGGGTTCGTTATTGTAGGTCTTCTCCTTTTCTTGTGTTTCTTGCCTAGATAAGTTCCTTTAGCATTTGTTGTAAAGCTGGTTTGGTGGTGCTGAACTCTCAGCTTTTGCTTGTCTGTAAAGGTTTTAATTTCGCCATCAAATCTGAATGAGATCCTTGCTGGGTAGAGTAATCTTAGTTGCAGGTTTTTCTCCTTCATCACTTTAAATATGTCCTGCCACTCCCTTCTGGCTTGCAGAGTTTCTGCTGAAAGATCAGCTGTTAACCTTACGGGGATTCCCTTGTGTGTTACTAGTTGTTTTTCCCTTGCTGCTTTTAATATGTTTTCTTTGTATTTAAATTTTGACAGCTTGATTAATATGTGCCTTGACGTATTTCTCCTTAGATTTTTCCTGTGTGGGACTCTCTTTTTTTCCTGGACTTGATTAACTATTTCCTTTCCCATATTAAGGAAGTTTTCAACTATAATCTCTTCAAATATTTTCTCAGTCCCTTTCTTTTTCTCTTCTTCTGGAACCCCTATAATTCGAATGTTGGTGCGTTTAATGTTGTCCCAGATGTCTCTGAGACTGTGCTCAGTTCTGTTCATTCTTTTTTCTTTATTCTGCTGTGCAGTCGTTATTTCCACCATTTTATCTTCCAGGTCACTTATCCATTCTTCTGCCTCAGTTATTCTGTTATTGATCCCATCTAGAGTTTTTGTTTTTTATTGTGTGTGTGGTATGCAGGCCTCTCACTGTTGTGGCCTCTCCTGTTGCGGAGCACAGGCTCCGGATGCGCAGCCTCAGTGGCCATGGCCCACAGGCTTAGCTGCTCCGCGGCATATGGGATCCTCCCAGACTGGGGCACGAACCCGTGTCCCCTGCATCGGCAGGTGGACTCTCAACCACTGCGCCACCAGGGAAGCCCCCATCTAGAGTGTTTTTAATTTCATTTATTGTGTTGTTCATCATTTTTTGTTTCATCTTTAGTTCTTCTAGGTCCTTGTTAAATGGTTCTTGCTTTTTTGTCTATTCTATTTTCAAGATTTTGGATCATCTTTACTATCATTATTCTGAATTCTTTTTCAGGTAGACTGCCTATTTCCTCTTCATGTGTTAGGTCTGGTGGGTTTTTATCTTGCTCCTTCATCTGCTGTGTGTTTTTCTGTCTTCTCATTTTGCTTATCTTACTGTGTTTGGGGTCTCCTTTTTGCAGCTGCACGTTCGTAGTTCCCGTTGTTTTTGTTGTCTGTCCCCAGTGGCTAAGGTTGGTTCAGTGGTGGAGGAGACTAGTGCCTGTGTTCTGGTGGATGAGGCTGGTTCTTGTCTTTCTGGTGGGCAGGTCCATGTCTGGTGGTGTGTTTTGGGGTGTCTGTGGACTTATTATGATTTTAGGCAGCCTCTCTGCTAGTGGGTGGGGTTCTGTTCCTGTCTTGCTAGTTTGTGGCATAGGTGTCCAGCACTGTAGCTTTCTGGTCGTTGAGTGAAGTTGGATGCTGGCATTGAGATGGAGATCTCTGCGAGATTTTCGCCATTTGATATTATGTGGAGCTGGGAGGTCTCTTGTGGACCAGTGTCCTGAAGTCGGCTCTCCCACCTCAGAGGCACAGCACTGACTCCTGGCTGCAGCACGAAGAGCTTTTTTTCCACACGGCTCAGAATAAAAGGGAGAAAAATTACATAGAAAGAATTAGTAGAAGTAGGAAGAAAAAAAGAAAGAAAGAAGAAAAGAAGGAAAGAAAGAAGGGAGGGAGGGAGGGAGAGACTGAGGGAGGAAGGAAGGAAGGAAGGAGGCAAGGAAGGAATAAAGAAAGAAGATAAAGTAAAATAAAATAAAGTAAAATATAATAAAGTTATTAAATTAAAAAAATAATTAGTAAGAAAAAAATTTAAAAAGCAAAAACAAAAAATGGACGGATAGAACCCTAGGACTAATGGTGGAAGCAAAGCTATACAGACAAAATCTCATAAAGAAGCATACACATACACACTCACAGAAAGAGGAAAAGGGGAAAAATCATAAATCTTGCTCTCAAAGTCCACCTCCTCAATTTCGGATGATTCGTTGTCTAAAGGAGGGAAGGAAGGAAGGAAGGAAGGAAAGAAAGAAAGAAAGAAGATAACGTAAAATAAAATAAAGTTATTAAAATAAAAAATAATTATTAAGAAAAAAATTGAAAACAAACAAGCAAAAACGGACGGATAGAATCGTAGGACAAATGGTGGAAGCAAAGTTATACAGACAAAATCTCACACAGAAGAGTACGCATACCCACTCACAAAAAGAGGAAAAGGGGAAAAAATCATAAATCTTGCTCTCAGAGTCCACCTCCTCAATTTGGGATGATTCGTTGTCTATTCATGTATTCCACAGATAAAGGGTACATAAAGTTGATTGTGGAGCTTTAATCCGCTGCTTCTGAGGCTGCTGGGAGAGATTTCCCTTTCTCTTCTTTGTTCTCACAGCTCCCAGGGGCTCAGCTTTGGATTTGGCCCCGCCTCGGCGTGTAGGTCACCGGAGGGCGTCTGTTTTTTGCTCAGACAGGATGGGGTTAAAGGAGTCGCTGATTCAGGGGCTCTGGCTCACTGAGGCCGGGGGGAGCGAGGGGCACGGAGTGCTGCGGCAGAGACCGGCGTGACGTTGCACCAGCCTGAGGCTCACCGTGCGTTCTCCCGGTGAAGTTGTCCCTGGATCCCAGGAAGCTGGCAGTGGCAGGCTGCACAGGCTCCCCGGAAGGGAGGTGTGGATAGTTACCTGTGTTCACACACAGGCTTCTTGGTGGCGGCGGTAGCAGCCTTAGCGTATCCTGCCCGTCTCTGGCGTCCCCGGTTTTATCCGCGGCTCGCGCCCGTCTCTGGAGCTCCTTTAAGCAGCGCTCTTAATCCCCTCTCCTTGTGCACCAGGAAACAAAGAGGGAAGAAAAAGTCTCTTGCCTCTTCGGCAGCTCCAGACCTTTTCCCGGACTCCTTCCCGGCTAGCCGTGGCGCACTAACACCCTGCAGGCTGTGTTCACTCCGCCAACCCCAGTCCTCTCTATATATGTTTTTTAATTAGTTTTCTTTCACTCTCATCCATTGCTATATATAGACGTGATGGATGTGATGGTGAACTTCATCATTTATTCCGAAGGTTACAGACTATAAGATCAGGATGGAACTGGAAAAGGAAAGACATCACGTAGAGATCCTCGACTTGGGGCTGGATATAGTAACTGGTGAGACTTTTGTTGATTGTCTATGAGGAAGGAGTAAATGTACTTTCAGTTGTACATGGAATAGTTGCATTATATAAGGGGTTGCATTATGCAATTTTTAAAATTACAAGTATAGGAAGGTGGCTATTGGGCAGACAAGGAGTGGCCTGTGGTGGACAGCAATTGTTTGTGCCTGTGCAGCATCCTTCTTTTAGTACTAACTCCTCCTTTTTCCTATGGGGAACTATCCCACCCCAATAATTACACACACTCTTGTCTTCTTTTTCTGACTTACTTCACTTAGTATGATAACTTCTAGGTCCATCCATGTTGCTGCAAATCGCATTATTTCATTCTTTTTTTATGGCTGAGTAACATTCTATTGTATATATGTACCTACACACACTCTTTATGAAACTGCCATTTAAGTCCTCTTATTTCCCATGGTGAAAGGGTGAGCATGTGATCTAGTTTAGGTCAGTAAGACTCTCTCAGGAACTTGAACTTTTGTGTAATAACACAAAGATAGGAAAAATATCGTTGGAGCAGATCCATCTTGACAATGGCATATGGTCAATTAGAACTGACTAGCTAGATCCTAGGAGTTGTCCTGGTTCTTGTTCTTTCTGAGATTCAGTTGTTGGGTTTTTTTTTCATTAATTTTATGAGTTATCTCATTCTTCTTCCAGTAAATTCCTTTGGTTCTTTTGCTAGAATAAATCAGGTTTGGTTGCTTGCAATCAAGGGACCCTAACTAATACCCCAGTATGTATTGTTGAGTGAAAACGGCAAGTCATAAAGCAGTATGAAGGAGAGTAGATCAAGATGGAGGACTAAGCACATACTCCAGCATCCTGCTCCTACTCTAAGTATTTGGAAAGGACAAAGATGATATATTTTAAAAAGAAATAAATATTGTGCTTAAAAACTGGAAAAGGCACTCCCAGGAGACCCAGAATTATGAGGTATCTGTGGAAGATGGAAGGCAAATATAATTGGAAAGACAAAGGAAACCAAACCCTTGAATCACAAAAACAGGCAAAAATTGTTGCAAAAGGTGGAGGCATCTTAGAGGAGGAGATGTTCCAAGCTTAGAGATAATAGAAACTTGTAGCAAAAGAGAGCCAAAGGTGTTTGCTTGAAGGATGAAACAAGGGCAGCTGTGTGAGGAGAAGCACTTGGGCTGCAGAGGCAAGGTAGTATCCAGGCAGCTGATGCCCCCAGAAGGCAAGGAATTCTCCTATCCTCAGAAGACTACCTAGGAGTGTACTCTGTCCAGCAGTACCCTGACCCCATACCCTAACACTGAATGCAGGCTCTGGTTAACACAGTGTAGCACTCATGCAAGGTTCAGAGAAAATTCAAAATCAGCATACAGTATGATTCCATCTATTTGATCTTTGTGAAAAAGGAAAAAAACTCACCAAACCTATTTATGGAGAGTATATATACATTTTATATGCATAACAAAGGGTCTAGAAGAGTATACAGTAACCAATTGACGGTGGTTACTCGTTAGAGGTGATAAGGAAACTACTTCTACTTTTTACTTTGTGGAGTTCTTTATTGTTTAGATTTTTTAAAAAACATGATTTTTTAAAAACATCTTTATTGGAGTATAATTGCTTTACATTGTTGTGTTAGTTGCTGCTGTATAACAAGGTGAATCAGCTATATGTATACATATATCCCCATATCCCCTCCCTCTTGCGTTTCCCTCCCACCCTCCCTATCCCAGGAGATATGGGGATATATGTATATGTATAGCTGATTCATTTTGTTATAAAGCAGAAGCTAACACACCACTGTAAAGCAATTATACTCCAATGAAGATGTTAAAAAAGGTCTCTTTTATTTTATTTTTTTAAAAAAATATATATATTTATTTATTTTTGGCTGCGTTGGGTCTTCATTGCTGCGCGTGGGCTTTCTCTAGTTGTGGCGAGCGAGGGCTACTCTTCATTGCTGTGCGCGGGCTTCTCATTGTGGTGGCTTCCCTTGTTGCGGAGCACGGGCTCCAGGCGCACAGGCTTCAGAAGTTGCAGCATGCGGGTTCAGTAGTTGTGGCTCACGGACTCTAGAGCGCAAGCTCAGTAGTTGTGGCACACGGGCTCAGTTGCTCCACAGCATGTGGGATCTTCCCGGACCAGGGATCGAACCCCCGTCCCCTGCATTGGCAGGCAGATTCTTAACCACTGTGCCACCAGGGAAGTCCTAAAAGGTATCTTTCATTATGTTTTCTCATACAATGATTTTATTGAATTATTATTCACATACCAAAAATTCATCCCTTTAAAGTGTACAATTCAATGATTTTTGATGTGTCCACAAGATTGTGTAAATCATCACTAATATCTAATTCTAGGTATTGAATGTTCTAGAATATTTTCTTCATTTCATGAAGAAACACTATGCCCCTTAGCAGTCACTCCCCATTTCTCCTTCCCCCAGCCTCTGGCAACCACTTCTAGTCTCTATAGATTTGCCTCTTCTGAACATCTCATATAAATGAAATCATGCAATATGTGGCCTTTTATGTTGCTTTCTTTTACTTAGCATGTTTTCAAGAGTTTTCCATGTTGTAACATGCATTAACACTTCATTTTTATGCTTGAATAGTATTAAATTGTATGAATATACCACATTTTGTTTGTCTATTCATCAACCAATAGACATTTGAGTCATTTCCACTTTGAGGCTATTATGAATAATGCTGCTATGAACATTTGTGTACAAGCATTCATGTGGACATGTGTTCTCAATTCATTTGAGTATATACACAGAAGTGGAATTTCTGGATGATATGGTAACTCTATGTTTTATTATTTGAGGAACTGCCAAACAATTTTCCAAAGCAGTGGCACCATTTACATTCCCACCAGCGATATATGAGGGTTCTGATTTCTCCACATCCTCACCAACATTTGTCATTGTCCAATGTATTCGTTTTTGTTATTAAAATAATCTACAGTAGACACCTCTAAGGAGGACTTTTGGAACCACCCTAGATGCACAGGTGTGGGCTTCCAGACACCAAGTTTGTAAACATGACCCTGTTCTCTGGCCACAGATGATTGGACTGGGAGTGGGCATCTGATCCAAACAGAAACAATAAGCCCGTTCCGTGGGGCCCTTGGAACTGAGACTAAGAGAGTCCAGTCTCAGTTTGATAACTCTCTTAAATGATGGAGGAGATGGAAACTCTCGAGCTGTTGATAATCATTTCCCACCCTGTAGACCAGGAAGCAGCGAGAATCAATTGGCAGTAAGAGAGAAGAATGAAGCAAATATGTGTTGAGTAGCAGAGACTAGAGATGGAAAGAGAGGACTTCCTGGGTGTTTGAGAATTTGATTCCTTCCTGAGGCCCAGTTTCTGTCTTTGGATTTCTTTAGCTACTCTTGTATCTTTATAAAGTATTCTCTTTCTTGCATAAGTTAGAATTTGTTTTTGTTACTTGCATCTATAAGAACATTAACTACTACAGAAATAAAACATGAAAATGACAAAAATGGATTTTATAAAACAAAAACAACAGGTGGCCTCTTTAGATAATCAAGGACAGGAAAATAAATCATTGTTTCTATTTCCTTTCTCTCTCTGGATCCACTCCATCCTCCTTTTCCTTCTGCAAATCAGGTTCTTCCTCCCTCTCAAAGCCCCACTGCTCCACCATAATTTCAGCTTGAGGGTCTACAATGCTGGTGACTCCCACGCTGACTCTAAATGACCTTTCAATTCAAATGCCCAGAGTTATCTCTTTGACCAATACCTCAGGGTCCCATTTCTAGCTCTCAGAATAACCTGATTGGTTCAGTTTGGGACATGTGTCCAGCACTGGTCCAAAGAACTGTGGCGAGTTGTCTGGGGCCACCTTGCATGGTCTGTGCACAGGGAAGTTTCTCTACAGAACAGGATTAGACATAGAGGAAATGAATGTGTATACTTTCCGAGTCCCTGCATATCTGGGAATGTCTCTTCTTCTGCCCTTATACGTGAATGATAGCTTGGTGGGATATAGAATTCTGGCATCACAACCTTGGCTCCATAGATAATGCTCAATTGTCCTCTCACATTTTGTGGTGTGAAAGAAAATCTGAGGGTGACCTGATTTTTTTCCCCCTTTGCTGTTTTTCTTTCTGGATTCTTATAGGATTTCTTTCCTTACTCATGAAATTCTTTCATGTTGCTTTTCTTTTTACTCATTATCATCATCTTTTTATTTTTTAGGTTATAGAAGAATTTCTTTCAAGAATAACAGACCTGGTTTGCAGCGGGATCCAATGTACTGTTCACTATCTCCACTGTGTTTTCAAATTTGATAATTAAATTTTTCATCTGAAAGTAAGCTTGACTTGTTTTTGAAATGTCCTCTCAAATCTCATTGAGAATACCTATTTGCAATTTTCTAAAGTTGTCACCTATTATCAAAGGTAAACAGTTCCTCAGAATGGTCTCCTGTCTTAAATTATTGAATCTTTTTGTGAGCTCATTACTTGTCTCTGACTGCTTATTCTGAAGAGGGGGACTATATTTGTCTATTACTGATGTTAGAGATCGGTTCCCTCTGTCTAGGATAGATGCTATCCAAGACCAAGGGGAAGAAAGAACGTTTATATTTCCTTTAGTTTTATTTTTCTATATTGGGGGAATTCAACTGGGACACGAAGAGGATGGAATGAGCTACCAAAAGATGATCATATGCTGGGGAAGTTAACTGTTTTATAAAATGGTCAATGTTCCCCCCAACCATTCCATGTGCCAGCACCATGTCCCAATGTCTCTCATGACTCGAATTTTCTCCCTAGAGTGACCTTTCATTCCCTTCACCTCAGGCTCCTACTGTCTGAGATTTGGAACTCCTGTGACTGGTCATAAGTCTAAATGCCCATGGAAAATAGGGAGCCTACAGTACAACAAGGAATGTTCCTGATGTGCCGGTGCTTATTGTGATAGCCTGAAGCTAGTTGGGGCACAACAGCCCTTCTCTAACTGGTTCAACTACCTATTTTAGAATCTTGCTATGGTGATGCCTCCAACTTTGCTTGCCATCTGCAGCAAATGAAGGCTAGAGTCAGACTTCAGCCAGTTCATTCACATGTGGCATGCTGGAACAGTTACCCCAGTCCTTTGGTTTTCTCCCTGGCATCTGTCCTATGGCCTGCCTCTGTTCCCAGGCCCTGATGCCGACTTTGGACATTTCCAAAGCTCTTCTGGGGAATAGCTCTCTTACTTCTTACTACTTTGCCTGAATTGAATTGTAGTTACTCACTGCTTTTATCAAACTGTCTTGTAGCTGTTTTAAAAAGTTTATGATCTATTCATTGTTAACTCATAAAGACTTTGTCCTATTTTTATAGTTCTTGGGTTGTTTCAGTGGGATTATGAAGGAAAAAGACAAACACATGTGCTGAAATCATTATCTTTTATGCATACTGAAATACTTAGTGAAAAAGTATATTGATGTCTCTAACTTACTTTGAAATGCATCAAAAAGTAATATGGGTTTATGGATAGATATATGATAAAACAAATATAGCTAAATATTAATTATAGAATCTAGGTGGTGGGTATGTTAGTGTTCACTGTATAATTCTTATGATTTTTCTATATGTTTGAAAAAATCGTAATAAAATGTTAAAAAATAATTATTTTCAAACTGGAAGCCAATTCTTAAACTTTGCTTCATCATTTGTTTGGAGATCATATTCAAGTAATTTTCACAAGCAGGTAATGAGGATGTATATTTTTGAACCCATCATTATCTTTTGCCTTCTAAAGGACTTCTCTCCTTGGGTCATCCCCTCTGCTGCATAAGAGTATTTCCTTTTCCACTAGATTACTGACATACTCTAGTTTATCCAACCTTAAAAACCCTCTTTGGAGTCCTTATCCAGATACTTTTCCACATTAGGACATGTGTCGCCCTGTCTTGTTCACAGATATATCCCCAGAACCTAGAATAATGCCTAACCTATATTAGTCATTCAGTAATGACTTGCAGAGTGAATGAATGAATATCTCTGTTCTCCTTCACAGCCACACTTCTCAAAATGGTTCTCTATACTCTTATTTATTGCTGCCACCTCTTGATTTCCCTTTACTCATCAGCCCATTCAAATTGGGCTTCCACCCTCATAATCTAACAGAAACTGCTCTTGTCAATATGACAAATGGACCCCACGTTGCCAAATCCAATGGCCACCTTGCTGACTTCTAATTCCTGCTTTCATCAGAATTTGGTAGTTTATCATTCTTTCCTTCTTGAAGCATTTTCCTTTCTCATCTTCTGTGACAACACAGTCACAGAAGACTTTAGGTTTGCCCCTATTATCACTGGCTTTCTTTTCCCATATTTCTTTTATGACTTCTCTTCTTCTACATATTCGAGCTCCTCAGGACTTTGTCCTGGCCTCTTTCTTTCTCTACATGTCCTCCCTAAGTGGTTTTGTCTACTCTCATGGCTTTAACCTGAAGATTCCCAATTTAAACTCTCTAGCCCAGACCATTCCTCCAGGCTCTAAATTTATACATCCAATTGCCTACATGACATCTCTGCTAGGATATCATACAGACATTTCAAATTCAACATGTCCAAAATGAAAATGCTGCTTTCCTCACTCCTCCCCTTGAAACCCATCTCTGCCTCTGTCTCCTCTATCTCAGAAAATGCCGAAGATATTGAACAGTTTCTGTTTGATTCCTTTCTTTTCCTCATTCCTCATACCCAGTCCAATAGCAAGTCCATCTAATTCTATTTCCAACATGTATCTCAGATCCATCTGTGTCTGTTTGATTCCACTGCCATCACTCTAGTCCAAGCTACCATCTCTGCCCTGGAACAACTCAATGGTCTCCTAACAAGTATACATGTTATACTATCTTTGCCTCTATATAAGTCAAACTCTTACAGAGCAGCCAGAAGAAACATTTAAAACTAATTTTTGGACTTCCACTTCTTTCCAAGATGGAATAATCCCATTCCTCCCAAGTCTTCCCTCCTACAACTAACAAGCCCTGAACATAACACAGCAAATAAGCAAAGGAAGACTCTGAAAGGTGGAAAGAAGATAGACTGCCTAGGGGCCTTGGGACTTGAGGAACAACACAGCAGTGAGTTCCCTGGGTTTCCTTAGTGCCTCCCATATATCCCAATTGGACACGGCACTGCAGAAACCTCCACCTCTGAATTGCCAATAGGCACACACACAAAAACTCCAAGAATGGCCTGGTCCCCTAGCCAAAGGACTAGGAAAATAGTGGCCTAAAGCAGAAAAACTTTTGGCTTTTGTTTTCAACCCAGTCTCCTCAGGGGGCTGCCACAGCTTCGGACGTCAAACTCCCATACAACCACATCAAAAAATAGAAAAGAAAAAGTTCTCTTTTGCATTTTATCAGGGAGAGAAACCTTTCCAAGAAGCCTCACAGCTGACTTCTCAGGTCCCATTGGCCAGGATTGGTTCACATGTCCACCCCTTAGTTGCAAGGGAGGTTGGGAAAGTGGGTGTTTAGCTCTCTCAGCGTCTGTGATGAGAATGTGTCTCTGTCAACAAATAAAGGGGCTGGGAATGATTTGGAACAGGAAACCAATAGTAAGTACTAGTTCTTGTGTAAGTGCAAGTTCACATCTTCTAAATTAGGTTTTCCCATGTTATTCTGAATCATGGCACTCTATTTGTTTCCTTTATGGAATCTATCTCAGTTTTAAAGTATTTCTTCATTTGTTTCTTTGCTTATTTATTCTAAACCTACTTCACAGTACTTTTGGGGGGTTTCATGAGGGCAGAAAATATATCTTTATTTTCACTCTTTTATCTGCAACACATAGCACAATCCCTGTTATGGAATAGGAGCTCAAAATATCTTGTAGAACAAATGAATGAAGTTGAACACATATTTATATTTCCTTCACATATGAGAGACAACTTGGCTAAGTATAAAATTCTTGGGTCACAAGCATTTCCATTCAAAAATAGAGACAAAAGTCTCTTGTCTTTTGGCACTTAGTGTTTAAGAGAAGGTCAGCTTAATTTGTAAGCAACCTGATTTGTTTGTTAAAGAAACTATTTTGAACTAACTATAGATTCACAGAAAGTTAAAAAGATAGTACAAAGAGGTGAAGTGTACTCTTCACCCAGTTTCCCTAATAGGTATTAGTATAAAGTACCTAGATATGTGTAACCATCACTGCAATCAACATACAGTACTATTCCATAACCACAATGATCCCCTGATGCCTTTATAGTTACATCCATCCCTTCTATACCCCCTACCATCTCTAACCCTTGGTAGCCACTAATCTGTTCTCCATGTCTATAATTTTGTCTTTTGAAGAATGTAATATAAAAGGAATTGTACAGTGTGTGATATTTAGGGATTGGCTTTTTTTTCATTTGGTATAATGTCCTTGAGGTCCATCCAAGTTTTTGTATGTATCAATATTTCATTCCTTTTTTATTGTTGAGTATTAGCCCATTACATGGATGTATCAGAGTTTGCTCAGCCATTCACTAATTGAAAGATATTTTGGTTGTTGCCAACATTTTTTCTGTTAGGAATAAAGCTCTTATGAACATTTGTGTACAGGTTTTTGTGTAAACATAAGTTTTCATTTTTCTCAGATAAATGTCCAAGAGCGCAATTCCTGGGTCATTGTAGGTTAGTTTTATTAGAAACTGTCAAACTATTTTTGAGAGTGGCTGTACCATTTTACATTCCCACCAGCAATGCATAAGAGATCCAGTTTCTCCACATCCTTCCCAGCATTGAGTTTGCCACTATTTTTTATTTTAGCTGTTTTAATAGTTGTGTAGTGGCATCCCTTTATGATCTTAATTTGCATTTCTCTAATGGCTAATGGTGTTGAACAACTTTTCATAAACTTATGTGCCATCCTCTTGTCCTGTTTGGTGAAATGTCTCTTCATATCTTTTGCCTATTTTCTAATTGGATTGTCTATTTTTTACCATTGAGTTTTGAGATTTCTTTATAAATTTTAGATAGAGGTCCTTTATCAGGTATGTGGTTTGCAAATGTATTCTCCTAGTATATAGCTTATCTTTTCATCATTTTAACAAAGTCTTTTGCAGAGCAAAGGCTTAAATTACTGATGAAGTCCAATTTGTTGATATTTTTCTTTTTTGGATCATTTTTTTTGGTGTCAAGCTTAAGAACACTTCAACAAGTCCTAGGTTCTGGAGATTTTTCTCCTATGTTTTCTTCTAATATAATTTTACATTTTATATTTAAATATATGATCCATTTTTAGTTAATTTTTGTGTAAGGTTTGAGGTTTAGGTTGAGGCTCCTCTATTTGCTCCAGCACCATTTGTTGAAAAGGCTCTTTCCTCCTTTGAATTTATTTTGCATCTTTGTCAAAAATCAGTTGGCTGGACTTATGTGGATCTATTTCTGGGTTCTCTACCTGTTCCATTGATCTATGTGTCTATCCTTCCACCAATAACACACAGTGTTGATTATTGTAGCTATACACTATGTTTTGAAATCAAGTGGAGTGGGTACTCTTTATTATTCTTTCCCAAAATTGTTTTACCTATTATAGTTCCTTTGCTTTTCCATACAAATTTTAGAATAATCTTGCCTATATGTACAAAACATCTTGCTGGGATTTTGATAAGAATTTCACTAAATATGTACACCAATTTTAGGAGAATTGATTTCTTTATTAAAATTTTCACAGAATTCTCTCCACTTATTTAAGTTTTAAAATTTCTTTCAATGATGCTCTGTAGTTTTCAGTGCACAAGTGTTGCACTTCTTTTGTTAAATTTATTTCTAAGTATTTTATTCTTTTGATGCTTTCATAACTGGAATTGTTTTCTTGATTTCATTTTTGAATTATTTATTACCAGTGAAAAACAATTGATTTTTATATATGGGTCTTGTATATTGTGACCTTGATGTACTCACTTATAAGTTCTAATAAATTTTTTGTAGTTTATTTAGAATTTTCTAAATACAAGATCATGTCATCTGGGAATACATGTAGTTTAACTTCTTCCTTTACAATCTAGATGCTTTTTATTTCCTTGCTTGCCTAATTACACTGGTTAGAACTTCAGTATAATGTTGAATAGAAGGGGCAAGGGTGGACATCATTGTTTTCTCCCTGATCCTAGGGGGAAACATTCAGTCTTTCACCATTAAGCATGGTATTAGATGTAGGTTTTTCATAAATGGCCTTCTTTTATCAGGTTCAAGAAGTTCCACTTCATTCCTAGTTTGCTGAGTTTTATTGTGAAAGGGCGTTGTATTTTGTCAAATGCTTTTTTTCTGTGTCCATTGAGGTGACCATACGGTTTTTGTCCTTTATTATTGTGCTATGTTACATTACTTGATTTTTGTATATATTTTATTTTTTATAAATTTATTTATTTATTTTTGGTTGCATTTGGTCTTTGTTGCTGCACACAGGTTTCCTCTAATTGCAACGAGCAGGGGCTACTCTTCATTGCGGTGCGTGGGCTTCTCATTGCAGTGGCTTCTCTTGTTGCAGAGCATGGCTCTAGGTGTGTGGGCTTCAGTAGTTGTAGCACGTGGGCTCAGTAGTTGTGGCTTGTGGGCTCTAGAGCACAGGTTCAGTAGTTGTGGCACACAGGCTTAGTTGCTCCATGGCATGTGGGATCTTCCCAGACAGGGCTCAAACCCGTGTCCCCTGCATTGTCAGGTGGATTCTTAACCACTGCACCACCAGGGAAGTCCCTAAAAGCCTATATTTTAAAAGGTAGAGAGATCTCAATTCAATAACCTAAACTTCCACCTTAAGAAATTAACCAGAGAAGAGCAAACTAAACCCAAAGCAAGCAGAGGGATAATATAATAAAGACTGGAGAGGAAATGAAAGAAAGAGAGACCAGGAAAACACTAGAGAATATCAACAAAATCAATAATTGGTTCTTTGAAAAGTTCCACAATATTGACAGATCTTTAGCTAGACTGACATAAAAAGAGAAAATACTCAAATTACTAAAATCAGGAATGAAAAGAGACATCACTCACAACCTTAAAGAAATAAAAAGGATTATAGATTAATACTATGGAAATATGTCAACAAATTTAATAATCTATATAAAATGTTCAAATTTGTAGAAAAACACAAACTACTGAAACTGACTCAAGGAGAGGATATATGAATATACCTATAACAAGTAAAGAGATTGAATTAATGATCAAAAAACTTCCCGCAAAGAAATTCCCAGGGCCAGATGCCTTCACTGGTAAATTCTATCAAACATTTAAAGAAGAATTAACACCAATCCTTACAAACTCTTCCAAAACATAGAAGAGGAGGTAACACTTCTTATATGAGGCCTGATACCAAAACCAAAGACATCACCAGTAATGAAAACTCAAGATTAACATCCCCTATATATATAGATGCAAAAGTCATCAACAAAATATTAGCAAATCAAATTTAGCAGGACACAAAAAAGATTATACACCCTGACCAAGTGGCATTTAATCCAGGAATGCAAGGTTGGTTTAATATACAAAAATCGGACTTCCCTGGTGGTGCAGTGATTAAGACTCAACACAGGCAAAAATAAATTAATTAATTAAAAAAATTTAAATACAGGCATTTAGCAGGTGGGGTCAAGATGGCGGAATAGGAGGATATGGAGTATACCTCTCCTCACAAGTACATCAAGAATACATCTACAGGGTTTCCCTGGTGGCACAGTGGATGAGAGTCCGCCTGCTGATGCAGGGGATGTGGGTTCGTGCCCCGGTCGAGGAAGATCCCACGTGCCGTGGAGTGGCTGGGCCCTGTGAGCCATGGCCGCTGAGCCTGCACGTCCGGAGCCCATGCTCCGCAACGGGAGAGGCCACAACAGTGAGAGGCCCGCGTACTGTAAAAAAAAAAAAAAATACATCTACAAATGGAACAATTCTCACAGAGCACCTATTGAACAATAGTGGAGGACCTTGGACACCTAAAAGGACAAGAAAAATCCCTGTGCAGCCAGGTAGGATGAAAGAAAAAAAAAAAAGAAAAGAGGAAACAGGATGGGGCCAGCACTCCTTGTGGGGAGCTGAAGGAAAGGAGAAGTTCCCACAATCAGGAACGCCCCTTCACAGTGGGGAGATCAGCTGGAACAGAAAGGGGGCTTCGGGGGATCAGAGGGCAATGCAGCAACCAGTCTGTGAAAGGCAGGACAGAGTAAGACATATGTGCATGGTCCATGCCGACCCCCTGGCACCCCAGCCTGAATTGTGTGTCTCCTGGTGTAGAGGGGGGCTGGGTGCTGGAAAGTGATGTTTGGAGAGTGGACCCAGGGAGGGGACAGCTGTTGGCTGTGAAGAGACAGACTGAAGGGATGGGACTAAGGAGCTCCACAACCAGGAAAGTTTGCAGAAGAAGCCCGAACCAACGTAGAAACAAGGCGCCATTGTTGAGTGGTGTGCAAAGGGAAGGCTGCCATTGCAACCCACCTCTCCACCTGCCGGCCCCTGCCTCTGCAGGCAGTAGCAGGGACATCCACGAGAGCAGACTCGCCCACACCTCAAGCCAAAGACTCCTCTGCCTGTGCAGGCCCCAGTGGACCTGAGCACCACCCCTGCCAAAACTTCCTCTGTGCAGGCTCCAGTGGGCCTGAGCACCATCCCCAACAAAGCCTCCTCTGACCATGCTGGCCCCAGCAGCCATGCCCATCATCAACACCTGTGCCCCTGCCAGCCTGCACGGACACGTGTGCTCTGGAGCAGCCTTGGGAGCAGACTCTGGTGGGAGGAACACATGCAGAGGTGGGGCTGAAACCACAGCTGAGCCCCAGGGACTGTGCAACTAAGGAAGAAGAGCTGAAATCTCTCCTCACGGTTACACGAGCTACAGAGTTACACCTCTGCTGATAGCTTCCTAAATTTAATGCCCGCAGAATATCCAAACGGGCAAGTGCTCCTGCAGCTGAGACAGGTCTGGCTTTAGCAGCTGTGGACTTTGTGGGCATGTACACACAGGGTTCTGTGCTGCTTTGATAGCTCCCACAATGGGTCCAGGTGCACAACTACTGCAGTCCTGGGACCTGACCTCAGTGGATCTGTGCTGGTGACCTGGTGAAAACAACACCTGAGAGTCACCAGGGCCAATTGCCAGTATACCCATGGTTAAGATGGGACTGAGAGCTGTGCCAACAACAGTGTACTTTGTGAGCCCACACAATAGGTGAAAGGGGACACAACATAGCACACTCATAGGTGAACAGCCCAAGAGAAAGAATACTCAGAGGCTTCTCACACAGTGAGAGTGCTCCAATCCCACCTACCTCACACTGCAGATCAGAAACACAGCTAAGAAACAGACCTTGGGGCCTCTACTTCAACAACTAGGGAGCACACCATGTCCCTGACAGGACAGTGACAACCACAGAACAAATGGGAGGGCCTGCTCAATATCCACCTCACCCACCGGGGGCAGACACCAGAAGCAAGAGGAGCTATAATCCTGCAGCCTGCAGAAAGGAGACCACAAACACAATAAGTTAGACAAAATGAGATGACAGAGAAATCTGCTGCAGAAGAAGGAGCAAGATAAAAACCTACAAGAACGACTAAATGAAGAGGAGATAGGCAATCTACCTGAAAAGAAATTCAGAATAAAGATAGTAAAGATGATCCAAGATCTTAAAAAAAAAAGAGAATGGAGGCACGGATTGAGAAGATGCAAGAGATGTTTAACAGAGACCTAGAAGACCTAAAGAACAAACAAACAGAGATGAACAATACAATAACTGAAATGAAAAACACTCTATAAGGTATCAAAAGCAGAATAACAGGCAGAAGAATGGATAAGTGAGCTGGAAGACAGAATGGTGGAAATCAATGCTGCAGAACAGAATAAAGAGAAAAGAATGAAAAGAAATGAGGACAGTCTCAGAAACCTCTGGGACAACATTAAATGCACCAACATTTGAATTATAGAGGTCCCAGAACAAGAAGAGAGAGAGAAAGGGCCTGAGAAAATATTTGAAGAGATTATAGTTGAAAACTTCCCTACCATGGGAAAAGAAACAGTCACCCAAGTCCAGGAAGTCCTTTCCAGGATAAACCCAAGGAGGAACACGCTGAGACACACAGTAATCAAACTGATAAAAATTAAAGACAGAGAAAAAATATTAAAAGCAACAGAGGAAAAACAACAAATAACATACAAGGGAGTCTCCATAAGGTTACCAGCTGATTCTTCAGCAGAAACTCTGAAGGTCAGAAGGAAGTGGCATGGTATATTTAAAGTAATAAAAAGGAAAAACCTACAACCAAGATTACTCTACTGAGCAAGAATCTCATTCAGATTTGATGGAAAAATCAGAAGCTTTATAGATAAGCAAAAGCTAAGAGAATTCAGCACTCCCAAACCAGCTTTACAACAAATGCTAAAGGAACTTCTCTAGGAGGGAAACACAAGAGAAGAGAACAAAAGAGGAAGGGAAGAAAGAAGACCTACAAAAACAAACCAAAAAAAATTAAGAAAATGGCAATAGGAACATACATATTGATAATTACCTTAAATGTAAATGGATTAAACACTCCAACCAAAAGACAGACTGGCTGAATGGATACAAAAACAAGACCCATACATACGCTGTGTGCAAGAGACCCACTTCAGACCTGGGGACACATACAGACTGAAAGTGAGGGGATGGAAAAAGATATTGCATGCAAATGGAAATCAAAAGAAAGCTGTAGTAGCAATACTCATATCAGACAAAATAGACTTTAAAATAAAGACTGTTAGGGCTTCCCTGGTGGCGCAGTGGTTGAGAGTTTGCCTGTCGATGCAGGGGACACGGGTTCGTGCCTCAGTCCGGGAAGATCCCACATGCCATGGAGCGGATGGGCCCGTGAGCCATGGCCGCTGAGCCTGTGCATCTGGAGCCTGTGCTCCGCAACGGGAGAGGCCACAACAGTGAGAGGCCAGCGTACCACACACAAAAAAAGGAGTGTTATAAGAGAAAAGGAAGGTCACTACATAATGATCGAGTGATCAATACAAGGAGAAGATATAATAATTGTAAATATATATAACCCAATGTAGGAACACGTCAATATATAAGGCAAATGCTAACAGCCATAAAAGGGGAAATCGACAGCAACACAAAAATAGTGGGGGACTTTAACACCCTACTTACACCAGTGGACAGATCATCCAGGCAGAAAGTTAATAAGGAAACATAAGCCTTAAAGGACACATTAGACCAAATAGACTTAATATTTAGAGGGCATTCCATACAAAATCAGCAGAATACACTTTCTTCTCAAGTGCACACAGACATTCTCCAGGATAGATCACACCTTGGGTCACAAATAGAGCCTCAATAAATTTAACAAAATCGAAATCATATCAAGCATCTTTTCTGACAACAACGCTATGAGATTAGAAATCAATTACAGAAAAAAAATGTAAAAAACACAAACACATGGAGGTCAAACAATATGTTATTAAATAACCAAAGGGACACTGAAGAAATCAAAGAGGAAATCAAAAAATACCTAGAGATAAATGACAATGAAAACACGTCAATCCGAAATCTATGGGACACAGTAAAAGCAGTTCTAAGAGGGAATTTTATAGCAATACAATCTTACCTTAAGAAACAAGGAAAATCACAAATAAACAACCTAACCTTACATCTGAAACAAGTAGAGAAAGAACAACAAATAAAACCCAGACTTAGTAAAAGGAAAGAAATCATAAAGATCAGAGCAGAAATAAATGAAATAGAGATGAAGAAAACAATAGCAAAGATCAATGAAACTAAAAGCTGGTTCTTTGAGAAGATAAAAAAATTGATAAACCTTTAGCCAGACTCAAGAAGAAAAAAAGGGAGAGGACTCAAATCAATAAAATTAGAAATGAAAAATGAGAAGTTACAACGGACACCACAGAAAAACAAAGGATCATAAGATATTACTACAAGTAACTATACACCAATAAAATGGACAACCTAGAAGAAACAAGTTCCTAGAAAGGTACAAACTTTCAAGACGGAACCAGGAAGAAATAGAAAATATGAGCAGACCAATCACAAGTCCTGAAATTGAAACTGTGATTTAAAAACTCCCAACAAACAAAAGTCCAGGACCAGATGGCTTCATAGGCAAATTCTATCAAACATTTAGAGAAGAGTTAACAACTACACTTCTGAAGCTCTTCCAAAATATTGCAAGGAACACTCCCACCATCATCCTGATACTAGAACCAGACAAAGATACACACACACACACAAACACACACACAAGAAAATTACAGACTGATATAGAACATAGACGCAAAAATCCTCAACAAAATACTAGCAAACTGAATCCAACAGCACATTAAAAGGATCATACACCCTGATCAAGTGGGATTTATTCCAGGGATGCAAGGATTCTTTAATATACACAAATCAATCATTGTGATACACCACATTAACAAATTGAAGAATAAGAACCATATGATCATCTCAATAGATGCAAAAAAAGCTTTTGACAAAGTTCAATACCCATTTATGATAAAAACTCTCCAAAAAAGTGGGCTTAGAGGGAACACACCTCAACACAATAAAGGCCATATACAACAAACCTACAGCTAACATCATACTCAGTGGTGAAAAGCTGATAGCACTTCCTCTAAGATCAGGAACAACATAAGCGTGTCCACTCTTTCCACTTTTATTCAACATAATTTTGGAAGTCTTAGCCATGGCTATCAGAGAAGAAAAAGAAATAAAAGGAATCCAAATTGGAAAAGAAGATGCAAAACTGTCACTGTTTGCAGATGACATGATACTATACATAGAAAATCTTAAAGATGCCACCAGAAAACTATTAGAGCTAATCAATGAATTTAGTAAAGTTGCAGGATACGAAAAAAATACACAGAAATCTCTTGCATTCCTACACACTAGCAACGAAAGATGAGAAAGTGAGATTAAGGAAACAATCCCATTTACCATGGCATCAAAAAGAATAAAATACCTGGGAATAAACCTATCTAAGGAGGCAAAAGACCTGCACCAGAAAACTGTAAGATGCTGAAGGAAGAAATCAAAGACAACACAAACAGATGGAGAGATATACCATGTTTTTGGATTGGAAGAATCAATATTGTGAAAATGACTATACTACCCAAAACAATCTATAGATTCAATGGAATCCCTACCAAATTACCAATGACATTTTTCACAGTACTAGAATAAAAAATTTCATAATTTGTATGGAAACACAAAAGACCCCGAATAGCCAAAGCAATCTTGAGAAAGAAGAATGGAGCTGGAGGAATCATGCTCCCTGAATTCAGACTATACTACAAAGCTACAGTAATCAAGGCAGTATGATACTGGCACAAAACAGAAATATATATGAAAGGAACAGGATAGAAAGAGTCCAGAGACAAACTTATGCACCTATGGCCACCTAATGTACGACAAAGGAGGCAAGAATATACAATGGAGAAAAGACAGTCTCTTCAATAAGTGGTGCTGGGAAAACTGGACAGCTACATGGAAAAGAATGGAATTAGAACACTCCCTAACACCATACACAAAAATAAACTCAAAATGGATTAAATACCTAAATGTAAGGCCAGATACTATAAAACTCTTAGGGAAAAACATAGGCAGAACACTCCATGACATAAATCACAGCAAGATTCTTTTTGACCCACCTCCTAGAGAAATGGAAATAAAAACAAAAATAAACAAATGGGACCTAATGAAACTTCAAAGCTTTTGCATAGCAAAGGAGACCATAAACAAGATGAAAATACAACCCTCAGAACATGAGAAAATACTTGCAAATGAAGCAACTGAAAAAGGATTAATCTCCAAAATATACAAACAGCTCATACAGCTCAATAGCAAAAAATCAAACAACCCAATCAAAAAATGGGTGGAAGACCTAAATAGACATTTCTCCAAAGGAGACATACAGATGACCAAGAAACACATGAAAAGATGCTCAACATCACTAATTATTAGAGAAATTTAAATCAAAACTAGGAGGTATCATCTCACATCAGTCAGAATGGCCATCATCAAAAAATCTACAAACATGGCTGAGTCATTGGCAGTGCACCTGAACCTATCATAATATTTTTAATCAGGTATACTCCAATATAAAATAAAAAGTTAAAAAACTTCTATGTTTGAAGACTATAGGATTGTGAAGGAAAATTTATGATGAAATGTTAAGTGATGTGCAAAATATAAAATAGATTACAATAAAAAATATCTACAAACCATAAATGCTGGAGAGGGTGCGGAGAAAAGGGAACACTCCTACACTGTTGGTGGGAATGTAAATTGGTACAACCACTATGGAGAACAGTATGGAGGTTCATTAAAAAACTAAAAGTAGAACTACTATATGACCCAGCAATCCCACTCTTGGGCATATATCGGGAGAAGACCATTACTCGAAAAGAGGCATGCATCTAGATGTTCATTGCAGCACTATTGGCAGTAGCCAGGACATGGAAGTAACCAAAATGTCCATCAACACAGGAATGGATAAAGAAGATGTGGTACATATATACAATGGAATATTACTCAGCCATAAAAAGGAATGAAATTATGCCATTTGCAGTGACATGGATGACCTAGAGATTGTCATACAGAGTGAAGTAAGTCAGAAAGAGAGAGACATAATATAATATCGTATATCATATAATATCACTTACATGTGGTATCTAGAAATAATGGTACAGATCAACTTATTTGCAAAACATTAATAGAGTCACAGATGTAGAAAACAAACTTATGGTTACCAAAGGGGAATGGGAGTGTGGGATGAATTAGGAGATTGGAACTGACATATATACACTACTATACATAAAATAGATAACTAATGAGAACTTAGTGTATAGCATGGGGAACCCTACTAAATGCTCTGTGATGACCTAAATGGGAAGGAAATCTATAAAAGAGTGGATATATGTATACGTATAACTGATTCACTTTGCTGTACAGCAGAAACTAATACAACATTGTAAAGCAACTATACTCCAATAAAAATTAATTAAAAAACAAAACAAATAAAATATAGGCATTTAAAACCGTATTATAAGTTATAATAAGCAATACTCTAGCTGAATTCTATAAGTTTTTGAATGTTGTGTTTTCATTCTCATTCATCCCAAAGTATTTTCTAATTTACCTTATGGCTACTTCTCTGAACCATTAGTTATGTAAGAGTATAGTGTTTAATGAAAGGATGCTCAACATCACTAATCATTAGAGAAATGCAAATCAAAACTACCATGAGGTATCACCTCTCACCAGTCAGAATGGCCATCATCAAAAAAATCTACAAACAGTAAATGCTGGAGAGGGTGTGGAGAAAAGGGAACCCTCTTGCACTGTTGGTGGGAATGTAAATTGATACAGCAACTATGGAGAACAGTATGGAGGTTCCTTAAAAAACTAAAAATAGAACTACCATACAAGCCAGCACTCACACTATGGAGCACATACCCAGAGAGAAGCATAATTCCAAAAGAGTCATGTACCACAATGTTCATTGCAGCTCTATTTACAATAGTCAGGACATGGAAGCAACCTAAGTGTCCATCGACAGATGAATGGATAAAGAAGATGTGGCATATATATACAATGGAATATTACTCAGCCATAAAAACAAACGAAATTGAGTCATTTGTAGTGAGGTGGATGGACCTAGAGACTGTCATACGGAGTGAAGTAAGTCAGAAAGAGAAAAATAAATACTGTATGGTAACAAATATATATGGAATCTAAAAAAAAAAAGGTTCTGAAGAACCTAGGGGCAAGACAGGAATAAAGACGCAAGTGTAGAGAATGGACTTGAGGACACAGGGAGGGGGAAGGGTAAGCTGGGACAAAGTGAGAGGGTGGCATGGACTTATATATACTACCAAGTGTAAAATAGATAGCTAGTGGGAAGTAGCCGCATAGCACAGGGAGATCAGCTTGGTGCTTTGTGACCACCTATAGGGGTTGGGATAGGGAGGGTGGGAGGGAGATGCAAGAGGGAGAAGATATGGGGATATATGTATATGTATAGCTGATTCACTTTGTTATAAAGCAGAAACTAACACACCGTTGTAAAGCAATTATACTCCAATAAAGATGTTAAAAAAAGAGTATAGCGTTTAATTTCCACACATATGTGAATTTCTCAAACTTCCTTCTGTTACCGATTTCTGATTCCATTCCATTATATTCAGAGAACATACTTTGTATGATTTCAACATTTTCAATTTATTGAGGCCAGTTTTATAGCCTAGAATGTGCTCCATCCTGGAGAATGTTCCATGCATACCTGAGATGAATGTATATTTTCCTGTTGTTAGTGGAGTGTTCTCCAGATGTCTCTTATGTGGTGTTTGTATGTAGTTGTTCAAGTCTTTTATTTCCTTGTTGATCTTCTGCTTAGTTGTTTTATCTTAGTTGTTTTATTTATATTTGAAAGTGGGCGATTGAAGTCTCCAATTAGTATAATTAAATTGTTTGTTTCTCCCTTCAATCTTGGCAGTTTATGCTTCATACATTTTTGGGCACTGTTGTTTGGTGTACCTATATTTGAAATTGTTATATACTCTTGACAGATGGACCCTTTTATCATTATAAAATGTCCTTTCTTGTCTCTAGTAACGATTTTGTCTTTGAGTCTATTTTGCCTGCTGTTAGTATAGTCACTATAGCTCTCTTTTGGGTACAGTTTCCATGGTATATATTTTTCTATCCTTATGCTTTTAATCTATGTGTGTCTTAGAATTAATGTTTGTCTCTTGTAAACAGCATGTAGGAGTCATATTTTTTTCTTCCACTTTGCCAATCTCTGCTTCTTTATAGGGGTGCTCAATCTATTTACATTTAATTTAATTATTCACAAGGTAGGATTTTATTATTTGTTTTCTGTATGTCTTTTGTGTTCCTCCTCTATTACTGCCTGATTTTGTGTTAAATTGATATTTTCTCGTATACCATTTTTATTGTCTTATTGTTTCTTTTACTATATTTTGAGGTGTTTTCTTATTGAATGTGCTGAGGTTTACAATTAACATCTTTACTTTAAACACTTGAGTTGGGATTAATTCCAGCCTAATTTCAATGATATAAAAAATATGCTCCAATATATTCCTGTTTCCCCCTCCCATTTGTACCATTATTTTTGTAGAAATTACATTTTTATGAGATGTAAAACCAAGAATTGTAGACTCCACCTGAATTTACTTTTATGAAGTCATATATGTTTTAATATATTTTAAGTAATCTCCCTTTTCTTTCTTTTCCGTTTTCCCCCCATTACTTCATGTGGGAGATGTTGGTAGTGAGAGTGAACTTTACAATTTACACCATAGTTGCCTAATATTGAGTTAGTATTGCATCAGAACTAGAAGAGGGATGAATATTACCCAGAGATCCTGGAACTGGAGTCAGATTCAGTAACTAATGAGACTTTGAAATGTCCTTCATTTTAAGGAGAGGATGAGTCTGTTTTCAGCTGTAGGAATTTTAGCTGCATGAGTTTAGGTTGGAGCAGTTTGGGGCACAAAGAGTGAAATGGAAAGAAGGGTGTATGTAGACTTTGAGCAAATTGGCAAACTTCAGTGGGAATTTATAATCATGGGTATCATATCAGAGCACACTTTCTATGCAAGTATCATCTCCTATTGTGAGTCTTAGTAAGAGATAGGACCTTGGGCTTTTCCCATAAGATGCTTCCATAACAATATTGAATCTTTAAAAAAATATCTTTATTGGAGTATAATTGTTTTACAATGCTGTGTTAGTTTCTGCTGTACAACAAAGTGATGCAGAGGTACAGAGACTGTTGAGAAATTATTCACAGAAGTTACAGCAGCATCAAGAGTCCATTGACAGAGACTTCCCTGGTGGTGCAGTGGTTAAGAATCTGCCTGCCAATGCAGGGCACACGGGTTCAAGCCCTGGTCTGGGAAGATCCCACATGCCGTGGAGCAACTAAGCCTGTGCGCCACAACACTTGAGCCTGCACTCTAATGCCCACGAGCCACAACTACTGAGCCCATGTGCTGCAACTACTGAAGCCCGCGTGCCTAGAGCCCGTGCTCTGCCACTGCAATGAGAAGCCCATGCCCTGCAATGAAGACCCAACACAGCCAAATATAAATAAATAAATTTATTTTAAAAAAGGAGTCCATTCACAGTGGTGGCATGCCAGGAGTAGCATCCTTACCAAACTTATGATGGAGTGATTTTAGATATACCAGTCAATTCTCATTCTTGGATCTAGTATTTGTGAATTCACTTACTATTTAAAATCTATCTGTAACCCTAAATCAATACTCACAGTACTCTCACAGTCATTTGCAGATATGAACATGAACAGAGTGAAAAAATTTGAGTTGTCTAATGTGCATGTTCCCAGTTGAGGTCAAACAAGGTGACATTATGTCTTCTTGTTTCAATGATCATACTGTAAGCAAGTATACTTTCTGTGGTGTATTTAGTGCCATGCTTTTCACATTTTGTGAATTTTGTTGGTGATTTCACTGTTAAAAATGCCCCCCAAGAATAGTGCTGAAGTGCTATCTAGTATTTCTAAGCACAAGAAGGCTGTGATGTGCCTTATAGAGAAATTATACATGTTAGGTAAGCTTTATTTAGGCATGAATTATATCGCTGTTGGCTGTGAGTTCAGTTTTAATGAATAAATAATATATATTAAATAAGGTGTCATTAAACACACTTGGGAGATCAGGGAAGATGGCGGAAGAGTAAAACGTGGAGATCACCTTCCTCCCCAGAGATACACCAGAAATACATCTACACATGGAACAACTCCTACAGAACACCAATTGAACGTTGGCAGAAGACCTCAGACCCCCAAAAGGCAAGAAACTCCCCACGTGCCTGGGTAGGGCAAAAAAAAAAAGAATAAACAGAGACAAAAGGATAGGGACGGGACCTGCACCAGTGGGAGGGAGCTGTGAAGGAGGAAAGGTTTCCACACACTAGGAAGCCCCTTCGCAGGTGGAGACTGCGGGTGGCGGAGGGGGAAAGCTTTGGAGCCGCAGAGGAGAGCACAGCAGCAGGGTGTGGAGGGCAAAGCGGGGAGATCCCTGCACAGAGGACCGGTGCTGACCGGCACTCACCAGCTTGAGAGACTAGTCTGCTCACCCGCCAGGGCAGGCGGGGCTGGGAGCTGAGGCTCGGCTTTGGTCCGAGCATAGGGAGAGAAATGGGGTTGGCGTTGTGAACACAGCCTGCAGGGGGTTAGTGCACCATGGTTAGCTAGGAGGGAGTCCGGGGAAAAGTCTGGAGATGCCGAAGAGGCAAGAGACTTTTTCTTCCCTCTTTGTTTCCTGGTGCGCGAGGAGAGGGGATTAAGAGCGCTGCTTAAAGGAGCTCTAGAGACGGGCGGGAGCAGCGGCTAAAAGCGCGGACCCCAGAGACGGGCAGGAGACGCTAAGGCTGCTGCTGCCGCCACAAAGAAGCCTGTGTGCAAGCACAGGTCACTATCCATACTCCCTTCTGGGGAGACTGTGCAGCCCGCCATTGCCAGGGTCCCGAGATCCAGGGACAACTCCCCCGGGAGAATGCACGGCACGCCTCAGGCTGGTGCAACGTCCCGCCGGCCTCTGCCGCTGCAGGTTCGCCCAGCACTCTGTACCCCTCCCTCCCCCCGGCCTGAGTGAGCCAGAGACCCCGAATCAGTGGCTCCTTTAACCCTGTCCTCTCTGAGCGAAGAACAGAAGCCCTCCGGCGACCTAAATGCAGAGGCGAGGTCAAATCCAAAGCTGAGCCCCTGGGAGCTGTGAGAACAAAGAAGAGAAAGGGAAATCTCTCCCAGCAGCCTCAGAAGCAACGGACTAAAGCTCCACAATCAACTTGATGTACCCTTTATCTGTGGAATACATGAATAGACAACGAATCATCCCAAATTGAGGAGGTGGACTTTGAGAGCAAAATTTATTATTTTTTCCCCTTCTCCTCTTTTTGTGAGTGGGTATGCGTATGCTTCTGTGTGAGGTTTTGTCTGTATATCGTTGCTTTCACCATTTGTCCTAGGGTTCTATCCGTCCGTTTTTTATTTTTTAAAAAAAATTTATCTTAATAATTATTTTTTATTTTAATAACTTTATTTTATCTTACTTTATTTTATTTTATCCTCTTTCTTTCTTTCATTCTTTTCTTGTTTCTTTTCTTCCTTCCTTCCTTTCTTTCTTTCTTTACTTCTTTCTTTCTTTCTAATTTTTCTCCCTTTTATTCTGAGCTGTGTGGATGAAAGGCTCTTGGTGTTGCAACCAGGAGTCAGTGCTGTGTCTCTGAGGTGGGAGAGTCAACTTCAGGACACTGGTCCACAAGAGACTTCCCAGCTCCACATAACACCAAAAACAATGGGAACTATGAACAGCAGCCTGCAAAAAGGAGACCCCAAACACAATAAGATAAGCAAAATGAGAAGACAGAAAAACACAAAGCAGATGAAGGAGCAAGATAAAAACCCACCAGACTTAACAAATGAAGAGGAAATAGGCAGTCTACCTGAAAAAGAATTCAGAATAATGACAGTAAAGATGATCCAAAATCTTGGATATAGAATAGACAAAATGCAAGAAACATTTAACAAGGGCCTAGAAAAACTAAAGATGAAAAAAGCAACGATGAACAACACAATAAATGAAATGAAAAAGACTCTAGATGGGATCAATAGCAGGATAACTGAGGCAGAAGAATGGATAAGTGACCTGGAAGATAAAATAGTGTAAATAACTACTGCAGAGCAGAATAAAGAAAAAAGAATGAAAAGAACTGAGACAGTCTCAGAGACCTCTGGGACAACCTTAAACGCAACAACATTCGAATTATAGGGGTTCCAGAATAGGAAAAGAAAAAGAAAGATACTGAGAAAACAGTTGAACAGATTACAGGTGAAAACTTACCTAATATGGGAAAGGAAATAGTTAATCAGGTTCAGGAAGCACAGAAAGTCCCATACAGGATAAATCCAAGGAGAAACACGCCAAGACACATATTAATCAAACTATCAAAAATTAAATACAAAGAAAACATATTAAGAGCAGCAAGGGAAAAACAACAAATAACACACAAGGGAATCCCCATAAGGTTAACAGCTGATCTTTCAGCAGAAACTCTGCAAGCCAGAAGGGAGTGGCAGGACATACTGAAAGTGATTAAAGAGAAAATCTTACAACCAAGATTATTCTAACCAGCAAGGATCTCATTCAGATTTGATGGCGAAATTAAAACCTTTACAGACAAGCAAAAGCTGAGAGAGTTCAGCACCACCAAACCAGCTTTACAACAAATGCTAAAGGAAATACTCTAGGCAAGAAACACAAAAGAAGGAAAAGACCTACAATAACAAAACCAAAAGAATTAAGAAAATGGGAATAAGAACATACATATCAATAATTACCTTAAATGTAAATGCATTAAATGCTCCCACCAAAAGACACAGACTGGCTGAATGGATACAAAAATAAGACCCATATATATGCTGTCTACAAAAGACCCACTTCAGACCTAGACACACATACAGACTGAAAGTAAGGGGATGGAAAAAGATATTCCATGCAAATGGAAACCAAAAGAAAACTGGAGTAGCAATTCTCATATCAGATAAAATAGACTTTAAAATAAAGACTATTACAAGATACAAAGAAGGACACTACATAATGATCAAGGGAACAATACAAGAAGAAGATATAACAATTATAAATATTTACGCACCCAACATAGGAGCACTTCACTACCTAAGGCAAATACTAACAGCCATCAAAGGGGAAATTGACAGTAACACATTCATAGTAGGGGACTTTAACACCCCACTTTCACCAATGGACAGATCATCCAAAAAGAAAATAAATAAGGAAACACAAACTTCAAATGATACATTAAACAAGATGGACTTAATTGATATTTATAGGGCATTCCATCCAAAAACAACAGAATGCACATTTTTCTCAAGTGCTCATGGAACATTCTCCATGATAGATCATACCTTGGGTCACAAATCAAGCCTTGGTAAATTTAAGAAAATTGAAATTGTATCAAGTATGTTCTCCGATCACAATGCCATGAGACTAGATAACAATTACAGGAAAAGATGTATAAAAAATACAAACACATGGAGACTAAACAATACACTACTGAATACGAAGTGACCACTGAAGAAATCAAACAGGAAATCAAAAAATACCTAGAAACAAATGACTATGTAGACATGACGACCCAAAACCTATGGGATGCAGCAAAAGCAGTTCTAAGATGGAAGTTTATAACAATACAATCCTACCTTAATAAACAGGAAGCATCTCGAATAAACAACCTAACCTTGCACCTAAAGCAATTAGAGAAAGAAGAACAAAAAACCCCGAAAGTTAGCAGAAGGAAATAAAACATAAAACTCAGATCAGAAATAAATGAGAAAGAAATGAAGGAAACGATAGCAAATATCAATAAAACTAAAAGCTGGTTCTTTGAGAAGATAAACCAGATTGATAAACCATTAGCCAAACTCATCAAGAAAAAGAGGGAGAAGACTCAAATCAGTAGAATTTGAAATGAAAAAGGAGAAGTAACAACTGACATTGCAGAAATACAAAAGATCATGAGAGATTACTACAAGCAACTCTATGCCAATAAAATGGACAATCTGGAAGAAATGGACAAATCCTTAGAAATGCACAACCTGCCAAGACTGAATCAGGAAGAAATAGAAAATATGAAGAGACCAATCACAAGCACTGAAATGGAAACTGTGATTAAAAATCTTCCAACAAACAAAAGCCCAGGACCAGATGGCTTCACAGGCGAATTCTATCAAACATTTCGATAAGAGCTAACACCTATCCTTCTCAAACTCTTCCAAAATATAGCAGAGGGGGGAACACTCCCAAATTCCTTCTACGAGGTCACCATCACCTTGATACCAAAACCAGACAAAGATGTCACAAACAAAGAAAACTACAGGCCAATATCACTGATGAACATAGAAGCAAAAATCCTTAACAAAATACTAGCAAACAGAATCCAACAGCACATTAAAAGGATCATACATCATGACCAAGTGAGGTTTATTCCAGGAATGCAAGGATTCTTCAATATACGCAAATCAATCAACGTGAGACACCATATTAACAAACTGAAGGAGAAAAACCATATGATCACCTCAATAGATGCAGAGAAACCTTTCGACAAAACTCAACACCAATTTATTATAAAAACCCTGCAGAAAGTAGGCATAGAGGGAATTTTTCTCAACATAATAAATACCATAAATGACAAACGCACAGCCAACATCATCCTCAATGGTGAAAAACTGAAAGCATTTCCACTAAGATCAGGAACAAGACAAGGTTGCCCACTCTCACCACTCTTATTCAACATAGTTTTGGAAGTTATAGCCACAGCAATCAGAGAAAAAAAAAGAAATAAAAGGAATCTAAATCGGAAAAGAAGTAGTAAAGCTGTCACTGTTTGCAGATGACATGATACTATATAGAGAGAATCCTAAAGATGCTACTAGAAAACTACTAGAGCTAATCAATGAATTTGGAAAAGCAGCAGGATACAAAATTAATGCAGAGAAATCTCTGGCATTCCTACACACTTAGGATGAAAAATCCAAAAGTGAAATCAAGAAAACACTCCCATTTACGACTGCAACAAAAAGAATAAAATATCTAGGAATAAACCTACCTAAGGAGACAAAAGACCTGTATGCAGAAAATTATAAGACACTGATGAAAGAAATTAAAGATGATACAAATAGATGGAGAGATATACCATGTTCTTGGATTGGAAGAATCAACATTGTGAAAATGACTCTACTACCCAAAGCAATGTATAGATTCAATGCAATCCCTATCAAACTACCACTGGCATTTTTCAGAGAACTAGAGCAAAAAATTTCATAATTTGTATGGAAACAAAAAAGACCCCAAATCGCCAAAGCAATCTTGAGAATGAAAAACGGAGCTGGAGGAATCAGGCTCCCTGACTTCAGACTATACTACAAAGCTACAGTAATCAAAAGAGTATTGTACTGGCACAAGAACAGAAATATAGATCAAAGGAATAGGATAGAAAGCCCAGAGATAAACCCACGCACATATGGACACCTTATCTTTGTTAAAGGAGGCAGGAATATACAGTGGAGAAAGGCCAGCCTCTTCAATAAATGGTGCTGGGAAAACTGGACTGGTACATGTAAAAGTATGAGATTAGATCACTCCCTAGCATCATACACAAAAATCAGCTCAAAATGGATTAAAGACCTAAATTTAAGGCCAGAAACTATCAAACTCTTAGAGGAAAACATAGGCAGAGCACTCTATGACATCAATCACAGCAAGATCTTTTTTGACCCACCTCGTAGAGAAATAGAAAGAAAAACAGAAATAAACAAATGGGACCTAATGAAATTTCAAAGCTTTTGAAAAGCATAGGAAACCATAAAGAAGACCAAAAGACTACTCTCAGAATGGGAGAAAATCTTTGCCAATGAAGCAACTGACCAAGAATTAATCTCCAAAATTTACAAGCAGCTCATGCAGCTCAATAACAAAAAAACAAACAACCCAATCCCAAAATGGCCAGAAGACCTAAATAGACATTTCTCCAAAGAACATATACAGACTGCCAACAAACACATGAAAGAATGCTCAACATCATTAATCATTAGAGAAATGCAAATCAAAACTACAGTGAGATGTCATCTCACACCAGTCAGAATGGCCATCATCAAAAAATCTAGAAACAATAAATGCTGGAGACGGTGTGGAGAAAAGGGAACACTCCTGCACTGCTGGTGGGAATGTGAATTGATACAGCCACTATGGAGAACAGTATGGAGGTTCCTTAAAAAACTACAAAGAGAACTACCATACGACCCAGCAATCCCACTACTGGTCATATATCCTGAGAAAAGCAAAATTCAAAAAGAGTCATGTACCAAAATGTTCATTGCAGCTCTATTTACAATAGCCCGGAGATGGAAACAACCTAAGTGCCCGTCATCGGATGAATGGATAAAGAAGATGTGGCACATATATACAATGGAATATTACTCAGCCATATAAAGAAATGAAATTGAGCTATTTGTAATGAGGTGGATGGACATAGAGTCTGTCATACAGAGTGAAGTAAGTCAGAAAGAGAAAGACAAATACCATATGCTAACACATATATATGGAATTTAAGAAAAAAGTGTCATGAAGAACCTAGGGGTAAGACAGGAATAAAGACACAGACCTACTAGAGAATGGACTTGAGGATATGGGGAAGGGGAAGGGGAAGGGTACGCTGTGACAAAGTTAGAGAGTGGCATGCACATTTATACACTACCAAACGTAAAGTAGATAGCTAGTGGGAAACAGCCACATAGCACAGGGAGATCAGCTCGGTGCTTTGTGACCACCTAGAGGGGTGGGATAGGTAGGGTGGGAGGGAGGGACTCACAAGAGGGAAGAGATATGGGAACATATGTATATGTATAACTGATTCACTTTGTTATAAAGCAGAAACTAACACACCATTGTAAAGCAATTATACTTCAATAAAGATGTAAAAAAAAGATGAACAGAGGGATAAAGGTTTAAGAAAAACATGCAGGCGAGTTACTTTCCTGGTGGCGCAGTGCTTAAGAATCCGCCTGCCAATGCAGGGGACATAGGTTCGATCCCTGGTCTGGGAAGATCCCACATGCCGCACAACAACTAAGCCCGTGTACCACAACTACTGAGCCTGCGCTCTGGAGCCAGTGAGCCACAACTACTGAAGCCCATGAGCCTAGAGCCCATGCTCCGCAACAAGTGTAGCCACTGCAATAATAAGTCTGTACGCTGCAATGAAGAGTAGCCCCCGCTCACCACAACTAGAGAAACCCTGCACACAACAACGAAGACCTAACACAGCCAATAAATAAATAAATAAATAAAAGAAAATTTTAAAAAATAAAAAAATAAACACACTTGAAGAGGTTTCACTGAGGAGGAATGGGACAGGAGAATTTCAAAAAACATTCAATATCATTAGCTGCTCTTAAAACTCTGAAAGGATTGTCTCTCAGATTGCTTTGGAATCCTCTTTAAGTTCTTGCTCCACTTTGAAGAAACCAAAACTGTAACTCATAGATAATACCCTGTGAGTACGGTTTATGTAGGGAAAATGAGACAGAAGGTCAATTGGTAGGAGCATACACAAAGAAAAGGCCTTGATCTTAAATAAAGATTGGTGAATGAATGTATATTTATGTTTTTTTAAAATAAATTTATTTATTTATATATTTATTTTTGGCTGCGTTGGTTCTTCGTTGCTGTGCGCAGGCTTTCTCTAGTTGTGGCGAGCAGGGGCTACCCTTTGTTGTGGTGCATGGGCTTCTCATTGTGGTGGCTTCTCTTGTTGCAGAGCATGGGCTCTAGGTGCACAGGCTTCAGTAGTTGTGGAGCACGGGCTTAGCTGCTCCGCAGCATGTGGGATCTTCCCAGATCAGAGCTCGAAACCGTGTGCCCTGCACTGGCAGGTGGATTCTTAACCACTGCACCACCAGGGACGCCCCCATTTATATGTTTTAACTTAAAAGTTTTACTATATTAATGTGTCATGCCTATGATTCCCTGCTTTACTCACTTTTTCCATTCACTGGCTGATGACAGTTTTAATAGCACCTGGTAAGGGGGCTTCTATTCTACCAAATCTCCTCTTTAGAAGTCTTGTTTTAATATGCAAGGTTTTCAATAATTTTGTACCTATAAATTTTATCTTCCTAGAAATTTGAAATTTTATACAGTTGCTGCTCAGAGTCTAAGAGTTTTGTACCTGTAGAACAGATGAGAATATTAATGGTGTATTAGTCATCTCATTGTATCATTTTGAGCTTTGGGAGGACTGATATGATTTACAAATAGACAAGAATACTTGAGTAGCGTGTCCATGGGAACAGTGTGGTGATTATGCATATCATCTCCTTTTCCTTTCGTTCTCCTTACACTTTTCGTTGTTGCTCAGCCCAAACATCCTGGAATTGGCTCCAAAATGTTACCCTGTCAGCATCATTTGGGAAGAGCCTCCAATTTTGCCTTCTATGGCATATTTTATTTTATAATTTTAAAAATACAGAAAAGTACAAAGAATAATATAACAAACACCCATATACCCAGGATTCTTCATTGTTAGCATTTTATTACATCTACTTCAAATCTGTGTTTTTAAAAGTGATAATGGCAATTAAGGAGTTAAGTCGAAGTACCCTTTTTCCACCCATCCTCAATCCTGTTCCCTTCTTTCCACCCAGATGCAAACACTATTGTGAATTTGGTATTTATGTTTTAATACTATTTACAAGCATTTATATCTCTATAAGCAATAAAGTATTGCATTGCACACTTTAAAAAAATTAATTAATTAATTTATTTTTGGCTACGCTGGGTATTCACTGCTGTGCACGGGCTTTCTCTAGCTGTGGGGAGTGGGGGCTACTACTCTTCTTTGCATTGCGCAAGCTTCTCATTGCGGTGGCTTCTCTTGTTGCGGAGCACAGGCTCTAGGTTCACCACCTCCAGTAGTTGCAGTATGCGGGCTAGTTAGCTGTGGCTCACGGCTCTAGAGCACAGGCTCAGTAGTTGCGGCACACGGAGTTAGTTGCTCTGTGGCATGTGGTATCTTCCCGGACCAGGGATTGAACCTGTGTCCCCTGCACTGGCAGGCGAATTCTTAACCACTGCACCACCAGGGAAGTTCCGCATTGTGAGCTTTTTAATTTTACAGAAATAGTTTCAGACTATGCATACATATATAATATATATTATTGCATAATATATATTTATAATATATCTTATTTTACAACTTGTTTTTTTACTCAAATGTTGATAATACATAAATCCAGTTCATTTCTTTTAGCTGCTGTGTAGTATTTGATTATAGGACTATACCACGTTTTATTTATTCATTCATTTACTGAAGGACGTTCACCCATTGTCCAATTTTACAGTATTACAATGCTGCAATGAACATCTTAGTACAGTCTCCTTGTGCACACGTTGAGGAATTTCTCTAGGGAAAATAATTGGAAGTGAAATTACTGGGTAATATGGTAAATACACCTTTTATACTACTAAACAGAGTTAAAATTCTCTCCAAAGTGGTTGTCTCAATTTACACTTCCACCAGCAGTACACGAGGGTTTCTGTTGTTCCACATATCCTGTATCAGAAGACTTAAAAATTTTGCCGATATGATGGATGTGAAATAGTTTTTCATTGTTTTAACTTATATTTTCTTGATATTTAGTGAGGTTAAATATCTTTTCATTTGGCTTTCCTTTTCTGTAATAACCTTTTCATATACTTTGCTTCTTCCTCTGTTGAGTTTTGTTTGTCTTTTTCTTATTGTGCTGTGGGAATTCTTTGCAACAGTGTTTTGGGGGGCAGTCTGTTATGTGTGTTGCAAATACCTTTTTCCAGGTTATCACCTGTCTTATAAATTTGTTAATGTAGCTTTTATTTTATAGAGGTTTTAATTTTAATGAAGTCAAGCTAATTCTTTTTTAAAAATTTTTGTTGGAGCATAGTTGATTTACAATATTGTATTAGTTTCAGGTGTACCGCGAAATGAATCAGTTATACATTCAAATTAATTATTTTTCTTTATGGTTGGAGCTTTTTGTAACTTGGTTAAGAACACCTTTCCTACTCCAAGGTCATATTATATTTTCTTCTAATAGGTTTAAAAATTTGCTTTTCACATTTAGAGCTTTAGTCCATCTAGCTTTGTTTTCTGTGTTAGATACAAGGTAGTGATCTAATTTATTTTTTTCCATGTAAAAATGTGTTGTTCTAACACCATTTATTGGTGTTGAATATTTATTGAATATTCATTCTTTTCCCCAGTGTTTGAACTGCCACTTATATAACATTCTAAGTTCCACGGACCTGTTTCTGGGTTTTTTATTCTCTTTCAGTAATCCATTTGTCTATTCCTGAGCCAGACTCACACTGTTCTCATTACTATAGCTTTAAAATAAATCTTGATATCTGGTAAAACAAGTCACCTTCTCCTCCCATTCTTTTTCAGATTTGCATTAATTATTCTTGAACAAATCTATTTCATATGAATTTTAGAATCAGTTTGACAAATTTCATGAAAAATCCTGTTGAGCTTGGGAATTTAATTTAATTTAGAAATTAACTGGGGAGAGTTAATAGCTTTGTTATAGTGAGTCTTACCATACAATAACTTGTTATAGATCTCCTTTTATTCAGGTACATTCCCTTTGATAGCCAATAATGTTTCATATTTTTTCTCAAAGGTATGTTGCACATTTTTTGTTATATTTACTCTTAAGTGAATAGGTAGAATTCTAAGATGGTGCCCAAGATTTCAGCTGTCTGGTATGCATGCCCTGTATAATCACCTTCTCTTGAGTGTGGATATGAATATGATGGGATAGTTGCTCCCTTGATTAGATTAGGCAAAGGTGATGGGATAATCACTCCCATGATTATGTTACATTATGCAAGACTCCACCATAGCAGACTGGGATGTGATTCTCCTGCTGGCTTTGAAGAAGTCACCTGCTATGCTGTGAGAGGGCCTCGTAGCTGGGAACCGAGGATGGCTTTTAGGAACTAAGAGCGAGCCCCTGGCTGACATTCAGCAAGAAAATAAGTCCCTCAGTACTAAAATGACAATTCTGCCAACAATGATGTAAGGTTAGAAGAGAAGCCTGAGCTGAAGATGAGAGGACAGGCCCTGCCAACACCTTGATTTCAGCTTGACACCCTGAACAGAGGATCCAGCTAAGCTGTGCCCAGATTCGTGAGCCAAAGAAACTGTGAGGTAATAAATGTGTGTTGGTTTTAGCCTCTAAGTTTATGATAAATTGCAATGAAGCAATACAAAATTAATCCACCAGATATCTCATTTTATCCCCCCTTTATACTGTGAATGGGTTTGTTTCCTTTTTTCTGTGAATGGGTTCTCTTAAAAATTTCATTTAAAAATGGTTATTACTGGTTATAGGAGTGCTATTTTTATATGTTGATCCAGCAAACCTGGATCCAGCAACGCTGGTGACTCTCTTAATCTCTTGTTAGATCTAATAATTTGCAGATTTTCTTGGATTTTTCTATGTGGACCATCATACTGAATAATAATGATGACAATCTTGTCTTTTATGTTCAAATTCTTATACCTCTTAATTCTCTTTTCTTTTTAATTTTTGCATAAAGTGCTTTAGCACAACATTGTGACAGAAGATATAAGAACTTTTTTTTTAACATATTTACTGGAGTATAGTTGCTTTACAACGGTGTGTTAGTTTCCATTTTATAACAAAGTGAATCAGCTATACATATACATATATCCCCATATCTCCTCCCTCTTGCATCTCCATTCCACCCTCCCTATCCCACCCCAATAGGTGGTCACAAAGCATAGAGCTGATCTCTCCGTGTGATGCAGCTGCTTCCCACCAGCTATCTATTTTACATTTGGAACTGTATATATGTCCATACCACTCTCTCACTTCGTCCCAGCTTACCCTGCCCCTTCCCATGTCCTCAAGTCCATTCTCTACGCCAGCGTCTTTATTCCTGTCCTGCCCCTAGGTTCTTCAGAACCATTTTTTTTAGAGTCTATATATATGTGTTAGCATACAGTACTTGTCTTTCTCTTTCTGACTTACTTCACTCTGTATGAGACTCTAGGTCCATCCACCTCATTACGAATAGTTCAATTTCGCTTCTTTTTATGGCTGAGTAATATTCCATTGTATATATGTGCCACTACTTCTTTATCCATTCATCTGTCAATGGACACTGAGGTTGCTTCCATGTCCTGACTATTGTAAACAGAGCTGCAATGAACTTTGTGGTACATAACTCTTTTTGAATTATGGTTTTCTCAGGGTATATGCCCAGTAGTGGGATTGCTGGGTCTTATGGTAGTTCTATTTTTAGTTTTTTAAGGAACCTCCATACTGTTCTCCACAATGGCTGTATCAATTTACATTCCCACCAACAGTGTATGAGGGTTCCCTTTTCTCCACACCCTCTCCAGCATTTATTGTTTGTAGATTATTTGGTGATGGCCATTCTGACCAGCATGAGGTGATACCTCATTGTGGTTTTGATTTGTATTTCTCTAATGATTAGTGATGTTGAGCATCCTTTCATGTGTTAGTTGGCAATCTGTATATCTTCTATGGAGAAATGTCTATTTAGGTCATCTGCCCATTTTTGGATTGGGTTGTTTGTTTTTTGGATATTGAGTGGCATGAGCTGCTTGTAAATTTGGGAGATTAATCCTTTGTCAGTTGCTTCATTTGCAAATATTTTCTCCCATTCTGAAGGTTGTCTTTTCATACTTTTATGGTTTCCTTTGCTGTGCAGAAGTTTTAAGTTTCATTAGGTCCCATTTGTTTACTTTTGTTTTTACCTCCATTTCCCTAGGAGGTGGGTCAAAAAGGATTTTGCTGTGGTTTATGTCATAGAGTGTTCTGCCTACGTTTTCCTCTAAGAGTATTAGAGTGTCTGGCCTTACATTTAGGTCTTTAATCCATTTTGTGTTTATTTTTGTGTATGGTGTTAGGGCATGCTCTAATTTCATTCTTTTCCATGTAGCTGTCCAGTATTCCCAGCACAACTTATTGAAGAGACTGCCTTTTATCCATTGTATATTCTTGCCTCCTTTATCAAAAATAAGGTGACCATATGTGCGTGGGTTTACCTCTGGGCTTTCTATCCTGTAGAAACGATGGTACCAGGATAGTACCGACTGTGCCAGTACCATATTGTGTTGATTACTGTAGCTTTGTAGTATAGTCTGACGTCCAGGAGACTGATTCCTCCAGCTCCGTTTTTCTTTCTCAAGATTGTTTTGGCAATTTTGGGTCTTTTGTGTTTCCATACAAATTGTGAACTTTTTTGTTCTAGTTCTGTTAAAAATGCCATTGGTACTTTGATAGGGATTGCATTGACAATGAGAATTCTTTGGGTAGTATAGTCATTTTCACAATGTTAATTTTTCCAATCCAAGAACATGGTATATCTCTCCATCTGTTTGTATGATGTTTAATTTCTTTCATCAGTGTCTTATTGTTTTCCGCATCCAGGTCTTTTGTCTCCTTAGGTTGGTTTATTCCTAGGTATTTTATACTTTTTGTTGCAGTGGTAAATGGGAGTGTTTCCTTAATTTCACTTTCAGATTTTTCACCATTAGTGTATAGGAATGCAAGAGGCTTCTGTGCATTAATTTTGTATCCTGCTGCTTTACCAAATTCATTGATTAGCTTTAGTAGTTTTCTGGTAGCATCTTTAGGATTCTCTATATTTAGTATCATGTCATCTGCCAACAGTGACAGCTTTGCTTCTCCTTTTCCGATTTGGATTCCTTTTATTTCTTTTCCTTCCCTTATTGCTGTGGCTAAAACTTCCAAAACTATGTTGAATAATAGTGGTGAGCATGCACAACCTTGTCTTGTTCCTGATCTTAGTGGAAATGCTTTCAGTTTTTCCCATTGAGAACGATGTTGGCTGTGGGTTTGTCATATATGGCCTTTATTATGTTGAGGTAAGTTCCCTCTATGCCTACTTTCTGCAGGCTTTTTATCATAAATGGGGGTTGAATTTTATCAAAAGCTTTTTTTGCATCTATTGAGATGATCATATGGTTTTTCTCCTTCAATTTGTTAATATGGTGTATCACATTGATTGATTTGTGTATATTGAAGAATTCTTGCATTCCTGGGATAAACTCCACTTGATCATGGTGTATTATCCTTTTAATGAGCTGTTGGATTCTGTTTGCTAGTGTTTTGTTGAGGATTTGTGCATCCATGTTCATCAGTGATATTGGTCTGTAGTTTTCTTTCTTTGTGACATCATTGTCTGGTTTTGGTATCAGCATGATGGTGGCCTTGCAGAATGAGTTTGGGAGTGTTCCACCCTCTGCTATATTTTGGAAGAGTTTGAGAAGGATAGGTGTTAGCTCTTCTCTAAATATTTGATAGAATTCTTCTGTGAAGCCATCTGGTCCTGGGCTTTTGTTTGCTGAAAGACTTTAAATCACAGTCTCAATTTCAGTGCCTGTGTTTGGTCTGTTTATATTTCCTGTTTCTTCCTGGTTCAGTCTCAGAAGGTTGTGCTTTTCTAAGAATTTGTCCATTTCTTCCAGGTTGTCCATTTTATTGGCATAGAGTTGCTTGTAGTAATCTCTCATGATCTTTTGTATTTCTGCAGTTTCAGTTGTTACTTCTCCTTTTTCATTTCTAATTCTATTGATTTGAGTCTTCTCCTTTATTTTCTTAATGAGTCTGGCTAATGGTTTACCAATGTTGTTTATCTTCTCAAAGAACCAGCTTTTAGTCCTCTTCATCTTTTCTATTGTTTCCTTCATTTGTTTTTCATTTATTTCTGATCTGATGTTTATGATTTTTTTCCTTCTGCTAAGTTTGGGGCTTTTTTGTTCTTCTTTCTCTAATTGCTTTAGGTGTAAGGTTAAGTTGTTTATTTGAGATGTTTCTTGTTTCTTGAGGTAGGATTGTATTGCTATAAACTTCCCTCTTAGAACTGCTTTTGCTGCATCCCATAGGTTTTGCATTGTCAAGTTTCCATTGTCATTTTTTTCTAGGTTATTTTTTTTTTAGTTTTTTTAAACATCTTTATTGGAGTATAATTGCTTTACAATGGTGTGTTTGTTTCTGCTTTATAACAAAGTGAATCAGCAATACATATACATATATCCCTATATCTCCTACCTCTTGCATCTCCCTCTCATCCTCCCTATCCCACCCCTCCAGGTGGTCGCAAAACACCGAGCTGATTTTCCTGTGCTATGTGGCTCCTTCCCACTGGATATCTATTTTACATTTGGTAGTGTATATATGCCCATGCCACTCTCTCACTTCAGTCCAGCTTCCCCTTCCCCCTCCCCATGTCCTCAAGTCCATTCTCTACGTCTGCATCTTTATTCCTTTCCTGCCCCTGGTTCTTCAGAACCACTTTTTTTTCTTTTTTTAGATTCCATATATGTGTGTAATTATATGGTATTTGTTTTTCTCTTTCTGACTTACTTCACTCTGTATGACAGACTACATCCACCTCACTACAAATAACTCAATTTCGTTTCTTTTTATGGCTGAGTACCATCGGATTGTATATATGTGCCACATCTTCTTTATCCATTCATCTGTCGATGGACACTTAGGTTGCTTCCATGTCCTGGCTATTGTAAACAGAGCTGCAATGAACATCGTGGTACATGACTCTTTTTGAATTATGGTTTTCTTAGGGTATATGCACAGTAGTGGGATTGCTGGTCTAGGTATTTTTTGATTCAGTGATCTCTTGGTTATTTTGTAGTGTATTGTTTAGCCCTCATGTGTCTGTATTTTTTACAGATTTTTTTCTTCTAATATCTAGTCTCATAGCATTGTTGTTGGAAAAGATACTTGATACGATTTCAATTTTCTTAAATTTACCAAGGCTTGACTTGTGACCCAAGATATAATCTATCCTGGAAAATGTTCCATGAGCACTTGAAATGAAACTGTATTCTGTTGTTTTTGGATGGAATGTCCTATAAATATCAAGGAAGTCCAACTTGTTTAATGTGTCATTTAAAGTTTGTGTTTCCTTATTTATTTTCATTTTGGACGATCTGTCCATTGGTGAAAGTGGGGTGTTAAAGTCCCCTACTAGTATTGTGTTACTGTCGATTTCCCTTTTTATGGCTGTTAGCGTTTGCTTTATATATTGAGGTGCTCCTTTGTTGGGTGCATAAATATTAACAATTGTTTTATCGTCTTGGATTGATCCCTTGATCATAATGTAGTGTCCTTCTTTGTCTCTTCTAACAGTCTTTATTTTAAAGTCTATTTTGATAGAAATTGTGAAATTTTTTGTTCTAATTCTGTGCAAAATGCCCATGATAGTTTGACAGGGATTGCATTGTATCTGAAGATTGCTTTGGTAGTATAGTCATTTTCACAATATTGATTCTTCCAATCCAAGAACATGGTATATCTCTCCATCTATTTGTATCATCTTTAATTTCTTTCATCAGTACCTTATAATTTTCTGCATACAGATCTTTTGTCTCCTTAGGTAGGTTTATTCCTAGGTATTTTATTCTTTTTGTTGCAGTGGTAAATGAGAGTGTTTCCTTAAGTTCACTTTTAGATTTTTCATCATTAGTATATAGGAATGCAAGAGATTTCTGTGCATTAATTTTGTATCCTGCTACTTTACCAAATTCATTGATTAGCTCTAGTAGTTTTCTGGAAGTATCTTTAGGATTCTCTATGTATAGTATCATGTCATCTGCAAACAGTGACAGTTTACTTCTTCTTTTCCGATTTGGATTCCCTTGAATAGCCAAAGCAATATTGAGACAGAAAAACAGAGCTGGAGGAATCAGGCTCCCTGACTTCAGACTATACTGCAAAGCTACAGTAATCAAGACAGTATGGTACTGGCACAAAAACAGAAATATAGATCAATGGAACAAGATAGAAAGCCCAGAGATAAACCCATGCACATCTGGTCACCTTATATTTGATAAAGGAGGCAAGAATATACAATGGAGAAAAGACAGTCTCTTCAATAAGTGGTGTTGGGAAAACTAGACAGCTACACATAAAAGGATGAAATTAAAGCACTCCCTAACACCATACACAAAAATAAAGTCAAAATGGATTAAAGACCTAAATATAAGGCCAGACACTATCAAACTTTTAGAGGAAAACATAGGCAGAACACTCTATTATATAAATCACAGCAAGATCCTTTTTGATCCAGCTCCCAGGGAAATGGAAATGAAAACAAAAATAAACAAATGGGACCTAATGAAACTTAAAAGCTTTTGCACAGCAAAGGAAACCATAAACAAGATGAAAAGACAACCCTCAGAATGGGAGAAAATATTTGCCAATGAAGCAACTGACAAAGGATTAAGCTCCAAAATTTACAAGCAGCACATGCAGCTCAATATCAAAAAAAGAAACAACCTAATCCAAAAATGGACAGAAGGCCAAAATAGACATTTCTCCAAAGAAGATATACAGATTGCCAACACATATGAAAGAATACTCAACATCATTAATCGTTAGAGAAATGCAAATCAAAACTACAATGAGATGTAATCTCACACCAGTTAGAATGGCCATCATCAAAAAATCTACAAACAGTAAATGCTGGAGAGGGTGTGGAGAAAAGGGAACTCTCATACACTGTTGGTGGGAATATAAATTGATACAACCACTATGGAGAATAGTATGGAGCTTCCTTAAAAAACTAAAAATAGAACTACCATAAGACCCAGCAATCCCACCACTGGGCATATACCCTGAGAAAACCACAATTCCGAAAGTGCCATGTAGCACAATGTTCATTGCAGCACTATTTACAATAGCCAGGACATGGAAGCAACCTAAGTGTCCATCAAGAGATGAATGGATAAAGAAGTAGTGGCACATATATACAATGGAATATTCCTCAGCCAGAAAAGGAAACGAAATTGAGTTATTTGTAGTGAGGTGGATAGACCTAGAGTCTGTCATACAGAGTGAAGTAAGTCAGAAAGAGAAAAACAAGTACCGTATGCTAACACGTATATATGGAATCTAAAAAAAAAAAAAAGGTCATGAGGAGCCCAGGGGTAAGATGGGAATAAAGAGATAGACCTACTAGAGAATGGACTGGAGGACACGAGGAGGGGAAAGGGTAATCTGGGATAAAGTGAGAGAGTGGTAGTGTATATATGGACATATATACACTACCAAATGTAAAATAGATAGGTAGTGGGAAGCAGCCACATAGCACAGGGAGATCAGCTCGGTGCTTTGTGACCACCTAGATGGTTGGGAGGCAGGGTGATGCAAGAGATATGGGAACATGTGTATATGTATAACTGATTCACTTTGTTATTAAGCAGAAACTAACACACCATTGTAAAGCAATTATACTCCAATAAAGATGTTAAAAAAACAGATGAATGGATAAAGAAGATGTGGAATATATACACAGTGGAATATTACTCAGCCATAAAAAGAAATGAAACTGAGTTATTTGTAGTGAGGTGGATGGACCTAGAATCTTTCATACAGAGTGAAGTATGTCAGAAAGAGAAAAACAAATACCTTATTCTAACACATATATATGGAATCTAAAAAAAAAAAGAAAGAAAATGGTCAGAAGAACCAGGGACAAGATGCAGACCTACTAGAGAATGGACTTGAGGACATGGGGAGGGGAAAGGTAAGCTGGGACAAAGTTAGAGAGTGGCATGGACTTATATACACTACCAAACGTAAAATAGATAGCTAGTGGGAAGCAGCCACATAACACAGGGAGATCAGCTCAGTGCTTTGAGACCAGTTAGAAGGGTGTGATAGGGAGGGTGGGAGGGAGGGAGACGCAAGAGGGAAGAGATATGGGGATATATGTATATGTATAACTAATTCACTTTGTTATTAATGCAGAAACTAACACACCATTGTAAAGTAATTATACTCCAATTAAAATGTTTTTAGAAAAATAAAGTCTATTTTGTCTGATATGAGAATTGCTACTCCAGTTTTCTTTTGATTCTGTTTGCATGGAATATCTTTCCATCCCCTCACTTTCAGTATGTATGTGTCCATAGGTCTGAAGTGGGTCTATTGTAGACAGCATATATATGCATCGTGTTTTTGTATCCATTCAGCCAGTCTGTGTCTTTTGGTGGGAGCATTTAGTCCATTTACATTTAACGTAGTTATTGATATGTATGTTCCTATTACCATTTTCTTAATGTTTTGGTTTTGTTATTGTAGTTCTTTGCCTTCTCTTGTGTTTCCTGCCTAGAGAAGTTCCTTTAGCATTTGTTGTAAAGCTGGTTTGGTGGTGCTGAATTCTCTTAGCTTTTGCTTCTCTGTAAAGGTTCCGATTTCTCCGTCAAATCTGAATGAGATCCTTGCTGGGTAGAGTAATCTTGGTTGTAGGTTTTTCCCTTTCATCACTTTAAATATGTCCTGCCACCCCCTTCTGGCTTGCAGCGTTTTTGATGAAAGATCAGCTGTTAACCCTATGTGGATTCCCTTGTATGTTATTTGTTGTTTTTCCCTTGCTGCTTTTAATATTTTTTCTTTGTTTATAATTTTTGATAATAATATGTGTCTTTGCATGTTTCTCCTTAGATTTATACTGTATGAGATGGGACTCTCTGTGCTTCCTGGACTTGATTGACTATTTCCTTTCCCATATTAAGGAAGTTTTAAACTATAATCTCTTCAAATATTTTCTCAGTCCCTTTCTTTGTCTCTTCTTCTTCTGGGACCCCTATAATTCGAATGTTGGTGCATTTAATATTGCCCCAGATGTCTCTGAGTCTGTCCTCAATTCTTTTCATTTTCTTTTCTTTTTTCTGCTCTGCAGTCGTTATTTCCACTATTTTATCTTCCAGGTCACTTATCTGTTTTTCTGCCTCAGTTATTCTGCTATTGATCCCTTCTAAAGAATTTTTAATTTCATTTATTGTGTTATTCATCACTGTTTGTTCACTGTTTAATCCTTCTAGGTCCTTGTTAACCATTTCTTGTATTTTCTCCAGTCTATTTCCAAGATTTTGGGTCATCTTTACTATCATTACTCTGAATTCTTTTTCAGGTAGACCGCCTCTTTCCTCTTCCTTTGTTTGGTCTGATGGGTTTTTACCTTGCTCCTTCATCTGCTGTGTGTCTCTCTGTCTTCTCATTTTGCTTAACTTACTGTGTTTGGGGTCTCCTTTTTAAAGGCTGCAGGTTAATAGTCCCATTGTTTTTCATGTCTGCCCCCAGTTGGTAAGGTTGGTTCAGTGGGTTGTGTAAGCTTCCTGGTGGAGGGGACTAGTGCCTGTGTTCTGGTGGATGAGGCTGGATCTTGTCTTTCTGTGTGCAGGATCATGTCCGGTGGTATGTTTTGGGGTGTCTGTTACCTTATTCTGATTTTAGGCAACCTCTCTGCTAATGGTGGGGTTGTGTTCCTGTTTTGCTAGTTGTTTGGTGTAGGGTGTCCAGCACTGTAACTTGCTGGTCGTTGAGTGGAGCTGGGTCTTAGCATTGAGATAGAGATGTCTGGGAGAGCTTTAGCCATTTGTTATTATGTGGAGCTGGGAGGTCTCAGGTGGACCAATGTCCTGAACTCAGCTCTCCCTCCTGATATAGGAACTCTTGTCCTGTTCTTGACTTAAATGAAATGGTGCCATTAATTCTCTAAGTATGATGCTTGCTGTAAGTTTTTGAAGATACTGTTTATCAAGGTAAGGACTTTGGTGTTTTTGTGGTTTGTTTTGCTTGTTTGTTTTATCCAGTGTGATAATCTCTATCTCTTATCTGGACCATTTAAGTCTGTTTACCTATGAAATGGTTACTGATATTTGGAGTTTAAATCTTCCATCTTATTTTGTGCATTCTCTTCAGACTCCCATTGTGTTTCTTTTTCTCTCCCTTCTTGCTTTTCATTTATTTATTTATTTATCTTATTTTTTTTGAACCCACCGATGCAGAGCCTGTGAATACACAGGGCTGGCCATACCAGCACACTAAAGATAGAGGGAAGGAAGGCAGGGGGATCCTAATGGGGGAGGGTCACCTGAGAATAAGAGTCTAACTTTTCTCCAGGAGCAAGCAAATTTCTAATATGTTCTTTTTTCCCCTTCTAGCTGCTCCCTTTCATAGAGTAAAAGAAGTGCTTATGGTTACAAGATAATACTGATCCAGAAAGGCTAGACTTGAGGAGAATAGAGCAGCCTGGATTAGTATTATTGGGGCAAACAAAAGTAGGCTAGGGACTTCCCTGGTGGTCCAGCAGTTAAGACTCCATGCTCCCAATGCAGGGGTCCCGAGTTTGATCCCTGATCAGGGAACTAGATCCCACGTGCAACAACTAAGACCTGGTGCAGCCAAATAAATAAATAGATATTTTTAAGAAAGAAAAAGAAGTAGGCTAAATTTTACCTATGAATTCATTAGAGAAAAAATGGAGGATACTTGAAGCTAGCAAGGACAATCAAACTGTCCCAGGCCAACAATCCATTTTGATTCTTAATTCCAAAAATGTTCCCAATTCTTCATCAATCCTTTTGCAATATGACTTTGCAGCTACTACCATCAAGAGATGTGTCAGTCATGCCAATTTCCCTATTCTGGAATATGGGCCAGTCTTGGGACTTGCTTCAGTCAAGGGAATACTGTAGCTGTGTGTCAGTTCCAAGCTCAGGTCTCAAAAGACCTTCATTTATTTTAGATTGAATATTTTTATTTCTGCACTTTTTTCTCTCTACTAGTTTGGAAGTTATATCCTTGGTTTCTATTTCACTGGTTACCCTGCATCTGATCAAAGTCTAAGGTTCATCAAACCTCATCCCAGACATTTCCCTTTGTTCCCTCCCAACCCACATGGTATTGTCTGGTACTTTAATTATTCAATCCTTCTAGATATTATTATTACTTTTTAATATGGCTAATATTTACTTACATATTCCCACATATTTACCACTCTTTTTGCTCTTTGTTCCTTCTTGCACCTCAGATTTTCTATTTGGGATCACTTCCTTTCTTCCAGAAGTACATCCTATAGGATCTTCTTTAGTGGGAACCTAATGATGGTGAACTCTCTAAGTCTGTTGTTTCTGAGAAGATGTCTTCATTTCCTCTTGTTCTTGAATGAGAAAGAGCTGGGTGTATAATTATAGGTTGGCAGACTAAAATGGCTTCCTCAATAAACCCTGGGGTTGAATAAAAGGAGTTTAGTTTTGGTTTGCCCTTATCCTGACAATGCAGACCTTTGGAGTCCCCAGTAAATGTGGGGAGAGTTTCCTCTATCTCTCCCACCCAGAAGGAGGAGCCGAGCCTTCACTTCCATCACCTTCACCATTGAACAGAAGCTAGATGTGATTGTGGACAAATACCCTCAAGGCAAAAGTCTCTCTGATGCTCTAATATTCTCCTTACCTTTATGGATTTGGGCTTGGCTTCAACCTCACCCACTCCCCCCAAATATAACATGGCAGTTTACCAACTATTTTTTCAGCTCTTCAGTATTCTAAGATTTTTATATGCATACGCATTTACATACATGCTATATATATATATATATATATATATATATATATATATATATATATAAAACGTGTGTGTGTGTGATATATACCTTAAACCTTTTTAGTTTTCTGTAAGACAGTTGATCCAAGTAGCCTAGCCTGGCATTACTGCAACCAGGAAATCCCTGCCATTATTTTTTTAAAATATTGTCTCTCTTTCACTGTCTCTCCATTTTCTCCTGAGACTCCAAACATTTGTTAGATCATCTCATTCTATTCTCCATGTCTCTTAACCCCTCTTTAATATTTTCATTCTCTATATCTCTCTATGTTGTTTTTGGAATAAATTCTTCCCATGTATCTTTCAATTCAATAATTATCTTTTCACCTGTTTCTAATCTGATGTTTAACCTATGCATTTAGTTTTAAAATTTTAACAATTACATTTTTCATTGCTCAAAATTCAACTCATTTTCTTCACGTCTATTCTTTTCTTAGATTTTTATTGCATGCTTATCTTTATAATTGTATCCTTTATTTCTTTAAACATCTGATACATAACTATTACGTACTAGATTGTTCCAACGTCTATTGTCTTGAGGATTTACATGTGTTTTTCTTTTGTCTTATTTCTACTGATTCTTACTAATGGATGAGATCTGGTGTTTGGTAATCTTTGTGAGATCATCCTCCATTTAATCTGTGTAAGGCCTAACTTGGGGAAAACTTTCTTCCCAAAAGAAAGGATCACATCAGCCTCTCTCTTCAAGGCTTGGCTCTGAGTTGGGGTCTCAGACTCAGCTTCCCATTTCCTTGCTATTCCAATAATCATTATCCATACAAATGGTTGCTAGAGGACTCAGCTTTCATGGAAATTCAACCCCTCCCTGGTCCCTGTCACTCTAGCTCTACAGATGTTGGAATTCTTGTCCTGGCCAAGCTCTTGCCTTTGAGGCTTTGTTCCCTAGTGGGTGACTCCTGGATATTACCACTACTTCAGAGTATTACCACCAAGACTGCAGGTTTCCTAATTCTACCCCATGTCCAGCTCATATTGCTTGGTGGCGGCAGTGTGGGGTATTGCTGGAAAGTTCCTCTACCTTTTGTTAGAGGCACGGTGTAACATATCTGGAGTCTAGTTTTTGTGGAGAGCCTCTCAGAGCTCCTACTCACCCATTATACTGGAAGTGTAAGCCCATTACTTCATTTTTTTATTTAAAAAATTAAATGTTCATTCTGAAATAATTTTACATTTGTGAAAAAGTTACAAATTTAGTACAAAGAATTTGTGAATACTTTTCACCCGGCTTTCCTAAATGTTAACGTCTTACATAACCACAATACAATTCTGGAAAACAGGAAATTAACATTGATACACAATTCTGGAAAACAGGAAATTAACATTGATACAATATCATTAACTAATCTGTAGACCTTATTCAGATTTTGTCAATTGTCCCACTAATGTGACATCCAGGATTCCATATTTTGTTTAGTTGTCGTGTCTGTCGTGTCTCCTTAATCTCCTCTGTTATTTTTTTACTTTTATTTTATTTTTATTTAAAAAATTTTATTGGAGCATAGTTGATTTACAATGTTGTGTTAGTTTTCAGTGTACAACAAAGTGAATCAGTTATACACATACATATATGAACTCTTTTTTATTTTTTTTTTATTTTTTAATTTTTTTTATTTTTATTTTTTTTCTGCTACGCGGGCCTCTCACTGTTGTGGCCTCTCCCACTGCGGAGCACAGGCTCCGGACGCGCAGGCTCAGCAGCCATGGCTCACGGGCCCAGCCGCTCCGCGGCATGTGGGATCTTCCCAGACTGGGGCACGAACCCACGTCCCCTGCGTCGGCAGGCGGACTCTCAACCGCTGCGCCACCAGGGAAGCCCTGAACTCTTTTTTAGATTGTTTTCCCATATAGGCCATTACAGAGTATTGAGTAGAGTTCCCTGTGCTATACAGTAGGTCCTTATTAGTTATCTATTTTATATATAGTAGTGAGTATATGTCAATCCCAATCTCCCAATCTATTCCTCCCTCTTCTTACCACACGGTAACCATGTTTCTTTTCTATATCTGTAACTCTATTTCTGTTTTGTAGATAAGTTCATTTGTACCTTTTTTTTAGATTCCACATATAAGCAATATCCTGCGATATTTCTATTTGTCTGACTTACTTCACTCAGTATGACAATCTCTAGATCCATCCATGTTGCTGCAAATGGCATTATTTCATATTTTAATGGCCGAGTAATATTCCATTGTATATATGTACCACATCTTCTTTATCCATTCCTCTGTTGAATCTACAAACAGTAAATGGTAGAGAGGGTGTGGAGAAAAGGGAACCCTCCTACATTGTTAGTGGGAATGTAAATTGGTACAGCTACTATGGAGAAAAGTATGGAGGTTCCTTAAAAAACTAAAAATAGAGCTACCATATAACCCAGCAATACCACTACTGGGTATATAACTGGATAAAACCATAATTCGAAAAGACACATGCACCCCAATGTTCATGGCAACACTATTTACAATAGCCAGGGCATGTAGGCAACCTAGATGTCAATCTCCTCTGGTTTTTGACAGTTCCTTAATCTCTCTTTGTATATCATGACTTTGTTGTTGTTGTTGTTTTTTTTTTGTGGTACACGGGCCTCTCACTGTTGTGGCCTCTCCCGTTGCAGAGCACAGGCTCTGGACGCGCAGGCTCAGCAGCCATGGCTCACGGGCCCAGCCGCTCCACGGCATGTGGGATCTTTCCGGACCAGGGCACGAACCCGTGTCCCCTGCAATGGCTGGTGGACTCTCAACCACTGCGCCACCAGGCAAGCCCTGACTTTGATACTTTTGGTGAGTGCTGGCCACTTATTTTGTGGAATGCCCCTCAATTTGGGTTTGTCTGATATTTTCTCATGGCAAGAATGTGATAGCAGTGATGTTATGCCCTTCTCAGTACATCACTATTAGGGGATACATGCTCTCCATATAGCTAATTATCCTGACCACTTGGTTAAAGTCAGTGTCTGCCAGGATTCTCTACTGAAAAGTTTCCCCTTTGTAATTAATAAATATCTTGTGAAAAGATAATTCAAGACTATCTAAATATCTTGTTTCTCATCATAAGCCCACTAATTTTAGCATCCCCTGAGATCCACTGAGCATGTTTACCTGAAACAATTGTTCCTGTGATATTTGGCAAATGGAGGTCTTCTATTTCTATTATTTTGTCTACATTAATAATTGGAATTCTACTGTAAGGAAGAGCTTTCTCTTCTACCCTATCTTTTGTTTATTAAATTATTTATGTCAAGATGGACTCTTGGATATTTATTTATACTTTTATTTTTGCTCAAATTGTCCCTGATTTGGACATTGGGAGCTCTCTCAAGTTTGCTCTTAGGTCCTTTTGACATGTCACCATCATTTTTGGAGCAATTCCTTACTTTTTTACATCTCAAGGTGTTATAGCCCTTCCCTCCATATCAAAACCACCTTTTAAATGATTCTTTTCCTATTGTTGTTTGCCTTGCTATGGGTTGATTAGAAAGATTTTTTCATTCCAAATTCAATTTTCCTTCTAATCTTGGAAGTTATACACTTATGTCTTTTCTTCTAATGGCTAATCTAAACTATTTTAAACATTTATATTGAGCTATATTTTATATCATAAAATTCACCCATTTCAACTGCACCATTCAATGATTTTAAGTAACTTTACTGAGCTTGCAACCATCACCATAAATTAGATTTAGAGCATTTTTATTCCCCCAATAATTTCCCTCATGTACTCAAAGCCCCATTCCCACAAACTGTCACTATTTGATCTGTTTAGCAGCTCCCTGGAAAAGCCTCATTCTCAGGACTTGTCTTGATTTTATCTTGCTCACTCAATGAGGAAAGCTCTATTCAGAGGTCTTTTCTAGAAAATAATTAGTGACAATTATTTAATATTTCAGACACCTAAGAATGAGTTACCAGTTGCAAATAAAAGGCTAGCCAAAACACTTAAAATAAAAATTTAGTGAATTAAATGTCCATAAAGGGGTTTGAAGAGCGCCAATATACTCCTAGGAATCTAGAAGGTGAAGTGCATGTCCAGGGCTGTGAGTGCTTCCAGGAAATATCTGACAAAGCCAATATTAATCACCCCCTGCTGGCCTTGAGAGTCTAAACAAGAAAGAAGTGAAAGCTAAGTCAGAGTTTTAAACTGCCAGATTGTTGAAGGCATGTCCCAGCACATACAAATCCCCTTGGCAAATAATAGAACACTTATTTGTTCAGTGTGCTTAAGAAAATATCTTTCCAATCATTAGCTGACAACTAAGATAAATGAGAAGAGACTTCAGTAACTACACACGACAAAAAATGCAGACTTTACAGAATTAGTCCATAAAAGTCACTAAACAAAGTGGCAAAAACAGCAGGAAAAACAGCAACAAGCTCTGGGGAGAGGGGTATCTGATTTCCAGAATTGCCACATTATATTATTTAAAATATTCAATTTAAAATGAAAATTAAGGGACACAGAAAGAAACAGGAAAGTACGGCCTAAACATAGGTTAAAAAAAGCCAACAACCCAAGGAATCCCAGATGTTGGACATAGAAGACAAATATTTTAAGTCAGCTGTTATAAATATGTTCAAAGAACTAAAGTAAATTTGCCTATAGAATTAAAGGAAAGTATGAAAATGATATCTCATCAATTAGAGAATATCAGTAAAGAGGTGGATATTATAAAACAGAACCACATAGACATTCTTGCATTTTAATGGCATGATAACTAAAATGAAAAATTCACTAGAGAGACTTAATAGCAGATTTGTGTTGGCAAGAGAACAAATCAGCACATTTGAAAATGGGTCTAGACTGCTCCTGAACCAAGATGGCAGAGTAGAAGGATGTGCTCTCACTCCCTCTTGTGAGAACACCAGAATCACAACTAGCTGTTGGACAATCATTGACAGGAAGACACTGGAACTCACCAAAAAAGACACCCCCACATCCAAAGGCAAAGGAGAAGCCACAGTGAGATGATAGGAGGGACGCAATCACAGTAAAATCAAATCCCACAACTGCTGGGTGGGTGGCTCACAGACTGGAGAACACTTATACCACAGAAGTCCACCCACTGGAGTGAAGGTTCTGAGCTCCATGTCAGGCATCCCAACCTGGGGGCCCAGCAACAGGAGGAGGAATTCCTAGAGAATCAGACTTTGAAGGCTAGTGGGATTTGATTGCAGGACTTTGACAGGACGGGGAAAAACAGAGACTCCACTCTTGGAGGGCACACACAAAGTAGTGTGCACATTGAGAACCAAGGGAAGGAGTCGTGACCCCAGGGGAGACTGAACCAGACTTACCTGCTATTGTTAGAGGGTCTTCTGTAGAGGTGGGGGGTGGTTGTGGCTCACCATGGGGAAAAGGAAACTGGCAGCATAAGTTCTGGGAAGTACACCTTGGCATGAGCCCTCTCAGAGTCGGCCATTAGCCCCAACAAAGAGCCCAGGTAGGTTCCACTGTTGGGTTGCCTCAACAACCAACACGGAGGGAACCCAGCCCCACCAATCAACAGTCAAGCAGATTACAGTTTTACTGAGCTCTGCCCACCAGAGCAACAGTCAACTATACCCACCACCAGTCCCTCCCATCAGGAAACTTGCACAAGCCTCTTAGATAGCCTCATCCACCAGAGGGCGGAATGCAGAAGCAAGAACTACAATCCTGCAGTCTGTGGAACAAAAACCACAACCACAGAAATATAGACAAGATGAAAAGGCAGAGGGATATGTACCAGATGAAGCAACAAGATAAAACCCCAGAAAAACAACTAAATTAAGTGGAGATAGGCAACCTTCCAGAAAAAGAATTCAGAATAATGATAGTGAAGATGATCCAGGACTTCAGAAAAAGAATGGAGGCAAAGATCAAGAGGATGCAAGAAATGTTTAACAAAGACCTAGAAGAATTAAAGAACAAACAAACAGAGATGAACAGTACAATAACTGAAATGAAAACTACACTAGAAGGAATCAATAGCAGAATAAATGAGGCAGAACAGATTCTGGAAGACAGAATGATGGAATTCACTGCTATGGAACAGAATAAAGAAAAAAGAATGAAAAGAAATGAAGACAGCCTAAGAGACCTCTGAGACAACATTAAACACAATAACATTCACATTATAAGGGTCCCAGAAGGAGAAGAGAGAGAGAAAGGACCCGAGAAAATATTTGAAGAGATTACAGTCGAAAACTTCCCTAACATGGGAAAGGAAATAGCCACCCAAGTCCAGGAAGCACAGCGAGTCCCATACAGGATAAACCCAAGGAGAAACACGCCAAGACACATAGTAATCAAATTGGCAAAAATTAAAGACAAAGAAAAATTATTGAAAGCAGCAAGGGAAAAATGACAAATAACATACAAGGGAACGCCCATAAGGTTAACAGCTGATTTCTCAGCAGAAACTCTACAAGCCAGAAGGGAGTGGCATGAAATACTGAAAATGAAGAAAGGAAAGAAACTACAACCATGATTACTCTACTCGGCAATGATCCCATTTGGATTCGATGGAGAAATCAAAAGCTTTACAGACAAGCAAAAGCTAAGACAATTCAGTACCAACAAATGAGCTGTACAACAAATGCTAAAGGAACTTCTCTAAGTGGGAAACACAAGAGAAGAAAAGGACCTACAAAAACAAACCCAAAACAATTAAGAAAATGGTCATAGGAACATACATATCGATAATTACCTTAAACGTGAATAGACTGAATGCTCCAACCAAAAGACACAGGCTTGCTGAATGGATCCAAAAACAAGACTCATATATATGTTGTCTACAAGAGACCCACTTCGGACCTAGGGACACATATAGACTGAAAGTGAGGAGATGGAAAAAGATATTCCATGCAAATGGAAATCTAAAGAAAGCTGAAGCAGCAATACTCATATCAGATAAAATAGACTTAAAAATAAAGAATGTTACAAGAGACAAGGAAGGACACTACCTAATGATGAAGGGATCAATCCAACAAGAAGATATAACAATTATAAATATATATGCACCCAACATAGGAGCACCTCAATACATCAGGCAACTGCTAACAGCTCTAAAAGAGGAAATCGACAGTAACACAATAATAGTCGGGGACTTTAACACCTCACTTACTCCAATGGACAGATCATCCAAAATGAAAATAAATAAGGAAACAGAAGCTTTAAATGACACAATAGACCAGATAGATTTAATTGATATTTATAGTACATTCCATCCAAAAGCAGCAGATTACACTTTCTTCTCAAGTGCGTATGGAATATTCCCCAGGATAGATCACATCTTGGGTCACAAGTCAAGCCTCAGTAAATTTAAGAAAATTGAAATCATATCAAGCATCTTTTCTGACCACAAGGCTATGATATTAAAAATCAATTACAGGGGAAAAAAACGTAAAAAACACAAACCCATGGAAGTGAAACAATACGTTACTAAATAACCAAGAGATCACTGAAGAAATCAAAGAGGAAACCAAAAAATACCTAGAGACAAATGACAATGAAAACGTGATGATCCAAAACCTATGGGACACAGCAAAAGCAGTTCTAAGAGGGAAGTTTATAGCTATACAAGCCTACCTCAAGAAAAAAGAAAAATCTCAAATAAAGAATCTAACCTTACACCTAAAGGAACTAGAGAAAGAAGAACAAACAAAACCCAAAGTTAGTAGAAGGAAAGAAATCATCAAGATCAGAGCAGAAATAAATGAAATAGAAACAAAGGAAGCAATAGCAAAGATCAATAAAAATAAAATCTGGTTCTTTGAGAAGATAAAAAAAAATTGATAAACCACTAGCCAGACTCAAGAAGAAAAAGAGGGAGAGGACTCAAATCATTAAAATTAGAAATTAAAAAGGAGAAGTTACAATAGATACCTCAGAAATACAAAGCATCCTAAGAGACTACTACAAGCAACTCTATGCCAAAAAAATGGACCACCTGGAAGAAATGGATAAATTCCTAGAAAGCTATAACCTCCCAAGACTGAACCAGGAAGAAATAGAAAATATGAACAGAGCAATCACAAGTAACGAAATTGAAACTGTGATTAAAAATCTTCCAACAAACAAAAGTCCAGGACCAGATGGCTTCAAAGGTGAATTCTATCAAACATTTAGAGAAGAGCTAACATCCATCCTTCTCAAACTCTTCCATAAAATTGCAGAGGAAGGAACACTCCTAAACTCATTCTATGAGGCCACCATCACCCTGATACCAAAACCAGGGAAAGATACTACAAAAAAAGAAAATTACAGACCAATATCACTGATGAATATAGATACAAAACTCTTCAAAAAAATCCTAGCAAAGAGAATCCAACAACACATTAAAAGGATCATACTCCATGACCATGAGGGATTTTTCCAAGGGATGCAAGGAATCCTCAATATACACAAATTAATCAATGTGATACACCATATTAACAAATTGAAGAATAAAAACCATATGATCATCTCAATAGATGAGGAAAATTCTTTTGACAAAATTCAGCACTGATTTATGATAAAAACTCTCCAGAAAGTGGGCATAGAGGGAACCTACCTCAACATAATAAAGGCCATATACGACAAACCCACAGCAAACATCATTCTCAATGCTTAAAAATTGATATCATTTCCCCTAAGATTAGGAACAAGACAAGGATGTCCACTCTAACCACTATTATTCAAAATAGTTTTGGAAGTCAAAGCCACGGCAATCAGAGAAGAAAAAGAAATAAAAGGAATACAAATTGGAAAAGAAGAAGTAAAAGTGTCACTGTTTGCAGATGACATGATACTATACATAGAGAATCCTAAAGATGCCACTAGGAAACTACTAGAGGTAATCAATGAATTTGGTAAAGTTGCACGATACAAAATTAAGGCACAGAATTTTCTTGCATTCCTATACAACAATGATGAAAAATCTGAAAGAGAAATTAAGGAAGCACTCCCATTTACCATTGCAACAAAAAGAATAAAATATCTAGGAATAAACCTACCTAAGGAGACAAAAGACTTGTATGCAGAAAATTATAAGACACTGATGAAAGAAATTAAAGTTGATACCAACAGATGGAGAGATATACCATGTTCTTGGATTGGAAGAATCAACATTGTCAAAATGACTATACTACCCAAAGCAATCGACAGATTCAGTGCAATCTCTATCTAATTACCAATGGCATTTTTTACGGAACTAGGACAAAAAAATCTTAAAATTTGTATGGAGCCACAAAAGACCCTGAATAGCCAAAGCAGTGTTGAGGGAAAAAACTGGAGCTGGAGCAATCATATTCCCTGACTTCAGACTATACTACAAAGCTACAGTAATCAAGACAATGTGGTACTGGCACAAAAACAGAAACATAGATCAATGGAACAAGATAGAAAGCACAGAGATAAACCCATGGACCTATGGTCAACTAATCTATGACAAAGGAGGCAAGGACATACACTGGGGAAAAGACAATCTCTTCAGTAAGTGGTGCTGGGAAAGCTGGACAGCTACATGTAAAAGAATGAAATTAGAACACTCCCTAACACCATACACAAAAATAAACTCAAAATGGATTAAAGACCTAAATGTAATACTGGACACTATAAAACTCTTAGAAGTAAACATAGGAAGAACACTCTTTGACATAAATCATAGCAAGGTCTTTTTTGATCCACCTCCTAGAGTAATGGAAATAAAAACAAGTATAAACATATGGGAACTAATGAAACTTCAAAGCTTTTGCACAGCAAAGGAAACCAGAAACAAGACGAAAAGGCAACCCTCAGAATGGGAGAAAATATTTGCAAATGAATCAACAAACAAAGGATTAATCTCCAAAATATATAAACAGCTCATGGAGCTCAATATTAAAAAAAACAAAAAACCCAATCCAAAAATGGACAGAAGACCTAAATAGACATTTCTCCAAAGAAGACATACAGATGGCCAAGAAGCACGTGAACAGCTGCTCAACATCACTAATTATTAGAGAAATGCAAATCAAAACTACAATGAGGTATCACCTCACACCAGTTAGAATGGGCATCATTAGAAAATCTACAAACAACAAATGCTGGAGAGGGTGTGGAGAAAAGGGAACCCTCTTGCACTGTTGGTGGGAATGTAAATTGATACAGCCACTATAGAGAACAGTATGAAGGTTCCTTAAAAAACTAAAAAAAGAATTACCATATGACCCAGCAATCCCACTACTGGGCATATAGCCAGAGAAAACCATAATTCAAAAAGACACATGCATCCCAATGTTCATTGCAGCACTATTTACAGTAGACAGGTCATGGAAGCAACCTAAATGCCCATCGACAGACGAATGGATAAAGAAGATGTGGTACATATATACAATGGAATATTGCTCATCCATAAAAAGGAACGAAATTGAGTTATTTGTTGAGACGTGGATGGATCTAAAGACTGTCATACAGAGTGAAGTAAGTCAGAAAGAGAAAAACAAATATCGTATATTAACACATTTATGTGGAGCCTAGAAAAATGGTACAGATGATCCGGTTTTCAGGGCAGTTGGTGAGACACAGATGTATAGAACAAACGTATGGACACCAAGGGGGGAAAGTCGTAGGGTGGTGGTGTGATAAATTGGGTGACTGGGATTGACATGTATACACTGATGTGTATAAAATTGATGACTAATAAGAACCTGCTGTATAAAGAGTGAGTAGGAGTCCATGAGGTGAACAATCCTCTGTGTGGCTCATGTGAAGAACAAAAAGTTCTTTTGGTGAATTACATATTTGATAATACAGTGAGGAAAATTTTAAGTTGTTTGTATCTGAATTTGCACTTGCAGAAAAAAAGACTGGATTCAGACTGGAATGGACTGATTTACCAATTTAAAGAATCTAGAATTTACCCAACAAGAAAGTCCAACGTTTAAGTCCATTATTTTGTTGGTTTTCCTATAACAATATATGAGCATAATGTTTGTACCATGAAGAAAGATCTGTTAAAGTTCTCTGCTTTCAATTGTAGGTTATACTGAGTGTGTCTTTTGCAATTTTGATTGGGTTGAAATAAACAGAAGGGGAGATCTGAGAACAAAGTAAAAAAATAAATTGCAGAATGTTATATACTCCTTGCAGGGCAGTGTGCTTTAAAAGATTTGAAAATATTTACAACCACTGCCTTTGTAATTAATTTCTAGAATTGTATCATATCATCATGTTTCACACTAAGATTTATGGACAAGGATGTTTACCGTTATTTACAATATGAAAAATATGGAAGCACACATCCATCTAGGAGATTGTTTGAATATATTATGGTACATCTATATGACAATACCATGTAGCAATTTATAATCTTGCTTAGAGGAACACCTTTTAATTCCTATGATGTTATGTTCAAAGCATATCATAGCTACATATAAACTGTGTTTTCCATATGAATATGAAATAAAAGACTATTTCTTTGGAAAAAAACGAATAACCCAATTAAAAAATAGACAAAGGATTCGAATAGATATTTCTTCAAAGAAGATGTACAGGCAGCTGCTAATAAGTACATGAAAAGATGCTCAACATCACTGATAATTGGGGAAATGCAAAACTGCAATGAGATACCACCCACTAGAGTGGCTACTATCAGAAAAAAAAAAAGAAAATAACAACTGTTGGCAAGGATGTGGAGAAACTGGAACCCTTATGCACTGTTGGTGGGAATGTAAAATGGTATATCTACTATGCAAAAGAGTATGGTGGCTCCTCAAAAATTAAAAACAAAATTATCATATGACCCAGCAATTCCACTTCTGGGTATATACTCAAAGAATGAAAGGCAGTGTCTTGAAGAGCTATTTGCACACCCATGTTCACAGCAGCATGATTCACAATAGCTGATGTGTGGAAGGAACCCAAGTGTCCATCAACAGATGAATGGATAAGCAAAATATGGTACATACATACAATGGATTATTATTCAGCCTTAAAAATGAAGGAAGTTCCGACGTATACTACAACCCTTGAGGACATTATACTAAGTGAAATAAGTCAGTCACAAAAAGACAAACGCTGTATGATTCTACTTATATGAGGTACTTAAGAGTAGTCAAAGTCATAGAGACAGAAAGTAGAATGATGGTTGCCAGGGGCTGAGTAAGTGGGAACTGGGGAGTTATTGTTTAACAAGTATAGCGCTTCAGTTTCACAAGATGAAAAGAGCTATGTAGATGGATGGTAATGATGGTGGCATAATAATGTAAATGTACTTAATACCATAAACTGCACATTTAAAATTGGTTAAGATGGTAAATTTTGTTTTATCACAATAAAAATAAATTTAAGCAAAGAAAGAAAGAAAGAAAGAAAATAGGTCTAATGAGATTATCTACTCTGAAGAAGAGAAAGAAAAAAGAATAGAGAAAAATGAATAGTGCCTCATGGACCTGTGCCTCATGTGTACTAACCTCCATATGCATAATGGGAGTGGCTATCCAATTATCAGACAAAATAGACTTTAAGACATATATTATTACTATAGATAAAGAAAAACATTTTATAATGAAGAAAAGTTCAATCAGAAAGCTCTAAAAATTATAAATATATATGTACTTAACAACAGAGTCCCAAAATACATGAGATTTAAAAAAATGACAGAATTGATGGGAGAAAGAGACAATTGAAAAAGATTAATTGGAGACTTCAATACTGCTCATCCAATAATGGATAGAACTACTAGGCAGAAGATCAATAAGGAAATAGAACACTTGAACAACACTATAAATTAAATCTAACAGAACATCTATAGAGTACTCCCCAAAACAATAGCAAAATATATATTCTTTCAGATGCACAAAGAACATTCTCCAGGATAGACCATATGTTAAGCCATAAAACAAGCCTCAATAAATTTAAAAGGATTAAAATCATACAACATATGTTCTCTCATTATAAAGCATGAAATTAGAAAACAATAAAAGAAGGAAATTTGTGAAAGTCACAAATATGTGAAAGTTAAACAATGTACTCATAAATAACAGAGGAATAATCACCAGGGCAATTAGAAAACACTTTGAGATTAAAAACAAAACATAGCAAAACATATGGGATGTGGCTGAAGTAATGTTTACAAGGAAATTTGTAACCGTGAACACCTACATTAGAAATGAAAAAATATCTCAAATCAATAACCTAAATTTCTAGTTTTAGCCATGGCAATCAGAGAAGAAAAAGAAAAGGAATCCAAATCAGAAAAGAAGTAAAACTGTCACTGTTTGCAGATGACATAATACTCTACATAGAAAATCCTAAAGATGTCACCAGAAAACTACTAGAGCTAATCAATGAATTTGGTAAAGTATCAGGATACAAAATTAAGGCACAGAAATCTCTTGCATTTCTATACACTAACAATGAAAAAATAGAGAGAGAAATTAAGGAAACACTCCCATTTACCACTGCAACAAAAAGAATAAAATACCTAGGAATAAACCTACCTAAGGAGGCACAAGACCTGTATGCAGAAAACTACAAGACATTGATGAAAGAAATCAAAGACAATACAAACAGATGGAAAGATATACCATGTTCTTGGATTGGAAGAATCAGCATTGTGAAAATGAGTACACTACCCAAAGCAATCTATAGATTCAATGTAAACCCTACCAAATTACCAATGAAATTTTTCACAGAACTAGAACAAAAAATTTTGCAATTTGTATGGAAACACAAAAGATCCCAAATAGCCAAAGCAATCTTGAGAAAGAAAAATGGAGCTGGAGGAATCAGGCTCCTTGACTTCAGACAATACTACAAAGCTACAGTAATAAAGACAGTATGGTACTGTCACAAAACCAGAAATATAGATCAGTGGAACAGGATAGAAAGCCCAGAGATAAACCCATGCACATATGGTCACCTTATCTTTGTCACAGGAGGCAAGAATATACAATGGAGGAAAGACAGTCTCTTCAATAAGTGGTGCTGAGAAAACTGGACAGCTACATGGAAAACAATGAAATTAGAACACTCCATAACACCATACAAAAAAATATCTCAAAATGGATTAAAGACCTAAATGTAAGACTGGACACTATAAAACTCTTAGAGGAAAACATAGGAAGAACACTCTTTGACATAAACCACAGCAAGATCTTTTTTGACCCACCTCCTAGAGTAATGGAAATAAAATCAAAAATAAACAAAGGGAAAAAAAAACAAAGGGGACCTAATGAAACTTAAAAGCTTTTGCACAGCAAAGGAAACTAAACAAGATGAAAGGACAACCCTCAGAATGGGAGAAAATATTTGCAAATGAAGCAACTGACAAAGGATTAATCTTCAAAATATATAAGCAGCTCATGCTGCTCAATATCAAAAACGGTACTGATGATCTTAGTAGCAGTGCAGGAATAAAGGCTCAGACATAGAGAATGGAATTGAGGACACTGGAGGGGGGAGGGGAAGGTGGGACGAAGTGAGAGAGTAGCATTGACATATATACACTACCAAATGTAAAACAGATAGCTAGTGGGAAGCAGCTGCATCACACAGGGAGATCAGCTCGATGATTTGTGACCACCTAGAGAGGTGGGATAGGGAAGGTGAGAGGGAATCTCAAGAGGGTTGAGATATGAGAATATATGTATACATATAGCTGATTCACTTTGTTGTACAGCAGAAACTAACACAACATTGTAAAGCAATTATACTCCAATAAAGATATATAGAAATACAACTTAAAGTTCTTCCTTAAGAAACTAAGTAAAGAAGAGCAAACGAAACCCAAAGCAAACAGGGAAAGATTATAGTAAAAACTAGAGTGGAGTGCTTCCCTGGTGGCGCGGTGGTTGAGAGTCTGCCTGCCGATGCAGGGGACACGGGTTCGTGCCCTGGTCCGGGATGATCCCACATGTTGCGGAGCGACTAGGCCCGTGAGCCATGGCCACTGGGCCTGCACGTCCGGAGCCTGTGCTCTGCAATAAGAGAGGCCACAACAGTGAGAGACCTGAGTACCACAAAAGAAAAAAAAAACTAGAATGGAAATAAATGAAATAGAGACTAGAAGAATAATAGAGAATATCAACAAAAGAGAAAATTGGTTCATTGAAAAGATCCACAATATTGACAAATCTTTAGCTAGATTGATAAAGAAAAAAAAAGAGTAGTCTTAAATTACTAATATCAGGAATGAGAGAGGGACATCATTAGCAACCTTACAGAAATAAAAAGGGCTTTAGATGAATACCTTGGACACATGCCAACAAATTTAATAAGCTGTATAAATGGGTAAATATGTAGAAAAATACAAACTGTTGAAACTGAGAAGAGAAAATATGAATAAACCTGTAACAAGTAAAGAGATTAAATTATTATTTCTTTTTATATTTTTTCACACACACACACTGTATTTTATTTTTTCAAGAGATAAATAGACTGACACCAAGCATTGTAAATGGATGACCACAACAAAAGCAACAATGATTGCAATTACCAAACACGAAACACAAGGAGACTAAGTTATTGATTTAAAAAACTTCCCACAGGGTTTCCCTGGTGGCGCAGTAGTTGAGAGTCCGCCTGCCGATGCAGGGGACACAGGTTTGTGCCCTGGTCCGGGAAGATCCCACATGCTGCGGAGCGGCCAGGCCCGTGAGCCATGGCTGCTGAGCCTGCGCGTCCAGAGCCTGTGCTCCGCAACAGGAGAGTCCACAACAGTGAGAGGCCTGCGTACTGCAAAAAACAAAAACAAAAACAAAAAACAAACAAAAAAACAAACAAAAAAACTTCCCACAAAGAAAAGCCCAGGACCAGATGGCATCACTGGTGAATTCCATCCAACATTTAAAGAAGAATTAACAGAATGGAGTGACATACTCAAAATGGCAAAATAGGTGTTTTCTACCATCTTCCCCCCAAAAAACCATCAATTCTGACAATCACCCATGGGTGAGAGAGCCTTTGTGGAAGTCTGGAGTCAAGTGGAGAAGTTCCAGCACACCACTGGAGTAAAAAAAAAAAAAAAGTCCAAGATTGGATGCATTAAAGAGGGTAAGAGGAACAGTTTCACTTTACCCACATCACCTCTTCCCCAATGTGGCACAGCTCAGTGCCAAGAGACAACTTCTTGGTCATGAATTCTCCCATGGTGAAAGTGAGAGCATGTGAGTGAGTGTCTGGCTTCCTCAGTGGTGTGGGACAGTGCCAAAGAAATACATTTCTTTCTCACCCCATCCAGAATACTGAGGTGCTGCATCATGACTGGGGTCAGGGAGAAGCTGGGATAACAGTAGCTAGGGCCCTCAGAGAGCTTCAGAGGGACAGGGATACTATAAACCATGTAGTGGACAAGGTCAGTAAACCTGCCCATGAATTGCTGGGGATCCCTTGCCTGTGGATCCCTGTAACTGGCCACAGGTATCCCCAATGCTCCATATACCTTGCCTACACACCTCCCCACTCTGTCGCCAACTCCCTGTGTACACTTCTGAGGGTACTAGAATGAGTCTTTTCAGACAGGTAGTGAGCATGAACAGAAAGCTGGCCTGACTCTGCAGGATTGGGAGAAAGCACACAAACTTGAGCATTCAGCACTGCATTAGGGAGAGCAAATGGGAGGCTGCTCACTCTCAGACTGACTTTGCAGGGTTAAGAGAAGGCATAGAATCTTATGAATTCCCCTCCAAGAGGGAAAAAGAAGTATAGAGTAGGCATATCCATAGAATAGGTCTGAGAAAGTCTCAGAATCCCTAACAGGGCCAATGAAAGGTATTATGTTCTGGAAGCAAGTCAGTAAAGAATGAAGGTGGTTCTCCTTTTTCAAATACAAAGACAACAATGCAAGACTTCAAGAAACATGAAAAACCAAGGAAACATGATACCATAAAAGGAACAATAATTTTCCAGTAATTGACCCCAAAGAAATGGGGATCTGTGATTTTCCCAATAAAAAATTCAAAATAGTTGTTTTAAAGAAGTTCAGTGAACTACAAGAAAACACAGAAAGACAAGTCAATGAAATCAGGAAAACAATATATGAACAAAATGAGAAGTTTAACAGAGAGATAGAACTTATAGAAAAGAACCAAACAGAAATTCTGGAGCTGAAGAATACAAGGAATGAAATGAAAAATGCAAAAAAGAGCATCAACAATTAGAAGAAAGAATCTGTGAAGTAGAGGACAAAATCATATGAAATTAGCCAGTAAGAGGAGAATGAGAAAAAAAGAATGAAAAAGACAAAGAAAGCCTATGTGAACTATGGAATACCATTAAGACTAAAAATCTATATATATTTTCAGTCCCAGAAGAGGAGAGGGAGAAAGGGGCAGACAGCTTATTAAAAGAAATAATGGCTGAGAACATCCCAAGTCTGAAAAGAGATTTGGTAATCCAAATTCATGAAGCTCATAGGTCCCTCCAAAATTTCAACTCAGAAAGATCTTCTTTAAGACATATTATAATAAAACTGTCTAAAATTAAAGAAAGAATTTTAAAAGAAGCAAGAGAAAAATTTTCTCACATATAAGAGAACCCCTACAAGGCTATCAGTGGATTTCTCAGGAGAAAACTTGAAGACCAGGAGAGAGTGGGATAATATATTTGAAGTTCTTAAAGAAAAAGCTGCCAACCAAGAATACTTTCCCTGGCAAAGGTGTCCTTAAGAATTGAGGGAAAGATAAATACTTTCCCAGATAAACCAAAGCTGAGAGAGTTCATCACCACTAGACCTGCCTTACAAGAAACACTGAAAGGGGTTCTTCAAGCTGAAATGAAAGGATGCTAATATGTAACATGGAAACATATGAAAATATCAAACACACTGGTAAAAGATAAATATACAGTCAAATTCAGAATATTCAAATATAGTGATGTGGTAATCATTTCACTCTAGTATAAAGACTAAAGGGAAAAAGTATTAAAAATAACTATAGTGACAGTAATTTGTTAATAGATACACAATATAAAGACAGGAAAATCACGACCTCAAAAGCAAAACATGGGAAGGAAGAGTAAAAAGGTAGTGTTCTTATATATATGATTGAAGTTATTATCAGCTAAAAATCGACTGTTAACTATAAGATGTTTTATGTAAGCCATATGGTAATCACAAAGCCAAAACCCATAGTAGATACAAAAATGATAAAAGGGAATCAAAGCATACTACTATGGAAATCATCAATTCACAAAGGAAGACAGCAAGTGAGGAAGAAAGGAACAAGGGGACTACAAAACAGCCAAAAAACAATAATATGGCATTAGTAAACTTTACCTATCAATAATTATTTTAAAAGTAAATAGATTAAATTCTCCAATCAAAAGGCACTGTAGCTTTAAGAACACACATAGGCTTAAAGTGAAGGGGTAGAAAAAGATATTCCATGCAAACAGAAATCAAGCGAGCATAGGGTACCTATACTTACATCGAACAAGATAGACTCTAATGCAAAAGCTGTAACAAGAGACAACATCATTATATAATGATAAAGGAGTCAATTTATCAAGAGGATATAACAATTGTAAATATATATGCACCCGAAATTGGAGCATCTGAATATATTAAACAAATACTAACAGGGAGAAATAGACAACAATATAACAATAGAAGTGGATTTGAATACCCCACTTTCAGCAATGGACAGATCATCCAGACAGAAAATTGATAATGAAACATTGGACTTGAACTATACTTTAGACTAAATGAGCCTAAAAACATATATAGAACATTCAGTAGCTGCAGAATACACATTCTTCTCAAGTTCACCCATAACATTCTCCTGGATAGATTATTGTTTTGTGCTGGTCTCAGCCTCTCAATAACCAGTGTTATGGTTCAACCAACCCTTGTGGTTCTTATTATGATTGTAAGACAGCTTTCAGAAATAACCATCAGGAAACATTGAAAACATAGAGTTTTATCACTTATAAGACCTGGAAATTACACAGCACACCTGGGGCAACACAGCGAGGTCCTGGGTGTAGGGGGAAGAGAGAGCACATGGGCCTGGGGTTCTGCTTTTATTTAGGTCAAGGGTGGAGTCCCAGGGTTTCACAGGCTCACTCCTTATTGGTGAATTTAAAACATAAGAGCAGGAATTTAAAGTGTGAGAACAGAGAAAACCAAGTAGCCCAAATGGTCAGTTATTGAAATCAACCAATAACTCTAAAACAAAGGAGCCTCAGCGGGGGAGGCAGCCTGACTCTTTATCTAGTCATGTGGCTGGCAATTGTATTTATTTGAGTTGGCCATCTTTGAAGTGGATGCTTCTTTGAAGTGGATGCCTTGGCAATCAAAGATTAAGTCAGGTACTTGCATTACAAAAAAGGAAAAGAAAAACCCAACAACTGTCAGGGCCTACACTAAAATTATATACCGGGTTGGCCAAAAAGTTTGTTTGGTTTTCCCATAAGATCTTAGAGAAAAACCCGAACGAACTTTTTGGCCAAGCTAATATTATTTCATAAAACAAGCTTTAACAAATTTAAGAAGACTGAAATCATACCAGTTATCTTTTCTGACCACAATGATATGAAATTAGAAACCAATAACTGGAGGAAGACTGGAAAACTCACAAATGTGTAGAAATTAAGCACACTCCTGATCACATGATGGATCCAAGAAAATCAAAAGGGAAATTAAAAATATATTGAAACAAATGATAATGAAACAACATACAAAACCTCATGGAATGCAGCAAAAACAGTTTTAAGAAGAAATTTTATAGCAATAAACATCTACATTAAGAAAAAAGAAAGATCACATAAAAACAACATAACTGTGCACCTCGAGGAATTAGAAGAAGAACAAACTAAGCTCAAGTTAGTAGGAGGAAGGAAATAAAGATCAAAGCAGAAATAAAAAGAACTAGAGAACAGAAAAACAATATAAAAGATTAACAAAACTATGAGCAGTTATTTTGAAAACAAAACCCCAAAATTGGCAAACCTTGAGCTAGACTAAGAAAAAAAGAGAGAAGACTCAAATAAATAAAATCAGAAATGAAAGAAGAGCCATTACAGCTGATACCACAAAAATATGTAAGATCATGAACAATTACATGCCAACAAATTGGATAACCTAGAAGAAATGAATACATTCCTAGATACATAGAACTTACCAAGACTGAATCATGAAGAAATAGAAAATCTGAACAGACCAGTAATGAGAAAAGAGATAGAATCTGTAATCAAAAATCTCCCAACACAGAAAAGCCCAGGACCAGATAGTTTCACTGGTGAAATCTACCAAACATTTAAAGAAGAATCAATCCCAATCCTCCTCAAGCTGTTCCAAAAAGTTTAAGAGGAGAGAACACTCTCAAACCCAATTTATGAGGTCAGCATTGCCCCAATATCAAAGCCAGATAAGGACACTGCAAGAAAAGAAAACCACAGGCCAATATTCCTGATAAACATAGATGCAAATATCCTTAACAAAATACCAGCAAACTGAATTGAACAGCACATTAAAAGGATCATATACTGTGATCAAGTGGAACTTATCCCTGGGATGCAAGGATGGTTCAACATATGCAAATTAATAAATGTGATACACTACTTAATAGAGTGAAAGATAAAAATCATATGATCACCTCAATAGATGAAGTAAAAGCATTTGACAGAATACAACATCTTTTCACAATGAAAACTCTCAACAATTTGGGTATGGAAGGAATGTACAACATCATAATAAAGATCATATATGAGAAACCCACAGCTTACATCATATTCAATGTTGAAAGGTTGAAATCTTTTCCTCTAAGGTCATAAACAAGACAAGGGTGCCCACTCTCACCATTCCTATTCAACATAGTACTGGAAGTCCTAACAGAACAATGGGCAAGAAGAAATAAAAGGCATCCAACTCAGAAAGGAAGAAATAAAATTGTCTCTGTTTGCAGATGATATGATCTTATATGCAGAAAACACTAAAGATTACACCAAAAAACTGTTAGGACTGATAAATGAATTCAGTAAAGTTGCAGGATACAAAATCAACATACAATAATCAGTTGCATTTCTATATGGAAGCAACAAAATACCTAAAAAAGAAATAAAGAAAACAATTCCATTTACAATAGTATCGAAAACAATAAAATACTCAGGAATAAATTTAACCAAGGAGGTAGAAGATTTGTGCACTAAAAATTACAAGAGTTTGATGAAAGAATTTGAAGACACAAATAGAAAGATATTTCATGCTCATGGATTGGAAGAATCAATATTGATAAAATGTCCATACTACCTAAAGCAATCTACAGGTTCAGTGAAATCCCTATCAAATTCCAATGGCATTTTTCACAGAAATAGAAAAAAAGGTTCTAAAATTTGTATGGAGCCACAAAAGGCCTGGAATATCCAAAGCAATCTTGAGGAAGAATAAAGTTGGAGGCATCACACTTCCTGATTTCAAACTATATTAAAAGCTGTAGTAATGAAAACAGCATGGTACTGGCATATAGACAGACACATAGGCCAATGGAACAAACTAAAAAGCCCAGAAGTACACAACATATACACAGTCAACTAATCTTTGACAAGAGCACCATGAATACACAATAGGGAAACACTTCAATAAATGATGTTGTGGAAACTGGATATTCACATTCAAAAGAACTACTCAGCCATAAAAAAAGAATGAAATAATGCCATTTGCAGCAACATGGATGAACCTAGAGATTGTCATACTGAATGAAGTAAGTCAGACAGAGAAAGACAAATATATGATATCACTTATATGTGGAATCTAAAAAAAATGGTACAAATGAACTTATCTACAAAACAGAAATAGAGTTACAGATGTAGAAAACAACCTTATGGTTACCAGCAGGTAAGATGGGGAGGGATAAATAGGGAGATTAGAATTGACATATAAACATTACTATATATAAAATAGATAACTAATAAGGACCTACTGTATAGCACAGGGAACTCTACTCAATACTCTGTAATGACCTAAAAAGAGTGGATATATGTATATGTATAACTGATTCACTTTGCTGTATAGCAGAAACTAACACAACATTGTAAGTCAACTATACTCCAATACAAATTAATTTAAAAAAAGAATGGAACTTGGCAAACAAAGTTTCCAAGTGGAAAACAATAATTTGGGGGTTTGCAAAGAGCAAAAGTTTAATAAATACTTGAAAACTTAAAAAAATAACATGAAATGGATTAAAGACTTAATGTAAGACCTGAAATTATAAAATTCCTAGAAGAAAACATTGGGAAAAAGCTCCTCGACATTGTTCTTGGCGATGATCTTTTTTGATGTGTCACCAATAGCACAGGGAACAGAAGCAAAAAAAAAAGCAAGTGAGATTATATCAAATTTAAAATTGTCTACACAGCAAAGGAAGCCATCAATAAAACAAAAAGACAACCTATCAAATGAGAGAAAAAAATTTTCAAACTACCTACCTAGTAAGAAGTTAATATCCAAAATATATAGGGAACTCATACAACTCAATATCATAAAAATAATCTTATCTTAAAAATGGTCAGAAGACCTGAATAGACATTTTTCCAAAGAAGACATACAAATGACCAACAGGTATATGAAAAGGTGCTCAACATCAATAATCATTAGGGAAATGCAAACCAAAACTACAGTGGGATATCATCTCATACCTGTTAAAATGGCTATTATCTAAAGACAAGAGATAACAAATGTTAGCGAGGATGTGGAGAAAAGGGAACACTTGTGCACTGTTGCTGGAAGTGTAAGATCATACAGCTATTATGGAAAACAGGATGGAAGTTCCTCAAAAAATTTAAAATTGAACTACTATATGATCCAGCAATCCTACTTCTGTTTATATATCTGAAGGAAATGAAATCACTATCCCTAAGAGATATCTGTACCCCCCATGTTCATTATTCATAATAGGCAAGATATGGAACAACCTCAGTGTCCATTAAGATGAATCGATAAAGAAAATGTTTTATCTATATATATTTATGTATATATAATGGACTATTATTCTGCCATAAAAAGGAAAGGAATCCTGCCATTTGTGAGAACATGGATGGACTTCAAGGGCATCATGCTAAGTGAAATAAGTTAGAGAAAGACAAATAGTGTATGATATCACTTTTGTGTGGAAACTAAAAAATCTGATTTCATGGAAACAGAGAGTAGAATGGTGATTGCCAGGGGCTAGAGAGGTAGGGGAAATAGGGAGATGTTGGTCAAAGGGCACAAACTTCCAGTTAAAATATGAATAAGTTCTTGGGATCTAATGCACAGCATGATGACTATACAGGTAACACTACTGCAATGTATACTTGAAAGTTGGTAAGAAAGTAGATCTTAAATGTTATCACCACACAAAAAAATGGTAATTATGTGAGGTGATGGATGTGTTAACTAACCTTATTGTAGTAATCATTTCACAATACATGCATTTATCAAATCATCACATTGTACACTTTAAACTTACACAATGTTACATGTCATTTACATCTCACTAAAACTGGGGAAGAATGAATTAACACCAGTCCTTTAAAAACTCTTCCAAAATATTAAAGAGAAGGGAACACTTCTCAACTCATTCAATGAAACCAGTATTACACTGATACCAAAAGTAGATAAAGACATTGAAAGAAAAGAAAACTACAGACCAATACCCCAATTGAATATAGATGCAAAACTTTTCAACAGGGACTTCCCTGGTAGCTCAGTGGTTACGAATCTGCCTGCTAATGCAGGGGACACAGGTTTGATCCCTAGTCTGGGAAGATCCCACATGCCACGGAGCAAATAAGCCCATGCACCACAACTACGGAGCCTGTGCTCTAGAGGCCACAAACCACAACTTCTGAGCCCACATGCCGCAACTACTGAAGCCCGCATGCTCTAGGGCCTGTGCTCCACAACAAGAGAAGCCACTGCAATGAGAAGACTATGCAGCACAACGAAGAGTAGACCCCACATGATGCAACTAGAGAAAGCCTGTGCGCATCAATGAAGACCCAACACAGCCAAAAAATAAATAAATAAATTTTAAGAAAAGAAAAATAAATTTTTAATGACCTTAAAAAATCATCAACAAAATACTAGCTAGCTGAATTCAGCAATGTATAAAAAGTATTATATGCCATGATAAAGTGAGATTTACCCAAAGAATGCATAGCTTAACTTCCAGAAATCAATAGAATAAAGAACAGAAACCACATGGTCATCTCACATACTGGAAAAGTATTTGACAAAGTCCAGCATCCATTCATGACAAAAAAAAAAACCTCTAAAAACTATAAACAGAAGACTTCCTCAATGTGATGAAGGCCATCTATAAAAATCCCAGAGTTAACATCATACTTAATGGTTAAAGACTAAATGCTTTCTTCTTGAGACAAGGAAGAAGATAAGATGCCCTCCCTTGCTGCTTCTGTTCAACATTGTCCTGTTGATTCTACCCAGGGCAAAGGGGCAAACAAAAGTAATAAAAAGCATCCATTTGAAAAGGAAGAAATAAATTTATCTTTATTCACAAAAGATATGGTCTGACAGATAGAAAATACTAAAGAATCAACAAAAAATTATTATAGATAATAAATTTCAGCATGGTTGCAGATACAGGATCAATATACAAAAATCAGTTATATTTCTTATTCACTAACAATGAACAATTCAAAAAGGAAATTAAGAAAAAATTTATTTACAACAGGATCAAAAGGAATAAAACAGGAGCAAAGTTAACAAAAAAGTGCAAAACTTGATTCACAGAAAGATAGACAAGATGAAAAGGCAAAGAGCTATGCACCAGATGAAGGAGCAAGATAAAACGCCAGAAAAACAACAAAATGAAGTGGAGATAGGCAAGCTTCCAGAAAAAGAATTCAGAATAATGATAGTGAAGATGACCCAGGAAAAAGAATGGAAGCAAAGATCGAGAATATGAAAGAAATATTTAACAAATACCTAGAAGAATTAAAGAACAAACAAACAGAGATGAACAATACAATAGCTGAAACGGAAACTACACTAGAAGGAATCAATAGCACAATAACTGAGGCAGAAGAACGGATAAGTGACCTGGAAGACAGAATGGTGGAATTCACTGCTGTGGAACAGACTAAAGAAAAAAGAATGAAAAGAAATGAAGACAGCAGAAGAGACCTCTGGGACAACATTAAACGTAATAACATTCACATTATAGGGGTCCCAGAAGGAGAAGAGAGAGAGAAAGGACCTGAGAAAATGTTTGAAGAGATGAGAGTTGAAAACTTCCCTAAAATGGGAAAGGAAATAGCCACCCAAGTCCAGGAAGCACAGCGAGTCCCATACAGGATAAACCAAAGGAGAAACACACCGAGACACATAGTAATCAAATTGGCAATAATTAAAGACAAAGAAAAATTATTGAAAGCGGCAAGGGAAAAATGACAAATAATATACAAGGGAACTCCCATAAGGTTAACAGCTGATTTCTCAGCAGAAACTCTACAAGCCAGAAGGGACTGACATGATATACTTAAAGTGAAGAAAGGTAAGAACCTACAACCACGATTACTCTACCTGGCAAAGATCTCACTCGGATTCGATGGAGAAATCAAAAGCTTTACAGACAAGCAAAAGCTAAGACAATTCAGTACCAACAAACGAGCTGTACAACAAATGCTAAAGGAACTTCTCTAAGTGGGAAACACAAGAGAAGAAAAGGACCTACAAAAACAAACCCAAAACAATTAAGAAAATGGTCATAGGAACATACATATCGATAATTACCTTAAACGTGAATAGACTGAATGCTCCAACCAAAAGACACAGGCTTGCTGAATGGACCCCAAAACAAGACCCATATATATGCTGTCTACAAGCGACCCACTTCGGACCTAGGGACACATATAGACTGAAAGTGAGGAGATGGAAATAGATCTTCCATGCAAACGGAAATCTAAAGAAAGCTGAAGCAGCAATACTCATATCAGATAAAATAGACTTAAAAATAAAGAATGTTACAAGAGACAAGGAAGGACACTACATAATGATGAAGGGATCAATCCAACAAGAAGATATAACAATTATAAATATATATGCACCCAACATAGGAGCACCTCAATACATCAGGCAACTGCTAACAGCTCTAAAAGAGGAAATCGACAGTAACACAATAATAGTGGGGGACTTTAACACCTCACTTACACCAATGGACAGATCATCCAAAATGAAAATAAATAAGGAAACAGAAGCTTTAAATGACACAATAGACCAGATAGATTTAAATGATATTTATAGTACATTCCATCCAAAAGCAGCAGATTACACTTTCTTCTCAAGTGCGTACGGAATATTCCCCAGGATAGTTCACATCTTGGGTCACAAGTGAAGCATCAGTAAACTTAAGAAAATTGAAATCATATCAAGCATCTTTTCTGACCACAGTGCTATGAGATTAGAAATCAATTACAGGGAAAAAAACATAAAAAACACAAACTCATGGAGGCTAAACAATATGTTACTAAATAACCAAGAGATCACTGAAGAAATAAAAGAGGAAGTCAAAAAATACCTAGAGACAAATGACAATGAAAATACGGGGAATCGAAACCTATGGAATGCAGCAAAAGCAGTTCTAAGAGGGAAGTTTATATCTATACAAGCCTACCTCAAGAAACAGGAAAAATCTCAAATAAAGAATCTAAGCTTACACATAAAGGAACTAGAGAAACAAGAAAAAACAAAACCCAAAGTTAGCAGAAGGAAAGAAATCATCAAGATCAGAGCAGGAATGAATGAAATAGAAACAAAGAAAACAACAGCAAAGCTCAATAAAACTAAAAGCTGGTTCTTTGAGAAGATAAACAAAAATGATAAACCATTAGCCAGACTCATCAAGAAAAAGAGGGAGAGGACTCAAATCAATAATATTAGTAATGAAAAAGGAGAAGATAAAACAGACACTGCAGAAATACAAAGCATCGTAAGAGACTACTACAAGCAACTGTATGCCAATAACATGGACAACCTGGAAGAAATGGACAAATTCTTAGAAAGGTATAACCTCCCAAGACTGAACCAGGAAGAAATAGAAAATATGAACAGACCAATCACAAGTAATGAAATTGAAACTGTGATTAAAAATCTTCCAATAAACAAAAGTTCAGGACCAGATGGCTTCACAGGTGAATTCTATGAAACATTTAGAGAAGAGCTAACATGCAGCCTTCTCAAACTCTTCCAAAAATTTGCAGAGGGAGGAACACTCCCAAACTCATTTTATGAGGCCACCATCACCCTGATAGCAAAACCAGACAAAAATACTACAAAAAAGAAAAAGAAAAAGAAAATTACACACCAATATCACTGATGAATATAGATGCAAAAATCCTCAACAAAATGCTAGCAAAGAGAATCCGACAACACATTAAAAGTATCATACACCATGATTAAGTGGGATTTATCCCAGGAATGCAAGGATTCTTCAATATATGCAAATCAATCAATGTCATACACCATATTAACAAATTGAAGAATAAAAACCATATGATCATCTCAATAGATGCAGAAAAAGCTTTTGACAAAATTCAACAGCGATTTATGATAAAAACTCTCCAGAAAGTGGGCATAGAGGGAACCTACCTCAATATAATAAAGGCCATATACAACAAACCCACAGCAAACATCATTCTCAATGGTGGAAAACTGAAAGCATTTCCTCTAAGATCAAGAACAAGACAAGGATGTCCAGTCTCACCACTATTATTCAACATAGTTTTGGAAGTCCTAGCCACGGCAATCAGAGAAGAGAAAGGAATAAAAAGAATACAAATTGGAAAAGAAGAAGTAAAAGTGTCACTGTTTGCAGATGACATGGTACTATTCATAGAGTATCCTAAAGATGCCACCAGAAAACTACTAGAGCTATTCAGTGAATTTGGTAAAGTTGCAGGATACAAAATTATTGCACAGAAATCTCTTGTATTCGTATACACTAACAATGAAAAATCAGAAAGAGAAGTTAAGGAAAGACTCCCATTTACCATTGCAACAAAAAGGATAAAATACCTAGGAATGAACCTCCCTAAGGAAACAAAAGATCTGTATGCAGAAAACTATAAGACACTGATGAAAGAAATTAAAGGTGATACCAACAGATGGAGAGATATACCATGTTCTTGGACTGGAAGAATCAATATTGTGAAAATGACTCTACTACCCAAAGCAATCAACAGATTCAATGCAATCCCTATCAAATTACCAATGGCATTTTTTACGGAACTAGAACAAAAAATCTTAAAATTTGTATGGAGACACAAAAGACCGCAAATAGCCAAAGCAGTCTTGAGGGAAAAAACTGGAGCTGGAGGAATCATACTCCCTGACTTAAGACAATACTACAAAGCTTCAGTAACCAAGACAATATTGTACTGGCACAAAAACAGAAACATAGATCAATGGAACAAGATAGAAAGCCCAGAGACAAACCCATGCACCTATGGTCAACTAATCTATGACAAAGGAGGCAAGGATATATAATGGAGAAAAGACAGTCTCTTCAATAAGTGGTGCTGGGAAAACTGGACAGCTACATGTAAAAGGATGAAATTAGAACACTCGCTAACACCATACACAAAAAATAAACTCAGGGCTTCCCTGGTGGCGCAGTGGTTGAGAGTCCGCCTGCCGATGCAGGGGACATGGGTTCGTGCCCCGGTCTGGGAAGATCCCACATGCTGTGGAGCAGCTGGGCTGGTGAGCTATGGCCACTGAGCCTGCGCATCTGGAGCCTGTGCTCCGCAACAGGAGAGGCCACAAGAGTGAGAGGCCGGGTACCGCAAAAAACAAAACAAAACAAAACAAAACAAAACAAAAAAAACCCAACTCAAAATGGATTAGAGACCTAAATGTAATACCGGACACTATAAAACTCTTAGAGGAAAACTTAGGAAGAACACTTTGGCATAAATCACAGCAAGATCTTTTTTGATCCACCTCCTAGAGTAATGGAAATAAAAACGAGTAGAAACAAATGGGACCTAATGAAACTTCAAAGCTTTTGCACAGCAAAGGAAACCATAAACAAGACGAAAAGACAACCCTCAGAATGGGAGAAAATATTTGCAAATGAATCAATGGACAAATGATTAATTTCCAAAATATATAAACAGCTCATGCCGCTCAATATTAAAAAATTAAACAACCCAATCCAAAAATGGGCAGAAGACCTAAATAGACATTTCTCCAAAGAAGACATACAGATGGCCAAGAAGCACATGAACAGCTGCTCAACATCACTAATTATTAGAGAAATGCAAATCGAAACTACAATGAGGTATCACCTCACACCAGTTAGAATTGGCATCATCAGAAAATCTACAAACAACAAATGCTGGAGAGGGTGTGGAGAACAGGGCACCCTCTTGCACTGTTGCTTGGAATGTAAATTGATACAGCCACTATGGAGAACACTATGAAGGTTCCTTAAAATACTAAAAATATAATTTGATCCAGCAATCCTACTACTGGGCATATACCCAGAGAAAACCATAATTCAAAAAGACACATGCACCCCAATGTTCATTGCAGCACTATTTACAATAGCCAGGTCATGAAAGCAACCTAAATGCCCATTGACAGACGAATGGATAAAGGAGATGTGGTACATATATACAATGGAATATTACTCAGCCATAAAAATGAATGAAATTGGGTCATTTGTTGAGACATGGATGCATCTAGAGATTGTCATACAGAGTGAAGTAAGCCAGAAAGAGAAAAACAAATATCTTATATTAACATATATATGTGGAACCTAGAAAAATGGTACAGATGAACCTGTTTACAGGGCAGAAATTGAGACACAGATGTAGAGAACAAACGTATGGACACCAAGAGGGGAAAGCCGCGGGGGGGTGGTTGTGGTGGTGTGATGAATTGGGCGATTGGGTTTGGCATGTATACACTGATGAGTATAAATTTGATGACTAATAAGAACCTGTTGTTTAAAAAAATAAATTAAAGACAATTGAAAAATTTAAAAAACGTGCAGAACTTGTACAATGAAATCTATAATATGTTGTTGAGAGAAATTAACAAGAAGACCTAATAAATGGAAAGAAATTCCATGTTTGTAGATTGGAAGATTTAAGTTTGTTAAGATGGAGGTACTCCCTAAATCCACTACAGGTTCAATGTAATCCTTTTCAAAATCCCAGATGCCTTTTTTTTCAAAAACGACAAAATTATTATAATATCTTATGGAAATAGAAAGGACTCAGAGTAACCAAAAAATTTGCAGAAGTACAAATTTGGAGGACTTAACACTCCCATATTTCAAAACTTACTACAAAATTTCATTCTCCTAATGATTAATAATGTTGAGCATCCTTTTTTGTGCTTATTGGCCATTTTTATATCTTCTTTGGAGAAATGCCTATTCAAATCCTTTGCCCATTTAAAAATTGTGGTAAAATATCATACGTAACCTAAACCTTACCTTTTAAACCTTTTTTTTTTTTCCCGGTACGCGGGCCTCTCACTGTTGTGGCCTCTCCCGTTGCGGAGCACAGGCTCCAGACACGCAGGATCAGCGGCCATGGCTCACAGGCCCGGTCGCTTCGCGGCATGTGGGATCTTCCCGGACCGGGGCACGAACCCGTGTCCCCTGCATCGGCAGGCGGACTCTCAACCACTGCGCCACCAGGGAAGCCCCTAAACCATTTTTAAGTGTATAATTCAGTGGTATTAAGTACATTCACATTGTTGTGCAAACATCATCCAACTCCAGAACTTTTTTGTCATCCCAAACTAAAATTCTGTAACCATTAAACAACTTCCCCCTCCCCCTCAGCCCCTGGTAACCACCTTTCTACTTTCTGTTTTGTGAATTTGACTGCTCTAGGTATCTCATATAAGTGGAATCATACAATATTTGTTCTTTTGTGTCTGGCTTATTTAACTTATGTTTTCAAGGTTCATCCATATTGTAGTATTTATCAGAATCTCATTCCTTCTTAAGGCTGAATGATATTCCATTGTATGTATACACCACATTTTGTTTATCTATTCACCTGTTGATGGAGATTTAGGATGTTCACATCTTTTGGCTATTTTGAATAATGCTGCTATGAATACTGGCTACAAATATCTGTTTGAGTCCCTGCTTTCAATTATTTTGGGTATATACCTAGAAGTGGAATTGCTGAATTATATTGTAATTCTGTTTCATTTTTTGAGGAACTACTATGCTGTTTTCCATAGCAGCTACACCATTTTATATTCCCACTACTTATGTACAGGTGTCGAATTTCTCTACATCCTTCCAAACACTTGTTATTTTCTTGAAAATAACTATCCCCTTGGATATGAGGTAGTATCTCATGGTGGTTTTGATTTGCATTTCCTTAACCATTGAAGATGTTGAGCATTTGATTCTTCATTGGAGAAATATCTCTTCAAGTCCTTTGCCCATTTTTGAATCAGGTTGCTTGGTTTTCTTGCTGTTGAGTTGTAGGTGTTATTTTGTGTATATTCTGGGTATTAACCCTGCATCAGTTTCCTAAAGCTGCCATAACAACCAAAGGCTGCGTGGCTTAAACAACAGGAATGAATTTTCTTGTGATTCTGGAGTCTAGAAGTCCAAGATCAAGGTGTCAGCAGGGTTAGTTTCTTTCTGAGGCCTTTTTCCTTGGCTTGTAGATGGCCATTTCTCCCTCCCTCCATCCCTCCCTCCATCCCTTCCTTCCTTCCTTCCTTCCTTTCAAATTTAATTTTTATTGGAGTACAACTGCTTTACAATGTTGTGTTAGTTTCTGCTGTGCAGCAAAGTGAATCAGTTATACATATACATATATCCACTCGTTTTTAGATTTCCTTCCCATTTAAGTCACTACAGAGCATTGTGTAGAGTTCCCTGTGCTATAGAGTAGGTTCTCATTATTTATCTATTTTATACATAGTAGTGTATATATGTCAACCCCAATCTCCCATTTCATCCCACCCTCCCTTCCCCCCTTGGTAACTGTAAGTTTGTTCTCTACTTCTGTGACTCTATTTCTGCTTTGCAAATAAGTTCATCTGTACCATATTTCTAGATTGCACATATAAGAGATATTATACGATATTTGTTTTTCTCTTTCTGACTTACTTCACTCTGTATGACCGTCTCTCCTTTTCTTGTCACATGGTCTTCCCTCTACATTTGTCTGTGTTCTAATTTCCTTTTCTTATAAGGACACCAATCATATTGATTTTATGACCCACCTTAATGATGTCATTTAACCATAATTACCTCTTTAAGGACCTTATCTCCAAATACAGTTACGTTCTGAGGTACAGGGCGTTTAGGATTTCAACATATAAAATTGGCAGGAGGGGCAAAATTCAGTCCATAACAATTCCTCAACAGATATATAATTTGCAAATATTTTCTCCCACGGGTTGTTTTTCTACCCTCTTGATAGTGTCCTTTGCTACACAAATGTTTTAAATTTTGATGAAGTCCTATTTAATTAATTTATTAATTTTTTCTTTTGTTGCTTGCGTTTTTGGTGTCATATTCAAGAAATCATTGCCAAATCCAACGTCATTAAAACTTCCCACTATGTTTTCTTCTAAGAGCTTTACAGTTTTAGCTCTTACATTTAGGTCTTTGATCCATCTTGAGTTAATTTTTGTATATGATGTATAATATGAGTCCAACTTCATCCTTTTACATGCGAATGCCCAGTTTTCCCAGGACCATTTGTTGAAAAGACTGTCCTCTCCCCATTGAACAAAAATCATTTAGCCACATGTGTGAGGGTTTATATCTATCTAGACTCTCTATTCTATTCATTTGGTCTATATGTCTGTCTTTATGCACACACCATACTGTTTTGATTACTGTAGCACTGTGGTAATTTTTGAAATCAGAAGGAGTGAGTTCTTCTTTGTTCTTTTCCAAGATATTTTTGCTATTTGAAGTCTCTTAAGACTCATATGAATTTTGGTGTGGATTTTTCTATTTCTGCATAAAATGAAGTGGGGAAAAATTCTATCACTTTATTTTGTCCATTTGAATGGACCATGTTTTTCTGGTATATTTTGTATTTCTTGTTGAAAATTAAGCATTTGATAATTATAATGTCATAACTTTGAAAATCAGATTCTCCTTGTTTGCTTTTAGACCATACCATACTATATTTTCAAAGACTGTTCCTTGTTGTGTGTGTTTGGTGATGTCTCTGTTCCTTTGCCTTTTGTTCAGCTAATTTTTGCACAGAGATTTCCTTGAATTTCAGGAGTAGAAACAGTCAAACAAACAAACAAAAAAGAGAGATTAACAACGTCTCCCACGATCTTTCCAGACTGACTCTTTGCTGTTGTATTCCTTATGGATTAGATAGGCCTGCTTTGAGCCTAGGTATCACCTGAGGTGAAAGCTTAAGGTTTTCTCAGGTCGTTTGTCAGCATGACTGAGCATGTGTGTGGTTTTCTAAATTCTGCATATATGAGGCTGCTTTTGAATGTCCTTTTCCTTTATTTCCTCAAGCAAGGTGTCCTTTAGTTCTTCAAACATACTTGTAATGGCTCCTTTGAAGTCCTGGCGTGTTAAACACAATATCTGACCCCTCTCATAGGCACTTTCTGTTGTCTTAATTTTTCCCTTTTGTATGGTCACATTTTCCTCTTTCTTTGTATGTCTCACTATTTTTTGTTGAAAATTGGACATTTTAGTAATATATTGTAGCAACTGTGGATACTGATTCCCCTCACTTCTTGCTAGTGCTTGTTTTTGTTGCTGTTTACTTATTTATTTATTTATATTTTAGTGACTTGGCTAAACTACTTTAGTGAAGGCTATTTCCCCATAGTATGAAACTCTGGTGTTGCTCCTCAGGGTTCTCAGCCTTGGGCATATGCACGGTCACCATGGGATGACAGTGCTTTTAGCAGGGCTCATTTTGACTGTCTTTTTCCCTGATCTCTCTGTTAAATTATCTATCTCATTTGATATCACACATAGCTGTCGAGCTCTACTAATTATTGGCTGATTGCTCTATAATTTTTGCAATGTCCTGGGGCATAATTTTTTTTTTTTTTGCGGTATGTGGGCCTCTCACTGCTGTGGCCTCTCCCGTTGTGGAGCACAGGCTCCGGACACGCAGGCCCAGCGGCCATGGCCCACGGGCCCAGCCACTCCACAGCATGTGGAATCCTCCCGGACCGGGGCACGAACCCGTGTCCCCTGCATCGGCAGGAGGACTCTCAACCACTGCGCCACCAGGGAAGCCCCTGGGGCATAATTTGCTTCACAGTCTGATCTAGTCACTTTTGTGTAGGGGTATTTTTTGAGATCAGACTTGGAGGTCTGTTATGATCCCAGCAAACGCTCTTAGCTCTATGTTTCCCTGCTTCTGTTTGGTGAACTAGCTGGCCTATGATTTAGCTTATTGCTAAATTAATTAAGATAAATTATTATTTTCAGGAGTGTTCTTAGGCTGGAACTTCCCCATACTCTGTTTCAAATAAAGTAGGTTCTTTTGGGAAGAGCTCTGAAACTCTTTTCCTATAGACAGCCCCTCTCCCTGGGAAAAATCTCTGGGCCACTAATCTGAGTGCTGAGCAGGGCAGTAGACCTTTGTCTTTTCAACTTGCCTCTCTCAGTGTTGAACTTTTGCCCTATGAATGAGCTTGGATAACGTTGACTGGGCCACCTGTATTTCTGGCCTGTCATGCCTGGGATAGAGTCTCTGCCCTATGAGTAAGGAGTTAGGTAGAGGAAGGAAGCCCCCTGCCTCTTGACTGCACTCACCCCTTCAACTCAGAGTTGGAAGGGATGAGAAATGCTGGTGGCCTGCCTCTCCAGGTGAGATATAGTAATTGTTGGCTGGATGCTGAGGAGAGTGGGAGCCTCAACTTTTTGGCCACACCCACCCACAGTGGAGCTTCCTTCAAGCTGAGTGGGGGAAGGGGAAGGAGGGAGTGGGTCACGGATTGAAAGCCACAGCCTCTTATTGTTCTTACCAAGTTTTAAGAGATTTTTCTTGAATAAATGCTTCATTTGGTGTATGCCTTTAGGACAATTTCCAGAGATTTTAAATGGTTGTTTTTTGAAATTATTTTCACGAATTTTGCTTGTATGCTGGGAAATGGGTCCATGGAACTCATTATTCTGCCATCTTGGAAGTGGACTCTATGTCTTGACAGTGTGTTTTTAAGATGTAGGAAACTCAAACATGTTTAAAGGCTGCATCAGGAGAAAAATTAGAGGCTGAAGATACAGAAGGGAGAGAGGCAACTGACTGATCAAGATTCCTGATGAGGTAGCAGGGAATAGGACACAGAACACTAGTTGAAGGATTATTCAGTAGGAAAAAGGGCAACTCCTCCACTGTTACAGGGGAAGAAGGAGTGAGACGACAGGTGGGGATGCTCATGAGTTTGTAGGTTATGGTAAGGAATTGAGGACATTGCTCTCTGGTGTCTTCTATTTTCAATGCAGTAGGAGGTGAGGCCAAAGTTATGTATAGGTGTGAGACGGCTGAGGAGAATGAGGGTTTGACAAAACTGTTGTGGAGACTGGGATAGAATTTCATACATCTCTCTGCCTTCAGTGGGAGATGCTCAGAATCATGTGTAAAAATAAAGCTCTTAATGTCTCATGAAATCAAAGATGAATTTCTGATCCCAGATGTTTGCTGAGCTGGCCACAAGAGCAAGAGCCAAGAGCGACTCCTCTGGAATTTCAGTCCAAGACAAATGTCCATTTAGACATGTCTATGTTCCACCTTCTATCCAGAAAATTAAAGCTTGGGAATTCTGCTACCCTACCTCTTCCTGCTACAGCTGTCAGGAAGCTTAGGGGCAAACTGAGCTCCCATACTCTCTGAGGCGCCTGCTTACATACATTCTCTTGGCTTCCTTCCTTTCAGGGGTCTTTGTTCTGTTTTATCCCCACAGGATTTGCTCTCCCCTCTGTTTTAACCTTTAAGGAGAAGGGGGGACGCAGCTGTCATTTATAGCTTAGGGTTTAAGCGTGCAGGCTCCAAGGACTCAGATGCTGCCTGTGGGTCCCTGGACAAGTTATTCACACTCTTTAAGACTCAGGATCCTCATCTGTAGGACGGGAAGGATAATAGCTCCTCTTTTATAGATAATGTTTGTGTGAATTCAATGAGATCATTTATGTAAAGCATTTGGAACCATACTTGGATCTTAGTAAGTGCTCGATAATGCTAATGATTACAATTATCATCAGGTCTTCATTACTCTCTACTAGTGACTTGCAGAGAGGAATTTTCATGGGACCCCAGGTGACCATGCAAACTGAGCTGCCCATCCTAGGCTTGGTACCATCTGATCTGCCAAGCCATAAATTTGGACAGGCAATAACAACACTCCATCACCAAAGAGCAGCAGTATAAACAAAATCAGTCTGGAGCAGGTCCTGAAAGCAAAAGCAAATTATAGGAGGCGCAAACTCCCATAGTCCCTACTCATGCCACACTGCTTGCTCTCCCTCAGCTCACTTCTAGGCCCTTGTGGTGAGTTCCCAATAACCAGCTTACTGAAGAAGAAAAAACCCAGGAACATGGTTTGCAGATGATGCTGTATGATAAGTAGGGACTAACTGGAAGTTAACAGCCCCACTGAGATGTGACCCTGATGGGAAGTAAGGAAGGGAAATTCTCCTAGGAGCAAAACTCGGAGCTGTGCATCTGGTTGATCTCTTAATTCAGAAAGTGACGTAGCTGGGGCACTGATAAATGCCAATTAACAGTCTTGTCAGATGGTCAGACACTGGGAAGGAACAAGATTGGAGAACTGAGCCATAACAACAAGGCAGCAAAATACTTAGAGAGTGCTTATTACGTGTAAGTCACAGTCTAATTGCTTTGCGTACGTATATATGAGGAGTAAGTGAACAGATCTCTCAGAATGGGCTGAGTGTGAGAATATTTGTGTCTCGTGTGAATGCTTACAAAAGGGAGCATGATGACCCAGCCTGTAGAAATCTGTCAACTTCTTTCTCTAGACATTCCAGTGCTTGTTAGATGAGCCAGTGAAAAAAACTGCCATTGTAGAAGGGATGGATGGTGCCCAATTTCTCAACAGCAGAATTCCAATATGTCACCAATTCCTGGAGAGACCAACAAGTCCTTCAATGACAGAGGGACTGGACCTCTTCCATCAGGGAGTGGGCATCAATTTATCCTTATGGAAGTAATCACATATTCTGGAATGGATTTGCCTTCCCTGGTGCTTTTACCAGCACCACCATCCTTGGATTTTCTAATTACTTTATACACTTTGTACGCCATTGAAATATCCCATACAATATTTTTTTTTCTGGTCAAGGAACCCATTTCACAGTGGAAGAGGTAAGACAAATGGTCTAACGATAATGGGCTGTCACCCATAAGCAACTGCCTTTGCAGAAGGGTGGGATGGCCTATGGAAGATTTAGTTCTGATGACAGTTAGGAAACAACACTTTGTGAGCTCTGGGGGCCATTCTGCAGAATTCAGTGTGTTCTGTGAATCAACGACCAATATATGATGCTCTTTCTCCCGTAAACAGAATACACAGGTCTAGAAACCAAAGGGTGGAAATGGGAATGGCATCTCTCATCACTTCACTTAGTGAAACAATTGCAAAACTTTGATTCACAGGAAGTTGAGACTTCCACCTGGCCATTTGGAGTTCCTCATGACTTTGAACCAATAGGCAAAAAAAAAAAAAAAAAAAGAAAAAAAGAAAAAAAAAAGGGTGTTTACTATGTGGCTGGGATGAGTGGTCCCAACTATCAAGGGGAAATAGGGAATCTCTCTGCTACACAATGGGGTAAGGAAGAGCATGTCTGGAACCCAGGAGATTCATTGCATGACCCTAGCACTGCCATGTCCAGTGGCAAAAGGTCAATGAAGATTACAGCCAGCCAATACAGGTAGGACCTCCAAGAGCTCAGATTCCACACAATCATTGTTTAGGCAACCTCTAGGGTCTTAGGAATATAACACACAAGTTGCAGCTCAGGATTGCTAGATGCACTGGAGCAGGGCTTAATCTACCCTCTATATATGAGTATATGAGTCCCAGGAAATTCCCTTGGTACCTTCATCCTCATCATATCCAGTGATAAAGATTATCCAAAGAATACAGTAGTGATACACACACAGAACCACCAAGGGCCTCACGCTACCAAGAAAATAACCATGAACAGCTAAGGTTCTTGTTAAAGGCTAGGGACGCACATGGATTCAAAACAGAGAAAGGAAAGTCAGAAAGGCGAGCTATGGCCTCTGGAGTAGTTTCAGCAACAAGGACTATAACCATTCTCCTTATTTCCTTCCTTGCTCTGTGTGTGTGTAATTTATTTCCATCATCTTTCTTCATCTTCACCACATTGTAAAATACAGTGTGTGAATGGTGGTTCATTGTACAATCTAGTTCATAGCTTGTAGCATATCTAGAAGGGGTTGCAAGGTAGGTGGAAGAGGAAAAGATATCACCCCAAAACTTCTGGAGTTGGAGATAGTAGGTGATAAGATTTGGGATGATCTCCTTTTGGAGAAGGGGTGAATGGCTATTATGTATGGATTACTAGCATTATGTTGGACCAAGGCATTTTTGTAACTGTAGGTTTGAAGAAAAGTTTGTTATCCATCTTGTTCTCACAAATGATTGGTCTCTAGTAGATAATTCTTTTTTCAAAATTCTTTTTTTTATTGAAGTATAGTTGATTTACAATGTTTTGTTAGTTTCAGATGTACAGCAAAGTGATTCAGATATATATAGATATATATATATTCTTTTTTAGATTCTTTTCCATTATAGGTTATTACAATATATTTAATAGAGGTCCCTGTGCTATACAGTAGGTCCTTGTTATTTATCTATTTTATATATAGATGGTAGTATGTATATGCCTAGTAGATAATTCTTGTTCTCCCCACACCTCCCTCTCTCTGTCTCTTTCTCGGCTACATAGCATTCATTCTACCTTGTTTTATTCAGTCCAAATGAAATACTACTGCAGGGCTTGTATTCTCAACGTGGGGGTGGAAGGTGGATGGGCTGGTGGGTAATCACCCCCAAGGGGGGTGAAAATTGGTGTTTGGGGGGTAAAAAGCAGCCATTATGATAGTTTGTGGCCCTCTAAGGCTCAGCTCTAACTGACAAAATCTTTTTCTTTAGTTTTTAATTTCTCTTACTGGGTTTTCTTGGGTCACATGAGCAGCAATAATGCTGAAGTCATGTAAGATACACAAAGTGTATGCAAGCTCAGCGCTACAAAATCATGGCGAATAGATGGCTGTGATTTGAAAACTTTCAAACCATCGCTCATTCTCCCAGACATATGGCAAGTGACCTGCTTGCGCCTTTTGCCTGCCATTGACTGCCTTTATGTTTGATCCACAGTGCCTTTGTGTGTTATTTGCATTTTGAGAGTTAAATAAAAAAGGCTTCTATTATCCAAAAGTTATTTAATCCACCATTAATTACGTCAAGTAGTGAAAAGAAAAAATGTTGAAAATACCTGAAAGAATATCAAGCAGCTAGTTAAAAATTATTTTCTCACATAAAGCAAAACAAAAGTTAAGTCCACTAAAAGTAATTTTTTTACATCTTTATTGAAGTATAATAGCTTTACAATGGTGTGTTAGTTTCTGCTTTATAACAAAGTGAATCAGTTATACATATACATATGTTCCCATATCTCTTCCCTATTGCGTCTCCCTCCGTCCCACCCTCCCTATCCCACCCCTCTAGGTAGTCACAAAGCACCGAGCTGATCTCCTTGTGTATGTGGCTGCTTCCCACTAGCTATCTATTTTACATTTGGTAGTATAAATATGTCCATGCCACTCTCTTGCTTTGTAACAGCTTCCCCTTCCCCTTTCCCATATCCTAAGTCCATTCTCTAGTAGGTCTGTGTCTTAACTCCTGTCTTACCCCTAGGTTCTTCATGACATTTTTTTTCTTAAATTCGATATATATGTGTTAGCATATGGTATTTGTCTTTCTCTTTCTGACTTACTTCACTCTGTATGACAGACTCTAGGTCTATCCAACTCATTACAAATAGCTCAATTTCGTTTCTTTTTATGGCTGAGTAATATTCCATTGTATATATGTGCCACATCTTCTTTATTCATTCATCCGAAGATGGACACTTAAGTTGTTTCCATCTCTGGGCTATTGTAAATAGGGCTGCAATGAATATTTTGGTACATGACTCTTTTTGAATTACGGTTTTCTCAGGATATATGCCCAGTAGTGGGATTGCTGGGTTATATGGTAGTTCTATTGGTAGTTTTAAGGAACCTCCATACTATTCTCCATAGTGGCTGTATCAATTCACATTCCCACAAGCAGTACAAGAGTGTTCCCTTTTCTCCACACCCTCTCCAGCATTTATTGTTTCTAGATTTTTTGATGATGGCCATTCTGACCGGTGTAAGACAATATCTCATTGTAGTTTTGATTTGCATTTCTCTAATGATTAATGATGTTGAGCATTCTTTCATGTGTTTGTTGGCAGTCTGTATATCTTCTTTGGATAAATGTCTATTTAGGTCTTCTGCTCATTTTTGGATTGGGTTGCTTTTTTTTTTTGTTATTGAGCTGCATGAGCTGCTTATAAATTTTGGAGATTAATCCTTTGTCAGTTGCTTCATTTGCAAATATTTTCTCCCATTTTGCGGGTTGTCTTTTGGTTTGTTTATGGTTTCCCTTGCTGTGCAAAAGCTTTGAAGTTTCATTAGGTCTTATTTGTTTACTTCTGTTTTTATTTCCACTTCACTAGGAGGTGGGTCAAAAAGGATCTTGCTGTGATTTATGTCATAGAGTGTTCTGCCTATGTTTTCCTCTAAGAGTTTGATAGTTTCTGGCCTTACATTTAGGTCTTTAATCCATTTTGAGCTGATTTTTGTGTATGGTGTTAGGGAGTGTTCTAATCTCGTACTGTTACATGTACCTGTCCAGTTTTCCCAGCACCACTTATTGAAGAGGTTATCTTTCATCCACTGTGCAATCCTGCCTCCTTTATCAAAGATAAGGTGACCATATGTGCGTGGGTTTACTCTGGGCTTTCTATCTTGTTCCGTTGATCTATCTTCCTGTTTTTGTGCCAGTACCATACTGTCTTGATTACTGTAGCTTTGTAGTATAGTCTGAAGTCAGAGAGCCTGATTCCTCCAACTCCGTTTTTTGCTCTCAAGATTGCTTTGGATATTCGGGGTCTTCTGTATTTCTATACAAATTGTGAAATTTTTTGTTCTAGTTCTGTGAAAAATGCCAGTGGCAGTTTGATAGGGATTCTATTGAATCTGTAGATTGCTTTGGGTAGTAGAGTCATTTTCACAATGTTGATTCTTCCAATCCAAGAACATGGTATATCTCTCCATCTATTTGTATCATCTTTAATTTCTTTCATCAGTGTCTTATAATTTTCTGCATACAGCTCTTTTGTCTCTTTGGTAGGTTTATTCCTAGATATTTTATTCTTTTTGTTGCAATGGTAAATGGGAGTGTTTTCTTAATTTCACTTTCAGAGTTTTAATCATTAGTGTATAGGAATGCCAGAGATTTCTGTGCATTAAGTTTGTATCCTGCTACTTTACCAAATTCATTGATTAGCTCTAGTAGTTTTCTGGTAGCAACCTCAGGATTCTCTATGTATAGTAACATGTCATCTGCAAACAGTGACAGCTTTACTTCTTCCTTTCCGATTTGGATTCCTTTTATTTCTGTTTCTTCTCTGATTGCTGTGGCTAAAACTTCCAAAACTATGTTGAATAGGAGTGGTGACAGTGGACAACCTTGTCTTGTTCCTGATCTTAGTGGAAATGCTTTCAGTTTTTTACCATTGAGGACTATGTTGGCTGTGGGTTTGTCATATATGGCCTTTATTATGTTGAGGCAAGTTCCCTCTATGCCTACTTTCTGCAGGGTTTTTATCATAAATGGGGGTTGAATTTTGTCAAAAGCTTTCTCTGCATCTATTGAGATGATCATATGGTTTTTCTCCTTCAATTTGTTAATATGGTGTATCACATTGATTGATTTGCGTATACTGAAGAATCCTTGCATTCCTGGAATAAAGCCCACTTAATCATGGTGTATGATCCTTTTAATGTGCTCTTGGATTCTGTTTGCTAGTATTTTGTTGAGGATTTTTGCATCTATGTTCATCAGTGATATTGACCTGTAGTTTTCTTTCTTTGTGACATCTTTTTCTGATTTTGGTGTCAGGGTGATGGTGGCCTCATAGAATGAGTTTGGGAGTGTTCCTCCCTCTGCTATATTTTGGAAGAGTTTGAGAAGGATGGATGTTAGCTCTTCTCTAAATGTTTGAGAGAATTCGCCTGTGAAGCCATCTGGTCCTGGGCTTTCATTTGTTGGAAGATTTTTAATCACAATTTCAATTTCAGTGCTTGTGATTGGTGTGTTCATATTTTCTATTTCTTCCTGGTTCAGTCTTGGAAGGTTGTATCTTTCTAAGAATTTTTCCATTTCTTCCAAGATGTCCATTTTTTTGGCATAGAGTTTCTTGTAGTAATCTCTCATTGTCTTTTGTATTTCTGTAGTGTCAGTTGTTACTTCTCCTTTTTCATTTCTAATTCTATTTATTCGAGTCTTCTCACTTTTTTTCTTGATGAGTCTGGGTAATGGTTTATCTATTTTGTTTATCTTCTCAAAGAACCAGCTTTTAGTTTTATTGATCTTTGCTATCATTTCCTTCATTTCTTTTTCATTTATTTCTGATCTGATCTTTATGATTTCTTTCCTTCTGCTAACTTTGGGGGTTTTTTGCTCTTCTTTCTCTAATTGCTTTAGGTGCAAGGTTGGGTTGTTTATATGAGATGTTTCCTGTTTTTTAAGTTAGGATTGTATTGCTATAAACTTCCATCTTAGAACTGCTTTTGCTACATCCCATAAGTTTTGGTTTGTTGTGTCTCCTTTGTCATTTGTTTCTAGGTATTTATTCCTCTTTGATTTCTTCAGTGGTCACTTCGTTATTAAGTAGTGTGTTGTTTAGCCTCCTTGTGTTTGTATTTTTAACAGATCTTTTCCTGTAATTCATATCTAGTCTCATAAAGTTGTAGTCGGAAAACATACTTGATACAATTTCAATTTTCTTAAATTTACCAAGGCTTGATTTGTGACCCAAGGTATGATCTATCATGGAGAATGTTCCATGAGCATTTGAGAGAGATGTGTATTCTGTTGTTTTTGGATGGAATATCTTATAAATATTAATTAAGTCCATCTTGTTTAATGTATCATTTAAAGCTTGTGTTTCCTTATTTATTTTCGTTTTGGATATCTGTCCATTGGTGAAAGTGGGTTGTTAAAGCCCCCTACTATGAATGTGTTACTGTCAATTTTCCCTTTGATGACTCTTAGTATTTGCCTTATGTATTGACGTGCTTCTATGTTGGGTGCATAAATATTTACAATTGTTATATCTTCTTGTTGGATCGATCCCTTGATCATTATGTAGTGTCCTTCTTTGTCTCTTCTAATAGTCTTTATTTTAAAGTCTATTTGGTCAGATATGAGAATTGCTACTCCAGCTTTCTTTTGGTTTCCATTTGCATGGAATATCTTTTTCCATCCCCTTACTTTCAGTCTGTATGTGTCCCTAGGTCTGAAGTGGGTCTCTTGTAGACAGTGTATATATGGGTCTTGTTTTTGGATCCATGCAGCCAGTTTGTGTCTTTTGTTGGGAGCTTTTAATGCATTTACATTTAAGGTAATTATTGATATGTATGTTCCTATTCCCATTTTCTTAATTCTTTTGGGTTTGTTATGGTGAGTCTTTTACTCCTCTTGTGTTTCTTGCCTAGAGAAGGTCCTTTAGCATTTGTTGTAGAGCGGGTTTGGTGGTGCTGAACTCTCTCAGCTTTTGCTTGTCTGTAAAGGTTTTAATCTGTCCATCTAATCTGAGTGAGATCCTTGCTGGGTAGAGTAATCATGGTTGTAAGTTTTTCTCTTTAATCACCTTAAATATGTCCTGCCACTCCCTTCTGGCTTGCAGGGTTTCTGCTGAAAAATCAGCATTTCAACTTATGGGGATTCCCTTGTGTGTTATTTGTTGTTTTTCCCTTGCTGCTTTTAATATGTTTTCTTTTTATTTAATTTTTGACAGTTTGATTAATATGTGTCTTGGCGTGTTTCTCCTTGGATTTATCCTGTATGGGACTCTCTGTGCTTCCTGGACTTGATTAACTATTTCCTTTCCCACATTAGGGAACTTCACAACTATAATCTCTTCAAATATTTTCTCAGTCTCTTTCTTTTTCTCTTCTTCTTCTGGGACCCCTATAATTCGAATGTTGGTGCGTTTAAGGTTGTCCCAGAGGTCTCTGAGACTGTCCTCAGTTCTTTTCATTCTTTTTTCTTTATTCTGCTCTGCAGTAGTTATTTCCAGTATTTTATCTTCCAAGTCACTAATCCGTTCTTCTGACTCAGTTATTCTGGTATTGATTCCTTCTAGAGTATATTTAATTTTATTTATTGTGTTGTTCATAATTGCTTGTTTCCTCTTTAGTTCTTCTAGGTCCTTTTTAAATGTTTCTTGCATTTTCTCTACTCTATTCCCAACATTTTGGATCATCTTTACCATCATTATTCTGAATTCTTTTTCAGGTAGACTGCCTATTCCCTCTTCATTTGTTAGGTGGTGTGTTTTACCTTGATCCTTCATCTGCTGTGTTTTCCTGTCTTCTCATTTTGCTTATCTTATGGTGTTTGGGTTCTCCTTTCTGCAGGCTGCAGTTTCGTGATTCCCATTGTTTCTGGTGTCTATCCCCAGTGGCTAAAGTTGGTTTAGTGTGTTGTGTAGGCTTTGTGGTGGAGGGGACTAGTGCCTTTGTTCTGGTGGGTGAGGCTGGATCTTCTGTTTCTGGTGAGTAGGTCCTCGTCTGGTGGTATGTTTTGCAGTGTCTGTGGACTTATTATGATTTTAGGCAGCCTCTCTGCTATTAGGTGGCATTGTGTTCCTGTCTTCCTAGTTTCTTGGCATAGGGTGTCCAGCACTGTAGCTTGCTGGTCGTTGAGTGAACCTGGGTCTTGGTGTTGAGATGGAGATCTCTAGCAGGTTTTCGCCGTTTGATATTACATGGAGCTGGGAGGTCTCTTGTGGACCAGTGTCCTGAAGTTGACACTCCCACCTCAGAGGCACAGCACTGAGTCCTGGCTGGAGCACCAAGTGCCTTTCATCCACACGGTTCAGAATAAATGGGAGAAAAATTAGAAAGAAAGAACGAAGGAAAGAAATTGGATAAAATAAAGATAAAATAAAATAAAGTTATTAAAATAAATAATATTAAGAAATGTTTTTTTAAAAAGTAAAAAGAAGAAGAAAAGAAAAAGAAACGGACGGAGAGAACCCTAGGACAAATGGTAAAAGCAAAGCTAAACAGACAAAATCTCACACAGAAGCATACACATACACACTCACAAAAAGAGGAAAAGGGGAAAAAATCATAGATCTTGCTCTCACAGTCTGCCTCCTCAATTTGGGATGATTCGTTGTCTATTCATGTATTCCACAGATGCAGGGTACATCAAGTTGAGTGTGGAGCTTTAATCCGCTGCTTCTGGGGCTGCTGGGAGAGATTTCCCTTTCTCTTCTTTGTTCGCACAGCTCCTGGGGTTCAGCTTTGGCTTTGGACCCGCCTCTGCGTTCAGGTCACCTGAGGGCGTCTGTTCTTCACTCAGACAGGATGGGGTTAAAGAGCAGCTGACTCGGGGGCTCTGGCTCACTCAGGCCGTGGGGAGGGATGGGCACGGAGTCGGGGTGAGCCTGCGGTGGCAGTGGATGGCATGACGTTGCACCAGCCTGAGGCGTGCTCTGCATTCTCCCGGGGTTGTCCCTGTATCACGGGACCCTGGCAGTGGCGGGCTGCAGAGGCTCCCGGGAGGGAGGTGTGGATAGTGACATGTGCTCGCACACAGGCTTCTTGCTGGTGGCAGCAGCAGACTTAGCGTCTCATGCCCGTCCTGGGACCTGTGCTGTTAGCCACGGCTCGTGCCTGTCTCTGGAGCTCCTTTAAGCAGCACTCTTAATCCCCTCTCCTCGCACACCAGGAAACAAAGAGAGAAGAAAAAGTCTCTTGCCTCTTCGGCAGGTCCAGCCTTTTTCCTGGACTCCCTCCCGGTTAGCTGTGGTGCAGTAACCCCTTCAGGCTGTGTTCATGCTGCCAGTCCTATCCCTGTGCTCCGACCGAAGCTGAGCCTCAGCTCCCAGCCCCCGCCCGCCCCAGCAGGTGAGGAGACAAGCCTTTCAGGCTGCTGAGTGCCAGTCGGCACCGATCCTCTGTGCGGAATTCTTTCTGCTTTGCCCTCTGCTCCCCTGTTGCTGTGCTCTCCTCCACGGCTTTGAAGCTTCCCCCTCCGCCACCTGCAGTCGCCGCCCCGCGAAGGGGCTTCCTAGTGTGTGGAAACCTTTCCTCCTTCACAGCTCCCTCCCACTGGTGCAGGTCCCATCCCTATTCTTTTGTCTATGTTTATTCTTTTTTCTTTTGCCATACCCAGGTACGTGGGGGAGATTCTTGCCTTTTGGGAGGTCTGAGGTCTTCTGCCAGCGTTCAGTGGGTGATCTATAGGAGCAGTTCCACGTGTAGTTGTATTTCTGATGTATCTGTGGGGAGGAAGGTAATCTCCCCGTCTTATTCTTCTGCCATCTTCCCCAAGCCCCCCATTCAAATGTTGACGGAAACTTAGGTTGCTTCCATGTCCTGGCTATTGTAAATAAAGCTGCAATGAACATTGTGGTAAAAGACTCTTTTCGAATTATGGATTTCTCAGGGTATATGCCCAGTAGTAGGATTGCTGGGTCTTATGGCAGTCCTATGTTTAGTTTTTTAAGGAACCTCCATACTGTTCTCCATAGTGGCAGTATCAATTTACATTCACACCAACAGTGCAAGAGGGTTCCCTTTTCTCCACACCCTCTCCAGCATTTATTGTTTGTAGATTTTTTGATGATGGCCATTCTGACTGGTGAGAGATGAATCTAATTGTAGTTTTGATTTGCATTTCTCTTATGATTAACGATGTTGAGGATTCTTTCATGTGTTTGCTGGCAATCTGTATGTCTTCTTTGGAGAAATATCTATTTAGGCTTTCTTCCCATTTTTGGATTGGGTATTTTTTTTTTGATATGGAGCTGCATGTGCTGCTTGTAAATTTTGGAGATTAATCCTTTGAAATTTGCTTCATTTGCAAATATTTTCTCCCATTCCAAGGGCTGTCTTTTCGTCTTGTTAATGGTTTCCTTTACTGTGCAAAAGCATTTAAGTTTCATTAGGTCCCATTTGTTTATTTTTGTTTTTATTTCCATTTCTCTAAGAGGTGGGTCAAAAAGGATCTTGCTGTGATTTATGTCATGGAGTGTTCTGCCTAAGTTTTCCTCTAACAGTTTAATAGTATCTGGCCTTACATTTAGGTCTTTAATCCATTTTGAGTTTATTTTGTGTACGGTGTTAGGGAGTGTTCTAATTTCATTCTTTTACATGTAGCTGTCCAGTTTTCCCAGCAACACTTATTGAAGAGACTGTGTTTTCTTCACTGTATATTCTTGCCTCCTTTATCAAAGATAAGGTGACCATATGTGCGTGGGTTTATCTCTGGGCTTTCTATCCTGTTCCATTGAACTATATTTCTGTTTTTGTGCCAGTACCATACTGCCTTGATTACTGTAGCTTTGTAGTAGAGTTGAAGTCAGGGAGCCTCATTCCTCAGTCTACATTTTTCTTTCTCAAGATTTCTTTGGCTATTGGAGGTCATTTTTGTTTCCATACAAACTGTGAGATTTTTTGTTCTAGTTCTCTGAAAAATGACAGTGGTAGTTTGAGAGGGACTGCATTGAATCTGTAGATTGCTTTGGGTAGTATAGTCATTTTCACAATGTTGATTCCTCCAATACAAGAACATGGTATATCTCTCCATCTATTTGTATCTTCTTTAATTTCTTTCATCAGTGTCATATAATTTTGTCGATACAGGTCTTTGTCTCCTTAGGTATGTTTATTCCTAGATATTTTATTCTGTTTGTTACAATGGTAAATGGGAGTGTTTCCTTAATTTCACTTTAAGGTTGTTCATCATTTGTGTATAGGAATGCAAGAGATTTCTGTGCATTAATTGTATATCGTGTTACTTGACCAAATTCATTTATTAGCGCTAGTAGTTTTCTGGTAGCATGTTTAGGTTTCTCTATGTACAGTATCATGTCATCTGCAAACAGTGACAGCTTTGCTTCTTCTTTTCTGATTTGGATTCCTTTTATTTCTGTTTCTTCTCTGATTGCTGTGGCTAAAACTTCCAAAACTATATTAAATAAGAGTGGTGAGAGTGGGCAACCTTGTGCTCTTGCTGATCTTTGTGGAAATGTTTTCAGTTTTTCACCATCGAGGACTATCTTTGCTGTGGGTTTTTCATATATGGCATTTATGATATTGAGGACAGTTCCCTCTATGCGTACTTTCTGGAGGGTTTTTATCATAAATGGGGGTCGAATTTTGTTGAGAGCTTTCTCTGCATCTATTGAGATGATCATACGGTTTTTCTCCTTCAATTTGTTAATATGGTGTATCACATTGATTGATTTGCGTATATTGAAGAATCCTTGCATTCCTGGGATAAACCCCACTTGATCATGGTGTATGATCCTTTTAATTTGCTGTTGCATTCTGTTTGCTAGTGTTTAGTTAAGGATTTTTGCATCTATGTTCATCAGTAATATTGGCCTGTAGTTTTCTTTCTTTGTGATATCTTTTTCTGGTTTTGGTTTCAGAGTGATGGTGGCCTCGTAGAAGGAATTTGGGAGTGTTCCTCCCTCTGCTGTATTTTGGAAGAGTTTGAGAAGGGTAGGTTTTAGCTCTTCTCTAAATGTTTCATAGAATTCACCGGTGAAGCCATCTGGTCCTGGGATTTTGTTTGTTGGAAGATTTTTAATCACAGTTGTCCCAGAAGTCTCTGAGACTGTCCTCAGTTCTTTTCATTCTTTTTTCTTTATTCTGCTCTGCAGTAGTTATTTCCAGTATTTTATCTTCCAGATCACTTATCCTTTCTTCTGCCTCAGTTATTCTGCTATTGATCCCATCTAGAGTACTTTTAATTTCATTTATTGTGTTGTTCATAGTTGCTTGTTTCATCTTTCTTTCTTCTAGGTCCTTGTTAAATGTTTCTTGCATTTCGTCCATTCTATTTCCAAGATTTTGGATCATCCTTACTATCACTATTCTGAATTCTTTTTCAGGTAGACTTCCTATTTCCTCTTCATTTGTTAGGTCTGGTGCATTTTTATCTTGCTCCTTCATCTGCTGTGTGTTTTTCTGTCTTCTCATTTTGCTTCTCTTACTGCGTTTGGGGTCTCCTTTTTACAGGCTGCAGGTTTGTAGTTCCCATTGTTTTTGATGTTGGTCTCCAGTGGCTAAGGTTTGTTCAGTGGATTGTGTAGGCTTCCTGGTGGAGGGGACTAGTGCCTGTGTTGTGGTGGATGAGGCTGGATCTTGTCTCTCTAGTGGGCAGGTCCACGTCTGGTGGTGTGTTTTGGAGTGTCTGTGGCCTTATTATGAGTTTAGGCAGCCTCTCTGCTAATGGATGGGGTTGTGTTCCTGTTTTGCTAGTTGTTTGGCATCGGTTGTCCAGCACTGTAGCTTGCTTGTCGTTGAGTGAAGCTGGGTGCTGGTGTTAAGATGGAGGTCTCTGGGACATTTTTGCTGTTTGATATGTGGAGCTGGGCGGTCTCTTGTTGACCAGTGTCCTGAAGTTCGCTCTCCCACCTCAGAGGCAGAGCCCTGACTCCTGGCTGGAGCACCAACAGCCTTTCATCCACACGGCTCAGAATAGAAGGGAGAAAATGTAGAGAGAATTAGTAGAAGTATGAAGAATGAAAGAAAGAAAGAAAGAAAGGAGGGAAGGAAGGAAGGAAGGAAGAAAGGAAGAAAGAAAGAAAGAAAGAAAGAAAGAAAGAAAGAAAGAAAGAAAGAAAGAAAGAAAGAAAGAAGAAAAGAAGGAAAGAAGGCAAGAAGGAAAGAAAGGAGGGAGGGAGGAAGGGAGGAAGGAAGGAAGGAAGGAGGGAAGGAAGGAAAAAAGACAGAAAGAAAGAAGATACAGTAAAATAAAATAAAGTATAATAATGTTATTGAATTAAAAAATAATTATTTAGAGGAAAAAAAAGGGGACGGATAGAACCTTAGGACAAATGTTGGAAGCAAAGCTATACAGACAAAATCTTACACAGAAGCATACACATACACCCTCACAAAAAGAGGTAAAGGGGAAAAAATCATAACCTTGCTCTCAAAGTCCACCTCCTCAATTGGGGATGATTGGTTGTTTAAAGGAGGGAAGGAAGGAAAGAAAGAAAGAAAGAAAGAAAGAAAGAAAGAAAGAAAGAAAGAAAGAAAGAAAGAAAGAAAGAAAGAAAGAAAGAAAGAAAGAGAAAGAAAGAAAGAAAGAAAGAAGGTACGAAGGTAAAGTACAATAAAGTTATTAAAATTAATTATTAAGAAAAAAATTAAAAACGAAAAACAATGGACAGATAGAACCCTTGGACAAATGGTAGAAGCAAAGCTATACAGACAAGATCTCACACAGAAGCATACACATACACATTCCCAAAAAGAGGAAAAGGGTAAAAAATCATAGATCTTGCTCTCGAAGTCCACCTCCTCAATTTGGGATGATTCGTTGTCTATTCATGTATTCCACAGATGCAGGGTACATCAAGTTGATTGTGGAGCTTTAATCCGCTGTTTCTGAGGCTGCTGGGAGAGATTTCCCTTTCTCTTCTTTGTTCTCACAGCTCACAGGGGCTCAGCTTTGGATTTGGACCTGTCTCTGCGTGTAGGTCGCTGGAGGGCATCTGTATTTTGCTCAGACAGGACGGGGTTAAAGGAGCCGCTGATTCGGGGGCTCTGGTGCACTCAGGCCGGGGTGAGGGAGAGGCACTGCATGCAGGGTGGGCCTGCGGCGGCAGAGGCCAGCGTGACGTTGCACCAGCCTGAGGCCTGCCATGCGTTCTCCCGGGGAAGTTGTCCCTGGATCCCGGGAACCTGGCAGTGGCGGGCTGCACAGGCTCCCCGGAAGAGGGGTGTGGATAGTGACTTGTGCTCGCACACAGGCCCCTTGGTGACGGCAGCAGCAGCCTTAGCGTCTCCCGCCCGTCTCTGGGGTCCGTGCTTTTAGCCGCGGCTCGTGCCCGTCTCTGGGGTCTGCGCTTTTAGCCGCGGCTCGTGTCCATCTCTGTGGTTCGCACTTTTAGCCACGGCTCGTGCCCGTCTCTGGAGTTCCTTTAAGCAGCGCACTTAAACCCCTCTCCTCGCGCACCAGGAAACAAAGAGGGAAGAAAAAGTCTCTTGCCTCTTCGGCAGGTACAGACAATGCCCCAGACTCCCTCCCGGCTAGCTGTGGTGCACTAACCCCTTCAGGCTATGTTCAAGCCACCAACCCCAGTCCTCTCCCTGTGCTCCAACCGAAACCCGAGCCTCAGCTTGCAGCCCCGCCCGCCCCGGCGGGTGAGCAGACGAGCCTCTTGGGCTGGTGAGTGCTGGTCGGCACCGATCCTCTGTGCGGGAATCTCCCCACTTTGCCCTCCTCACCCCTGTTGCTGTGCTCTCCTCCACGGCTCCGAAGCTCCCCCCTCCGCCTCCCGCAGTCTCCGCCCGTGAAGGAGCTTCCTAGTGTGTGGAAACTTTTCCTCCTTCACAGCTCCCTCCCACTGGTGCAGGTCCCATCCCTATTCTTTTGTCTCTGTTTTTTCTTTTTTTCTTTTGCCCTACCCAGGTACGTGGGGAGTTTCTTGCCTTTTGGGAGGTCTGAGGTCTTCTGCCAGCATTCAGTAGGTGTTCTGTAGGAGTTGTTCCACGTGTAGATGTATTTCTGGTGTATCTGGGGAGGAAGGTGATCTCCGCGTCTTACTCTTCCGCCATCTTCCCAGCACCCCCTATTCTGTTGTTTTTGATGGAATGTCCTATAAATATCAATTAAGTCCATCTTGTTTAATGTATCATTTAAAGCTTGTGCTTCCTTATTTATTTTCATTTTGGATGATCTGTCCATTCGTGAAAGTGGGGTTTTAAAGTCCCCTATTGTGATTGTGTTACTGTCGATTTACCCTTTTATGGCTGTTAGTAGTTTCCTTATGTATTGAGGTGCTCCTATGTTGGGTGCATAAATATTTACAATTGTTATATCTTCTTCTTGCATTCATCCCGTGATGATTATGTAGTGTCCTCCTTTGTCTCTTTTAATAGTCTTTGTTATAAAGTGTATTTTGTCTGGTATGAGAATTGCTACTCCAGCTTTCTTTTGATTTCCATTTGCATGGAATACCATTTTCCAGCCCCTCACTTTCAGTCTGTATGTTTCCCTAGGTCTGAAGTGCGTCTCCTGTTCACATCATATATACAGGTTTTCTTTTTGGATCCATGCAGCCAGTTTGTGTCTTTTGTTGGGAGCTTTTAATGCATTTACATTTAAGGTAATTATTGATATGTATGTTCCTATTACCATTTTCTTAATTGTTTTCAGTTTGTTATTGTAGGTCTTTGCCTTCTCTTGTGTTTCCTGCCTAGAGAATTTCCTTTAGTATTTGTTGTAAAGCTGGTTTGGTGGTGCTGAACTCTCTCAGCTTTTGCTTATCTCTAAAGGTTTTCATTTCTCCATCTAATCTGAATGAGATCCTTGCTGGGTAGAGTAATCTTGGTTGTAGGTTTTTCCCTTTCATCACTTTAAATATGTCCTGCCAGTCCCTTCTGGCTTGCAGAGTTTCTGCTGAAAGATCAGCTGTTAATCTTATGGGGATTCCCTTCTATGTTATTTGCTGTTTTTTCCTTGTTGCTTTTAATATTTTTTCTTTGTATTTAATTTTTGATAGTTTGATTAATATGTGTCTTGGTGTGTTTCTCCTTGGATTCACCCTCTATGGGACTCTCTGTGCTTCCTGGACTTGATTAACTATTTCCTTTCCCATGTTAGGAAGTTTTCAACTATAATCTCTTCAAATATTTTCTCAGTCCCTTTCTTTCTCTCTTCTTCTTCTGGGCCCCCTATAATTCGAATGTTGGTGCATTTAATATTGCCCCAGATGTCTCTGAGTCTGTCCTCAATTCTTTTCATTTTATTTTCTTTTTTCTGCTCTGCAGTAGTTATTTCCACTATTTTATCTTCCAGGTCACTTATCTGTTCTTCTGCCTCAGTTATTCTGCTATTGATCCCTTCTAAAGAATTTTTAATTTCATTTATTGTGTTATTCATCACTGTTTGTTCGCTGTTTAATCCTTCTAGGTCCTTGTTAACCATTTCTTGTATTTTCTCCATTCTATTTCCAAGATTTAGGATCATGTTTACTATCATTATTCTGAATTCGTTTTCAGGTAGACTGCCTATTTCATCTTCATTCGTTAGGTCTGTTGGGTTTTTACCTTGTTCCTTCATCTGCTGTGTGTTTCTCTATGTTCTCATTTTGCTTAACTTACTGTGTTTGGTGTCTTCTTTTCGCAGGCTGCAGGTTCGTACTTCCCGTTGTTTTTGGTGTCTGTCCCCAGTGGCTAAGGTTGGTTCAGTGGGTTGTGTCGGCTTCGTGGTAGAGGCGAGTAGTGCCTGTGTTGTGGAGGATGAGCCTGGATCGTGTCTTTGTGGTGGGCAGGTGCACGTCTGGTGGTGTGTTTTGGGGTGTCTGTGGCTTTCTTATGATTTTAGGGAGCCTCTCTGCTAATGGGTTGTGTTGTGTTCCTGTCTTGCTAGTTGTTTGGCATAGGGTGTCCAGTACTGGAGCTTCCTGGTCATTGAGTGGAGCTGGGTCTTGGCGTTGAGTTGGAGATCTCTGGGAGATTTTCACTATTTGATATTATGTGGAACTGGGAAGTGTCTTGTGGACCAATGTCCTGAACTTGGCTCTCCCACCTCAGAGGCACAGCCCTGACACCTGGCTGTAGTACCAAGTGCCTGTCATCCACATGGCTCAGAATAAAAGGGAGAAAAAAAAGAAAGAAAGAAGAAGATAAAATAAAACAAAATAACGTTACTAAAATAAAACATAAAAAATAATTATTAAAATTTTTTAAGTAATTTAAAAAAAAGAAAGAAAGAAGAGAGTAACCAAACCAAAAAACAAATCCACTAATGATAACAAGCGCTAAGAACTATACTAAAAATAAAAAAACAGACAAAAGGACAGACAGAACCCTAGAATAAATGGTAAAAGCAAAGCTATACAGACAAAATCACACACAGAAGCATACACATACACACTCCCAAAAAAAGAAAATGGGAAAAAAAAATATATCGTTGCTCCCAAAGTCCACCTCTTCAATTTTGGATGATTCGTTTTCTATTCAGGTATTCCACAGATGCAGGGTACATCAAGTTGATTGTGGAGATTTAATCCGCTGCTCCTGAGGATGCTGGGAGAGATTTCCCTTTCTCTTCTTTGTTGGCACAGCTCCTGGGGTTCAGCTTTGGATTTGGACCTGCCTCTGCATGTAGCTTCCCTGAGAGCATCTGTTCTTTGCTCAGACAGGACGGGGTTAAAGGAGCAGCTGATTCGGGGACACTGGCTCACTCAGGAAGAGGGGAGGAAGAGGTACGGAGTGCCAGGTGAGCCTGTGGAAGCAGAGTCCAGTATGACTTTGCACCAGCCTAAGGCGCGCCGTGCGTTCTCCCGGGGAAGTTGTCCCTGGATCACGGGACCCTGGCAGTGGTGAGCTGCACAGGCTCCTGGGAGGGGAGGTGTGGATAGTGACCTGTGCTTGCACACAGGCTTCTTGGTGGCTGCAGCAGCTGCCTTAGCATGTCATGGTGGTTTCTGGAGTCCGGGCTCATAGACACGGCTCGTGCCCATCTCTGGAGCTCCTTTAAGCAGCACTCTGAATCCCCTCTCCTCATGCACCAGGAAACAAAGAGACAAGAAAAAGTCTCTTGCCTCTTCGGCAGCTCCAGACTTTTCCCCGGAATCCCTCCCAGCTAGCTGTGGTGCACTAGCCCCCTTCAGGCTGTGTTCACGCAGCCAACCTCAGTCCTCTCCCTGGGATATGACTGAAGCCCAAGCCTCAGCTCCCAGCCCCCACCCACCCCGGCAGGTGAGCAGACAAACATCTCGGGCTGGTGAGTGTTGTTCGGCACCAATCTTCTGTGCAGGAATCTCTCCGCTTTGCCCTCCACACCCCTGTTGCTGCGCTCTCCTCTGTGGCTCCGAAGCTTCCCCCTTCCACCACCCGCAGTCTCCGCCCACGAAGGGGCTTCCTAGTGTGTGGAAACCTTTCCTCCTTCACAGCTCCCTCCCACTTGTGCAGGTCTCATCCCTATTTTTTCTGTTGCTGTTTTTTCTTTTGCCCTGCCCAGGTACGTGGGGAGTTTCTTGCCTTTTGGGAGGTCTGAGGTCTTCTGCCAGCATTCAGTAGGTGTTCTGTAGGAGTTGTTCCACGTGTAGATGTATTTCTGATGTATTTGTGGGGAGGAAGGTGATCTCCACGTCCTACTCTTCCACCACCTTTAAGCTCCTCTCCACATTTTTTAAATAATGCTGCAATGAAGATGTCAATGCAGATATCTCATTGAGATACTGATGTCATTTCCTTTGGATATATACCCAGTAGTGGAATTGCTGGCTCATACAGTAATTCAATTTTTAATTTGTTGGGGAACGTCCATTCTATTTTCCATAATGGATGTACCAATTTACATTCCCATGAACAGCGTACAATGGTTCAGTTTTCCCTACATCCTCGCCAGCACTTGTTATCTCTTGTGTTTTTGATCACAGAGGTGTGAGGTGTTATCTCACTGTGGTTTTGATTTGCATTTCCATGATGATTAGCTATGTTGAACAGCTTTTCATATACCTGTTGGCCATTTATATGACTTCATTGGAAAAATGTCTATTCAAGTCCTTTGCCCATTCAAAAAGTTGGGTTATAATTATTTTGCTATTGATTTATATGTGTTTCTTATATATTTTGGATATTAACCTCTTATCAGATAGCTTGCAAATATTTTCTGCCATTTCTCAGGCTGCCGTTTCATTTCATTGATTGTTTCTTTTGCTGTGCAGAGTGTTTTAGTTTGATGTTGTCTGACCTGTTTATTTTTACTTTTGTTGCCTGTGATTTTGGTGTCATGTCCTTGAAATCATTGCCAAGACGAATGTTAAGGAGATTTTCTCCTATATTTTGTTTTAGGAGTTTTACGGTTTCAGGTCTTAAGTCTTTAATCCATTTAGAATTAACTTTTGTAACTGGTGTAAGATAGGTGTCTAGTTTCATTCTTGTGCAAATGGATATCCAGTTTTCCCAAAACAGTTTATTGAAGAGGCTACCCTTTCTCTATTGTGTATTCTTGGCATTCTTGTCAAAGATTAGTTGATAGGGCTTCCCTGGTGGCGCAGTGGTTGAGAGTCCGCCTGCCGATGCCGGGGACGCGGGTTCGTGCCCCGGTCCGGGAAGATCCCGCATGCCGCGGAGCGGCTGGGCCCGTGAGCCATGGCCGCTGAGCCTGCGCGTCCGGAGCCTGAGCTCCTCAATGGGAGAGGCCACAACAGTGAGAGGCCCGTGTACCGCAAAAAAAAAAAAAAAAAAAAAAAAAAGATTAGTTGATAGTATATCTGGTTTATTTCTGGGCTCTCTGTTTAATTCCACTGGACTATGTTTCTGTTTTATGCCAATACCATAGTGTTTTTATAATTAACATGTATGGACCTTGAGGATATAACTCTGTAATATAGTTTGGAATCAGGGAGTGTGATGCCTCCAGATTTTTTATTTCCCAATATTGCTTTGGCTATTTTGGGGTCTTTTTGTGGTTCCATACAAACTTTAGAATTGTTTTTCTTATTTCTATGAAAGATGCCCTTGGCATTTGATTGAGATTACATTCAATATGTAGATTGCCTTGGATAGTATGGACATTTTAATGATATTAATTTTTCCAATCCATGAGTATGAAATATCTTTCTATTTATTTGTGTCTTCTTTCTTTTTTTTAAAAAAACATCTTTATTGGGGTATAATTGCTTTACAATGGTGTGTTAGTTTCTGCTTTATAAAAAAGTGAATCAGTTATACATATACATATGTTCCCATATCTCTTCCCTCTTGCATCTCCCTCCCTCCTACCCTCCCTATCCCACCCCTGCAGGCAGTCACAAAGCACCGAGCTGATATCCCTGTGCTATGTGGCTAATTCCCACTAGCCATCTACCTTACGTTTGGTAGTGTACATATGTCCATGCCTCTCGCTCGCTTTGTCACAGCTCACCCTTCCCCCTCCCCATATCCTCAAGTCCGTTCTCCAGTAGGTCTGTGTCTTTATTCTTGTCTTACAAATAGGTTCTTCATGACATTTTTTATCTTAAATTCCATATATATGTCTAAGCATACTGTATTTGTCTTTCTCTTTCTGACTTACTTCACTCTGTATGACAGACTCTAGGTCTATCCACCTCATTACAAATAGCTCAATTTCATTTCCTTTTATGGCTGAGTAATATTCCATTGTATATATGTGCCGCATCTTCTTTATCCATTCATCTGATGATGGGCACATAGGTTGTTTCCATCTCCGGGCTATTGTAAATAGAGCTGCAATGAATATTTTGGTACATGACACTTTTTGAATTATTGGTTTCTCAGGGAACATGCCCAGTAGTGGGATTGCTGGGTCATATGGTAGTTCTATTTGTACGTTTTTAAGGAACCTCCACACTATTCTCCATAATGGCTGTACCAATTCACATTTCCACCAGCAGTGCAAGAGTGTTCCCTTTTCTCCACACCCTCTCCAGCATTTATTGTTTCTAGATATTTTGATGATAGCCATTCTGACTGGTGTGAGATGATATCTCATTGTAGTTTTGATTTACATTTCTATAATGATAAATGATGTTGAGCATTCTTTCATGTGTTTGTTGGCAGTCTCTATATCTTGTTTGGAGAAATGTCTATTTAGGTCTTCTGCCCATTTTTGGAGAGGTTTTTTTTTTTTTTATTGAGCTGCTTGTAAATTTTGAAGATTAATCCTTTGTCAGTTGCTTCATTTGCAAATATTTTCTCCCATTCTGAGGGTTGTCTTTTGGTCTTGTTTATGGTTTCCTTTGTTGTGCAAAAGATTTGAAGTTTCATTAGGTCCCATTTGTTTATTTTTGTTTTTATTTCCATTTCTCTAGGAGGTGGGTCAGAAAGGATCTTGCTGTGATTTATGTCATAGAGTGTTCTGCCTATGTTTTCCTCTAGGAGTTTGATAGTTTCAGGCCTTACATTTAGGTTTTTAATCCATTTTGAGCTTATTTTTGTGTATGGTGTTAGGGAGTGATCTAACCTCATACTTTTACATGTACATGTCCAGTTTTCCCAGCACCACTTATTGAAGGGGCTGTCCTTTCTCCACTGTACTTTCCTGCCACCTTTATCAAAGATAAGGTGTCCATATGTGTGTGGGTTTATCTCTGGGCTTTCTATCCTGTTCCATTGATCTATCTTTCTGTTTTTGTGCCAGTACCATACTGTCTTGATTACTGTAGCTGTGTAGTATAGTCTGAAGTCAGGGAGCCTGATTCCTCCAACTCTGTTTTTTGTTCTCAAGATTGCTTTGGCTATTAGGGGTCTTTTCTGTTTCCATACACATTGCGAAATTTTTTGTTCTAGTTCTGTGAAAAATGCCAGTGGTAGTTTGATAGGGATTGCATTGAATCAATATATTGCTTTCAGTAGTAGAGTCATTTTCACAATGTTGATTCTTCCAATCCAACAACATGGTATATCTCTCCATCTATTTGTATCATCTTTAATTTCCTTCATCAGAGTCTTATGATTTTCTGCATACAGGTCTTTTGTCTTCTTAGGTATGTTTATTCCTAGATATTTTATTCTTTTTGTTGCAGTGGTAAATGGGAGTGTTTTCTTGATTTCACTTTCAGCTTTTTCATCATTAGTATATAGGAATGCCAGAGATTTCTGTGCATTAATTTTGTATCCTGCTACTTTAACAAATTCATTGATTAGCTCTAGTAGTTATCTGGTAGCATCCTTAGGATTCTCTAGTATAGTATCATGTCATCTGCAAACAGTGACAGCTTTACTTCTTCTTTTCCAATTTGGATTCCTTTTATTTCCTTTTCTTCTCTGATTGCTGTGGCTAAAACTTCCAAAACTATGTTGAATAAGAGTGGTGAGAGTGGGCAACCTTGTCTTATTCCTGATCTTAGTGGAAATGCTTTCAGTTTTTCACCATTGAGGACTATGCTGGCTGTGGTCTTGTCATATATGGCCTTTAATATGTTGAGGCAAGTTCCCTCTATGCCTACTTTCTGCAGGGTTTTTATCATAAATGGGGGTTGAATTTTGTCAAAAGCTTTTCTGCATCTATTGAGATGATCATATGGTTTTTCTCATTCAATTTGTTAATATGGTTTGTCACATTGATAGATTTGCGCATATTGAAGAATCCTTGCATTCCTGGAATAAAGCCCACTTAATCATGCTGTATGATTCTTTTAATGTGCTGTTGGTTTCTGTTTGCTAATACTTTATTGAGGATTTTTAAATCTATGTTCATCAGTGTTATTGGCCTGTAGTTTTCTTTCTTTGTGACATCCTTGTCTGGTTTTGGTATCAAGGTGATGGTGGCCTCATAGAATGAGTTTGGGAGTGTTCTTCCCTCTGCTATATGTTGGAAGAGTTTGAAAAGGATAGGTGTTAGCTCTTCTCTAAATGTTTCATAGAATTCGCCTGTGAAGCCATCTGGTCCTGGGCTTTTGTTTATTGGAAGATTTTTATTCACAGTTTCAATTTCAGTGCTTGTGATTGGTCTGTTCATATTTTCTGTTTCTTCCTGATTCAGTCTTGGCAGGTTGTGCATTTCTAAGAATTTTTCCATTTCTTCCAGGTTGTCCATTTTATTGGCATAGAGTTGCTTGTAGTAATCTCTCATGGTCTTTTGTATTTCCGCAGTGTCAGTTGTTACTTCTCCTTTTTCATTTCTAATTCTATTGATTTGAGTCTTCTCCCTTTTTTTCTTGATGAGTCTGGCTAATGGTTTATCTATTTTGTTTATCTTCTCAAAGGACCAGCTTTTAGTTTTATTGATCTTTGCTATTGTTTCATTCATTTCTTTTTCATTTATTTCTGATCTGATTTTTATGATTTCTTTCCTTCTGCTAGCTTTGGGGTTTTTTGTTCTTTCTCTAATTGCTTGAGGTGCAAGGTTCAGTTGTTTATTCGAGATGTTTCCGGCTTCTTAAGGTGGGCTTGTATTGCAATAAACTTCCCCCTTAGAACTGGTTTTGCTGCATCCCATAGGTTTTGGGTCATTGTGTCTCCACTGTCACTTGTTTCTAGGTATTTTTTTATTTCCTCTTTGATTTCTTCAGTGATCACTCATTATTAAGTCATGTATTGTTTAGCCTCCATGTGTTTGTATTTTTTACAGATCTTTTCCTGGAATTGATATCTAGTCTCATGATGTTGTTGTCGGAAAAGATACTTGATACAATTTTCAATTGTCTTAAATTTACCAAAGCTTGATTCGTGAGCCACGATATGATCTATCCTGAAGAATGTTCCATGAGCACTTGAGAAAAATGTGTATTCTCTTGTTTTTGGATGGAGTGTCCTATAAATATCAATTAAGTCCATCTTGTTTAAGTATCATTTAAAGCTTGTGTTTCCTTATTTATTTTCATTTTGGATGATCTGTCCATGGGTGAAAGTGGGATATAAAAGTCCCCTACTATGAATGTGTTACTGTCAATTTTCCCTTTGATGACTCTTAGTATTTGCCTTATGTATTGAGGTGCTTCTATGTTGGGTGCATAAATATTTACAATTGTTATATCTTCTTCTTGTATCGATCCCTTGATCATTATGTAGTGTCCTTCTTTGTCTCTTCTAATTGTCTTTATTGTAAAGTCTATTTTGTCTGATATGAGAATTGCTACTCCAGCTTTCTTTTGGTTTCCATTTGCATGGAATATCTTTTTCCATCCCCTTAGTTTCAATCTGTATGTTCTCTAGGTCTGAAGTGGGTCTCTTGTAGACAGTGTATATATGGGTCTTGTTTTTGTATCCATTCAGCCAATCTGTGTCTTTTGGTGGGAGCATTTAGTCCATTTACATTTAAGGTAATTATCGATATGTATGTTCCTATTCCCATTTTCTAAATTGGTTTGGGTTCGTTATTGTAAGTCTTTTCCCTCTCTTGTGTTTCTTGTCTAGAGAAGTTCCTTTAGCATTTGCTGTAAAGCTGATTTAGTGGTGCTGAACTCTCTCAGCTTTGGCTTGGGTGTAAAGGTTTCAATTTCTCCATCAAATCTGAAGGAGATCCTCGCTGGGGAGAGTAATCTTGGCTGCAGGTTTTTCTCCTTCATCACTTTCAGTATGTCCTGCCACTCCCTTCTGGCTTGCAGAGTTTCTGCTGAGAGATCAGCTGTTAACCTTATGGGGATTCCCTTGTGTGTTATTTGTTGTTTTTCCCTTGCTGCTTTTAATATGCTTTCTTTGTATTTAATTTTTGACAGTTTGATTAATATGTGTCTTGGCGTATTTCTCCTTGGATTTATCCTGTATGGGACTCTGTGCTTCCTGGACTTGATTAACTATTTCCTTTCCCATATTAGGGAAGTTTTCATCTATAATCTCTTCAATTATTTTCTCAGTCTCTTTATTTTGCTCTTCTTCTTCTGGAACCCCTATAATTCGAATGTTGGCACGTTTAATGTTGTCCCAGAGGTCTCTGAGACTGTCCTCAGTTCTTTTCATTCTTTTTCTTTATTCTGCGCTGCAGTAGTTATCTCCAGTATTTTATCTTCCAGGTCACTTATCCGTTCTTCTGCCTCAGTTCTTCTGCCTCAGTTATTCTGCTACTGATCCCATCTAGAGTATTTTTCATTTCATTTATTGTGTTGTTCATCATTGTTTGTTTCATCTTTAGTTCTTCTAGGTTCTTGTTAAATGTTTCTTGCATTTTGTCTATTCTATTTCCAAGATTTTTGATCATGTTTACTATCATCATTCTGAATTCTTTTTCAGGTAGACTGCCTATTTCCTCTTCATTTTTTAGGTCTGGTGCGTTTTTATCTTGCTCCTTCATATGCTGTGTATTTTTCTGTCTTCTCATTTTGCTTACCTTACTGTGTTTGGGGTCTCCTTTTACCAGGCTGCAGGTTCGTATTTCCCGTTGTTTTTGATGTCTGTCCCCAGTGGCTAAGGTTGGTTCAGTGGCTTGTGTAGGCTACCTGGTGGAGGGGACTAGTGCCTGTGTTCTGGTGGATGAGGCTGGATCTTGTCTCTCTGGTGGGCAGGTCCACATCTGGTGGTGTGTTTTGGGGTGTCTGTGGACTTATTATGAGTTTAGACAGCCCCTCTGCTACTGGGTGGGGTTGTGTTCCTGTTTTGCTAGTTGTTTGGCATAGGGTGTCCAGCACTGTAGCTTGCTAGTCATGGAGTGAAGTTGAGTGCTGGTGTTGAGATGGAGATCTCTGGGAGATTTTCGCCATTTGATATTATGTGGAGCTGGGAGGTCTCTTGTGGACCAGTGTCCTGAAGTTGGCTCTCCCACCTCAGAGGCACAGCACTGACTCCTGGCTGCAGCACCAAGAGGCTTTCCTCCACATGGCTCAGAATAAAAGGGAGAAAAAGTAGAGTGAAAGAATTAGTAGAAGTAGGAAGAAAGAAAGAAAGGAGGGAAGGAAGTAAGGAAGGAAGAAAGAAAGAAACAAGAAAAGAAGGAAAGAAAGAAAGGAGGAAACTAGGGAGGGAGGGAGGTGGGAGGAAGGAAGTAGGGAAGGAAGGAAAAAAGAAAGAAAGAAGATAAAGTAAAATAAAGTAAAATATAAAATTATTAAATTAAAAAATAATTATTAAGAAAAAAATATTTTTTAAAAAAAAGGACGGATAGAACCTTAAGACAAATTGTGGAAGCAAAGCTATACAGACAAAATCTCACACAGAAGCATACACACACACACACAGTCACAAAAAGAGGAAAAGGGGGAAAAAATCATAAATATTACTCTCAAAGTCCACCTCCTCAATTGGGGATGATTTGTTGTCTGAAGGAGGGAAGGAAGGAAGGAAAGAAAGAAAGAAAGAAGGAAAGAAAGAAGATAAAGTAAAATAAAATAAAGTTATTAAAATTAATTATTAAGAAAAAAATTTTTTAAAAACGAACGGATAGAACCCTAGGACAAATGGTGGAAGCAAAGCTATACAGACAAAATCTCACACAGAAGCATCCACATACACAGACTCACAAAAAGAGGAAAAGGGGAAAAAATCATAAATCTTGCTCTCAAAGTCCACCTCCTCAATTTGGGATGATTCGTTGTCTATTCATGTATTCCACAGATGCAGGGTACATCAAGTTGATTGTGGAGCTTTAATCCCCTGCTTCTGAGGCTGCTGGGAGAGATTTCCCTTTCTCTTCTTTGTTCTCACAGCTCCCAGGGGCTCAGCTTTGGATTTGGCCCCGCCTGTGCGTGTAGGTCGCTGGAGGGCGTCTGTTTTTTGCTCAGACAGGACGGGGTTAAAGAAGCCGCTGATTCGGGGGCTCTGGCTCACTCAGGCCGGGGGGAGGGAGGGGCGTGGCGTGCCGGGTGAGCCTGCAGTGGCAGAGGCCGGCGTGACATTGCACCAGACTGAGGCACGTCGTGCGTTCTCCCAGGGAAGTTGTCCCTGGATCCCGGGAACCTGGCAGTTGCGGGCTGCACAGTCTCCCCGGAAGAGGGGTGTGGATAGTGACCTGTGCTTGCACACAGGCTCCTTGGTGGTGGCAGCAGCAGGCTTAGCATCTTCCGCCCGTCTCTGGGGTCCACGCTTTTAGCCGCGGCCCACACCCGTCTCTGGGGTCTGCACTTTTAGCCGCAGCTCGCGCCCGTCTCTGGAGTTCCTTTAAGCAGCGTTCTTAATCCCCTCTCCTCGCACACCAGGAAACAAAGAGACAAGAAAAAGTCTCTTGCCTCTTCTGCAGCTCCAGACCTTTTCCCGGACTCCCTCCCGGCTAGCCATGGTGCACTAACCCCTTCAGGCTGTGTTCACGCAGCCAACCCCAGTCCTCTCCCTGCGCTCTGACCGAAGCCCAAGCCTCAGCTCCCAGCCCTGCCCACCCCAGCGGGTGAGCAGACAAGCCTCTCGGGCTGGTGGGTGCTTCTCGGCCCTGATCCTCTGTGCGGGAATCTCCCCGTTTTGCCCTCCGCACCCCTGTTGCTGTGCTCTCCTCCACGGCTCCGAAGCTCCCCCCTCCGCCACCCACAGTCTCCGCCCGTGAAGGGGCTTCCTAGTGTGTGGAAACCTTTCCTCCTTCACAGCTACCTCCCACTGGTGCAGGTCCCGTCCCGAGTCTTTTGTCTCTGTTTTTTGTTTTGCCCTACCCAGGTACGTGGGGAGTTTCTTGCCTTTTGGGTGGTCTGAGGTCTTCTGCCAGCATTCAGTAGGTGTTCTGTAGGAGTTGTTCCACGTGTAGATGCATTTCTGGTGTATCTGTGGGGAGGAAGGTGATCTCCGCGTCTTACTCTTCCGCCATCTTCCCCTCCAGCCCTATTTGTGTCTTCTTTCAGTTTCTTTCATCAGACGCTTAGTGTTTTCAATGTACAGGGCTATCATCTCCCTTGTTACGTTTTTCCTACATATTCATTTCTTTAGATATTTCTGTAAATGAGCTTTTTTTAACTTTATTTCTTTTTGAGATAGTCCATTGATAGTGTATAGAAATGCTGCTGATTTCTGTATGTTGGTTTTGTGTTCTACAACTTTACCTAATTCATTTATTAGTTCTAATAGTTTTTTTGTGGCATCTTTAGGGTTTTCTGTATAAATTATCATGTCATCTGCAAATAGTGACAGTTTTACTATTTCCTCTCTGATTTGGATACCTTTTATTTCTTCTTCTTGCCTAATTGCTCTGGCTATGACATCAGTACTATGTTGAATAAGAATGGTAAAGTGGGCATCTTTATCTTGTTTTTGCTCTTAGAGGAAAAGCTTTCAACTTTTCACTCTTGAGTATGATGTTATCTGTGGGCTGCCATATAAAGTCTTTATTATGTTGAGATATGTTCCTTATATACCCACTTTTTGGAGATTTTTTATCATGAAATGTTGTATTTTATCAAATGCTTTTTCTGCTTCTATTGAGATGATCATATGATTTTTATCTTTCATTCTATTAATGTGGTGTATCACATTTATTGCTTTGCATATGTTGAACCATCCTTGTATCCCAGGGGTAAATTCCACTTGATCATAGTATATGATCCTGTTGAATTTGATTTGCTAGTATTTTGTTGAGGATGTTTGCACTTAAAATTCATCAGGGATATTGGCTTGTAATTTTTTTTATTGTAGTGTCCTTATGTGGCTTTGGTCTGAGGTAATGCCGGCCTTGTAAAATGAGTTGGGAGTGTTCCTTCTTCAATTTTTTGGAAGAGTTTTAGAAGGTCAACCTCATTTACTTAATCACATCTGCAAAGTACCATGTTCCATGTAAGGTAATATTCACAGGTTCCAGGGAATAAGGACATGGACAGCTACGGGGAATCATTATTCAGCCTACCACATCATGTAAATTTCTTACCTATTCAATAAAATAAAAGAAAGCAATATAAGAAAATAAATTAAAATCTTCCTCTATCTTTTCCTTTATAGTTTCTGGGTTTTGTGTTACACTAAGAAGGGCCTTCCCCATTCTAGACTATAAAAATAGTAATTTATATTTTCTTCTAATATTTTGAGTATTATTTTCACTAATAACTTTTTAATTGAGGTATAATTTCCATACAATAAATGCTCAGATCTTAAGTGAAAAGTTCAATCTATTTTGACAAAAGCATGAACCCGTGTCACCCACTCCTCCGTGAAGATAAAAAAATTTCCTTCACTCTAAAAGATTCCTTCATGATCCTTCATACCAAACTTCTCCCAACAGTGTCACTCTTCTGAATTCTATCACCATGGATAGTTTTATCTGTTGTTGAACATTTTATAAATGGAAGCACACAGTATTTTCTCTTTGTTGTCTGGCTTCATTCACTCACCATAATGATTTTGAGATTAATCCAAGTTGTTGTATGTATCAAGAACCACTAAGGATATATAGTTAAAACATTTTAAAAGGTATATCTTCAACTTTTTTCTGATTATGGAAGTTATACATACATATTACAAATTTTAACGTTACATAAACATGTAATGTAGAAAGTGAAAAGTACTCATAATCTCACACCCCGACCTAACTATTATTAATAGTTTGTTATATTTTTCTATATTTTTCTATGCTAATAGTAGTGTTTTTATCAAAAAAGGATTATCCTATAGACATTATTTTGCAAGTGTTTTCTTCACTTAATACTATATATTTGGCATTGCTCTAAGTTATATAGCTGTATACTTTTCTTGTTCTTGCCCCATTTTTATTTTTAATAATTTTTAGTGCACAACTAATATAAAAGTACGTTATCTTCTTAAAATTTTTAAAGCTTTAAGGCAAGGCTAAAGTTATTGTTGACCATCACTCATTTCTAATTCCCTCCCTGCCTTTGCATGTGTTTGAATGACTGCATGATATTTCATTATATGAATGCAACATAATTTGAGAAATTCCCTTTCAGTGGACAATCAACTATTCATTTTTATTGTGAGTTACATGTAAATATTTTTCCAAGGTTATCCTTTGATTTTATTTATAATGTCATTCACTAAAATTTACATTTTTCTGTGGTTAAATTTATCTATCCATACATTGTTATTTGGGAAAGAAGTGAGAGACACAAAAGTACATATAGTATATTACCATTGTGTCAGAAAGGAGGGAATAGGAATAAATATTAATATTTGCTCATAGTGGCATAAAGAAACATTAACTGAATGAATGAACAAGAAGTTAACAAAAATGGTTACCTATACCTATAGGTTACCTATACCTATTCCTATAGGTTACCTATACTGATACCCATACCTATGGTTACCTATACCTATACCTATAAGTTTCAAGGGGGAAAAGGTGAATGGGGACAGGGTGCAAGCAATGCATACCAGTGTACACTTATTTATACAGTTTTTATTTTTTTAACTATATGCATTAGACTTCCTATTGCTCTGTAACAAATTACTACAAACTGAGTGGCTTAAAATAACACAAATTTATTATCTTAAAGTTCTGAAGATCAGAAGTCTGAAATGAGTCTTTCAAGGCTAAAATCAAAGACTGCAATCCTTCTAGAGACTAGGGGAAATCATTTCCTTGACTTTTCTAGTTTTTAAGGCCACCTGCATTCCTTGGCTCATGGCCCCTTCATCTTCAAACCCAGTACTATAACATCTTCAAATCTCCCTCCTTCTCTCTCATCTCTGCATCTGTTGTCACATGTCCTTCTCTGACTGACTCTCCTTCCTCCATTGTGATTACACTGATCCCATCTAAATAATCCAGGATCATCTGTCCATGTCAAGGATCTTTTTAGTTCATTCCTTTTTAATACTGAGTAATACTCCATTCTCAGGCTGTACCACATTTTGTTTATCTATTCACATGTAGATGGGCTTTGGGCCAGGTTTTTTTTGTGATTATGAATAAAGTATGGGTAGTTTTTGAACATTTATATTTTTGATACATCTGGAATTTATTTTAGTGTAAGGAATGAGATAGAGATCCAACTCTGTTTTTGCCAAATCACAAGCCAATTATCCCAACACCACTTATTGCATAATCCAGCTTTTCACGGATGATTTAAAATATCATCTTTCAACATACTAAATTCTCCATAGACTATATTTTTCTTAACTTCCTATTGTATTCCATTAATCTAGCTGTCAGTTTTGAACCAATACCACCATATTTTAATTCCTGTGCCCTTTTAATGTGTTTCAATAATTCATAAGACTGGTTGGTACACAATTTTTTTTCAGAATTTCCCTAGTTATTTCTAAACATTTATTTGTCTAAAGAGATACACTTCAGAACTTTAATGTCAATTAAAATTGTTTGGATTGTGTTAAATTTATAAATTAATTTGGGGAGAATTCACATGGTCTGTCCATCCAGGTACTAGGTGTCCCTCTATTCAAATATTTTATATCCTCCAGCGGAGCTTGTTAGCCATATGATGAGATTCCCAGAGGGTACGGTAGAAAGGTTTTAGAGGAAGAGAGGCAGTGCAAGTTTGGTTCAAGGGAAGGAAAGCACAGAGTTGTATACAGGAGAGAATATATGATTAAAGGAGCATCTATAAAAGATGGTTACTGTATTAGTTATCTATTGTTGAGTAACAAGGAATCACAGCAGCCTTTATTCATCTCGTAGTTTCTGTGGGCTTAGCTGGGTCCAGGCCCTCTGTTGGATCCTCTGTTTCAGGGTCTCTCACAAGACTGCAATCAAGTTGGCCAGGGCTGGGGTCTCTCTCATCTGAAGGCTTGATGGAGAAAGGATCCACCTCCAAGATCATCTGTTTGTTGGCAGACTTTCAGTTCCTCAAGGACTGTCGGACTGAGAGACTCAGTTCCTGGCTGGATGTTGGCCTTCACTTCCTAGGCAGATGAGCCTCCGCAGTATGGCAACTTGCTTCATCAAAGCCAGCAAGGGAGAGGGTCTGCTAGCAAGATGGAAGTCACATTCCTATGTAAGCAATCCCTAAGTGACATCCTATCTCCGTTGCCACATTTGATTGTTCAGAAGTAAGTCCTTAGGTCAGCTCACACTGACCTAAAGGGAGGAGATTTTTACACAGAGTGTGAATACAAAGAGTCAAGGATCATTGGGAGGTCATCTCAGAGGCTACCTGCCACAGTTACTAAGAAATGTAAGGTATGGTAGGTTTGGTAGCATTAGCTAACAAAACTTGTGAAAGGAATGTCCCAGAAGCCCCCTGGTACATGGGGATAAAGAGGGACACAGGTCTTCAGGGTTCTCCTATAATCTAGATCAATTGCATTTCCAAGAGAATTGCGATCTCTGGTGGAAGAGGAGACTCCAGGTGCATTAGGCCAGCTCGATAATAACCATTTCCATTTCTGTAGCACTTCACGGTTTACACGTCTGCTTTTGGAGCCATTATTTAATTTGATTCTCATAACAACCTTATGAGGTAGCCAGGTTCAAAGAGGCCACATGGCCACCTCAGATCTCACAGTCAACGGGTGGCGGAGCTGAGACTAGCGCCCCAGTCTTCAAATTCCTAGCCTGTTACACCAGAGTGTCTTCTCCCAAAACACAAAGGTATGCTGTTTTTCCTCTTCAAAGGCTTCTCCTATCATCTTCCTCCCTCTCTGGGTTCTTATTGTGGCTCAGTTATTATTAGTCAGTCAGTCAACCTTGCTGCACCTTCCAGAATTACTGTGGGGATCAGAGGTAATGTTGTAAAGTTCTCAGCCCACTGCCTGGCACACAGTAAGTTCTCACTAAATGGAAGCTATTATCTGCTATTATTTTTTCAACTCTTCCAGGCCAGCCTCATTGCCACTCACCTTCAGTTCTGCTCCTTCCCATGAATCTCTGTAGTACCACATCTCAAGGTAAAACTTGCTTTCAAAAGACATCAATACCCAACAACTTTTAAAAAAATATTTTTTCTGATCTAATATTTCCATAAGGGTGTGAGAGAGAGAGAGAGAGAGACAGAGAGAGAGACACAGAGAGACACAGAGAGACAGAGACACAGAGACAGAGACAGAATGCACAAGTGCATGCTCTTTGACTAACCCTCAACAACTTTTACAGGCAGTCATTGCCCATCTACCAACACTTCCAACAGGGAGTATTTGGTTGTCAGTGGTGTGGCTTCAGCTTTCTTTCCTCCTAAATAAAAAACCAAACTCTTAAAATATAGGTATAACACCTAATGCCCAAATCTTGGTTCCTAAATGCCATTCTCAACTGAAAAGGACCAGGTCTTCTAGGGAAAAATGGTTGATTCTTGGGCTGGGGCAGGGAAAGAGCAAGATGAGCCTGGAGCACCTTGTGGTGCCAGAAAACAAGGAAGTGCTCAAGGAAAGATGGAGACCTGCCAAAAGGACAAGGAGTCATCTTCCTGCTGGCTAAATATGGGATATTTTGAACATCGAAATAAAGAATGATCTTAATGCATTATAACCCACTGAATATGATAGACAACCATAGGTCCATGAGGATATAAATAAATAAATGTAGGAGAAGGGAAAGCTCTCCCTTACACTGGAGAGCCAACTAATACAAGTCCAAAGAATGATGGCATTGGACAGTCACCATTTGGCAACCACAAGAATCATCAGTGAGGGCTTCCCTGGTGGCACAGTGGTTGAGGGTCCGCCTGCTGATGCAGAGGACACGGGTTCGTGCCCCAGTCCGGGAGGATCCCACGTGCCGCAGAGCAGCTGGGCCCGTGGGCCATGGCTGCTGGGCCTGTGCGTCCGGAGCCTGTGCTCCACAACGGGAGAGGCCAGAACAGTGAGAGGCCCATGTACCGCAAAAAAAAAAAAAAAAAAAAAGAATCATCAGTGAATGCTAACACTAGTGGGTGAAAGTTTGAGGAGATGAGGATATATATATATATATATATATAATCTCAATGTATCTCTCCACAAAATAATCACCAAAGGGGAAAATTGTAGCTTTATAGTGGAACAACACAAATAGTCATCATGTGCCTCCAATATGATGCACTGAAAAGGACACAGCATCCCTTCTGTGATATTCCTACCAAAGTAAAATCTAATCATGAGGGAACATCAGAAAAAACCAAATTGAGGGATAGTCTAAAAATATCTAGCCTGCACTCTTCAAAAATGTCAGTGTCAGAAGACACAAAGACTGAAGAACTCTTCCCTACGGAAGGGGACTAAAGAGATATGACAACTGAATGCATATGGTTCAGTTTTCTTTCACTATAAAGGACACTGCTGAGGAAACTGGTGAGCTCCAAATAAGTTCTGTAGATTATAATTATAATAATATTGTATCAATGTGAATTTCCTGATTTTGATGATTGCTCTGTGTTCATGTAAGATAATTTCTTGTTTTAGGAAAAACACATTGAAGTATTTAGGAGTAAAGGGGCATCACGTCTGCAACTGACTATGAATTAGTTCACAGGAAAAAAAATATATGAGGCAGAGGGAGAAATAGAGTAAGATAAGTGTAGTAAAATGTTAACACTTGAGGAATCTGTTTTTTTTTAAATAAATGTATTTATTTATTTATGGCTGCGTTGGGTCCTTGTTGCTGTGTGCGGGCTTTTTGTAGTTGTGGCAAACGGGGACTGCTCTTCGTTGAGGTGTGTGGGCTTCTCATTGCAGTGGCTTCTCTTGTTGCAGAGCACGGGCTCTAGGCATGAGGGCTTCAGTAGCTGTGGCACATGGGCCCAGCAGTTGTGGCTCTCGGGCTCTAGCGCTCAGGCTCAGTAGTTGTGCACGGGCTAAGTTGCTCTGCGGCATGTGGGATCTTCCCGGACCAGGGTTCGAACCCCTGCCCCGTGCATTGGCAAGCAGATTCTTAACCACTGAGCCACCAAGGAAGTCCCCATTTGAAGAATCTGGATTAAGAGTATACAGCAGTTCTTTGTACTATTCTTGGAAATCTTCTGTAAGTCTGAAATTATCTAAATAAAAATTTAAGAGAAAAACATCCTAATTTAAAAAACACGGTTAAAAAACATTTACAAAAAACCTAGAGCTAGTATCATACTTAGTGGTGAGAAACTAGATTTTTTCCCACTAAGATTAGGAAAAAGGCAAGGATGTCTGTTCTCATTACTCCTTTTCAACCTCACACTGGAAGTCCTTGCTAATGCAATAGGCAAGAAAAGGAATTAAAAGGTATACAGATTGGGAAGGAAGAAATAAAACTGTCTTTGTTCACAGATGACATAATTGTCTGTGTAGAAAATCACAAAGAATCAACAAAAAGATGGCTGGAACTAATAAACAATTACAGCAAGCTTGTAAGATACAAGGTTAATATACAAAAATCAATTGCTTTCCTATATACCAGCAATGACCAATTGGAATTTTAAATAAAAAACTCAATACCAGTTATATTAGCACCAAAAAACTAAACACTTAGGTATAAATTTAACAAAATATGTACAAGATCTATATAAGGAAAACTATAAAACTCTGATAAAAGAAATCAAAGAAGATAAATGGAGACATATTCCATGTACATGGATAGGAAGACAATATTGCCAAGATGTCCGTTCTTCCTGACTGGATCTATAGATCCAATGCAATACCAAGCAAAATCCCACCAACTTATTTTGTGGATATCGACAAACTAATTCTAAAGTTTATCTGTAAGTGCAAGAGACCCAGAATAACCAACACAATACTGAAGGAGAAAAAGAAAGTCTGAGGGCTGACACTACCTGACTTTGAGACTTACTATAAAGCTCCAGTAATCGAGACAAATGTGGTATTGCTGAAATAATAGACAAATAGATAAATGGAACAGAATAGAGACCTCAGAAATAGATCCACACAAACATAGTCAACTAGTCTTTGACAAGGAGTAAAGGCAATTCAATGGAGAAAGGATAGTCTTTTCAACAAATGGTGCTGAAACAACCGGACATCCACATGCAAAAACATTAATCTAGACAAAGACCTTACACTCCTCACAAAAATTAACTCAAAATGGATCATAGGCCTATGTGTAAGATGCAAAACTATAAAATTCCTAGAAGAGAACATAGAGGGAAAATCTATGTAACCTTGAGTTTGGCAATGACTAAAAACAACACTAAAAGCACAACCCATGGAAGAAAAAATTCGATAAACTGGACTTTGTTATCAGTGGAAGACACTTAAAAAGAATGAAAAGAAAAGTCAGAGAATAGGTGAAAATATTTGCAAACCACACATCTGATGAAAGGCTGGTAATCTGAATATACAAAGAACTCTTAACGCCCCCCCCCAAAAGAATCCAATTTATAAATGGGCACAAGATCCCAACAGACACCTCACCAAAGAAGATATACAGATGGCAAATAAGCACATGAGAAGAGGTTCAACATCTATGCCATTAGGGAAATGCAAATTAAAACAACAATAAGATACCACAAGAGACCTGTGAGAATGGCCAGAATCCAGAACACTGATGCCACCAAATGCTGGTGAGGAGGTGGAGCGACAGGAACTCTCATTCGTTGCAGGTGGGAATGCAATATAGTACAGCCACTTTGCAAGACAGTTGGGCAGTTTCTTACAAAACTAAACATACTTTTGCCGTACAAGCCAGCAATCATGCTTCTTGGTATTTACCCAAATGAGTTGAAAACATGTCCACACAAAAACCTGCACACGAATGTTTATAGCAACTTCATTCATATTTGCCAAAACTTGGAAGCAAGCAAAATGTCCTTTAGTATGTGAGTGAATAAATAAATTGTGGTACATCCAGACAATGAAATATTATTCTGCGATCAAAAGAAGTGGGCTATCAAGCCATGAATAGACACAGAGGAACCTTAAACACATATTACTAAGGGAAAAAAGCCAATGTGAAAAGATTACCCATAGTATGGTTCCAACTATATGACACTCTGGAAAAGGCAAAAGGATGGAGACAGTAAAGAGATCAGTGGTTTCCAGGGCTTCAGGGAGAGGAAGGAAGGGGTGAATGGGTGGAACAGGGGATTTTTAGGGAAACTACTCCGTATGACACTGTAGTGGTAGATACATGTCATTATATATTTGTCAAAACCCATAGAATGTGCAACAAAAAGGGTGAGCCTTAATGTAAACTACGGACCTTAGTTAATAAAAATGTATCAGTCAATTATATCTCAATAAAGCTGGAAAAAAGAAAAAATAACAATGTATCATCATTGGTTCATCAATCGTAACAAATGTACCACACTAATGCAAGATGTTAATAATAGGGGAGACTGGGTTGGGTGAGGGGGGTATATGGAAACTCTCTGCACTTTCCATCCAGTTTTTGTGTAAACCTAAAACTGTTCAAAAAAATAAAGTCTATATATAAAAAAAGGAATGAAGTATTGATATATATTACAACACGGATGAACCTGGAAAACATTATGCTAAGTGAAAGACGTTAGTTGCCGAAGGTCACATACTGTATGATCCCATCTATAGGAAATGTTCAGAATAGGAAAATCTACAGAGACAGACAGTGGTTTCCTAGGGAAGGGGAGATGGGGGCTTTGGGGGTGACAGCAAATGGGTACAGGTTTTTTGGGGGGAGTAAGGAAAATATTCTAAAATTGATTGTGGTGATGGTTACACAACTCTGGATATACTAAAAGTCATTGAATTATACACTCTAAATGGATGAATTGTCTAGTGTGGAAATGATATCTCAATAAAGCTGTTAAAAAATAGAAACAGCTATGCACACAAAGAACACACAGGGAAGTGCTAACAGTGGAGATCCCCAGTAGAGAACTGGGGAACTGAGGGTGGGGTGAGAAAGAGACTTATTTTTCACCGTGTACCTTCATGTGTCATTTGAAGGTTTTATCCTGTGCGTGTTTAACATAATCCTAAGTTCCCCTCGAATACTGTTTCCAACAAGCCTACCTTGCTTTTCCTAACTGCATTCAAACAACGATCTCTCTCAGCTCAGTCCTTTGTGACCACCTAGAGGAGTGGGCTAGGGACGGTGGGAGGGAGACGCAAGAGGGATGGGATATGGGGATATATGTACAGGTATAGCTGATTCACTTTGTTATAAAGCAGAAATTAACACACCATTGTAAAGCAATTATACTCCAATAAAGATGTTAACAAAACAAAACAAGACAACGATCTCTCTTATGCTATCTCTCAAAATAAGACACAGAGAAAATCAAACCTAAAACCTGGCCAAACAGTTCTAAAGGAGGAAAGAAAAGTAATAAAAGGAATGCCAAAACCCATGCAGAAAGGAGTTCCATAAGTATACCCACTCAATGGAATATCGTGCGGCCATTTGAATGATGTTTATAAAGACTTTTAATGGGGAAATGCTTACGTAAAAATGGCAATATAGGGGCTTCGCTGGTGGCGCAGTGGCTGAGAGTCCGCCTGCCGATGCAGGGGACACAGGTTCGTGCCCCGGCCCGGGAACATCCCACATGCCGCGGAGCGGCTGGGCCCGTGAGCCATGGCCGCTGAGCCTGCGCGTCCGGAGCCTGTGCTCCGCAACGGGAGAGGCCACAACAGTGAGAGGCCCGCGTACTGCAAAAAAAAAAAAAAAAAAAAAGGCAATATATAATTGACTATACAGCCTGATCTTTAATATGGTTTTTAGGCCTAGAATACACCCTAAATGCATCAAGATGCTAACACTGGTTTTCTTTGGGTAGTAGGATGTGGCTTTTTTCCCCAAATTTTCATCAATGAGCATGTATTACTGTTGGAGGGAGGGGCATTTATTTTGTTGTTTGGGGACTTCTGAGCAGAGGGTGAGAGAGAAAGAGAGAGAATGTATACATATATATATATATTTTTAATAGAAGCATATAAAAATATATTATGTGGGTCCGGCATTCTAGCTCCGGACCCTCCAAGGCCACACTCCACCCTTTCTTTCAAAGCTCAGCCCCCACCGGTCCCTCCTATCGGCCAGGCCTCTCTCAACCCAGCCACTCTTGTCCCAACCCCTTGCTGAAGCCATGATCCACTTCGCTTCTGAACTTTCCTCATCCCCTTTCACTGTGAAGCCTGACATTCCTATGCAAGTCCTGCCCTTGCTGCTGATTAGGTGTCTAAACTTCTGTAAGTCACTTCCTGTCTAGGAGCCTCAAGTTCTTCAGAGATGAACCGGGATATTAAGTTTCCACATAAAGGAGCTGCTGTGACTGTTAAGAGGTTATGTATAGCAAGACCCAGCAAGTAATAGAAGCTCAATAAACGTTCACGCTCCAAACCCCCGCCACCCCGCCTCGATACGTCTTGGTGTCACCACAGCACAAGGTCACAAGTAGGTGTTCAGGATATGATTTCTTCTCTCTCTCCTGCCTTGACAATTGCTTCTCTAAGACGCCGGTCCGAGGCATGACTCCACCATTAACTACCGCAAATCTGTTGTCTAAAGGGGATGTTGAGGATAATGTGGAAGTGACTTGGAGTTGATCAGAGTTGGAGTCTCACCATTGCTGTACTTAGCTGTGTGGCTTTGGCAAGTCATCTAAGTCTCCTTGTGCCTCACTTTATTTACCTATAAGGGGGAGGGGAAATAAGAGCTCCTGCCTCGGTGGGTGCCCTCACCTTCTATCCGCACTGCACCCCATCTCTCCCACCACACCTCACCTCCCTGCTCACTTGGCTGGTTTGCCTCACCCTGCGTCAGCTGGTGAACCAAGCCACGCCCCCTCCCGGAGCTGAGAGGAACCTGCCAGAAAAGAGGGACTTCACACAAGCCCAAATCTTTTGGGCAGGAGTGCATAACCACGAAGCTGAACCCAAATTTCGTTCGTCATTCAACCATTCACGCACCTGAATGCATGCGATGAATATTCGCTAACCCTTCCTCTAGGACCAGACAGGTGCTGGGCTTTGCTGGAGACAGAGTCAGCTGCCCTCTCGGAGCTTCCCATATGTAGGAGAGAGAACCCCAGACATCAATTCCACAAAGGGCAGGGCAGAGTGGAGCTCTGGGGGCTGTGGGAGCCCAGAGAACAGGATCCAGTCCTGCTTGGGAATCAAGGAAGGCTTTTGGATGAAGTGAAACTTGAGGTGAGTTCATTAGGTTTGGGGAGTCATTGTGAAGGGCCTTCCATGCGGGAGACATTGCACAGACACCGAAGGGAGAGCCTGGTACATTGAAGGACCCACGTGTAGTCAGTTCAGTGGCCAGAGCACAGTGTGTGAGGCCAGGGTGGCAAGAGATGAGGCTCGAGAGGCTTGGCAGGGGCCAGAACTGTGGGTGGCCTTAATTGCCCAACAAGGATCTAGAATTTTATCCTTGTGGGGGGATGGGGTGTCACAGAAGGAAGTGACGTGTTGACTTCTAAGCCAATGTGGTCTCACTGCTAGTGCCCAGAATAGTAGGTTAAAGGCGGCCAGTCTGGAAACAGGGAGCCGGGGAGTAGACTTGGGGTCATTCATGTGAGAGGTGCTGAGGCTGGAGCAGGGCAGTGGCAGAGGATGAGGAAAGAGGGTGGAGTATTGGAAGACAGAAAGGAGAATCAGCAGGACTTGGTGAGGGATTGTCTTTGAGGAGAGAAGGGGAGTTTGGGCTGCACGTAAAGCAGAGAATACAGAGGAAACATATAGCACATGTGCCAGGGAGTGATTGAGATCATGGTGGGAGGAACTCTGAGGGCTGAGAATTCAGCGTGGGATAGCAGGGGCAGAAACACCTTTCTGGAGGAGGAAGGGTTCAGGCTAAGACTCACCGTGTGTCCTTGATCCAGTCGCTTTATCTTCCTCTGGTCCTTTAGGTTCCCACCTGCTAAACTGAGAGACAGAGAATGATCATTGTGAGGAGTGAATCACATAAAAGAATGTCCAGGAGGTGCCGAGCCCTGTGGGTGATTTGGAGGGGGAGATGTGGGGCAGGTGTGTTTGATCCACAGTGAGCTGGGTCTGGGCTGCCATTTGTGCGACAGCATTGCCATTGGCAGTGGGAAGCACCTACTTACAGAAGAAGGAGGTGTGTGGGGAGGGGATATTGTGACCTGAACACATGTGTGTTGGATTTGAGAGCATCAAAGGCCAAGGCAGTCAAATCACTCTTACCCTGGGAGGCCGTATCTTGACAGTCAGGAGCGAGGGACTTCTCTGAACAGTGAACCCCAGACTGCTACTTCCTCAGGAAATACCTAGACCAAAGCCTCTGGGTTCAGATCTCAAGTCGTCACCCGAGTTGCCGTGTGAGCCTGGGTCAGTTCTAACCCACTTTGGGTCCCAGGTTTTCCATATGAACAACAATGACGATAAAAGCATATGTGTGTTGGTGGAGAGGTGGATGAAATGTTTTCAGAGGTCCTCTCCAGGTTTGTTATGCTTCAGTTCTACGACCCTGAGCCCTTTTTAAAAAAGTCTAGTCCTGTCTCCGTCCCTGACTTACTGTGTGGCCTTGAGCCAGCTGCTGAACCTCTCTGGGCCTACTTTCACACCTGGAATATCAGGAGATTGGGCAAGAGAGTCTCCAACATCCAGTGATTCTCCCTGGAGGATGCTCACCCTCTTCTCCAGCTGAAAGCTTCAGACAAATCAGAGGAAAGTGAGGCGCTGGTCACAGACGACCCCCTTCCAAACCTTCCGTCTTCTCCCTACTGTCAGGAGCTTGCAGCACCAGCTCACTTGCCAAACTTGTTGCTATGACAACGGGTTACAAACAACGCAGATGAAGACAACGATTTTAACCTAAGAGCTGCTGCGCTAATGGGTTCTTCCTCCCTCCCCACATCAGACTGAGGGAACAATCTGACAAATTCTTTGGGATCAAATCATTCACCTGCTCACAAGCCTGCCAGGGCTCCTCGGTGTCACAAGATTAAGTTCTGGTGTCTGAGGCCCTCCTGGAACCTGATTCAAATCCCTCCAATTACATTTCCCACTTGCTCCCATTAAAAAGTAGTCACTCCCATTTTTGAGCACCTACTGTCTGCCAAGCCCTGTGTTGGATGCTTTACATACAGTAGCTAAGAAAATCTTCCCAGAATTCTATCAGATAAACATTATTATTCCCATTTTGTAGAGGAGAAAATTGAGGCTCACGGATGTGACTTGAGTAAGGAGGTCAGCGAGTCAGAATTCAACCTCAAATCCACCAGATTCCCAAACCTGGGCTCTTTTCATTGTGGTTCACAAATGTTGGTCTACACACTTGGGGCATATTCAGACAATCTGGGGCAGTTAAAAATTCAGATTCTAACTTCCATTCAAGAAGGTGGAACACGTCTGTCTCCTCTAACTCCTGAGACGTCATAAAATAAGAGTAAAGGAATCATGTGTATAAACCCATATCTCCAAAGAAAACTGGAGAAGTTTCCATCAATCAGGGAGAGATTTTAGCAAGTTTCTGGCAAGCAGAAAGGGGCTGGAGGGGTGGTACTGAGAAAGCCCATCAGGGAAAGGTGAGGCACAGTCCACACATGGGAGGGGATCCATGAGAAGAGCACTGGTCTATCCTGCAAAATTCTGGCGAGGCGGCTGTGGTGCAGAAAAGGTATCCTGACAGTGGGAGTGAAGTGTGGAGCCCCCAGCAGGGGGAGAATTGAAAGTACGTGTTGGAACAGTTGACTCCCCCACCCTCCCTCTAACCTTCTCTGTGCTCGTGGGTAGAAACCACAAGAGCCAAACATCTATACTCAAGCAGAAAACAGAGAGTTCCCCCAAAGAAATCAAACAGTCCCAGAGCAAAGCCTCCACTTTCTGGACATAGAGATCCTCCAGTAGGTGGTCCCCACCCAGTCACCTTAAGGGGAAATTTAATAGCAGACTTGACAAACCCCTACTCCTTCCACAGGCTCCCAACCAATCAACTTTTTATTGATTTCGTCTTAAATCAATGGGCTGAGAGGTTTGAACACTTGTGGGGAAATATGTTGATAGGTTTATGAACTAACTGATGAAACAAACGGTAAAAGCTAAGGCTGGGCACATTCCGAGTGGAAAAAAAAGAAAAAACAACCCAAGCAATTATTAAATTCAGTAACACACCTCAAACAAGGCCAAAGCCCCCCCCCCAAATCCAGGTAATAATAGTACAATTCTTGGCTCGGTTGCAGCTACTGATTCGCTAGGACTTGGGATATAAACATATTGGAAAAGTGAAGGGAGGGAAAATAGGAATGTGTGTGTGGAGGGGGATAAAATCTTCTTCTACCATAACAAGCTGTCAAGAGATAATGTCTCAAATTGCTAAGTTAAGAAATAGTAGCATAAGCACATAATAGAGAAGCATGGTGGTCCTTCAGTGAAAAATCCTTTCAGCTACAAGTAACAAAAAACCCAACTGACAGTGCCTTCAACACATATAGCATTATTTATTCATTTGTTTATTTATTTATTTTTCAGGAAGTTAACTTATATTTACAAAAGTGTGGCATGTGTTCAGCTGCTCAGTGATGCCATTAAGGATCCAGGCTCTTTCTAACTTTTTCTTCCTTAATGTGTGGAGTCTACATCCTCATGTTCATCCCCTCAGGATCACAAGATTTCTGTCACAGCTCCAGGCAGCACAGCTATATTCAAGGCACAAAGAAGAAGGAAGGCGACATTGTCAGATATGTGTGTCTCAGGAAAACAAAAGCCTTTCAGAAGGCCCCAGCAAACATCTGAGGGCCATAACTGGAACACATAGCCATCTCTAGCTTCAAGGGGGGCTAAGAAAGTATCTGACTCTTCAGCCTCTGAGTGGGAGATGGCAAGGGAGAAGGGGGTTTTGGAGTAGTAAGTGACAGAAGAAAAAGCCAAAGACTGACAAAATAAAGTTCTTGACTCTAGGGAGCAGGACTTGCAGTGGGAAGGAGTGGGACAGGATATTGCTGGGGTTTATTATGAGCTCTTTAGAACATTTTTATTTTTCAACTATGCGCAAGTCTTACTTTGATGAAAAGTAAAAACTTAGAAATAAAGTGCTATGGTTTCTATGAAAGAAAAACATTTTAAAAATAAAAACTGGTGGCAGTTTTCTGTTTCCAGAGAAAAGGACATCCATTCACCTTAGAAGCAAACTAACCAGAATTGGGTCTTTATTGGGCTAAGGAATCTCGGGTATCCACACACTGATCTTACAGAAAATTGTGCCATCACTATTAACCTGAATGTGGCTGCTGGAAACCAGTACAGCACTGTGTAGCAGTCACATGGGTTGACTGTGGTTAGACAGTACTGGTGCAATTTCCTGTCTGCTGTTTTATTGGCTTTGTGACCCTGGGCAATTGACACCTGGGAGCCTCACTTTCCTTCTTTAGGGAATGAAGGTAATCCAAGTGCCTGGTTCAGAGTAAGCACTCAGCAAATGTTACCTACTGTGATACAAATGTTAAACGTCCTGAGCAGTGACATAATTTGGGTGTACTACAACAGTATTATGCTTGTACTGAGTTCGTTTCTCTTTTTTATTTTTTCTTTTTGTCCTATTCATGGGCTTGGACCGAACTGTCCCTGAAAATTATTTTTTGTTCCTGAGAGAAGTGCATGCATATTTTTGCCCAGGCTTTTGCTCACAGGAGATACGCAGTTTGGACCATCAAAAAATGTGCAGGCTTGGATTGCTGTTGGCTCCTATTGGAGGACGGACCATAAAAAGGAACTAGTCTGGATTATTGTTTCCACAACATATATTGCTATTTAACATTAAAGACAATCCACCCTATGAAATGTGCTGCTGACTACTGTGATTGCCTTGTGTAGGACACAGGGACCAGGTCACCACTGTGGGAAGTAGGTGTGAGAATATCCCAGAAAGAAAATGGATATGGGCAGTGTCGTGCTGGTGCAGGAAATACAGTTGGCCTGGGAGTGGGGAACAGAACAGTGACCTCCTCTCTCTGATGTCAAGGTGAGAGCTGGAGATCTGGCCTCCAGGTAGGGAGCATATGGCCAAAAACCATCCAGTTGGTGGATAATAATCTTTCCCACACATGATATCAGGCTAGGGGGCTAAGGAGAGGGACAGCCAATAAGCGGTCCCTTTCAGAGGAGCGTGGGTGACATTCTTGTGGAGAGGTAATATCTGGTATCCATTTACAGTTTTCCTTTGTGGCCTGGTAATTATCATCTGTTATCCCCAAGACTCCTGTAAAATTCTATTAAGCACACATACAGAGAAGATATTGCATCCATTAAAAAACAAAACAAAACAAAGCGATGCTATGAAAAAGGCATCTTTGGAGAATAAGAAAGAGTGCTTAGAAATTTTAAATGACTGCCAAAAATAAAAATCTTCAATAGAAGATAAAGTCAAGAAAATGTCCCAGAATGCAGAACAAAAAGGCAAAGATATGGAAAATATGAGAGAAAATAAAAAGACAATCACCCAGGAGGTCAAAATCCAACTAACAAGAGGTCTAGAAAGGGAACAGAGAAAATAGAGGAGAAAATTTGCAAAGAAATAAAACAGTGATTTCTTAGAGGAGGCGGACCTGAGTCTTCAGATTGAAAAGGCCCAACCACCAGGTGCCCAGTAAAACAGATGAGGAAAAAACACACTTTTGGGCTCATCATTGTGATATTTCAAAACACTTAAGTATGAAGGGAAAAAAATGTAAGCTTCCAGAGGTAGGGAAAACAGGTCGCCAACAAAAAATTAGAACCCGGCTTCTAATCAGCAACACTACATGCTAAAAGCAATATGTGCAACATTCAGAGGAAAAATATTTTTAACGTAGAATTCTAAAGACAAACTATCATTCAAATATAAAGGTAAAATAATGCTACATTATCAGACATGCAAAGACCCCAAAATTTGCCTTCTTAGGAAGTTACTTGAGGATGTTCTCCAACAAAATATGTGACGTATCAGTCAGGATTGTTGGATGCAAGTAAGAGAAGCTGACTCTAGTTAACTAGAGCAGAAAAGGGATTTATTGCAAGGTCATTATTGTAGCTCACAGAAGTCTGGAGAATCGGGCAGGAGAAGCCACAACTAAGGCCATGCTGGGGGGACAGCTGGGTTTGAATGCTGCTACTGTCACTGCTAGCCCCACTGCTGTGACCCCTGGACGTGACCCCAGCATCACATGCCATTGAAGATGAACTCTAATCATCTTTCTGTCTGTTCTCATTTATTTGTGGTCACCTTCAGCATTGTGTTAATCATGCTCTTCAGTCCATGGCACATTATTTTCATCAGTCCATTCAAGGCCCCTTTTTTGCTTGATTTCATTGTAGTATTATTTTTCCCTGTCAGTCCCCACCCCACCCCAACTCCCACTCTCCTGCCCACCTCAGTGAACAACTCCAGTGTTTGTCATGTATATACACTTCCAATCCATCTTCCACAGATCTCCTTAGATATATGCACAGCCATCATATTATACAGTGTTGTTTTACATTTACACAGATGGTATTATGCTGTAAGTCTCATTCTCTTTTTCACCTTTTCCATTCAACACTAGGTTTTGGAGACCTATCTATGTGACTATATGTAAATTTAGCTATTTTCTTTTTACTGTTTTATATATTCCATCTTATGAATATATCAGTTTGCTTATCCAGTCACACGTGATGGTCACCTGGGTTGCTTCCAATTCTTCACAATCACAAACAGTGCTGCAACAAACCACCTCAACTATATTTCCTTAATGACCTGTGTAAGAATTCTCTGGAGTATATACCCAGGAGTGCAATTGCTGGGTCGTAGGGTATACACCTACTGAATTTCAGGAGGTACTGCCAACTTAGTCTCTGGAATACCTGTAGCAGTTTACACTCCCACCCACACTTTTCCTTTTCCTCACATCCTCATCAGCACTTGATAATATCTGAATTTCTACATGTTGCCATCCTTTTATTGATTTCTCAATGTTATTTTAATTTTCATTTCTTTAATTATTAAGAGAGTTGAAAATCTTTTAATATATTCAAGTTTCCTCTTGGGTAAATTCAAGTTTCTCATTCTGTTACTCTTCATATCCTTTGCCTGTTTTCCTATTGAGTTTACTATCTTCTTTTTCTAGTTATTAATCTTTTGTCAGTTTTGCTCATTGCAAATATATTCTCCTAATCTATCACCCACCTGTTAATCTTGTATATTTCTGTCTCCTTTGTGTTGCTTACTCTGGATTCAAAGCCATGAACAGAGTATCCAGCCCTTGCTGCCTGGTGGGCAGGGAAAGGAAATCTGACCACCTTCAGTTTCCATAGAGGAAGTGGGGGCCTGCCTTCCACCGAGACTCACACGATGGGGAATCCCCCCAATCAGGATGGAGATTTAGATACTAGGCAGTCAACAGAGTTCACTCCTTTGGTTGGCCAACATCCACATATACCCTTCTTCCCAGACTTACTCTAAAAAAACGCTTTCACAATATAGTGCCTCATATAACCAAAAAATGCACTCATTCCTTCTCTGAAGGGTGAGACCAGCAAGTATAAGTTATAATGGTTTCTGGTGCAGGTGATATAAAACCCAACTCAAACTGGTTTAAATAACACAAGCAATTTATTGGCTCGCTTAACCGACAAGCCCATAGGCAGGGAAGACTTCAGGCCTGGTATGATCAGGAATATGGTTCCATTTCCCTGTAATTCTCTTGGCTGTGCCTTCTCCATTTGTCAGCTCCATCCTCAGGTAGGCCTTCCACATGTTCACAAGATGGTTAATAGCAGCGACCAGGCTACATGCTTCTTTGTTCATGTCCAAGGGAAGACAGGCTACGTCTTCCCTCAAAAACTGAACAAAAGCTTCATTGTGACTGGATCATCTCTGAACCAATCATCACTGTGGCAAAGGGGAGAGAGAGATTATCCATAAAGTTCTATACCTAGAGCTGGCAATGGGGTCAGTCTCACTCAAATTGCATAGTTGTTGTACAATGGGGGAGGAGAGGAATGGATGTTGGAGAACAACTACAAAGTCCACTACAAAGGAGTAAACTAAGAAAGAGGAAGTTATGGGGTCCAGGAAAGATTGGGTCCAACCCAGAAGAGTAATGAAGGGACGTCCCAGGATGACAGTTTTGCTGCAAGCCTATAGAGCAATCAGTCCAAATTGGAGCAGGAAGACAGAGGGCTGAGGAGGAACATATCTGGGAAAAAGCAGGATTCAAATGATTTTATACTTTCAATTATTTTGAACAACTTAAGAAGGTAATATATCAGAAGATGCAAGGAAAAAAGAAAGACAATTAGAAACCCCTGGGTGAAAAATATATAAGAAAAGACATTTAATCCTACTATACTAATTAGACTTTTATGGAACAGTATTTATGTAATCATAACAACATAAAGACTTTATTGACTTTAAACTTTTAGAATGACCTGTTGGCACAGTATGGATGATTTAATTGTGGTTACAGAACAGAACATAAATATTACTAACCTTATTAATAGAAACATAAAAGTACAGCTAACAGGGGCTTCCCTGGTGGCACAGTGGTTAAGAATCCGCCTGCCGATACAGGGACACGGGTTCGAGCCCTGGTCCAGGAAGATCCCACTTGCTGCAAAGCAACTAAGCCCGGGTGCCACAACTACTAAGCCTGCCTGCCACAACTACTGAAGCCCACACACCTAGAGCCCATGCTCCACAACAAGAGAAGCCACTGCAATATGAAGCACATACACCACAACCAAGAGTAGCCCCCACTCGCCACAACTAGAGAAAGCCCGTGTGCAGCAACGAAGACCCAATGCGGCCAAAAATAAATAAATAAATAAACAAATAAATATTTTAAAAAGTACAGCTAACAGAAATTGAGAGAAAGAGGGGAGTTAAGTCTATTATTTAAAAATGCAAAGCTGGGGCTTCCCTGGTGGTGCAGTGGTTGAGAATCCACCTGCTAATGCAGGGGACAAGGGTTTGAGCCCTGGTCTGGGAAGATCCCACATGCCGTGGAGCAACTAGGCCCGTGAGCCACAACTACTGAGCCCGCGCGTCTGGAGCCTGTGCTCCACAACAAGAGAGGCCGCGATAGTGAGAGGCCCGCGCACCGCAATGAGGAGTGGCCCCTGCTTGCCACAACTAGAGAAAGCCCTCGCACAGAAACGAAGACCCAACACAGCCCAAAATAAATAAATAAATAAATAAATTTTTAAAAATGCAAAGCTAAGGAATAGCTGATATATAATTAGCAATATGGTTATATTAAGGGCATGGGAGGAGGGCCCTTGGGTGGTATAAATAGCAGGATATCAACAGATAATGTCTAAAATTGATAAATAAGTTTATAAATAGAAAAATCTATATATTATTTAGATATATGTAGATATTTACCAGAACAACAACAAAACTCAGTTAAGTGTTAAAAGTAAACCAGTAGACTTCCAGGTCAAGATAGCAGACTTACCACATGTTTTAGCAGAGTTTCTTCCTGAGAATCTGCTAAAATGACAGTGAAAACATAAAAATAAGGTATTATAAACACAATGATGAAGTGAATGGGAGCTGGTCCATCAGCAAAAAATATATACATTCCAATAAATTTCTGGAAGATAGGAAGTAAAGGGAGGAATGGTGACTGATGAAGAATGGTGAGGGAAACTATAGTCTGGAGTATGCATGGAAGTATTGTCATGAAGGAGAAGCTGATCTTTTTCTCCAGAAGCCTGCAATGTCTTGGGTCTTGACAGTGCCAGGTATGATGAAAAGTGGAAGGGAGATGTGTGGCTGAAAACAGTTTAATTGAAAGGCTGTGTATAAAGCCATCAACTCACCCCCTTGGGCACAATTCACAGCAGCCAGGTGCCTAACCATTAGGGTTCTGCTTTAAGGAAATTAAACAACCTCAGAGAAAATATTTATGCATTCTGGAATTCAGGGACTCTGCAGCATAGCAGTCAGTTCTCCTCCAATCATCTTAAAGGAAAGTCGCCAGTTGCCTAGCACTTTCCCCATACACAGAGCTTCCAGTCAAATTTTTATTTCTGCATCCTTAAATATTAGTCAACAACCATGGATCACTAGGCATTTGAGAAAAGACTGCAACATGAAAAAAAGAGACCAAAATAAGTAATAGGGGAAAAACAATCTCAAATGAAATAGGTATTTCAAAGAAGAGAAGGAAATATTAAAATGCCTCTAATTATTATCTCAGAGAGATTCAAGGTGATAGTGCATACACAAAACATGAACAGGATGCTCTAAGAAAGGAAAAGAGAACATTAATGAAATACTTGGAAATTATAAAAGTGGTTGGCAAAACGAAAGGAAATGCAATACAATATTTGGAAGACAAGTTAAAATTTCTTCCAGAAAAATAAACAAAAATAAAAAGAAGAGATAGAGAGAGTTATGAAAGGAGAATTATGAAAGGAGGGAGGTGGGAGGCAAGGAGAAAGTGAGGGAGGGAGAAATAGGAGGGGTGGAAAATAGGAAAGGAAGTACAAAAACTATAAAAGATCAATTCCAAAGGTCTAACATTCAACTTGAAGGAGTTCCAGAAGGAGAACAAAAAAATTGGAGAGGAACGTATCAAACAAATATATAAGAGACTTTCCCAGAGTTAAAGGACTTCAAAGTGAAGAGACCTAACAAATGATCATAATTATGTAAAAATTTTACATTATTTATTTATATATTTATTTATTTTAGCCATGCACATGCAGGATCTTAGTTCCCTAACCAGGGATCAAACCCATGCCCTCTGCAGTAGAAACACTAAGTCCTAACCACTGGACTGCCAGGGAATTCCCTACATAATTTTAGAATACCAAGAATAAAATTTTTATAAACAACTATTTTTAAATGGGGAGGAATAGCATAGAAGTACTTTCCCCTATTCCTTCCACCAAGTATGACTAAATCCTAGGACTCAGTCTCCATTGCTTTATAAAACAAACATAAGAAGACTCTGAAATGGGGAGAGAAAAAGGCAAGTCAGCTAGGGAACTCAGCAACAGAAGAGCAGCACTGTGGTGAGTTTCCTGGGTTTGCTTTTGCCCCCACATATCAAGGACTTGGTGCTGGAGAAGGTGGCAATTAGTTAATAGCCACTCGAATCCAGCCAAACACCACAGAAAAATCTTTGGCCCTACCAGAAAAGGCCACATGGGGAGTCTAGGCTTCCACACTTGCTGGCTCTAGTGAGTAATCCCTCCCCCTTCCCACTGGGGAGGTGCCAGAGAAAGTTGAGTTGGAAGCCAGAACTCGCAACCTCAACTGAGTGGGGATCTTGGACTTCCACACCCAACCGGCAGTAATGAGGACATCAATTGTTCCCTATTCCACTGGGACAGCGGTGTCTGAGGAGGCAAGCTAAAACAGAATATTTAAATAAGATCCAGGGTCACATAACACAATACCCCAAATGCCCAGTTTTCAGTAGAAAATTACTCATCATACCAAGAACCAAGAAAATCTCAACTTGAATGAGAAAAGACACTTGATAGACTCTAACATTGAAATGACAGAGATGTTGAAGTTATCTGACAAAAGTTTTTAAGGAGCTGTCATAAAATGCCTCAATAGATAGTTAGAAACCATGCTTAAAAGAAATGAAAAAAATAGAAACTTTCAGCAAGGAAATAGGAGATATAAAGAAGAACCAAATGGAAATTTTAGAACTGAAAACACAACCAAAACAAAAACCTCAATGGATGGGCTAACAGGAAAATGGAGAGGACATGGGAAAGAATCACTGAACTTGAAGACTGAACAAAGGAAATTACCCAATCTAGACAACAGAGAGAAAACAAACTGGTAAAAAAAAAAAAAAAAAGAACAGAATGAGGGTGTGTGGCTCAGAGACATGTGAGACTATAAGAAAACATTTGAAATTCATGCCATTGGGGTCCCAGAGGAGAGGAGAGAAAGAAATGGGGAAACTTACCTGTAACGCAATGAGATTCAGACTGCCTATCAAACCTATTATCGATACTGAAATGCTAGAAGTAAATGGAGCAATGCCTTTAAAGTTCTGTGGGAAATTGACATTGAGCCTCAAACTGCATAACCAAATGTGAGGATGAAACAAAGATATTTTCAGACATGCAAGGACTTAGGAAGTCTATCTCCCACACAACCTTTCTGAGGAAGAAATCCCCTACAATTATTTTATTGCTGTCAATTTTGCCTTCAGATCTGTCAATATTTTCTCTATATATTTAAGTGCTCTGATGTTGTGTGAATATATGTTTATAATTGTTCTATTTTTCTATTGAATTGACCCTTTTATCATTATATAATGACCCTTTTCTCTAGAGATAACTTTAGACTTGAAGTCTATTTTGTCTGATGTAAATATAGCCACTCTTGTTTTCTTTTGGTTACCGTTTGCATGAAATATCTTTCTTCAACTCTTGACTTTTAGCCTATGTGCGTCTTTAAATTTTAAGTAAGTCTCATCGACAGCATATTGCTGGATAATTTTAAAATATCTGTTCCACCACTTTATGTCTTTTGATTGGTGAGTTTAATCCATTTACATTTAATTATTTATAGGTGAGGACTTACTATTGCCATTTTGTTGTTTTCTGTCTGTCTTGCAGTTGTTTTGTCCCTCTCTTCCTCTCTTGCTGTCTTCCTTTGTAATTTGATGATTTTTTTGTAGTGATTTGCCTTGAGTCTTTTCTCTTTATCATATGTACATAGTTTTTTATTTCTGGTGAGTTTGAGGTTTGCATAAAGTATGTTGTAGTTGTAACATTCTATTTTAAATTGATAACAACTTAACTCTAATCACACACAAAAACACTACATACACTTTTACTTCCACCCACACACTTTGTGTTCTTGTAGTGAGAGTTTGCTTATTTTTATACTATGTACCCATTAACAAATTTTTATCTAGTAAATTTATATTAGGGTTAAAAGTAATTTATGGGGGAGATTAGCTCAAGATGGCAGAGTCAAAGGACATGAGCCCACCCACTTCTCATGAAAACACCAAAATCACAACTAACTGATGAACATGCATTGACAAAAAACAAACAAAAACTCGCTGGAACCTACCAAAAACATGATACCCTACACCAAAAGACAAAGAAGAAGCCACAACAAGATGGTAAGAGGGGTGCAATCATGATAAAATCAAATCCCATACATACCAGGTGGGCAACCCCAAACTGGAAAACAAATAAATCACAGAACTTATCCCACAGGAGTGAAAGTTCTGAGCCCCACATCAGGCTTCCTAGCCTGGGAGTTGGGCAAAGGGAGGAAGGGTCCCCAGAGAATCTGGCATTTGAAGCCAGAGGCATTTGATTGCTGGAAATCCATGGGATGGGGGGAAACAGAAACTCCTCTCTTGGAGGGTGCCCACAAAGTCTTATGTGCACCAGGACCCAGAGGAAAAAAACAGTGACCCCATAAGAGACTGGGCCAGACATACCTGCTAGTATTGGATGGACTCCTGTGGAAGTGGGGGGTGGTTATGGCTCACTGCAGGGACAAAGACACTGGCAGCAGCAGTTCTGGGAAGTACTCATTGGCATGAGCCCTCCCAGAGGCCACCATTAGCCACACCCAACAGCGCATAGGCTCCAGGCCAAACAATCAACAGGGCAGGAACACAGCCCCACCCACAGGCAGATTAGCAGATTAAAGTTTTACTGAGCATGCCACTGCCCAGCAGAGGGACAAGACCCAGCTCCAACAACCACCAGTCCCTCCCATCAGGAAACTTCCATGAGCCTCTTAGACAGCCTCATCCACCAGAGGGCTGACAGCAGAAGCAAGAATAACTACAATCCTGCAGCCTATGGAACAGAATCCACAATCACAGAAAATTAGACAAAATGAAATGGCAGAGGAATATGTCCCAGGTGAAGGAGCAAGATAAAACCCAAGAAAAACAACTAAGGGAATTAGAGATAGGCAACCTGCCAGAAAAGGAATTCAAAATAATGATAGTGAAGATGATCTGGGATCTCAGAAAGAGAATGGGGGCAAGGATCAAGAAGATGAAAGAGAGCTTCCTGGTGGTGCAGTGGTTGAGAGTCCACCTGCTGATGCAGGGGACACAGGTTTGTGCCCTGGTCCGGGAAGATCCCACATGCCATGGAGCAGCTGGGCCTGTGAGTCATGGCAGCTGAGCCTGTGCGTCTGAAGCCTGTGCTCTGTAACAGGAGAGGCCACAACAGTGAGAGGCCCGCATACTGAAAAAAAAAAGATGCAAGAAATGTTTAACAGAGACCTAGAAAAACTAAAGAACAAAAACCAGAAATGAACAATAATATAACAAATGAAAAATACACTAGAAGGAATTAATAGCAGAATAAATGAGGCAGAAGAACAAATAAGTGACCTAGAAGACAGAATGGTGGAAATTACTTCCATGGAACAGAATAAAGAAAAAAGAATGAAAAGAAATGAAGACAGTCTCAGAGGCCTCTGGGACAACATTAAATGCACCAATATTTGCATTATAGGGGTCCCAGAAGAAGAGAGAGGGAAAGGAGATGAGAAAATATTTGAAGAGATAATTGCTGAAAAATTCCATAACATGAGAAAGGAAACAGTCACCCAACTCCAGGAAGTGGAGAGAGTCCCAAGCAGGATAACCCAAGGAGGAACACACTGAGACACAGAAAAAGACAAAGAAAAAATATTAAAGCAACAAGGGAAAAATGACAAATAACATTCAACAGAACTCCTATGAGGTTATTGGATGATTTCTCAGCAGACTCTGCAGGCCAGAAGGGAGTGGAACAATATATTTAAAATGATGAAAGGGAAGAATCTACAACCAAGAATATTGTACCCAGCAGCCAAGGCTCTCATTCAGATTTGATGGAGAAATTAAAATCTTTACAGAAAAGCAAAAACTAAGAGAATTCAACACCACCAGACCAGCTTTGCAACAAATGCTAAAGGAACTCCTCTAGGCGGGAAAGAGATTAGCAACTTAAAAGAACCTTGTACGTATATAGACTGCTATATCAAAACCTCATGAGAAGGGAGACCTTCAAGATGGCAAAGGACTAAGACGTGGAGATCACCTTCCTCCTCACAAGTACATCAGAAATACATCTACATGTGGAACAACTCATACAGAACACCTATTGAATGCTGGAAGAAAGCCTCAGACTTCCCAAAAGGCAAGAAACTCCCCATGCACCAGGGTAGGGCAAAAGAAAAAACAGAGACAAAAGATTATGAATGGGACCTGCACCTCTGAGAGGGAACTGTGAAGGAGGAAAAGTTTCCACACAATAGGAAGCCCCTTCACTGGCGGAGACAGGGGGTGGGAGGGTGGGGGGGGGAAGCTTCGGAGCCATGGAGGAGAGCACAGCAACAGGAGTGCAGGGGGCAAAGCAGAGAGATCCCTGCACAGAGAATTGGTGCTGACCAGCACTCAAAGGCCTGAGATGCTTGTTGGCTCACCTGCCGGGGTGGGTGGGGGCTGGGAACTGAAGCTCCGGCTTCAGAGGCCAGATGCCAGGGAGAAGGCTAGGGTTGGCTGCATGAACACAGCCTGAAGGGGGCTAGTGTGCCACAGCTACCTGGGATGGTGTCCAGGAAAAAGTCTGGAACTGCCTAAGAGGTAAGAGACCATTGTTTTGGGGTGCGTGCGGAGAGAGGACTCAGAGCACCACCTAAACGAGCTCCAGAGATGGGCGCAAGCCATGGCTATCAGCATGGACCCCAGAGACGGGCATGAGAGGCTAAGGCAGCTGCTGCAGCCACCAAGAAGCCTGTGTGCAAGCACAGGTCACTATCCACACCTACCCTCCCCAGAGCCTGTGCAGCCTGCCACTGCCAGGGTGCCGTGATCCAGGGACAAGTTCCCTAGGAGAACACATGGCGTGCCTCAGGGTATTGCAATGACATGCTGGCCTCTGCTGCTACAGGCTCACCCCACACTCTGTACCCCTCCCTCCCCCTGGCCTGAGTGAGACAGAGCTACCTAGTCAGCTGCTCCTTTAAACCCCTCCTGTCTGGGCAGGCAACAAATACCCTCAGGCGACCTAAATGAAGAGGCAGGGACAAATCCAAAGCTGAACCCCAGGAGCTGTACGAACAAAGAAGAGAAAGGGAGATTTCTCCCAGCAGCCTCAGGAGCAGCAGACAAAATCTCCACAATCAACTTGATGTACGAACAAAGAAGAGAAAGGGAGATTTCTCCCAGCAGCCTCAGGAGCAGCAGACAAAATCTCCACAATCAACTTGATGTACCCTGCATCTGTGGAATACCTGAATAGACAATGAATCATCCCAAAATTGAGGCAGTGGACTTTGGGAGCAACTGTAGACTTGTGATTTGCTTTCTACATCTAATTTGTTTCTGTTTTTAGGTTTACCTTAGTTTAGTATTTGCAGTTTATTATCATTGATAGGTTTGTTTACTGATTTGCTTGCTCTCGTCCATATATATATATTTTTTCCTTTTCCTCTTTTTGTGAGTGTGTATGTGTATGCTTCTTTGTGTGATTTTCTCCTTAAAGCTTTGCTTTTACTATTTGTCCTAGGGTTCTGTCTGTCCGGTTTTTTTTTTGTTTTTGTTTTGTATACTTTGTAGTGCTTGTTATCATTGGTGAATTTGTTTCTTGGTTTGGTTGCTCTCTTCTTTCTTTCTTTTATTTTTTACTTTTCTTTTTACTTGGTAATTTTTTATTTTAAATAAATTTTTAATTTTAATTATCTTATTTTATTTCTTTCTTTTTTCTCCCTTTTCTTTTACTCAGACCAGGAGTCAGGACTGTGTCTCTGAGGTGGGAGAGCCAACTTCAGAACACTGGTCCACCTGACACCTCATGGTTCCACATAATATGAAACAGCGAAAGCTCTCCCAGAGATCTCCATCTCAACACTAAGACCCAGTTCCACTCAATATCTAGCAAGATACAGTGCTGGACACCCAATACCAAACAACTAGCAACAGAGGAACAAAACCCCACCCATTAGCAGAGAGGCTGCCTAAAATCATAATAAGGTCACAGGTACCACAAAAAACACCACTGGACCCAGTCTGGCCCACCAGCAAGACATGATCCAGCCTCATCTACCAGAACACAGGCACCAGTCCCCTCCACTAGGAAGGCTACACAACCCACTGAACCAACCTTACCCACTGGGGGCAGACATGAAAAACAATGGGACTATGAGCTGGCAGCCTGTGAAAAGGAGACCCCAAACACAGTAAGGTAAGCAAAATGAGAAGACAGAGAGACACACAGCAGATGAAGGAGCAAGGTAAAAACCCATCAGACCAAACAAATGAAGAGGAAAGAGACAGTCTACCTGAAAAAGAATTCAGAGTAATGATAGTAAAGATGACCCAAAATCTTGGAAATAGACTGGAGAAAATAAAAGAAATGGTTAACAAGGACCTAGAAGAACTAAAGAGCAAACAAACAATGATGAACAACACAATAAATGAAATTAAAAATTCTCTACAAGGAATTAATAGCAGAATAATTGAGGCAGAAGAACGGATAAGTGACCTGGAAGATAAAATAGTAGAAATAACTACTGCAGAGCAGAACAAAGAAAAAAGAATGAAAAGAACTGAGGACAGTCTCAGAGACCTCTGGAACAACATTAAATGCACCAACATTCGAATTATAGGGGTCCCAGAAGAAGAAGAGAAAAAGAAAGGGACTGAGAAAATACTTGAAGAGATTATAGTTGAAAACTTCTCAATATGGGAAAGGAAATAATCAGTGAAGTCCAGCAAGTGCAGACAGTCCCATACAGGATAAATCCAAGGAGAAACACACCAAGACACATACTAATCAAACTATCAAAAATTATAAACAAAGAAAAAATATTAAAAGCAGCAAGGGATAAACACCAGATAACACACAAGGGACTCCCCATAAGGTTAACAGCTGATCTTTCAGCAGAAATGCTGCAAGCCAGAAGGGAGTGGAAGGACATATTTAAAGTGATGAAAGGGAAAATCCTACAACCAAGACTACTCTACCCAGCAAGGATCTCATTCAGATTTGACAGAGAAATTAAAACCTTGACAGACAAGCAAAAGATAAGAGAATTGAGCACCACCAAACCAACTTTACAACAAATGCTAAAGGAACTTCTCTAGGCAGGAAACACAAGAGAAGGCAAACACCTACAATAACAAACTGAAAACAATTAAGAAAATGGTAATAGGAACATACATATTAATAACTACCTTAAATGTAAATGGATTAAATGCACCAACCAAAAGACAAACACTGGTGGAATGGATACAAAAATGACCCCTATATATGATGTCTACAAGAGACCCACGTCAGACCTAGGGACACATACTGACTGAAAGTGAGGAGATAGAAAAAGATATTTCATGCAAATGGAAATCAAAAGAAAGCTGGAGTAGCAATTCTCATACCAGACAAAAGAGACTTTAAAATAAAGACTATTAAAAGAGACAAAGATGGACACTACATAATGATCAAGGGATCAATCCAAAAAGATATAACAATTGTAGAAGATATAATAACAATTGTAAATGTTTATGCACCCAACATAGGAGCACCTCAATATATAAGGCAAATGCTACCAGCCATAAAAGGGGAAATCGACAGTAACACAATACTCGTAGGTGACTTTAACACTCCACTTTAGCCAATGGAGAGATCATCCAAAATGAAAATAAATAAGGAAACACAAGCTTTATATGATGCATTAAACAAGATGGACTTAATTGGTATTTATAGGACGTTCCATCCCAAACAACAGAATATGCTTTCTTCTCAAGTGCTCATGAAAAATTCTCCAGGATAGATCATATTTTGAGTCACAAATCAATCCTTGGTAAATTTATGAAAGTTGAAATCATATCAAGTATCTTTTCTGACCAGAACGCTATGAGATTAGATATCAATTATAGGAAAAATAACTGTAAAAATACAAACACATGGAAGGTAAACAATACACTACTAAATAATCAAGATGTCACTGAAGAAATCAAAGAGGAAATCAAAATATATCTAGAAAAAATGACAATGAAAATATGACGACCCAAGACCTATGGGATGCAGCAAAAGCAGTTTTAAGAGGGAAGTTTATAGCAATACAATCCTACTTCAAGGAATAAGAAATATCTCAAATAAACAACCTAACTTTACACCTAAAGCATGTAGAGAAAGAACAAAAAAATCCCAAAGTTACCAGAAGGGAAGAAATCATAATGACCAGATCAGAAATAAATGAAGAATAAATGAAGAAAACAATAGCAAAGATCAAGAAAATTAAAAGCTGGTTCTTTGACAAGATAAACAACATTGATAAATCATTAGCCACACTCATGAAGAAAAAAAGGGAGAAGACTCAAATTAATAGAATTAGAAATGAAAAAGGAGAAGTAACAACTGACACTGCAGAAATAAAAAGGATCATGAGAGAGTACTACAAGTAATTATATGTCAATAAAATGGATAACGTGGAAGTAACGGACAAATTCTTAGAAAAGCACAACCTTCCAAGACTGAACGAGACTGAACGAGGAAGAAATAGAAAATATGAACAGAACAATCACAAGCACTGAAATTGAGACTGTGTTTAAAAATCATCCAACAAACAAAAGCCCAGGACCAGATGGTTTCACAGGCGAATTCTATCAAACATTTAGAGAAGAGCCAACATCTATCCTTCTCAAACTCTTCTAAAGTATAGCAGAGGGAGGAACACTCCCAAATGCATCCAACGAGGCCACAATCACCCTGATACCAAAACTAGACAAAGATGTCACAAAGAAAGTAAACTAGAGGCCAGTATCACTGATGAACATAGTGCAAAAATCCTCAACAAAATACTAGCAAACAGAGGCCAACAGCACATGAAAAGGGCCATACACCATGATCAAGTGGGGTTTCCCCCAGGAATGCAAGGATTCTTCAGTATATGAAAATCAATCAATGTGATACACCATATTAACAAATTGAAGGAGAAAAACCATATGATGATCTAAATAGATGCAGAAAAAGCTTTCAACAAAATTCAACACAAAGTTATGATACACACCCTCCAGAAAGTAAGCATAGAGGAAAATTACCTCAACATAGTAAAGGCCATATATGACAAACCCACAAGCAACATCGTTTTCAAGGGTGAAAAACAGAAACGATTTACTCTAAGATCAGGAACAAGACAAGGTTGCCCACTCTCACCAGTCTTATTCAACATAGTTTTGGAAGTTTTAGCCACAGCAATCAGAGAAGAAAAAAGATACAAAAGTAATCCAAACTGGAAAATAAGAAGTACAGCTGGCACTGTTTGTAGATGACATGATACTATACATAGAGAATCCCAAAGATGCTACCAGAAAACTACTAGAACTAACCAATGAATCTGGTAAAGTAGCAGGATACAAAATTAATTTACAGAAATCTCTTGCATACCTATACACTAATGATGAAATATTTGAAAGAGAAATTAAGTAAACACTCCCACTTACCACTGTAGCATACATAATAAAATACCTAGGAATAAACCTTCCTAAGAAGACAACAGACTTGTATGCAGAAAGCTACAAGACACTGATGATAAAAATTAAAGATGATACAAACAGATGGAGAGATATACCATGTTCTGGATTGGAAGAATCAACAGTGTGAAAATGACTATACTCCCAAAAGCAATCTACAGATTCAATGCAGTCCCTCTCAAACTACCACTGTCATTTTTCACAGAAGAAGAACAAAAAAGCAATCTTGAGAACAAAAAAGGAACTGGAGGAATCAGGTCCCCTGACTTCAGACAATACTACGAAGTTACAGGATAAAGACAGTATTGTACTGTTAGAAATATAGCTCAATGGAACAGGATAGAAAGCCCAGAGATAAACTGATGCACATATTGTCACCTTATATTTGATAATGGTGGCAAGAATATACAATGGAGAAAAAGCCTCTTCAATTAATGGTGCTGGCAAAACTGGACAACTACATGTAAAAGAATGAAATTAGAACACTCCTTAACACCATACACAAAACTATACTCAAAATGGATTAATGACCTAAATGTAAGGCCAGACACTATAAACTCTAAGAGGAAAACATAGGCAGAACACTCTATGACATAAACCACAGCAAGATCCCTTTTGACCCACTTCCTAGACAAATGGAAATTAAAAAAAATAAACAAATGGGACCTAATGAAACTTAAAAGCTTTTGCACATCAAAGGAAACCATAAAAAAGATGAAAAGACAACCCTCAGAATGGGAGAAAATATTTGCAAATGAAGCAAGTGACAAAGGATTAATCTAAAAAATTTACAAGCAATTCATGCAGCCCAATATGAAAAAAACGAACAACCAAATCCAAAAATGGGCAGAAGACCTAAGTAGATATTCCTCCAAAGAAGATATACAGATTGGCAACAAACACATGAAAGGATGCTCAACATCACTAATCATTAGAGAAATGCAAATCAAAACTACAATGAGGTATCAACTCACACCAGTCAGAATGGCCATCATCAAACAATCTACAAACAATAAGTGCTGGAGAGGGTGTGAAGAAAAGGGAACCCTCTTGCGCTGTTGGTGGGAATGTAAACTGATACAGCCACTGTGGAGAACAGTATGAAGGTTCCTTAAAAAACTACAAATAGAACTACCATATGACCCAGGAATCCCACTACTGCGCATATACCCTGAGAAAACCATAATTCAAAAAGAGGCATGTACCACAATGTTCATTGCAGCTCTATTTACAATAGCCAAGACATGGAAGCAACCTAAGTGTCCATCGGCAGATGAATGGATGAAGATGTGGCACACATATACAATGGAATATTACTCAACCATAAAAAGAAACGAAATTCAGTTATTTGTAGTGAGGTGGATGGAGCTAGAGTCTATCATACAGAGTGAAGTAAGTCAGAAAGAGGGAAACAAATACCTTATGCTAACACATATATATGGAATCCAGAAAAAAAAAGGTTCTGAAGAACCTAGTGGCAGGACAGGAATAAAGATGCAGACGTAGAGAATGGACTTGAGGACATGGGGTGGGGGAAGTGTAAGCTGGGACGAAGTGAGAGAGTGACATGGACATATATACACTTCCCAATGTAAAATAGATAGCTGGTGGGAAGCAGCGACATAGCACAGGGAGCTTGGTTCAGTGCTTTGTGACCACCTAGAGGGGTGGGATAGGGTGGATGGGAGGGAGATGCAAGAGGGAGGAAATATGGGGATAAATGTATATGTATAGCTGATTTACTTTGTTATAAAGCAGAAATTAACACACAATTGTAAAGCAATTATACTCCAATAAAGTAGTTTAAAAATGCAAAAACAAAAAGCCTCATGGGAACAGCAAACCCAAAAACTATGATAGATATACACACAAGGACCCCCTGGTGGCACAGTGGTTAAGAATCCACCTGCCAATACAGGGGACATGGGTTTTATCCCTGGTCTGGGATGATCCCACATGCCATGGACCAACTAAGCCCGTGCACCATAACTACTGAGCCTGAACTCCTGAGCCCATGAGCCACAACTGCTGAGCCCACATGCCGCAACTTCTGTGCCTGCAAGCTGCAGTTAATGAAGCCCACGTGCCTACAGCCCATGCTCTGCAGCAAGAGAAGACACCACAATGAGAAGCCCACACACCACAATGAAGAGTAGCCCCACTTGCTGCAACTAGAGAATGTCCTCACACAGCAATGAAGAAAGAATGCAGCCAAAAATTTTTTTAAAATACACACACATAAAAGAAAAAGCAACCCAAACACAACACTAAAGATGGTTATCAAACCACAGGAGAAGAGAAAAAAGAGGAAGGGAAGTAAAAAGCCCTGCAGAAACAAACACAAAACAATTAAGAAAATGGCAATAGGAACATACATATTGATAATTACCTTAACTGCAAATGGATTAAATGCTCCAAGCAAAAGACATAGACAGGAATAAAGACCCAGACCTACTTGAGAATGGACTTGAGGATATGGGGAGGGGGAAGGGTGAGTTGTGACAGGGCGAGAGAGAGGCATGGACATATATACACTACCAAACATAAGGTAGATAGCTAGTGGGAAGCAGCCGCATAGCAGAGGGATATCAGCTCGGTGCTTCGTGACCGCCTGGAGGGGTGGGATAGGGAGGCTGGGAGGGAGGGAGATGTAAGAGGGAAGAGATATGGGAACATATGTATATGTATAACTGATTCACTTTGTTATAAAGCAGAAACTAACACACAATTGTAAAGCAATTATACCCCAATAAAGATGTTAAAAAAAAAAGTACAATGAGGCATCAGCTCACACCAGTCAAAATGGCCATCATCAAAAAATCTACAAACAATAAATGCTGGAGAGGGTATGGAGAAAAGGGAACCCTCTTGCACTGTTGGTGGGAATGTAAATTGATACAGCCACTATGGAGAACAGTATCGCAGTTCCTTAAAAGCTAAAAATAGAACTATCATACGACCCAGCAATCCCACTACTGGACATACACCCTGAGAAAACCGTAATTCAAAAATAGGCATGTACCACAATGTTCACTGCAGCTCTATTTACAATAGCCAGGTCATGGAAGCAACCTAAGTGTCCATCGATAGATGAATGGATAAGGAAGATGTGGCACATATAAACAATGGAATATTCCTCAGCCATAAAAAGAAACAAAATTGAGTTATTTGTAGTGAAGTGGATGGACCTAGGGTCTGTCATGCAGAGTGAAGTAAGTCAGAAAGAGAAAAAGAAATACCTTATGCTAACACATATATATGGAATCTAAGAAAGAAAAAAAAAGAAGGTTCTGAAGAACATAGGGGCAGGACAGGAATAAAGACACAGGCATAGAGAATGGACTTGAGGACACTGGGAGGGGGAAGGGTAAGCTGGGACAAAGTGAGAGAGTGGCATGGACTTATATATACTACCAAATGTAAAATAGATAGCTGGTGGGAAGCAGCTTCATAGCACAGGGAGATCAGCTCAGTTCTTTGTGACCCCCTAGAGGAGTGAGATAGGGAGGGTGGGAGGGAGACTCAAGAAGGATGAGATATGGGGATGTATGTATATTTATAGCTGATTCACTTTGTTATAAAGCAGAAACTAACACACCATTGTAAAGCAATTATACTCCAATAAAGGTGTTAAAAAATAAATAAAATTTTTTTAAAAAAGAAAAAGATATTTCATGTATCTAGAAACCAAAAGAGAGAGGGGATAGTTATACAAGACAAATAGACTTTAAGTAAAAAACAAATGTAGACACAGAAAGTCATTGTATAATGATAAATTGGTCAGTTCATCAAAAGGATATAATAATTGTAAATATATCTGCACCCAACATCAGAATACTTAAATATATTAAGCAAATACTAACATGTCTGAAGGGAGAAATAGATAACAATACAATAATATTAAGGGACTTCAATATCCCACATTCAACAATGGATAGATCATCCAGAGAGAAAACCAATGAGGAAACCTTGGCTTGAACTATATCTTAGACCAAATGAACCTAACGGACATATACAGAGCTTTCCACCCAACAGCAGAAGAACACATGTTCTTCTTAAACACACATGGAACATTCTCCAGGATATATCATATATTAGGTCCCAAAACATACCTTAGAAAATGTAAGAGGATTGACATAATACTTTTCTGACCACAATGGTATGAAAGTAGAAAGCAATAGCAGAAGGAAAACTGGAATTTTCACAAATGTGTGGAAATCAAACAACACATTACTGAACACTCAATGGGTTAAAGCAGAAATCAAAAAGGAAATCAAACAATATCTTGAGACAAATGAAAATGGAAACACAATTTACCAAACCTTATGGGATGCAGAAAAGGCTGTTCTAAGGGGAAATTTTATAGTGATAAATGTCTACATTAAGAAAAAAAAAGGTCACAAATAAACATAACTTTACAGCTCGAAAGTGTAGCAAAAGAACAAACTAAGTGCAAAGTTGGCTGAAGGGAGGAAATAACAAAATCACAGTGAAATAAATGAAATGGAGACTAGAAAAAGTATAGCAAAGATCAACAAAACTAAGAGCTGGTTTTTTGGAAAAAAAATGACAAACTTTCAGCCAAATGAAATAAGGAAATAAGAGACAAGTCTCAAATAAATAAAACAAGAAATGAAGAAGAAGGTATTAAAACTGACACCACAGAAATACAAAAGATCAGAAGAGACTACTATGAACAATTTTACACCAATGAATTAGACAACCTAGAATAAATGGATAAATTCCTGGAAACATATAATCTACAGAGATTGAAACATGAATAGAAATTTTGAACAGAAAAATAATGAGTAACAAAATTGAATCAGTCCAAAACTAGATAGTTTAACTGGTGAATTCTACAGAGATTTAGAGAAGAATCAACACCAATCCTTCTCGAACACTTCCAAAAAATTGAAGAGGAGGGAATCTCATTTTAAAAGGCCAGTATTACCCTGACACCAAAGCCAAATAAGGATACTACAAGAAAAGAAAACTACAGATCAATATCCCTGATAAATATAGATACAAAAATCCTTAACAAAATATTAACAAACGAAATTCAACAGCATATTAAAAAGATTATACAACATGATTAAGTGAGACTAACCCTGGCATGCAAGAATGGTGCAAATCAATAAATGTGATACACCACATTAATATAATGAAAAGTAAAAATTATATGATCATCACAAAAGACATAGAAAAAATACTTAACAAATTTCAACACCATTTCATTACAAAAATTCTCAATAAATTGAGTATGAAAGGATTGTACTTCAATATAATAAAGGCCATATATGAAAAACTCACAGCTAACATCATACTCAATGGTGAAAGGTTGGCTGCTATGATCAGGAACAAGATAAGAATGTCTAAGAATGTCAACTCTAATAACTGGTATTCAATATAGTGCTGGAAGTCCTAGCCAGAGAAATTAGGCAAGAAAAAGAAATAAATATATCCAAACCACAAAAGTAAAATATCTCTGTTTGTAGATGAAATGATCTTATATAGAGAACAACTCTAAAGACTTCATTAAAAAAACTGTTAGAATTAATAAATGAATTCAGTGAAGTTGCAGGATACAAAATCAACTTACAAAAAGCAGTCACATTTCCATATACTCACAATGAACTGAGGGTTTCCGGGAAGATGGCAGAAGAGTAAGATGTGGAGATCACCTTCCTCCTCACAGATACACCGGAAATACATCTACACGTGGAACAACTCCTACAGAACACCTACTAAGCACTGGCAGAACACCTCAGACCTCCCAAAAAAAAAGGAAGTCCCCACGTACCTGGGTAGGGCAAAAGAATAAAGAAAAAACAGAGACAAAAGGATAGGGACATGACCTGCACCAGTGGGAGGGAGCTGTGAAGGAGGAAATGTTTCCACACACTAGGAAGCCCCTTCGCAGGCAGAGACTGCGGGTGGCGGAGGGGGAAAGCTTTGGAGCCGTGGAGGAGAGCACAGCAACAGGGGTGCGGAGGGCAAAGCGGAGAGATTCCCGCACAGAGGATCAGGGCCGACCGGCACTCAGCAGCCCGTGAGGCTTGTCCGCTCACCCGCCGGGGTGGGTGGGGCCAGGAGTTGAGGCTCCGGCTTCAGTCAGAGAGCAGGGAGAGGACTGGGGTTGGCGGAGTGAACACAGCCTGCAGGGGGTTAGTGCACCATGGTTAACCGGGAGGGAGTCCGGGGAAAAGTCTGGACCTGCCGAAGAGGCAAGAGACTTTTTCTTCCCTCTTTGTTTCCTGGTGCGTGAGGAGAGGAGATTAAGAGCGCTGCTTAAAGTAACTCAAGAGATGGGCGCGAGCCGCGGCTAAAAGTGCGAACCACAGAGACGGCCAGGAGACGCTAAGGCTGCTGCTGCCGCCACCAAGGAGTTTGTGTGCAAGCACAGGTCACTATCCACACCCCTCTTCCGGGGAGACTGTGCAGCCCGCCACTGCCAGGGTCCCGGGATCCAGGGACAACTTCCCCAGAAGAACGTACGACACACCTCAGGATGGTGCAACGTCACACCGGCCTCTGCCGCCACATGCTTGCCCCACACGCCATGCCCCTCCCTCCCCACTACCTGAGTGAGCCAAAGCCCCCAAATCAGCGGCTGCTTTAACCCCGTCCTGTCTGAGCAAAGAACAGATGCCCTCCGGCGACCTACACGCAGAGGCGGGGCCAAATCCAAAGCTGAGCCCCTGGGAGCTGTGATAACAAAGAAGAGAAAGGGAAATCTCTCCCAGCATACTGAGAAGCAGCGGATTAAAGCTCCACAATCAACTTGATGTACCCTGCATCCGTGGAATACATGAATAGACAATGAATCTTCCCAAATTGAGGAGGTGGATTTTGAGAGTAAGATTTATGATTTTTTCCCCTTTTCCTCTTTTTGTGAGTGTGTATGCTTCTGTGAGAGATTTTGTCTGTATAGCTTTGCTTCCACCACTTGTCCTAGGGTTTTTTCTGTCCGTTATTTTTTTTAATTTTTTTCTTTTTTTGTTCTTAATAATTTTTTTTATTTTAATAACTTTATTATATTTTATCTTACTTTATCTTCTTTCTTTTTTCCTCCCTTCCCTCCTTCCTTCCTTCCTTCCTCCCTCTCTCCCTCCCTCCCTCCTTCCTTTCTTTCTGTTTCTTTCTTTCTTTCTTTCTTTCTACCTCTACTAATTCTTTCCTTCTACATTTTCTCCCTATTATTCTGAGCCGTGTGCATGAAAGGCTCTTGGTGCTGCAGCCAGGAGTCAGTGCTGTGCCTCTGAGGTGGGAGAGCCAACTTCAGGACACTGGTCCACAAGAGACCTCCTAGCTCCACATAATATCAAATGGCGAAAATCTCCCAGAGATATCCATCTCAACACCAGGACACAGCTTCACTCAACGACCAGCAAGCTACAGTGCTGGACATCCTATGGCAAACAACTAGCAACACAGGAACACAAACACACGCATTAGCAGAGAGGCTGTCTAGAATCATAATAAGTCCACAGACATACCAAACCACACCACCAGACGTGGACCAGCCCTTCAGAAAGACAAGATCCAGCCTCATCCACCAGAACACAGGCACTAGTACCCTCCACCAGGAAGCCTACACAACCCACTGAACCAACCTTAGCCACTGGGGAAAGACACCAAAAGCAACCTACAAAAAGGAAACCCCAAACACAGTAAGATAAACAAAATGAGAAGACAGAAAAACACACAGCAGAGGAAGGAGCAAGATAAAAACCCACCAGACCTAACAAATGAAGAGGAAATAGGCAGTCTACCTGAAAAAGAATTCAGAATAATGATAGTAAAGATAATCCAAAATCTTGGAAATAGAATAGACAAAATGCAAGAAACATTTAACAAGAACCTAGAAGAACTAAAGATGAAACAAACAATGATGAACAAAAAAATAAATGAAATTAAAAGTACTCTAGATGTGATCAATAGCAGAATAACTGAGGCAGAAGAACGCATAAGTGACCAGGCAGACAAAATACTGGAAATAACTAATGCAGAGCAGAATAAAGAAAAAAGAATGAAAAGAACTGAGGACAGTCTCAGAGACCTCTGGGACAACATTAAATGCACCAACATTCGAATTATAGGGGTTCCAGAAGAAGAAGAGAAAAAGAAAGGGACTGAGAAAATATTTGAAGAGATTATAGTTGAAAACCTCCCTAATATGGGAAAGGAAATAGTTAATCAAGTCCAGGAAGCACAGAGAGTCCCATACAGGATAAATCCAAGGAGAAATACACCAAGACACATATTAATCAAACTGTCAAAAATTAATACAAAGAAAACATATTAAAAGCAGCAAGGGAAAAACAACAAATAACACACAAGGGAATCCCCATAAGGTTAACAGCTGATCTTTCAGCAGACTCTGCAAGCCAGAAAGGACTGGCAGGACATATTTAAAGTGATGAAGGAGAAAAACCTGCAACCAAGATTACTCTACCCAGCAAGGATCTCATTCAGATTTGATGGAGAAATTAAAACCTTTAGAGACAAGCAAAAGCTGAGAGAGTTCAGCACCACCAAACCAGCTTTCCAACAATTGCTAAAGGAACTTCTCTAGGCAAGAAAGACAAGAGAAGGAAAAGACCTACAGTAAGGAACCCAAAACAATTAAAAAAATGGAAATAGGAACATACATGTCGAAAATTACCTTAAATGTAAATGGACTAAATGCTCCCACCAAAGACACAGATTGGCTGAATGGATACAAAAACAAGACCCATATATTAGTTCTCTACAAGAGACCAACTTCAGACCTAGAAACACATACAGACTGAAAAAAGGGGATGGAAAAAGATATTTCATGCAAGTTGAAGCCTAAAGAAAGCTGGAGTAACAATTCTCATATCAGACAAAATAGACTTTACAATAAAGACTATTAGAAGAGACAAAGAAGAACACTACATAATGATCAAGGGATCGATCCAAGAAGAAGATATAACAATTGTAAATATTTATGCACTCAACATAGGGGCACCTCAATACATAAGGCAAATACTAACAGCCATAAAAGGGGAAATCAACAGTAACACGTTCAGAGTAGGGGACTTTAACAACCCACTTTCACCCATGGACAGATCATCCAAAATGAAAATAAATAAGGAAACACAAGCTTTAAATGATACATTAAACAAGATGGATTTAATTGATATTTATAGGACATTCCATCCAAAAACAAGAGAATACACATTTTTCTCAAGTGCTCATGGAACACTCTCCAGGATAGATCATATCTTGGGTCACAAATCAAGCCTTGGTAAATTTAAGAAAATTGAAATTGTATCAAATATGTTTTCCAACCACAATGCTCTGAGACTAGATACCAATTACAGGAAAACATCTGTTAGAAATACAAACACATGGAGGCTAAACAATACACTACTGAGTACCGAAGTGATCACTGGAGAAATCAAAGAGGAAATTTAAAAATACCTAGAAAGAAATGACAATGGAGACAGGACGACCCAAAACTTATGGGATGCAGCAAAAGCAGTTCAAAGAGGGAAGCTTATAGCAATACAATCCTACATTAAGAAACAGGAAACATCTCGAATAAACAACCTAAACTTGCACCTACACCAATAAGAGAAAGAAGAATAAAAAATCCCCAAAGTTAGCAGAAGGAAAGAAATCATAAAAATCAGATCAGAAATAAATGAAAAAGAAATGAATGAAACAATAGCAAAGATCAATAAAACTAAAAGCTGGTCCTTTGAGAAGATAAACAAAATAGATAAACCATTAGCAGATTCATCAAGAAAAAAAGGGAGAAGACTCAAATCAATAGAATTAGAAATGAAAAAGGAGAAGTAACAACTGACACTGCAGAAATACAAAAGATCATGAGAGATTACTACAAGCAACGCTATGCCAATAAAATGGACAACCTGGAAGAAATGGAAAAATTCTTAGAAATGCACAACCTGCCAAGACTGAATCAGGAAGAAATAGAAAATATGAACAGACCAATCACAAGCACTGAAATTGAAACTGTGATTAAAATTCTTCCAACAAACCGAAGCCCAGGACCAGTTGGCTTCACAGGTGAATTCTATCAAACATTTAGAGAAGAGCTAACACCTATCCTTCACAAACTCTTCCAACATATAGCAGAGGGAAGAACACTCCCAAACTCATTCTATGAGGCCACCATCACCTTGACACCAAAACCAGACAAGGATGTCACAAAGAAACAAAACTACAGGCCAATAACACTGATGAACATAGATGCAAAAATCCTCAATAAAGTACTAGCAAACAGAATCCAACAGCACATTAAAAGAATCATACACCATGATCAAGTGGGGTTTATTACAGGAATGCAAGGATTCTTCAATATACGTAAATCAATCAATGTGAGAAACGATATTAACAAATTGAAGGAGAAAAACCATATGATCATCTCAATAGATGCAGAGAAAGCTTTTGACAAAATTCAACACCCATTTATGATAAAAACCCTGCAGAAGGTAGGCATAGAGGGAACGTTCCTCAACATAATAAAGGCCATATATGACAAACCCACAGCCAACATCATCCTCAATGGTGAAAAACTGAAAGCATATCCACTAAGATCAGGAACAAGACAAGGTTGCACACTCTCACCACTCTTATTCAATATAGTTTTGGGAGCTTAGCCACAGCAATCAGAGAAGAAAAGGAAATAAAAGGAATACAAAGTGGAATAGAAGGAGTAAGGTGTCACTGTTTGCAGATGACATGATACTATACATAGAGAATCCTAAAGATGCTACCAGAAAACTACTAGAGGTAATCAATGAATTTGGTAAAGTAGCAGGATACAAAATTAATGCACAGAAATCCCTGGCATTCCTATACACTAGTGATGAAATATCTGAAAGTGAAATCAAGAAAACACTCCCATTTACCATTGCAACAGAACGAATCAAATATCCAAGAATGAACCTACCTAAGGAGACAAAAGACCTGTATACAGAAAATTATGAGGCACTGATGAAAGAAATTAAAAATGATACAAATAGATGGAGAAATATGCCATGTTCTTGGATTGGAATAATCAACATTGTGAAAGTGATTCTACTACCCAAGGCAATCTACAGAATCAATGGAATCCCTATCAAACGACCACTGGCATTTTTCACAGAACTAGAACAAAAAATTTCGCAATTTGTATGGAAACACAAAAGACCTCGAATATCCAAAGCAATCTTGAGAACGAAAAATGGTGCTGGAGGAATCAGGCTCCCTGACTTCAGAGTATACTACAAAGCTACAGTAATCAAGACAGTATGGTACTGGCACAAAAACAGAAAGATAGATCAATGGAACAGGATAGAAAGCCCAGAGATAAACCCACGCACATACGGTCACCTTATCTTTGATAAAGGATGCAGGAATGTACAGTGGAGAAAGGACAGCCTCTTCAATAAGTGGTGCTGGGAAAACTGGACAGTTACATGTAAAAGTATGAGATTAGATCACTGCCTAACAGCATACACAAAAATAAGCTCAAAATGGATTAAAGATCTAAATGTAAGGCCAGAAACTATCAAACTCTTGGAGGAAAACATAGGCAGAACAATCTATGACATAAATCACAGCAAGATCCTTTTTGACCCACCTCCTAGAGAAATGGAAATTAAAAAAATAAACAAATGGGACCTAATGAAACTTCAAAGCTTTTGCACAGCAAAGGAGCCCATAAACAAGACCGAAAGACAACCCTCAGAATGGGAGACAATATTTGCAAATGAAGCAACTGACAAAGGATTAATCTCCAAAATTTATATGCAGCTCAATAACAAAAAAACAAACCACCCTATGCAAAAATTGGCAGAAGACATTTTTCCAAAGGAGATATAGAGACTGCCAACAAACACATGAAAGAATGTTCAACATCATTAATCCTTAGAGAAATGCAAATCAAAACTACAATGAGATATCATCTCACACCAGTCAGAATGGCCATCATCAAAAAATCTAGAAACAATAAATGCTGGAGAGGGTATGGAGAAAAGGGAACCCTCTTGCACTGCTGGTGGGAATGTGAATTGGTTCAGCCACTATGGAGAACAGTATGGAGGTTCCTTAAAAAACTACAAACAGAACTACCATATTACCCAGGAATCCCACTACTGGGCATATACCCTGAGAAAACCAAAATTCAAAAAGAGTCATGTACCAAAGTGTTCATTGCAGCTCTATTTACAATAGCCCAGAGATGGAAACAACCTAAGTGTCCATCACTGGATGAATGGACAAAGAAGATGTGGCACATATATACAATGGAATATTACTCAGCCATAAAAAGAAATGAAATTGAGCTATTTGTAATGAGGTGGGTAGACCTAAAGTCTGTCATACAGAGTGAAGTAAGTCAGAAAGAGAAAGACAAATACTGTATGCTAACACATATATATGGAATTTAAGAAAAAATAAATATCATGAAGAACCTAGGGCTAAGACAGGAATAAAGACACAGACCTACTAGAGAATGGACTTGAGGATATTGCTAGGGGGAAGGCTAAACTGTGACAAAGCAAGAGAGAGGCATGGACATATATACACTACCAAACGTAAGGTAGATAGCTAGTGGGAAGCAGCCGCATAGCACTGGGTGATCAGCTCGGTGCTTTGTGACTGCCTGGAGGGTTGGGATAGGGAGGGTGCAAGGGAGGGAGATGCAAGAGGGAAAGAGATATGGGAATGTATGTATATGTATAACTGATTCACTTTGTTATAAAGCAGAAACTAACACACCATTGTAAAGCAATTATACTCCAATAAAGAATAATAAATAAATAAGTAAATTACATAGACTTTGTACTAGTAACAAGATTGTACAAATAAATAAATAAATAAAACAATGAACTATCTCAAAAAGAAATAAAGATAAAAATCACATGCACAATAATATCAAAAAATATATAATTACTAGTAAATTTAACAAGGGAAATGATAGATCTATATAGTGAAAACTACAAGACCCTGATAAAAGAAATTGAAGAGGACACAAATAAATGGAGAGAGAGCCTGTGTTCACGCATTGGAAGAATTAATATTGTTAAAATGTCCATTCTACCCAAAGCCATCTATAGATTGAATGAAATCCTGATCAACATTCCAAGGGCTTGGACTTCCCCAGTGGTCCAGTGGTAAAGAATCCGCCTTCCAATGCAGGGGACGCAGGTTTGACACCTGGTCGGGGAACTAAGATCCCACATGCCATGGGGTAATTAAGCCTATGTGCCACAACTACTGAGCCTGCATGCCTCAACTGGAGAGCCTGCTTGCCGCGAACTACAGAGCCCACTTGCTCTGGAGCCCACACACCACAACTAGAGTGAGAAAACTCACACACCACAACTAGAGAGAAGCCTGCATGCTGCAACAAAGATCCCTCAGGCCACAACTAAGACCTGATGCAGCCAAAAATTAAAAAAAATAAAATAGGGCTTCCCTGGTGGCGCAGTGGTTGAGAGTTCGCCTGCTGATGCAGGGGATACGGGCTCGTGCCCCAGTCTGGGAAGATCCCACATGCGCGGAGCGGCTGGGCCCATGAGCCATGGCCACTGAGCCTGTGCGTCCGGAGCCTGTGCTCCGTAACAGGAGAGGCCACAGCAGTGAGAGGTCCACGTACCGCAAAAAAATAAAAAATATAAAAATAAAAAAATAAATATTTTATAAAATTCCAAGGGCTATTTTCGAGAAAGAGCAAAAACAGTCCTCAAATTCATATGGAACCACAAAAGACCCTAACTAGTTAAAAGCAGTTCTGAGAAAGAAGAGCAAAGCTGGATACATCACAACCCCTGATTTCAAACTTTATTACAAAGCTATAGTAATCAAAACAGTATGGTACTGGCATAAAGACAGACACCTAAACCAATGGAACAGAATTCAGAGCACAGAAATAAATTCAGCAATATATGGTCAACTAATATTTGACAAGAGCGCCAAGAAAACTGAATAGTGAAATGATAGTCTCTCTCTCTTTTTAATTTTATTGAATTATAGTTGATTTACAGTGTTCTATTAATTTCTTCTGCACAGCAAAGTGACTCAGGCATATAAATACGTATATATATTATATATTATTTTAATATATTAATATAATTTATATATTATAATATATAATATATTAATAATATTCTATTTATATATGATTTATTATTTACTATATTATATGATAGTATAGTATATTATAAATTATATTTTAATATTATATAAAATAAAGAAATAAATAAATTAAATTAAATATAATATATCATATTCAATAAATCTTATATTATATATAATAAATTATATATTATATGGTATTATATTATACATACATTATAATAAAATATTATATATATTATATTATAATTTATATATTATATTATAATTTATATATTATATGATAATAATTTTGTATTATAATATATAATATATTATACTACATATATGTTATATAAATCATATATATTAATATATAGCAATATTAATATACATTATGTTATATATGATTTATTATATATAATATTATAATATTTATATTATTTTTATATTAATAATAATTATTATAATTATGTATATTAAATTAACTACATAATATATATAATGGAATATTTTATATATATATATAAAATACATCTTTATCCATTCATCTATTGATGGACACTTAGGTTGTTTCCATGTCTTGGCTTGTAAATAGTACTGCTATGAACATAGTACATGTATCTTTTCAAATTATAGTTTTGTCTGGGTATATGCCTATGAGTGGGATTGTTGGATCATATCGCAAGTCAATTTTAGTTTTCTGAGGAACCTCCATACTGTTTTCCATAGTCGCTGAACCAATTTACATTCCCACCAATAGTGTAAGAGGGTTACCTTTTCTCCACACCCTCTCCAACATTTGTTATTCTTTTTAATAAATAGTGCTGGGGAAACCAGATATTCACATGCAAAGGAATGAGATTGGACCCTTATCTAACACTACCGAAAAATAAACTTGAAATGGATTAAAGACTTAAACATCAGACCTGAAACTGTAAAACTCCTAGAGGAAAACATGAGGAAAGAGCTCCTTAACATTGACCTTGGCAATGATTTTTTGGATATGACACAACAGAAAAGGCAGAAAAAGCAAAAATAAACAGGTGAGACTAAATCAACGTAAAAGGCTGTGCACAGAAAAAAACAATCAGCAAAATGAAAAGGTAATCTATGGAATGAGAGAAAATATTTGCAAACCATCTATCTGATAAGGGTTTAATATCCAAAATATATAAAAAACACATACAACTTAATAACCCAAAACCCCCAAATAATTGGATTTTTTTAATGGGCAGGGGAAACTTAATAGACATTTTTTCCAAAGAAGACATACAAATGACTAATAGGTACATAAAAAGATGCTCAACCTCACTAATCATCAAGGAAATGCAAATCAAAACCATAATTAGATATCATCTCACTGCTTTTAAATTGACGATTATCAAAAAGACAAAAGAAAAGTGTTGTGGAGGATGTGGAGAAAAAGGAACCCTTGGTCATTGTTGGTGGGAATGTAAACTGGTACAATGACTATCGGAAACGATATGGAGTTTCCTCAAAAAATTAAAATTCGGACTACCATATGATCCAGCAATTCCCCTTCTGGATATATATTCAAAGGAAATGAAATCACAATCTTGAAGAGATATCTGCGCTCCCATGTTTATTGAAGCATTATTCACAATAGCCAAGACATGGAAACTTTTCCATCATTGGATAAATAGATAAAGAAAATGTGGTATATATATAATGGAATAATATTTAGTCGTAAAAAGAAGCCAATTCTGCCATTTGCAACAATGTGGATGGACTTTGAGGGCATTACACTAAATGAAATAAGTCAGAGAAACACAGAAACTGTATGATCTCATTTATATGTGGAATCTAAAAACATTGAATTTATAGAAACAAAGAGTAGCAGGGAGGTTTCCAGGGGCTGAAGGTTGAGGGAAATTGGGAGATTTTGGTCAATGGGTACAAACTTTCCATTATAAGATGAATAAGTTTGGGAGACTTAATGTAACTATAGTTAGCAATACTGTACTGTATACTTGAAAGTTGTTATGAGGGTAGAACTTTTATGTTCTCACCGTAACAACAGTAAAATGGCAATTATGTGAGGTAAAGGATGTGTTACCTATCCTTATTGTGGTAAACATTTCACAATATATACATGTGAAATCACATTGTACATCACATTGTACACCTAAAACTTACACCATTTTATATGTCAATTATATCTTAATGAAGCTAGAAAAAATATTTATCAACTCATAGCTAACATTCTCTCATTACCTCTTCCTATACTCAAATTGTTTTAAAGCAAAGCCTAGATATATCATTTCAACCACAAATACTCCACTATGTATCTCTAAAACAGTTTCCAAATCTTGGCACTATCAACGTTTGGGGCCATGTTTTACCATCTTGTGCACTATAGGAGGTTTAGCAGCATGCCTCATACCTACCCACTAGATGCTGGTAGTGACCCCTACCCCAGTTGTGACAAAGAAACGGGGACTTCAGACATTGCCAGATGTCCTCTTGGGGGAAAAATACTCTACAGCCCTATCCCCCAACAACTGCCCTCTCACACCAAGGCTATTACCTTTCACCTCACCTGCCTTCACAGCCTCACCCTGCCTCATCTCCCCTGCATCCGTCCTTTTGTCTCTCATCACCTGCACCCACCATCCTTTTCTCTCTCTCTCTCACCTTCCCTCCCTAGCCACCTTCATCCCTCATTCCTGGTTATGTTGTTCACAGCCCACACCCACCACCAGCAATAATACTCACCTCTTCCTGACTAATATCGTCCATGGTGCCCTTAGACAGTGGCAACTTGATGTCCTGCATCTTGCAGGCCTGTAGCAGGTTGTGGCAGTCACTGCGTTTCTGTTCAAGCTTGGTCTCAATGGCTGTTACCTCCTTCTGTAAATGGGTCATTTCCTTAAAATGAACCAGAGAGATAGGTGAGACCCAAGTCCAGCAAGCTGCCAATACTACATACTTCCAAGCCCAGGCCTGAACCCACTCACTTGTTGGCACCCCCCAGTTTCTTACGAATCTCCTCCATTTCGTGGTTCTTGTCATTCACCTCTGACTTCCTGGCCAGGTGCTGATTCTTCAGGTCTTGTAGCTGGGCCGTGGTCTCATCTATGATCTTCATGTGTCTTTGTTCCTCCTGGTCCCAGCACGGTGAACATGACAAGAAGTGAAGGCTTTCCCCAGCTCACTTTGGGATCTTCTCCCATTGTCCCCACCCTTTCCACCAGGCAGTTTGTTGGAATCTGTCTTCAGTGAGCTCTGCTTTTACAAACCCCCACCACCCTTCTGACTTCTTTTATTACCTTTTTCCAAATTATTTTGTTGACCTCCTCCCCACTCCAATATACAAGTTGCCTGCTGTAGAAAAGTTAAAAGTACAGAAAAGTATAAAGCAGGAGGAAAATCACTCACAATCCCACCAGCCAGAGATAACCAATTAACTTTTAGCATATTTCGTCTGAGTATTATTTATAGATGACTCTATATAATTGAGACAAACACTATATTTTATTTAAGGTTATTGTTGTAGTCTGATTTTTTGTGTCTCCCCCAAATTTACATGTTAAAATCCTAACCCCCAAAGGTTTTGGTATTTGATGGTATTGGGGAGGTGATTAAGTTATGAGGGTGGAGCCTTCATGAATGGAATTAGTGCCCTTATAAAAGAGACCCTGCAAAGCTCCCTAACCCCTTCAGCCATGTGAGGTTACAGTAAGAAGTCAGAAGTCTGCAACCTGGAAGAAGGCTTTCACCAAAATCTGACTATGCTGGCACCCTGACCTTGGACTTCCAGCCTCCAGAACTGTGAGAAATAAAACTCTGTTGTTTATAAGCCACCCAGTCTGTGGTATTTTACCATAGCAGCCCAAATGGACTAAGACAGAAAATTGAGAAATAGGGGTGCTGACGTTACAAATACCTAAAAATGTGGAAGCAGCTTTGGAACTGGGAGATGAGTAGAGTTTGGAGGTGCATGCCAGAAAAAGCCTGCATTGCTGTGAACAGACGTTCAAAGGCAATTCTACTGAATTGCCCAGAAGGAAAAGATGAGGGCTGTATAGAGACACCCAATCTTCTTAGAGAATACCTAAGTGGTCATGAAGAGAATGTTGGTAGAAATATGGATGATAAAAGCCATTCTGATGAAGTTTCAGATGAAAATGAGGACACAGTGAGAAGGTGCTTGCTGTGAACCAGCAAAAGGGACCTCATCAGAATGTAATCATGCTGGCAACTTGATCTTGGACTTCCCAGCCTCTATAAGTATGAAAAATAAATTTCTGTTGTTTAAGACTGCTACAGGCCTTCAAGAAGCAGGACATCAAATTGCCACTACCTAAGTGTATCATGGATGATATTAGTCAGGAAGAGGACAGTATTATTGCTGGTGATGGGAATGGGCTGTGAACAACATAACAGGGTTAAGGAAGTGAGTGGCCAGGGAAGGCTGGTGAGAGAGAGAAGGATGGTGGGTCGGGGTGGTGAGATAGATAAGTAGGGGTGCAGAGGAGATGAGTCAGGGTGAGGCTGTGAAGGTAAGAGAGATGAAAGGTAATAGCCTTCGTGTGAGAGGGAAGTTGAATTGTGGGTAGGGCTGTATGTCAGTAGGTGATGAGGGATTTTGATAAATGATTTTTCTACATCTATTGAGATGATCGTGCAATTTTCCCATTTATCCTATTAATACGGTGAATTATATTAGCTGATTTTCATGTTTTAAACCCACCTTGCAGTCCTGAGATAAATCTCAACTGGTCATGGTATATAATTCTTTTTATATATTTCTAGATTTGCTTTCGTAATATTCTACTGAGAATTTTTATATCCATATATATTCATCAGGAATATAGCTCTGTACTTTTTTTTAGCATCTTTATTGGGGTATAATTGCTTTACAATTGTGTGTTAGTTTCTGCTTTATAACAAAGTGAATCAGTTATACATATACATACGTTCCCATATCTCTTCCCTCTTGCGTCTCCCTCCCTCACACCCTCCCTATCCCACCCCTCCAGGCGGTCACAAAGCACTGAGCTGATCTCCCTGTGCTATGCGGCTGCTTCCCACTAGCTATCTACCTTACGTTTAGTAGTGTATATATGTCCATGCCTCTCTCTTGCTTTGTCACAGCTCACCCTTCCCCCTCCCCATATCCTCAAGTCCGTTCTCTAGTAGGTCTGTGTCTTTATTCCTGTCTTACCCCTAGGTTCTTCATGATATTTTTTTTCTTAAATTCCATATATATGTGTTAGCATACAGTATTTCTCTTTCTTTTTCTGACTTACTTCACTCTGTATGACAGACTCTAGGTCTACCCACCTCATTACAAATAGCTCAATTTCGTTTCTTTTTATGGCTTAGTAATATTCCATTGAATATATGTGCCACATCTTCTTTATCCATTCGTCTGATGATGGACACTTAGGTTGTTTCCATCTCTGGGCTATTGTAAATAGAGCTTCAATGAACATTTTGATACATGTCACTTTTTGAATTATGGTTTTCTCAGGGTATATTCCCAGTAGTGGGATTGCTGGGTAATATGGTAGTTCTATTCGTAGTTTTTTAAGGAAACTCCCTACTGTTCTCCATAGTGGCTGAACCAATTCACATTCCCACCAGCAGTGCAAGAGTGTTCCCTTTTCTCAACACCCTCTCCAACATTTATTGTTTCTAGATTTTTTGATGATGGCCATTCTGACTGGTGTGAGATGACATCTCATTGTAGTTTTGATTTGCATTTCTCTAATGATTAATGATGTTGAGCATTCTTTCATGTGTTTGTTGGCAGTCTGTATATCGTCTTTGCAGAAATGTCTATTTAGGTCTTCTCCCGATTTTTGGATTGGGTTGTTTGTTTTTTTGTTATTGAGCTGCATATAAACTTTGGAGATTAATCCTTTGTCAGTTGCTTCATTTGCAAATATTGTCTCCCATTCTGAGAGTTCTCTTTTGGGCTTGTTTATGGGTTCCTTTGCTGTGCAAAAGCTTTTAAGTTTCATTAGGTCCCTTTTTTTTTTTTTTTTTTTTTGCGGTATGCGGGCCTCTCACTGCTGTGGCCTCTCCCGTTGCGGAGCACAGGCTCCGGACACGCAGGCTCAGCAGCCATGGCTCACGGGCCCAGCCGCTCCGCGGCACGTGGGATCCTCCCAGACCGGGGCACGAACCCGCGTCCCCTGCATCGGCAGGCGGACTCCCAACCACTGCGCCACCAGGGAAGCCCATTAGGTCCCATTTGTTTATTTTTGTTTTCATTTCCATTTCTGTAGGAGGTGGGTCAAAAAGGATCTTGCTGTGATTTATGTCATAGAGTGTTCTGCCTATGTTTTCCTCTAAGAGTTTGATAGTTTCTGGCCTTACATTTAGGTCTTTAATCCATTTTGAGCTTATTTTTGTGTATGCTGTTAGGCAGTGATCTAATCTCATACTTTTACATGTACCTACCTGTCCAGTTTTCCCAGCACCACTTATTGAAGAGGCTTTCCTTTCTCCAGTGTACATTCCTGCCTCCTTTATCAAAGATAAGGTGACCATAGGTGCGTGGGTTTATCTCTGGGCTTTCTATCCTGTTCCATTGATCTTTCTGTTTTTGTGCCAGTACCATACTGCCTTGATTACTGTAGCTTTGTAGTATACTCTGAAGTCAGGGAGCCTGATTTCTCCAGCTCCATTTTTCGTTCTCAAGATTGCTTTGGCTATTCTGGATCTTTTGTGCTTCCATACAAATTGTGAAATTTTTTGTTCTAGTTCTGTGAAAAATGCCAGTGGCAGTTTGATAGGGATTGCACTGAATCTGTAGATGGCTTTGGGTAGTAGAGTTATTTTCACAATGTTGATTCTTCTAATCCAAGAACATGGCATATCTCTCCATCTATTTGTATCATTTTTAATTTCTTTCATCAGTGTCTTATAATTTTCTGCATACAGGTCTTTTGTCTCCTTAGGTAGGTTTATTCCTAGATATTTTATTCTTTTTGTTGCAGTGGTAAATGAGAGTGTTTTCTTGATTTCATTTTCAGATTTTTCATTATTAGTGTATAGGAATGCCAGAGATTTCTGTGCATTAATTTGTATTAATTAATTTGTATCCTGCTACTTTACCAAATTCATTGATTAGCTCTAGTAGTTTTCTGGTAGCATCTTTAGGATTCTCAATGTATAGTATCATGTCATCTGCAAACAGTGACAGCTTTACTTCTTCTTTTCAGATTTGGATTCCTTTTATTTCCTTTTCTTCTCTGATTGCTGTGGCTAAAACTTCCAAAACTATGTTGAATAAGAGTGGTGAGAGTGTGCAACCTTGTCTTATTCCTGATCTAATTGGAAATGCTTTCAGTTTTTCACCATTGAGGATGATGTTGGCTGTGGGTTTGTCATATATGGCCTTTATTATGTTGAGGAAAGTTCCCTCTATGCCTACCTTATGCAGGGTTTTTATGATAAATTGGTGTTGAATTTTGTCAAAAGCTTTCTCTGCATCTATTGAGTTGATCATAAGGTTTTTCTCCTTCAATTTGTTAATATTGTTTATCACATTGATAGATTTACAAATATTGAAGAATCCTTGCATTCCTGGAATAAACCCCACTTGATCATGGTGTATGATCCTTTTAATGTGCTGTTGGATTCTGTTTGCTAGTATTTTATTGAGGATTTTTGCATCTATGTTCATCAGTGATATTGGCCTGTAGTTTTCTTTCTTTGTGACATCCTTGTCTGGTTTTGGTATCAAGGTGATGGTGGCCTCATAAAATGAATTTGGGAGTGTTCCTCCCTCTGTTATATTTTGGAAGAGTTTGAGAACGATAGGTGTTATCTCTTCTCTAAATGTTTGATAGAATTCGCCTGTGAAGCCATCTGGTCCTGGGCTTTTGTTTGTTTGAAGATTTTTAATCACAGTTTCAATTTCAGTGCTTGTGATTGGTCTGTTCATATTTTCTATTTCTTCCTGATTCCGTCTTCACAGTTGTGCATTTCTAAGAATTTGTCCATTTCTTTCAGATTGTCCATTTTATTGGCATAGAGTTGCTTGTAGTAATCTCTAATGATCTTTTTTTTCTGCAGTGTCTGTTGTTACTTCTCCTTTTTCATTTCTAATTCTATTGATTTGAGTCTTCTCCCTTTTCTTCTTGATGAGTCTGGCTAATGGTTTATCTATTTTGTTTATCTTCTCAAAGAACCAGCTTTTAGTGTTATTGATCTTTGCTATCGTTTCCTTCATTTCTTTTTCATTTATTTCTGATCTGATTTTTATGATTTCTTTCCTTCTGCTAACTTTGGGGGTTTTTTGTTCTTCTTTCTCTAATTGCTTTAGGTGCAAGGTTAGGTTGTTTATTCGAGATGTTTCCTGTTTCTTACGGTGGGCTTGTATTGCTATAAACTTCCCCCTTAGAACTGCTTTTGCTGCATCCCATAAGTTTTGGGTCGTCGTGTCTCCATTGTCATTTGTTTCTAGATATTTTTTGATTTCCTCTTTGATTTCTTCAGTGATCACTTCGTTATTAAGTAGTGTATTGTTTAGGCTTCATGTGTTTATCTTTTTTACAGATCTTTTCCTGTAATTGATATCTAGTCTCATAGCATTGTGGTCAGAAAAGGTACTTGATACAATTTCAATTTTCTTAAATTTACCAAGGCTTGATTTGTGACCCAAGATATGATCTATCCTGGAGAATGTTCCATGAACACTTGAGAAGAATGTGTATTCTGTTGTTTTTCGATGGAATGTCCTATAAATATCAATTAAGTCCATCTTGTTTAATGTATCATTTAAAGCTTGTGCTTCCTTATTTATTTTCATTTTGGATGATCTGTCCATTGGTGGAAGTGGGGTGTTAAAGTCCCCTACTATGAATGTGTTACTGTTGATTTCCCATTTTATGGCTGTTAGTATTTGCTTTATGTATTGAGGTGCTCCTATGTTGGGTGCATAAGTATTTACAATTTTTGTATCTTCTTCTTGGATCGATCCCTTGATCATTATGTAGTGTCCTTCTTTGTCTCTTCTAATAGTTTTTATTTTAATGTCTATTTTGTCTGATATGAGAATTGCTACTCCAGCTTTCTTTTGGTTTCCATTTGCATGGAATATCTTTTTCCATCCCCTTACTTTCAGTCTGTATGTGTCTCTAGGTTTGAAGTGGGTTGCTCTGTACTTTTCTTGTGATGCTTCTGTATCAAGGTGTCAAGGTAATACTTGTCTCCTAGAAAGAGTTGGAAGGTGTTTTCTCTTTCCCTATTTTCTGAAAGATTTTATAAAAAAAGTGATGTTATTTATTTTTAAAATATTTTCTAGAATTAATCAGTGAAGCTCTGTGGGTTTGTGCCTGTCATTGTGGGAAGATTGCAAAATATCCATTCAGTTTCTTCACTTGCTGTAGGTCTATTCAAATTTTATACTTCTTTATGAGTTTGTTTCAGTAATTTGTGTCTTTCTTAGAGTTTGTTCATTTTACCTAAGTTGTCTACTTTTTTGGCATAAAGTTGTTCATAGTGTTCCTTTATAATCCTTTTGATTTTTGTAGGGTCTGTAGTAATGTTCTCTCTTTAACTCCTGATTTGTTAACTTGTTTTTTCTCTCTTTTTGATGGTATAGTCAGTTTTATTGATCTTTTCAAGGAATCATCTTTTGGTTTCATTGACTTTCTCTACTTCATTTATTTTTGTTCCAATCTTTATTATTTTCTTCCTTCTGGTTGGTTTGGGTTTAGTTTGCTTATCTTTTTCTAGTTTATTTTTTTTAAATAATTATTTTATTTTATGTATTTTTAAAAATTGTGGTAAAATACAAATAACATAAAACCACTGTTCTACTTTCTGCTTCCAGGAATTTCACTCTTCTCGTTACTGGTATAAATGGAATCATACAGAATTGGTCTTTTGTGACTGGCGTATTTCACTTAGCATGTTTTTTCCCTAGCTTCTTAAGATATAAGTTTAGGTTCTTGGTTTTAAGGCTTTCTTTTCTAGTAGAAACATTTACACCTATATGTTTCCCTCTAAGCACTACTTTAGCTATATCCCATAAATTTTGTGTGCTTTTCACTTTCATTCAGTTCAAAATATTTTTCTAATTTCCTTTGTGATTTATTCTTTACCCATCTATAATTTAGAAATGTGTTATTTAATTTTTGATTTTTTTTATACCCCAAATTTCTTTTTGTTGTTTTTGTTGATTTCTAATTTAATTTTGTTATGGCCAGAGAACATGCTTTGTATAATTTAAATTATAAAATATAAAAATATTTAAATCATAAAAATATTTATTCAGACTTGTCTTATATTGCCTAGAAGGTGTTCTATCCTTGAGAATGTTCAATGGTGGCTGGAAAAGGATGTGCATTCTGCAGCTGTTGGATGGAGTATCCTACAGATGTCAGTTAGGTCTAATTTGTCGGTAGTGTTATTCAAGTCTTTTGTATCCTTGTTGATTTTATGTCTAGCTGTATTGAGAGTGAGTTTTTGAAGTTTCCAATTATTATTGTTTAGTTGTCTTTTTCCTTCAACTCTGTCAGTTTTTCTTTATGTGTTTTACATCCTGTCGTTAGGTGTATGTATTTTAAATTTTTATGTCCTCCTGATGAATTGACTCTTTTGTCATTATAACATGTCCCTCTTTATCTCTGGCAACATTCTGTGGTCCTAAAGTACAGGCATTTCAACACTCTTATGGTTACTATTTGAATGATATATATTTTTCATCCTATTTTTTAATCTGTAACATACTTTTCCATTTTTATTTTTAGGTGATTGTAGATTAACATTGAATTTGTAACTGATAAACTAATTCGGCAAGGTAGCAGGATACAAGATTAACATACAGAAATCAATCGCATTTCTTTATTTTTTTACATTAATTTTATTGGAGTATAGTTGTTTACAATGTTGTGTTAGCTTCTACTGCACAGCAGAATGAATCAGCCATACATATACATATATCCCCTCCATTTAGGACACTACCATGTATTAAGTAGAGTTCCCTGTGCTATACAGTATGTTCCCATCAGTTGTCTATTTTATACATAGTATCAATAGTGTATATGTGTCAATCCCAATTTCCCAATTCCTCCTACCCAGTTGCATTTCTTTACACTAACACTGAAATATCAGAAAGGGAATGTAAAAAAACAATCCCTTTTAAAATCACATTGAAAAATAAAATACTTAGGAATAAACCTGACCAAGGAGATGAAAGACATATGCTGAGAACAATTAAATATTAATAAAGCACTTCCCTGGTGATGCAGTCATTGAGAATCTGCCTGCCAATGCAGGGTACACGGGTTCAATCCCTGGTCAGGGAAGATCCCACATGCTGTGGAGCAAGTAAGCCTGTATGCCACAACTACTGAGCCTGTGCTCTAAAGCCCACAAGCCACAGCTACTGATCCCACATGCCACAACTACTGAAGCCCATGCACCTAGAGCCTGTGCTCTGCAACAAGAGAAGCCATTGCAATGAGAAGCACGTGCACTGCAATGAAGAGTAACCCCCACTCACTGCAACTAGAGAAAGACTGCATTCAACAGTGAAAACCCAACGCAGCCAAAAATAAATAAATAAAATTTAAAAAAACATTAAGAAAGAAGATTGAAAATAATGCAAAGAAATGGAAAGATATCCCATGCTCTTGGATTGGAAGAATTAATATTATTAAAATGACCATACTACCCTAAGCAATCTACAGATTTAATGAGATTCCTGTCAAAATGCCCATGACATTTTTCACAGAACTAGAAGAAATAATACTAAAACTTATATGGAACCATAAAAGACCCAGAATTTCCAAAGCAATCCTGAGGAAAAGGAACAAAGCAGGAGGCATAACCCTCCCAGACTTCAGACAATACTACAAAGTTACAGTAAACAAAACAGCATAGTATTGGCACAAAAACAGACATACTGATCAATGGAACAGAATAGAGAGCCCAGAAATAAACCCACACACCTACAGTCAATTAATCTTTGACAAAGGAGACAAGAATATACAAGAGAAAAAGACAGTCTCTTCAGCAAGTGGTGTTGGGAAAACAGGACAGCTGCATGTAAATCAATGAAGTAAGAACAAACCCTCACATTGTACATGAAAATAAACTCAAAATGGCTTAAAGACTTAAGTATAAGGCATGACACCATAAAACTCCTGCAAGAGAACACAGGCAAACGTTCTCTGACATAAATCGTACCAATGTTTTCCTAGGTCAGTCTCCCAAGGCAACAGATATAAAAGCAAAAATAAACAAATGGGACCTAATCAAACATACAAGCTTTTGTACAGCAAAGGAAACCATAAACAAAATGAAAAGACAACCTATGGAATGGGAGAAAATATTTGCAAATGATGCTACCAACAAGGGTGTAATTTACAAAATATACAAAAAGCTCATGTGACTCAACAAAAAACCAAACAACCCAATCAAAAAATGGGCAAAAGTCCTAAATAGACATTTCTCCAAAGAAGACATACAAATGGTCAATAGGCATATGAAAAGATGCTCAATATTTTTAATTATCAGAGAAATGCAAATCAAAACTATGATGAGGTACCACTTTACACCAGTCAGAATAGCCATCATTAAAAAGTCTACAAATAACAAATGCTGGAGAGGGTGTGGAGAAAAGGGAACCCTCCTACACTGTTTGTGGGAATGTAAGTTGGTGCAGCCACTATGGAAAGCAGTTTGGAAGTTCCTCAAAAAACCAAAAATAGAGTTGTCATATGATCCAGCAATCCCACTCCTGGGCATATATATGGACAAAATATAATTCAAAAAGATACATGCACCCCTATGTTCATAGCATCACTATTCATAATAGCCAAGACATGGAAACAACCTAAATGTCCATTGACAGATGAATGGATAAAGATGTGGTACATATATACAATGGAATATTACTCAGCCATAAAAAAGAACGAAATAATGCATTTTTCAGCAACACGGATGGACCTAGAGATTATTACTAAGCAAAGTAAGTAAGAAAGAGAAAGACAAATACTATATGATATCACTTATATGTGGAATCTAAAATATGACACAAATGAACTTATGCATGAAAGAGAAACAGAATCACAGACATAGAGAATAGACTTGTGGTTGCCAAGGGAGATAGGTGGTGGGGGAGAAATGGATTGGGAGTTTGGGATTAGCAGATGCAAACTATTGTATATAGAATGGATCAGCAACAAGGTCCTACTGTATAGCACAGGGAACTATATTCAATATCTTGTGATAAACCATAATGGAAAAGAATACAAAAAGAATGTATATATATGTATAACTGACTCACTTGGCTGTACAGCAGAAATTAACCCAACATTGTAAATCAACTATACTTGAATTAAATAAATAAAGTGTGTCTACTGTAGAAAATGTATTTGGATCTTTAAAGAAATCCAATCTGATAATCTCTGTCTTTCCTTTGAAGTGTTTAATCTATTCACATTTAGTGTTATCATTACTATGGTTTGATTTATAGGTGCCATTTTGCTATTTCTTTTCTATGTGTATGACTCCTTTTTTTTTGGTCCTCCCTCTGTTCCTTCTTTCTTTTATGCTAAACCATTGCTTTCTAGTGTATAATTTTAATTCTTTCTTTGTTTTTTGTAAGCTATATTTTTAGTTATTTTCTTAATGGTTACTCTGAAAATTACAATATATATAATTTATCACAGTATACTTCAGATTAATACTAACTTAGTTCTAGTAAAACAAATAAATTTTGTTCCAGTATCACTCTATTTCCTCATCTATTTTTTTTGCTAGTTTGTCCTATATATTACATATTTCTATGTTCTCAGCCTAGCAATTAAGTTTCATAATTACTGTTTTGTGCAAGTTTCTTTTAAATCAGTTAAGATAAGAAAAGAGAAAAATATATACTTATACTGTGTTATATTGACCTACATAATTATTACAATGACTTAACATTCCTTATTTTTCCTCCACCTTTTATTATCATTATGGACTCATGACACTTTTTGGCAGACTCAAGTTATGCCAATTGACTATAATGATAATTATAGTAATTATTTTCTGTATTAGAAATAGTATATTATGTACCATAAAACTCTTTATTTTTATATTTTTGAATGCTCTTCCTTTGCCAGTGGGTGTTCTTCCTATGTTGTCCTGTTTTCTCATTTCCAAAATTTCCAAAATTCCATTTTGGAATGGAACGGGAATTCCATTTCCAAATTCCCTCGGCCATCTCTGAGAGCAGCAAGATATTCCATCTTTCTTCTTGTTCCAATAAGTATCTTAAAAGGATCCTGGCTCCTTTAAGCAAAGAAGAGTTCAGTGATTCAGATTTTCATGATGTAGTGCACACTGCACATGACAAGCAGTTTTAGGCAGGGTACCAGGAATGGCAATGCAACTGCATCAGAGATACAGCATGAGGAGGCCTAAGAATTATCAGTTCAGAGACTTCCCTGGCAGTCCAGTGATTAAGACTGTGCTTCCAATGTAGGGGATGCAGGTTCAATCCCTGGTTGGGGTACTATGATCCTGCACTCTGTGTGGCACAGCCAAGAAAAGAAAAAAAAGAAAAGAAAAGAATTATCAGTTCAACTGACTTCTAATGTACTGAGTCTTGTTTTTAAAAATGCTGTTTCAATATGCAAGACGGTTCAATTCTGGCAGAGAGAGGGAGAGAGAGAGAGAAATATGCACAACTACTCAACAAATTTGAGTTTTTATTCTATACTGTTACACCAAAAATATTGTCCAGAGCTTTTGATAGACTCCACACATCATAAGGCAGAAATCATGGCACATTAGTAATTTCATTTTTGGCTCTGAGAGGACTATTATGATTTATAAATCTTAAACACAAATGTGTAAGTAGAGTATTTGTGCCTAATGCATGGTCACTGTGCATTTTGTCTTCTTCTTTTTTGCTCCAATTTCATGTTTTTCTTCATCCTTCGTCCAAACACCATAAAGCTGCCTCCAAAGTATGCACATCCGTCTGCCCTTTCTAAGCATCATCATCAAGTATAGGATAGCAGTCAGGAGAGGAAAAAATTCTACATCTATATCTGGGATTAAACTAGAATTCAGAGGTCAGTAGCATTACAAATACCATCCAGAACACAGGTATTTGAATCTGTTTTCATATTAACCCCTAAGTGGTTCATTCTTTATCTAGCTTAAAAGTTGATTTCTTTTCTTTAAAACTTAATAGATTAAGAAAAAAACAATCTCCATTGTAAAGACTCCCTTTTGCCAGTTGTACTCCACAATATGGAATATTTCAGGTACTCTCACTTTGTATGGCTGGTCCCACTCCTCTTAGGTCCTTGGTGAAGGGCTGAGTCCTACTCTATTGATAGGGCACAGAGTTCAAATAAAACAGTTGTTTCTCTGAAATTTTAAATGCAAAATTACAGGTCATACACAGAAAGAGCTACTATGTGAAAAAAATTTTGCTTAAATTCTTTAAGGAGATAATTACTCAGCAGTGAAACCAGTGAAAAAAAGGTATCTGGGACACTACTGATATTCTGCAAAGCCATTCATTCACTCAGGACATATTAACTAAATATTCTTCCAGGAGTTGAGGACACCATGGTGGGCAAGACAAAGTCCTACTTCTATAGAGATGATATTCTAGTGGTGGAGGAGACAATGAACAAATAAGCAAAGAAATATCTAACATAATATTAGGTAATACTCAGTTATAGAAAGAATAGTACAGCAAGATAGGGGTACAGAAAATGACAGTAAAGTCTAAACACAGTGGCCAATGAACACACCTCTGAGGAAGCTCTGCCATTTGGGCAGAGCTTTCATAGAAGTGAGGGAAGAGCATTTCAGGAAGAGAGATCAACAACAGCAAAGTCTCTGAATCAGGAACAAGCATGGAGTGTTTGTGGAACCACAAGGATGTCAGTGATTTGAGAGGAGTGAGGGAAGAGGAGGGGGTAGAAGAGGTCAGAAAGATGATAAGGCAGGGGTCAGATCAAGTGAAGTCTTGAAGTCCATTATAAGGACATTTGCTTTTACTCTGAAATGGGAAGCCATTGAGGGGTTTAATAAAGGTAATAACAACATCTGATTTAAATCATTAAAATATCACTCTGGTTGCTATGTGGAAAATAAGATAGGGTGGGGGTAAGAGCCAAAGGAGAGAGATAATCTAGGATGCTTATATAATGGTCCAGTAGAAAGATAATGGGAAGCTGGACTAGGGTGGTAGCAGAAGAGGTATCAGAAGGTAGAACTGACAGAACTTTTTGAGTGATTAGCTGGAAATTGGAAGATGGGAGGGAGTTGGGAACTCTGGTTTTGACATCTTAAGTTAGAGATGCCTGTTAAGCATTCAAGTGGATATTTCATGTCAAAGATAGGATATAAAAGTTTGAATTTCAGAAAAGAAGTTAAGCCTAGAGATATACAATTTTGAGTTGTAAACATAGATGGCTTTTAAAACCATGAGACTGGATAAAATGACCAAGGAAAAGATGTAGATAGAGAAGTGATCCAAAGAATAAGCCTTGAAGTACTGGAATGCTTAGAGGTTGAGAATATGAGGTTGAACAAGGGAAAAAGGCCCAAAATAAGGTAAAATAAAAGCCATAAGAGTATGGTGCCCTGCAGTATAGGAGAAGGAGAATTTTTAAAAAAGGGTTATTATGGGATTATATGAAAACATGTGTGTGAAACTTTTGAAAATTGTAAAGCACTATAGACTTCAAAGAATCTTTCATTCAAAAAAATAGTTTAAAAAAAGAGTATGGTGCCCTGGAAGTCAAGTGTGTTCCAAGAAGAAAGAAGTATCAACTATGTCAAATGCTGCTAAAAGGTTGAGTAAAATGAGGACTCACAATTTACCATTGCTTTACTATTGTGAAAGTCATTGGTGACAATGACAAGAGTGGTTCAAAGAGTACAGTAAGTTCCCTACATATGAACGAGTTCCATTCCTAGAGTGTGTTCATAAGTCCAATTTGTTCGTAAGTCCAACAAAGTTAGCCTAGGTACCCACCTAACACAATCAGCTATATAGTGTGGTGCTGTAATGGTTTTCTAATACTTTTCACACAAATAATACATAAAAAACAAACACAAAAATAAAGAAAACAGTTTTAATCTTACAATACAGTACCTTGAAAAGTACAGCACTACAGTACAACAGCTGGTGCTTCTTAGCAGTACCAGCTACATCACCACTGCTTTTACACTTGCTTCCGGACATCCTGGGCTTGAAATAAAGATACTGTACTAGTGTACTCTATACAGTAGTGTAAAGTACGCAAAATCACAGCCACTTGTAGAGGATGCAGGCAAGTGACAATGTACACCAGACATGTGAACTAACTTATGTGATTGAACATGATAAAGCATGTTCACATCTTTGAAAGTTTACAACTTGAATGTTCATATGTAGGGGACTTACTATAGTGGGGACAAGATATTAACTACAGTTGGTTGTGGACACAAGGTGAAATGAAGAAGTAGAAACCATGAATATAGACAAGTCCATCTAGGAATTTTGCTCTGAGAAAGTAGAAAGAGAGGGAAAGGAAATAATCCCTATTCCAATTCTATTCTTGGTCTCCATATACCTTCTGCTTTGTGGCATATGCACCAGACAGAGCTTCAAAATATGTGAAGCATGAGGGAACTGGACCATCATGGCGCCATGTGGCCACAGCTTATAGAGTGGTGGAGGACAAGATGGTGAAGTAGAGGACCTGAGCACACTTCCTCTCATGAAAACACCAAAATTACAACTAACTGCTGAACAACCATTGACAAAAAAAGGACTGGAACCTACCAAAAACTATATTCTACTCCAAAGACAAAGAAGCCACAATGAGATGGTAGGAGGGGCACATTTGCAGTATAATCAAATCCCATACCCACTGGACGGGTGACCCACATATTGGAAAATAATTACATCACAGAGTTTCTCCCACAGGAGTGAGAGTTCTGAGCCCTACATCAGGCTTCCCAGTCTGGAGGTCTGGTAACTGGAGGAGAAGCCCCCTGAAAATTTGGCTTTGAAGGCCAGTGGCATTTGATCACAGGAACGCCACAGAAATGGAGGAAACTGAAACTCCACTCTCGGAGGGCACACACAAGGACTCGTGTGCAGTGGAACCCAGGGAAAAAGCAGTGACTTCACAGGATCCTGGGCCAGACCTATGTGCTGGTTTTGGAGGGTTTCCTGGGGAGGTGAGAGGCAGCTGTGAATCACTGTGGGGACAAGGACACTGGTGGTGGAGGTATTGGGGAGAGTACCCATCGGTGGGAGCTGTCCTGGAGGCAGGCAGTTTGATGCCACCCAACAGCCCAAAGGCTGTGGCACAGGGATGCCTCAGGCCGAACAACCAATAGGGCAGGAACACAGCCCAACACATCAGCAGAGAGGTTGCTTAAAGTCTTCCTGAGACCACAGCTGCCTTTAAACACATGCCTTGACACAGCCCTGCCCACCAGAGGAACAAGACCCTGCCTTCCCAGTGGGCAGGTGCCAGTCCCTCCCACAAGGAAGCCTGCACAAGTCTCTTAGGCCAGCCTTATGCACCAGGGGGCAGACAGCATAAGCAAGAGGAACTACAATGCTGCAGCCTCTGGGACCACAAACACAGAAAGTTGGACAAAATGAGATGGCAGAGGAAAACGTTCCAGATGAAGTAACAAGATAAAAATCCCAAAAAGGAACCCACTGTGTCAGACATGGCCTGAGACAGCCTTTTCCACCTCCTTCGTGGCAGAGAGGGGAAACTGGGGAACTGGTCATCCCAGCTGGCCCCGTAAGCAGACCTTCCCAGGCCCTCGTCTCCTGCTTTCCCACAGAGTGTCAGGCCTCAGCTGCAGCCGAGCTCTGTGGCTGGAGTTGTGGTGCCTGGGCCGGACTGCCAGTGCCCGCGCCTCAGTGCTCTGCCATCTGGTGCCCTTAGCAGTGCACCACACCAGTCCTGCAGAACTTTGGCCCTCCCACCATCTCCTTGGTGGGACCCTTCCCTTTACTCTGATGACAGTGACATTCAGCGGGAAAGGCTAATGTGTACTGCAGTGTCTGCTCCTGGGGCATGGGAGGATGGAGCAGAGGACCCCGCTGTGCACACTCACACCTCGCACAACAGGCAGTGGTGGCTGGGCAGCAGGCACTCTCTCACAGGCCCTGCCCCTGCCTGGCTCGGCTGTTGTCATCCCCCAGCCCCCAGCAGCACAGGCCGGCCTGCTGCAAGTGAGACCTTGGCACGTGGGCTCTTGTGCAGAGAAAGGACAGATCAGGCGCCTTTGGAGAGCCCCTGCTTCACTGCTCGTATATGGCAAAGTTTCTGGCTAAGTTCCTGGGCGGCACGTTGCTGAGCAAGGGTGCCTCTCAAACCTTTGAGTCCAAAAGTCACTCCTGAGTTGGCCTGAAATCAAGCACGAAGCAAAAGCCATGTGGATGACAGAGTCTTGGTGTTATGGCCGGGTGTCAGGCCTGAGCCTCTGAGGAGGTAGAGCTGAGTTCAGGACATTGGTCCACCAGAGACCTCCTGGTTCCATGTAATATCAATTGGTGAGAGCTCTCCCAGAGATCACCATCTCAACACTAAGATGCAGCTCCACCCGACGGCCAGCAAGCTCTCGTGCTGGACAGCCCATGCCAAACAACAAGCAAGACAGGAACACAACACAACCCATTAGAAGAGAGGCTGCCTAAAATGATAATAAGTTCACAGACACCCCAAAACACACCACCGGATATGGTTCTGCCCCCTAGAAAGACAAGATCCAGCCTCATCCACAAGAACACAGGCACCAGCCCCCTCCACCAGGAAGTCTACACAACCCACTGAACCAACCTTACCCAGTGGGAGCAGACACCAAAAACAACGGGAACTACAAACCTGCAGCCTGCAAAAATGAGACCACAAACACAATAAGTTAAGCAAAATGAAAAGACAAAGAAATATGCAGCAGATGAAGGAGCAAGATAAAAACCCACCAGACCAAACAAATGAAGAGGAAATAGGCAGTCTACCTGAAAAAGAATTCAGAGTAATGATAGTAAAGATGATCCAAAATCTCAGAAATAGAATGGAGGAAACACAAGAAACATTTAACAAGGACCTAAAAGAACTAAAGAACAAATAAACAATGATGAACAACACAATAAATGAAATTTAAAATTCTCTAGAATGAATCAATAGCAGAATAACTGAGGCAGAAGCATAGATAAGTGACCCAGAATATAAAATAATGGAAATAACTACCACAGAGCAGAATAAAGAAAAAAGAATGAAAAGAATTGAAGACAGTCTCAGAGACCTATGGAACAACATTAAATGCACTGACATTCGAATTATAGGGGTTCCAGAAGAAGAAGAGAAAAAGAAAGGGACTGAGAAAATATTTGAAGAGATTATAGTTGAAAACTTCCCTAATATGGGAAAGGAAATAGTCAATCAAGTCCAGGAAGCACAGATAGTCCCATACAGGATAAATCCAAGGAAAAACATGTCAAGACACATATGAATCAAGCTTTCAAAAATTAAATACACACAAAAATATTAAAAGCAGCAAGGGAAAAACAACAAATAACATACAAGGGAATTCTCATAAGGTTAACAGGTGATCTTTCAGCAGAAAGTCTGCAAGACAGAAGGGAGTGGGAGGACATATTTAAAGGGATGAAAGGGAAAAACCTACAACCAAGATTACTCTACACAGCAAGGATCTCATTCAGATTTGACGGAGAAATTAAAACCTTTACAGACAAACAAAAGCTAAGAGAATTCAGCACCACCAAACCAGCTTTACAGCAAATCCTAAAGGAACATCTCTAGGCAGGAAACACAAGAGAAGGAAAAGACCTACAATAACAAACCCAAAACAATTAACAAAATGGTAATAGGAACATACATATCGATAACCACATAAAATGTAAATGGATTAAATGCTCCAATCAAAAGACATAGACTGGCTGAATGGATACAAAAACAAGACCCATATATATGCTGTCTACAAGAGACCCACTTCAGACCTAGGGACACATAAAGACTGAAAGTGAGGGGATGGAAAAAAATATTCCATGCAAATGGAAATCAAAACAAAGCTGGAGTAGGAATTGTTATATCAGACAAAATAGACTTTAAAATAAAGACTATTACAAGAGACAAAGAAGGACACTACATAATGATCAAGGGATCAATCCAAGAAGAAGACATAACAATTGTAAATATTATGCACCAACACAGGAGCACCTCAATACAGAAGACAAGTGCTAACAGCCATAAAAGGGGAAATCAACAGTAACGCACTCATAGTAGGGGACTTTAACACCCCACTTTTGCCAATGGGCAGGTTATCCAAAATGAAAACAAATAAGGAAACACAAGCTTTAAATGATACATTAAACAAGATGGACTTCATTGATATTTATAGGACACTCTATTCAAAAACAACAGAATAAACTTTCTTCTCAAGTTCTCATGGACTATTCTGCAGGATAGATCATATCTTGGGTCACAAATCAAGCCTTGGTAAATTTAAGAAAATTGAAATCATATCAAGTATTTTTTCTGACCACAACACTATGAGACTAGATATCAATTACAGGAAAAAAAATCTGTAAAAAACACATGGAGGCTAAATAATACACTACTAAATAAGCAAGATATCACTGAAGAAATCAAAGACAAAATCAGAAAATACCTAGAAATAAATGACAATGAAAACACGATGACCCAAAAACCTATCAGATAAAGGAAAAGCATTTCTAAGAGGGAAGTTTATAGCAATAAAATCTTACCTTAGAAAATAAGTAAAATCCCAAATAAACAACCTAATCTCACACCTAAAGCAACTAGAGAAAGAACAAACAAAACTCAAAGTTAGCAGAAGGAAAAAAAATCATAAAGATCAGAGCAGAAATAAGTGAAATGGAGTGAAGAAAACAAGCAAAAATATCAAAGAAACTAAAAGCTGTTTATTTGAAAAGATAGACAAAATTGATAAACCTTTAGTGAGACTCATCAAGAAGAAAAGGTAGAGGACTCAAATCAGTAAAGTTAGAAATGAAAAAGGCAAAGTTACAAATGGACAGAACAGAAATTCAAAGGATCGTAAGAGACTACTACAAGCAGCTATATGCCAAAAAATTGAAAACCTAGACGAAATGGACAAATTCCTAGAAAGGTACAATCTCCCAAGACTTAACCAGGAGGAAATAGAAAATATAAACATACCAATCACAAGTACTGAAATTGGAACTGTGATTTTAAAACTCCCAACAAACAGAAGTGCAGGACTAGGGCTTCCCTGGTGGTGCAGTGGTTGAGAGTCCACCTGCTAATGCAAGGGACATGGGTTCATGCCCCAGTCCAGGAGGATCCCGTGTGCCATGGAGCAGCTAGGCCTGTGAACCATGGCCACTGAGCCTGCGCATCCAGAGCCTGTGCTCCACAACGGGAGAGGCCAAGACAGTGAGAGGCCCACGTACCACAAAAAAAAAAAAAAAAAAAAAGTGCAGGACCAGATGGCTTTACAGGCGAATTCTATCAAATATTTAAAGAAGAGTTAACACCTATCCTTCTGAAACTATTTTTTAAAAGTATAAAGGAAAAACACCCCCAAACTCATTCTATGAGGACACAGTCACCATGATACCAAAACCAAAGATAACAGAAGAAAAAGAAAATTACAGGCCAATATCACTGATGAACATAGATGCAAAAATCCTCAACAAAATACTAGCAAACCAAATCCAACAATACATTAAGAGCATAATACACCATAATCAAGTGGGATTTATCCCAGGGATGCAAGGATTTTTCAATATTCACAAATCAATCAGTGTGTTACCCCACATTAACAAATTGAAAAATGAAAACCTTATGATCATCTCAATAGATACAGAAAAAGCCTCTGACAAAATTCAACGTCCATTTATGATAAAAACTATCCATAAAATGGGCATACAGGGAACATACCTCATCATAATAAAGGCCATATATGACAAACCCACAGCTAACATCATACTCAATGGTGTAAAGCTGAAAGTGTTTCCTCTAAGATCCAGAACACGACAAGGATGTCCGTTCTTTCCACTTTTATTCAACATAGTTTTGGAAGTCCTAGCCACAGCAATCAGAAAACAAACCTGTTGATCATATAGTGCACCCCTAGATTATATAGCTCTGATGAACAGGGAGGAGTGTGTTACTGGGCACTGGAAGGTGTCTCCTACATAAGGTCACTTTTCAAACATTGGGAAGTGTAACAAACCTATCTAGTACATAGACAAAACACAGAGAACTAGGCGAGGTGGGGAGACAGAGGAATATCTTCCAAATGAAGGAACAAGATAAATCCCAGGGACTTCCCTGGTGGTGTAGTGGATAAGAATCCATGCTCCCAATGCAGGGGGCCTGGGTTCAATCCCTGGTCAGGGAACTAGATCTCACATGCATGCCTCAAGTAAGAGTTCTCATGCCACAACTAAGGACCCCACAGGCCACATCTAAGGTGCCTGTCTGCCACAACTAAGGAGCCCATGTGCTGGAACTAATGAGCTGGTGAACCACAACTAAGACCTGGTGCAACCTATAATAAATAAATTAATTAATTTTAAAAAAAAGATAAATGCCAGAAGAACAAAATGAAATGGAGATAAACAATCTATTGTATTAAGAGTTCAAGGTAATGATCATAAAGATGCTAAACGAACTCAGGAGAAGAATGGATGGGTACTGTGAGAAGTTTAACAAAGAGTTTGAAAATATAAAGAAGAACCAAACATAGCTGAAGAATACAATAACTGAAAGAAAAATACACTACAAGAAATCAACAGCAGAATAGATGATACAGAAGAATGAATCAGTGAACTGGAAGACAGTGTAATGGAAATCACACTAGCTGAAAGGAAAAAAGAAAAAATATTTTAAAAATTGTAAGTTTAAGAGACTTCTGAGACTACATCAAGTGCACTAACATTCACAATATAGGCGTCCCAGAAGTAGAAGAGAGAAATAAATATGCAGAGAATATATCTGAGGACATAATAAGTGAAAACATCCTTAAGCTGGGAGAGGAAACAGACATCTAGGTCCAGGAGTCACAGAATCTACCCCAAAAGATGAGCTCAAAGAGGTCCACACCAAGACACATTGTAACTAAATGACAAAAAATAAAACGGGAATCTTAAAGCAACTAGTATGTAAAACAGAATTCCCTTAAGACTAGCAACTGACTTTTCAGCAGAAACTTTGCAGCCAGAAGGGAGTGATGTATTCAAAGTGATGAAAGGAACCAAGGTACAACCAAGACTACATTACCCAGCAAGGCTCTCATTCAGATTTGATGGAGACATCAAGAGTTTTACAAACAAGCAAAAGCTAAAAGAGTTCAGCACGATTAAACTGGCATGCAAGGGATGTTATAGGAAATTCTCAAAGTGCAAAACAAAAGAACAGAACTATGAAAATTACAAAAAAAAATCTCATTGTAAAGGCAAATATGCAGTAAGGTAGCAGATCAACCACATATAAAGCTAGTAAAAGTAGTAAACTCATCTAAACCCACAATAAGTACTTAAGGGACACACACCAAAAAAGATGTAAAATATGAGGTCAAAAAATTAAGCATGAGTGGGGGAAACAAAAATGCAGGGTTGTTAGAATGTGTTCAAGCTTAAGAGGTCAGCAACTTAAAATAAGCACATATATACACAGGTTGTTATACATGAACCTCATAGTAACCACAAACCAAATATATATAATAGGTACACACACAAAAAGAGAAAGTAATACAAACATAACATTAAGATAGTCATCAAACCACAAGGGAAGAGAGCAAAAAAAGAAGAAAGAAACAAAAAAGAAATACAAAAACAATTAACAAAATCACAATCAATAATAACAATAAACTCAAAATGGATTAAAGACCTAAATGTAAGACTGGACACTATAAAACTCTTAGAGGAAAACATAGGAAGAACACTCTTTGACATAAATCACAGCAAGATCTTTTTTGACCTACCTCCTAGAGTAATGGAAATAAAAACAAAAATAAACAAATGAGACCTAATGAAACTTAAAAGCTTTTGCACAGCAAAGGAAACTATAAACAAGACGAAAAGACAATCCTCACAATGGGAGAAAATATTTGCAAACAAATCAATGGACAAAGGATTAATCTCCAAAATATACAAACAGCTCATGCAGCTTGATATCAAAAAACAAATAACCCAATCAAAAAATGGGTGGAAGACCTAAATAGACATTTCTCCAAAGAAGACATACAGATGGCCAAGAGGCACATGAAAAGATGCTCAATGTCACTAATTATTAGAGAAATGCAAATCAAAAATTCAGTGAGGTATCACCCCACACTGGTTAGAATGGGCATCATCAGAAAATCTACAAACAATAAATGCTGGAGAGGCTGTGGAGAAAAGGGAATCCCCTTGCACTGCTGGTGGGAATGTAAATTGATACAGCCACTATGGAGAACAGTATGGAGATTCCTCAAAAAACTAAAAATAGAACTACCATACAACCCAGCAATCCCACTACTGGGCATATACCCTGAAAAAAACATAATTCAAAAAGAGGCATGTACCACAATGTTCATTGCATCCCTATTTACAACAGTCAGTTCACGGAAGCAACCTAAATATCCATCGACAGATGAATGGATAAAGATGATGTGGTACATATATACAATGGAATATTACTCAGCCATAAAAAGGAACGAAATTGGGTCATTTGTAGAGATGTGGATGGACCTAGAGTCTGTCATACAGAGTGAAGTAAGTCAGAAAGAGAAAAACAAATATTGTGTTTTAACGCTTATATGTGGAATCTAGAAAAATGGTACAGATGAACCAGTTTGCAAGGCAGAAATATAGAACACAGATGTAGAGAACAAATCTATGGACACCAAGGGGGGAAAGGGGGATGGGAGGAATTGGGAGATAGAGATTGACATATATACACTAATATGTATAAAATAGATAACTAATGAGAACCTGCTGTATAGCACAGGGAACTCTACTTCACTTGACTGTATGATAGAAACTCACACAACATTGTAAAATAACTATATCTCCCCCCAAAATAATTACTTTAAATGTAAATGGACTAAATGCTCCAATTAAAACACATAGAGTGACTGAATGGATTAAAAAAAAGACCCATATATATGCTGCCTACAAGAGACTCACTTCAGATCTAAAGACACACTCAGACTGAAAGTGAGAGGATGGAAAATGCATGCAAATGGAAGTGAAAAGAAAGCTGAGGTAGCAATACGTATATCAGACAGACATTAAAACAAAGACTGTAACAAGAGACAAAGAATGACACTGCATAATGATTAAGGGATCAATCCAAAAGAAGCTATAACAACTGTAAATACATATGCACCCAATATAGGAACCACAAATATATAAAGCAAATATTAACAAACATAAAGGAAGATTGACAGTAACACAATAATATTAGAGAACTTTAATACTCCATTTACATCAATAGACAGATGATTCAAACAGAAAATTAATAAGGAAATACTGACATTAAATGACACATTAGATCACAATGGAATTAATACATATATATACAGGACTTTCCATTTGAAATCAGCAGAATACTCAATCTTTTCAAGTGCATTTGGAATGTTCTCCAGGATAGGTTACATGCTAGGCAACAAAACAAGTCTCAATAAATTTAAGATGACTGAAATCATACCAAGGATCATTTCTGAGCACAATGCTATGGCTAGAAGTCAAGCACATGAAAAAAAACTGCAAAAACAAATACATGGAGTCTGAACAACATATTACTGAAAAACCAATGGGTCACTGAAGAATAAAAAGAGGAAATGGAAAAAAAAAGCTGGAGCCAAACGAAAATGGAAACACAATTTTTCAAAATCTCTGTGATGCAGCAAAAGCAGTTCTAAGGGGGAAGTTTATAGTCATACAAGGCAACCTCAGGAAACAACAAAAATCTCAAACAACCTAACCTTACACCTAAATTAACTAGAAAAAGAACAAACAAAACCTAATATTAGTAGAAGAAAGAAATAATAAAGATTAGAGCAGAGATAAAAATCAATGAAACAAAGACCTGGTTCTTTGAAAAGAGAAACAAAATTAATCAATCTTTAGCCAAACTGATTAAGAAAAAAGAGAGTGTCCAAATCAATAAAATCAGAAATGAAAAAGGAGAAGTTACAACTGACACCACAGAAATACAAAGGATCATATAAGTGATTACTATGAACTATTATACACCAATAAAACGAGCAACCTAGAAGAGATAAATTTCTGCAAATGTACAATCTCCCAAGACTGAACCAAGAAGAAATAGAAAATGTGAACAGACTGATTACTAGTAATGAAATTGAACCAGTAATAAAAACAACTCACAACCAACAAAAGTCCAGGACAAGGTGGCTTCACAGGTGAATTATACCAAAATTTAAAGAGTTAACACCTATCTTATTCAAACCATGCCAAAAAATTTCAGAGTAAGGAATGCTTCCAAACTCGTTCTATGACCCCAGCATCAGTCTGATACCAAAACCAGACAAAGATATCGCACACACAAAATTACAGGATAATATCACTGATGAACATATATGCAAAAATCCTCAAAAAAAATAGCAAACTCTCTGATGGGAGAAAATATTTGCAAGCGAAGCAACTGACAAGGGATTAATCTTCAAAATATGCAACAGTTCATGTAGCCCAGTAGCAAAATAACCCAAACCACCTAATCAAAAAATGGGCAGAAGATCTGAATAGACATTTCTCCAAAGAAGACATACAGATGGCTATAAAAGCCCATGAAAAATCATAATTAATTATTAGAGAAATGCAAATCAAAAGTACAATGTGGTATCACCTCACACCAGTCAGAATGGTCATCATCAAAAATTCTGCAAACAATAAATGCTGGAGAGGGTGTGGAGAAAAAGGGAACCTTCCTACACTGTTGGTGGGAATGTAAATTGGTATAGCCGCTATGGAGAACAGTATAGAAGTTCCTTAAAAAACTAAAAATAGAGCTACCATATGATCCAGCAATCCCACTCCTGGGCATATATCCAGAGAAAACCGTAATTTGAAAGATACATGCACCACAATGTTCATTGCAGCACTATTTACAATAGTCAGGAAATGGAAGCAAACTAAATGTCCATCGACAGAGGAATGGATAAAGATGTGGCACATACATACAATGGAATATTACTCAGCCATAAAAAAGAATGAAATAATGCCATTTGCATCAACATGGATAGACCTAGAGATTGTCATACTGAGTGAAGTAAGTCAGACAGAGAATGACAAATATCATATGATATCACTTATATGTGGAATCTAAAAAAAGAGTACAAATGAACTTATCTACAAAACAAGAATAGAGTTACAGATGTAGAAAATAAACTTATGGTTACCAGGGAGTAAGGGGGGGAGGGATAAATTGGGAGATTGGGATTGACATATACACACCACTATATATAAAATAGATAACCAAAAAGGACCTACTGTATAGCACAGGGAACTCAATACTCTCTAATGGCCTATATAGGAAAAGAATCTAAAAAAGAGTTGATATATGTATATGTATAACTGATTCACTTTGCTGTACATCTGAAACTAATGCAACATTTTAAATCAAATATACTCCAATAAAAATATTTTAAAAATTATAAAACTAAATTCAACAATACATTAAAAAAATCATACACCAAAATCAAGTGGGATTAATCCCAGGGATACAAGGATGTTTCAATATCTGCAAAGCCATCAATGTGATACACCACATTAACCAATTGAAGAATAAAAATCTTATGATCAACAAATAGAGAAAAGAGCTTTTGACAAAATTCAACATCCATTTATGATAACAACATTTAACAAAGTGGGTAGAGAGATAACATACCTCAACATAATAAAGGCCATACACGACAAGCCCACAGCTAACATCATACTCAACAGTGAAAAGCTGAAAGCATTTCCTCTAAGATCAGGAACAAGACAAATATGCCCACTCTTGACACTTTTATTCAACATAGTATTGGAAGTCCTAGCCACAGCAATCAGAGAAGGAAAAGAAATAAAAGGAATCCAAATTGAAAAGGGAGATGAAAAACTGTCACCGTTTGCAGATGACATGATACTATATATCATGACCCCAAAAAATATTAGAACTAATAAATGAATTCAGTAAAGTTGCAGGATACAAAATTAATATACCAAAATCTGTTGTATTTCCATAGACTAACGAACTATCAGAAAGAGAAAGTAAGAGAGCAATCCCATTTATAATTGCATCAAAAGGAATATAATACCCAGGAATAAATATAACCAAAGAGGTAAAAGACCTGTACTCGGAAAACTATAAGATATTGATTAAAGAAATTGAAGGTGACAGAAGCAAATTGAAATATAATCCATGCTCACGTATTGGAAGAATTAATATTGCTAAATGGGCATACTACTCAAGGCAATCTACAGAGTCAATGTAATCCCTATCAAAATACCAATGGGATTTTTCACAGAACTGGAAAAAAGAATTCCAAGATTTCTATGAAAACACAAAAGATCCAAAAACACCAAAACAAACTTGAGAAAGAACAAAGCTGGAGGTATAAATCTCCCTGATTTCAAACTATACTACAAAGCTACAATAATTAAAATAGTATGGTAGTGGCACAGAAAAAGACAAATAGATCAATGGAACAAAATAGAGAGCCCAGAAATAAACCCACAATTAAATGATCAATTAATATACTACAAAGTAGTTGAGAATATACAATTGGGAAAAGTCAGCCTCTTCAATAAATGACATTGGGAAATCTGGACAGCCACATGAAAAAGAATGAAACTGTACCATTTTCTTACAACATATACCAACATAAACTCAAAATTGATTGAAGAGTTAAATGTTTGACGTGGAACTTTAAGACATCTGGAAGAAAACTAAGACAGTACACTCTTTGACATCAGTCTTAGTATTATTTTTTTGGATATGTTTCCTGAGGCAAGGGCAACAAAAGCAAAAATAAGTAAGTGGGACTGCATCAAACTAAAGAGCTTTTAAAAAATATTAATTAATTAATTAATTTGTTTGTTTATTTAGGCTATGCCTGGTCTTAGTTGCGGCACGCAGGATCTTTGTTGCCACGTGTGAGATATTCATTGTGGCACGTGGGATCTTTAGCTGTGGCATGCAGAATCTTTTTATTTGTGGCATCCATGTGGGATCTAGTTCCTTGACCAGGGATCTAACCCAGGCCCCCTGCATTGGGAGCACAGAGTCAGCCACTGGACCACCAGGGAAGTCCCTAAAAAGCTTTTGTACAGTGAAGAAAACCATCAACAAAATGAAAAGGCAGCCTACTGAATGGGAGAAGATATTTGTAAGTTATATATCTGATAAAATGTTAGTATCCAAAATATACAAAGAACTCATACAACTCAACATAAAAGAAAAAACCTTTGATTAAAAAACAGGCAGAGGATCTGAATTGAATTTTTCCCAAGTGGACATACAGATGCCCAACAGGCACATGAAAAGATGCTCAACATCACTAATCATCACGAAAATGCAAATCAAAACCAGCAATAAGATATCACTTTACACCTGACAGAATGGCTGTTATCAAGAAGACAACAAATAACAGGTGTTGGTGAGGATATGGAGAGAAGGGAACCCTTGTGCACTGTTGGTGGGAATGAAAATTGGTACAGCCTCTATGATAAACAGTGTGGAGGTTCCTCAAAAATTTAAAAATAAAACTACCATACAATCCAGCAGCTCCACTTCTGGGTATTTTTCCAAAGAAAATGAAAACACTATTTCAAAAAGATATATGCACCTTTATGTTCCTTGCAGCATTGTTTATAACAGCTAAGATATGGAAGCAACCTAAGTGTCCATCACTTGATGAATGGATAAAGATGTGAGATATATATATATATATATATATACACACACACACATATATACATACTTACATACATATATATACAATGAAGTGTTATTAAGCCATTAAAAAATTAAATCTTGCTATTTGGGGCAATATGGGTGTACCTTGATGGTATTATGCTAAGTGAAATAAGTCATATGGAGAGAGACAAACATCGTATGATTTCACTTATATATGGAATCTAGAAAACAAGACAAATAAACATAACAAAACAGAAACAGACTTATAGACACAGAGAACAAACTGGTGGTTGCCAGAGGAGAGGGTGTTGGGGGATGAGTTAAGTAAATGAGGGGAGATTAAGATATAGAGACTTTGAGTTATGAAATAAATAAGTCAAAAGTATATTATGTACAGCATGGGGAATTTAGTTAACAATATTGTAATTACTTTGTATGGTGACAGATAACTAGACTTATTGTGGTGATAATTTTGTAAGGTATAAAAATATAGAATCACTGTAATTATACATCTGAAACTAATATAATATTGTAAGTCAATTATACTTCAATAAATAAGGAAATAAAGGCTACTGGTAAAGGCATTACATAAGTAAATATAGAAGAAAGTTTTAAGGTATTTTGTAGTTAACTTTTTCCTTCTACCTATTTAAAAGCAATTACATAAACAGTAATCATAATACTGTGTTGGTGGCTTATAATATATAAAGATGTAATTTGTGTGAAAACAATATTATGGAAAGGGGATGAAATAGAGATGAATCTCAGCAATGTTTTCTTGAAATTAATTTGATATTGCTCATACTAGATTGTTTTAATTTTAAGATGGAAATTGTCATTTTTTAAGGCAACGACTAAGAGAATAACTCAAAAGAAACAAGGGATTTAAAGTAGTATACCAGCAAATACTGATTTAACACAAAATAAGGCAGTAGTAGAGAAATACAGTAACAAACTTACATAAGACTCTACAAAATAATAAGAGGGAGGAAACACTGCCAAATTCATTACATAGGGCCAATATTATCTTGATATCAAAACCAGGATCATATCACAAGAGAAGAAAACAACAGACCAATATCCCTTATAAATATAGATGCAAAACTCCTCAAAAAACATTAGCAAACTGAATTCAGTGTGATGTAAAAAGAGTATATACCATGATTAACTAGGTTTTATACCAGGATTGCATGATTGTTTGAACATAGAAAAATGAATCAAATAACATAATGTACTGATAAAGGGCAAAACTATTTCATTATTTAAAAAGATGCAGAAAAAGTATTTCACAAAATCAAATACCCTCTTGTGAATAAAAAAAGAACTAACACAACAAATTAGGAGTAGGAGGGAACTTCCTGAACCTGATAAATACCATCTACGAAAAGCTCACAACTAACATCATACTGAAAGGCCAATGACTGCATGCTATTTCCCTAAGATCAGCAACAAGAGAAAATTGTCCACTCTTGCCACTTCTATTTAACATTTACTGTAGGTTCTAGCCATACAATTAAGCAATAAAATAAATAAAATCCATCTAGAGTGGAAAGCAAGAAATAAAACTATTTCTATTTGCAAATGATGTGATCCTGAACATAGAAAAATTCAATAAATCCCCAAACAAACTATTAAAACTAATAAACCAGTTAAGTAAATTTGAAGGAACTGAGCCCTAAAGGAGAGGAGAAAGAAACTGAGAAATATATTCAAAGAAATAATGTCTGAAAACTTTGCAAATTTAACAAAATAAATTAACCCACAGATTCAGGAAGTGAGCAAATCCCAAAAAATCCACATTAAGACATATTATAATTAATTTCTTTTTAATTAATTAATTATTTTTGGCTGTGTTGGGTCTTCATTGCTGCGCATGGGCTTTCTCTAGTTGCAGCAAGTGGGGGTTACTCTTCGTTGTGATGCGCAGGCTTCTCATTGCGGTGGCTTCTCTTGTTGTGGAGCATGGGTGCTAGGCATGCGGGTTTCATTAGTTGTGGCATGCAGGCTCAGTAGTTGTGGCTCGTGGGCTCTAGAGTGCAGGCTCAGTAGTTGTGACACACAAGCTTAGTTGCTCTGCGGCATGAGGGATCTTCCCAGACCAGGGCTTGAACCTGTGTCCCCTGCATTGGCAGGCAGATTCTTAACCACTGTGCGACCAGGGAAGTCCCTATAATTAATTTCTGAGAAGAAAAAATAAATTGTAAAGCAGTAGGAGAAAATGACAAGAGGGTGACACCAGTTTGAATGACAGTAGGTTTCTTTTCTGAAACAATGGAGGCCAGAAGCAAGTGGCAGAATATTTTTCAAATGCTGAAAGACTATAACTGTCAACCCCTAATACTGTGTCTGAAAATATCCTTCAAGAATGAAGGAGAAATACAGACATTCTTGAAGAGAAAATAAGACAGTTTGTACTCAGAAACCTATACTTAAAGAGTGACTAACAGAAGCTTTCCAAAAAAAAAAAAAAAGATAAAACAGGAAGGCTGTGACCTACAAAATGGTAAGAAGAACAACAAAATGGGTAAAACTGGAAGTAAACATCATAGACTATCCTTTGCCTAATGAGTGTCTTCAATCATATTTTATCATAGAAACAAAAGATATAACATCATCTAAAGTGGCGCTTAATAAACAGAGATGAAACATTTAATATGATTATACTCTAAAGTGTGGAGATGAATAGAAGAAAAAGACAGAAGATCAATAAAGTAATAAAGGACCTGAACAACACTATAAGATGATTGGATTTAACAGACACATACAGAACACTCCATCCAATAACAACAGAATACACATTTTTTTCTCAAGTGCACAAGGAACATTTTCCAGAATAGACAATATGTTAGGTGACAAAACATGTCTCAATAAATTTTAAAATATTGAAATCATAGAAAGTATCTTTTCCAAACATAATGGAAAAAACCTAGAAATCAACAAAAGTAGAAAAACTGGAAAATTCATAACTATGTGAAAATTATAAAACACTCTTCAATAACCAGTGAATCAAATAAGAAATCACAAGGTAAATTAGAAAAAAACTTGAGCCAAATGAAAACAAAAACACAACATACCAAAATCTATGGGATGCAGCAAAAGCAGTAATGAGAGGGAAATATATTCTGCAAATGCATTTCTTAAAAAAAGAAAGACCTCAAATCAATAACCTAAATTTACATTTTAAGGAGCTAGAAAAAGAAGAGCAAAAACCCTCAAATCTAGCAGAAGGAAGGAAATAATAAAGATTAAAGTGGTGACAAATAAAATGGAGAATAGAAAACAACAGAGAAAGTAAACTAACTACAATTTTGGTTCTTTGAAAAGATCAACAAAATTTACATTTATCTAGATTGATGAAGAAAAAAGAGAGAAGACTCAAATTACTAAAATCAGAAATGAAAGTGGAATAATCAGAAATGAAAGTTATGACCAATTTCACAAAAATAAAATGGATTAAAAGAGTACTATAAACAACTGTATACCAACAAATTACATAATCCAGGTGACATCGACAAAACCCTAGAAAAAAACAACTTTCCAAGACTGAATCATAAAGAAATAGAAAAATCTGAATAGAGCTATCATTCAGTAAGGAAACTGAATCATAATTTTTAAAAAAACTTCCCAAAAAAGAAACGTGTTAGACCAGATGGCTTCACTGGTGAATTCTACCAAACTTTTAAAGAAGAATTAACACCAATCCTCAACCCCTTCCAAAAGACTAAAGAGGAGAGAATATTTTCTAACTCATTCTGTGAGGTCATCATTACCCTGATACCAAAGCCAGAAAAAGACATTACAAAAAACTTTAGACCAACATCCCTTATGAATATTGATGTTAAAATCCTCAAAAATAATAACAAATCAAATTCAGAAGCATTTTAAAGGATTATACACCATGACCAAGTAGGATTTATTTCTGTAATGCAAGGATGGTTCAATGTACAAAAATGAATCAATGTAATATACTACATTGAGAGAATAAAGGAAGAAAACCAGAAGATTATCTCAAATGATGCAGAAAAAGCATTTGACAAAAATCAACACCAATTTATGATTTTAAAAAAAACACTCAACAATTAGGAATAAACAAAATAAAAGCCATGTATGAAAACCCACAGCTAACATCCTACTCAATGATGAAAGAGTGAACACTTTTACTAAAAGTTAAAGAACAAGACAAGGATACTTGCTTTCACCACTGATATGAGCTGACAATATTAAAAGTTTCAGCCAGAAGAATTAGGCAAGAAAAATACAGGCATCCAAATTGGAAATGTTGCAGCAAATTATCTGCTGCATATGACATGATTTTTCTTTTTCCTTTTTAATTTTTATTTTATATTGGAGTATAGTTGATTTACAATGTTTTGTTAGTTTCAGGTGTACAGCAAAGTGATTCAGTTATATATATACATATAACTATTCTTTTTCAGAATTCTTTTCCCATATAGGTTATTACAGAGTATTGAGTAGAGTTCCCTGTGCTATACAGGGGATCCTTGTTGGTTATCAATTTTACATTTAGTAGTGTGTGTGTGTTAATCTCAATCTCCTAATTTATCCACTCCACGCACACATCATTCCCATTTGGTAACCATACGTTTGTTTTCTAAGTCTGTGAGTCTGTTACTGTTTTGTAAATAAGTTCATTTTTTAGATTCCACATATAAATGATATCATGTGATATTTGTCTTCGTCTGACTTACTTCATTTAGTATGACGATCTCTAGGTCCACCCATGTTGCTGCAAATGGCATTATTTCATTCTTTTTTATGACTGGGTAATATTATATTGTATATATGTACCACCTCTTCCTTATCCATTCATCTGTTGATGGACATTTAGGTTGCTTCCATGTCTTCACTATTGTAAGTAATGCTGCAATGAATATTGGGGTGCATGTACCTTTTCAAAGTATCGTTTTCTCCAGATATATGCCCAGGAGTGGGATTGCTGGATCATATGGTAGCTCTATTTTTAGTTTTTAAAGGAACTTCCATACTGTTCTCCATAGTGGCTGCACCAATTTACATTCATACCAACAGTGTAGTAGGGTTCCCTTTTCTCCACACTCTCTCTGGCATTTATTGTTTGTAAACTTTTTGATGATGGCCTTTCTGACAGGTGTGAGGTGATATCTCATTGTAGTTTTGATTTGCATTTCTCTAATAATTAGTGATGCTGAGCATATTTTCATGTGCTTTTCGGCCATCTGTATGTCTTCTTTGGGGAAATGTCTATTTAGACCTTCCACCCATTGTTTGACTGGGTTGCTCCTTTTTTTTCTTTTTCTGATATTGAGCTGCATGAGCTGTTTATATATTTTGAAGATTAAGCCCTTGTCAGTAGCTTCATTTGCAAATATTTGCTCCCATTCTGTGGGTTGTCTTTTCATCTTGATTATGGTTTCCTTTGCTGTATGAAGGCTTTTAAGTTTAATTAGGTCCCATTTGTTTATTTTTGTTTTTATTCTTATTACTCTAGGAGGTGGATCACAAAAGATATTGCTGCAATTTATGTCAAAGAGTGTTCTGCCTATGTTTTCCTCTAAGAGTTTTAAATATTTATTTATTTGGTTGTGCTGGATCGTAGTTGAAGCTTGCAGGCTCCATAGTTGTGGCTCACCAGCCTCTTAGTTGTGGCACATGGGTTCCTTAATTATGGCATGTGGGGTCCTTACTTGCTCCATACGAACTCTTACTTGCAGCATGCATGTGGGATCTAGTTCCCTGAGCAGGGATAGAACCCAGTCCCCTGTATTGGGAGCATGGAGTCTTAACCACTGAGCCACCAGAGAAGGCCGCCACTAAGAGTTTTATAGTGTCTGGCCTTACATTTAGGTCTTTAATCCATTTTTAGTTTATTTTTGTGTATGGTGTTAGGGAGTGTTCTAATTTCAGTCTTTTCCATGTAGCTGTCCAGTTTTCCCAGCACCACTTATTGAAGAGACTGTCTTTGCTCCATTGTATGTTCTTGCCTCCTTTGTCATAGATTAGTTGACCATAGGTGCATGGATTTATCTCTGAGCTTTCTATCTTGTTCCATTGATCTATATTTCTGTTTTTGTGCCAGTACCATACTGTCTTGATTACTGTAGCTTTGTAGTGTAGTCTGAAGCCAGGGAGCCTGATTCCTCCAGCTCCGTTTTTCTTTCTCAAGATTGCTTTGGCTACTCGGGGTCGTTTGTGTTTCCATACAAATTGTGAAATTTTTTGTTCCAGTCCTGTGAAAAATGGCAGTGGTAGTTTGATAGGGATTGCATTGAATCTGTAGATTGCTTTGGGTAGCATAGTCATTTACACATTATTGATTCTTCCAATCCAAGAACATGGTATATCTCCCCACCTATTTGTGTCATCTTTGATTTCTTTCATCAGCATCTTATAGTTTTCTGCATACAGGTCTTTTGCCTCCTTAGGTAGGTATTTTATTCTTTTTGTTGCAACAGTAAATGGGATTGTTTCCTTCATTTCTCTTTCTGATCTTTCATTGTTGGTGTATGGGAAGGCAAGAGGTTTCTGTGTATTAATTTTGTATCCCACAACTTTACTAAATTCGTCGATTAGCTCTAGGAATTTTCTGGTGAGATCCTTAGAACTTTCTATGTATAGTATCATGTCACCTGCAAACAGTGACAGTTTTACTTCTTCCTTGCCAATTTGGATTCCTTCTATTTCCTTCCCTTCTCTGATTGCCAAAGCTAGGACTTCCAAAACTGTTGAATAATAGTGGTGAGAGTGGACACCTTTGCCTTGTTCCTGATTTTAGAAGAAATGCTTTCAGTTTTCCACCATTGAGAATAATGCTTGATGTGGGTTTGTTACACATGGCCTTTATTATGTTGACATAGGTTCCCTCTATGCCCACTTTCTGGAAAATTTTTATCATAAATGGGAGTTGGGGCTTCCCTGGTGGCGCAGTGCTTGGGAGTCTGCCTGCCGATGCAGGGGACGCGGGTTCGTGCCCCGGTCTGGGAGGATCCCACGTGCTGTGGAGCGGCTGGGCCCGTGAGCCATGGCCACTGGGCCTGCGCATCTGGAGCCTGAGCTCCACAACGGGAGAGGCCACAATGGTGAGAGGCCCGCGTACCACAAAAAAAAAAAAAATGGGAGTCGAATTTTGTCAAAAACTTTTCTGCCTCTATTGAGAGGATCATATGGTTTTTATTCTTCAATTTGTTAATATGGTGTATCACATTGATTGATTTGCATATACTGAAGAATCCTTGCATCTCTGGGATAAATCTCACTTGATCATGGTGTATGATACTTTTAAAGTGTTGCTGGACTCACTTGCTAGTATTTTGTTGAGTATTTTTGCGTCTATGTTCATCAGTGATATTGGCCTGTAATTTTCTTTTTTTGTGATATTTTTGTCTCGTTTTGGTATCAGGGTGATGGTGGCCTCAGAGAATGAGTTTGGGAGTGTTCCTCCCTCTGCTATATTTTGGAAGAGTTTGAGAAGGATAGGTTTTAGCTCTTCTCTAAATGTTTGATAGAATTCACCTGTGAAGCCATCTGGTCCTGGACCTCTGTTTGTTGGAAGATTTTAAGTCACAGTTTCAATTTCATTACTTGTGATTTGTCTGTTCATTTTTTCTATTTCTTCCGGGTTCAGTGTTGGAAGGTTGTACCTTTCTAAGACTTTGTCCATTTATTCCATGTTGTCCATTTATTTGGCATATATTTGCTTGTAGTAGTCTCTTTTGATCCTTTGTATTTCTGCAGTGTCATCTGTAACTTCTCCTTTTTCCTTTCTAATTCTATTGATTTGCGTCCTCTCCCTTTTTTTTCTTGATGAGTCTGGCTAAAGTTTTATCAATTTTGTTTATCTTCTCAAAGAACAGCTTTTAGTTTTATTGATCATTGTTATTGCTTTTTTCATTTCTATTTCTGCTCTGATCTTTATGATTTCTTTCCTTCTGCTAACTTTGGGTTTTGTTTGTTCTTCTTTCTCTAGTCACTTTAGGTGTAAGGTTAGGACATTTATTTGAGATTTTTCTTCTTGTTTCCTGAGGTACGATTGTATTGTTATAAACTTCCCTCTTAGACCTGCTTTTGCTGCATCCTATAGGTTTTGGTCATGTTGTAGCTGTCATTTGTCTCTATGTATTTTTTCATTTCCTCTTTGATTTCATCAGTGATCTCTTGGTTATTTAGTAGCATATTTTTTAGCCTCCATGTGTTTGTGTTTTTTACACTTTTTTTTCCTGTAACTGATTTCTAATCTCATAGCATTGTGGTCAGAAAAGATGCTTGATACAATTTCAATTTTCTTAAATTTACCGAGGCTTGATTTCTGACCCAGCATGTGATCTATCCTGGAGAATCTTCCATGTGTGCTTGAGAAGAAAGTGTATTCTGTGCTTTTGGATGGATTTTCCTTTAAATATCAATTAAGTCTGTCTGCTCTAGTGTTACTTTTAAGGCTTGTGATTCCTATTAATTTTCTGCCTGGATGACCTATCCATTGGTGTAAGTGGAGTGTTAATGTCCCCCACTATTATTGTGTTACTGTTGATTTCCCATTTTATGGCTGTTAGCATTTGCCTTCTGTGTTGTGGTGCTCCTATGTTGCATGCAAAATTATTTACAATTATTATATCTTCTCTTAGGATTGATCCCTTGATCATTATGTAGTGTCTTATTGGTCTCTTGTAACAGTCTTTATTTTACAGTCTATATTTTCCGATATGAAAATTGCTACTCCAGCTTTCTTTTGATTTCCATTTGCATGGAATATTTTTTCCATCTCCTCACTTTCAGTCTGTATGTGTCCCTAGGTCTGAAGTGGGTCTCTTGTAGACAACATATATATGGGTCTTGTTCTTGCATCCATTCAGCCAGTCTGTGTGTTTTGGTTTGAACATTTAATCCATTTACATTTAAGGTAATTATCTATATGTATGTTCCTATTACCATTTTCTTAATTGTTTTGGGTTTGTTTTTGTAGGTCTTTTTCTTCTCTTGTGTTTCCTGCATATAGATGTTCCTTCAGAATTTGTTGTAAAGCTGGTCTGGTGGTGCCGAATTTTCTTAGTTTTTGCTTGTTTGCAAAGCTTTTGATTTCTCCATCACATCTGAATGACAGCTGTGCTGGGTAGAGTAATCTTGGCTGTAGGTTTCCCCTTTAATCATTTTAATTTTATGCTGCCATTTTCTTCTGAACTGTAGAGTTTCTGCTGATAGATCAGCTGATAACCTTATAGAGATTCCCTTGTATGTTATTTGTTGCCTTTCCCTTGTTGCTTTTAATATTTTTTCGTTGTATTTAATTTTTTTCTAAACATCTTTATTGCAGTATAATTGCTTTAAAATGGTGTGTTAGTTTCTGCTTTATAACAAAGTGAATCACTTATACATATACATGTGTCGCCATATCTCTTCCCTCTTGCATTTCCCTCCATCCCACACTCACTATCCCACCCCTCTAGGTGGTCAAAAAGCACTGAGCTGATCTCCCTGTGCTATGTGGCTGCTTCCCACTAGCTATCTATTTATGTTTGGTAGTGTATATATGTCCATACCGCTCTCTCACTTTGTCGCAGCTTACCCTTCCCCCTCCCCATATCCTCAAGTCCCTTCTCTAGTAGGTCTGTGTCTTTATTCCCATCTTGCCCCTAGGTTCTTCATGACCATTTTTTCCCCAGATTCCATACATATGTATTAGCATATGGTATTTGTTTTTCTCTTTCTGACTTACTTCACTCTGTATGACAGACTCTAGGTCCATCCACCTCACTACAAATAACTCAATTTCGATTCCTTTTATGGCTGAGTAATATTCCATTGTATATATGTGCCACATCACTTTATTCATTCATCTGCCGATGGACACTTAGGTTGCTTCCATGTCCTGGCTATTGTAAATAGAGCTGCAGTGAACATTGCGGTACATGACTGTGTTTGATTTATGGTTTTTTCAGGGTATATGCCCAGTAGTGAGATTGCAGTGTCGCATGGTAGTTCTACTTTTAGTTTTTTAAGGAACCTCAATACTGTTCTCCATAGTGGCTGTATCAATTTACATTCCCACCAACAGTGCAGGAGGGTTCCCTTTTCTCCACACCCTCTCCAGAATTTATTGTTTGTAGATTTTTTGATGACGGCCATTCTGACTGGTGTGAGATGATATCTCATTGTAGTTGTCATTTGCATTTCTCTAATGATTAACGATGTTGAGCATTCTTTCATGTGTTTGTTGGCGATATGTATATCTTTAGAGAAATGTTGACGTAGGTCCTCTGACCATTTGTGGATTTGGTTGTTTGTTTTTTTGATATTGAGTTGCATGAGCTGCTTGTAAATTTTGGAGATTAATCCCGTGTCACTTGCTTCATTTCATTTTCTCCCATTGTGAGGGTTGTCTTTTGGTCTTGTTTATGGTTTCCTTTGCTGTGCAAAAGCTTTTAAGTTTCATTAGGTCCCATTTGTTTTTATTTCCATTTCTCTAGGAGGTGGTTCAAAAAGGATATTGCTGTGATTTATGTGATAGAGTGTTCTGTCTATGTTTTCCTCTAAGACTTCTATAGTATCTGGCCTTACATTTAGGTCTTTAATCCATTTTGAGTTTATTTTTGTGTACGGTCTTAGGGAGTGTTCTAATTTCATTCTTTTCCATGTAGCTGTCCAGTTTTCCCAGCACCAGTTATTGAAGAGGCTGTCTTTTCTCCACTGTATATTCTTGCCTTCTTTATCAAAGATAAGATGACCATATGTGCATAGGTTTATCTCTGGGCTTTCAATCCTGTTCCATTGATCTATAGTTCTGTTTTTGTGCCAGTACCATAATGTCTTGATTACTGCAGCTTTGTATTATAGCCTGAAGCCAGGGAGCCTGATTCCTCCAGCTCCTTTTTTCTTTCTCAAGATTGCTTTTGCTATTTGGGGTCTTTTGTGTTTCCATACAGATTGTCAAATTTTTGTTCTAGTTCTGTGAAAAATCCCGTTCGTAGTTTGATAGGGATTGCATTGAAACTGTAGATTTCTTTGAGTAGTAGAGTCATTTTCACAATGTTCATTCTTCCAATCCAAGAACATGGCATATCTCTCCATCTATTTGTATCATCTTTAATTTATTTCATCAGTATCTTATAATTTTCTGCATACAGGTCTTTTGTCTCCTTAGGTAGGTTTATTCTTGGATATTTTATTCTTTTTGTTGCAAAGGTAAATGGGAGTGTTTTCTTAATTTCACTTTCAGATTTTTTGTCATTAGTGTATAGGAATGCAAGAGATTTCTGCGCATTACTTTTGTATCCTGCTACTTTACCAAATTCATTGATTAGCTCTAGTAGTTTTCTTGTAGCATCTTTAGGATCCTCTATGTACAGTTTAATGTCATCTGAAAACAGTGGCAGCTTTACTTCTTCTTTTCCGATTTGGGTTCGTTTTATTTGTTTTACTTCTCTGATTGCTGTGGCTAAATATTCCAAAATCATGTTGAATAGTAGTGGCAAGGGTGGACAACCTTGTCTTGTTCCTCATCTTAGTGGAAATGGTTTCACTTTTTCACCATTGAGGATGTTGTTGGCTGTGGGTTTGTCATATATGGCCTTCATTATGTTGAGGAAAGTTCCCTCTATGCCTACTTTCTGGAGGGTTTTTATCATAAATGGGTGCTGAATTTTGTTGAAAGCTTTCTCTGCATCTATTGAGATGATTATATAGTTTTTCTCCTTCAATTTGTTAATATGGTGTATCACATTGATTGACTTGCGTATATTGAAGAATCCTTGCATTTCTGGGACAAACCCCACTTGATCATGGTGTATGATGCTTTTAATGTGCTGTTGGATTGTGTTTGCTAGTACTTTGTTGAGGATTTTTGCATCTATGTTCATCAGTGATATTGGCCTATAATTTTCTTTCTTTGTGACATTTTTGTCTGATTTTGGTATCAGGGTGATGGTGGCCTCATAGAATGAGTTTGGGAGTGTTCCTCCCTCTGCTATATTTTGGAAGAGTTTGAGAAGGATAGATGTTAGTTCTTCTCTAAATGTTTGATAGAATTCACCTGTGAAGCCTTCTGGTCCTGGGCTTTTGTTTATTGGAAGATTTTTATTCACAGTTTCAATTTCAGTGCTTGTGATTTGTCTGTTCAAATTTTCTATTTCTTCTTGGTTCAGTCTCAGAAGGTTGTGCATTTCTAAGAATTTGTCCATTTCTTCCAGGTTGTCCATTTTATTGGCATGTAGTTGCTAGTAGTAATCTCTCATGACCCTTCATATTTCTGCAGTGTTACTTCTCCTTTTTCACTTCTAGATCTATTCATTTAAGTCTTCTCCCTTTTTTTTCTTGATGAGTCTCACTAAGGGTTTATCAATTTTGTTTATCCTCTCAAAGAACCAGTTTTTAGTTTTATTGATCTTTACTATCACTTCCATAATTGCTTTTTCATTTATTTCTGAACTGGTCATTATGATTTCTTTCCTTCTGCTAACTTTAGGGGTTTTTTTTTCTTCTTTCTCTAATTCCTTTAGGTGTAAGCTTAGGTTATTTATTTGAGATGTTTCTTGTTTCTTAAGGTAGGATTGCATTGCTATAAACTTCCCTCTTAGAACTGTTTTTGTTGCATCCCATACGTTTTGGGTCATCGTGTTTTCATTATCATTTGTTTCTAGATATTTTTTGATTTCCTGTTTTATTTCTTCAGTGATCGCTTGGTTTTTAAGTAATGTATCGTTTAGCCTCCATGTGTTTGTATTTTTTACAGATTTTTTTCCTGTAATTGATATCTAATCTTATAGCGTTGTGGTCAGAAAGGATACTTCATAAGATTGCAATTTTATTAAATTTACCAAGGCTTGATTTATGACCCAAGATATGATCTATCCTGGAGAATGTTCCATAAGCATTTGAGAAGAATGTGTATTCTGTTGTTTTACAATGGAATGTCCTATAAATATCAGTTGTCTATCTTTTTTAATGTATCTTTTAAAGTTTGTGTTTCCTTATTTATTTTCAATTTGGATGATCTGTCCATTGGTGAAAGTGGGGTGTTAAAGTCCCCTACAATGATTGTGTTAATGTCAATTTCCCCTTTTATGGCTGTTAGTATTTGCCTTATGTATTGATGTGTTCCTATGTTGGGTGCAAAAATATTTACAATGTGATATATTCTTCTTGGATTGATCCATTGATCATTATGTAGTGTCCTTCTTTGTCTCTTGTAATACTCTCTGTTTTAAAGTCTATTTTGTCTGATATGAGAATTGCTACTCCAGCTTTCTTTTCATTTCCATTTTCATGGAATATCTTTTTTCATCCCCTCACTTTCATTCTGCATGTGTCCCTCTGCCTGAGGTGAATCTCTTGTAGACACCATTTATATGGGTCTTGTTTTTTGTATCCATTCAGCCTTAGTCAGTCTATGTTTTTTGGTTGGAGCATTTAATGCATTTACATTTAAGGTAATTATCAGTATGTATGTTCCTATTACCATTTTCTTAATTGTTTTGGGTTTGTTATTGCAGCTCTTTTCCTTCTCTTGTGTTTCCTGCCTAGAGAAGTTCCTTTAGCATTTGTTGTAAAGCTGGTTTGGTGGTGCTGAACTCTCACCTTTTTCTTGTCTGTAAAGATTTTAATTTCTCCATCATATTTGAATGAGATCCTTGCTGGGTAGAGTAATCTTGGTTGCAGGTTTTTCTCCTTCATCACTTTAAATATGTCCTGCCACTCCCTTCTGGTTTGCAGAGTTTCTGCTGAAAGATCAGCAGTTAACCTTATGAGGATTCCCTAGTGTTATGTGTTGTTTTTCCCTGGCTGTTTTTAATATTTTGTCTTTGTATTTAATTTTTGATAGTTTGATTAATGTGTGTCTTGGTGTGTTTCTCCTTGGATTTGTCCTGTATGGGACTCTCTGTGCCTCCTGGACTTGACTAACTATTTCCTTTACCATTTTAGGGAAGTTTTCAACTATAATCTCTTCAAATATTTTCTCATTCCTTTTCTTTTTCTCTTCTTCTTCTGGGACCCCTATAACTTGAATGTTGTTGTGTTTAATGTTGTCCCTTCAATTGAAGGTCGCTTCAATTCTTTTCATTCTTTTTTCTTTATTCTGTCTGCAGTAATCATTTCCACTCCTTTGTGTTCCAGGTCACTTATCTGTACTTCTGCCTCAGTTATTCTGCTATTGATCCCTTCTACAGAATTTTTAATTTCATTTATTGTGTTGTTCATCACTGTTTCTTTTCTGTTTAGTTCTTCTAGGTTAAACGTTTCTTGTATTTTCTCCATTCTATTTCTAAGATTTTGGATCATCTTTGCTATCAGTATTCTGAATTCTTTTTCAGATGGACTGCCTATTTCCTCTTCATTTGCTAGGTCGGGTGGGTTTTTGCCTTGCTCCTTCATCTGCTGTGTTTTTCTCTGACTTCTCGTTTTGCTTAACTTACTCTGTTTGGGGTCTCCTTTTCGCAGCCTGCAGTTTCATAGTTCCTGTTGTTTTTGGTGTCTGTCTCCAGTGGCTATGGTTGGTTCAGTGGGTTGTGTAGGCCTCCTGGTGGAGGGGACTAGTGCCTGTGTTCTGGTGGATGAGGCTTTATATTGTTTTTCTGGTGGGCAGATCCATGTCTGGTGGTGTGAATTGGGGTGTCTGTGGCCTTATTATTATTTAGGCAGCTTCTCTGCTAATGGGTGGGCTGTGTTCCTGTCTTGCTAGTTGTTTGGCATAGGATGTCCAGCACTGTAACTTGCTGGTAGTTGAGTGAAGCTGGGTCTTGTTGTTGAGATGGAGATTTCTGGGAGATTTTCGCCGTTTGATATTACGTGTAGCTGGGAGGTCTCTTGTGGACCACTGTCTTTTACTTGGCTCTGCCACCTCAGAGGCATAGCCTTGACACCTGGCTGGAGCACCAAGAGCCTGTCATCTGCATGGTTCAGAATAAAAGGGAGAAAAAAAAGCAAGCAAGCAAGAAGAAGATAAAATAAAGTTATTAAAATAAAAAAAATTTTTTTAAAAAAAGAAAGAAGAAAGAGTGCAACCAAACCAAAAAACAAATCCACCAATGATAACAAGTGATAAAAGCTATACTTAAAAAAAATCAACAACAAGAAAAAATGGACAGACAGAACCGTAAGACAAATGGTAAAAGCAAAGGTATACAGACAAAATCACACACAGAAGCATACACATACACACTCACAAAAAGAGAAAAAGGGGAATATATATATATCTTTGCTCCCAAAGTCCACCTCATCAATCTGGGATGATTCATTGTCTATTCAGGTATTCCACAGATGCAGGGTACATCAAATGATTGTAGAAATTTAATCCACTGCTGTTGAGGCTGCTGGGAGACATTTCCCTTTCTCTTCTTTGTTTGCACAGCTCCCGGGCTTCAGCTTTGGATTTGATCTGGCCTCTGCGTGTAGTTCGCTGGACGGCGTCTGTTCTTCACTCAGACAGGACGGGATTAAAGGAGCCGCTGATTTGCGGGCTCTGGCTCACTCAGGCTGGGGGGAGGGAGGGGTATGGGGCGATCCTGCGGCGGCAGAGGCCGGCGTGACGCGGGTTCTCCCGGGGAAGTTGTCCCTGGATCACGGGACCCTGGCAGTGGCGGGCTGCACAGGCTCCCTGTAGGGGAGGTGTGGATAGTGACCTGTGCTTGCACAGAGGCTTCTTGGTGGCTGCAGCAGCAGCCTTAGCGTCTCATGCCTGTCTCTGGGGTCCGTGATAATATCCACGGCTCGTGCCCATCTCTGGAGCTCCTTTAAGCGGTGCTCTTAATCCCCTCTCCTTGCGCACCAGGAAACAAAGAGGCAAGACAACGTCTCTTGCTTCTTCGGCAGGTCCAGACTTTTTCACCCGGACTACCTCCCGGCTAGCTGTGGCGCACTAGCCCCCTTCCGGCTGTGATCATGCAGCCAAACCCAGTCCTCTCCCTGGGATCCGACCTCCAAAGCCTGATGCTCAGCTCCCAGCCCCCACCCGTTCCACCGGGTGAGCATACAAGCCTCTTGGGCTGGTGAGTTTTGGTTGGCACCGATCCTCTGTGCGTGAATCTCTCTGCTTTGCCCTCCACACCCCTGTTGCTGCTCTCTCCTCCGTGGTTCTGAAGCTTCCCCGCTCCACCACCTGCAGTCTCTGCCCACAAAGGGCCTTCCTAGTGTGTGGAAACTTTTCCTCCTTCACAGCTCCCTCTCACTGGTACAGGTCCCATCCATATTATTTTGTCTCTGTTTTTTCTTTTTTCTTTTTCCCTATCCAGGTACGTGGGGAGTTTCTTGCCTTACGGGAAGTCTGACGTCCTCTGCCAGCATTCAGTAGGTGACCTGTAGGAGTTGTTCCACATGTAGATGTATTTCTGATGTATTTGTAGGGAGGAAGGTGATCTCCACATCTTACTCTTCCACCATCTTGAAGCGCCGCCCCATATTTAATTTTTGATAGTTTGATTAATATTTGTTTTGGCGTGTTTTTTCTTGGTTTTATCCTATATGGGACTCTCTGTGCTTCCTGGACTTGGGTGGCTGTTTCTTTTCCCATGTTATGGAAGTTTTCGACTATAATCTTCTCAAATATTTTCTCAGGGGCTTGCTCTTTCTCTTCTTCTTCTGGGACCCCTATAATTCGAATGTTGGTGCATTTAATGTTGTCCCAGAGGTCTCTGAGAGTGTTATCAATTCTTTTCATTCTTTATTCTTTATTCTTCTCCCTGGCAGTTATTTCCACCATTCTATCTTCCAGCTCACATATCCATTCTTCTGTCTCAGTTATTCTGCTATTGATTCCTTCTAGTATATTTTTCATTTCACTTATTGTGTTGTTCATCACATAATTCTTCTAGGTCCTTATTAAACCTTTCTAGTATTTTCTCCATTGTATATTGAAGATTTTGGATCATCCTTACTATCATTACTCTGAGTATTTTTTCAGGTAGTTTGCTTATTTCCTCTTCGTTTATTTGTTCTTGTGGGTTTTTACATTGCTCCTTTGTCTGCAACATGTTTCTCTATCTTCTCTTTTTTTCTAACTTACTGTGTTTGAGGTTTACTTTCTGCAGGCGGCAGGATTGTAGTTCCTCTTGATTCTGGTGTCTGCTCCCAGTGGGTGAGGTTGGTCCAGTGGCTTGTGTAGACTTCCTGGTGGGAGGGACTGGTGCCTGTGTTTTGGTGGGTGGAGCTGTATCTTGTCCCTCTAATGGGAAGGGCCATATCAGGTGGTGTGTTTTGGGATGTCTATGGGCTTATTACAGCTTTGGGCAGCCTGTCTGCAGGTGGGTGGCCTTGTGCTCCTGTCTTGCTTGTTGTTTGGCATGGAGCATTCAGCACTGGGGCCTGCATGCACTTGGGTGGAGCTGGATCTTGGAGTGGACAAGGAGACCACTTGTAGAACTCTCACAGATAAAGATTCCCTGGGGCTGGGAATTCTCTGGCCTTCCAGGGTCCTGGACTCGGCACTCCCAGTCCAGAGACTCAGGCCCAAACCCCGGCCTGGTAACCAAGAGCCCACAATCCACACAGCTCAGCAAAAATGTGAAAAATAAAAATGAAAAAGCCAAAAAAAGGAAAAAATAGGCGGGATGCAAACAAACAGACATACAGAACCCAAGACAAATAGCAAAGACAAAAACAAGCAAACAGCAACAATTAGAAACGAACAAACAGGGACTTCCCTGGTGGCACAGTGGTTAAGAATCTGCTTGCCAAGGCAGGGGACACGGGTTCAAGCTCTGGTCCAGGAAGATTCCACATGCTGTGGAGCAACTAAGCCTGTGGGCCACAACTACTGAGCCTGTGCTCTACAGCCCATGAGCCACAGCTACTGAGCCAGAGTGCCACAACTACTGAAGCCCACATGCCTAGAGCCTGTGCTCCACAATGAGAAGCCACCACAATGAGAAGCACGTGCACCACAACAAAAAGTATCCCTCACTCGCTGCAACTAGAGAAAGCCTGTGCACAGCAATGAAGACCCAATGTAGCAAAAAATAAATAAATAAATGTAAAAAAATAACAAATGAACAAACAAAACCCCAGACAAATGGTAAAAGCAAAACCAAATAAATAAAAACAAAACAAAACAAAGAAGCACACACATACAAAATAAGACACAAAGACGAAAGGAGAAGACAGACAGAAGAGAAGACACAGGGAGGAGGTGATGTGGCTCCCGATGCACAGGCTCAGCGGCCATGGCTCATGGGCCCAGCCACTCAGCGACATGTGGGATCCTCCCGGAGAGGGACACGAACCCATGTCCCATACATTGGCAGGCGGACTCTCAACCACTGTGCCACCAGGGAAGCCCAGTTTGAGGAATTTTGCCAGGGACTGAAAGCTGAAAAACACCAGTCAGAAGAACATAGAAAGATCTAGAAGTACAGTGTTGAGAGGGCAGACAGCAGAAGCAAGAAGAACTACAATCCTGCAGCCTGTGGAACAAAAACCACATTCACAGAAATATAGACAAATGAAAAGGCAGAGGGCTATGTACCAGATAAAGGAACAAGATAAAACCCCAGAAAAACAACTAAATGAAGTGGAGATAGGCAACCTTCCAGAAAAAGAATTCAGAATAATGATAGTGAACATGATCCCAGACCTCGGAAAAAGAATGGAGGCAAAGATCGAGAAGATGCAAGAAATGTTTAACAAAGACCTAGAAGAATTAAAGAACAAACAAACAGAGATGAACAATAAAATAACTGAAATGTAAACTACACTAGAAGGAATCAATAGCAGAATAACTGAGGCAGAAGAACGGATAAGTGACCTAGACAAAAGAATGGTGGAATTCACTGTTATGGAACAGAATAAAGAAAAAAGAATGAAAAGAAATGAAGACAGCCTAAGAGACCCCTGGGACAACATTAAACGCAACAACATTCGCATTATACGGGTCCCAGAAGGAGAAGAGAGAAAGAAAGGACCAGAGGAAATATTTGAAGAGATTATAGTCGAAAACTTCCCTAACAAACATGGGAAAGGAGATAGCCACCCAAGTCCAAGAGGTGCAGCGAGTCCCATACAGGATAAACACAAGGAGGAACATGCTGAGACACATAGTAATTAAATTGGCAAAAATCAAAGACAAAGGAAAATTATTGAAAGCAGGAAGGGAAAAATGACAAATAACATACAAGGGAACTCCCATAAGGTTAACAGCTGATTTCTCAGCAGAAACTCTACAAGCCAGAAGGAAGTGGCATGATATACTTAAAATGATGAAAGGGAAGAACCTAATACCACGATTACTCTACCTGGCAAGGATCTCATTCAAATTCGATGGAGAAAGCAATAGCTTTACAGACAAGTAAAAGCTAAGAGAATTCAGCACCATCAAACCAGCTCTACAACAAATGCCAAAGAAAATTCTCTAAGTGGGAAACACAAGAGAAGAAAAGGACCTACAAAAACAAACCCAAAACAATTAAGAAAATGGTCATAGGAACACACATATCGATAATTACCTTAAACGTGACTGGATTAAATGCTCCAACCAAAAGACACCGGCTTGCTGAATGGATACAAAAATGAGACCCATATATATGCTGTCTGCAAGGGAGCCACTTCAGACCTAGGGAAACATACAGACTGAAAATGAGGGAATGGAAAAAGATATTCCATGCAAATGGAAATCTAAAGAAAGCTGGAGTATCAATATTCGTATCAGATAAAATAGACTTTAAAATAAAGAATGTTACAAGAGACAAGGAAGGACACTACTTAATGATCAAGGGATCAATCCAAGAAGAAGATATAACAATTATAAATATATATGCACCCAACATAGGAGCACCTCAGTACATAAGGCAACTCCTAACAGCTCTAAAAGAGGAAATCGAGAGTGACACAATAATAGTGGGTGACTTTAACACCTCACTTACACCAATGGACAGATCATCCAAAATGAAAATAAATAAGGAAACACAAGCTTTAAATGACACAATAGACCAGATAGATTTAATTGATATTTATAGGACATTCCATCCAAAAACAGCAGATTACACTTTCTTCTCAAGTGCACATGGAACATTCTCCAGGATAGAACACATCTTGGTCACAAATCAAGCCTCAGTAAACTTAAGAAAATTGAAATCATACCAAGCATCTTTTCTGACCACAACACTATGAGATTAGAAATCAATTACAGGGAAAAAACCATAAAAAAACACAAACACATGGAGGCTAAACAATATGTTGCTAAATAACCAAGAGATCACTGAAGAAATCAAACAGGAAATCAAAAAATACCTAGAGAGAAATGTCAATGAAAACACGATGATCCAAAACCTATGGGATGCAGCAAAAGCAGTTCTAAGAGGGAAGTTTACAGCTATACAAGCCTACCTCAAGAAACAAGGAAAATCGCAAATATACAATCTAACCTTACACGTAAAGGAACTAGAGAAAGAAGAACAAACAAAACCCAAAGTTAGCAGAAGGAAAGAAATCATACAGATCAGAGCAGAAATAAATGAAATCGAAAGAAAGAAAAAAATAACAAAGATCAATACAAGTAAAAGCTGGTTATTTGAGAAGATAAACAAAATTGATAAACCAGTAGCCAGAGTCATCAAGAAAAAGAGGGAGAGGATTCAAATCAATAAAATTAGAAATGAAAAAGGAGAAGTTACAACAGACACTGCAGAAATACAAAGCATCCTAAGAGGTTACTACAAGCACCTCTGTGCCAATAAAATGGACAACCTGGAAGAAATGGACAAATTCTTAGAAAGGTATAACCTTCCAAGACTGAACCAGGAAGAAATAGAAAATATGAACAGATCAATAACAAGTAAGGAAATTGAAACTGTGATTAAAAATCTTCCAACAAACAAAACTCCAGGACCAGATGGCTTCACAGGTGAATTCTATCAAACATTTAGAGAAGAGCTAACACACACCCTTCTCAAACTCTCCAAAAAATTGCAAAGGAAGGAACACTCCCAAACACATTCTATGAGGCCACCAACACCCTGATAGCAAAACCAGGCAGAGATACTACAAAAAAAGAAAATTACAGACCAATATCACTGATGAATATAGATTTAAAAATCCTCAACAAAATATTACCAAACAGAATCGAACAATACATTAAAAGGATCATACAACATGATCAAGTGGGATTAATCCCAAGGTTGCAAGGATTCTCTTTTTTTTAACATCTTTATTGGAGTATAATTGCTTTACAATGGTGTGTTAGTTTCTGCTTTTTAAGAAAGAGAATCAGTTATACATATACATATATTCTCATATCTCTTCCCTCTTGCATCTCCTTCCCTCCCACCCTCCCTATCTCACCCCTTTAGGTGGTCACAAAGCACCGAACTGATCTCCCTGTGCTATGCGGCTGCTTCCCACTAGCTGACTATTTTATGTTTGGTAGTGTATATATGTCCATGCCACTCTCTCACTTTGTCACAGCTTACCCATCCCCCTCCCCATATCCTCAAGTCCATTCTCTAGTAGGTCTGTATCTTTATTCCCATCTTGCCCCTAGGTTCTTCATGACCTTCTTTTTTCTTAGATTCCATATATATGTGTTAGTATGTAGAGTCTGTTATACAAAGTGAAGTAAGTCAGAAAGAGAAAAAGAAATACTGTATGCTAACACATATATATGGATTCCTCAATATACGCAAATCAATCCATGTGATACACCATATTAAAAAATTGAAGAATAAAAACCATATGATCATCTCAATAGATGCAGAAAAAGCTTTTGACAAAATTCAACACCCATTTATGATAAAAACTCTCCACAACATGGGCATAGAGGGAACCTACCTCAACATAATAAAGGCCATATACGACAAACCCACAGCAAACATCATTCTCAATGGTGAAAAACAGAAACATTTCCACTAAGATCAGGAGCAAGAGAAGGATGTCCACTCTCACCACTATTATTCAACATAGTTTTGGAAGTCCTAGCCATGGCAATCAGAGAGGCAAAAAGAAATAAAAGGAATACAAATTGGAAAAGAAGAACTAAAACTGTCACTGTTTGCAGATGACATGATTCTATACATAGAGAATCCTAAAAATGCCACCAGAAAACTACTAGAGCTAATCAGTGCATTTGGTAAAGTGACAGGATACAAAATTAATGCACAGAAATCTCTTGCATACCTATACACTAATGATGAAAAATCTAAAAGAGAAATTATGGAAACACTCCCATTTACCATTGCAACAAAAAGAATAAAATACCTAGGGTTAAACCTACCTAGGGAGACAAAAGACCTGTATGCAGAAAACTATAAGACACTGATGAAAGAAATTCAACATGATACCAACAGATGGAGAGATATACCACATTCTTGGATTGGAAGAATCAATATTGTGAAAATGACTATACTATCCAAAGCAACCTACAGATTCAATGCAATCCCTATCATACTAATCGTATTTTTTACAGAACTAGAATAAAAAATCTTAAAATTTGTATGGAGCCACAAAAGACCCCAAATAGCCAAAGCAGTCTTGAGGGAAAAAACTGGAGCTGGAGGAATCAGACTCCCTGACTTCAGACTATACTACAAAGCTACAGTAATCAAGACAATATGGTACTGGCACAAAAACAGAAACATAGATCAATGGAACAAGATAGAAAGCCCAGAGATAAACCCACGCACCTATAGTCAACTAATGTATGACAAAGGAGGTAAGGATATACAATGGAGAAAAGACAGTCTCTTCAATATGTGGTACTGGGAAAACTGGACAGCTACATGTAAAAGAATGAAATTAGAACACTCCCTAACACCAAACAGAAAAATAAACTCAAAATGGATTAGAGACCTAAATGTGAGACCAGACACTATAAAACTCTTAGAGGAAACCATAGGAAGAACACGCTTTGACATAAATCACAGAAAGATATTTTTTGATCCACCTCCTACAGTAATTGAAATAAAAACAAAAATAAAGAAATTGGACCTAATGAAACTTCAAAGCTTTTGCACAGCAAAGGAAACCATAAACAAGACGAAAAGACAACCCTCAGAATGGGAGAAAATATTTGCAAACGAATGAACAGACAAAGGGTTAATCTCCAAAATATATAAACAGCTCATGCCGCTCAATAATAAATAAACATACAACCCATTCCAAAAATGGGCAGAACACCTAAAGAGACATTTCTCCAAAGAAGACATACAGATGGCCAAGAAGCACATGAAAAGCTGCTCAACATCACTAATTATTAGAGAAATGCAAATCAAAACTACAATGAGGTATCACCTCACACCAGTTAGAATGGGCATCATTAGAAAATCTACAAACAACAAATGCTGGAGAGGGTGTGGAGAAAAGGGAACCCTCTTGCACTGTTTGTGGGAATGTAAATTGACACAGCCACTATGGAGAACAGTATGGAGGTTCCTTAAAACACTAAAAATAGAATTACCATATGACCCAGCAATCCCACTGCTGGGCATATACCCAGAGAACATCATAATTCAAAAAGACACATGCACCTCAATGTTCATTGCAGCACTATTTACAAGAGCCAGGTCATGGAAGCAACCTAAATGCCCATCGACAGATGAATGGATAAAGAAGATGTAGTACGTATATACAATGGAATATTACTCAGCCATAAAAAGGAACAAAATTGAGTCATTTGTTAAGACGTGGATGGATCTAGAGACTGTCATACAGAGTGAAGTAAGTCAGAAAGAGAAAAACAAATATCATATATTGACGCATGTATGTAGAACCTAGAAAAATGTTACAGATGAACCAGTTTGCAGGGCAGAAATTAAGACACAGATGTAGAAAACAAACGTATGGACACCAAGGGGGGAGTGCTGCAGGGGGGGTGGGGAAAAAAAAGACTCACAGAGAAAAAAAACACAAGAGAACAACAAGACAAACAAAAGAATCCCAAAAGAGAATCAAACAATTAAAAACAAAACTAACAAAAATAAAAAACAAAACAAAAGTAGAATGTAAACTAAAGGTAAATGCAAAGAAAACAAATCAAACACAAAAAAAATAATAAAAAAGATTAAAAAGAGAAGAACAAATATAACAATGGGAAAAAAGATAAAAACAAAATAGAACAAAGTAATTTAAAAACCAAGCAAAAAACAGAGAATGACAAAAAAGTAATGTAGAAATAGAAATTTAACAAATAAAAATATGTATGAAAAATTTAAAAACTGAGTAAAAATAAAAACAATAATAAAAACAACAGCAAAACTTAAAAAAAGTAGTAATAATTCTATTTTCCTGGCGTGTCAGCTGTCAGTGTCCTTGCCCCCTCCGTGAGTCACAGCCAACCTCTGCCTCCCCAGGAGGCCCTCCAAAACCTCTAGGTAGGTGTCTGGTCCCTCTGTGGGCACTGTGGGGGTAGCTCAGACTCTGACCTGGCCCAACTCCCACATGTACTAGTCCCCGAAGTCCACAGCTGCTAGAGCTAGAACAGTTTCAATTTTGGGAACACTTGTTGTCCATTCAGATATTCCATAGATGCAGGGTTTACCAAGCCAATTGTGGGGATTTAATCTGAAGTTTGTGCAGCTGCATGGAAAGATTTTTGTTCATCTTCCTTGGTCGCCCCACCCCAGGGCTCAGCTGTGGTTTTAGCCCCACCTCTTCATGTGGGTCACCCACAGGAGTCTGCTCCCATGCCTGCCCTGGAGCACTCAGGTCTGCCCTGGTGAGGACATGGCATGGAGGTGGCATGACTCCCTCAGTGGCAGGGTCCCAGTGATGATAGTGCATGCGAAAGCCAGCGGCCACAGGCCCGCGAGATCTGGCCCTAGTGTGAGCCTTTCATAGTGCCGCGTGGCTGGCACAAGAAGGTCAGCACTGGTAGGGGCTTTTCTTAACGCCTGGTGGGACAGGGTCTGGTGCGTGGGGAGAGAGAGGCTGCAATGGCTGCTCCACCCCCTACACATCACTCAACAGTGGCTCCTTGCTTCTGTGGCAGTCTGGGTTTCTTCCACAGGCATTCCCAGTTGCGGATTTCCTCCCTCCCATCCCCTCAGGCTGTCTCCTTGCAGCCAAGGAGGATTTGCAGGTGGATTTGCTCTCCAATCCTCACATTCCAGCTCTCAGCCCCCGTGTGCACTGGCAGACACACATCCCAGTCTGGGGCATGCAGGGCTGTGGCAAGGACCATCTGTGTAGGTCTCACTCTGTCCTGTCTGCCACACACCGGTCGTTTTGCCCTCTTCTGACAGCCTCAGATGCTCCTCTTCTGTCCCAACTGATTTCCCCGTCAGTGAGGGAGCTTCCTTGGATGTGGGAACCTCTTCTCTGCCACAGCTCCTGAAGCTTCCTCTCCTCTTCTTTTCCCCTTCTTTCTTTCATCCTACTCAGTTATGCAGGAATCTTTCTTGTCCTCTCTGGTGTCCAAGGTCTTCTGCTAGTGTTCAGCCAGTGTTATGTGAGAATTGTTCCATCTGTAGATGTATTCTTGATGCATTTGTGGAGAAAGATGAACTCCACATCCTCCTACTCCTCCGCCATCTTGGTTTCCACTAGTCCACTGTTGATGACATCCTGCTGATAGGACCTAGAGGAGAGGAAGGAGCAAGTAACCTAGATACCTTGGAAAGATTTTTGAGGTTCTAGAGGCTTTGAGTTAAATACTTTGAAGTTACAGGAGCTTTCCACCTCTGTGAAATTGCTAGGGGGTCAGTGGCTTGAGACACATCAAGATAGTTCCTCCAATGTGGAGGACAAGTTGCTTCAATTTTCGTCCCCTACCAGTAACGAGGCACAATACTTGGTCTGCCATTTGGATATTGAAGATAAAATTTTCCACCTTTGGGTATCCTGCTCCAACTCATTTTGTAGGTGACAAGAAAAATAGCCAGTACTGAATAGGGCTCAGAGCAAATGAAGGCTCTCTGATTGTCACATGCTGCCTTTCAAGCAGCTCTGCCACTAGCCCTTATGACCCAGAAAATCCAATGGTGCTTGAAGTGTCTGTAATAGATCATGATGCCATATGGAGTCTGCAGTAATCACTGATAAGAGAATCAAATCATTGGACCCTAGGTTTGAAGTAAATCTATGTCTCCACGAGCAAGTAGCTATTATCTTTTTTGAGAAACTGCTCCTAGCTTGCTACTGGCCCTGGTAGAAACTGACCATGAGAAGCCAGATGATCATGTGACCTGAGCTGCCCTTCATGCACTGGGTGTTGACTAATCCACTAAGACATAAAGTCTAGTGTAGCCAGTAGAGCTCCATCATCAAAAGGAAATGGTATATGCAAATTGGCTTTTATTCCTCCCTATGCTGCCACGTGTTCTGCAACCCACACATAGGGGTTCATTGGGAGTTTCTTATGACCTGGTGACTGTGGAGAAGGACTCTGTAGTGTAGTTTAATGAAGAGTTCTACAGGATGTGCTGGAACCACGTGGAAATGGACTGCTGCGATATTACAGTCCCAATGAGATGTGGTGCTGAAGTATAGTCGGGAAAGGGAAATCTTCACAGTGAGAAGAACATTGATAAATACAACTTACTGTCTGCCCACTTTCCCAAGAAGAATAGAGGACTGAAGTCGAGCTTTACACTCATGTATGGCACTGTGGTTAATGATTGGGAAATGGAATAAGACTGGTGACAAGATTTGAGGAGGAGGCATATGGATGGAAATCTCTGAATGAGCCCAAAATTTGAAAATATTTGTGCCCCATGTGAATGCTCACCAAAGGGCCACTACTGTGAAGGAAGCTCTTTAATGGTTAGGTGAATTATAGAGGGCTCTCTGTGCAAGCCAGCTAGCCTCTTTCCTAGGGCTTGAATCAATACTGCATCGAACACTTTTGTACAGATCTCCTTTGACACATGTTCAAGAGATTCTCTAGGACTGTGTTTTGCAAATTTTTTTGACAGAGACCCCAGAAAGAAATACATTTTGTATTGTGCCTTAAGAAACAAACATGCATACACATACTTACACACATATAGGCACACTCATGTATATGTAAATGAATTTTCATAAAGCAATTCTTACCCATACTGCAATGCAATCTGATATTTTCTATTCTGTTTTCTTCTAGTTCACTTGTTTTAATGGTAGTCACAACCCGCTAAATTAATTTTACAACACGTTCATTAAGTGTCGTAGTGAGCACTTTGAAAAAGCTTTGCTCTGTGATATACACCTAAAAGTGGAATTTGCTGGATCATAGATTATAGGTATCTTTGACTTTACTCAGTTATTCTAAATATCTATCTAAATTCTACTCTCTAAAATAATTGTGCATTTGCTCCATGTTCTCATGAACACTCAGTATTGTCTAAATCTCAAAGTTTTGCCTATCTCTTCAGTGTGAAATTGTCTGTAAAGGAGAGTAGAAAAGTAGTGTGTAGCAGGAGGCAGATGTAGAGTCAAGTGAGGGTTTTTCCCCCTCCTTCTTTTTAAGATGGGATCTACAAGAACATGCTTAAATGCTAATGTTAATGACCCAGAGGAGAGGGAGATATTACTGACTCTGAAAAGTGTGTGTTTGTGGGGCAGGGAGTGGAGTCATATGTTCAAAGTATTTGAGAATATGATGGGGGATGGGATCCAAAGTAAAAGTGAAGGAATAGGAAGACATTTTCTCCCTTGTAACAGGAGGAAGAAGCTGGGTTCAGAATTAATGTTGGTTTAAAGATTTGTTGGTGTGAGGATAAGGGTTTTGTTTCAAAGCAGATACAGTGCCTGTGCTCAAGGAGCTTCCAGTCCAGCAGGAAAACAGTAAGTAATTAGAAGTAATACGTGCTGAAAGGGAACATGGTGCTCTGGTAGCATTCAATGACGGATTTGACCTACTCTCGTAGGTCCATGGAAGGCTCACTAAGAAATGACATTTTAGCTGAGACCTGAATGATGAGGAAGAGTTACTGAGGCAAAGATTGGGAGAAAAGTATACTAGGCTGAGGGAATTACATACATTATATAACATATGATATTATAATGTTTTATATATTATACAATTATGTATTATATAATATATAGCACATATATATTGTAAAATGTTTAATTATATAATAAATATTATATAATAAATATATAATAAATATATAAATATAAATATTATATATAATAAATAAATATATATATATTTCATTCCTGACATGAAATAGAGCTTAAAGTGGCTGAGAAAGTAAAAGAAAGCCAGTAATGTCAGTCTGGAGATTGAGGGGGACCAAACCTGAGATGAAGCCAGAGAGGTAGGCAAGGTTCACATCCCTTAAGGTTTTATAGTCCCTTTCAGGAGTTTGGACTTAACTCCAAGTTAAGTGGGAAGCCATTAGAGAATATTAAGGAGGGGGATGAACTTGATAAGATATGTTTCTTTAAAAACACCATGATTGGGCTTCCCTGGTGGTGCAGTGGTTGAGAGTCCACCTGCCAATGCAGGGGACACGGGTTCGTGCTCCGGTCCAGGAAGATCCCACATGCCATGGAGCGGCTGGGCCCATGAGCCGTGGCCGCTAAGCCTGCGCGTCTGGAGCCTGTGCTCCGCAATGGGAGAGGCCACACAGTGAGAGGCCCACGTACCGCAAAAAACAAACAAAAAACAAACAAAAAAAACACACCATGATTGCTGGTTTTGGAGAATATATTGGAGGTGGGCCAGAGGAGATGTGGTGAGAACCATTTTCAGTAGTCCAGGCAATAGATGCTGCTGGGTTGGACTGGAGTGGTGGCAGCTGATAAGGAAAAATTGGAGAGATATTTAAGAGATACAATTGACAGCATTTGGTGATAGAATGTTGGTGTATGTGGCAGGGGTGGGGGGGCAGAGTGGGGAGATTTAAGGGAAACTCATGTTCTTTGACTTACACAACTGGGTGGATGCTGTAAAGTTATTAAAGTGGAAGTGACTGGAAGAGAGTCAAGTTCAGTGGAGAGGATCATGAATTCACTTATGTTCATTTTGAGGTGTGTCCAATAAATATGTCACAGTTAGTAATTCTTTTTGATGCTGATACCAATGTAGATGCCACCAGAATACCCAATTAGGGGTAGTTTAAACAAATGGGCCTTAAACTTTCATAAAACAAAAGGTCTAGATGAGGGTGGCTGTTGGAGCTGGTTCAGTGATTTAAAATGTCAATGCTGACATCTCCATAATTGTCTTGGCTTTTTTCCTCATGGCCACAAATGTTGCTCAAATGCATTCAAGTCCAAGGCAGGAAGAAGAGAAAAGCGGGAAAGGGTTTCTTCCTGTGAGGCCTTGTCATTTTGTTCAGAAAGGGAAACTTCTCTCTAGTAGAATTCCTTTTGTATCATATTAGCCTGCCTTGCATGCTCACCTTTAGGCTAATCAATAACTAAGACGGTTGTGAACTGTACCTCATTTAGATCAGTTCTCTTTTCCTCCATGAAATCAAGGGATCTCTGCATGGGAAAGGTGGGGCAGGAAATTGTTGTTTTGATAGGCCAAGGACAGCGATTGCCACAACATAGAAGGGGAGATGTCAAGGACTCTTTTGGTTATATAGATCTAGAAAACAAAAGAGAAATCCAGACTGGAATTATGGAATTATGCTGTCAGCTGCCAGGGAAAAACATGGTGGCATATGGTCAAATCACAGAATACCCCTCCTCCAATGCCTACTAAAATGAAGCCAGAAGAAAAATAGTAAAGTCCAGCAAAAAGCACACCAAGTCACAACAAAATAAGGAAGGAAGCTAACCTCATGCCATAAATTTGAGAAGTGGTAGAGCCCAGACACTCCAAATGACTATTCACCACCACCACTATTCCCACCATTCCTTAAGCTACAGTGACATGGACAATTAAACACATATCTTACAGTGTAGTCCAGAGAAGGGAGCAAAAAGTTTCCAGATCAGGTAAGTATAATTCATTCACTCCATATCAGAGAAAATAGCAGACTGCACACAGTTTTCCTTTGAACTATGAGCAAGATAAAAAGAAAGGCAATTATCCCTCAGAATGGGAGAAAATATTTGCAAATGAAGCAACTGACAAAGGATTAATCTCTAAAATTTACAAGTAGCTCATGCAGTTCAATATCAAAAAAACAAACAACCCAATCCAAAAATGGGCAGAAGACCTAAATAGACATTTTTCCAAAGAAGATATACAGATTGCCAACAAACACATGAAAGAATGCTCAATATCATTAATCATTAGAGAAATGGCAAATCAAAACTACAATGAGATACCATCTCACACCAGTCAGAATGGCCATCATCAAAAATTCTACAAACAATAAATGCTGGAGAGGGTGTGGAGAAAAGGGAACACTCTTGCACTGTTGGTGGGAATGTAAATTGCTACAGCCACCATGGAGAACAGTATGGAGGTCCCCTAAAAAACTAAAAATAGAACTACCATACGACCCAGCAATCTCACTACTGGTCATATACCCTGAGAAAACCATAATTCAAAAAGAGTCATGTACCACAAGGTTCATTGCAGCTCTATTTACAATAGCCAGGACATGGAAGCAACCTAAGTGTCCATCAACAGATGAATGGTTAAAGAAGATGTGGCACATATATACAATGGAATATTCCTCAGCCATATAAAGAAACAAAATTGAGTTATTTGTAGTGAGGTGGATGGACCTAGAGTCTGTCATACAGAGTGAAGTAAGTCAGAAAGAGAAAAACAAATACTATACGCTAACACATATATATGGAATCTAAGAAAAAAAAAAGGTCATGAAGAACCTAGGGGCAAGACGGGAATAAAGACGCAGACCTACTAGAGAATGGACTTGAGGATATGGGGAGGGGGAAGGGTAAGCTGGGACAAAGTGAGAGAGTGGCATGGACATATATACACTACCAAATGTAAAATAGCTAGTGGGAAGCAGCCACATAACACAGGGAGACCAGCTCGGTGCTTTGTGACCACCTAGAGGGGTGGGATAGGGAGGGTGGGAGGGAGGGAGATGCAAGAGGGAAGAGATATGGTGATATATGTATATGTATAACTGATTCACTTTGTTATAAAGCAGAAACTAACACACCATTGTAAAGAAATTATACTCCAATAAAGATGTTAAAAAAAAAGAAAGGCAACTATGCAAACGTAGTAAAGCAAAAAAGTAAACAGGAACATAATATGCAAAGACAGGTTTAAAACCTAGCTTGAAGGAAAACACAACCCAAGGGACTGAAGAAAATTGCCAACTAGTGCATTATCTTATAGAAGAACTTAATAAACAACATTTTCTCACACATTGGGAGATGTCTGAAATGATGTCCATCTAATGTTAATGACTGTTTTGGAGTGTGGCAATTTAAGTGATTTTTTGCTTTCTTCTTTTCTGTATTGCTTGAATTTCTCAAAATGAGCATTTAAAAAATAATCAGCACACAGGTGGTACTTAGATCTGTAGGTACATGTGAGATCTCTTCAGACGATAGCATAACACACAGAAGAGCATTAGGAGGTATCTCTGAGGAATTTTTGAATTTAATGGTTGCACATAGTAAAATTTTCTAGTAAAATAGACTCAGTAGAATAACCAGAGGATAGGAGGAAAATGTAGGAATGTTATATCAAGGAAGATAAGGCCAGGAGTGATTAAAATGTGCAGTAGTGATAAGCTTTGAATGCTGATAAAAGGTCAATGAGATAAAAACTAAAAAATGGCCACTGAGTTTAGCACGTTACTGTATTGGTCATTAGTGTATTAGAAGAGCACTGTTTATGAGTAATGGAGGCCCAACCTGCCTGATGTGGGTTGAGAAGTGCATGAATAGTGAGTAAATGAGAACAGTGCCATATAGACAGTTGTTTTTTTAATATACATAAGTGTATTTTAATACTCATGAGATGGAGCCATTAGAGATGGAAATGTAATACAGCCACACAAAGGGGATAATCACTAAAACAAGATGCTGAAAGTGCAGGAAGGGAACTAAGTGCAGAAAGGTGAGTGAGGTTTAGATAACAGGAGAGAAGGAGGAGAGGTTGGGGCAAATGGAGACAGGTTTATAGATTTAGTGGTGGAAGGTGAGTTTCATCTAGGTTGTAGTGTGCTTCATTACTTCATCCTTTTTATGGTTGAATAATATTTCATTGTATCCATATACCACACTTTTTGATCCATTCTTCTGTTGATGGAAATTTGGCCATTTGACCTGCTATGAACATTCATGTACCACTATTTGTTTAAATACCTGTTTTCAATTTTCGGGAGTATATAACTAAAAGTGAAATTCATATGGTAATTCTGTTTAACTTTTTTAGGAACTGCCAAACTATTTTCTGCAGTGGCTGCACCATTTTACTGTCCCATTAGCAATATACAAGAGTTCCAATTTCTCCATATCCTTGCCAACAGTAGTTACTTTCTGTTTCTTAAAATTATTATTAGAGGACTTCCCTGATGGCACAGTGGTTAAGAATCTGCCTGCCAATACAGTGGACATGGGTTCGATCCCTGGTCCAGGAAGATCCCACATGCTGGGGAGAAACTAACCCTGTGTGCCACAACTACTGAGCCTGCGCCCTGGAGCCCATGAGCCACAACTACTGAGCCTACGTGCCACAACTACTGAAGCCCCGTGCTGTAGGGCCCGCATGCCGCAGCTACTGAGCCCATGTGCTGCAACTACTGAAGCCCCTGCACCTACAGCCCATGCTCTGAAACAAGAGAAGCCACTGTAGTGAGAAGCCCATGCACTGCAACAAAGAGTAGCCCCCACTCGCTGCAACTAAAGCCTGCACGTAGCAACGAAGACACAAAGCAGCCAAAAAAATTTAATTAAATAACTAACTAATTATTATTAGAGCCATCCTAGTGGGTGTGAAGTGACATCTCATTGTGGTTTGGATTTTATTACCCTAATGACTAATGATGTTGAACATCTTTATATGTGCTTATTGGCCGTTTGTATATCTTCTCTGGAGAAAAGTCAATTCAAGCCTATATTTTAATTGCATTGTCTTTTTGTGGTTAAACTGTAAAAAGTTCTTTACATATTCTGGATATTAGGTCCTTATCAGATACATGATTTGCAAAAAATTTCTCTCATTCCGTAGGTTCTCTTTTCATTTTCTGCCTAGTGTCCTTTGACGAATAAAAGTTTTTAATTTTGTTGAAGTCCAATTTATCTATTTTTTTCTTTTGATGCTTGTCCTTTAACATCCTACCTAAATATCCAATGTCAAATCCAAGGTCATAAAAATTTACTCCTATGTTTTCTTCTAACAGTCTTATATTTTTAGTTCTTACATTTAGTTCTTTGATTCATTTTAAATTAATTTTTGTATATGGTGTGAGATACGGGTCCAGCTTCATCTTTTTGCATGTGGATTTCAAGCTAGCCAAGCATCGTTTGTTGAAGACAGTATTCTTTTTCAGTTTAATGGTTGTGTAACCCTTGTTAAAAATCAATTAACCAGAGATTGGGGAAGATGGCGGAAGAGTAAGACGCGGAGATCAACTTCTTCCCGACAGATACATCAGAAATACATCTACACGTGGAACAACTCCTACAGAACACCCACTGAACGCTTGCAGAAGACCTCAGACCTCCCAAAAGGCAAGAAACTCCCCACGTACCTGGGTAGGGCAAAAGAAAAAAGAATAAACAGAGACAAAAGAATAGGGACGGGACCTGCACCAGTGGGAGGGAGCTGTGAAGGAGGAAAGGTTTCCATACACTAGAAAGCCCCTTCGTGGGCAGAGACTGCGGGTGGCGAAGGGGGGAAGCTTCGGAGCCACGGAGGAGAGCGCAGCAACAGGGGTGCAGAGGGCAAAGCAGAGAGAATCCCGCACAGAGGATCTGTGCCAACCAAAACTCACCGGCCCAAGAGGTTTGTCTGCTCACCCGCCGAGGCGGGCGGGGGCTGGGAGCTGAGACTCGGGCTTCCGTCGGATCGCATGAAGAGGACTGGTGGCGTGAACACAGCCTAATGGGGTTAGTGTGCCACGGCTAGCCGGGAGGGAGTCCAGGAAAAAGTCTTGAGCTGCCGAAGAGGCAAGAGACTTTTCCTTGCCTCTTTGTTTCCTGGTGCGCGAGGAGAGGGGATTAAGAGTGCTGCTTAAAGGGGTTCCAGAGACGGGCCCGAGCCGCGGCTAACATTGCGGACCCCTGAGACAGGCATGAGACGCTAAGGCCGCTGCTGCCGCCACCAAGAAGCCTGTGTGTGAGCACAGGTCACTATCCACACCTCCCCTCCTGGAAGCCTGTGCAGCCCGCCACTGCCAGGGTCCCATGATCCAGGGACAACTTCCCTGGGAGAACGCACGTCACGCCGGCCTCTGCCCCTGCAGGTTCGCCCCGTACCCCTCCCTCCCCCCGGCCTGAGTGAGCCAGAGCCCGTGAATCAGCGGCTCCTTTAACCCCGTCTTGCCTGAGCGAAGAACAGACGCCCTCCGGCGAAATACATGCAGAGGCGGGTCCAAATCCAAAGCTGAACCCCGGGAGCTGTGCGAACAAAGAAGAGAAAGGGAAATTTCTCCCAGCAGTCTCAGGAGCTGTGGACAAAATCTCCACAATCAAATTGATGTAATCTGCACCTGTGGAATACCTGAAAAGATAATGAATCATCCCAAATTGAGGAGGTAGACTTTGAGAGCAAGATATATTATTTTTTCCTCTTTTCCTCTTTTTGTGAGTGTGTATGTGTGTGCTTCTGTGTGAGATTTTGTCTGTATAGCCTTGCTTTCACCATTTGTCCAAGGGTTCTGTCCATCCGTTTTTTAAATTTATTTCTTTGTCTGTTTTTTACTTAAAATTTTGTTTCTTAATAAATATTTTTTATTTTAATAACTTTATTTTATCTTACTTTATTTTATGCTCTTTCTTTTTTTCTTTCTTTCTTTCTTTCTTTCTTTCTTTCTTTCTTTCTTTCTTTCTACTTTTTCTCCCTTTTATTCTGAGCCACATGGATGAAAGGCTCTTGGTGCTACAGCCAGGAGTCAGTGCTGTGCCTCTGATGTGAGAGAGCCAGCTTCAGGACACTGGTCCACAAGAGACCTCCCAGCTCCATGTAACACCAAATGGCGAAAATCACCCAGAGATCTCAATCTCAACACCAAGACCCAGCTTCACTCAACGACCAGCAAGCTACAGTGCTGGACACCTATGCCAAACAACTAGCAAGACAGGAACAGAACCCAACCCATTAGCAAAGAGGCTGCCTAAAATCATAATAAGTCCACAGACACCTCAAAACACACCACCAGACGTGGACCAGCCCTTCAGAAAGACAAGATCCAGCCTTATCCACCAGAACAAAGGCACTAGTCCCCTCCACCAGGAAGCCTACACAACCCACTGAACCAACCTTAGCCACTGGAGACAGACACCAAAAACAACAGGAACTAAGAACCTGCAGCCTGCAAAAAGGAGACCCCAAACACAGTAAGATAAGCAAATGAGAAGACAGAAAAACACAGCAGATGAAGGAACAAGATAAAAACCCACCAGACCTAACAAATGAAGAGGAAATAGGCAGTCTACCTGAAAAAGAATTCACAATAATGATAGTAAAGATGATCCAAAATCTTAGAAATAGAATAGACAAAATGCAAGAAACATTTAACAAGGACCTAGAAGAACTAAAGAGCAAACAAGCAATGATGAACAACACAATATAAAATTAAAAATACTCTAGAAGGGATCAATAGCAGAATAACTGAGACAGAAGAACGGATAAGTGACCAGGCATATAAAATAGTGGAAATAACTACTGCACAGCAGAATAAGGAAAAAAGAATGAAAAGAACTGAGGACAGTCTCAGAGACCTCTGGGACAACATTAAATGCACCAACATTCGAATTATAGGGGTTCCAGAAGAAGAAGAGAAAAAGAAAGGGACTGAGAAAATATTTGAAGAGATTATAGTTGAAAACTTCCCTAATATGGGAAAGGAAATAGTTAATCAAGTCCAGGAAGCACAGAGAGTCCCATACAGGATAAATCCAAGGAGAAATACACCAAGACACATATTAATCAAACTATCAAAAATTAAATACAAAGAAAACATATTAAAAACAGCAAGGGAAAAACAACAAATAACACAAAAGGGAATGCCCATAAGGTTAACAGCTGATCTTTCAGCAGAAACTCTGCAATCCAAAAAGGAGTGGCAAGACATATTTAAAGTGATGAAGGATAAAAACCTACAACCGAGATTACCCAGCAAGGATCTCATTCAGATTTGATGAAGAAATTAAAACATTGACAGACAAGAAAAAGCTGAGAGTTCAGCACCACCAAACCAGCTTTACAACAAATGCTAAAGGAACTTCTCTAGGCAAGAAACACAACAGAAGGAAAAGACCTACAATAACAAAATGAAAACAATGAAGAAAATGGGAATAGGAACATACATATCAATAATTACCTTAAATGTAAATGGACTAAATGCTCCCACCAAAAGGCATAGACTGGCTGAATGAATCCAAAAAGAAGACCCATATATATGATGTCTAGAAGAGACCCACTTCAGACCTAGGGACACATAGAGACTGAAAGTGAGGGGATGGAAAACGATATTCCATGCAAATGGAAATGAAAAGAAAGCTGGAGTAGCAATTCTCATATCAGACAAAATAGACTTTAAAATAAAGACTATTAGAAGAGACAAAGGACACTACGTAATGATCAAGGGATTGATCCAAGAAGAAGATATAACAATTGTAAATATTTATGCACCCAACATAGGAGCATCTCAATACATAAGGCAAATACTAACAGCCATCAAAGGGAAAATTGACAGTAACACATTCATAGTAGGGGACTTTAACACCCCACTTTCACCAATGGACAGATCACCCAAAATGAAAATAAATAAGGAAACACAAGCTTTAAATGATACATGAAACAAGATGGACTTAATTGATATTTATAGGACATTCCATCCCAAAACAACAGAGTGTTCTCAAGTGCACATGGAACATTCTCCAGGATAGATCATATCTTGGGTCACAAATCAAGCCTTGGTAAATTTAAGAAAATTGAAATTGTATCAAGTATCTCTTCCAACCACAATGCTATGAGACTAGATATCAATTACAGGAAAAGTTCTGTAAAAAATACAAACACATGGAGGCTAAACAATAAGCTAATTAATAATGAAGTGATCACTGAAGAAATCAAAGAGGAAATAAAAAAATACGTAGAAACAAATGACAAGGGAGACAGGATGAAGCAAAACCTATGGGATGCAGCAAAAGCAGTTCTAAGAGGGAAGTTCATAGCAATACAATCCTACCTTAAGAAACAAGAAACGTCTCAAATAAACAACCTAACCTTGCACCTAAAGCAATTAGCAAAAGAAGAACAAAAAAACCCCAAAGTTAGCAGAAGGAAAGAAATCATAAAGATCAGATCAGAAATAAATGAAAAACAAATGAAGGAAATGATAGCAAAGATCAATAAAACTAAAACCTGGTTCTTTGAGAAGATAAACAAAATAGATAAACCATTAGCCAGACTCATCAAGAAAAAAAGGGAGAAGACTCAAATCAATAGAATTAGAAATGAAAAAGGAGAGGTAACAACTGACACTGCAGAAATACAAAAGATCATGAGAGATTAATACATGCAACTCATGCCAATAAAATGGACAACCTGGAAGAAATGGACAAATTCTTAGAAATGCACAACCTGCCAAGACTGAATCAGGAGGAAATAGAAAGTATGAACAGACCAATCACAAGCACTGAAATTGAAACTGTTATTAAAAATCTTCCAACAAACAAATGCCCAGGACCAAATGGCTTCACAGGCAAATTCTATCAAACATTTAGAGAAGATCTAACACCTATCCTTCTCAAACTCTTTCAAAATATAGCAGAGGGAGGAGCACTCCCAAACTCATTCTACGAGGCCACCATCACCCTGACACAAAATGAGAAAAAGGTGTCACAAAGAAAGGAAACTACAGGCCAATATCACTGAGGAGCACAGATGCAAAATCCTCAACAAAATACTAGCAAATAGAATCCAACAGCACATTAAAAGGATCATACACCATGATCAAGTGGGGTTTATTCCAGGAATGCAAGGATTCTTCAGTATACGCAAATCAATCAATGTGATAAACCATATTAACAAATTGAAGGAGAAAAACCATATGATCTTATCAATAGATGCAGAGAAAGCTTTTGACAAAATTCAACACCCATTTATGATAAAAACCTTAAGGAACGTAGGAATACAGGAACTTTCCTCAACAGTATAAAGGCCATATATGACAAACCCACAGCCAACATCATCCTCAATGGTGAAAAACTGAAACCATTTCCACTAAGACCAGGAGCAAGACAAGTTTGCCCACTCTCAACACTCTTATTCATCATAGTTTTGGAAGTTTTAGCCACAGCAATTAGAGAAGAAAAGGAAATAAAAGGAATCCAAATCAGAAAAGAAGAAGTAAAGCTGTCACTGTTTGCAAATGTCATGACAATATATATAGAGAATCCTAAAGATGCTACCAGAAAGCTACTATAGCTAATCAATGAATGTGGTAAAGTAACAGGATACAGAATTATTGCACAGAAATTTCTGGCATTCCTATACACTAATGATGAAAAAATCTGAAAGTGAAATTAAGAAAACACTCCCATTTACCATTGCAACAAAAAGAATAATATATCTAGGAATAAACCTACCTAAGGAGACAAAAGAACTGTATACAGAACATTATAAGACACTGATGAAAGAAATTAAGGTTGATACCAACAGATGGAGAGATATACCGTGTTCTTGGATTGGAAGAATCAACATTGTGAAAATGACTCTACTACCCAAAGCAATCTACAGATTCAATGCAATCCCTATCAAACTACCACTGGCATTTTTCACAGAACTAGAACAAAAAAGTTCCCAACTTGTATGGAAACACAAAAGATCCCGAATAGCCAAAACAATCTTGAGAAAGAAAAACGGAGCTGGACGAATCAGGCTCCCTGACTTCAGACTATATTACAAAGCTACAGTAATCAAGACATTATGGTACTGGCACAAAAACAGAAAAATAGATCAATGGAACAGGATAGAAAGCCCAGAGATAAACCCACGCACATATCGTCACCTTATCTTTGATAAAGGAGGCAGGAATGTACACTGGAGAAAGGACAGCCTCTTCAATAAGTGGTGCTGGGGAAACTGGACAGGTACATGTAAAAGTATGAGGTTAGATCACTCCCTAACACCATACACAAAAATAAGCTCAAAATGGATTAAAGACCTAAATGTAAGGCCAGATACTATGAAACTCTTAGAGGAAAGCATAGGCAGAACACTCTATGACATAAATCACAGCAAGATCCATTTTGACCCACCTCCTAGAGTAATGGAAATAAAAACAAAAATAAACAAATGGGACCTAATGAAACGTATAAGCTTTTGCACAGCAAAGGAAACCATAAACAAAATGAAAAGACAACCCTCAGAATGGGAGAAAATATTTGCACATGAAGCAACTGACAAAGGATTAATCTCCAAAATTTACAAGCAGCTCATGCAACTCAATAACAAAAAAACAAACAACCCAATCCAAAAATGGGCAGGAGACCTAAAGAGACATTTCTCCAAAGAAGATATAGTGATTGCCAACAAACACATGAAAAAATGCTCAACATCATCAATCATTAGAGAAATGCAAATCAAAACTACAATGAGATATCATCTCACACCAGCCAAAATGGCCATCATCAAAAAATGTACAAACAATAAATGCTGGAGAGGATGTGGGGAAAAGGAACACTCTTGCACTGCTGGTGGGAATGTGAACTGGTACAGCCACTATTGAGAACAGTATGGAGGTTCCTTAAAAATCTACAAATAGAACTACCATGTGACCCAGCAATCCCACTACTGGGCATATTCCGTGAGAAAATCATAATTCAAAAAGAGTCATGTACCAAAATGTTCATTGCAGCTCTATTTACAATCGCCAGGAGATGGAAGTAACCTAGGTGTCCATCATCGGATGAATGGATAAAGAAGATGTGGCACATATATACAATGGAATATTACTCAGCCATAAAAAGAAAAGAAATTGAGTTATTTATGGTGAGGTGAATGGACCTAGAGTCTGTCATACAGAGTGAAGTAAGTCAGAAAGAGAAAGACAAATACCATATGCTAACACATATATATGGAATCTAAGGAAAAAAATGTTATGAAGAAGCCAGTGTTTAGACGGGAATAAAGACACAGACATACTAGAGAATGGCCATGAGGATATGGGGAGGGGGAAGGGTAAGCTGTGACAAAGTGAGAGAGTGACATGGACATATATACACTACCAAACGTAAAATAGATAGCTAGTGGGAAGCAGCCACATAGCACAGGGAGATCAGCTCGGTTGTTTTTGACCACCTAGAGGGGTGGGATAGGGAGGGTGGGAGGGAGGAAGACGCATGAGGGAATTGATATGAGAACATACGTATATGTATAAGTGATTCACTTTGTTATAAAGCAGAAACTAACACATCATTGTAAAGCATTTATACTCCAATAATGATGTTAAAAATCAACTAACCATATATGCATGGGTTTATTTATGGATTCTCAGTTCTATTTCATTGGTCTACATATCCATATTTATGCCAGTGCCACACTATTTTGATTACTGTAGCTTTATGTTTTAAAATAGGCAAGTTCCAACTTTGCTCTTGTCACGATTGTTTTAGCTATTTGTGGTCCCCTGCAATTCCATATGAATTTAGGATTGGCTTTTTTTATTTCTGTAGAAAAGGTCATCAGGATACTTCAGATAGTTTTGGAAGTGGTAATGAAAGTGGGGCTAAAAACAGAAGGATTGCATGAAAGTCTGTTTAAGAAGCATTTAGATTTCCAGATCCCCTCCTCATTCTGTAAACTGGGTGATTTATCTCCTGTTTCCTGGCAAAAGACTCAAGGATTACTTTTAGAAGAGGGTAAAACAGGGTCTCTGGAATGGGGAACTGTAAGTATAATTGAGATTAGGAATCCTATGTTGCAACAGGGAGTTAAGAGAACATGTTCAAACAGATTATCATTCTCCTGAGTAAAGTCTCTAACGTGAAAGATAAAGTGGGATGAGAAGAAACTTGAAGGAAACTATGCAGTAAGAGGAAACCTCTTTTAAAAGCTATTAACCATTTCTCAGAAGATAATATATTCACGAAACAAGAACAGAACGCAATTTTTAAAACAACAGAAAATATGCTCTTGGAAATTAAAAATACATCAGCAGAAATGAAAAACTTGTTGGAAGGTTTGGATGATATGTTTGAAGAAATCTTCCAGGAAGTAAATGCAAATAATTAATTAATATGGGGTGGGGGGCAGGGAAGGAAAGGAGGGAGAGAGAGAGAGAAAAAGAGAGAGAGAGAGAGAGAGGATTAGGGAAGGAATGAGAAGAAACAAGAGGTCCAGACCAGAAGAGCTAATTTCCAAATAAAAGGGATTCCAGAAAGAACAGGGGAAAAGGAAAGAAATGATCAAAAAGTAAAGAAAAATCCCCAGAACAGAGGTTTATAAATTTCTAGCTAGAGCAAGGGCAAGAGTATGCCTGGCAATTTCAAGGAACAGCAAGGAGGTCAGTGTGGCTTGACTAGAGTGCATGAAGGGAGAGTGGAAGAAGAGGTCAGAGAGTTGACAGGGGCAACAAGTAAGGGATCTAAGGATTTGGACTTTTACTCTGAGTAAGATAAGGAATCACTGCAGGATTTTGAGCTGATGAATGATATGATTTGACTTACATTTTTAAACTTTTAATTTTCAAATTATAAAGACTATTGCAAAGATAGTTCAGAAGGTCTTGTGCTCACCCAGTTTCCTGTAATGGATGAATCTTACATAATTATAATACAACATTATATTGTACTCTGTGTGTGTAAACAGGAATTTGACATTTTTTGCATTGTCTTGTGTATCATTCTATGTCATTTTATCATGTGTAGATTCATGTAACCACCACAATCAAGATACAGAATTATTCCATTGCCATACAGATCTCCCTCATGCTTCCCCTTTGTAGTTGTACTCCCCACTTTCCCTGCCACCATCCCTAATCCTTACCAACAAGTAATAATCTTTTTTTCCATTTCTCTGATTTTGTCATTTCCAGAGCATTATAAAAATGAAATCATACAGTATATCACATTTTAAGATTGGACTTTTTCATTCAGCATAATGACCCTGGAACCCATCCAAGTTGTTGCATGCACCAATAGTTTACCGCTTTAGGTTGCTGAATAGTATTCAATGGCATGGATGTACCACAGTTTGTTTAACCATTTATCTATTGACATACAGTGTGTGACTGGCTTTTTCCACTCAACATAATGCCCTTAAGGCCCATACAAGTTGTGTATACCAAAAGTTCATTTCCAGTGTTTGGCTATTACAAATAAAGCTGTTATGAACATATGGGTACAGGTTTTTGTGCAGACATATTTTCATTTTGTTAGGGTAAATGCTTAGGAGTCAAAATTCCTGGGTCATATGATAAGTGTATGCTTAGTTTTTTAGGAAACTGAAAAGCTGTTTTCCAGGGTGGCTGTACCATTTTACATTCCACCAGCAAAGTATGACAGATCCAATTTCACCTCAGTTTTGCCAACATTTGGCACTATCATTATTTTTAATTTTAGCTGTTCTAGTGGGTGTGTAGAGATGTCCCAACATAGGCACAATTTGCATTTCCTTAATGGCTAATGACATTGGACATATTTTCTCATGTTTATTTGTCATCCATATATCCTCTTCAGTGAAATCTTTTTTTTTACCAATTTTCTAATAATTAGGTTGTTTGTTTAATAGAGAGTTTTGATAGTTCTATATATATTCTAGATATGAGTCCCTTGTCAGATTTGTGGTTTGCAAATATTTTCTCCCAGTCTTTAGTTTGCCTTTTAATCCTCTTAACAGGGACTTAGAGCAAAATGTTAATGAAGTCCAATTTATCAAATTTTTTTATTTTCTGTTTTTGGTGTCATGTCTAAAAACTCTTCACCAAGCCCTAGGTCCCAAAGATTTCTCACACATTATCTTATGAGGGTTTTATAATTTTATGTTTACATTTAAATTTATGACCCATTTTGTGTTAATTTCTACATAAGGTGTGAAGTCTAGGTCAAGGTTCACTTTTCCCCTATAGATATCTAATTGCTCCAGCACCTTTTTGTTGAAAAGACTATCTTTCCTCCATTAAATTTTTTGCACCTTTGTCCAAAAAAATGAGTTGGCTGTATTTGTGTGTAGATAGGTTACCTATTTCTGTGTTCTCTATCTGTTCCATTGATCTCTGTGTCTATCTTTCCACTGAAACCACAGTCTTAATCACAGTGGCTATACAATGTGTTAAAGTCAAGTAGAGTGATTCTTCCCACTTTTTTTCCTTTTCCATAATTGTTTTAGCTGTTTTATTAGTTTCCTAGGGCTGCCATAACAAATTATCTATCACAAACTTGGTGGCTTAAAACAATGGAAATTTATTCTCTTACAGTCCTGGAGACCAGATGTCTGAAATCAAGGTGTTGGTAGGGTTGCCCTCCCTCCAAAGGCTCTAGGGGAGAATCCTTTTCCTCTTCCAGTTTCTGGTGGCTCCAGGTGTTTTTTGCCTTGTGGCTGCATAACTCCAATCTCTGCGTCCATCTTCAAATGGCCTTATCCTCTGTGTCTGTGTCTTCTCTTCTGTCTCTTATAAGGATAGTTGTCATTGCATTCAGGGCTCATTCAGATAATCCATGATGCTCTCATCTCAAGATCCTTGACTTAATCACAATTGCAAGGATCCTTTTACTGAATAAAGTCACATTCACAGGCTTTGCGGGTTAGGAAGTGAGCATATATTTGTGGGAGGTGGGGACAACATTCAACCCACTGTAGTTATTCTAGTTCCTTTGCCTTTCCATACAAATAGAATAATCTTGTCTAACTACAAAAAAAATCTTGCTGGGAATTTTGACAGAAATTTTATTAAACTTATATATCAATTGGGGAGAACTGATATCTTTACTATGCAGGGTCTTCTAATCAACGAGCACAAACTGCCTCTGTTTAGTTAGATCTTCTTTGATTTCTTTCATCAGCATTTTGTATTTTTAGCATACAAGTCCTATACATGTTCTGTTAGATTTACATGTAAGTATTGCATTTTTAAGTGACTGTACATTTTAAATTTACATAATCTTAATTTCAGCTTCCAGGTATTGATTGTTAGTATACAGAAATACAGTTGATTTTTTTGTATGTTGATCTTGTATCCTATAGCCTTGCTGAAGTCACCTATCAGTTCCAGGAGCTGTGGTCAGACTGGGTCATTTCTATTTTTCTATCTTCAACTTCTCTGATTATTTTCTCATTTGTCTTCTCTGCTGTTGAACCCATCCACTGAGTTTTTTGTTTGTTTTGGTTTGGGTTTTTTGGCACTGCATGGCTTGTGGGATCTCAGTTCCCTGACCAGTGATTGAACCCAGGCCACAGCAGTGAAAGCCCGGAATCCTAACCACTAGGCCACCAGGGAACTCCCTCTATTGAGTTTTTAATTTTAGTTATTTAAGATTTTAGTTCTAAAATTTTCATTTTGTTCTTCTTTATATCTTCTATTGCTTTGCTGAGAATTTTCTTTTTCATTTATTTCAAGTGGGTTTACAATTGCTTGTTAAGCATTTTTATAATGGTTCTTTTACACTTGTCAGAAGATCTTATCATCTATTTCATCTTGCTGTTAGCATCTGTTGATTGTCTTTTCTTATTCAATTTGAGATCTTTTCCTGGTTCTTAGTACAAGTGCTTTTTTTTATTGAAACCTGGACACTTGGGTATTGTTATGAGACTCTGGACCTTAGTTAAATCTTTTGTTGGAGCTGGCCTCTTCTGAGAAGACCCTGATAAGGGAAATTAGGGTGCCACAACATTACTGCTAGGTGGGAGTGGAAATCCATGTTCTCCACTTGGCTTTCTCTGACACCACCATGTTGAAGGTTGCAGTTTCTCATCACAGCCCACAAAGAGTCTAGGCTCTTCACTCAGTCTTTGTTAGTGAGGGTAGGGGTGGAGCCACAGTTTTTCTGCGCTTGGCTGGAGTAAAATGGTCATCGTCTAAAGGTTTTCTCTGTTTCTAAGTTACCCCTTTATGGATCCTTTAGCTAGAGAAAGCAGGCTTTTCTTGGATCTTTTTCTGTCTGCATCTGTTGGTGTTTGTGGATTGCCAGCTTCTCCAGTATCCAGTCTGGATGTATGAGGCAAAACAAAACAAAACACAAACAAACCAAGGAACTTATCACTGTGCTGTTTCTCAGGTGCCAATGCCCTTAGCTGATTTGCCTTCTCTCTGCCTTTCAAAGTCTTGTGTTTGTTTATATGTAATACCCAAGTTGTATTTAGTGGATGGAACAGAGAAAAGTATGTCTTCTCCATCTTCCCTCAAGTGGAAGTCTCTGACTTATATTTTTAAAAAGATCTCCCTTGATACCATGTTGAAATTAGATTATAGAGAAGCAATGGAGGAAACAGCGAGATGGGTTAGGAGGCTATTGTAATTTGCCAGGTGAGAAATGATGATGGTTCTGGCCAAGGTGGTAGCAGTGGAGATGGTGAAAAGTGGTCAGATTTTGGAAATACTTTGAAGGAAAGCCAATGGGATTTGCCTACAGCTTGGATATGGGGTGTGAAAGAGGTGAATCAAGGACTCCCTAAGGTTTTTGGCTTAAGAAACTGAAAGGATGAAGTTGCCATCTACTAATATGAGGGAGACCAGGAGAGAAACAGTTTTGAGGAGGGAAGATCAGGCGTTACATTTTGGATATATTTCCAAGTGAAAATGTTGAGTTGGCAGTTGTATATTACCTTTCCCCTCTTTCCCACCTATTTATTCCTTCTGCAACTCCAATTACTCCTTTGTAAGACCTTCTCATTCTGTCCTCCATATATCCTAGCCTCTTTTTTCTCTCTTTAACTCTATGTTGCTATCTGCTGAGTAATTTCCAAAGATCTGTGTTCCAATTAAATGATCTCTTCAACAGTATCTAATCTGTTTAACTCATTCACTGAGTTTTAATTTTCAATTACTGCATTTTTCATTTCTAGAAGTCAGCTTTAGTTCTTTTTTCAAATCTGCCTCTTTTTAAAAATAGTGCTTTGTTCTTTTATGTTTTTTATTTCTTCTTTTATGTTCTTAATCAAATTTAACATAATTAACTCTTAGATTCTTCAATTATCTGAAGTTCATAAAGGTTTAATCCTACTGTTTGTTGTTTGATGACTATTGCTTATTGTGGATTATTTTGTTCACATTCAACTGGGTTTTATCTATGAAATTCCTGTTCAGCCTGGCTTGCAAGCATGTTCATACTGAGGTTTGGTGTTTGCTTTTGTCAGATCCCCCAGAGAGATCAGGTTTTCTGTTAATTTTACAAGTTGTAGGTTCTCAGCCCATGTAAGTAGTATGGGCTTGAACCACAAACACATGTGAAGCTCAGTTACACAGTTAAGAAAAAGTTGTCCCCCATCCAAAGCCCAAGTCAAGACAGACAAGCTGCCTCATTGTGTCCTTATGCCAGTAGGAAGGCTATTTTCTCATCCTTTTCCTTGAGGGTATAGCTCTTTAAGGGACTCTTCATCTCAAGAGCTCATCTCTTATCTCTTTTGTGTTAAGACACAATCTCCTGGGTGCTACTCATTATATTTCTTGAACTGGGTAATGATTACAGGGATGTGTTCACTTTATGACAATTCCTTAATCTGTACATTTTGAATTTGTGCCCTTCTATTTATGTATATTATACTTATTATACTTCAATTTAAAATTATATAAAAATCTAAAAATATTAAAAAACCCTCAACATGTCAGTTCTCTCCAAATTGGTCTATAGATTCAATGCAATTTCTTTCAAAATACCAGCAAGGTATGTGTAGGCACAGAAAAGCTTATTCTAAAATTTATATGAAAAGGCACAGGCCCTAGAATAGCTCAACCATTTTGAAAAAGAAGAATGGAGTGGGAGGAATAACTCTATTTGATATTAAGGGTTACTATATAGCTACAATCAAAACAGTGTGGTATTGGTGGAAGTATAGAAGCCTAAGATTAATGGGACAGACTAGACATGACAGAAATAGACCCACACAAGTACGGCTACCTGAGTTTTGACAAAGGGACAAAAGCAATTCAACAGAGACACTTTTTTCAACAAGTGATGTTGGTACAATTGAACACCTTATGGGCAGAAAAAGAACCTTGACCGAAACCTCTTACAGTATACAAAAAGTATCTCAAAATGGATCATAGATCTAAATGTAAAACACAAAACTTTTAGAAGGTTAACATAGGAGAAAAATTTCATGACCTAGGGTTAGTCAAATAACTCTTAAACATGATGATCCATAAAATAAATAAAATTGGAATTTATCAAAATTAAACACTTGCTCAGCAAAAGATACTGATAAGAGAATAAAAAGACAAGCTACAGACTGGGAGAAAATATTTGCAAATCACATATCCAACAAAGAATTTGTATCCTACATATATAAAAAGCTCTCAAAGCTCAATAGCAAGAAAACAAACAACCCAATAAAAATAATCAAAAGACTTCAACAGGCACTTCACCAAAGAGAATGTATAAGATGACAAATGAGCACAAGTGGAAGCACTGTGTTGTGTGCAGCCATCTGTTTTTTTTTAATTAATCCCAAACTCCCAGTTCTTCCCTCCCCTACCTCACTCCCCCTTGGCAACCACAAGTTCTCTATGTCTGTGAGTCTGTGTGTGTGGGTGGGGGGGTATTTTTAAATACATTTATTTATTTATTTTTGGCTGCATTGGGTCTTCATCACTGTGCATGGGCTTTCTCTAGTTGCAGAGCATGGGCTTTAGGCATGCGGGCTTCAGTAGTTGTGGCACGCAGGCTCAGTAGTTGTGGCTCGAGGGCTCTAGAGCAATGGAATGGCTCAATAGTCGTGGCGCACGGGCTCAGTTGCTCCACAGCATGTGGGATCTTCCCGGACCAGGGCTTGAACCGGTGTCTCCTGCATTGGCAGGCAGATTCTTAACCACTGTGCCACCAGGGAAGCCCTGTGAGTCTGTTTCTGTTTTGTAGATAGGTTCATTTGTGCCACATTTTAGATTCTACATATAAGTGATATCATATGGTATTTGTCTTTCTCTTTCTCACTTACTTAGTATGATAATCTCTAGGTCCATCCATGTTGCTGCAAATGGCATTATTTCATTCTTTTTTGTATATATGTACCACATCTTCTTTATCCATTCATCTGTCAATGGACATTTAGGTTGTTTCCATGTCTTGGCTACTGTGAATAGTGCTGCTATGAACATAGGGGTGTATGTATCTTTTTGAATTATAGTTTTGTCTGGGTATATGCCCAGGAGTGGGATTGCTGGGTCATATGGTAACCCTCTTTTTAGCTTTTTAAGGAACATCCATACTGTTCTCCATAGTGGCTGCACCAACTTACATTCCCAACAACAGTGTAGGAGGGTTTCCTTTTCTCCACACCTTCTCCAGCATTTGTGATTTTTAGACATTTTAATGATGGCCATTCTGACCGGTGTGAGGTGGTATCTCATTGTAGTCTTGATTTCTCTATTTCTCTAATAGTTAGTAATGTTGAGCATATTTTCATGTGCATACTGGCCATCTGTATGTCTTCTTTGGAGAAATGTCTATTAAGTTCTTCTGCCCATTTCTCAATTGGGTTGTTTTTTGTTGTTGTTGTTTTTAATTTTATTTTTGGCTATGTTGGGTCTTTGTTGCTGCATGTGGGCTTTCTGTAGTTGCAGCAAGTAGGGGCTACTCTTCATTGTGGTGCACAGGCTTCTTATTGCGGTGGCTCCTCTTGTTGCAGAGCACAGGCTCTAGGTGTGTGGGCTTCAGTAGTTGTGGCACGTGGGCTCAGTAGCTGTGGCTCATGGCCTGTAGAGTGCAGGCTCAGTAGTTGTGGCACATGGGCTTAGTTGCCCCACATCATGTGGGATCTTCCTGGACCAGGGCTCGAACCCATGTCCCTGCCTTGGCAGGCGGATTCTTAACCACTGTGCCACCAGGGAAGTCCCTAGTTGTTTGGTTTTGTTGTTGCTCTTGAGTTGTATGAGCTGTTTGTATATTTTGGAGATTAAGCCCTTATCTGTCATATCATTTGCAAATATTTTCTCCCATTCCGTAGGTTGTCTTTTCGTTTTGTTTTGATGTTTTCTTTTGCTGTTGTGTGAAGCCATCTTTTAACCATGAAGAAATATCCTGAAGACAAAGCTAACACATACGAAAGCTCTGATTAAACTGTGCCTAAAATCCACATACTTTTAGGCTTTTCAATTACATAAGCCAATGTCCCATGCTTGACTTGCATTTTCTGTTACTTGCAACTTAAAATATCTTTGTGTCTACCACACATATAATCAAAGTCAACATCATTCAAGATTTAAGTCCTTTCACCTCCAGGTACATTTTCATGGCTCCTAAATGCTCTTCCTCCCTTTTTCCTTTGAGCTCCTCCAGTCCCTCCCAAGAGTCTGAGCCACTCGCTTTATCTCTCCTCCTTCCCCCCACCCACACACACCCCAAACCCTTGTGGAACTTCTGTGTTGTTTTATCTCACTTTCCACTCTTTCCTCTGTTATAGCACTGACCCTGGTACAATGCAACATTCAACATCTGTCACATGGAATTATGACCGTGTTTCTCTCTGTCTCCCCCACAAGATTGTTAGTTCCTGAGGGCCCGGCAGTCCCTTGACTTAATTCCTCTCTGCCTCACCATTTCATGAATTGACCCATAAAGATGAGGCTCAGGAGGGGTAGAGGAGGGAGGTTGAAAGGCATCCATCCATCCAAGCTTGTTTACTAATGCTTGTGTATACCCCATGGCTACCTGCCTTCATGACTTTGCTGAAAAGGGAAGCCACCCAGACTCTCCTCCTGGATCATCTATTTTCAAATCCTACCCTTTCAAACTCAAGGCCTACTGTGGCAGGAAGAAGGGCTGTGATTGGGAAGAGACATCTGGGAACTTTCTGGATGGATGGTAATGTTCTGTGTCTTGATAGGGGTGTGGGTTACACAGGTATATACATTTATGAAAACATGAAATTATACTCTTAAAGTATGTGAAAGTTGTATTCATTGTGTGAATATTTTAGCTAAAAAAGAATCACAAACATATATTGAACTCTAGTTTATGGCATGCATGCAGAAGTGTTTAAGAGAATGGGTTGCAGGTATCAAATTTTGAAATGCATAAAAAATAAGATGGGTTGATAGATGAATAGATAGATATATTTGACAAAGCAAGTGTAGTAAAACACTGATGTAGAATCTAGATGGTAAATATATGGGTATTCACTGTATAATTACTTTGATTTTCTGAATTCTTGAAAATGTTCATAGTAAAATATCAGGGAAATAAAAAAGGGAGGTGTGGGTTAACATCTCTAGTATCTTCATAGTCACTGCCCTGGTTTAGACCTCACTGCATCTTAATTGGAATCTTGCAACCACCCTCACACTGGCCTCCACACTAACCCGCTTTTGTCTCTCCCCACCCCAAGGATCGCCAGAAAGAACGTTCTGAAACATAAATCAGACCTTCATGATTGCGTTCCTGCCAACCTCTTCAGCTTCATCTCCCAACATTTGCCATCTCACCCCAGTACACCAACTCAACTCAAAGTCTTGTAGTTCCACCCACAAACCAGGCTGCTTTGATTTTCTACTTTTGCTTATGCTGTTCCTTTTGCTTGTAATGCTCTATTCCAACTCATCCTTCTGCCTTCCCTTGCCTGGTGAATTGCCCTTCAATAGTCAACTCAGGTGTTGTTTCTTCCTAGAAGACTTTCCTGCTCCTCACACTGGGTTTGGTCTCCTTCCTTCATGCTCCCATAGCACCCTATACTTATTTGTAACAGTATTTATCCTAGTATTGCTGTACTTGGGTTTCCATGTCTGTGTACTAAACCACATGTTCCTTAGGATTAAGTCCTCCAAAGGCATGCACAGGGCCTGACACAAAATAAGCTTTGATAAACCATTGTAGAACTGAACTAATGATATTGAACTGGCATGGATGATACTCTGGCACCTTCCAGCAACTTTGTGTCATAGATTTAGTTGTATTTCCTCTACAGAGTGTAAGGCTCACCACACCTATTGACTCAGCTATCTTTCTATGTCCTTCAAACATGTTCCTCATGAAGCCAACTTGATTTCCCACCCCAGGTTGAAACATTCTGATTCCTTTAAAGGCTTACTTTCTCTGTAATCTTTATAAGATTATAGGCCTTGTTGGGCAAATTTTAACAGGTGAAAATTAAACTAGATTTACCAATGACCTGAGTGCTCGTCATAGAATTAAGTTCTTTAATGACACTGATATAATTCCTCCCAACAATACTATGAGGTAGGAATTGTATCTTCATGTTATAGATGATTAAACTGAGTCAAGGAAACATGAAGTAGCCAGCTCAAAATCCCATAGGTGGCAGAGTTGGAATCGAGTCATTGGTTTTCTCAGCTCCCAGGTACATCCTCCTTCCACCACAGCCCATTGTCTCCAGGTTGGGCCAGGTTTGAAAAGCCTTGAAACCCAGAAGGTGTAATAAGCAGTGGGAAGCCATGGATGTTTTTATGCAGAAAGAGATGATGAAGAGAGGACTTTGGGGAGATAACCCTGAAAGGCTCTGTATGTTAGAATGGAATGGAATGTGACGGAGGCTTGCTGGACTCCTGACAAGGAAAATATAAAATGAGTATTGTATCTCTCTTATCACATTCATTGGTGAGTGCTGGCATTATGTTGTGGTCCTATAGGAAAGGAGAGCTTTCTTGAGAGTTAAAAAGCTGAAAATGGGGATAGAGGGGTGCAACTTCTATCACTTGGGTTGTATAAGTGGCTGACTCCATGGTTATGCCTCCTGAAAATGGCCTGGAATATCCACCCTTTATGAGATGTAGAAGTCAAGAAAAGGTCAGAATCGACTGCAGAGTTGGGTGAAGACTTCCTTAGGGAAGTGGCATTTGATGGGGCATTAGAAGATAAGATGGTGCCCTCCCCATCCCTCTTTCAGTAACTTCCTCACTCATCTCCCTATCTTCATCTCTCTCCCTCCTAATCCACTCCTATGACTGGCAAGGGGATCTTTTTAAAAAGCAAGTTGGATCATGCCATTTTCTGCTTAAACCCCTTTAATGATTCTGTCATTCATGGGATACAGCTATGTCTTTTGACAAACATCAAATTACATATCCTCCATTATCTGAGGTTTTAAAATAAATATTGTGCCTAAAAACTAATCAATTTGGATCATATGCCTTCTCAAACTATACATTCCTTCTTGGAGACTCTGCATATGTTCCCCCAGATGAAAGTTACAGCTGCAGTTATACTAAATTGCCTGTCCTCTATATGCACATGGATTTTTCTTTTTGCCTCCACTTCTGTTTTTATTCATGCTATTGCCTTTGTTTGGAATACTCTTCCCACTGTTCTCTGCCTGACTGGCTAATTTTCATCCTTCAGCTCAAACACCACCCCTGACAGGAAGCCTTGTCTGAACTCCCAGCTTCCCTGGGACAGATTCCCTGACCAGCATCCTGTGCTTGTCTCTATCATCACATTGTACCATATGGTGCTCTTCTCCTCCACTCAGCTTACTGGAGACAAGTGCCATTTCAGCCAACTGGGTGTGAACGGGGTCCTGATGGAAAGGGAGGAGCCTGTGTACTTGAGGCAGGGAACACAATACAGGCAAGCAGAAGTGTGTGTGATGTGTACTCAGGACAGGTCAGGGCTAGAGGATTCAGTATGAGAATTAACAGCATCCAGAAAGTTTAGGAGTGACCATGCATTAGAGGGCTCCATAGGTGAGATCATTCCATCTGTATCAAGACAAGCAATCTCCCCCAAATTACTTGGTTAATCATTGAGAAGGCAGGCTCTTAGTGACAAGTCCTATGCACTTTCCCACTCCATATTGAAAAGAGAGAAGACTGAAGTTGGGTGTTCTTGTTCTCCTTCCATTTGTTAGAAGCCTCTCATCTGCTGGTACCTCCTGCATAAATGAGTAAGGTGACCAAGACTCTAGCTTCTCCTCTAAACTGAGGCTGGTGACAATGCTTTGGCCCCTTACTGGAAAGGGTGGGGTGGGAGTTGGTGACAGAGAGAACCCAGCCCACCATTCCTGCAAGGACTCTAAAATCCCTCCTCTCTTCCCTGTTGCCTCTCTACCAGGAGACACAGTTCCCCCATGCCCCAGACAAGAACCTTCTCTATCCAAATCCTGCCCAATACCAAGATTCACATTGGGAGAGCTGGAGGAGGTCATTTAGCCGGTAGGTGCCAAACCCAGCCAGCCTCACCCCAGAGCCTACAGAAGCAAAATCTCCAGGATGAAGAAATCCTGATTGGGTTCAAACTTCTTTTACAGTGACCCTCAGACAGTAAGCAGCCTGCTGTCGGTCACAGAGTCCAGGTGGTGGTAAATTTGGAACTGAGGCTTCTGACATCACCCCAAGGGCTCTCCTCAGGACACAACTCTCAATGCTACGTCTTGCACACAGGTGCTCAATAAACTTCTGTTGGGTCATTGAGCTGCTGAAATTTTTCTAACATGATGAGAGGAAAGAACATGAATTTTGGCATCAGGGAGATCCTGTTGTGGAAGGCCAGTGGCAAGCTTCAGTCTCCTTCACTGTAAAATAGGGCTAGTAACTATCTCCTGGGGTTGTCAGTGAGAATTAAATGACATATCCTAGGTAAAATCCCTAGCCCAACGCCTGGCACAGAAGAAGCACTTAAATGGTAGTGGTTATCAGTGAGAGGTGCTAGAACAGAGTAATAAGAACACAGACTGTGGAACCAGGTTGGCTCCACAACGTATGATGTGTGATGCCGGAAGTTTCCTTTGCCTGTTTCCTCATCAGTAGCATGAGGATACTGGTGATGATGAAATGAATCAATATACATAGAACACTAAGAGCAGTATCTGGCAATAATTATATCCCTTGCACTGGCCCTAAACACAGTAATCAAGTTCAGCTTGGAGAAACATGTCAGAGAGAGAGAGAGAGAAGGGGAAGAAAAAATAAAACCCCACAACTTCACATTCACAGAAAGAGGATACAGGTATAGTCAGTAAAAACTGCCCATGGAAGCCATGGAAAGCCTTCCCAACAAACTTGTCAGGCCCCTTTGAATTGTTGCACCCCCTTCTTTTCTGCTCACTATACTTTTGACTGTTTTTGGTGTGTGAACTGTGTCTCTTGTGAGGGCAGGGATCCTGTCCCCTCCCCACCTCAGGCATAAGGCTGTGCACTAGGGAAGAGGTGAGTTGATGAGAGAGACAGAATGTAAAGAGAAGGCAGTACTCCTGGACCCCAACACCCCACCACTCCCACCACCACCAAAAAAAAAAAGAATGCTGAGCAAAGCAATTGCCAAGATAAATCACTTTTATCTCTATAGGAAAGGGAGGATCTAAAAAAAATATATAAATTACATTAGTAACACAACATAAGAAAAAAACAGGGGAAAAAAAACCAACAGAGAAGTCTGTATGATGCTATTCTAACCTGTTTATAAAAAGGCCCTGCATCAGAAATTCACAATCCTACCCACTTCTAAAAATATATTTAGACATGTACAGAAGCGGTGGGCTTGTTTTTAAATTGCTTTTTTGTAAAAATATATTAAAGGTGAATAGAAATCCTCTCTCCCTGCCCCCTATCCAAGCCCCAGCTCTGTGCTGGGGATTGGAGACCAGAGGTAACTCTCTCATCATGTTCTAAACCTTGGTTACAACCACTCCCAACCTCTCCCCAACTCACTTCACTTAGAACCTGAAACATTTAAAAAAAAAAAAAAGCACACTAGCCTCTTTGGAAAAGCGTAAATCTGAGGGTAAACTTGCTTTTCATTTAAAACACAAAACAACAAACAGCCAGCTCTGAGAGCCCAACTAAATTAAACAGAAACCCAGTCAAATGGAGGTTGGGTTTCAGCTCCACAAAACTTTTAACAAAGAAACAGAAGGGAAAGAGGCCTGGAACCAGGGGGGATATGCTAGCAATTAGCTGCCTTTGAAGGATCAAGGGGAGGGGGGTGTTAATGGGCAGAAGGGCTGGGGTCCTGGTCTTGGTTACAGCAGTCAGGGCCTAGTCAGGCAGTTGCCTACACAGGGACACAGGCTGCCCTCCTTCCCTCCCCTCACTACCCTCTGTTGCTTTGAAATCCCTAAGAAAAGCAAAGCTGGGCAGAAACAGAGGGAAGGGGAGTGGGAACCTCACGTGCTAAGGGGGAGGTAGCCAGGCTTTTTTGCCTTTGGTGTGAATAGATGGAGGACTGCTTGGCCCCTGGGGCCCCCAAGATAGGAAAAGGAAATGGGGCTAAGGGACCCCTGATTCCAAGGAAGGAGAGTAGATGGGCTGTGGAGAAAAGAAAGACAAACTGGAGACACGAAGACAACCAGGGAAGCCTCACATATTCCCTGTGGCCTGCACAGTAGCTGTTAAGTTCCCCAGAAGCACTGAGAAAACTGAGGTGAAGTTAAAGTGGGGGGTAGAAGACAATGAAGCACTCCACTTGGGCAGTGCCGAAATGGAGAGAGGGAGACATTCTCCATCCAGTCCAGGTCACCAGGGAGGCAAGACAGGTGGGAGGTGGAGGGAGCTGGGGGAGGGTGAGGGAGGGGGTGGGCACTGTCTGGACAATAGAAACATTCACAAAGGGAAGAGGGGGTGGGAGGTTCAGATGATCTGCTCCTTTACAGGTGGGCATCTCCGCTCCTAGGCTCGGGCTCCCCCCACATCAGCACTCTGCTTGAGCGTCCACCTGACATCTGGGAGTGTAAAGGTCCAGGAGTGAAGATGTGAGTTCTGAAGTCTTCTTCAGACCAAGACCTCAAGGTGGGGAGAGAAGCAGGGAGGCTCCTGATGGAGAACCTGGGGTGAGCTGTCCTGCCACATCCTCTCCAGAAGGTCCAGGCTGTGCTCTGTGGTACGGGTGAAGGGATCAGGCCGTAGAGCAAGGGCTATCTGCTTCAGTGGCAGATGCTTTCAAGGCGTTTGGGAGATGGTTTTTGCATCCTGGGGCCCAGCCAAAGCTATGCGGATAATGTTCTGCAGGACCTCAAACTCTAGGCAAATCCCTGGAGCTCACCCTGGGAGAGGTGGCTTCGTCTGTAGCCACCCAAAAGTAGTTTCCTCCAATGGGCTACAAAGTCTCGGTCAAAGTCTTGGGTGTTGGTCCTCTCCCCACCTTGAGAAGTGACAGGAATCTCTCTTCCTCCCGAGGATGAATGAAGTCAGCCCATGGCCTTTCTAGGCCACTCTGGAAATGGCCCACGGTGACGCAGCAAGAAGACTCTGGGCCCTCCTCTTTATTTCCATGAAGCATTTGGCAAGAGGGGGCAGAGGCCAGAGCCTTCTCCCAGGAACGAGTCTTGAGTGGGACACATCCATTGGGCTAAGAGGAGGCAGGAGAATGGGCAGAGGTGGGCAGGCTTCTGGAGACAGGGATGGAGCCACAGAAAGTGTTGAGCACTGGGCCTCCCACTTCATGACCAGGGAAATACCGAGGGGCCCAGGCTCTCCTCATGCCTCTCCTCGTCCTGCTTTCCAGCTTTAAGTGGGGATGACAGTAAAGGGCAGACAAAGCTGGTGAAAGGGAAATGGATTGGGGCAGCAGAAAAGAGGGCTCTAGTCAGCTGGAAACCTCTCCCATTTACTGGCTACTCAGAGATATGCAAAAGGCAGGCAGGATGCTCCAGTGGAAGTGGGGAAGGGAGTTGAGGGAGTAGGTGAAGGGGCCCATGGGAGAGTCCGTGCCTTTGGTCAGTTCCAAGAAAGCAGGACAATGCGCCTCAGCACCTTGTCCGGGGCAGGCAGGATCCAGGAGTGCCCCGAGAATTGACAACGGAGAAGGCAGTGGGGGTGAAGGGGTGAGGGGTAGGACACAAAGGGGATCACAGAAGCAGTTTGCCATTTCTGTGGATTTTCAGGATACGGCCGAGTCTCTGCTTTGCTGTAGCCAGGCCCTTTTTGGGACGCTTTCCTGTGGGGGAAGGGAGAGGTAAGCAAAGGGTATGGCAAGGGTGCCAGCAGCAGCTCCAGCACCAACTGTCCTTGGGCCACCCCCCTCCTCTGTTCCTCTGCCCACAGTCTCCCCATCCTTATGCCTGGCTCCAGGACCATCTTGGGCCAAGAGGCCCTCCTTAACTACTCCAATCCAACACCACATGCTTTGGCTCTTCCTCCTATGACCTCCTGCAGTGGCTACAGACTCCCTGGTTACTCTGTCTGGTTACTTTTCCCCACTGATTTCTTTGGTCCCAATCATTTTCCTTCCTAACTTCTGCAAGGTGATTGTGCCTCTCCATCTTCTTATCCTGCCCACCAGGATTGAACAAGTGCCTGGTTAGTGATTATAGCTCAGTGTCCCTGAAGTTGCCACTCCCAGGGCCTTGTTTCATTAGAAACCCCATCCTCATCATCCCAATGCCACACCAATCTCATCACCCTTGAGCTGTGTACTCTAGGGACTGGGCTTTCAGAGCCAAAGTGAGGAAAAGGAGGGCTTGAGCCCTCCCCGCTTCCTCTTTCCCCACATCAAATCACCTCATCACCACATCAATCACGTGTCCCATGTGACCTCCTCCATATTTGATCAATTTATCCCCTCCTTCATTCCCTCTGCCAGAGCCCTAGCCTCTCTTCACTGCAGCCTGGACTTGTGTATGTGCCTCCTTCCTAGACTTCCCACCTTCAACCCACCCTCCACTCTGGCCTACCGGAAGGATCTTCCCAAACCCACATCTGGGTTTGTCTCTGCTTAACACTAGTCAATGTCTCTTCATGGCCTATGAGGTCAAGTCCAAGTATCTTAGGTTGCCCATCACTGTCCCTCCCAGGTGTTCTCATTTACCAGAATGCTTAAGGGTTTGAAGCCAGTGACTCTAAGATCCTTCTCAGTTCTACAACCATATGGCAGTCATACCTGGTCCTGTTTGATTGCTCTGGGAGCCAACTGAAGGGCGCCGCTGGGTCAAGAAGACACCAGGGGCCATGGGTGTGGTGCTGCGGTTTGCCTGGGCCATGCCAAAGGCGTTGGGACGAGCAGTATACTCATGGTCAGCAAGACTTCCTGAGAGGGCCTCTTGTTTAGGCTCAGGGGGAGGCAGGGGTGAGGAGGAGGTGAGAAGTTGGGGTGTAGTGGCCAGAGTTGGGCCTGGTACTGCCACGCTGAGATTAGGCTCTTGAGGGCGAGGCTGTTCTACCTCCTTCAACAAAGGCTTCTTCTTGATATATTTCTTCTTTTGGGCCTTCTGTAGCTCCTGAAACACAAGCCAAATGGGAGGGGAGAATTTAGGAGTGAAGAAAAGAGAAGAAAATTTCCCAGAAAGGAATCTAGACGGTGGTCAGTGTGGTTCTACAACCTGCCCCTACTCCAAGCTTAGCCTGGATATATGTACACACAACACACAGGCCTTCCAATACCTCAGGTCCTTTGGTATCAACCATTCTTAAGTCAACACTGCTACTAACCAGTACAGTGGCAACAGAAGGGTAAATGAGTTTAGAGACTTGGGTTTTGGTCCTAGAATTGCCACTTATGAGGTGAACCATGGACATGACTAATAATAATAGCTAAATTTACACCAGCAGCTGAGGCACTTTATATGTTTGACCTCATTTACTCCTTAGAACAGCCCTGAGAAGGAAAATCCCTCAGTTTATAGATGAGAAAACTGAGGTACAGGGATATTAAGAAACATGAGCCCAAAGCCTCACAGCTGAACAGTTGTTGGGTTCAGGATTCAACTAGGTCTATGTGAACACCCACCCTGCACAATTCTCAAAATGGGACATCTGCGAGTGAAAGAGTAGCAGCTTTGGAATGAGATAAACTTGGGTTCAAATCTAGGCTTGTGCTCCCTAAGTTGGATGACCTTGGTCAAGTTACTAACCTTTCTGAAATTCAATTGCCTCATCTGTAAAATGGGCAAAACAATAGCTGGTTTTCAGGGCTGCTGGAAAGATTAAATAATGACATAAAACACATAGCACATAGTAGGTACTCAACAAATGAGAAACTATTATTCTATCTTCATCTCTTACAATGGTTTATCTTCTTCTTGCTGGTCTTTTCTTTTAATAGAGGACAGTCTTCCAGGTCACTGGATCTTAAAATCTCAGTTTTGGATGGGAGGGATGAATAAGGAGTTGTGTCACTTCTCACAATATCTTGGATTTCATCCATCCATTGCTCTATGAATATACTATCCACTGTGTAGTGGGTACCTTTATAGTGGGCACCTGGACCCCTGAGAACCTGGAAAGGTGGTGCTGAGAGCATGTGAACGACTTCACCTTCTGAAATGCTACACAGCCACAGAGACCAACTCAGTGATTACATTTCTTTGCCTTCTCTTGGCAACACAGGCCTACTCCTGCCTTCGGAAGATCTGACAGGCTGTGGCTACCTTAGGAATTTTTGTGGGACGAGAATAATAATATTAGTAATATATGCCAGGCACTGTTCTATAATTTAACTCATTTAATACTCCTATGAAGCATGAGAAAAAAAGAATTATAATTCCATTTTTATGAGAAGAAACTGGCACAGAGAGGTTAAGTCACTTTCCTAAGGTTATAGGAACAGTAAGTGGCCAAGCTGCGATTCAGACCCAAGCCATCTGTCTTCAGAGTCTCTTTTATCAGCCAAAATACTTGTTACTCCATCCATACCAAGAACTGCATTTCTGCCCCCATTTCTCTCATCTGAATCCAGAAATTATCTCTTCATACCTAGATCACATAGTTTAAAATTTTCTACCTTTGTTGCCAATCTCCCTTTCATATACATCATCCAGATCCCCCCCACAGAAGACTAGACTATCTTATGACAGGGCCACTTTCACCTTATCTCAAAAGGCCATCAGCAAGTCCCCACCCAAGTTCAGACTCCCTGGCCTGACATTTATGGTCATCCATCGTCTGGCCACTTATACCTAGCCAACCTGTAGTGATAATGATGAAAAGCTAATGTGTCTACAGTACTTACCGTGTGGCAAGTGCTGTTCTCAGAGCTTTTACATATATTACCTCATCTAATCCTCAGACAGAGTCTATGAGGAAACTGAGGCACAGAGAAATTAAGTAACTTGCTCAAGTGGGAGGGAGAAGATTTGAACTCAGGCAGGCTGGCTCCAGAATTCATTTTTTAACCTCTATTTATCTTACTCCATTCCCCAACAAGAAGCCTCCAATCCAAAAAGATCTGTTCATTCTTTTATTCATTCATTCATTCACTCAACCAACAATGACTAAACACATGCTTAACATAGTAGGGATACCAAGTCAAATTAGATATGTCTTCACCCTTGAGGCCCTTACAGTTTAATAAGGAACAAAGAAAAGTACACTTATGATTGTAAGTACCATGAGAATGCTATGGAAGCACAGAAGGCCACTGAAATAAACTGGTGGTGGATGGTGTGAAGGGGTGTTAGGTAAAGGCATCTGAGAGGGCATGATTCCCAATGGGCAGAGGGAACGGTTTGTGCAAAGGCACAGAGGCATGAGACAGTCTGATACATTGAATGAACAATGAGTACCGTAATGCAATAGTATGAGTGGTGTAAAGGGCATGCATGAAGGGTTGACACAAGGTCAGGGAGGAGAGGTAACCAGAGGGCAAATCAAGAGGGCCTTGTGTGCTTACCAAGGAATCCCCTTCTCCTGGAATGCCTCCCTTTCCCCTCCAAAAGCTTAGCCTGCAAAACCCTTCCCAATTTCAAATCTCTTCTTTGAGGTTATCTCTGATCAACTCCACAGAAGTGAGCTCCACAGAAGGCACTAAGAGTAGTTTTCAAACCTTTAATTAATTTGTTCATTTAAAGCAGTCAAACTTCCTTTTTTTACAAATTACATCTTACATGGCACTAGGATATACATAATAGAGAAAAGTTCTGGACAAAGAATGGCCGCCTGTACTGGTTGGTCTCTGCTGGCTTCCATCAATAGCCTCCAAAACATTTCTAAACTCTGGAACTCCACAGAACATCATATGAAAAACATCATTCTATTAAATTTTATTTAAATAGGATGTAATTACTGAATTATATAAACATTTAACTATTTCACTTTATTTTAATAGCAAGTAACATGAAATCTGAAGTTAGAGGATATGAGTTTGAATCTTGTCTCCTCCATTTACTGGCTGTATTATCCTGGACTAGTCACTTAAAGAGAGCCTCATTTTCTTCACCTGTAAAATGATGAAAATATTACCTATTGAAAAGGGTTATTGAGCAGATTACATGAGACACATGGAAGCACCTAACATAAAGCAGATGCTCAATAAATGCTCTAAGCTATAGGATGTGGCATGAGGATCTAAGGGGATACTGATAAGGAGAGAACCACAAGATTCACTTCCAACTGCTCTCAGGGTTGCCAAGCACATTTAAGAACTTTGAAAACTATAACATGCTAGGAAGTTAACTTGATTCTAGGACAAAAATTAGTGGGTGAAGTTTTCTTGGGAAGCATGGGGTGAAGATCAGGCAAAGTATTTGGTACAGAGGACAAGAAAAGCCTCTCTCCGAAAAAACCAAATTCCGATACAGATGAGAGACTGAGAAACTGAGTGTACTCAACTGAGTCACCTCCTTGGAGCTTCATCTGAAGACAAGAGCTCTCACCCAAGGACAGACTTGGTCCTTCCCATCTGAGAGGTTTTCACACACCCAGAAAGGCAAGTGATATTTTCAAGGGCTTTTCTCTGGCCCCCGATTTTCTTTCATCCTAAATCATTTCAACGGTGTGCTCTGTGGAAGTAGCTTGTCACTGAGTTGGTATATGTAGGATATAAGAGGGAGCTGGGATACTGCCATGGATAAAGATCACAAGTTACCCACTTCCCAATGAGACAATGGTAAGATCCTGTCAGCCTGGAGGTCTGAGTTTTGAGGCTCCAAATCAAACTGGAATCAGTGGCAGGGCCATTGCCTGAGTGTCAGCACTTACCTGCTGGGCCAACTTTGCAGCTGCTGCAGCCAAGCCTGTCTCAATGGAAGCTACCCGAGTCCCCTCACGCACAGGACGGTCCTGCTTTGGTAGAGTTGGGGTCACACGGGCTGCAGAAGGAACAGAATGAAGACATTTATCTGAATGACAATCATATTCCCTACCTCTGAGCCCCCCAAAGGTGGTCTCATTGGTTTTCCTGCTTCGAGCTTTTTACAAAGCCAAAGCTAATTCACAAATGCCCAAGGTACACAAAGCACACACTGATTAAAAGATAAAAGTTAATTTCCCTGAATTGGCATGTAAAGTTGTCCATGTTCTACTCCCTACCTACCTCCCCAACCTTATTTCCATTCCCATATCCTCAGCTTCTCCAGACAGAATGGCTTCCTTATTACACCTCCAGAACATGTACAGCTCATCCTCTCTCCCTGTGCCTTCATCCTCATCATCTACACTGCCTGGAGTACCCTCTTCCCTTTTTTCCACCTCTTTAAAACCTGTCCATTATTCAAAAGTAAGCTGAAATCAATCTTCTGTGCAAAACGGCTAGGACCTCTTTGGCTCACACTGAACCCTCCCCTCCCCTGAACTTAGGTACAAGTCACTTAATACATAGCACATACTATCCTGTCTCATTCCCTAATGCTGATGTGTGTTAATCTATCTAATAACCAGGCTATGAGTTCCTAAAGAAGATCACCTTCTTGTATAACCTTTTTATATAATGCCTTAACAATCTTGAATCAAAAAAGTTACTCATCCCACATTTTACATAGGAAGTGTATTTCAGGATAACCAAACAGCCCCAGATGATGAGGGAAAGCTGTTCTTTACAGACGAATGCCAGCTAATAAATGTAAAAGGAATGACAAAATTAGAAAATCACACGTTTGTAAGCCCTAATGAAATAACTGATTCTAGGGAATTGGATATTCACACAGTACCAAAGTATTATCTCACAGATGACTTGCTAGTCTTGAGGAAAAAAAAAACTAACCTTACAATGATGAGATCAGGAGATCACCCCTTATTGTCACTAACAGAAAGATGGCCAACTTCATGCACCTCCTAATGCAATTCAATAGGAAATCTACAGCATTACCTGGGAAGTAGTTTTGCCAAGACCTAACATCAAGTAAGCAGTTCATATTACTTCCAGTTTTTAGGAAACAGAAATAAAAAAAAAAAAGTTAAATGACACCGAGGGCAAACAGTCATCCTATAAGATAACTGGCCTGGTTTCTTTAAAAACACAATGTCACAAAGAAGCAAACAAACAAATCTAGAAGGTGGGATGTGCTAAAGGACAATTATACTAGTTTTTATAACAAATCAACAGCATCAAACAAAAAAGGATTTCTCTAGATTAAGAGATATTCAAAAAACGTGATAGCCAAATGCCATATGGACCCTGTTCAGATCCTGATTTAAACAAATCCACTATGAAAATGCCTTTTTTGTTAGACAATTAAGGAAATTTGATTATGGACTTAGTATTAGATAACATCAAGGAATTATCAAATTATTATTAATTTTGTTATGTATGATGACAGGACAGTGGTTATGTGAGAAAATGTATACTTTAGAGATGCATACTGAAGTACATGGTGGGGTGGGGAGGGAATGACACTATCTGGGATTTGCTTTAGACAGTTTTTAAAAAAAGAAGAAAGTTATAGATGAATCAAATATGGCAAAATCTTTACAACTGTTGATTCTCATTGGTGAGTGTATGGGATTTTACTCTTTTTAATTAATGAAAAAAGTCAATGTTACAGGAAAAAAAGAGGTGGTGGTGGTATCTGACCTAGATTTAAAGATTCCTTGGTTGGTTAGCTATTGTTATTGCTATAAAGGAGACTTTCTGTGTAAGCAGTATGCAGATTTTAGAACAGGTAATCCAGGAGGTTGAAGTCCTTTCTTTAAAGGTGATATTGATATTTTACTTGTTTAAAAAGTGATCTGAAGCAAATCTAGCAAAAATGTTAACGCACAATTTTCAGTCATGGATTCTTGGGTATATTTTATATCGTTCTCCATAGTTTTGTGTGTGTGGTGGCTTTAAAACATGGCCCCAAATTCTTTGGCATTTTTCCTATTAATAGGTGGGGTCTATGTTCCCTCCTGTTGAACCTAAGCAGGATCATTTGTAGCCTATAGAATGTGACAGAAGTGACACTGCATGACTTCTGAGGCTAGGTCAGAAAAGGCAACTTTAGTTTCTGCACTGCTTCCTGGAACACTCACACTTAGAGCCCTGAGCAACCACATAAGAAGTCTGATTGCCTTGAGGCCATCAGGCAGTGAGGAAGCTAGTCACATGGAGAGGTCACATGTTGGCACTCTGCTTGGTACTTCTAGTCTTTGAGTCCACCCAGCCCAGGCCCCAGACATGTGAGTTAATGAGACTTCAGATGATTCAAACTCTTGGCCATCCAGCCTTCAAATTATCCCAGCTGAGGCCCCAGACATCATGGAGTAGAGACAAGTTGTCCCCATTGTGTCCTTTCTAAATTCCTGACCTGTATAATACATAAGCATGTTGTTTTAATCTGAAAAAAATTAACCTCCTTGATTAGATCTGGATTTAGGGGGGAAAAAAACTATGTAAGACATTTTGTAGGGACAGTTGAGAAAATCTGATCATAGAATGGTTTATTAGAAGATCTCAGGGAATTATTAACTGTTAAGTATAACAAAGTTAGTGTGGTTATGTAGGAGGACATTCTTATTCTTAGGAGATACTGAAGTATTACTTTGCAGTAGCTTTGTAAAGTACTTTGAAGTAGCTCAGTTACTTTGTAGTAGCTTTGTAAAGTACTTTGAAGTAGCTCAGTAAAAACTATAGACAGACAGATACAGATAATGAAGCAAATACAGAAAAATATTACAACTGTAGGATCTAAGTATTGAGAATATGGGTGTTTGTGTACTCTCCTACATTTATGGATGTTTGAAAATTCTCATAATAAAAAATTTTAAATAGTGAATGAGATTAAGAGATTATAATAACCAAATGAAATGTGTAGTCCTTGAATAGATCCTGGTTTAAATAAGCAAATTATAAAAGCTATTTTTGGTACAACTGGAGGAAATTTGAATAAGGATTTGGTATTAAATGATATTAGGAAGTAAATGTTACTTTACTTAGGTGTCAAATGATGGAACTATGGTTATGAAAGAAAAAGTCATTTTCATAGAGATGCATACTGAACTAATATTTAGTATGTCATGATGGATGAAATCCACAAAAAAGGCAAAGTGAAGGACTTCTAAAACGTCACTTCTGAATTAAAACAATGAAAAAACTGGCAAAAACTGTCATAATAAAATTTTTCAGAACTCTGGAAATTAACCAAAGGTTTACAGCTACCTGGAGAGCATTTATTTAAGAAAAAGCGCTGAATCTCAGTAAAAGCAGTGAGCTTTGTGGCATTTTAACTTGCCCTAGACCCATCCACTTCTCCCCAGCTCAGTGATAGCCTTGAAAAAAAACAGGCCACATTGCCAGTGATGTAGGGAACAGAAAGGAGCTGGAGCTTTCTTCCAAAGCCTAGTGCTTCCTGGGGAGCATTTATCAAAAATATTTAAAGGCAAGTGCTTAATGTCACAGATGCTTAAGGTGATGGATAACAGTTGTGGCAAACAAAAGACCAACCCAAAAGCTGAAAAGGAAAAGTTGAGGAATGAGATATCCACTGGGGATTAGAAAAGCTCTCACATATTTCTGGGAATCTAAAAGACCATATGCATGCATAGGGGCTGTGTGCATGATCAGGAAAGACTTGAGAAATACCAGGCACTCACCTCTGGCTGACTTTGAGGCGCTGCAAAGCAGGAAGTGAAGGCTAAGGCACAGTTGTAAATTGCCTGCCTGAGTGCTGAAGGTATGTCCCAACATGCACATAGAGCCCCTTGTCAAGCACTGGGAGATTTACTGGTTCTAGGCATTTAAGGAAATCTCTGTCCAATCATTAGCTGACCACTAAGCTAACTGAGTAGAAACTTCTACTTTAGTGACTTTTCTGAACAAATTCTGTAAATAAACAAATAACAACAAGCAGCAACAAAACAAACCCTGGGGAGTGAAGTATCTGATTTCCAGAGTCGCCACATTATTTTAAATGTTCAGTTTTCAAAAAACATTAGAAGATATGCAAAGAAACAGGAAAGGGTAGCCACACACAGGAAAAAAGTAATGGATAAAAACTCTCCCTGACTACCTGAACAAAGTTGGACCTACTAGACAAGGACTTTATACCACCTATTTCAAACATGTTCAAAGAGCTAGAGATCATGTCTAAAGAACTAAATGAGAGTATGAGAATGACGTTTCACCAAATAAAGAATACCAATAAACAGACAGAAACCATAAAAAGGAATCAAATAGATATTTTCGAGTTGAAAAGTAACGGAAATGAAAATTTCACTAGAGGGTTTCAACAGCAGATTTGAGTAGGCAGAAGGAAGACTTAGTGACCTTCAAGAAAGGTCAATTGAGATTATCCAGTCTAACGAACAGAAAGAAAAAAGAATGAGGAAAATGAGCAGAGCCAAAGGGACCTGTGGGATGGATCAAATTTGCCAACATATGCATATGGGAGGCCCAAAAGGAGAGAGAAAAAGGGGTGGAAAGACTATTTAAAGAAATAATGCCTGAAACTTTTCCAAATTTGATAAAAAATTAATCTACATATCCAATAAGTTCAACAAACTATATGTCAGATAAACTCAGAGACTACATATCATAACCAAAACCAAAGACAAAGAGAGGACCTTGAAGTCAGCAAAACAGAAGTGACTCATAACATAAAAGATTGACAGTTTACTGATCATCAGAAACCATGGAGGAAAAAAAGCAGTAGGATGACATATTCAAAGTGCTTAAAGAAAATCACTGTCAACCAAGAATTCTACATCCAGCAGAACTATCCTTCAAAAAAGGAGAAATCAGGATATACCTAAATAAACAAAAACAGGACTTCCCTGGTGGTCCACTGGTTAAGACTCCATGCTTCCACGGCAGGGGTGTCGGTTGGATCCCTGGTCGGGGAAGCTCTGCATGCTGCTCAGTGCAGCCAAAAATTTGTTTAAAATAATAATAACTAATCATTCTAAAAAAAATAAAATTAAAAAAACCCCCAGAGAAGTGAGACAGCAGAAGCAAGAAGAACTACAATCCTGCAGCCTGTGGGAAAAAAACCACATTCACAGAAAGATACACAAGATGAAAAGGCAGAGGGCTATGTACCAGATGAAGGAACAAGATAAAACCCAAGAAAAACAAGCAAATGAAATGGAGATAGGCAACCTTCCAGAAAAAGAATTCAGAATAATGATAGGGAAGATGATCCAGGACCTCGGGAAAAGAATGGAGGCAAAGATCAAGAAGACGCAAGAAATGTTTAACAGGGCTTCCCTGGTGGCACAGTGGGTGAGAGTCTGCCTGCCGATGCGGGGGCACGGGTTCGTGCCCCGGTCCGGGTGGACCCCAAGTGCCATGGAGTGGCTGGGCCCGTGAGCCATGTCCGCTGAGCTTGCGCGTCCGGAGCCTGTGCTCCACAAAGGGAGAGGCTACAACAGTGAGAGGCCCGTGTAGTGCAACAAAAAAAAAAAAAAAGAGAGAGAAATGTTTAACAAAGACCTAGAAGAATTAAAGAAAAAACAGAGATGAACAACACAATAACTGAAATGAAAACTACGCTAGAAGGAATCAATAGCAGAATAAGTGAGGCAGAAGAATGGATAAATGACCTGGAAGACAGAACAGTGGAATTCACTGCTGTGGAACAGAATAAAGAAAAAAGAATGAAAAGAAATGAAGATAGCCTAAGAGACCTCTGGGACAACATTAAATGCAACAACATTTGCATTATAGGGGTACCAGAAGGAAAAGAGAGAGAGAAAGGACCAGAGAAAATATTTGAAGAGATTATAGTCGAAAACTTCCCTAACATGGGAAAGGAAAAAGCCACGCAAGTCCAAGAGGCACAGCGAGTCCCATACAGGATAAACACAAGGAGAAACATGCTGAGACACATAGTAATCAAACTGGCAAAACTCAAAGACAAAGAAAAATTATTAAAAGCAGCAAGGGAAAATGACAAATAACATACAAGGGAACTCCCAAAAGGTTAACAGCTTATTTCTCAGCACAAACTCTACAAGCCAGAAGGGAGTGGCATGATATACTTAAAGTGATGAAAGGGAAGAACCTACAACCAAGACTACCCTACCTGGCAGGGATCTCATTCAGATTCGATGGAGAAATCAAAAGCTTTACAGACAAGCAAAAGCAAAGAGAATTAGCACCACCAAACCAGTTCTACAACAAATGCTAAAGAAACTTCTCTAAGTGGGAAACACAAGAGAAGAAAAGGACCTACGAAAACAACCCCAAAACAATTAAGAAAATGGTCATAGGAACATACATATCGATAATTACCTTAAATGGGAATGGATTAAATGCTCCAACCAAAAGACACAGGCTTGCTGAATGGATCCAAAAGCAAGACCCATACATATGCTGTCTACAAGAGACCCACTTCAGACCTAGGGACACATTCAGACGAAAGTGTGGGGATGGAAAAAGATATTCCATGCAAATGGAAATCAAAACAAAGCTGGAGTAGCAATACTCATGTCAGATAAAATAGACTCTAAAATAAAGAATGTTGGGGAGAAAGAGGGGAAGATGGTGGAAGAGTAAGACGCAGAGATCACCTTCCTCCCCACAGATACACCAGAAACACATCTACACATGGAGCAACTCCTACAGAACACCTACTGAATGCTGGCAGAAGACCTCAAACCTCCCAAAAGGCTCAGAAGCAGCAGATTAAACCTCCACAATCAACTTGATGTACCCTGTAGACGCGGAATACATGAATAGACAACGAATCATCCCAAATTGAGGAGCTGTGTAGATGAAAGGCTCTTGGTGCTGCAGCCAGGAGTCAGTGCTGTGCCTCTGAGGTGGGAGAGCCAACTTCAGAACATTGGTCAACAAGAGATCTCCCAGCTCCACATAATATCAAATGGTGAAAATCTCCCAGAGATCTCCATCTCAACACCAGCACCCAGCCTCACTCAATGACCAGCAAGCTACAGTGCTGAACAACCTATGCCACACAACTAGCAAAACAGGAACACAACCCCACCCAGTAGCAGAGAGGCTGCCTAAAATCATAATAAGTCCACAGACACCTCAAAACACACCACCAGACGTGGACCTGCCCACTAGAGAGACAAGATCCAGCCTCATCCACCAGAACACAGGCACTAGTACCCTCCACCAGGAAGCCTACACAACCCACTGAACCAACCTTAGCCACTGGGGACAGACAACAAAAACAACGGGAACTACGAACCTGCAGCCTGCAAAAAGGAGACCCCAAACACAGTAAGATAAGCAAAATGAGAAGACAGAAAAACACACAGCAGATGAAGGAGCAAGATAAAAACCCACTAGACCTAACAAATGAAGAGGAAATAGGCAGTCTACCTGAAAAAGAATTCACAATAATGATAGTAAAGATGAACCAAAATCTTAGAAATAGAATAGACAAAATGCAAGAAACATTTAACAAGGACCTAGAAGAACTAAAGAGCAAACAAGCAATGATGAACAACACAATAAATGAAATGAAAAACTCTAGATGGGATCAATAGCAGAATAACTGAGGCAGAAGAACGGATAAGTGACCTGGAAGATAAAATAGTGGAAATAACTAATGCAGAGCAGAATAAAGAAAAAAGAATGAAAAGAACTGAGGACAGTCTCAGAGACCACTGGGACAACATTAAACGCACCAACATTCGAATTACAGGGGTTCCAGAAGAAGAAGAGAAAAAGAAAGGGACTGAGAAAATATCTGAAGAGATTATAGTTGAAAACTTCCCTAATATGGGAAAGGAAATAGTTAATCAAGTCCAGGAAGCACAGAGAGTCCCATACAGGATAAATCCAAGGAGAAATATGCCAAGACACATATTAATCACACTGTCAAAAATTAAATACAAAGAAAGCATATTAAAAGCAGCAAGGGAAGAACAACAAATAACACACAAGGCAATCGCCATAAGGTTAGCAGCTGATCTCTCAGTAGAAACTCTGCAAGCCAGAAGCGAGTGGCAGGACATACTGAAAGTGATGAAGGAGAAAAACCTGCAACGAAGATTACTCTACCCAGCAAGGATCTCATTCAGATTTGATGGAGAAATTAAACTCTTTATGGACAAGCAAAAGCTGAGAGAGTTCAGCACCACCAAACCAGCTTTACAACAAATGCTAAAAGGAACTTCTCTAGACAAGAAACACAACAGAAGAAAAAGACCTATAATAACGAACCCAAAAGAATTAAGAAAATGGGAATAGGAACATACATATCGATAATTACCTTAAATGTAAATGGACTAAATGCTCCCACCAAAAGACACAGACTGGCTGAATGGATACAAAAACAAGACCCATATATATGCTGTCTACAAGAGACCCACTTCAGACCTAGAGACACATACAGATTGAAAGTAAGGGGATGGAAAAAGATATTCCACACAAATGGAAACCAAAACAAAGCTGGAGTAGCAATTCTCATATCAGACAAAACTGACTTTAAAATAAAGACTATTAGAAGAGACAAAGAAGGACACTACATAATGATCAAGGGATTGATCCAAGAAGAAGATATAACAATTGTAAATATTTATGCACCCAACATGGGAGCACCTCAATACATAAGGCAAGTACTAACAGCCATCAAAGGGGAAATCAACAGTAACACATTCATAGTAGGGGACATTAATACCCCAATTTCACCAATGGACAGATCATCCAAAATGAAAAAAAATAAGGAAACACAAGCTTGAAATGATACATGAAACAAGATGGACTTAATTGATATTTATAGGACATTCCATCCCAAAACAACAGAGCGTTCTCAAGTGCACATGGAACATTCTCCAGGATAGATCATATCTTGGGTCACAAATCAAGCCTTGGTAAATTTAAGAAAACTGAAATTGTATCAAGTATCACTTCTGACCACAAGGCTATGAGACTGGATATCAATTACAGGAAAAGATCTGTAAAAAATACAAACACATGGAGGCTAAACAATACACTACTTAATAACGAAGTGATCACTGAAGAAATCAAAGAGGAAATCAAAAAATACCTAGAAACAAATGACAATGGAGACACAACGACCCAAAACCTATGGGATGCAGCAAAAGCAGTTCTAAGAGGGAAGTTTATGGCAATATAAGCCAACCTTAAGAAGCAGGAAACATCTCGAATAAACAACCTAACCTTGCACCTAAAGCAATTAGAGAAAGAAGAACAACAAAAAAAAAACCCAAAGTTAGCAGAAGGAAAGAAATCATAAAGATCAGATCAGAAATAAATGAAAAAGAAATGAAGGAAACAATAGCAAAGATCAATAAAACTAAAACCTGGTTCTTTGAGAAGATAAACAAAATAGATAAACCATTAGCCAGACTCATCAAGAAAAAAAGGGAGAAGACTCAAATCAATAGAACTAGAAATGAAAAAGGAGAAGTAAAAACTGACACTGCAGAAATACAAAAGATCATGAGAGATTACTACAAGCAACTCTATGCCAATAAAATGGACAATCTGGAAGAAATGGACAAATTCTTAGAAATGCACAACCTGCCAAGACGGAATCAGGAAGAAATAGAAAATATGAACAGACCAATCACAAGCACTGAAATTGAAACTGTGATTAAAAATCTTCCAACAAACAAAAGCCCAGGACCAGATGGCTTCACAGGCGAATTCTATCAAACATTTAGAGAAGAGCTAACACCTATCCTTCTCAAACTCTTCCAAAATATAGCAGAGGGAGGAACACTCCCAATTCTTTCTACGAGGCCACCATCACCTTGATACCAAAACCAGAAAAGGATGTCACAAAGAAAGAAAACTACAGGCCAATATCACTGATGAGCATAGATGCAAAAATTCTCAACAAAATATTAGCAAACAGAATGCAACAGCACATTAACAGGATCATACACCATGATCAAGTGGGGTTTATTCCAGGAATGCAAGGATTCTTCAATATATGCAAATCTATCAATGTGATAAACCATATTAACAAACTGAAGGAGAAAAATCATATGATCATCTCAATAGATGCAGAGAAAGCTTTTGACAAAATTCAATACCCATTTACGATAAAAACCCTGCAGACAGTAGGCATAGAGGGAACTTTCCTCAACATAATAAAGGCCATATATGACAAGCCCACAGCCAACGTCATCCTCAATGGTGAAAAACTGAAAGCATTTCCACTAAGATCAGGAACAAGACAAGGTTGCCCACTCTCACCACTCTTATTCAACATAGTTTTGGAAGTTTTAGCCACAGCAATCAGAGAAGAAAAGGAAATAAAATGAATCCAAACCGTTAAAGAAGAAGTAAAGCTGTCACTGTTTGCAGATGACATGATACTATAATTAGAGAATCCTAAAGATGCTACCAGAAAACTACTAGAGGTAATCAATGAATTTGGTAAAGTAGCAGGATACAAAATTAATGCACAGAAATCTCTGGCATTCCTATACACTAATGATGAAAAATCTGAAAGTGAAATCAAGAAAACACTCCCATTTACCATTGCAACAAAAAGAATAAAATATCTAGGAATAAACCTACCTAAGGAGACAAAAGACCTGTATGCAGAAAATTATAAGACACAGATGAAAGAAATCAAAGATGATATAAAGAGATGGAGAGATATACCATGTTCTTGGATTGGAAGAATCAACATTGTGAAAATGACTCTACTACCCAAAGCAATCTATATATTCAATGCAATTCCTTATCAAACTACTACTGGCATTTTTCACAGAACTAGAACAAAAAATTTCACAATTTGTATGGAAACACAAAGACCCCGAATAGCCAAAGCAATCTTGAGAACGAAAAACGGAGCTGGAGCAATCAGGCTCCAGAAGTTCCAGAAGTTGGAATCTAACAAACAAAACCCAAAGCTAGCAGAAGGAAAGAAATCATAAAGATCAGAGAAGAAATAAATGAAATAGAAACAAAGAAAACAACAGCAAAGATTAATTAAAGTAAAAGTTGGTTCTTTGAGAAAATAAACAAAATTGATAAACCAGTAGCCAGAGTCATCAAGAAAAAGAGGGAGAGGACTCAAATCAATAAAATTAGAAATGAAAAAGGAGAAGTTACAACAAACAATGCAGAAATACAAAGCATCCTAAGAGGCTGCTACAAGCAACTCTATGCCGATAAAATGGAAAACCTGGAAGGAATGGACAAATTCTTAGAAAGGTATAACCTTCCAAGACTGAAACAGGAAGAAATAGAAAATATGAACACACCAATCACAAGCACTGAAATTGAAACTGTGATTAAAAATCTTCCAACAAACAAAAGTCCAAGACCAGATGGCTTCACAGGTGAATTGTATCAAACATATAGAAAAGAGATAACACCGATCCTTCTCAAACTCCTCCAAAAAATTGCAGAGGAAGGAACACTCACAATCTCATTCTATGAGGCCACCATCATGCTGATACCAAAACCAGAGAAATATATTACAAAAAAAAGAAAATTACAGACCAATGTCACTCATGAATATAGATGCAAAAAAACTCAACAAAATACAAGCAAACAGAATCCAACAACATATTAAAAGGATCATACACCATGATCAAGTGGGATTTATCCCAGTGATGCAAGGATTCTTCAATATATGCAAATCAATCAATGTGATACACCATATTAACAAATTGAACAATGAAAACCATATGATCATCTCCATAGATGCAGAAAAAGCTTTTGACAAAATTCAACACCCATTTATGATAAAAAGTCTCCACAACATGGGCATAGAGGGAAACTACCTCAATGCAATAAAGGCCATATATAACAAAACCATAGCAAACATCATTCTAAATGGTGAAAAATGAAAACATTTCCTCTAAGATCAGGAACAAGACAAGGATGTCCACTCTCGCCACTAATATTCAACATAGTTTTGGAAGTCCTAGCCATGGCAATCAGAGAGGAAAAAGAAATAAAAGGAATACAAATTGGAAAAGAAGAAGTAAAAGGGTCACTGTTTGCAGATGACATGATACTATACTTAGAGAATCCTGAAGATGCCACCAGAACACTACAAGAGCTAATCAATGAATTTGGTAAAGTTGCCGGATACAAAATAAATGCACAGAAATCTCCTGTATTCCTATACACTAATGATGAAAACTCTGAAAGAGAAATTAAGGAAACACTCCCATTTACTATTGCAAGAAAACGAATAAAATACCTAGGAATAAACCTATATAGGGAGACAGAAGACCTGTATGCAGAAAACTATAAGCCACTGATGAAAGAAATTAAAGATGATACCAACAGATGGAGAGATATACCATGTTCTTGGATTGCAAGAATCAATATTGTGAAAATGACTATACTACCCAAAGGAATCTACAGATTCAATGCAATACCTATCAAATTACCCATGACATTTTTATGGCACTAGAACAAAAAATCTTAAAATTTGTATGGAGACACTAACGACCCTGAAGAGCCAAAGCAGTCTTGAGGGAAACAACCGGAGCTGGAGGAATCACACTCCTTGACTTCAAACTATACTACAAAGCTACAGTAATCAAGACACTATGGTACTGGCACAAAAACAGAAATACAGATCAATGGAACAGGATAGAAAGCCAGAGATAAACCCACGCACATATGGTCACCTTATCTCTGATAAAAGAGGCAAGAATATACAGTGGAGAAAAGACAGCCTCTTCAATAGCTGGTGCTGGGAAAACTGGACAGGTATATGTAAAAGTATGAGATTAGAACACTCCCTCACACCATACACAAAAATAAGCTCAAAATGGATTAAAGACCTAAATGTAAGGCCAGAAACTATCAAACTCTTAGAGGAAAACATAGGCAGAACACTCTATGACATAAATCACAGCAAGATCCCTTTTGACCCACCTCCTAGAGAAATGGAAATAAAAACAAAAATAAACAAATGGGACCTAATGAAACTTCAAAGCTTTTGCACAGCAAAGGAAACCATAAACAAGACCAAAAGACAACCCTCAGAATGGGAGAAAATATTTGCAAATGAAGCAACTGACAAAGGATTAATTTCCAAAATTTACAAGCACCTCATGCAGCTCAATAACAAAAAAACAAGCAACCCAATCCAAAAATGGGCAGGAGACCTAAATAGACATTTCTCCAAAGAAGATATACAGATTGCCAACAAACACATGAAAGAATGCTCAACATCATTAATCACTGGAGAAATGCAAATCAAACCTACAATGAGATATCATCTCACACCAGTCAGAATGGCCGTCATCAAAAAATCTAGAAATAAATGCTGGAGAGGGTGTGGAGAAAAGGGAACACTCTTGCACTGCTGGTGGGAATGCAAATTGATACAGCCACTATGGAGAACAGTATGAAGGTTCCTTAAGAAGCAAAAAGTAGAACTACCAATACGACCAAGCAATCCCACTACTGGGCATATACCCGGAGAAAACCATAATTCAAAAAGAGTCATGTACCAAAATGTTCATTGCAGCTCTATTTACAACAGCCAGGACATGGAAGCAACCTAAGTGTCCATCATCGGATGAATGGATAAAGAAGATGTGGCACATATATACAACAGAATATTACTCAGCCATAAAAAGAAACGAAATTGAGCTATTTGTAATGAGGTGGATAGACCTAGAGTCTGTCATACAGAGTGAAGTAAGTCAGAAAGAAAAAGACAAATACCATATGCTAACACATATATATGGAATCTAAGAAAAAAAATGTCATGAAGAACCTAGGGGTAAGATGGGAATAAAGACACCGACCTACTAGAGAATGGACTTGAGGATATGGGGAGGGGGAAGGGTAAGCTGTGACAAAGTGAGAGAGTGGCATGGACATATATACACTACCAAACATAAAATAGATAACTAGTGGGAAGCAGCCGCATAACACAGGGAGATCAGCTCGGTGCTTTGTGACCACCTAGAGGGGTGGGATAGGGAGGGTGGGAGGGAGGGAGACACAAGAGGGAAGAGACATGGGAACATATGTATATGTATAACTGATTAACTTTGTTATAAAGCAGAAACGAACACACCATTGTAAAGCAATTATACTCCAATAAAGATGTTAAAAAAAAAGAACCTACTTTTAAAATGTGATTAAAGTTATTAGCTTTCTTTTTAGAGAAATATACATGGATATATGCATACATTTATGTTAAAAATACAGCAGTGTTAATTATTTGCTCTATGAATGGGGAAACAATGGATAAGATCAGCTTTTGATACAGAAATATTCATATTTTTTATGTAGAATGAGGAAAAAATATCATAAATAAATTATATATATATTTGACTATTTCTTACTATATATAGAAAGGGCATATGAAAATATTGAAGACCTACATGAATAAATGGGCAAAAGTCAGACATAAAATTTACAAAAGAAAAAATTCTAAAGCTAATACAAACATATAGGAAATGTCTAATCAAAGAAATGCAAATTAAATCAGTGAGAGTCTGTTGTTTGCTTGTTAATTACCAAACATCAAAAAATACAATGATAGGAGGAAGGAAGATGGCAGAAGAGTAAGACGCGGAGATCACCTTCCTCCCCACAGATACACCAGAAATACATCTGCACGTGGAACAACTCCTACAGAACACCTGCTGAAGGCTGGCAGAAGACCTCAGACCTCCCAAAAGGCAAGAAACCCCCCACGTACCTGGGTAGGGCAAAACAAAAAGGAATAAACAAGAGACTACAGGATAGGGACGGGACCTGCACCAGTAGGAGGGAGCTGTGAAGGAGAAAAGGTTTCCACACACTAGAAGCCCCTGCATGGGCAGAGACTGCGGGTGGCGGAGGGAGGGAGCTGTGAAGCCGAGGAGGAGAGCGCAGCAACAGGGCTGTAGAAGGAAATGCAGAGAGATTTCTGCACAGGGGATCGGTGCCGACCAGCACTCACCAGCCCGAGAGGCTTGTCTCCTCACCCGCCGGGGCGGGTGGGGCTGGGAACTGAGGCTCGGGCTGCAGTCGGAGCGTGGGGAGAGGACAGGGGTTGGTGGCATGAACACAGCCTGCAACGGGTTAGTGCACCACGGCTAGCCAGGAGGGAGTCCGGGGAAAAGTCTGGACCTGCAGAAGAGGAAAGAGACGTTTTCCTCCCTCTTTGTTTCCTGGTGCATGAGGAAAGGGGAATAAGAGCGCTGCTTAAAGGAGCTCCAGATACAGCGTAAGCTGCGGCTAACAGCGCGGACACCAGGCACGGGCATGAGATGCTAAGGCTGCTGCTGCCACCATCAAGAAGCCTGTGGGTGAGCACAGGTCACTCTCCACACCTCCCTTCAGGGGAGCCTGTGTGGCCCGCCACTGCCAGGGTCCCAGGATCCAGGGACAACCTCCCCGGGAGAAACACGGCGCGCCTCAGGCTGGTGCAACATACCGCCAGTCTCTGCCGCCGCAGACTCGCCCAGCACTCGGTACCCCTCCGTCCCTGCGGCCTCAGTCAGCCAGAGCCTCCGAATCAGCGGCTCCTTTAACCCCGTCCTGTCTAAGTGAAGAACAGACGGCCTCCAGCGACCTACACACAGAGGCGGGGCCAAATCCAAAGCTGAACCCTGGGAGCTGTGCGATCAAAGAAGAGAAAGGGAAATCTCTCCCAGCAGCCTCAGGAGCAGCGGATTAAATATCCACAATCAACTTGATGTACCCTGCAACTGTGGAACACCTGAATAGACAACGAATCATCCCAAATTGAGGAGGTGCACTTTGAGAGCAAGATTTATTATTTTTTCCCCTTTTCCTCTTTTTGTGAGTGTGTATGTGTATGCTCCTGTGTGAGATTTTCTCTGTATAGCTTTGCTTTCACCATTTGTCCTAGCATTCCATCCGTCCATTTTTTGTTGTTGTTGTTTTTTACTTAAAAATTTTTTTCTTAATAAATATTCTTTTATTTTAATAACTTTATTTTATTTTACGCTACTTTATTTTCTTTTCCTTTATCCTCTTTCTTTCTTTCTTTCCACTTTATTTTTCCCTTTTATTCTGAGCCGTGTGGATGAAAGGCTCTTGGTGCTGCAGCCAGGAGTCAGTGCAGTGCCTCTGAGGTGGGAGAGCCAACTTCAGGACACTGTCCACAAGAGACCTCCCAGCTCCACATAATATCAAATGGCGAAAATCTCCCAGAGATCTCCATCTCAACACCAGCACCCAGCCTCACTCCACGACCAGCAAGCTACAGTGCTGGACACCATATGCCAAACAACTAGCAAGACAGGAACACAACCCCACCCATTAGCAGAGAGGCTGCCTAAAATCATAGTAAGTCCACAGACACCCCAAAATACACCATCAGACGTGGACCTGCCCACCAGAAAGACAAGATCCAGCCTCATCCACCAGAACACAGGCACTAGTCCCCTCCACCAGGAAGCATACACAACCCACTGAATCAACTTTAGCCACTGGCGACAGACACCAAACACAACGGGAACTACGAACCTGCAGCCTGCAAAAAGGAGACCTCAAACACAGTAAGATAAGCAAAATGAGAAGACAGAAAAACACACAGCAGATGAAGGAGCAAGATAAAAACCCATAAGACCGGGCTTCCCTGGTGGCGCAGTGGTTGAGAGTCTGCCTGCCGATGTAGGGGACACGGGTTCATGCCCCGGTCTGGGAAGATCCCACATGCCATGGAGCGGCTGGGCCCGTAAGACATGGCCACTGAGCCTGTGCATCCAGAGCCTGTGCTCCGCAACAAGAGAGGTCACAACAGTGAGAGGCCCGCATACTGCAAAACAACAACAACAACAACAAAATCCCTACCACACCTAACAAATGAAGAGGAAATAGGCAGTCTACCTGAAAAAGAATTCACAATAATGATAGTAAAGATGATCCAAAATCTTGGAAATAGAATAGAGAAAATGCAAGAAACATTTAACAAAGACCTAGAAGAACTAAAGATGATGCAAGCAATGATTAACAACACAATAAATGAAATTTAAAACACTCTAGAAGGGATCAATAGCAGAATAACTGAGGCAGAAGAATGGATAAGTGACCTGGAAGATAAAATAGTGGAAATAACTAATGCAGAGCAGAATAAAGAAAAAAGAATGAAAAGAACTGAGGACAGTCTCAGAGACCTCTGGGACAACATTAAACACACTAACATTCGAATTATAAGGGTTCCAGAAGAAGAAGAGAAAAAGAAAGGGTCTGAGAAAATATTTGAAGAAATTAGAGTTGAAAACTTCCCTAATATGGGAAAGGAAATAATCAATCAAGTCCAGGAAGCACAGAGAGTCCCATACAGGATAAATCCAAGGAGAAACACGCCAAGACACATATTAATCAAACTGTCAAAAATTAATACAAAGAAAACATATTAAAAGCAGCAAGGGAAAAACAACAAATAACACATAAGGGAAACCCCATAAGGTTAACAGCTGATCTTTCAGCAGAAACAGCAAGCCAGAAGGGACTGGCAGGACATATTTAAAGTGATGAAGGAGAAAAACCTACAACCAAGATTACTCTACCCAGCTAGGATCTCATTCAGATTTCGTGGAGAAATTAAAACCTTTACAGACAAGCAAAAGCTGAGAGAGTCCAGCACCACCAAACCAGCTTTACAACAAATACTAAAGGAACTTCTCTAGGCAAGAAACACAAGAGAAGGAAAAGACCTAAAATAACACACCCAAACAATGAAGAAAATGGGAATAGAAACCTACATATCGATAATTACCTTAAATGTAAATGGACTAAATGCTCCCACCAAAAGGCACAGACTGGCTGAATGGATCCAAAAACACGACCCATATATATGCTGCCTACAAGAGACCCACTTCACCCTAGGGACACATTCAGACTGAAACTGAGGGGATGGAAAAAAATATTCCATGCAAATGGAAACCAAAAGAAAGCTGGAGTAGCAATTCTCATATCACACAAAATAGACTTTAAAATAAAGACTATTAGAAGAGACAAAGAAGGACACTACATAATGATCAAGGGATCGATCCAAGAAGAAGATATAACAATTGTAAATATTTGTGCACCCAACATAGGAGCACCTCAATACATAAGGCAAATACTAACAGCCAAAAAAGGGGAAATTGACAGTAACACATTCATAGTAGGGGACTTTAACACCCCACTTTCACCAATGGACAGATCATCCAAAATGAAAATAAATAAGGAAACACAAGCTGTAAATGATACATTAAACAAGATGGACTTAATTGATATTTATAGGATACTCCATCCACCAACAACAGAACACACATTTTTCTCAAGTGCTCATGGAACATTCTCCAGGACAGATCATATCTTGGGTCACAAATCAAGCCTTGGAAAATTTAAGAAAACTGAAATTGTACCAAGTATCACTTCCGACCACAAGGCTATGAGACTAGATATCAATTACAGGAAAAGATCTGTAAAAAATACAAACACATGGAGGCTAAACAATACACTACTTAATAACGAAGTGATCACTGAAGAAATCAAAGAGGAAATCAAAAAATACCTAGAAACAAATGACAAGGGAGACACGACAACCCAAAACCTATGGGATGCAGCAAAAGCAGTTCTAAGAGGGAAGTTTATAGCAATACAATCCTACCTTAAGAAACAGGAAACAGCTCGAATAAACAACCTAACCTTGCATCTAAAGCAATTAGAGAAGGAAGAACAAAAAAACCCCAAAGTTAGCAGAAGGAAAGAAATCATAAAGATGAGATCAGAAATAAATGAAAAAGAAATGAAGGAAACAATAGCAAAGATCAACAAAACTAAAAGCTGGTTCTTTGAAAAGATAAACAAAATTGATAAACCATTAGCCAGACTCATCAAGAATAAAAGGGAGAAGACTCAAATCAATAGAATTACAAATGACAAAAGAGAAATAACAACTGACACTGCAGAAATACAAAAGGTCATGAGAGATTACTACAAGCAACTCTATGCCAATAAAATGGACAACCTGGAAGAAACGGACAAATTCTTAGAAATGCACAACCTGCATAACTGAATCAGGAAGAAACAGAAAATAAGAACAGACCAATCACAAGCACTGAAATTGAAACTGTGATTAAAATTCTTCCAACAAACAAAAGCCCAGGACCAGATGGCTTCACAGGCGAATTCTATCAAACATTTAGAGAAGAGCTAACACCTATCCTTCTCAAACTCTTCCAAAATATAGCAGAGGGAGGAACACTCCCCAACTCATTCTACGAGGCCACCATCACCCTGAAACCAAAACTAGGCAAAGATGTCACAAAAAAAGAAAACTACAGGCCAATATCACTGATGAACATAGATGCAAAAATTCTCAACAAAATACTAGCAAACAGAATCCAACAGCACATTAAGCGGATCATACACCATGATCAAGTGGGGTTTATTCCAGGAATGCAAGGATTCTTCAATATATGCAAATCTATCAATGTGATAAACCATATTAACAAACTGAAGGAGAAAAACCATATGGTCATCTCAACAGATGCAGAGAAAGCTTTCGACAAAATTCAACACCCATTTATGATAAAAACCCTCCAGAGAGTAGGCATAGAGGGAAGTAACCTCAACATAATAAAGGCCATATAAGACAAACCCAGAGCCAACATTGTCCTCAATGGTGAAAAGCTGAATGCATTTCCACTAAGATCAGGAACAAGACAAGGTTGCCCACTCTCTCCAGTCTTATTCAACATACTTTTGGAAGTTTTAGCCACAGCAATCAGAGAAGAAAAGGAAATAAAGGAATCCAAATCAGAAAAGAAGAAGTAAAGCTGTCACTGTTTGCAGATGCCATGATCCTATACACAGAGAATCCTAAAGATGCTACCAGAAAACTACTAGAGGTAATCAATGAATTTGGTAAAGTAGCAGGATACAAAATTAATGCACAGAAATCTCTGGCATTCCTATACACTAATGATGAAAAATCTGAAAGTGAAATCAAGAAAACACTCCCATTTACCACTGCAACAAAAAGAATAAAATATCTAGGAATAAACCTATGTAAGGAGACAAAAGACCTGTATGCAGAAAAGTATACAACACTGATGACAGAAATCAAAGATGATACAAATAGATGGAGAGATATAACATGTTCTTGGATTGGAAGAATCAACATTGTGAAAATGACTCTACTACTCAAAGCAATCTACAGATTCAATGCAATCCCTATCAAACTACCACTGGCATTTTTCACAGAACTAGAATAAAAAATTTCACAATTTGTATGGAAACAAAAAAGACCCCGAATAGCCAAAGCAATCTTGAGAATGAAAAACAGAGCTGGAGGAATCAGGTTCCCTGACTTCAGACTAGACTACCAAGCTACAGTAATCAAGACAGTATGGTATTGGCACAGAAACAGAAAGATAGATCAATGGAACAGGATAGAAAGCCCAGAGATAAACCCACGCACTTATGGTCACCTTATCTTTGATAAATGAGGCAGGAATGTACAGTGGAGAAAGGCCAGCCTCTTCAATAAGTGGTGCTGGAGAAACTGGACAGGTACATGTAAAAGTATGAGATTAGATCACTCCCTAACACTATACACAAAAATAAGGTCAAAATGGATTAAAGACCTAGATGTAAGGCCAGAAACTATCAAACTCTTAGAGGAAAACATAGGCAGAACACTCTATGACATAAATCACAGCACGATCCTTTTTAATCCACCCCTTACAGAAATGGAAATTAAAACAAAAATAAACAAATGGGACCTAATAAAACTTCAAAGCTTTTGCCCAGCAAAGGGAACCATAAACAAGACCGAAAGACAACCCTCAGAATGGGAGAAAATATTTGCAAATGAAGCAACTGACAAAGGATTAATCTCCAAAATTTACAAGCAGCTCATGCAACTCAATAACAAAAAAAAACAAACAACCCAATCCAAAAATGGGTAGAAGATCTAAATAGACATTTTTCCAAAGAAGATATACAGACTGCCAGGAAACACATGAAAGAATGCTCAACAGCATTAATCATTAGAGAAATGCAAATCAAAACTACAATGAGATACCATCTCACACCAGTCAGAATGGCCATGATTAAAAAATCTAGAAACAATAAATGCTGGAGAGGGTGTGGGGGAAAGGGAACACTCTTGCACTGCTGGTGGGAATGTAAACTGATACAGCCACTATGGAGAGCAGTATGGATGTTCCTTAAAAAACTACAAATAGAACTACCATATGACCCAGCAATCCCACTACTGGTCATATACCCTGAGAAAACCATAATTCTAAAAGAGTCATGTACCAAAATGTTCATTGCAGCTCTATTTACAATAGCCCGGAGATGGAAACAACCTAAGTGTCCATCATCGGATGAATGGATAAAGAAGATGTGGCACATATATACAATGGAATATTACTCAGCCATAAAAAGAAACGAAATTGAGCTATTTGTAATGAGGTGGATGGACCTTGAGTCTGTCATACAGAGTGAAGTAAGTCAGAAAGAGAAAGACAAATACCGTATGCTAACACATATATATGGAATTTAAGAAAAAAATGTCATGAAGAACCTAGGGGTAAGGTGGGAATAAAGACACAGACCTACTAGAGAATGGACTTGAGGATATGGGGAGGGGGAAGGGTAAGCTGTGACAAAGTGAGATAGTGGCATGGACATATATACACTGCCAAACGTATAATAGCTAGCTAGTGGGAAGCAGTCGCATAGCACAGGGAGATCAGCTTGGTGCTTTGTGACCACCTAGATGGGTGGGATAGGAAGGGTGGGAGGGAGGGAGACGCATGAGGGAAAAGATATGGGAACATATGTATATGTATAACTGATTCACTTTGTTATAAAGCAGAAACTAACACACCATTGTAAAGCAATTATACTCCAATCAAGATGTAAAAAAAAAAAAATACCATGATACAGACTGCGTGTTTTCAACCCAGTATCATTCTCCCTTTCTTGCTTACTAATAAAAACATAATTTTGTGGAACAACAATGTACCTAACTAAAAACTACACTTCTTGGCCTTTCTAGCAGATAATCTTGGCCATGTGACACAATTTCAGCCAAAGAGATTTTTTTTAAAAGTAGAACTTAAAGCAGCCATCTTGCGACCCTGAGGGGATAAGCACTCACTAAGGATGCCTGAGAGGTTCCTATTACTCATAGGCAAAGACTATTGTTAACTATATGCTCAATGCCTGTGAGGATTCATAAACAAGTACTCTCGCATATGGCTGGTGGTAGCGTAAACTAGTAAAACCTTTCTGGAAAACAATTTGGCAATACATACCAAGAACTTTTAAAACATTCACATTTACAAACTGTAGTGGCAAGAGTGTAGGGAAATAAGCACTCTCATGCATTGTTTGTGGGAGTGTAAACAATCTCCAACATGTAATTGTTAAGTGAGAAAAGTAAAGCACATGACATATGTAATGTATGTCTCCAATTGAGTTAAGAAGGGGAAAGAAAATATATACATGCATATACTTGTATATGAATAAACTACGTCTAAAAGGATACACATAAAATTGGTAATAGTGGTTGACTCCAGGTGGGGAATTGGAAGGCTGTGGAACAGGGGTGGGAGGGAGACTTTTCACTGGATATCCTTATATACCTTGGCCCTTTGAGAGTTTCATGGGAATCTATCCTAAGCATATAAATAGAGATACAAACACTTACATACAAAAATGTTCACTCCAAATGTTACCACTAATTGTAAACACTTGGCAATCGGCTAAATGCCCTACATTAAAGAGGTTAGGTAAATTAGGTATATCCATGGGATAGAATATTTTGTAGCCATTAAAATGTTATTTATAAATAACGGCACAGGGATATGCTTATGATATAATATTAATTTAAAAGGCCAGATATATTTACTGGTTTTAAACTTTTACAGTCAACTTCTAGTCAACATAGAGTATTAATTACAAGTCAATGGTAACAACCTTGACAATATAAACAAAAAAGTACAGCTTATAGAAGGTTGGAGGAAGAAAGAAAGAATAGCAGCACTAATGTCCGTATCTTAGAAAGTGGGTAATCAAGAGAGACTGACAAAAGCCGATGGGAGGACAAACAGTGGTTAAGTTAATAAATCAAGGGGGAAAGGGCGGGGGGTGGGATGAACTGGGAGATTGGGATTGATATATATACACTATTGATTCTATGTATAAAATAGATAACTAATGAAAACCTACTGTATAGCACAGGGAACTCTACTCAATGCTCTGTGGTGACCTAAATGGGAAGGAAATCCAAAATGAGGGGATATATGTATATATGTATAGCTGATTCACTTTGCTGTACAGTATAAACACAATATTGTAAAGCAACTATACTCCAATTTAAAAAAATCAAAAAAAGGTTAATAAATCAAGAAATGGTGGTATAAACCCTATTATCTTGAATTTTGGAGGCAACTACAAGAAAAATGAAAATGACAAGGTTGCCTCTCAGGCAAGGGATTGGAAGTAGCAAAAGCAGAGGCAGAAGACCATTGCATTTTATCCTAAACCTCTCTGTACTATTTGGTTTGCTACCAGATATACACATTATTTTGATTAAAAGGCAAAAAAAACTTTTAAGTAGGATATATGACTGTGATTTCAACCATAAAAAGAAAAATGCATAGGAAAAAAGACTAGAAGGAAATATATCAAAACGTTAACAATGGGGCTTCCCTGGTGGCGCAGTGGTTGAGAGTCTGCCTGCCGATGCAGGGGACACAGGTTTGTGCCCCAGTCTGTGAAGATCCCACATGCCGCGGAGTGGCTGGTCCCGTGAGCCATGGCCACTGAGCCTGCGTGTCCGGAGCCTGTGCTCCGCAATGGGAGAGGCCACAACAGTGAGAGGCCCGCGTACCGCAACAAAAAAAAAAAAAAAAAAAAACAAAAAACACCTTAACAGTGGTTGCTTCCGGGTGGCAGAATCATGGGTGATTTCTTCTTTATACTTTCCTCTATTTTCCAAATTTCCTATTATGCTAAAAAGCCAGAAAGTATAGGAGATAATAAAATCAGAAAATAGGCCTGAAGAAAGAAAAAAGAAACATTTGCTGATTGACTCACTAAGAGAACACTTTTCAGGACTGCCCTGCCACCCCATTCCTCCAATCCCAAGCAAATACCAGAAAGGTCAAATAAGGCTGGGTGGGGACAGCACGCCCTTTATTTCCTGGGGAACCACAGGGGTACTGCGATGCCAGCACCCTCTGTGGCAGACTGTTGCAGTAATGGCTCTCAATTTGCTCACATGTCCTTGTGTGCATAGGAAAACTTTGCAGTTCCCACTCCCAAGAGATAGAATCTATTTCTCCACTTTTGGAATCAAGGCTTGGCCATGTAACTTGCTTTGGCAATGGGACAATGGAAAACATGACACAACAGAGGCTTGAAAAGTGCTTGCATATTGGGCTTGTCCTCTCTTGCTGCTGGACACCCTTCTGCTACCTTGTGAAAAAGCTTAGGCTGGCCTTCAGGTGGGTGAAAGACCACATGGAGAGAGGCCCCAGACACCTCAAATTAGGTCCTGGACACCTGAAGGAGATATTTTTAGACCATCCAGCCCCAGGCAATCTGGTCCAGACTAGAACAATAGTTCTGCCAACCTACAGAATCATGAGAAATGATCAACCATTGTTCTAAGACACTAAGTTTTAGATAGTTTGATTCAGCAAAAGCCAACTGACATACCCTCCAATGAAAAAACCACCCAGCCAGGGAGATGAATAAAATTCTTTTATTACCCTCTAAATTCCATATTCATCTCAAAACTCATTCATTCTTCCCTCCTCAGAGATGGCCTCTCAGCCAGTACAGGTAATAATCTAAGGAGTCTTGGGCCTTGTAGAGCTCAACAGTTAGCAGAATTTCCCTCCTTTGACAATATTATTATCAAAGGGCTGGGATGATGGTAGCAGAATGTTCTCAGGAGCCTTAGACTGCTTGCTGAAATCTGCTCAAGGTCTTCCTCTTTTCATCTCAAGCCATGTAATATCAAAAGCAACATGCTCCATTACCTCTGATTTTGCTGACCTGAGTGCACGAACTCTGTGTCTTATTGATTATTTTTGCTCCAGCACCTAACATGGTACCTGGCATACAGCAGGCACTCAACAAATGTTTGCTGAATAAACAAATGAGTGTCTTCCTATATTAAATGTCCCACCTAGCCAGTGGGACATATTTTCCCCCCAACCACCCCCACAGAGTTTAAGGACAGAATACTGGATCACCTTTAGGACTCCATGGAGCATCATCTGAATTCTTCTTTTTCTTGGGTCGAGATTTCAAAGCAGGGTCATCATCGTCAGACTCCAGGGAAGGGTAAACTGCAGTGAGAGGGAAAAGCAGGGTAAAATGAGATCTCATCCAGAAGGGTGATGACAGAATGATACCTACCTGAGCTCCTCCCACCCCCCTACAAGTGGACCCTTTACTTAATCCATACTCAACTGTAGGAATTCTTGAATATGCCACATACTTTTCATGTCTTTCTACTTTTGTACCCTTGCTGCAAATGTCCTTCTCCCAGCATCACCTAACTCTGATTTCACTCACCCAACATCCATTTAGTGAGTAACTTCATGAGTTAATGACTGTACAAAATTCAGCTTTAGATTCACATCCTAAAGAAGCCTTCCCTCTTCTCTTAATCTCATTCAGATGCGTCCTCAACTCTCCACAGTATTCTGTGCATACCTCTATTGGAGTTGTTATATAGTATTTAAGAGATGATTAGTAAATGTCATCCCCAATTTACTGTGAGGGCAAGGATATGTATTATTTGATTTTAAACTAAGGGAGCTGAACATAATGAAGAGTGGGTGCTCAGTAAGTGTTTGCTGAATTAATGGAAAAAGAAATGGTTCACACATTCACACAAAGGAAACAAAAAGACCACTTAGGCTGAATTGGGAACAAGATTATTATAACTGAATGATGCGAATGACAAAACACACATATATAAGTATCTCAACCTATATAAATACATAGAAACATCCAGTTTTATCATACACATGCAACACCTATACAGTTTAATAGGAAAATGGTCTAGAAAGGTCCTACTGATGAGGTCAAACTCTGCTACTGCTAAACCTAAAAGAGAAGCAAAGTGAGAGTGAATATTTCCTCCTAATGACTACTCCCATTCCTCCTACTGATCAGCTTCAAACTTCTCTAGAATTCTACTTCATCAGAGGAATCCAGTCTCCCACTTCCTTCCAGAAGGGTCTCTCTGTAGGAAAATGAGTCCATTTTTCAGGCCTGCCTCCTTCAGCAAAGAAGTAAAACACCTCTTTGACTCATTAAAAAATTTTTTTTGAATTTATTAATTGTCCCTAGAAAGAAATGACTAGTGGTAACAGTTGTTTGAGAAAGGTTCCATCCCTACTAGACTAATGGCTGTCAATGTTATTTTGTTGGGTTTGAAAGGTTTTTCCACTTAAAGGAAAGAAGTGTAGTATGGTAGAAAGACCTTGAGTCTCAGGATTAGACAATTACTTTGAAATCCTGGACTGACCCACTAGCTTAGTAGCCTAGGAGAACTGTAAGTCTCACTACCTTCACCCATAAAATTGAAATAGTAGATGAACCTGCCTTGCAAAGTTCTGAGAATTGAGAGATAACAGGTATAAAGTAACATACAAAAGGAATTCCATTCTAAGGTTCATGTCTTATTCAAGATGGAATAAGATGTAGATAATAATTAATTTTAGACATTTAAAGAAAATACAAGTTAAAATACGCATATTAAAAATACAAGGGTAGGGCTTCCCTGGCGGTGCAGTGGTTGGGGGTCCACCTGCCAATGCAGGGGACACGGGTTCGTGCCCTGGTCCGGGAAGATCCCACATGCCGCGGAGTGGCTGGGCTCGTGGGCCATGGCTGCTGAACCCGTGTACCGCAAAAAAAAAAAAAAAATACAAGGGTGGGAGGAGTGATGCCTCCTCCAAAAATGATGGAGTTGGGAGCTCCAAGGATCTGTCCCTCCACTGAAGCAACCATTAAGCTGTCAAAAACTACAATAATCAGCTTTTTGGGGACTCTGGAATCCAATCAAAAACTTATAACAACAAAGGGGATGCTTAACAAAGAAAAAGCCTGCTTAATTAAGGCATTTAAGGAAAATTCTGTCAGGAAATCTCAGCTGACTGCTGAGGCAATGGAACAGATGCTTCAGTGACCACACACAACAAGGAACACAGTATTTGCAAAAACTCATTTGGAAAGTCATTAAATAAATAGATAACTGTAGCTCACCATAAGCAACAACAGCAATCTCTAGGGAAGAAGGAAGATATGACTTCCAGAGTTATCACATTATAATATTCAAAAGGTCTAGGTTTCAAACAAAAATTATAAGGCATGCAAAGAAACAGGAAATTATGTCCCATTTACAGGAAAAATATTGATAAAAATTGTCCATGAGGAAGCTCAGACATTGGACTTACTATACAAAGACTCTAAATCAACTGTCTTAAATATGATCAAAAATAACCATGTCTCCGGAAGCAACCTAAATGTCCATCAGCAGAGGAACAGATGAAGAAGATGTGGTACATATATACAATGGAATATTACTCAGCCATAAAAAGGAACGAAATTGGGTAATTTGTGGAGACATGGATAGACCTAGCGAGTGTCATACAGAGTGAAGTAAGTCAGAAAGAGAAAAACAAATATGGTATATTAACACATATGTGGAATCTAGAAAAATGGTATCGATAATCCTATTTGCGAAGCAGAAATAGAGACACAGACGTAGAGAACAAATGTATGGATACCAATGGGGAAAGAGGAGGGGTGGGAGGAATTGGGAGATTGGGATTGACACATATACATTATTGATACTATGTATAAAATAGATCACTAATGAAAACATACTGTATAGCACAGGGAACTCTACTTAATGCACTGTAGTGACCTGAATGGGAAGGAAGTCCAAAAGGGAGGGGATATATGTATATATGTATGGCTGATTCATTTTGCTGTACAGTAGAAACTAACACAACATTGTAAAGCAACTATACTCCAATAAAAATTAATTTTAAAAAACTGTGCTTTGAAAAGATCAATTAAATTGATAAGATGCCAGCAAGAATGACAAAGAAAAAGACACAAATTACTAACATCAAGAATAAAAATAAAAAGAATAAAAAATAAAATAACATCAGATAAAAAATGTCACTAAAGACTTCACAGATATTAGAAGGATAATAAGGGAATACTACAAACAACTCTATGCTCATAAATTCTACAACTTAGCTAGAACGGACCAATTCCTTGAATACCATGAACTATCAAAACTCACCCAAGATGAAATAGGAAACCTGAATAATCCTATATCTACTAAAGAAAATAAATCCATAGTTAAAGCCTAAAAAAGAAATCCCTAGGCCCAGGTAGTTTCACACAAAAATTCTACTAAACATTTAAAAAACCCCACTAATTATACATAATCGCTTCTAGAAAACAGAAGAGAAGGGAACATTTCCCAACTCATTCTTTGAGGCCAGCACTGACTGCCCTGATACCAAAACTAAAGACAGTACAAGAAAAGAAAATTATAGACCAATATCCCTCATGAACACAGACACAAAAATCCTCAGTGAAATACTAGTAAACCAAATCCAGTAATATATAAAAAGAATAATACACCATGAGCAATTAAGGTCTATCCTGTGATTTCAATTCTGGTTTGATATTTGAAAATCAGTCAATGTAACCTACCATATTAACAGACTAAAGGGAAAAAACCACATGATTATATCCACTGGTGGAATAAAAACATTGGGAAAATTCAATATTCATTCATTTAAAAAAAAAACTCTCAGCAAAATAGGAATAGAAGTGAACTTCCTTAACTTGATAACCTATACAGATAATATCACAATAATGAAAAGACTAAATGCCTTCCCCCTTAGATTGGAAACAAGGCAAGGGTGTTAGTTCACTCTCACCACATCGTGCTTGAAATCCTAGCCAGAACAAAAAGGCAAGAAGGAAAAAAGACATACAGATTGGAAAGAAAGGAATAAAACTGTACCTACTTGCACATGACATGATCATGATCATCTAGACAAAAAAATACCAAGAACATACAAAACATTCCTAGAATTAATAAGAGAGTTACCAAGGTTGCAAGATACAAGGTCAACACACAAAAATCAATCATATTTATATATACTAGCAATAAACAGTTGGAAACCAAAGGTTAAGAAAGGTACCATTTACAGTATCTCCAAAAAATACGCAACTCAGGGATAAATCCAACAAAAAACATGTGTAGAACCTGTATGCTGAAAACTATGAGACACTGATGAAAGAAACTTTTTTAAAGAGTAAATATGGAGGAACATACCATGTACACAGATTAGAAGATTCAATATACCTAAGGTGACAATTCTCTTGCAGTCCTTGTGTAAAACAGTTTGCTGGTCCCTCAAAGAGTTAAACACAGAATTATCATATGACCCAGCAATTCTACTCTTAGGTATATGCCCAAGAGAAATGAAAACATGTGTCCACACAGAAACATGCACAAAAATGTCTACAGCAACATTATTCATAACAGCCAAAAGGTGGAAATAACCCAAATGTCTATCAGCAGATGAATGGATAAATTGTGGTATAACCATACAATGGAATACTAAGTCAACCATAAAAAGCAACAAAATACTGATACAGCCTATAACTTGGATGAACCTTAAAAACATGGTAAGTGAAAGAAGCCAGACACAAAAGGTAACAAACTATATGATTACTTTATATGACATATCCCAAACAGGCAAATCCATATGGACAAAAAGCAAATTAGTGGTTACCAGGGTATGAGGGGAGGGGGGAGCATGGGGAACAATTACTTAATGGATCCCGGGTATTTTTCTGGGCCCATGAAAATATCTTGGAAACAGAGGTGGTGGTTGCACCACATTGTGAATGCGCTAAAATGCCACTGAACTGTACACTTTAAAATGTTTAATTATATGTAATGTGACTTGTACCTCGATAAAAAATGAAGATCACAATTCTCTCTGAATTGATCTATGTATTTAACACAATTCCAACCAAAATCCTAGCAGAAATTGTTGTGGATTCAGACAAACTGACTCTAAAATTTATATGGAAAGGCAAAATTGAAGAAATCATATTACTTGATTTTAAGAATTAATAAAGCTTCAGTAATCAAGATAGTAAGGTATTGACAAAGAGATTGACACGCAGATCAATGGAAAAGAACAATTCAGAAACAGAGCCACACAAATATGGTCATTTGATTTTTGACAAAGGTACAAATGCGAGTCAATAGAAAAATAAAATAAAAAATAGTCTTTTCAAGAAATGGTGTTGGAACAATTGGACATCCATATGCAAAAAAAAAGGTGAACCTCAATCTAAACATCATACCTTATGTAAAAATTTAGTCAAAATGGAACATGGATAGAAATGTAAAACCTAAAACCATAAAGTTTTTAGGTGAAAAAAAAGGAGAAAATTGTGCCCTGAGTTTACAGAAAGAGTTGTTAAATAAGACACTAAAAGCATAAGCCATGAAAGATAAAACTGATAAACTGGACTTTCTAGAAAGTGAAAGTGTTTACTTTAAGAAAGAAAGTCTTAAGAGAATGAAATACAAGCCACAGACTGGGAGAAAATATTTGCAAATCATTTATCTGACAAGAGACTTGAATCCAGACTATATAAAGAACTTTCAAAGCTCAACAGTTAAGAAACAACCTAATGTTTTAAAAGGCAGCAGTTGTTCAAAGTGTCTGTTTAGACATTTCAAAAAAGAGTATATGACTGGCAAATAAATACATGAAAAGATGTTCAACATCATTAGCCATCAGATGAGCCACTAAATGAGATATTGCTACACACCTATTAGGATGACTGAAATAAGTATACTGACAATACCAAGTGCTGATGAATATGCAGAGCAATTAAAACTCTCACACATTGCTGGTGGGAATGTAAAATGGCACAATCACTGGAAAACAGTTTGGCAGTTTCCAATAAAGTTAAAGCATCCACTGCTCACGTTGTTCAGGAATCCCATTCCTAGGTATTTATCCTAGGGAAATAAAAACTCATGTTCACACAAAAGCCTGCATACAAATATTCACAGCAGCTCAATTCATAATCGCCCAAAGCTGTAAACAATCCAATGTCCTTCAGTGGGTAAATGGATGAAGAAACTGTGGTAGTGGGACTTCCCTGGCGGTCCAGTGGTTAGGACTCTGTGCTTCCACTGCAGGGGGCATGAGTTCAATCCCTGGTCAGGGAACTAAGATCCCACACGCCACATGGCAAGCCAAAAAAGCCCAAAACAACAAAACAAAACTGTGGTAGATCCATACAATGGAAAACTATTCTTCAACAAAAAAGAACAAGCTATTGATATGCAACAACATGGATAGAATCTTAAAGGCATTATGCTAAGTAAAAGATACCAGTCTCAACATATTACATACTGTATAAAATTCCATTTATATGACATTCTGGCAAAGGCAAAATCACAGTGATGGGGAATGGTGGTTGCCAGGAGTTAGGGGTAGAGGGAGGGCATGACTACTAAGGGATAACATAAGGGACTCTGGAGGGGTTCTGTGCTCTACTCATTGTGGTGGTGGTGATGGTGGTTACAAGAATCTAAGCATGTGTATACCAACAAAGCCAATTTTACTTAATGTTAATTTAAAAAATAAACCCTTTATCGGGCTTCCCTGGTGGCACAGTGGTTGAGAATCTGCCTGCCGATGCAGGGGACACGGGTTCGTGCCCCGGTCCGGGAAGATCCCACATGCCGTGGAGCGGCTAGGCCTGTGAGCCATGGCTGCTGAGCCTGCGCGTCCGGAGCCTGTGCTCCGCAATGGGAGAGGCCACAACAGTGTGAGGCCCGCATACCGCATACCACACACACACACACACACACACACACACACAAAACCCTTTATCAAAAGGGAAAACAGACTGAAAATAAATGAACAGAGCTTTCAACTCAAGATGTTGTACAAAGAACATTAAGAAAAAGGAATAAAATAAAACCAGAAATTAACAGTAAACAAACACCAAACACTGGAGATAATTAGTAAATCATCAAATAAACTAGACAAACTATGTTAAACACCACAACCAAATACAGCTAATTTCAAGAAGGAAATATCAATTCAAAACCAGTAATTCTACTAATGTAAATCACCATTAGCAAATTAACAGAAAACTATGTGTTTATATTAAAAGATGCCCAAAAATCATTTGATAAAACCCAATTCCACTCTGGATTTTAAAACAAACAAAAACTTCTCAAACTCCCCTGAACTTCATGACAGTAGTCTAACAGAGACCTACAGAGCCCTACATACTGAGTGGACAAACACTAGCAGCATTACCTTTAAAGTCAGAAACAACACAAGGATGCCCCCTATCACCATTACTACTCAACACTGTAATAAAACTAGGAAAATCTAGAGGTATGAATACCAGAAAGAAAGGGGGTGTTATGGGCTAATTGTGCCCCCGCCCCAAAATATATTGAATTCCTAATCCCCGGTACTTCAGAATACGACTGTATTTGGAGATAAGGCTTTGAAAGAAAGTTAAAATGAGACCACTAGGATAGGCCCTAAGCCAATCTGACTGGTGCCTTTTTAAGAAGAGATTAGGATAGAGAGAGTGACACCAGGGGCCCATGTGCACAGGGGATGGCCATGTGAAAAAGTAGCAAGAGGGAGGTCATCTGCAAGCCAAGGAGAGGCCTCAGGAGAAAGCAACCCTGCTAATACTTTGATCTTGGACTTCTACCCTCTAGAACTGTGAAAAAATTAATTTCTGTTGTTTAAGCCAACCAGTCTGTGGTATTTTGTTATGGCAGCCCTAGCAAACTAAGATAGGGGACACAGATCACCTACCTCAAGAGCCCAAGACAATTAGCTGAAAAACTAACAGAACTAAAAAGAGCATATAAGGCAATCCAACACAGGATCAATATAGAAAAATCAACTATTTTCCTGCATACTAGCAACAGCCAATTGGAAAATATAATAGATAAAAAGATGCCATTTTCAATAGGAATGAAACTATAAAATAAAATACCTAGTAATAAACTGAAGAAGAGATATACAAGAAAGCCTGAATAAATAGCAGACCATGTTTGAAGACAGAAGGACAAGATGGCCTGTTTTGTGGCTGCTCAAAGGTAAATGGCAGAATGATAGCAATGTCATCCAGAAGTTGCACTGGTTCAAAAGCAATTTTCCCTGGCATGTTGTTTTTAACCAATCAGTGGTGAGTTTTCTCATATTTCAGAGAAAACCTTAGCTATATATGAAAACCTACACACAAAAGCTAAAAATCCTGCAATAGTGCCTCCCGTCAGAGGAAGGGTAAATGGTGGCTTTGTTTTCTACAAAATTAAGTTCTGTTGGGAGAGGAGGATGGTGGAGAGTGCAGCTGAAGACGTTGTGAAGACACTTTCCCCTGTGTTTAAAAACAACAAAGGACTTCTCTGGTGGTGCAGTGGTTAAGAATCCGCCTGCCAATGCAGGGGACACGGGTTTGAGCCCTGGTCCGGGAAGATTCCACATACCACGGAGCAACTAAGCCCGTGTGCCACAACTACTGAGCCTGCGCTCTAGAGCCCACAAGCCACAACTACTGAGCCCATGCGCCACAACTACTGAAGCCCGCGCACCTAGAGCCTGTGCTCCGCAACAAGAGAAGCCACCCGCAACAATGAGATGCCCACATACCACAACAAAGAGTAGCCTCTGCTTACCACAACTAGAGAAAGCCCGTGCACAGCAACGAAGACCCAACAGAGCCAAAAATAAATAAATAATTAAAAAAAATAAAAACAACAACAACAAGACTGCTGACGACTAGGCTCTGGATAAGATTTTAATTTGATAAAGCTGCTATTTATCGTAAGCAAATGCCCTCAAGAACCAACATCTGGAAGGAGGAACCTGAGCCCAGGCAGAGTTTAGGGCTACAAAGGATCCACTGACTACAATGCTGGGTGCAAATGCCGATGGGCTCTAACCAGGCAAGGATTACTATTAGGACTGTCATTATCTGGGCCAGTGTTTTGGCTTCAAAGCCACAGAGATTTTGAGGGGTATACCCCTTTCTTTTTCTTGTAAGCCCTATTATTTTTAGTGTACAAATCTTCAGGACATTTTTCAGAAATGTGTATATCCCACTGTAGCAGAAAGGGCTCTGATGAAAGATGTTAGTCTCCATAAATTAATCCATAAATTGCAAATGCCATGCAATCTTAATAAAAAATCCTAATAGGATTTTTCATGGAGTTTGACAAGTTGATTCTATAATCCATCTGGACTAGAAAAAGCTCAACAATGGCCTAGAAATTCTGGAAAAATAAGAACAAGTAGTTGGGTACCTCCTCATTAAACTGCCTTTCTAGTGTTGCTGGGCAAAGCAGGGATAGGGGGAAGCAGACAGAGGTTGAGTGAGTTGTTTGTCCTGAGGTAGGACTAGTGAGACCAGGTCCAGATGCCTTGGCTATAGGTCAATGTGACTGTCTGCTGAAGGTAAGATGGATAGCCAGGGAAACTTGGCAACAAACTAAGACCAATCACAGCTCAACCCAGAGATGATGGGCTTGCTGAACATCTGTATTCTCCTCAGGTCCAAAGCAAGTTATGCAGAGGAGAATCTGCCCTACCAGACACAAGGTCTAGAGTAACTAACCTATGAGGTAGTGCCACATGAGTGGACAAGTTGGTTTTATGGAACAGAATATTAATAACATCTAACACACAGCACTTACCATGTGCTGGGCAATGTTTTAAGTGCTTTATGTATAACTCATTTAATCCTCACAACAACCTATGAGGTAGGTACTATTATCACAGACAGGTTAATTAGCTTGCCCAAGGTTACATAGCTATTGAGGAACAGAACTGGGAACAGAGTAGAAAAACAAACCCAGGGAATTGCCTGGCAGTCCAGCGGTTAGGACTCTGCACTTTCACTGCCGAGGGGGTGGGCTCAATCCCTGGTCGGGAACTAAGATCCCACAAGCCGCTCAGCGCGACCCACCCCCCCCCAAAAAAAAGGAAAAAAGAAAAACAAATCCATATATATATGGGAATTTAGTTTAGGACAGAAGCGGAGCTTCAAATCAGGAGGATAATTGATGAACTAGTCAATAAATGGTATTGGGGAAAATGACTATCCATGTGGGAAAAAATACAGATTCTTACCTCTCACAATTCACAAAACCTAATTCCAGAAAAAAAGCTAAAATTTTAACTACTGTACAAGTTTTAGGTGAAAATATAAGAAATTCTTCTTACACAAAACATAAAATACAAAAGAAAATTGATAAAGACAACTATGTAAAAACTGAAATCTACTACATGCTAAAAGATACCATAAGTAAAATTAAAATACAAACAACAGACTAAGAGAAAATATTTTTCAATACTTGCAGAATATATAAAAAACACTCCAACAAATCTAGAATACATAAAGAACTCCTACAAATCAATAAGAAAAACTAACATCCTGAAAATGAGTGAAAAACTGAATAGATAATTCATGGGAAAGGAAGAGCCAATAAACATAAAACAAACAAACTGCAACACCATTTTTTGCCATCAGATTGGCCAAAATTAAAAAGGCTGATAACATCCACTGTTGGTAAGGCTGTGGGAAAACAGGTATATCTCATACACCACTCATATACTGACCTTTTTGGAAGGAATTCAGCACTATCAACATTTATGCTGTACATACCTTCAACTCAGCAGGTCTAGCTACCTTACAGAAATGTTAACGGGCACATGGGCACAAAAGGTTATTTATAAGAATTTTCAAAACACTAAAAATTAGAAACAACCTAAATGATAATCAGTAGGAAATAGTTAAACATATGATGGTATACCTATGTTACAGACTACTATGCAGCAGGTAGATCTCAATGCATTGATGAAATGTATCTCTAGGTACTGATGTTGAAAGATATCCAAGTAAGTTGTAGAACCACACACACTAAACCAAACTATACCTCTATCTATTTATGTCTACATATGGGTATAAACACAAGAAAATAAAAGGTATACATCAAACTGATAACAAAGGTTACCTTTGGATAACCTTTCTCAGAGGGGGAAGAGTGTTAGTCAAAGGAAATTTCTGCCTTGTTCTAATTTTGGTCAATGAGGATTAATTTTTTAAATAATATTAAAACAAAAACCTACATTAAAGTCAGCTGCACTATACAAAAAAGTGCTTCATACATTGTAGTACTCAACAAAGTTTACTTTACAAAAAAGGAGTCATCTATTAAATGTGAAAAGCCCACCGAAAAGTCATCATAAACCTTTGCAAGGGATGAACTGAATGACACATAACACAAATGATACAGGTAATGGAAGTAAAATAGGCAAGAGGGAAAAAAGAGTCACCAGCAGCGAAGATTGGACAATGCTAAAAATGGTTAATAGCTAATTATAATAGCTACTATTTTCTGAGGGCCTCCCATGAACAAGACACGGTGCCAGGTGCTCTGTGCAAGCATCATCTCTAATTCTTACATCAACCTGTGAGATATCCCCATTTTATGGATTAAGAAAATACGGCACAGAAAAACCAAGTATCAGGTTTAAGGCCAGGCCTTTGCTCACTACAGGCTGTCCTGGATTGGATTTGGGATTGAGACTGGGGCTAGTGGGGAGCCCTCCTGGCCTGGACTCAAGTGCTCAGCTGCCCTTACTATACTCTGCATCCTTGAAGCATGCTCCCAAGCTGTCCTGTTCATCGAGACTGGCGTTCTCCTCCTCCTCCTCGCTCTCGGTTCTCCAGTACGCTGGCCGCTTGATGGGCCGCTTCCCTGGGGTGCGCTGGGAAGCAGGACTGCTAGACACTGTGCCCAGCCCACTGCTGGAACTCCCACTGCTTCGGTCCTGCCCCCCGGTCCACCAGGCCTGCAGGCTGGAGGTAGCTGGCGAGGATGATGAGGACTGCAGGTTGGCCATGCACAGCATGCCCTGGATGGCCTCCTGAGTGCTGGGAGAGGCAGGGGCCTCGCTGCAAGGGACAGAGGAGAAATGCTGAGGGAGTTTCTCTAGTTGTCAGAGGAAATCAGTCATCAGAAGAGTCAGGGAGGAGGGACAACAGCTGCCGGGGTCAGGGTGGGAGGAAGGAGGAGAGAACCATCCCAGGCGAAAAACCAGAAACCACACTAAAGATCAAAATAGTATCAAAGACTATTTTCATAAAAAGGCCAGTCCTTCTTGACTCGTCTCTCCATAGACAGCAGGCAAGATGGCAAAAAGAGGGGTGCACCTCCCTTCCTGTTCACCAATGCTGCATTCTTTCCTTTTTCTTTTTTCTTAAAGCAAGGCCCAGAAAAGGCCCAGCTCTCCTTCCATGCCTCTTCTAACTTCCAAAAACCCCCAAACTTATTACTCTTGAAGTCCGTATTATCCTCTCTCGGTCAGATATTAAGTACCTCGGGACAGATTTCATGTCTACTTTATTCTTTCAGCCCAAATGCCCTGGCTAATTTTTGTCCCTTTAAATGACCCAATTAATATCTACTGATTGGTTGACCTAGCCCTTTGGGTGGCAGGTGGGGATGTGTGCTGTCTGAACACCTAGAAAGGGGAGATAAAAGCCAGTACTCACGTGAGGGCAGCATAGTCAGGTCCCCCCACCTGCCTGCTGGCCTTGAGCAGATCAAGAATTCCACCAGCTCCACTCCCATTTCCAAGCTTGCCTTCAACCCCTTCTACCATGTCCTCATCTGTTGTATAGTCCTCCTGTTGGAGAAAAAGGATATCACCTCAGCTGCCCAGGGTTGGTCTGGTAAGGCCCCAATACAGGGTTGACAGTCTCACTCCTGATACTAATATCTTCTGAGCACCAAGTATCTACCAAGTACTAAGCAGAATATTTGTTCTTTCATCTTAATCTCCACAGCATCTTTGTGAGGCAAGTCTAACTCCCATTTTACAGATAAGGAAACTAAGGCTCAGTGAAGTTAAATAATTTGTGTAAAGTCACAATCAGATATTCCAAATCAGATACTCTTTCTGCTACATCAACTGCCTTTTATTCTACTCTATATTAAAGAATTTTAAAAATATTTCAACTAAAGTATAATCTTCCATTTATATGTTCAGGAGCACTTAGCCCACAATCTTTCACTTTATAAATATTTTAGGAATGGAATGCATAGGATCTCTCCCCCACCCTCAACTAGAATGACAATCTGTATTCTGTCTATGTAACCAGAATGAGCAGAAGATTAGAAACAGGGCAGGCCCCTACCTCAATGTCAAACTCAACTTCTCCTGGTTCACGAACTCGGTTGGGGTCAGAGCAAGGCTTCGCACGGGGCAACTTTCGGGGAAATTCTAGAAAGCAATGGAATGCACTTATCATGAAGCTAAGATTAGCATCTGAGCCAAACACCCAGGGGAAAGAGAATAAGACTATAATTTTCCTGAAAGTAATGACCACAGACGAGTAATTTAGGGAGGTTAGGAAATAAATCTCTAGAGCAAAGGACACATGGAAGCCTACAGAGCTGGTAAATCAGAATGTCAACAAGCTCAGGCCTAAGGTCTTGAGTCTATCAAGCAGACCAAAAACAAACTGAAATGGGCAGGGCAGGAAAGAAAAAGAACAAGTACACACTTGGTCTTATTATCAGGGTTGCCTTCTCCTTTCCCAGTCTCTCGTCAATCTGCAGTTCATCATCTGAATCCAAGTCAAATTCATCCTCCATCACATGTTCTGCCACCAGCCTAGCCTTGTCTACCTTCTTTGTGATCCTGGCTCGCCGAGACTTGGATAAGCTCTTTACCCTCTTGGTACTGGAGAGAGAGTGAAGGTGAACATAAAAACAGTCACACTCGATGGCAATTCTACCCAAATTGATCTACAGATTCAATGCAATCCTATCTAAATCCATCTAGTTTTGTAGAGATTAATAAGCTGATACTAAAATGTATATGGGCATACAAAGGACTTAACATGGCCAAAACAATTTCAAAAAAGAACAAAGTTGGAGGATTTATACTACTCAATTTCAAAATTGAGCTACAGTAATCAAGGTAATGTGATATTGCCATAAGGATAGACATACACATCAATGGAACAGACCTGTGAGCCTAGAACTAAACGCTTAAATTTTCGGTCAATTGATTTCTGACAAAGGTGCTTATTAGGCAATTCAGTGGAGAAAGAATAGTCTTTTCAACAAATGATGCTGAGATAAGTGGATATCACATGCAAAGAAATGAATGTGTACTCTTACCTCATATCATACACAAAAATTAAAAATGGATCATAGATCTAAATGTAAAAGCTAAAACTATAAAACTTCTAGAAGAAAATATAGGAAAATATCTTTGTGGCTTGAGATTAGGTAAAATTCAAAACATTTGTGCTTCAAAAGACACCATTAAGAAAATGAAAAGACAAGCCACAGACTAGGAGAAAATATTTGTAAATCATTTATCTAGAAAAGGATTTGTATCCAGAATATTTAAATAACTCTTAGAATGCAACAAAAGACAAACAAAACCAATTAAAAAGTAAGCAAAAGACTTGAATGGACATTTCTCTAATGATGATATATAAATGGCTCAACATTATTAGTCATTAGGGAAATGCAAATCAAAACCGTAATAAGATACCACTTTACATCCATCAGAATGGCTATAATCAAAAAGACAGACAATAACAAGCATTAGTCAATATATGGAGAAACTCATAATTGCTGGTAGGAGTGTAAAATGGTACATGCTTTGGGATAAATTTTGGCAATTTCTTAAAAAGCTAAACAGAGTTACCATATGACCCAAAATTTTACTCCTGAGAAACAAAAACATGTCCACACAAAAACTAGTACTCAAATGCTCATAGCACCATTATTCATAGTAGCCAAAAAGCATAATCAATCCAAATGACCATCAACTAGTGAATGGATAAACTAAATGTGGTATAGCCACACAATGGAATACTACTGAGCAATAAAAAGGAAATTAATGATACTTCTACATGATGGATGAACTTCAAAAACATTGTTAAGTGAAAGAAGCCAGACACAAGAGACTACATATGTGTGATTCCATTTATATGAAGTGTCTAAAAAGGCAAATCCATAGAGATAGAAAGTAGATTAGTGGTTGCTTGGGCCTGGGGAAGAGAACCAGGACTGACTGTAAGTGGATATGAGGGATCTATTTGGTGTGATAGAAATGTTCCAAAATTATATTGTGGTGATGGCAGCGTATTCTTTAAATTTACTAAAAGTCATTTAATTGTACACTTTAAACAGGTTAATTGTATGGTATGTAAATTATACCTCAAAAAAGCTGTTAAAATATATAAAGGAAGTAGAAAGAACTCAAAAGTGGCTTAAATAATCCTGTTACACATGGTAAACAATATTAACCAGTACAGACTGCTCAAATAAGCCTTACAGTTAAGAGAAACAAGTTTTTGGTAAATCAGTACACTTGACACATTCAGCAAATAGTCATTTGGTGAACTGGATTTTAGTGAATTAGCTGTTTTCTACCTCATAGGGTTGCTGGGAGGATTAATGAGCTAATGTAGAGACTGACACATGGCAAGTGGCCCAATGGTAGCTAATCTTATAGTTCTCTGGGCCTCACTTTACCACATTAGTAAAATGGGGATAACAACACTTACCCTCAGGGTTGTTGTGAGGACTAAATAATGTATGTAAATGGCTAAGACAGAGTCTGACACAGAGCAGGTGCTCAATAAATGGTAGCTATTTAACCCTGATCTTTTATTAACTTCTAATAATGAAAAATCTCAAACATATATAAAATATTAAAAACTCCCATGTACCTATGACCCAGCTAAGTTTTAGCAATTATCAACACACAGCCAATCTTGTTTCATCTACACCTCAGTCCCCACAAAACATGGCATTATTCTGGAGAAAAGATCAGACATAATATCATATCATCTATAAATATTTCTATACCTTCACTCCCTAGGTTCACTTAGCAGCAGCCTCTGGCAGGTGCAAAAAGGTAACAAGCAGCACAAGAAAGACTGGTGAGGAAGGGAAAAATGTCTCATTGTGTCCTCAATAGCCATTATAGGCTGGACCCTTAGGACTCTCAATTTTCTCTTCCCCAGCAGACCAACCACGGGTTCTAGACAAAGGCAATGCTCAACAGTCTCTCTAATCTTATTCTTCAGTAACTATGTTCTCAATTAACAAGGACAGCTCTGCTGCTTTCAGAATCTGCCCTGCCCTCACACTCCCTTTTCCCTTATTTCCCAGCCAGGTAGACCTACTACACTCACCCTTGGGATCTGAAAACAATCTTTTCCTACAAAAAGGCTGTTAACGTATCCTTGTCGCTTATGTTCCTACACTGTTCATACTCTGTACTTAACTCTTGACTGCTCCTGTCTGGTGTTCTGAGTGTCCAGATGGTAACTTTTACTGTCTTCCTTTGCCTCCCTACATGTTTGAGGGTTTCTGATGACCTACTTAGCTTCTGGCCATACCCACAACCATCATCATCACCACCACCACCATCACCTTTCATCTTCAACTTCATCATATTCATAAGAGCGACCATTTATTAAGCATTTACTATGTGCCAGAACCTGTGATAGGCACTTTACATGCATTACTTCATTTAGTCCTTCAACAATCCTAAGATAAGTTTTATCTATAGAATAGATAAAATGAGGACAGAGAGGTGCAGATACGTTAATTAGCTTGTCAAAGTCACATAGCGAATACGTGACAGAGCAGGGATTCAAATTCGGGATTGTCTGATTCCCAAGCTGGAGCTTTTTGCCAAGATGTGCTTTTATTTTATTCTTTTAGAAAACATTCTGTTAAAAATTATTTTAGGGTTTCCCTGGTGGCACAGTTGTTGAGAGTCCGCCTGCCAATGCAGGGGACACGGGTTCGTGCCCTGGTCCGGGAAGATCCCACATGCTGCGGAGCGGCTGGGCCCGTGAGCCATGGCTGCTGAGCCTGCGCGTCCGGAGCCTGTGCTCCGCAACGGGAGAGGCCCGCGTACCAGAAAAAAAAATTATTTTAAGAAAAGTAATATGTGCTCACTGTATAAAATTCAAATGCTTTTGAAGTGAAAATTTCCTCTCTTGCTTCCCCTATTCTACTTTCTAGAGATAACTACTGTTACAAGTTCGGTGTGACAAGTATAAAATATGTGACAAATATATTTATTTGCATGGATGTGTATAAACATCTCTGGAAGGAAATCGTTGACACTGGTTTTCCATGCGGAGGGGAACTGGGGAACAGAGAGGAGTGGGAGCAAAATTTTTCACTATGTATTCTTTCACACTTTTTGAATTTTAAACCACATAAATTAAATTTTAAACCTCTTCAAAAAGGTTAAAGGAAAAGGTCTGTATGTTGCTTTTTTACACACACACACATATGTGCATACGTGCTTTTTTAAAAAATTAAAATGAACTATTCCTATATATTATCTTGCAACCTGATTTTTTCACTTAAAATATATCTTGGAAATCTTTTCACGTCAATAGATAGTAAACTCATTCTTTTTAAGTTACACAACATTCTATTCCATAGATGTACCATAATTTATTTATCCAACCTTTATTGATGAACGTTTCCAATTGCTTACTATTACAATGATACGGTGACTACTAAATATTTCTCTTTACACACCTGTGCAAATATTTCTGCAAAATAAATTCCTAAAAACTGAATTGCAAAAGGTATATAAAAAACTAATGCTCTTAACCAGTATGCTGTACTACCTCCTATTCCCACCAACAGTTCTGATCCACTGACTTGCTGAAATTTCTAGAACTTATATAAGATTTTTCGCAGGATTGCCAATTAGTTCCAGACCTCTCCCCCTTCCCACCCCCAACACTACCATGGTTCTCTGTACTAAGGAATGTTATCTGATAATATCTGGTTATTTCCCCAAGCACAGTCCCTCCCTCACCCATGTCCCAGCCCCAGGTCCCAATTCCATGCCTTGTCTTAGTGGCATATTGCCACCAACACCCAGCATCTCTGCTTCTTCTCCCCACCTCACCTGCCATTAGACATCAACAGGGCCAGCGGGCCCTCATTCCCATCAAGGTCCAAGTCTGGCGAGTCATCATCTGAGTCATTCAAGCAGGTACCAGTGATGTTGAACTGTAGGAGGAGGAGGCTCAGTTGTCACCTGTCTGGAACTCCCATGTGAATCAGAATGACCAGTTCCCTCTGGTTTCACTGGTTGAGTTCACTGTCAAAACCACCTGAACCAAGGCCTTCTGCTATGCTGTCCCCCCACCCCCAACCCAAATGATCACAGGAGCAGAAGGCTGAGAATGTATGGCTGGCTCAGGGGAAACCTATCCATCTTGCAAAACATGTTCCCTAAAAAGAGGTGGAGTATCTTCACATGCTTATGGAGGGCACCACAATCTTGAAGCAAGGTGGAGCCCTGGAGGAGGGCTTTTCTCAAGAACCTGTTCAAGACTGCAACCTGCCACTCCTATACCATGCTCTCAAATGTCATTCCCATCCCAGCATTTCAAGATTCATCTCAAGTGTCATGTTTACTGAGAAGAGCTCCTGACCATCGCCCCTACCCAGATAGAATCATCCCCTCCCGTGTCTCAGGGTCCCACACATACCCTTGATCGTGGCATCCACAACGCTTCATTGCACTCATTTCTTTTTATGCCTATCTTTCTCACTAGCCTGTCAGCCTCTTGAGGGTTATGTCCACAGCACCTATCACAGTGCCCAGCATAGACAAGATCTCAATAAATGTCTGTTAAATGAGTGGGACTGGTAGCCAAACACCAGGGGCCCTAAGGGAGGTGGGAGGACAGGAGAGCCTATCCTTTTTATACCCTGCTCTTCCAAGGGACCCAAAAGGGTTGGGCTGAACCCAAGGGCCAGCACCCACCTTTGCTTTCTGGGAACAGCCTGTCTTCAGTGCCTGATGACTGTATGTGTCCATGAGATTATAGCTCAATTGGCCAGCAGGCCCCAAGGCTGAGCTCTCCTTGCCCTTTCGCTCTGCCTTCTTGAAGAATTCCTTGGGCTTCAGGCCTTTCTTCTTTGAACCACTTTTGGAGGGCAGTGACAGCCTGGACATGGATACTGAAGTGGAATGGGCTGGCCTGGTTAAGGGAATGGAGCCGGCTGGGAAGATCCTCTGCAGCCCAAAGATATTGCTTGTCTTCCCAACGTTCTGTTGGAAGATATCCTACAAGAGTGTTAGTACATGAGGGGGTTAGAGCTTACTCAAGGGTTCACTCTGCACTAAGAGCAGAGGTCTGTTTATGGCACTGGCGGTACTGCCATGAAGGGGCTTAAAGATGCTCCACATATGCACTTATGCACACCCTAGTTTTGGCACAATAAGTCATCAAGAATTTACTGGGTGGCATTTCTTTACCTAGCCATTGACGAGTAAGGAGAAGACGAGCAGAGGAAAAGCTCAGCACTACTGTCAAAACCGGAAAGGAAAAGACTCCAAGTGCAGCTGACATGAGACAGAAAATAATTGAGTACTAAAATGTGTGGTTCCAACTCTAAGGACCACAGGATTTGAGAGCAGGAGAGCAGTTCTAGTCCTAATTCTGCTACTAGCCTCCCACCTTCATCTTATTCATAGCAGTTATGCTTTGATTGGTTGTATATATTGAGCTTCCACATTAAGATTTCATTTGAAAAAAAGGATTTCATTGCTTCAAAACATTTGAAAGCCAATGAAAAATATATGATCCATCTCTTAAGTCCTCTTCCAACCAGCCCAAAGTTCTGTGTATATAAAACTCGTTTAAGTGGGAAGAGCCAGAGAAAAGGTAGGCCTAAAACCCTGAAGGATTCTGACAGATGGAAGTGGTGGAAAATGAGGTAGGAGGTGGACAATGTAAGCTATGGTGTAGGCAGTGAAACATGCTGCAAGAGGTGAGGCTAGAACCCCAACTTCACAGTAGCTCACTCTGACCACCCTTCAGCACAGATTTAGTGCCTATATCCTGGGCACTAAATGGAACCTTACAGCTTCTGAGCTAAAGGAAAGTTGAAACTTCCTCAAGTCCAATTCTCCTCTGGTGCCTTTGCTACTTCACCAGCCCACGCTGAGTTCTCTCTTTGCTGCAGTCTATTAATAACAATGGCTCACATTTATTGAGTACTTACTCTGCCAGGCACTGTGCGAGGGGCTCTATATACATTAATTAGCTCTTAATCATAACAAAACTGTGAAAAGGTGGTGTTATCCCCACTTTACAGATAAGGATACTGAGGCTCTGAAAGGCTTGCAAATGACAGAGCAGGAACCAGAACCCAAGTTTCTCTGAGTCTCTTACCACTGCACCTTACTGTCTCGTGGTATATGCCACCTGTTGAAACATGGCTTTGTAATCATCTTCAACCCGGGAGAACTGTCATTTTGTAGAATGTAGAGACTGAGTCAAAATATTAATAACAACAACTACTACTACTACTACTATGACCTCTGCCACCCACGACCACCATGACCCACCAGCAGAATTTACTGAGCACCTACTGTGTGCCAAGCCCTATACTTAGTGCTCAACCTGTATTATCTTACTCAATCCTCTTAATAATCCCTCAGTAGTTATTAGTTATCCCCACTTTAGACATGAGGAAACTGAGGCTTAGACAGGTTAACTTTGCCCAGGTTCCTCTACTAGATTGTGAGTTCTTTGTGGGCAGGCACTGTATTATTTATGTATCCTAAGCACCTAGCCCAACATGTGGCACGCTTGAGGTACATAATAATTATCTGAATGAATGAATAAATGAATGAATGAATAGGGTCCTTGGTGGGGTCTTCCCAATCCTTCCCCTGAGCTCTCATGCCAACTGCAAAAGCCTGACCTGCCACTTGAGCCTTGAGCCCTTCCCAAACGCCTCCCCTGCTCCCATGCTTCTTACTTCCACCAGGCGAATCTCCCTAGCCAGATCTTTAATGAGCTGTACGGTCCGCACTGTCTCTGGGATCTCATCCTCGTGGTCTGGCAGAGCCTGTCAAACAAAAGGCATGAGGAATAGATCCACACATAAATGAACTGATTTTCAACAAAGTTACCAAGGCAATTCAATGGAGAAAGGGTAGTCTCTTTAACAAATGGTACTAGACTGATCAGATATACATATGCAAAAAAAGAACTTCATTCCATATCTTGCACCAGACACACACACAGACTCAAAATGGATCACAGACCTAAATGTCAAATCTAAAACTATAAACCTTTTAGAAGGAAACAGAGGAGAAAATCATTGGGACCTTGGGTTAGGCAAAGATTTCTTAGGACACAAAAAGTATGAACCATAAAAGAAAAAACTGATAAATTAGACTTATTAAAAAATAAAAACTTCTCTTAGAAAAACACTGTTAAGACAAACCACTGACTGGGAGGAAATATTTGCAAAACATATACCTGATAAAGGACAGTGTCAAGAGGTGTGAGGAACTTAGTTGTGGCTTGAACCACACCCCTCAGAAAGTCAAGAACCTCAGCAAGATCCCTGGGGACAATCCAGCCTCTCCACTTGTGAGGACAGAACTCAATGTTGAGCAGCTACAAGCCCACAGCTAGCCCAACAGCAACCCAGGGAGAGACCTGTTGATTGTCTCTCTTTTAATTCATTTGCAATCTTATTTATCAATACATCTCTATGCAGACAGACAGCTCAAACTTTTCCTCTGTGACTTCTTCCACCAGTTTTGACTTGAATTCTGTATCCAGAGGACTGATAAAAATTCCTCAGCATTTCCTCCTTGCTTCCCATGGTTTGATTCCTTTAACTCTTTTAATCCATCTGGAATTTATTTTGGTGGCTGGGCAGTAATGGGGGCTGAGAACCCATGTGACCCAGCTGGATAACCTTGACAGCTCCCTCCTCCCAGCCCAGGGGCTCTGGAAGGGTAAAGGAGCAACTGCTTCTCTTCACAAAAGAGAATTTGTCTGCACTTCACAAAAGACTTCTCCCATGAGTGTGGCTCCTCAGTTCTGTGTCCTACTCTCTTCCAGCTCCCTTTGGTCACACTGTTGGGGCCATCCTTTGGTCCCTGAGGCCATCCTGGCTCAGGACATGAGTGCTTAGGACCTACCCACCTCCCTCCCTTTTGGTGTTCCTGGGACAGAGTCACTCTGAAGTTCACTTCGCGGGAGGGTCAGTGTGGATGCAGAGTCAGAGATGAAACCCAAGGTAGCCACACCTGAGGGATGTGGCAAAACAGAATCGAAGGCTAAGGCCCAGGTGCAGTTGAGTCCAGGGAGCAAAAGAAGGCCCAAAACATGAAGTCCAAGGATATCTGGGGGGAAGGCTGTCAACAGGAAATGGGGAGATTGTGCACATTTAAGCCTGCAGTGGCTGAAAAGTTTCCTCAGGCTACTGTATGCAGGGGAAGGAATCTACAAAGAGTATCAGAAGCATAAAAGAATATATTGATATTTCCTTTTTTGCATTTCTTAAAATTGGTTTTTAAATAAATTCAACATTTTGAGTAGGTAATCCATTCACGTAGTTCAAAAATCAAACAATATAGAAAGATATATATTGAAAAGCCTCAGTATCTATCTGACCCTGCCATCAGCTCCCCTAGCCCACCCCAACAGGTAACCACTTTTATTAGTTTCTTCTGCATCCCTCCAGATTGTGTCTTCAGTCAAATACAAGCACATACAAATATAATTCTTCTTTTCCCCCCTTATGTGCTACACATAAGGTAGCACACTATACACACAGTTCTACACTTTTACATGATAAATTCTGGAGATCTTTCCAAATCAGTAAATAGAGAGCTTTCTTAATCTCTTTTATAGCTGTTTAGTATTCAATTGGATAGATGGATATTGGTATATTCCTAAAAAGCCATTTTGGCAGTATGCATCAAGAGTCTTACATTTTTTCACATACTTTGATCTAGTGATCACTCTTCTAAAAATCTATCCTGAAGAAACAATCAAGAGATGAGAAACAAAGACTGATGCAAACAGCTATTTACTGCATGATTTTCTAGAACTATCCCCCAAATAAATAAATAAGCAACAATAAACAAGTGGTTAGGTAAGGATGGTACATCCCTGCAAAATAATATCATGTAACTATTAATGTTTGTGGAGAACTCTGGTGACACAGAAAAATTAAGATAAGCCAACCAATTCAGATACAAAATTATATGTACAGGGTGAGAGCAATCATGTTTTAAAAATGAATATTAAAAAAACAAAAGAAAGTATACCCAAATGTTAATGTTTATTCCCTCTGAGTTAAAATTGCAGGTGAAGTTTTTCCTTCTTTACACTCTTCTGTATTTTTCTAATTCTCTACAGTAAGCAGGTATTACTTTTCATAATCAGAAAGAAAGGTTTAAAAATATAATCCAAGGAGTCCTAGCCCAGTCCTCTACTCTAATCCTAGGAGCCCACAAACCTCCCTAGTTTCCTCCACGTCCCCAGAGGATCTTCCCAAACCCAGTCCCTGCTGAGAGTAGACCTCTAAAGTAGGTAGAGAAATAAGTATATTTACTTCTTTCCTTGTCCAGGCTCTAAAGGCCAAGTTCAGGGCTTTACCACCATGGACCAGGTAGGAGGCAGGGTGTCTCCTGTTTTCTCGCAAACCTAAAGGGGGAAAGAGGAAGGTAGAGTGTCAAAGAAGCCATGCAGAGAAGTGAAGGACTTGTTAGTTTTTTTCAGGCAACCAGAGAAAATGCTCAAGGTTCTGAGCCCAACTCCATATCTCAGTTCTTATAATGGTGTTCATTTTATGACTACCTTGACGTCTACTATCTCATTTAATCCTATACCCAACCCTATAAGCCAGATATCATTATCTTCGTTTTATAGTTCAGGAAATGAGGCTCAGAGAGGCAAAGAGACAACCAAAGGCCACATCTGGTAAGTGCCAAAGCCAAGACTGAAACCTCATCTGTCTAAATCTGAGGCCTGTGCTCCTTCTACACTATTCTGCCTCTTGGGTTTCAAAATGTGAACACTCAGGAGGACAACTGCCACCTACACAGATCTGAAGAGCCATTAATGCCTTGTTCTGAGTTACTCCAGGAGGAGGTTATAACAAACATCCAGATTTAGGCTCAATAAAGAATTTTCTACTGAACTAAGCTGTTCAGAACAGAAAATAATAAGCAGTTAGTCATCCAGCCTCTGAATGAACATTTAAGTGACGGTCTGTCTAGATGGCAGAATAAGGGCTTGAGGTACTTCATAAGAGAGTGTACTCATTGGCCTCTGAGGTTCTTTGTAACTTTTCCTGGCCAAGTCACCTTGAAGAATCTCAGGTCTGAGTAAGGGAGCCACTCTATTTCCAAGCAGAACAGGAAAGAGGAAACCCAGCAGGTTGGCTTCTACCTGGGCTGATACCCAGGAACCAAACCAATGATGGGTAGTCAGGACTGGGCCTTGTCCCCAGGGGAAGCACGTCCAGGGAACTCTGACACTATACTGATTGAGTTTCTTATTTTAATTGGCAGGAAATAGGAATAATTTCACTGTGATCCAATTTTCTCAGTCCCCTTTGCTAAATAAAAAAGTTAAAATCCATGCCCTACCCTACATTACGATTAGTAAAAAAGCCAATTTCAAAAGATCGCATCCTTTGATTCCATTTTTATAGCATTCTTGAAATGACAAAATTACAGAGATGAAAAAGAGATCAGTGGTTTCCTGAAGTTATGGATAGTTCAGGGGGAGAGAGTGGGTGAGGTTATAAAGGGGTAACACTACAAAGATCTTTGTGGTGATGGGTACTGTATTTTGATTTGAGGTGATGGTTATGTGCACATGTGCACACACACATGGTCAGGGCAGCAGGGCAAAAAGGACAGTTGGCAAAGGGCTCCATACCTCGAAAGATGTCCAGGATATGCTTTCCCACATACCAACAGATGGTCTCAAAGTTGGGGAACTTGAAGAGGTCTGCTGTGCTCAACCGCTTCTCAATCTCATAGGCTCTGGAGGAAGTAGGCACAACAATAACAATGATAACAAGGACCCTGTTTACTAGGCACCTACTATGTATCAGGTATTGCTCTGGATGCTCTGTATCCATTATCTTTAATCCTCACAACTACCCTCTAAGACCTTACTCTATGGGTTAGGAAACTTGGGCTCAAAGTTTATGTGACTTGACAAAATTCACATAACTACTAAGTGAGGAAGAGGTATTCATCTTCAGACTGAACATCATCAGAAACCAGTATCCATTCCTTTCTGATCATCTTGCCTCCCTTCTATGCTGCACTCCTCACAATACCGGAGAACTCGAGGACTCTAGCAGATGGGAATGGCCAATTCGGGATCACCAGAGCTTCAGGACTCACTTGAGCTGCATTTCAATGTTAAGGCTGTGTAAGAAGTTCCCTCCAAAGGCAAGGCAGTCCACGGGGGTCAGCACAGCATGGATCCATCCTGCAGTGTAACAAGGCAAAAAACATAGCTGGCAGAGGGCCTTTCTTCTTTGGACATCACCACTGCCCACTCAGCTCAAACACAACTCCTTAGACCAGCCAGCCTGGCAGTAATTCAGAACATTCTAGCTTCCTCCACTCTCCCAACGCCCATCCTAGCCAAGTCTGCCATCATTATAACCCTGAACTGGACCAACCTGGGGGTTAATAAACTCCTTCTACTTCCCTTCTCTGCACTTCAAAATCTCTTCGTTGCCTCACCCACCCTCTCTCTTATTGCTAAGAAAGGCATCACCTCCTTTCCATGACTACCCCTTCTAACTCTGCGCTAGGTAAAACAAAGAGTTTTTGTGTTAGACAGACCTGGGTTCAAATCTTGCTGTTTTCTATATCTAAATACCCACTTCACAGGTTGGTTGTGAAGGATGTACCTAGTTGAAACTAAATTATTTTCCTTGCCCTTGACCCTATACTGCCTTCTGGGACCTTCTGATTTTTCTTCTTACATCTCTCTCATATTCATCTCTCCTTCTTCATCCATCCATCCTACTAATGGCTTGGTTCAGATCCATCATTATCTCTCACCTATGCTATTTGAAACAGCCTACAAACTGGCTCCTCTAACACCAGTGGTTCTTTAAGGTGTGATCCAGGGAATCCTGGGGCTCCTTGAGACTCTTTCAGAGCATATGCATGGTCAAAACTATGTTCATGATAATAAGATGTTATTTGTCTTTTTAACCCTCAGTATACAGTGGAGTTTTTCAAGGGGTACATGACATGGTATCACAACACACAGAAGCAGATTTGAGGACACAGAAGTTTTCTGCTAACCCGAATATTAAAAAGATTTGCAGAAATGTAAATGTCAATGTTTTCACTAAATTTTTTTAGTTTGAAAATAGTTATTTTTCATAAAAATTATTACTTATGCTAACATGTAATGGGTTTATTGTTTTTTCCTCAATGAACTAATAAATATATTTAAATTCTCAGTTTTAATTTATAATATGGTAAATATTAATAAATATAAACCACATAAATAAAAGCTCTTTGGGGTCCTCAATAATATTTAAGGGTATAAACAGGTCCAGAGTCCAAAGTGTTTGTAAACCACTGCTCCACACCAATCTCAACCTCTGAAGTCCATCCTCCACATCTCAACCCTAAGTGATATATCTGAAATGCAAATCTGCCCATGTCACCTCCTGCTTGAAAATCTTCAATGAAATGTACATCCACAGAAGAATAGATAAACTGCTGTATACTCATACAATGGAATACTAGAAAGCAAGTGAAATGAATGAACAATAGCCACATGTATCAACATGGATCTCACAATCATAATGTTCAGAGAAAAAAGTTGAGAAAAATACATCTGATTCCATTTATATAACATTCAAAAACATGTAAAACAATACTATATACTGCTTACTAAGGCATACCTATGTAATAAAGGGATAAAAATGCATGAGAATGATATCATCAACTTCAGGACAACAGCTAGCTCTGAGAGGGCAGAATGGGAATGTAATTGAGGAGAGGTATATACAAGGCTTCAAATATGTTTGTAATATGTTATATTTTTAGTTGAGTTATAAACACATAAATGTTCATTATATTATTCTTTATATCTCTTGCTACATCTGAAATATTTCATTAGAAATTAAATAAACAAATAAATCTTCAGTAGTCCCCAGTTGCCTCTGAAGTAAGTTCAGCCTGCCAACCTTTTCAGCTTCATCTGCTCCCAGCCCTTGGTCTTTAGGCTCCAGTATCCATAAACTGCTTCACACATCTTTGCTTTGTTTATGCCTTTCCCTTTATCTGAGAGCGCTTTCCTGCCTTTCTTTCCTTGGTCAGTCTCTATTTACTCTTCAGGTGTCACTCTTCTGAGAAGATTTTCACAAACCTCTGGCCAGACTAAGTGCTCTTCTCTGTGCTCCCAAAACTTCTGGTGAATATCTCTATTGTGTCTATTAGTACTGAAGAGCCTATCCATATTCTATCTCTAGCACCTAGCCCAATGTTGGGGCAGACAGTAGACATGAAATGCTTGTGGAACTCAGTAGATTGCACCCAGTTTGTGGGAATTTCTACCAAGATGCAAATGAATCCAACTCAAATCTCTGGTAGACAAATTCAATTCACCAGTTACCAAGTGCCCAGTGTACAAAAAAAAAAACATCATGTGAGACCCAGCAAAGAATTCAAAGATGGGTGAATAAATGCATGGGAATAGAAAACTATAAAAGAGAAAAGCAGATGGGTATGGGGGTAGGAGGAGGGGGGCATGACTTGCCTCATCATATATTAAACATTCTATAAAACCAATGTAATCAAATCAATATGATACTGATATATGAATAGACAAACAGATCTGAGTAACAGAAAAGAAAATCCAGAATTATACAATATAATGTTTGACAAAGATGTTAGAATTATATAACACGAGTTTTAAAGGAGTCATCATAAAAATGCTTCAACGAACAATTACAAGCATGCTGGAAACAAACAAACAAAAGAAAGAGAAGCTATAAATAAGAAACAAGTACAAATTATAGAACTAAAAAATACTACATCTGAAATATATAATGAAACAATGGACTCAACAGAAGAATGGAGACAATGGAGAAAAGAATCAGAGAATTTGAAAACAGAACAATAGAAAGCACCCAATATGAACAAGAGAGAAGAAATAGACTGAGAGAAAAATAAACTCAGGAACCCAACAAGGACCTACTGTATAGCACAGGGAACTATATTCAATAGCTTGTAATAACCTATAATAGAAAATAATCTGAAAAAAGATAGATACTATATATATAACTGAGTCTCTTTTTGCTCTACACCTGAATCACTGTAAATCAACTATGTGCCAGTAAAAATAAAAAAGACAAAAAAATAAAGAACCATGCAATGGGACAGAAAAAAAACCCTCAGGAACCTGTGGGACTACAGCAAAATGTGTTACATTTGTATAATCAAAGACCCAGAAGAAAAGTTAGAGTGAGGGAATGAAAAGGTATTTGAAGAAATAATACCTAAAAATTTCACTAATATGGCAAAAGACATAAGCCTACACATTCAAGAAGCTTGATGAACATATACAGTATAAACCCAAAGAAATCCACACCAAGACACATGATAGTCAAACTGCTGAAAAACTAAATAAAAAAGAAAAAATATTGGAAGTAGCAAGAAATGACACATACAGGGAAAAAAACAATTTAAAGGGTAGCCAAAATCTTATCAGAAACCACAGAAGCCAGAAGGAAGCAGCACAACATTCAAGTGCTGAAAGAAAATATCAACCCAGATTTCTATACCCAGCAAAACTATCCTTCAAGAGTGAAAGGGAAATCAAGACATTTACAGATGAAGGAAAACTAAGAGAATCTGTTGCCAGCAGATCTACCCTGAAACTCTAAACAGAGAGGAAATGATAAGAGAAGGAATCTTGGAACACCAGGAAGGAAGAACAATGGAAGAGTAAAAATACAGGTAAATACAATAGACTTTCCTGCTCTTGGATATTCTAAATTATGTTTGACAGCTGAAACAAAAATTAAAACACTATGTGATGTAGCTCTAATGTATGCAGAGGAAATATTTAAGACAAATACATTACATATGGTAAGGGTAAAGAGATGTGAAAAGAGGTAAGGTTTCAACTCTTTCTTCAAACTGGTAAAATGTCAGTACCAGTAGACTGTCATAAGATAGATATATATGTATATATAAATATACACATATAGATATGTATGTACATATATACACATATACATATTTATCTATATATGTACATATACATAGATATATGTGTATATGTCTATGTCTATATACATATACATATATATCTATATATGTATACATATATACATAAAACTAGAGCAAACACTAAAAAAAAAAATCTATATAAAACCTGAAGCTGAAAACTTCATATGGAAATTCAAGGGGCCCAGGAAGGCTGACACTTCCCAATTTCAAAACTTACTACAAGTGTACAATAACTGAGACAGTGTGATACTGTCATAAAGACAGACATACAGATCAATGGAATAGAATTCAAAGTCCAGAAATAAACCAATACATGGCCTATGGTCAACTGATTTTTGACAAAGGTGTCAAGACAATTCAATGGGGGAAAGAATGGTCTTTTCAAATTGTTCTGGGACATCTGGACATCCATATGCAAAAGAATGAAATTGGACCCATATCTCACACCATATACAAAAATTAACTTGAAATGGATGAAAGACATAAATGTAAGAACTAAAAAGAAAACTCAGAAGAAAACACAGGTGTTAATCTTCATGACCTTGAATTAGGCAATTGTTTCTTAGATATGACACCAAAAGCACAAGCAAAGAAAAAAAAACAGATAAACGGGACTCTTGGGCTTCACAGAACAACATCAAGAAAGTAAAAAGACAACCTCCAGAATGAGAGAAAGTATTTGCAAATCACACATCTGATAAAGGTCTAAACCAAAATATTTAAAGAATTCTTACAACTCAACAATAGAAAGACAAATCACCTAATTAAGGAATGGGCAGGGACTTCCCTGGTGGCACAGAGGATAAGACTCCACACCCCCAATGCAGGAGGCCTGGGTTTGATCCCTGCCCAGGGAACTAGATGTCACATGCATGCCGCAACTAAGAGTTCACATGCCACAACTAAGGAGCTCGTGTGCCGCAACTAAGGAGCCTGCTTGCCTCAAATAAGACTTGGCACAATCAAGTAAATAAATAAATAAATAAATGTGCAGAGGTTTTGAATAGATATTTCTTCAAAAAAAGATATATAAACATACAATAAGTGCATGGAAAGATGTTCAAAATCAATAGCCATTAGAGAAGCACAAATTAAAATCTCAATGAGCTACAACTTCACACCCACTAGGATGGCTATAATCATAAAGACAGGCAAAAACAACTGTTGGGTAGGATGTGGAAAAATTGAGACCCTCATAAATCATTGGTGGAAAATGCAGCTGCTTTAGAAAACAGTCTGGCAATTCCTCAGGAAGTTAAACACAGAGTTACCATATATATGACTCAGCAATTCCTCTCCTAGGTAGATATACCCAAGAGAACTGAAAATATATGTTAACACAATAACTTGTACATGAATGTTCATAGCAACACTATTCATAATAGGCAAAAAGTGAAAACAACCCAAATGTCTATAAAATGATGAATGGATAAACAAAATATGGTATATCCATACAATGGAATTATTATTCAGCCATTTAAAGAATGAAGTACTGATAACATGGATGAACCTTGAAAATATTATGTTGGGTGAAAGAAGCCAGACATAAAAGACTACATATTGCATGATTCCATTTACATGAAATATTCAGAAAAGGCAAATTCATACACAGAGAAAAGTACAGAAGTGGGGTTGACAGGGGCTGGGGGGGAAGAAGGAATGGGGAGTGACTGCTAATAGGTACAGGGTTTCTTTTTGAAGTGAAGAAAACTTTCTGGTATTAGATAGTGGTGATGTTTGCACAACTTCAAGAATATTTTTTTAAAAACTGAATTGTACCCTTTAACGTGGTAATTTTTATGGTATGTGCACTATATCTCAATTTTTTTAAAGGCACATTTAACAAAATGAAAATACAACATATCAAAATATGTGACACAGCTAAATCAGTGCTAAGGGGGGAATTTATAGCACTAAATGCTTATATTAAAAAAAAGAAGAAAAGGGCTTCCCTGGTGGCACAGTAGTTAAGAATCCACCTGCCAATGCAGGGGACACAGGTTCGAGCCCTGGTCCAGGAAGATCCCACATACTGCGGAGCAACTAAGCCCATGCGCCACAACTATGGAGCCTGTGCTCTAGAGCCCACAAGCCACAACTACTGGGCCCACGTGCTACAACTACTGAAGCCCGCACACCAAGAGCCCGTGCTCTGCAACAAGAGAAGCCACCGTGATGAGAAGCCTGTGCACCACAATGGAGTAACCCCCACTCGCCGCAACTAGAGAAAGCCCATCCGCAGCAACGAAGACCCAATGCAGCCAAAAATAAATAAATAAAATAAATTTATTATAAAAAAAGAAGAAAAGTCTGAAATCAATAATCTAAGCTCTCATCTCAAGATCAGGAAAAAGAGAGCAAAATAAACCCAAAGCAAGCAGAAAGAAGGAAAAACAAAGATAAAAGCAGAAATCAATGAAATTGAAAACAGAAAGACAACAGAGAAAATCAGTGAAACAAAAAGTGATTCTTTAAAAAGTTCAACAAAACTGACAAACTTCCATTAAGACTAACACACAATAAAAGAGAAGGCACAAATTACTAACATCAGGAATGAAACACAGGGTAGCACTAGAGACTTGGAAGGTATCAAAAGAATAATAAAGAAATACTATCTCTACGCACATCAATTTGACAACTTAGATAAGATGGACCAATTGCTCGAAAAGCACAAACTTACAATTCACTCAATATGAAATAGATAATTTGAATAGCCTAATACAGGTTTAAAGAAATTGAATGTTAATCAAAAACTTCCCAAAAAGGAAATCTCCAGGTCCATGTGGCTGCAGTAGAGAATTCTATTGAACATTCTGAGAAAATTTAACACTAATTCTGAAATCAAGGAATTAAGAAATTAGAAAGTCAAGAAAAATCTAAATCAATGGAAAGATATATGTGTTCATGGAAGATTCAACATACTAAAGATGTCAACTTTCCCCAAATTGAGACAACTATGGGGACTTTTTCAAAATAAATACACTCAGATCCCACCCCAGACCAACGATTTCATAATTCTAGGGGTGAAGCCTAGGCCTTTATTGTTTTGGGAAAAAAAAAAACCCTACCCCCACCCAGGTCATTCTGACTTATAGTCTACAATGCCAGTCTCTCAGTCACTATCTCTAGAGTCATGGGGCTAAGAGTCCTGTTTTCTATCTGTCCACCAAGTTGACATCAGTCCAGTGCAAAGGAGCTATCAACTTCCTCCTGGACCTCCCCAAGAAACCACACTGCCCACTGGCCACCACTCGAATTTTCTTGATGTCCACTTCTGAGCCTTCAACTGATATGAGAGGGATATCTCACATAATCAGATCAACACATTATGGGAAGGGGTTGGTTCCAGTGCCACAAGCTCTCTTCCTCTTCCCACCTTCCTCAAACCCTCCCAGAGGAGCCCAGGGAAGACCTGTAGGAATGAAAAGTGTCTGTCCTTGCTTCACAGAACACTTGTAGCACTTGTCCACCTGGTCCCCAAAGAACATCTCATTCTGGTTAGAGGAGCTGCTCCAGCACTCAAAGAGAGTCAGGTTGGCATTTGTTGGGCGGATCAGGTAGAAGATCTTCTCACCCTGAAACAAAGAAAGATTGACATGTCAAAAATATCAAAGGTTTCCAGAGAAGTCTTCTGGGAGTCTCCAAAAGAATATTCTCTCTCTCATGTTCCAAGACCATGTAGTATGCTAGAATTCCTTCTGTCCAAGGATCATTTATATATATATTTGGAAAACTTCAGAAGTCCTTTTGCACTTTGTACTTTTAAGCTTCTATAAAACTGACAAAAACAATTTGGAAAGGACATTTCAAACAAAATTGTCAACTTAAGACAAATGTACACCAAAGGCTCCTATTTTAGATGCAATGCCAAATGAAAAATGGCCTCTATAGATGAGTAGATCAATATTACTAGCCCTAGGAGAATTTAAGGCCACATTACTAATGAGAAGAAAATTGAATTTGCCTTTAAATGCCATTTACAGAGAGCATTCCTTCTCACACCTGCAATCAAAGCTAATAAAAGTTTAAAAGTTCAGTAATCACCCAAGGACTTCTGTAAGATTATACGTTGGATGATTATCTGTTGGAAGAACATATTATTTCCTAACTATGTTTTGCCTGGATAATCACCAGATAGATAATTTGGCAGAAAAGAAAAAAACCCACTAGCACAAAAATATCCCCAACCCATAGCTTGATTAGTTTAACCAATATTTCATAATACATTTCAATGTAGAAAATTATCTACTAGAAATTATTTACTGTACAATTAGAGAAATTTGAATCAGATCTGTAGATTAGATAACAGTATTATATCAATATTAATTTTCTGATTTTGATAACTATACTGTGGTTATATAAGAGAATACCCTTGTTTTTAAGAAATACACACTGAATTATTACGAGATAAAGGGACACCTTGTCTGAAACTACTCTCAGGTGTTTCAGAAAAAATATTTATATAAAACCATTTTATTATGTTTGCTTCAGAGAAAGAAAGAGTATAATAAAATAGTAACATGGGAATCTGAGTGAAGGGCACACAGGAAATCTTCCTATTATTTTTGCAATTTTTCTATGAAAAAGAAACTATTTAAAAATAAAAAAGTTAAATCTAACATTTGCATAATAGCACTTTCATTTACACACTCCAATTTCTTCATGATAAACCAATGAAAACAACTAGCTCAAGATTTGTGATCATTTGGACAAGAGCCATATCCAAGTTTTCTGCTCTTTCCTTGGCGTTTCTGATAAGAAAGCTAAATAGCATGAACAGTGGTGGAGAACAATAAAACTTACTTAAGAAATTTATTTTCCAGACCTCAAAAATCGTTTGTAGTCACTGACAATCAATATGCTAATTATAAAATTGTAACGACCACTAAAAGGGAAACTATAGAAAGGCTGACATTAAAAAAAACCATCTCATACGTGCTCTATCTTGATGGTGGTGGCAGTCATGCAACTATTTATACAATTGTCAAAAATCATCAAACTATACACTTAAAACAGGTGAACGTTATGGTATACAAATTATAACTCAATAAACTTGGAGGGGAAAGGGAATTTCTCATGTTACCAGAAATGTCTGCAGTAAATATGGACATTTCCATACATAGCGGTAGGAGTACAGATTGGTTCAATTAAGATAACAGTCAGAGAAAACCTTAGGCATCTGCTGTTATTAAAAAAAAATAAAAGTTAACCATCAAAACTGTAAAGTAGAGACAATTTATATGGCATATCCACTCAGTACCCAACCCTGATAGAGCAGTTATGTTGAAATGTCACCCAAATAGAATCTGGGATGCAGGTAGGCCTTAGCAGCCTGTCTTTATGCTGCCACCTGAAACAAACAGGGAGGCCCAAGGCCTGGCTGTCTTCAGAAGCCATAGCCATTCTTACCTTGAGCACATGGTACCAGACCGACGTGCCACCAAAGTCAATGTGAAAGTCTGTATAACTATCCCGCACGCTCATGAGGCAGTACTTCTGCACGTTGGGCCTCTCAAAGATACACTCCTCTGGCCACAAGTTCTCCACCCATGAGAGCTTCCGAACAATCTTGGGTGTCTCCACAAAGTTAGAAAGCCTATCAAGGAAGGGGTGGAGAGCAGATGTCAGCTGATTGGGAATTGAAGGTTGAAGCCTGAATAAAATGCCCCCCATCCCAGTGAGACTCAGATAAGAGAAAGAAGTTCTCTCCACAGAATCCCAAAGAGCACACAGGACACTTATTTTTGTAAGTCCAGTCAGCATCCTCATTCCACTCAGCTCTGGAATTCCCAAGTCCCAGCTCCATAGCCTTCCCCAGTCAAAGGTGATCATTTCCTCCACTAAATGCTCAGAATCTCCACACCCGGGTCCACTCACTTGGCACATGGTGTATAACAGTATTGTACTGTCCCCATGTTGTAGTGTCTTCTTTATGAGGAACAATTAGAGAAACCTCTCAGGGCTCAGTTCCAGGTAAAGAAGTGTTTACCTGGGACAGAGGACCTATCCTGGGAGTTAAACGGTGACCATGCCACAATCTAAACACCAAAAAAAGGTCTAAGAAAGCTGTCCTAAATCTTGAAGGAAACAAAAATTAAAATAGCTACTGTATAATCTATCCTATGCTAGAAATTGTAAAGGAGAAATATGATTTGGTTGTTATAATGTGAGCAGCTACCCTAGAAAGTATAAACCAGCTCCTCATCCCAAAGGAAGAAACCACCGGGAAGAAGGGAAAGGAACACTAATATACACTCAGTATATCACAAGTCCTAGGCACTTTGTGAGGCTTTTTACTTACCCCTCTCCCTCTTACCTGGTATCAGAGAATTCCAAACTAATGACATTGAGGACTTTTTCCCTCTTCCCGCTATAATAATATTTCACAAAATCACCAAGCTTCATCTTGCAGTCGGCCTGGCGGGTCACATCAATCACATCAATCTCTTTGTCAGAACCTGGAGTAAAGAGATGGATTCTGCACCAAGTCCCAGAGATCAGAGAAGACTCTCACATCCCCTAACCAGTCCCTAAAATGACCTTACACTGAAAACTTCTCACTGTATTTGTATGTGCATAAATGGGAAGTGGGGGTAGGTATTCCTCACACTCTACTTAGACCTATGTGCCAGGTCCAGGCCTGCTAAGGCAACAGAACTGCCTGACACATAGTCTCACTCACAGTACTATCCACCTGCCTGGGCCCTGCTTCCTCACTTCTCTTCCTATCCCCCAAAACTCATGTCCAGAACACAACTAGCATGTGAGGGCAAAAGTCAAAGGCTTTTTCATCTCAACAGAGGACAGAGAGGCCATAACAATCCTTGGAATTCCCCAGGTAAAAAAAAAGATGGGGCTCAGCCTGGGGTTTTGTGGTGTGTTAGGAGGAAAAGGAAGGGTAGGCTAGGATTTTGGTTCCAGCTTTGCCTAAGAAGACTCGAGGGGGCTTCCCTGGTGGCGCAGTGGTTGAGAGTCTGCCTGCTGATGCAGGGGACACGGGTTCGTGCCCTGGTCCGGGAAGATCCTACATGCCGTGGAGTGGCTGGGCCCATGAGCCATGGCCGCTGAGCCTGCGCGTCCGGAGCCTGTGCTCCTCAATGGGAGAGGCCACAACAGTGAGAGGCCCGTGTACCGCAAAAAAAAAAAAAAAAAAAAAAAAAAGAATGACTCTGGGCAAGGCACTTCACCTCAAATTCCCAAGATGGCTAGAAAGGAAATGCAAAACGTAGACTGGAGGGGAAGGGTCATACGTTTTGATGGGAGTGAACAATGTCACAGTTAAGAGGGTCTGTGGTGCTTACCAACATAGTGTTCCACATCCCTCACAGTGAATGATGGTGAGGGCAGCGTCATCCCCAATCCATCCTTCTTCAAGACCAGGATGGGCACACTGAAGCTATTCTCTTCCAGGAATTCCACGGTCAGCTGACTTCCAGTGGGCTTCAGAATCACTTCATCTGAGCTGTGGGCCACATGAGAGAAAGCCTGAACCCTAGAGGCCCTGCTACTGAAGGCCTCACTGGATGCTGTCACTCACCCAAAGGGTGGGGTCTTCCTGAGGGGACCTAATGTTGGCTGGCAACTAATGAGTGGCATAAACTTCACCTGCCAGGGAAGAAATGACCTATCGAAGGCAAGAAGCCAGGTCACTGGCAGAGGTGGTAAGCTAAATCCAGGATAGCCTGTCAATATGGTGCTCTTCTCTAGATGACAAAGGAAGAAATCACTCAACAGCCTGCCCAGGAAGAAAAGACATACCTGACAAGTTTAGCTAAATTACTCTAACCCAGAGCAGCACTACCCCATTTTAAACACTGGCAAATAAAGAGAAAAGACTGATTTAAAAACAAAAACAATTTTTATAGCCACTCTCTTGACACACATACTTCGTTAACTAGAAAACAGGAGTTTCTGGTTTTCTTAAAATCATGCTGGAGAAAAGACTGGCTATTTGACAAATTGTGTTGGGACAAACATCTGGAAAAATATTAAGATCAAAGTCTATCTCACTCTTTAAGTAATTCTAGATGGAACAAAGATCAAATTAGAAAAAATAAGGCCATAGAGTAGTAGAAAAATTATCGGAGAGACAAGGCCCAGTAATCATTATAAATAGTAATAGTAAATTTAAGTAAAAATTAAAATTTTCTGCAAGGAAAGCTATTACAAATCAGTATGAAATAGGCAGTAACCCAACAGAAAAACTGTTAAACAATGTTGAGAAGGCAGTTAACAGAGAAAGAAATAAAGATGACTTATAAATGTACGATAACAGACATGCTTCCTTCATAACTAAAGAAATGCAAGTGGAAACAATGAAATCTCATTTTTTATCTTATCAGAAAGGCAAAAAAGTTTGATAATAAACAGTGTTGGCCAGGATATAGGAAAACAGGTACCCTCACACATTGTCTAGTGGGAGTATGAAATAGTGTGGCCACTTTGAAAACAATCTGGCAATATTTATAAACATTTTTAAAGCACATACCCTTTGACCTAGCAATTTCATTTTTAGGTAGTAAATCTACACATATACTCACCCACATATGCAAAAACCTAAGTACAAAGACATTCACTGCGCATTTTTTTTCTAATAGCAAAATACTAGAATTGATTTAAATATTCATCAACAGAGGACTGGTTAAATAAATTATACATCCATACAGTGGAGTACTAAACATCCATGAAAAAGAATGAAGAACATCTGTATATGCTGTTATGGATTGATCTCCATAATTTAGATTTTAAAAAAAGCAAGATGTAGAACAATAAGTGTTTCTGTTTGTGTTTTTTAATAAACAAGGGGACACACACACACACACACACACACACATATGTTTGTATAAGCAAAAACTATTTCTGAAAGAATGCACAAGAAATTGGTTGACTCTGGAGAAGGGACCTGAGGGGTCTGGGGTAGAAAGGAGACTCACTGCCTTTAAATAAATAAAACAAAATTTATTAAGTTGAAGAAACACTTATAATCCTAAATAACACTTCAATTATAGGAAAGCTGGAAAAGGTCAAATGAATTAAAAACTAAGCAAAAGAGAATGCTTTATTCATTAATTTTTCTAATACTATTTTTGCTCAATTCAAGTAATTTATTTAATAAGCCCATCTTAATTTTCTAAAAGAAAAAAATTTTTTCTTGATTTTAAAAGAAATACATGACTACTCAAAAAAAATTTTTTTCCAAAGAGTTTCATCTTCTCTACAATGAGAGAATTAAACTTTCTGATTTTTAAGACTCCTTCTAGTTATAGCATTCCCTGGGTGCATGTAAATATCCTCTCCTGACTGAGGCGAAAACTGCCTATCTACCAAAAGTTTCTACAAGTGGACCTTAATGTACTCTGCACATCAAATGAAACTCTAGCAATGTTTCTCAGAAACTGACTAAAACAGAAGATCCCTCCCCAGAGGGAACTCACAGAGCCCTGCAGACATCCCCAGATGGTGGAGGTACCCAGTGCGACAGCCAGTGGGAAAGCTGGGAAGAGATGGGCCCCAGCTTCCCAGAGCCCTGGCATTCACTGGCCCTTGGAGTACGGGGTCCTCACCTGTCAAAGGTCCTACTCCGAAGCTCTCGAATGAACGTAGGGCTTCCCGTCTTCACTGGCTTCCCCTTGTGTGTATCATGGCCTTTTGAAGATACACGGCGTTTTTTCACTAAGTCAGTAAAAGACAAGACACTGTCAGTCAAAATGGCTACAAGCTATGGTTCCAAGAGCAAACGCCTCAGCAGATCCTGCTTCTCTTCCAATCTAACAACCCCTTGCATCATCTGGAGTCAAGGAGGCCCTCACAGTCTCAGGAAAGCTCTTGGTGAGGATAGGTGCTTCCTCTGGGGAATCCCTAAGTAAGGGAGGGAGGTGAAACTCTGCACTTCTGCCCTCTCAGTGGAGCAGCTGCTGGCCTGCAGGGCCTACACAGGCTTCTGCTATTTCCCAAGAGAGACAAATCTGAAGCACTGACAAAAAGGCAATTTTCCTTCCAAGCTTCCTTTGCTTTGTCTCTCCTCTGGACTGCCTTCTCTTAAAAACTCCAAGATCTACTTACTGATGGAGGGTCCATGTAAGACCTCACAATTGGGGCAGTGGTAGAGGTCAATGTCAGCAGCCTTCTCCTCTTCAACACCAACACAACTAGAAAAGAGAAAATCAGACAAGGTTTGTGGAAATTTTACTTTTCGTAAGGTCTAGAACTGTGCTGTTCAGTACACAATTAAGTAAAATTTTAAATGCAGTTCCTTCATCACACTAGCTACATTTCAAGTGCTCAGTAGCCACACGTGGTTACCATATTGGGCAGATTATCAAACATTTTTGTCAATGCAAAAAGTTCTATTGGACCAAATGGTCTAAAATAATTATGACAGAGCTAAAAATGTACAGACAATAAAGCTTCATTAAGACTCAGAATGGTCAAAGCTGGAAGAGACTCTAGAGCAGTGCTGTCCAGTAGAAATATAATGTGAGTTAAATATGTAATTTTAAATGTTCTAATAGCCACATTAAAAAGGTAAAAAGAAACAGGTGAAATTAAGTTTAATAATAATTTAATATTTTATTAACCAATATATCTAAAATATTATTTCAACATAAAATCAAACATTTAAACTTTATTGAGCTATTTACTTTATTAAATGAAAATGAATGAAAATAGTATTTTATAGTCAACAGTGGTTCCCTCTGAGTGAAGGATTATGGTAACCATTTTTCTCTTAAATGTATTTTCTAATTTTCTACAATGAACATGTGTTACTTATTTCATACTGTAATGTCTGAGAAAGATTTATTTAATTTTGAAAATCTGAGTTTGCATGTATGTGAGCTGGTAATCTCACAAAATTTAAAGCCTTCCTCGTCAAAGAAGTCATCGGCAGCCCTCCAAAAAACTTCTGGCTAAGATCTCCTAAAATCTTTGGTCAGCCACAGAGAACAGGGAGCATAATAATAAGGCAGAGTTCCAACCATTTCGGCTAAGACTGACTTCCTAGGATCAGGACCCCACCACCTTCCCGAGTGCTAACCCTGTAAACCTGTTGCACATCAACAAATTGAGGACATTTTATTTTATAAAAGGATTAGTCTATTATGAATTGGAAATTTAAAAAAAAAAACCAAAATACCCTGGGTCCTTCACCTCAGATAATCTAAGAAGCACTGTGTTAGAACCCGGTCAGGTAGAAGTTGTACATTCTCCCAGACCCTTCTAACTCAGGGCTGGGCTGGGGGTGAACATCCCCCTCACTTTCCAGTGAGACTCTGAGATCATCTCTCCTCTATCCTTGTGTAAGATCTCCTATTCCTCTGAGTTTCATATCATCCAACAATAGCTCTTCCCACTCCTCTTCACTATCAGCTACTCATCTCCCCAACATACCTCTTCACTATCAGCTACTCATCTCCCCAACATACCCTCTTCATGCACTGAAGAACCTGCTCACAGATTCTTCTTCATCCCAAGTCCTGCCAGCCTCCCACGTGACATAATTATGGATATAAAGGCCTAATATCCCAGCCTCTTAGCTCATTGACCTTCTCATCTTCAGAGACTGCTGCCTCCACTCCCATTTCAGCTACCAACTCTCATGGCCATCACCCAGACCTTGTCAACACTTGCAACTGCTTCACCTCTGGAATATGAAATGCATACATCACACTCTGACCACAAGTACATCCATCCAGCTCTCATTCATTACACCTGTTCTTTGCCCTCAAAAATCCCTTGATCCTACTTTTCACCTGTTCAACTGCTGTTGCCTTCACCGTTCTTCCCTATCTAGTTCATAGATTTCATCATTCCTCACTTCAACCATTCTCTTACAGATACCTTCAACTCACTTGCCCCACTGCCTTTACATCACTCCCAAGTGCAAATCCCAACCCTGGCTCAATCCAACTATATAACATTGGACCATTGGACATGGCTAGAGAAAAATCATCCATTGGATTGGTGCCACAATAAATTCACACTGTCCAAAATATCTGAGTCACAGAAAAACCAACACAATATTGAAGGAGAAGAACAAAGTTGGAGGACTGATGCTACCCGACTTGAAGACTTACTATAAAGCTACAGTAATCAAGACAGTGTGGTACTGATGAAAGAATAAACAGATCAATAGAACAGAAAAGAGAGCCCAGAAATAGATCAACAGAAATATAGTCAACTGATCTTTGACAAAGGAGCAAAGGTAATACAATGGAGCAAAGACAGTCTTTTCAACAAATGGTGCTGGAACAACTGGACATGCAAACAAATGGAATTAGACACAGACCTTATATCCTTCACAAAAAAGAACTCAAAATGGATCACAGACCTAAATATAAAATGCAAAACTATAAAACTCCTAGAAGACAACATAGGAGAAAATCTAGATAACCTTGGGTTTGGCAATGACTTTTTAGATGCAACACCAAAGGCACAATCCATGAAAAATGAGAACTGATAAGCTGGACTTCATTAAAATTAAAAACCCGTTCTGTGAAAGGCATTGTCAAGAGAATGAAAAGACAAGCCAAAGACTGGAAGTAAATATTTGCAAAGGACATATCTGATAAAGGACTGTTATCCAAAATATAACAGAAAGAACTCTTAAGAACTCTTAAAACTCAACAATAAGAAAATGAACAACCTGATTAAAAAATGGGTAAGAGATCTGAGCAGACACCTTACCAAAGAAGATATACAGATGGCAAATAAGCATATGAAAAGGTGCTCCACATCCTGTATCAATAGGACAATGCAAATTAAAACAATGAGATATCACTATACACCTATGAGAATAACCAAAAATCCAGAACACTGACAACACCAAATGCTGGCCAGGAGGTGGAGCGACAGGAACACTCATTCTTTGCAGGTGGGAATGCAAAAAACAGCCCCTTTGGAATACAGTTTGGCAGTTTTTTACAAAACTAAACATACTCTTACCATACAACCCAGCAATTGTGCTCTCTGGCATTTACTCAAAGTAATTGAAAACTATGTCCACATAACAACGTGCACACAGATGTTTATAGCAACTTTATTCATAATTGCCAAAATTTGGATGCAACCAAGATGTCCTTCAGTAGGTGAATGGATAAACTGTGGTACATCCAGACAATGGAATGTTATTCAGCACTAAAAAAAAAAGCTATCAAGCCATGAACAGACATGAAAGAAACTTTGAAAGAAGCCAATCAGGCTACATATTATATGATTCCAACTACATGACATTCTGGAAAAGGCAAAACTATGGGGACAGTAAAAAGATCAGTGGTCATCAGGGATTGGGGGGGGAAGAGAGATGAACAGGCAGAGCACAGAGAATTTTTAGAGCAGTGAAACTATTCTGCTACTAAAATGACATAATGGTGGGTACAAGTTATTATACATTTGCCCAAACCCATAGAATGTATAACAACAAGAGTAAATCCTGATGTAAACTATGGATTTGGGGTGATAATCATGTGTCAATGTAGGTTCATCTACTTTAACAAATGTACCACTCTGGTGGTGGGGGATGTTGATAACGGGGGAGGCTATGCATGTGAGGGCAGGAGGCATATGGGAAACCTCTGTACCTTCCACTCAACTTGGCTGGGAACCTAAAACTACTCTAAAAAATAAAGTCTATTTTAAAAAATCTGGGTCATGCTGCCTGACAATTCTCCTGTATTTCCCTGCTCAGTTCTCTCCACCATCATCCACAATGGCTATTTCAAATCTCTGACCCCCCACTGCCTTCCTCTTCTCTCTCAGCAAATGACCCTGCCTCCTACTTCTTAGACAAAATGAAGTAATCAGATGGGAACTACCTCAACTTCTCACACCAAATCTACCTCCTTCTGCATCCTTCTTTTCCTCCTGTTACAACGAAAGAACTATCTTTCCTTCTTTGTAAAGTCAGCTTTTCCACCTGGGTCACATCTTTTTTTTTTTTTTTTACCTTCTCAATAAATTCCCTCTTCTTTCTGCAGTATCTTCAACCTCTCCCTCTCTACCTTCCCCTTCACAATAGCATTTAAACTAGCTCACTGATCTTTGCAAGACCTTCCCTGCCTCCTTTCTGCCCCTCTCTGCCACTTCAGAGCTAAATATCTTCTTTGTTTAATCCTATGCAGCTTCACAATGACTTTTATTTAAATAGGTATTGATTATACATTTTATGAAACTCCAAAGGTACAGAAGCGTATACAGTGAAAAGTCTCTCTCCTACTCCTAGCCACACTGTACTATCCAGAGATGTTCTACCAGGGCCAAACCTATAAAAAGAATTTTTTTGAGTTGCTGTGTACACTTTCTCACCCACTGCTGCAGTCTGATTTTAGTCCCCACCTTCTCTAAAACAGACTTCACTGATATCTTGACCTCCTTACTGAAACATGCAATAAGTACTTCCTTCCTTTATCTCATTTGACCTCCTAGCAGCATTACCACAGTGCTGACCCTGTGCTCTCTCTACTTGACTTCCATAACACCCCATTTGCCCGGGGTCCATCCCTCCAGCTAACATTTAATGAGCATCTGCCAGGCCCTGGTCTAGGTGCTGGAGAGACAAAGACACAGAACAAAGCATACAAAAATCCCTGCCCTCATGGAGCTGACAGTCTAGTGGGTGAAGCAGACAAGAAGCAAGATAAATCAGGGTAACCAGTGAAATATATTGTACGTTAGATAGAGGAGTTAAGTAGAAAAATAAAGCAGGAAGGGGAATATGTATGCATGTATATGTAAGTATACATACACACACTGGGTGGTGAGGGGAATGACAGTGGTGTTGAAATTTTGGGTAGGGAAGCCAGGGAAGGACTCACTGACAAAACAATTTTTGTATAAAGACCTGAAGGGAGTAAAGGAGCAAGCCATATGTATATGAGGGAAGAGCATCCCAATTAGAACAGCAAGTACAAAAGCCCTGTGGCAGGAGTGTGCCTAGACGAGGACAGTGTTCTGGAATAGAGAGAGCAAAGGGGACAATAATAGGTCAGAAAGGCTCACGCAGTAGAGTCCTGTAGGCCAGGGGTCCCCAACCCCCGGGCCTTGGACCAGTACCGGTCTGTGGCCTGTTAGGAACCGGGCCGCACAGCAGGAGGTGAGTGGCGAGCAAGCGGAAGCTTCATCTGCCGTTCCCCATCGCTCCCCATCGTGCGCATTACCGCCTGAATCATCCCCCTCCAACCCCGGTCCGTGGAAAAACTGTCTTCTATGAAACCGGTCCCTGGTGCCAAAAAGGTTGGGGACCACAGCTGTAGGACATCATAAAGGACTTTGGCTTTACCTGAGTGAAGAACTGGGTGGAATCCACCAGAGGATTATGAGCAGGGATGTGATGTGATCTTAATTATGTGTCTGGCTGCTCTGTTTCCCAGTGCATTCTTTTTCTCCTGCCCACTCCTTAAATGTTGACATTTCTTAGGTCCTCTTTTCTAGGCTCTCTTTTCTCCTCACTTTCTCTCATTGGTTTCACTAACTCTCAGGGCTCCATGTGCCCTCTATATAACTATAACTGCAAGCCAGATCTCTTTGCTGAGTTTCAGACCCTCTCTTGAAATTTCTCCTGGATATTTCTACTGGATAGCCCACTTACATAGTACTTCAAATTTAACACGTCCAATTCAATTTCTCCCCCTGCTTGGCCCCTAAACCTGCTCCCTCTCTAAGGCACCATAACCTTACCAGGTGTTTAAGCCAGAAACCTGGCAGCCACAGATGACTTGCCTCTCACCTTCTCCCTCCACTACACCCTGAGTAGGTATTCAAGCTCAGGACTGTAGACTTTAGGGCCAGACTGCCTGGGTTTACAGCCTAGCTATACTTTCCACTTACTACCTGTGAGATCTTAGGCAAGTTACTTAACTCTATGTCTCAGTTTCTTCGTCTCTAAGGTGGGGATAAAAATTTGTATGTGTATTATAATGTTGCTCTCAAAAGTAAATGAGTTAATTTATATAGTGTTTAGAACACTGCCTGGTACAGAGTAAGTGTTCTGTATGTGATGCTATTATCATCCAAGTTATCACCATGTCCTATCACTTCTATCTCCTAACTGGCCATCAGTTGTATCCTTCTGTCATCCTCACTGCCCCTGCCCTAATCCAGGCCACTATTATCTCTAACTGGGATTACTATCCTGTCCTCCTAACTGGGCTCCTGGCCTCTACTCTGTCCTCACCCAAATGGCTCTCCACAGTACAGCCAAAGTGATCTTTTTAAAATGTAAATTTGATCCTGTCAACCCTTGTTCAAAACCCCTCACATGCTTCCTATTTTTCTTAAGGTAAAGTATAAACTTATCATGGCCTAAAAGACCCCACCTCTTGCCCTTCACACATAGCATAGGCTATAAAATTTGTGGGGCTGGTGCAAATGAAAATCAGGGGCCCCCAGTTGACAAAGAAAAGCTATTTCCTCTCTTCCATGATCTCTCTCAACTTGCCGTGGGGCTTTTTATTTGTTAATTACTGTCATGTTCCCTTGGGCATGGGGATACTCAAGGGGCAAGCGCAGGCCCTCACAGGCACTCAGGGGCCACGCGCTATGACTTAGTGTGCAGGGTGCATGCACCTGACCCTGACTCTCCAGCACCTGCACCCAGGCCCCGCAACCCAGGCAGCCAGTCGAGAATCCATTCAGGGAGGCAGCAAGAGGTAGGACCACAGGTGAGCTAAAGCTCTAGGTCCCCAGGACAAACTCCACTGTCCCTGGAACCTCACATACAAAACACAAATTCAAAGGTAAAATTATTAAGAATTGCAAGACTACAACCACAGAGCATTAAACTTCAAGCATGGGCATGGGGCCCCCTTCCAAATATGAGGCTGTGTGTGACTACAGCGGTCACACACCCATGAAGCCAGCCCTGCTCTAAAACCCAGCTCGACTCTCAGCACCATGCTCTTTCTGGTCTCTGGGACTCATCACACATGGCTCCCTGTGCCTAGAACATTCCTTCCCTTCCTCTTCCCTACTGCCATGCCTCGCCCCCCTAACTATCCATATTTCAGCACTCACCCTGCAGACTTGCAACTGCCCATTTACTTGCTATCTGCCCCTACTACATACAGCAGACAGCATCTCTTGTTCACCCCAAGTCCTCACCTTATCCATCTCCCAGTCTTGCTTTATTTATTATTCAACCCAATTCATTGGGCTAGATAATATCTCACATCAGGAAGGCATATGGATGAAAATCAGGCTTCTGGCTGCACTGTCTCAGTAATTATTACCTGGACCAAGGTTCCTAAATGCTGTTTTGCTTCCTTAGTAAAGAGGACAATTATCACAGCACCAGGTCTCAAGATTAAGATGAATTATCCCCAACATGTGCCACAGAACCTGGCACATGGTAGGAACTCAGTATTTGGATGTAAGTGGGTGCATAAATTCAATAAATATTGACTGAAAATAGCTACTGCCCTCATGGAGTGGACATTCTAGAGGGGGAGACAGATGGTACCAAAACAGTTTCATAAGGGCTATAGTAAATAAAGTATATTTACTTTATTTATAAAGTAAATAAAGCAGGGTAAGGGGATGGTGAGAGAATTTGAAGCCTGCATAAAAGGAGTTGAGGAGAAAAGTGAACTGTGAATATGTTATCACACATATATTAACACATCTAATCTCTACAACAAATCAGGGCATTCTGTACAGTATTTAGAGGCACAAAGTGCAGACTTGGGAGCCAAACTGCCTGGGTTTAAATCTCACCTCTGCCACTTACTAGCTGTGTGAACTTAGGCAATTTATTTAACTTTGTTGTGCCTCAGTTTCTGCATCTATAAAAGAAGAATATTAATAGTACCCCACCTCATAGAGTTGTTAGGCTTAAATGAGCTAAAGTAGGTAAAGAACTGAGAGTACTTGGGACAAAGTATTAGCTATCATCATTATTAATATTATTCTAATTTAACAGATAAGAAATCTGAGTGGTTAAGGAACTTTTTGGTCATTACAAAACTAATAAATAGCAGAGCAGGATAAAAATCCAGATCCATCTGACTCCACTATACCACTACAATACATAACTAGAATATAATGTGGGGTTACTAGTAGAGTCAAGTGCTATGAGAACACAAAAGTGGGCATTCAATCCTTCCAGGGATGTGGAACTGAGGTGGGGGCTGAGGACTGGAGAAGCTTGAGAGGTGACAAGATTGCCCAAGATCCTGTCTAGCTTCTTATCTGCTCAACCTCTGCTCTCTGAGGATTCCCAAAGAGCCAGGTCCTGTCACCACCTGTGCCTTGGAAAAACAATGTCTTCATTCATCAATAAAGAGGAAAAAGAACATATTTTACCCTTCTTCATTATTCAAAAAATATCAGAAAATCCAAGTCAATTTCTAGTTTCCTGCAACACCTTGATCAGGCCAAGCACAATGTATAAAAACATGGATGACCCATCCCGAGATGCTGAGGCACCCACCATTCGCACCAGTGGCCCCCCTGCCTCCAAGCACATAGGACTTGGAGAAGTACAAAGGATACTGAGCAAGTTTCAGTGCACCAGGGATGTTTCTTTTTGTTCTACCCAGTCCCTGGCACATAAGTTTGCCAATAACAGGCTTCACTAAATGCTGGATGCACCAACAGAATCACTCCATGTGCACTGACATGCAAGCAAACAGGCTGTAATCTCTATCTCCCAAAAAACCCAACCAAACAAAAAATCCTCTTGTGACCCCTTCTGTCACTGCCCTGTTACTCTATTCCCCTGTATACCAAAACTCCTCAAAACAGAGTCATCCTTGAGTCCTTTCACAACTCCAATCCAATCTGTCAGCAAATCCTGTATCAATATACATTCAAAATCCAACCACTTCTCATCACCACTGACTCCAGTCCAAGTCACCATTGCCTAATTAGACCAGTGTTTCTCAAATATTCCGGCACATCAGAAACACCTGGAGGGCTTGTTAAGACAGATTCCTAGGCCTCATCTCCAGAGATCCTGATTTGGTAGATCTGGGGTGGGGCCCAGAAACGTGCATTTCTAACAAGGTTGTGAGTGATGCTGATGCTGCTGGTGCAGGGACCACATTTTAAGAAATAATGATCTACAGTGATCCCCAAACTCTCCCTGCTTCATCCCATACTCACCTTGAGTCTGTCCTCACAACAGCCAAAGCCTAAACCAGGTCACAACTCTCCTTTGCTCAAAATCCTTCTATGGCTCCCATCCTATCTGGAGTGAAAACCAAGTTCTTACAATGGCCCATAGGACCCTATACCTGTGGTTCTCAAACTTTAGTGTGCATCAGAATCACCTGGAAGCCTTGTTAAACCATAGATTCCTGGGCCCCACCAGGAATTGGCAGGTCTGGGGTAGGACAATGGAATTTGCCTAACCAGTTTCCAGGTGATGCTGATCCTGCTGGTCCTACTTGGAGAACCACTGCCCTACATGATTTGCACCCCCACCCCCACCCCCCCAGCCCCTATCATCAGCTTCTACTACTCTCCCCTCACTCTGTCTAATAACACTGGTTCCTTTGCTATAAGGGGAATAGTAACATGTCAGGTGTGCTCCCCACTCAGTGATGCCTCTGTTTCCAAAAATATTTTCATTTAGCTCCCATAACTCAGTGCTGGGCATCATGCCTATCAGACCTGATCTGAATCTTCATAATACTCCTCTTGGATACTGACCACCCATCCTTTGGTACATGTTTGCCATCCCAAATTTCTTCTAGGTGGGTTAGGGCAAAACTTATGCTGCCCCACTGGTGAAGGAATTCTGATTCCTTCTGTTGTTCTGTATTCTGATTGTGGTGGTTACATGAATCTACAAGTGTGATAAAATTGTATAGAACTAAATACACATACACACACACAAATGAGTGCATGTAAAACTGGTGAAATTGAAATAAGATTGGTGGATTGTACCAAGGTCAGTTTCTTGCTTTTGATATTGTACTGTAGTTATATAAGATATCACCATGGGGGAAACTGGGTAAAGGTACAAAGGCCCTCCACATACATTTTTTGCAACTTCCTATGAATCTATAATTATTAAAAAATAAAATTTATTTTTTTTAAATATGTCACTCCAAGAGACATCCTGTGAGCCCTGACAGAGCAGGCTGTCCTGATACTTCTAACTCCACACCCTATAAGACTTTCTCCAGGGCAGGGATTCTGCAGCCCATACATTGTATCATAGTAAACCCTGAATATGAATGCTAGGCCTTCTCTTCCCTTTGCTACAAACTCCTAAAGCTGTGTAGCAGCTGCTTCAGCTGCTTCAAAAAGCGTGATGTCCATTTTAACCTGATTTCACTTTGAACAAAAATGTGGAGTGTGTATGAGTTTATAAGCCTGATTTTCTCTATCTCCCACAACACCTTGAAAATGGCTTAACCTGAACAGTGCTTTATACTACCTATAGTATTATATCCTATAGCAAGAGTCCAAGGGACCCAGGTTTGACTTGTGGTTGAGCAACTAACTGGCTATGTAGCTCTGAGCAAGCTATTTAGCCTCATGAGAGAAAATAATAGCTCCAAAGAGCTATTTTAAAGATTAATTGGTCACTTCTGGTTCTGGAATAATGGAGTAAACACACTTCTCGCTATTACTCCCACTAAATACAGCTAAAAATCTTGGACATTAAAAAAAAAAAGGTAAGACGACTCTGAAAGATGGAGAGAAGGCAGCCTGACTAGATGACAGCAGGATCTGAAGTAGTGAGTGCCAACAGAGAGCAACTGGGGGAACCTGGACTTCCACTCCTACCTGGCAGTAAAGAAGTAGTACCCCCTTCCCCTGCCACTGAAGTGCAGTGTCTGAAGAGGCTCGCAAAAACATATGATATAATAATATCCAGAATCTCATAACATAATACCCAAAATATTCAAGATATAATGAAAATAATCACTCATCATATCAAGAACAAGAAAAATCACAACTTGAATGAGCAAAGAAAATCAACCTCAACAATGAGATGGCACAGATGTTGGAATTATCTGATAAGGATTTTAAAGGAGCAACCACAAAAATGCTTCAAAGAACAATTACAAACATGCCTGAAACAAATGAATAAATAAAAAGTGTTAGCAAAAAATAGAATCTCTGCAAAGAAATAGAAGATATAGAAAAGAACCAATGGCACTTCTAGAAAAAACTATAGTAACTTAAATGAAAACTCACTGCGTGGGCTCAATAGCAGAATGTAGACAACAGAGAAAAAAAATAGTAAACCTGAAGATAGAACAATAGAAATTATCCAATCTGAACAACAGAAAGAAAACAGACTGAACTACGAACAACTATAAGTCAACAAATTGGACAACCTAGAAGAAATAGATAAATTCTTAGAAATATACAACCTGCCAAGACTGAATCGGGAAGAAATAGAAAATTTGAAGAGACGAGTTACTAGTAAGGAAATTGAATCGGTAATAAAAAAAAAAAAACACCCAACAAAGAGAAACCTAGGACCAGATGGCTTCACTGGTGAATCTTACCAAACATTTAAAGAAGAATTACCACCAATTTTTCTCAAACTCTTTAAAAAAATCAAAGACAAGGGAACACTCCAGAACTCATTTTATGAGGCCAGCATTACCCTGATACCAAAGCCAGATAAGGACACTACAAGAAAAGAAAACTACAGGCCAATATCCCTGATGAATACACATGGGAAAATTCTCAATAAAATACTAGCAAACTGAATTCAGCAGCACACTAAAGGGAACATTTCCCATGATCAAATGGGATTTATCCTTAAAATACAAAGCTGGTTCAACATAAGCAAATCAATAAAGGTGACACATCACATTAATAGAATGAAAGAAAAAAGTGATCTCAAAAGAAGATGCAGAAAAAACATCTGACAAAATTCAGCACTTATTCATGATTAAAAAAAACACTCAATGGGGTACAGAAGAAATTCACCTCAACATAATAAAGGCCATATATGACAAGCCTAGAGCTAACATCAGACTCAATGGTGAATGGTTGAAAGCTTTTCCTCTAAGATCAGGAACAAGACAAGGGTGCCCACTCTCACCACTTCTATTCAACAGAGTACTGGAAATCCCAGCCAGAGCAATCAGTCAAGGGGAAAAAAAGGCATCAGAATTGACAAGGAAGAAGGAAGAAGGAAAATTATCTCTATTTGCAGATGACATGATTTTATATATAGAAAATCCTAAAAATTCCATCCAAAAACTGTTAGAGCTAATCAATGAATTATGTAAAGTTGCAGGATAAAAAAATTAACATGCAAAAATCAATAGCATCTCTATACACTAAAAACACATTGTCTAAAAAAGAAATAAAGAAAACAATCCCATTTACAATAATGTCAAAAACTATAAAATATTTAGGAATAAATTTAACCAAGAAGGTGAAAGATCTCTACACTGAAAACTACAAGACATCCATGAAAGAAACTGAGGAAAACACAAAGAAATGGAAAGATATCCTGTGTTCATGGATTGGAAGAATCAATACTGTTAAAATGTCGACACTACCCAAAGCCATCTATAGATTCAAAACAATCCTTATCAAGATTCCAACAGTATTTTTTTACAAAAGTAGAAAAAACAATCTTCAAATTCATATGGAATCACAAGGGATCCAGAATAGCCAAAGCAATCCTGATAAAGAAGAAGAAAGTGGGAAACATCACATTTCCTGATTTCAAACTGTATTATAAAGCTACAGTAATCAAAACAGAATGGTACTGGCATAAATACAGACACATAGACCAATGGAACAGTATCGAGAGCCCAGAAATAAACCCATGCATACACAGTCAAATAATATTTGACAAGGGAGCGAAGAACACTCAGTGGAGAAAAGACAGTCTCTTCAGTGAATGGTGCTGGGAAAACTGGATATTCACATGTAAAAGAATGAAAACAGACCCCTGACTTACACAACTCACAAAAATTAACTCAAAATGGATTAAAGAGTTAAATGTAAGACCTGAAACCATGAAACTTCTAGAAGAAAACATAGGAAAAAAGCTCCTTAACATGCATCTTGGCAATGATATTTTGGATATGACATCTAAAGCACAAAGTGACAAAATCAAAAATAAATTAAAAATTTAGTTTGACCACATCAAACTAAAGTTTCTGCACAGCAAAAAAAGAAAGAAATCATCAAAATAAAAAGGTAACCTATGGAATAGGAGAATATACTTGCAAATCATATGTTAAATAAGAGGTTAATATTCAAAATAAATGAAGAACTCATACAGCCCAATAGCAAAAAAAAAAAAAAAAAAAGTCTGGTTATAAGTTGGCAGACTAACTGAATAGGTATTTTTACAAAGAAGACATACAAATGGCCAACAGGTACATGAAAAGGTGCTCAACATCACTAATCATCAAGGAGATGCAAACCTAAACCACAATGAGATATCATCTCACACCCATTATAATGGCTTATCAAAAAGACAAGGGATAACAAATGTTGGTGAGGACACGGAGAAAAGGGAACCTTTGTGCACTGCTGGGATTGCAAACTGGTGCAGCCACTTACAGTATGGAAATTCCTCAAAAAATTAAAAATATAACTATCATATGATCCAGCAATTCCACTTCTAGGTATCTATCTGAAAGAAACAAAAACTGTGTTAAAGAGATACCTGCACCTCCATATCCACTGCAGACTTATTTATAATAACTGAACCATGGAAACAACCTAAATGTCCATCAAAAGATGAATGGATAAAAAAATGTAATATATGTATATATAAATACACCACACACACACACACACACACACACACACACACACACACACACAATGGAGTACTACTCAGTCATAAAAAAGAAGAAAATCCTGACATTTGCAACAACACGGACAGCCCTTGAAGGCATTATGCTAAGTGAAGTAAGTCAGACAAAGGCAAATATTCTATGATCTCACTTACATGTGAAATCTAAAAAAACAAAACCCAAACTCATAGAAAAAGTGAGATTTGTGGTTACCCTCCAGAGGTGGGGGTGGGGTGGGAGAAGTGGATGAAGGTGGTCAAAAGGTACAAACTTCCACTTATAAGATATATAAGTACTGAGGATGTAATGTACAACATGATGACTACTGCCGTATAGTTTGTTTATTTTGTTTTGTTTTGTTTTCAGTACGGGGGCCTCTCACTGTTGTGGCCTCTCCCGTCACGGAGCACGGGCTCCGGACGCGCAGGCTCAGCGGCCATGGCTCACAGGCCCAGCCGCTCCGCGGCATGTGGGATCTTCCCGGACCGGGGCACGAATCTGTGTCCCCTGCATCGGCAGGTGGACTCTCAACCACTGCGCCACCAGGGAAGCCCACTGCTGTATAGTATATTTGAAAACTGCTAAGAGTAAATCCTAAAACTTCTCGTCACAAGCAAAAAAACTTATTTTTCTTTCTTTCTCTCTTATTTGTACCTATATGGGATGATGGATGTTAACTAAACTTATTGTGGTAATCATTTCACAATATATGTATATGTAATTCAAGTCATTATACTCTATACCTTAAACTTAAACAGTACTATATGTCAATTATATCTCAATAAAACTGAAGGAAAATAGATTGAAAAAAAATGAACAGCGCTTCAGCAACAAAGAAATCCACACTGAGAAACAGCAATAATCAGGAAATTCCCTGGTGGTCCAGTAGTTAGGACTCAGAGCTTTCATTGCTGTGGCCCAGGTTCAATCCCTGGTTGGGGAACTAAGATCCCACAAGCCATGCAGTGTGGCCCCCAAAAAATAGCATAATCAAAATCCTGAACACCAAAGACAAAGGAAAGATCTTGCTATCAGTGAGAAAAATGACATTTCCCAAAGGAAAACACCAATTTAAATGACACAGGATCTCTCATCAGAAACCATGGTGGCCAAAAGGAAGTAGCACAAGTTTTCAAGGACTGAAAGAACTGGAAACACAGAATCTGATATTAAATGAAAAGACCCTTCAGGAATTCAAGGGGAAATCAAGACATTCTCATATGAAGGAAAACTAAGAGTATTTGTTGCCAGTAGACCAATTCTAAAAGCATGGCTAAAGGAAGTTCTTTAAACAGAAAGGAAATGATAAAAGAAGGACTCTTAGGAACACTAGGAAGTAAGCAAGAACAAGGGAAAGAGTGAAAATATGGGTACATACAATATACTTTCCTTCTCCTCGAGTTTTCTAAATCATGTTTGAGAGTTGAAGCAAAAATTGTAACACTATATGATATGGTTCTCAATGTATGTAGGTGAAATACTTAAGATAATTATAGCAGGGGAGCGTAAATTTAAAGGAAAGCAAGGTTTCTACTCTTCACTCAAACCGGTAAAATGTCAATACCAGTTGATTACACTCAAAAACATTATAGATAAATCAAAATGGAATTCTTGAAAAGATTTAAGTAACCCAAAGGAACGCAGAAGAAAGAAAACAGAATGAACAGAGGGAACAAACAGAAAACAAAAAAATAAAATGACTAACTTATGCCCTAACATATCAATAACTGCATTAGGTATATATGGTCAAAATATACCAATTAAAAGATATTGGCAGCTTGAGAACGAAAAATGGAGCTGGAGGAATCAGGCTCCCTGACTTCAAACTATACTACAAAGCTACAGTAATCAAGACACTATGGTACTGGCACAAAAACAGAAATATAGATCAATGGAACAGGATAGAACGCCCAGAGATAAACCCACGTACATATGGTCACCTTATCTTTGATAAAGGAGGCAGAAATGTACAGTGGAGAAAGGACAGCCTCTTCAATAAGTGGTGCTGGGAAAACTGGACAGGTACATGTAAAAGTATGAGGTTAGAACACTCCCTAACACCATACACAAAAATAAGCTCAAAATGGATTAAAGACCTAAATGTAAGGCCAGAAACTATCAAACTCTTAGAGGAAAACATAGGCAGAACACTCTATGACATAAATCACAGCAAGATCCTTTTTGACCCACCTCCTAGAGAAATGGAAATAAAAACAAAAATAAACAAATGGGACCTAATGAAACTTCAAAGCTTTTGCACAGCAAAGGAAACCATAAACAAGACCAAAAGAAACCCTCAGAATGGGAGAAAATAATTGCAAATGAAGCAACTGACAAAGGATTAATCTCCAAAACTTACAAGCAGCTCATGCAGCTCAATAACAAAAAAACAAACAACCCAATCCAAAAATGGGCAGAAAACCTAAATAGACATTTCTCCAAAGAAGATATACAGACTGCCAACAAACACATGAAAGAATGCTCAACATCATTAATCATTAGAGAAATGCAAATCAAAACTACAATGAGATATCATCTCACACCAGTCAGAATGGCCGTCATCAAAAAATCTAGAAACAATAAATGCTGGAGAGGGTTTGGAGAAAAGGGAACACTCTTGCACTGCTGGTGGGAATGTGAATTGGTTCAGCCACTATGGAGAACAGTATGCAGGTTCCTTAAAAAACTACAAATAGAACTACCATATGACCCAGCAATCCCACTACTGGGCATATACCCTGAGAAAACCAAAATTCAAAAAGAGTCATGTACCAAAATGTTCATTGCAGCTCTATTTACAATAGCCCGGAGATGGAAACAACCTAAGTGCCCATCATCGGATGAATGGATAAAGAAGATGTGGCACATATATACAATGGAATATTACTCAGCCATAAAAAGAAACGAAATTGAGCTATTTATAATGAGGTGGATAGACCTAGAGTCTGTCATACAGAGTAAAGTAAGTCATAAAGAAAAAGACAAATATCGTATGCTAACACATATATATGATATCTAAATTAAAAAACAAAATGTCATGAAGAACCTAGGGGTAAGGCAGGAATAAAGATGCAGACCTACTAGAGAACGGACTTGAGGTTATGGGGAGGGGGAAGGGTGAGCTGTGACAAAGTGAGAGAGTGGCATGGACATATATACACTACCAAACGTAAAATAGATAGCTAGTGGGAAGCAGCCGCATAGCACAGGGAGATCAACTCGGTGCTTTGTGACCACCTAGAGGGGTGGGATAGGGAGGGTGGGAGGGAGGGAGACACAAGAGGGAAGAGATATGGGAACGTATGTATATGTATAACTGATTCACTTTGTTATAAAGCAGAAACTAACACACCAGTGTAAAGCAATTATACTCCAATAAAGATGTAAAAAAAAAAAAGATTGGCAGAGTGGACAAAAATAATTCTGAACTATATGCTGCCTACAAGAAACTCACTTCATATATAATGACATCAGTTGAAAGTAAAGGGATAGAAAAAGATACCAGGCAACCTTTAATCAAAAGAAAGCAGGGGGCTTCCCTGGTGGCGCAGTGGTTGAGAGTCCGCCTGCCGATGCAGGGGACACGGGTTCGTGCCCCGGTCCGGGAAGATCCCACATGCTGCAGAGCGGCTGTGCCCGTGAGCCATGGCTGCTGAGCCTGCGCGTCCGGAGCCTGTGCTCCGCAACGGGAGAGGCCACAACAGTGAGAGGCCCGCGTACCGCAAAAAAAAAAAAAAAAAAAAAAAAAAAAAAAAGAAAGCAGGAGTGGCTATATTAATGGCTATATTAATATCCTATAAAGTGGACTTCCACGCAAAGAAAATTACCAGAGACAGAGAAGGACATTACATAATAATTAAAGGGTCAATCCACCAAGACACATTAATCCCCAATGCATCTGCATTCAAACAACAAAGCTGCAAGATGTGAGGCAAATGATAGAACTGAAAGGAAGAATTAAAAATTGACAATTTTAGCTGGACACTTCAACACCTCCTTCTCAACAACGAACTGAACAACTATACAGAAAATCAGCAAAGAGAGAATTCAGCAACACCATCAACCAACAGGAGTAAATCAACATTTACAGAAAACTCCTCCCAACATCAGCAGGATATACATTCTTTTCAAGTGACCATGGAACATGTACTAAGACAGACCATATCCTGGGCCATAAAACAAACACCAGTAAATCTAAAGGAACTGAAATTGTATAGAGTATATTCTCTGACCGCTATGGAAACAAACCAGAAATCAATAACAGAATGATAACAGGAAAATCTGCAAACACTTGGAAAGTAAACAACATACTTCTATATAATTCATAGGTCAAATGTGAAGTCTCTAAGCAAATTAAAAATTATATTGAACTACATGAAAAAGAAAACATATCAAAATTTGTGGGACACAGCTAAATCAGTACTAAGAAGGAAACCAATAGCACTAAATGCTTATATTAGAATACAGGAAAAGTCTCAAATCAGTAAACTAAGCTCCCACCTCAAGACATTAAGAGGAGCAAAATGAACCCAAAGCAAGCAGAAGGAAGGTAATAATAAAGTGCAGAAATCAGTGAAATTGAAAACAGAAAGACAATAGGGAAATTCAATGAAACAAAAAGCTTCCTCTTTGAAAAGATCAATAAAACTGACAAATCTCTAGCAAGTCTGACAAAGAAAAAAAGAGAGAAGAGACAAATTTTCAACATCAGGAATGCAATGAGATGTCACCACAGAGCCAGCCTGCAGCCATCAAAAGGATAATAAGGGAATACTATGAAAAATTCTACACACTTAAATTTGACAACTTAGAAGAAACAGATCAATTCCTTAGAAAGCAGAAACTACCACAACATATCCAATACAAAATACATAATTTAAATAGTCCTATAACTATTAAATGAACTGAATTCATAATTTTAAAACTCAAAAAAAGGTTAAAGATAATTAAGCAAAGTGTTTAGCATAGTGACTAGCAGACTAGCTAGTGCTCAATAAACAAGGGCCACTACCATTTTATTTAAATCATCACAACCACTCTTGGGGAAATTGAGGCTTCACAGAGGTGAAATCCTTTGCTAAAAAGTAACAGTCAGAATTTGAACCCAGATCTGAAGCCAGTGCCATTTCCTCTAGAGTTTAGAGTCCACACCACAGCCACCACCTAGGGGATACGCCAACCAATACTTCCTTTATAGATAGGAAAACTGTAGAGATTTTGCCAAAGCCCCAGACATCAATAAATGCTTGCCAACTAACTTCCTCCACCAGTGTACAGCAATGTTTCTCAAAAGTTAGGGTACATCAGAATCTACCTGCTTGTTAAAATATAGATTGCCAGGTCCCAACCCAAGAATTTGCATTTTTAACAAATTCCCAGTTAATGAACCACATTTTGAGAACAACAGTGTACAGTAATGATATGTTAGCCCACCCATCCCCCAATATCAGAAGCTGTCACACTCTACAGAAAGGGAAGGAACTGAGACAGAATAATGCTCTAAATCAGTGGCTCTGAGAGTAGCCTCCGCTCACATACTGAATCAGAAACCCTGCAAGTGGAGCCTACCTAGCTCATCTTTTAAGAGGTCTTCCAAGTAATTCTGATACACCCTAAAGTTTGAGAACCACTGCTCTACAAATCAAAATGCTCTTCAAAATCCAGTCCTTTACAATAGAGGAATGGAGCTATACCATTTTTTTCCCACTTTTGAGAACCTGGGCTCTGGAGCCAGATAATTCTAAGTTCAAATCCAGACTCAGAAAGTAACTTAACCTCCATGAGATCCAGATTCTCACCAGCAAAATGGAATAGTCACCTTCCTTGCTATAACCTTACCAGGAAGTAACATGGCATTACTAATCCCCAACTGGACTTTAAGAAATCTGGCCTATGGAAGTCATCAGAGATGTGAACAGATTTATATCATCTATAGGCATTTGTGGGCTTAACTATTGTGAACAACCGTGAAAAGTCCACGATATTTAGTAATTTTCAATTATGCTAAAGTACAGACTTAACTAGAGCACTATGAGCCTGGTGTGTGTCTGTGTGTGTGTGTGTGTGTGTGTGTGCGCACATGCACACGCACGCAATGCACTGAGTAAGCAAGAACAGCCACCCACCAAGGACCTGATTCTCAGCTGGCTTCCTTATTCTCTGGCAGCCCATAGAGAAAAGCATGATAAGAGATAAAAGCTTGGTCACTTTCACAGGAAAAACAATTAAGGCAGTTAACTTATGTCAGGGTGTGCACAGAAACACAGGACTCACCACAGAAATGTGATTAAGGAGGGGCCTGGCCCATAAATCCATTTCCATATTTGTAAATTTGGAATTCTTAAAGGCCTCAGTGGTGTTCCTTGTAAGTGTCAAGTCTCTACTATGCAAAGATGTTCACCGCAATGTTTTGTTTCAACAAGCACCCAAATAAAAATGCAAAACATTTCCAGAACCCCCAAAGTTTCCCTCACATCATAGTATTATTTATAATATAAAAAAGTAGAAATAACCTAAGTATCCAACCTCAGAGGAAATGACCAAGTAACTGATGATACAGATATATGATGGGATATCAGAAATCAGATCAATATTTAATGACCTTAACTTTATAATGTTAAGTAGGAATAAAAATCACGTTACAAAATGGTACTTATAATACAATCCCATGTTGTAAAATGTATGTTTATATTCTAAGTCAAATGATGGGAGTTAATGCAACAAAAAAATTAAACAGTAGATTGTCCTGGATAGTAGGCTCACGGATGATTTTTATTTCCTTCTTTATTCTTTTTCTGTATGTTCTACAATGAGCATGTCTCACTTACATAGTCAGGGAAATTTTTTATTATTATTTAAAAAAGAAATACCTAACTTTCAGGCTTGGATGTGGATTAGATGAGATAAATGTATGCCAAGTCTCTGTCATGGGGCCTGGAACACAGTAAGTACTCAGGAAGCATTCATTCCTGTTTCCTGTTCCCAGACTGCAGAGTTAGGGTCTCTGTATTGTGGTAGGAGTTCACTTTCCAGGTTTAAACCTACACAATCCAAAGCAAGGGCCACAGGCAATAGCTTTTTTCAAGACAACTCATTCATTTGTTCATTCAAAAATGTACTCAGGGGGCTTCCCTGGTGGCGCAGTGGTTGAGAGTCCGTCTGCCGATGCAGGGGACACGGGTTTGTGCCCCGGTCCGGGAAGATCCTACATGCCGCGGAGAGGCTAGGCCCGTGAGCCATGGCTGCTGAGCCTGCGCGTCCGGAGCCTGTGCTCCGCAACAGGAGAGGCCACAACAGTGAGAGGCCCGCGTACCGCAAAAAAAAAAAAAAAAAAAAAAAATGTACTCAGAATCTATTATACGTTTAGCATTGAACTAGGTTCTGAGGATACCAAACATGAAAAGCTGACATCTCTGCCCTCAGGCAGCTCTTGCTAATGAGTGACACAGCCGTATTTATAACTATGATATGATGAAATAATCACTTTCAATAAGGATGTACACAAAGTGCCATGGGAACATGACACACAGTAATACTCAACAAAGATCAGCTGAATATGAATTTGGACGTGCTGCACAGGACAGTCCCTGCTAAGAGCAGAATTTTAGCAGCACCAACACCTTCAGTTTGGTCTTGGGTGTGATAGCAGGAACAGCTCCTTTGGAGGGGACTAATGATAACTGAAAATTCTAGAATCTAACAACATGCAACAGGAGGAGGACGCCATACACTGTTTTGTTGTACTCTAATGTACAAATCCCTCTCATGGTTTTCTTTCCAGAGCTGGGATATAAGTCTCAATAATGGGATAATATTACAGGTTTATTCCACACACTAACCTCTCTGGAATCCTGGGTGACAGGTGCTTATGTGCACACATGTTTAGCTGGAGGGAATTCATTAGTGGTTTTACTCCTACTGTTTTACCCAACATCTCCTCTGCTTAATTCAATTTAGCTGGATGGTTCTTCAGATAAATACTGTAGAAATAAAATACTATTGCATTTCTGCCTCCATTTACTGAGTGCATGCAAAATGCTTTAAGTAAACAGGAAGGATGTATTAGATATACTTCATGGGTGAAAACAGAGGCTCAGAGAGGCAAAGCAACTTGCCCAAGGTCACTCTGATAATAAGTTGCAAAACCACAACTCAAATCCATGTTTGTTGGACTCAAATATCTCAAAAATGCAGTACCGTCTCCCCCAAAGCCAGCATCTGAGGCAAAACAAAATTGCCAGAATACAAAAATGATACATTCTTTGTGGCTGGAAAGAAAATATTTTTCTAAGGGAAAAAAAACAAAGAAACAGAAGAAGGGTACAAAGAAGAAATACATATGGGAAAAGAAAAAAGAGGAGAAACCAGAGGCCAATGTCAGCTAGGCCCTAGTCTGCAAGGAAGGACGTAAGAATCTGGGTCTGGGATATGGGTTGGTGTTAACTGTCTGCAAGAGAGGGGAAATAAGTTTCTGAGCAGGAACCTGAACCAGAGTTGAGAAAGGAGCAAGTGAGCACCTGGTCTCTACACCCTGTCCAGCGTGCCCTGCCCTCCTTACCTGCCATGAAACCAGTCCTGGCACATGTCACACTCGATCATGAAGCGGGTGACATCGTAAGGCAGCCGACAGAGGCAATACACCGGTACCGAGGCCATCTTCGCCTGGCCTTGGAGCGTTCTGCGGTGGGCCAGGTTCTCAGCGTCAAAGGGAGCGGGAGGCGGCAGCACGCGTTCTCTCTGGACGAAGGCTGGGCACAAACAACACTTTTTACAGAGTGAATCAGGTCCCTCAGCTCACAAATGGGCAGTTACCGCTGCTGGGATGCAACACAGCTGGTGCGGCTGTAGGGGGCAATCGGAGAAAGTCCACCGGCCGCCAGAATTTCTTTAACAAATAAAGAACGGCGCTCTGCCGTCGAGGCTTTTTTTCCCTCCTTACCTCCTTCAGCCCCCAGGGTCAGTGATAACTTCTTTCCGGGTTTCAGGGAAAGATCTGATGCCTTTTCAGGAAGGTTCTTTAATCCCTCACTGCACCCTCTCCTTGTTAGCAACCTTGTTTCCCAGGGCTCTCAATATTTATTATGACACAAAGCATAGCCTAGAGGATGAGGCTGGGGGTACCTCAGAAAAAGCCACTTCTCTCACCCCCAAAATAGACGCAACTAGAGAGAGATGAGGGATCCTTGTAAGTCCTCAGATTACTCGACAGTTACCTCGATGTCTTCAGCAACGAGGCAGACAAGACTAGGCGCCCAACTCAAATCACAGTTCTGGGGTTCTGTTGTGAGAGTTTAAATGATCTGCTCCTTCACTCTCAAAATCATTCCATCCCCGACCAATCGGGAGTCTCATCACCCCAACAACTGAAATAAATCTCAACCTCAAAACTGATCAGCTCACCCTCTACTTCAAAGACGACAGGGTTCTTATTGCACCCCCAAAACTCGAAAGGATCGCTTCAAAATCCCTGAAACTGACTAGAATTTCCTCACACTCCTGCAACCAAGCCAGGATTTTCCTCCCACAGCTCTTAAACTGGCAGGTATCTCCTCACAGCCCCCTCAAACTGACCAAGACTCCCCTGTCCCCCAAAACGGACAGGGATCTCGTCACAGATCCCAAGAGTGACAGGAATATCCTTGCAGCCCCCGAAACTTACGAGAATCTCTTCACGCCTCCCAAACTGACAGGAACCTCCTCACGCCCCAAACCTGACAAGAACGTATTCGGTCCGGAACCCTACAGGGACCTCCTCATCTGCAAAGCCGCAGGGATTCCTCACGCCCGCTGAGCTCAGTTCCACCGAAGCGCCGGCGGCCGGGCTCGCTCCGGAGCTGCTCAGCGCCTCGCTCAGCGAAGGTTCGGCCAGCAGTTCCGGCCCCACAGGCGACGCGCACCGAATTCTGGGATCGTCACGGCAACGCAGCGAACCTCTCTCGCCTTACACTCGAGCCACCCGCTGGGTCGCGCGGCCCTGGCCGCCCTGCGGTTGCTTCAGGGCAATTTTCTCCACAGCTCTGCCCCAGGCCCGGCTGTTAGGGCCTACTGGAGCCCGCGGCTCGGGCCTAGTCCGGCGGCCGCCTGACGAACAGGCAAGCGGCGGCGTCGCTGGGCTGGCAGGAGATCGCCGCGAGCAAACCAACGAGGAAGGAGATGAACCGGCGGCCCGGTTGGAGAAAAACAGCCCGAAAAATCGCCGGGAGAAGCCCGGTGGCGGTGATAGGCAATTCAGAGTAGTCAATAAAGTTTATTCAAAACAACGAGGAAGTTGAGGCGGAGAGGGGAGGAGAAATACGGGGTAAACAGCTACCATGTTGAGAGTGGCGGTGCCGCCGCGGGTAGGCGACCCGACCGCCATCTTATGAAGGCCGGACACGCGAGGTAACCGCGGCACAGGCGGGGAAGGGCGGGCCCCGGCTCCCGCGTGACGCCATCGGGGGCGGAGCGTCACCTTGAGAAAGGGGGCGGGGCTCGGCCACCTTTGGACCCGCTCGACTCCCCAGGTACCCAATCGACGCTGAGAACCCGGAACCGAAAGGCGGGGAGGCCGCCATCTTAGGCGAGGCAGGCGCTTGGCTCCATTTTGAGTGGGGCCAGAGCCTTCCCCGCCTTCGCCTTTCCCCTACTCCGGGCGAGCAGGGAGTTAAGCACCCGCCCCCCACCAACATCACTGACACACTGTAACTCATTCTCTCCCCTCCTCCCCAGACACACACACCCTCCCCTCACACACCCTACACACACACACACACACACACACACACACACACACACACACACACACACACACACCCTCCCCTCACACACACATACACACACACACTCCCACCCCTCATACACACACCCTCTCCTCACACATACACACCCTCCCTTCACACACACTCCCTCCCCTCACACACACACACACACCCTACACACACACACACACACACACACACTCCCCTCACACACACATACACTCCCACCCCTCATACACACACCCTCTCCTCACACATACACACCCTCCCTTCACACACACTCCCTCCACACACACACACACACACACACACACACACACACACACACACACACACACACACACACACACACACACACACACACACACACACACACCCCTCCCCTCCTCCCCGCCAGCTTTATCCTCTTACGAGAGGAGGTGAACTCTTTGACTGTGCTCCGAAAACTTAATAGGTGGCGGCGGGGGGCGGGCCTTTGGCCCGGTTGGAGGCGGGGCTAGTACTCACAGGTTCCCGTTCATTGAGCACCTTCAGCTGGCCAGCCTCTTTCATACGGTCTCTGGGTCGTTTACTCTTCACCCTGCAAGGGAAGCTCTGTTATTATCCCAGCGAGAGGAAACGCGCTTAGGGAAGCCAAATGGCTTAAGTTTCAGAGCCGGGAAGTTGTTGAACCTTGCACCCTCTACTATCCCCCCACCCCCGCGTCCTTCCCTGGGTCCCTTGATCGTAATTCCTCCGTAAATCCTCTGTCCCCAGCTCCCTCTGAAATCTCTCTTCTTTGACCCCACCCCAGTTCAGTTTAGTTCAGTTCAAATACAGTTCAAGGATTTCCATGCACCTGTCCCACGATTTTCTGACTACAGCCTGAGGGTGGGGTGGGAGAAGAGGTTGAATGAGTGGAGCTCCACACACATGCTTCAAGGTGGCGCTGGTTTTCTCAGACATTCTAGAATATTCTCTAGGAATACTCTTACTATTTCATTTTCTTAGGGTCCAACTGCTTTAGAAAAGGAAATGTGTGTGTGCACACCAGTTTCCTAAGTGATGGTGGGTTAGGCCCTGGGGATACAATGATGAAAAAGAGGAACTCTGCGGTGGGAGATTGCCAGCCAGTGCAGGAGACAAACTTGCAGGTAAACAGTTGGAATACAGCATCTAGTAGGCACACAGATACCTCTTGCAAAGTTCAGAATGAGGCTAAGAAAGTGCCTCAGAAGCTGCTTGCTGCTGTCAAGGAAGATTTCAGAGAGACTTGGAGGGTATATAAAAGTTCACTAAATTAACAAGAACGTTGTATATAAAGTGTAAGGCCAACTGGCCCGAGGCAGGGGAACGCAATCAGATTCACAGGTTGCATCAGACCGAAACTCTCCGGACCACCCAGCTCCAGAAACTGACCTGGAGACTTTCCGGACCACCCAGTTCCAGGAACTGACCTGGGGACTTTCCACCCGGCCCAGCCTTCCCGCCTTTCGAGGGGCGGGACTAACGGTCCCAAGACTGATGCAACCAGCACCAGATAATGCCACGATACCCGAAGAGACCACCAAATAAGGAATACCCTGCGCCCTCCCAGATTCACCACACCCCTTTCCCTTCTTCCCCTATAAAATCTTGCCAAAATCTTGCCCAACCCTCGCCCGGGTGCGACTTCTCTGGCCCCTTTCTCTCGGACCAGTGAACCTCGCCCGGGAGCGCTCCCTAATAAAGCTCACTTGAAGCTTTCCTGTTTCCCGGTGCCGAAACCCGGGAGGGGTACCCAGCCCCACAAATTACCGCGGGGCCACCCCTCCCGACCGGGGACCTCTGCTCACCCACCCGATCCAGCAGAAGCAGGGTAAGTCCCTCCTTCGTTCCCCTCGACCCCCGGGGTCCCTACCCACCGGACTCCCTGTCCTTAACCGCGGCCGCGTCAGGGACTCCTCCGTCTTCCCTCCGAGCCTCGGGCGATTGTGGAGACGTCCCAACCGTCTGACTGCTCTCCGATCCGCCGTGACCAGAGATTGAGACCAGAGACATCTCTCTCTTTCTCTGTTCACCCGGGGACAAACCGGAGGTCATGGGGACCTCAGAATCCAAACCAGATCCTAAGACGCCCCTGGGGTGTCTCCTGGCCAACTTTACAAAACTCGGCTTTTCTCAAGATCTCCGCCGCAGGCGGCTCATATTTTATTCCACCGAGGCCTGGCCACTGTACCCTCTAGACAATCAATCTAAATGGCCTCCTGAAGGGACTTTCGATTTCAACATCCTCCGCGATTTAGATAACTACTGCCATAGGACGGGTAAATGGTCCGAGGTCCCCTACGTCCAGGCCTTCTGGTATTTACGCTCCCGCCCTTCCCTCTGCATCGATTGTTCCACTTCCCAGATCCTTGCCAAACAGACATCTCCTACATCCAAGCCCCTAATTTCCTTTGACGATGACCCCCCCTCCACTAGCCGACCCACCCGAATCTCTCGCCTCTCCCCACTCCAGAGCTCCTCTCCAACCTCCACCCTACCCTGAGGCGGTCCCTCCTCCTCCCGAACCCGCTCTGGCCCCTCCAACCGTTCCCCCACCTCCCTCGACGGTTTCTCCTCCCACGCCCCTTGCTTCGCCAATTAGTGCACATACACGCTCTCACGACTCCCAAGATTCAAATCTTCTCTGCCCTCTGAGGGAGGTAGCAGGAGCGGAAGGATTAGTTAGAGTTCATGTTCCCTTTTCTCTCCAAGATCTCTCTCAAATAGAAAAGCGATTAGGCTCCTTTTCTGCCGACTCTTCCCGCTACATCAAAGAATTTCGCTACCTCTCTCAAGCTTACGATCTAACCTGGCACGATATCTTTGTGATCCTATCTTCTACTCTGACCCCTGACGAGAGGGAAAGAATTCAAACTGCTGCCCGAAACCATGCAGATCAGGTTCACCTTACCGACAACTCCATGCCTGTCGGAGCGACTGCCGTACCCGGCACCGATCCAGGCTGGACTTATCAGGATGGCCAAGATGGCCGTCGTAAACGCGACCTCATGATCCAATGCCTTGTGGGTGGCATGCGGGCTGCCGCTCATAAGGTAGTCAATTTTGAAAAACTAAAAGAGATAACCCAAGAACCTAACGAAAATCCAGCTATCTTTCTCAGTCGCCTTACAGAGGCCTTAACTCTCTACACCCGGCTGGATCCCGACACCCCGGCAGGGGCAGCGGTCCTAGCCACCCATTTTATCACCCAATCAGCCCCGGACAGCCGAAAGAAATTAAAACAGGCAGAAGACGGCCCTCAAACCCCTATTCGAGATCTGGTAAAAATGGCCTTTAAAGTCTGTAATGGTCGTGAGGATTTAGCAGAATCCAGCCGACAGGCTCGGATGCACCAGAAGGTGGCCCTCCAAATCCAAGCTCTTGTAGCCGCCCTAAGGCCGGCCATCTCCCATGGACCACAGCATCCACGGGGTCCGCAAAGGGCAACCCCGCCGGGGGCCTGCTTCAAATGCGGAAAAGAAGGCCACTGGGCTCGCCAATGTCCCAATCCCCGACCTCCTTCTAAGCCCTGGCCCAGCTGCGGGCTAACGGGCCACTGGAAGAGTGACTGCCCTACAACTGGCCCTCCCTCAGCGTTTCCACACAGGGGGCAGGCCGACCCAACGGCATTACCACTCGAACTGCTGGGATTGGCTGATGACTGACGGCGCCTGGACTCGAAGACCCCCATCACCCTCGCCGAGCCCAGGATAACACTACAGGTAGCGGGTAAGTCCATCTCATTTCTGGTGGACACGGGGGCTACCTATTTGGTCCTGCCTACCTATTCCGGGCCAGTTTCTCCTTCCCAGATCTCGGTCATGGGTATTGATGGCAAACCATCCTTCCCACTCCAGACCGGTCCACTCCCATGTCATATCGAAGGACTCCCTTTTACTCATTCCTTCTTAGTCATACCATCCTGCCCAGTTCCCTTGCTAGGCCGAGATGTCCTTTTCCACTTAGGGGCCTCCCTCCAGCTGGTTAGACTTGACCCTAAGGTCCCCTCCTCCCAACTCCTGCTTCCTCTTCTCGGCCTGTCTCTAGAACCCTCCCCCTCCTATCCCCCTCTTCCAATCACACCGAACCCAATCAATCCCCAAGTCTGGGATACTTCTAAGCCCATAATAGCAACACACCATTCCCCCGTCCTCATCCGCCTAAAGGACCCCTCCAAATTTCCATCAAGGCCCCAATTTCCCATCTCTGAGACTCACCTTAGGGGCCTACAACCTATTATCACCAGACTCCTAAACCAGGGACTCCTTATCCCCACTGACTCTCCCTGCAACACCCCCATCCTGCCTGTCCGCAAGGCCTCTGGGGATTATCGCCTGGTCCAGGACCTCCGACTAATCAATGAGGCCATAATTCCCCTCCACCCAGTAGTACCAAACCCATACACCTTGCTCTCCCATATCCCCCCATCCACAACCCACTTTACGGTTCTGGATCTCAAAGATGCCTTTTTCGCTATCCCCCTACATCCCAACTCCTATTTCCTCTTCGCCTTTACCTGGATGGAGCCGGATACTCATACTTCCAGTCAGCTCACCTGGACAGTCCTTCCCCAGGGCTTCCGCGACAGTCCTCACCTCTTCGGTCAGGCGCTGGCACGGGACCTCACTTCCTGCTCCCTTACCCCCAGCACACTCCTTCAATATGCAGATGACCTCCTCCTTTGTAGCCCATCTCTCAGCCTCTCAAGACAACATACTGCAGATCTCCTCAATTACCTTGGCTCTCGCGGTTATCGGGTCTCCCCAGCCAAGGCTCAGTTATCTGTATCTTCTGTAACCTACCTGGGGCTCCACCTTACCCCTACCACAAAAGGTCTAACAGCCAATCGCACCCGGATTATCTGAACTCCAGCCTCCGGAAACAGCAGAACAAATTCTCTCCTTTTTGGGCCTTCTAGGATTTTTCCGACACTGGATCCCTAACTTTGCTCTTCTTGCTAAACCCCTATATTTGGCTGCTAAAGAAACCCCCCAAGTACCCCTTACCTCTCCCCCCCGGAACTTACCTTTTCCCCCTTTAAGAGTCCCCATATTTCTTGATTTAGAAAAAAAGAACCTCACAATTTGCTACGGAAGCCGCCCAAACTTAACTAATGATGCACTCCCTTGCAATTCATCCCTCCCTGTAACTACGCCAATGGGGGCCCCACCAGGCTTGTTCTTTTGGTGTAATGGCTCCCTTACAAAAGAGGTCAACTCTTCCTCCCCCTTCCCATGTATCCCCGTCACCCTTGTTCCACAACTCACATTATATGGCCAAGCCGAATTTCTCTCACTTACCACACAACTCTCTAGCCGACAGAAAAGGGCCATCTTTCTCCCTATGGTCGCAGGCATTTCCATCGCCTCCTCTCTCGTCGCTGCGGGCATCGGGCGGGGGAGAGCTCTAACACATACTGTTTCAACATCCCGCGACTTAGAACATAAACTCCAGCCAGCCATTGAAGCCTCCGCCGCCTCCATCTCCTCTCTCCAGCGCCAAATCACCTCCATAGCCCAAGTCGCTCTCCAGAACCGACGAGCCCTGGATCTCCTGACGGCCGAAAAAGGAGGTACCTGCCTCTTCCTACAGGAGGAATGCTGCTATTACATCAATGAAACAGGACTCGTCGAAGACAACGTAAACGCCCTCCATCGCTTAAGAGAAGAACTCCAACGCAAACACCAACAGTCGACCTCCCCAATTCCCGATTGGTGGTGATCCACCCTCTATACCTGGCTAACACCAGTCTTAGGCCCCTTAATTCTCATCTGTATCTTGCTCATGTTTGCTCCCTGTTTTCTTAGGTTCCTTCGCAGGCGCATGGAGGAAGTCTCTCGGGTGGTCACAAGCCAAATGCTCCTCGGTCCTTACACCTTGCTTCCTACAGAACCCCCCACTGGTCTCCCCTAAGCCTCGGACCTCTGGCCGCCCGACTCCCCTTTCGACGCCCCCATTCAGCATGAAGTAGCCAGAGATCAGAACGCCGCCCCATTACACCAAAGATGTCAGGATGTAAGGCCAACTGGCCCGAGGCAGGGGAACGCAATCAGATTCACAGGTTGCATCAGACCGAAACTCTCCGGACCACCCAGCTCCAGAAACTGACCTGGAGACTTTCCGGACCACCCAGTTCCAGGAACTGACCTGGGGACTTTCCACCCGGCCCAGCCTTCCCGCCTTTCGAGGGGCGGGACTAACGGTCCCAAGACTGATGCAACTGGTCCCAAGACTGATGCAACTGGCACCAGATATTGCCACGATACCCGAAGAAACCACCAAATACGGAATACCCTGCGCCCTCCCAGATTCACCACACCCCTTTCCCTTCTTCCCCTATAAAATCTTGCCCAACCCTCGCCCGGGTGCGACTTCTCTGGCCCCTTTCTCTCGGACCAGTGAACCTCGCCCGGGAGCGCTCCCTAATAAAGCTCACTTGAAGCTTTCCTCTGTTTCGCGGTGCCGTTTGTTAAGATCCAACCTTACATAAAGGATTATCATGTACAGATGCATGGATGGACATGGGAAAACATTTACAAAAAGAAGTTGAATGTTAGATTTTATCCTGTAAGCAATAAGAAACCATTGTAGGTTTTTGAGCAAAAGCAACAGAGTCACATTTGTGGCTTAGCCAGAGGACAATCCAGGTTTAGCGGGACCTGAAACTTGTACAGTTTGTGAGGTAGGATTTCATTAAGAAAAGAATATAGACTTGTGAATACAAAATTATGTTCAAAGGTAGACAGAGTATTTCTAGAAGTCATTCCTACACCTGGGTAACAACTATAAATAGAAGCGGTAAAAACATAAATGTCCCCACTAAACCCAAACTAAATGTATCCCGCAAATCAACTTCCACTTAGATGGATCAAAAATGTCTGAGGCAGCTCCAGCACCACCTAATACAAGGAAAATGTGACCAGGAAAACTCTCAGTGGGAAAGGACAGCAATTTTAACCAATTGTGGTTTAAATATATTTTGCAAACTTTATAAAACAATCGACCATGTGACCATACGGTAAGTGACAAACCCTGCAGCTTAAGCTTTCTTAGCTAAACAAAAAGGCAGGAGGGTGTTCGCTTCAGCAGCACATATATTAACATTGAAATGACAGAAGATTAGCATGGCCCCTGTACAAGTTTGACATGCAAATTTATGAAGCATTCCATAATAAATGAGAGAAAAAGGGGAGAGGCAGAGAGGAGGAGGCAGTCGCAGTAGTCATGAAAATAAGATGAGGCCTGAATCAGAATAGTTGTAGCAGGGGTAAAAAATGATCAGATAAGTGGGATATTTTGGAGGTTGAATAGGCTGGGCTAGGAGACTAATTGAAAATAGTGGGTGAATGAGTGAAAGGAGTGTGAGTTCGTTTCTAGGTTGGGTGTCATTTCTGGATGATGGTGCCGTTGACTGAGCCAGGGTACACAGAAGAAAAAGCAGTTTTCGTGGGGAAGAAGAGACTAAGTTCAGTGTGGAGTATGTTGAGTTAAGGTGTATGTGGAACATTAATTCACTCACCCAACAATTCTTTGTTGAGCATCTACTATGCACTAGGCACTACAGTGAGGATGTAGCAGTAACCCAGAGGCACTAGGTGTGAGGATGTAGCAGTAACCCAGATAAGGTCCTGGCCTTCATGGTGCTAATATTCTTTATGGGGATCAGTCAATAATCAAAACAGGGCTTCCCTGGTGGCGCAGTGGTTGGGAGTCCGCCTGCCGATGCGGGGGACACGGGTTCGTGCCCCGGTCTGGGAGGATCCCACATGCCGCGGAGCGGCTGGGCCCGTGAGCCATGGCCGCTGGGCCTGCGCGGCCGGAGCCTGTGCTCCGCAACGGGAGAGGCCACGGCAGTGAGAGGCCCGCGTACCGCAAAAAAAAAAAAAAAAAAAAATAATCAAAACAAATACAATTTCATTCATATATTTATTGAGCACCTACTATATACAAGGTACTGTTCTAGGCACTGGGGATTCAGACAAGGTCCCTGCCCTCCTGTGACTCACATTCCAGAGAGGGAGACAGACAATAAAGTGAGTCAAATAAGATAATTTCAAACTGCAGTGAGTGCTATGATGAAAATAAAACAAGTTATGAGACAGAGAAAGATTTAAATAGATGGTAGTCTATTTCAGACAGTCAAGGAAGGCCTCTTAGAGAAGCTGGCATATGAGTGGAAGACCTGAATAACAGGAAGAGCTGGCCAGGGACAGGGTAGGAGGAATAAAAGTACAAAGTCCCTAATTTGGTGGTGGGGGCCAGTTCAGGGCACTCTCTCAGTAATACCTCCTGAGCATTTATTTATGATGGACTGGGTGGGGTATGGGTGGGGTTTTGGGGTGGCATCTCCAGACATGAGTAAGAGACCCTGTGTATACCCTTAAGGAGTATACAATCTAATGAGGGAAGCAAGGTTCAATGAACAATAACAGGCTGAAAAAGATCAAACCCTAAGTGCTACCTAGAGGTATGAACAACATGTGTAGGAACAAAAAGGTAGCCACAATTAGTTCAAACATATTCAGTGAGTGTGTCAGGAAAGGCTTCACAGGAGGTGGCATTTGACCCAGGTACAGTGGTACCCACCCCTAAAAGCTCTCCCCCAGTGATATTGGGTAGTAGAGTTGGGGGGTAAAGGATAACGGGGAAGGCAAAGCTGTCAGGGTGTTGAATCCGAGGCAGTTAGATTTGCTGACAAAGGAACTCACACTGCCATGGATGGGAGGCAGCCAGCTGTTGCCCTAGAAATATGTGCTCTAGTTGTGTCTCACATCAGTGCATGATCTGAACTGACCGCCATAGTACAAGGCTGCCCTGGAAACTTTCTTCCTCTACCCCACCTTCACTTAACAGCTGTAAACATTTACTTTTAATTACATAGGCAATAGTATATGCATTTCCGTTGTAAATAAATATCCAAACAGGCTGAAGATGCCCCGACCACCACTCAATCCCTGCTTACTTTCCTAGAGGGAACCTCAGCGAGCTCTTTTCCAATTCATCTCTCTGCATATAAGTACATATAACTGTTGAGAGGAAAAATGATGAGGGCCAAAGTGGACTATAAAATACATGAAGAAAGATGGCGAAAAATGGGAAAACATTACATGAGGAAGAACAGACTTGCTCCAAAACGGACTTGAAAGTACAAAGACAGTGAAAACAAAGGACAAAATAATGACAAATAACATTATCTGAGAAGTTACTGTGCGCTAAGCACTGTTCTAACCTCTTTACATGCATTAACTCACTCAATCCTTACAGCAACCCCATGAGGTAGGTACTAGTACTATCCCCATTTTATGGATGAGGAAGCTGAGTGTAGAGACTTTAAACCACCTGCTCGAGGCCACATAGCTAGTATGTATGCAAGCTGGGGTTCCTGGCAATACAGGGCCATACTCCAGGCTTTTCACCACTCCTTGTGTGAATCTAACAGCAACTGGTAGCTCTAAGATCCATGTCATAGGGAAAGGTGATCGACAGTTCTTTGCATAATTTGAATCACAGAAGCAAAATATGGTTTACACTCACTTGGAATAAAAACTAGCAGGATGGTCCCCCAGGTACCAAACTAGGTAGCTGAGAACACCAACCCACTCCTCCAGGGCCAGCTTTAGGGGTGTGCCACCTGTATAGAGCTCTGCTCCCAGAAAGGATTTCAGGCTTGATTTAATGCTCTCCTGTCATTGTCTTGACATTCTTAATAATTTTATCTTTGAACCTGTGTCTTGTAAGTATAGTCCAGTGTGACAGTGGAGCATACACATGAGTAGAAGAGATACACTGGGTGGCAGTGAGCAGAGCCTGTGGGCACGGCAGGTGATGTGCATGCTGAGCAGTTGGCCAGGCCGCCTGGCATATACAAGCACATCTGGGGCAGTCTGGGGCCCCATGGGGCCCGGAGCGGGGGGCGTTGGGGGACATTGGGCCAGTGACAATGGTGGCAGGAGTAGCATAAGCAGTAGCAGGGGTGGCAGTAGCCATAGCCCTGAGAGAAAGGACAGCCTCTGCATGGGGGCAGTGATGGGACCTGTGGTGAGAGTGAATCTTGCCCTTCTGTCAACAGAGCCTGTCCCTGCAGCATGTGCACAAATATTAACTCTGGCCTGAGCACTGGGACAGGAACTTCTGGCACTCAGGCAGTAAACTTTGTCAGTAAATTATTACAAAATAAAAAAGTACTCACAGACATTGAAGTACATCACGGGAGGTTATTAGAATTCTTTGAGGGGTTTTACAGCAGTCCCCAAGCTTTTTGGCACCAGGGACTGCTTTCATGGAAAACAATTTTTCCACGGAGGGGGCGGGGGGGGGCGGGAATGGCTCAGGTGGTAATGCGAGTGATGAGGAGCGGCAGATGAAGCTTCACTCTCGTCTGCAGCTCATCTCCTGCTGTGCGGCTCTGTGGTTGGGGACCCCTGGTTTAGAAAAACTCATTTTGAAAACTAGTGCAAAATTGCAAAGCAAATATCCACAGACTAGGAAATGGAAATTAAATTTAAAGATCATCAAAGTAGACACAGATGAAGGCTTTGGATGAACCAATTATTAATGAGGAAGACAATTTAAAAGTGTTTTCCTTAAATTGAAGATATAGTGGTAGAATGCATAAAAAGGTGTTTTGAATTATAAATAAATAATGAAGCCATTTTCATTCCTTGTATGACCTTGTCTTAGTCTGTTCAGGCTGCTATAACAAAATTGCCATAGACTGGGTGGCCAATGAACAGATTTATTTCTTAAGGTTCTGGAGGCTGGGAGGTTCAAAATCAAGGTGCTGGCACATTCAGTGTCTGGTGAGAGCCCACTTTCTGGTTCATAGATGGTGATCTTGCTGTGTGGGAGAAAGGGTGAAGAAGCTCTTTGGGGCTCTTTTATAAGGGCACTAATCTCATTGATAAGAGCCCCACTCTCAAGACCTAATCACCTACCAAAGGCCCCACCTCCTAGTACCATCACGTTGTGGGGGTTAGGATTTCAACATGACTTTGGGGGACGGGGACACAAGCATTCAGTCTATAGCATACCTCCACAAGTTACAGGAAATGTCAGAGGAAACGTTAAATGCCATTGTATAAATTTATATTTAAAATTAGATTCAGACTTAGACAAAACTGATCTGTATGTAGAGTTAAATCTTTTTTAGAAACATTGTTCTACAAGAATCATCAGATCTAGATGTATGAAAATTTGTATTTTGAAATAATTTATCAGGAATCTATCCCAATGTTGTCACAGCCTACAATAAACAGTGCCAGTAACAGTTGCATCAGTAGAAAGCTCCTTCTCAAAATGAAAAGTTATCAAACATTTGCAATCTTGACTGATGTTACCTTCAATCATACTGGTTCAAAACGAGGTTGCCAAAAATATACATTTGATGATTAAATAATTGAATTTGCAGAAAAGTGAGCCAGAAAAATCTTATGATCAATCGAGGTATCATATTAATAACGTTATTATTTATTTTACTGAATAAATTATGATAAAAATATTGTTCTGCAATTCGTAAGTTTATGTTGTTATTCATGTATCACTATTATCCCTATTATGATTTTTTCTTGTTCTTTTTTTTGCGGTACGTGGGCCTCTCACCGTTGTGGCCTCTCCCGTTGCGGAGCACAGGCTCCGGACGCGCAGGCCCAGCGGCCATGGCTCACGGGCGCAGCCGCTCCGCGGCATGTGGGATCTTCCTGGACCGGGGCACGAACCCGTGTCCCCTGCATCGGCAGGTGGACTCTCAACCACTGCGCCACCAGGGAAGCCCCCTATTATGTTTTATAAGTAACAAAATATTTATAAAGAAAAAACCTTTTATTTTAGTGCCTTTAACTGCATTTCCCACCTCTCCCCTGGTTTTTGAACAGGGAACCCTCCATTTTCATTTTGCACTGGGCCCTACAAATTATGTAGCAGGCTCCCACTCCTGCTGGATGGTAATCGTGAGATGATTTGAAGGGATTGTAGCCACTCAAACAGCCTTACTGCTCTAAACAAACTCCTTTCCACTGGGAGTAGGGGATGAGGGTGGGTAGAGATAAGATGTCAACACAGAAAAATGGAGGTTAGTGTGGATATCTATCATTTTCACGTGAACAGGATGATACTGTCCAATATCATTTGGCCAATTACTTTCTTCACTTGGCAACATCTTGGAGATCTTTCTGCAAGGAAATCAACCTTGTTCTTTTTTGAATTCCTGTTCAGGGAATTCCATAATTTGGATGGGTCTTGATTTATTTCTCCACTCCCCTGATGGATATTTAAAGTGGCTTTAGGGCTTCCCTGGTGGCGCAGTGGTTGCGAGTCCGCCTGCCGATGTAGGGGACGCGGGTTCGTGCCCCAGTCCAGGAAGATCCCACATGCCGCGGAGCGGCTGGGCCCATGAGCCATGGCCGCTGAGCCTGCACGTTCGGAGCCTGTGCTCCGCAACGGGAGAGGCCACAACAGTGAGAGGCCCACGTACCGCAAAAAAAAAAAATAAATAAATAAAAATAAAGTGGTTTTATTTTTCAGTAATACAGAGCTTCAGTGAACATACCAGTAGGGGCCTCCTTGTGTACAGGCATGTTTCTGTAGGGGGACACTCACAAGTGAGTTGCTGGGCCACTTTCAATCTTAATTGCATACTGCCAAATTGCCTTTCAAAAGCATTGTGCCAGTTTTCACTCCCATCAGCAGTGTATTTTCACATTTCCTAAGACTCTGACCTTTAAACTCTTTGCCCATCTGATGGAGAAAAAAAATGGTAACTCGTGTTTGTTTTTAACTCTGCATTTTCCCTCACTAGTGCAGTTGAATGTCTTTTTATATGATGTGTATTGGCCCATCCTCTGTGAACTTTTTGTAACCTTTGCCTAGTTTTTCTTACAGGTTTATTTATTTTCTCCATATTAAGTTGTAGGAGTCATTTATATTTCTGGATATTAACCCTTTGTCTATTATATATATTGCTGATATTTTCCCACAGTATGTAACATGTTTATGGTTTGTGTTAGCATACAGGAGTTATCATACAGAATGTTTGTATAGCCACTTGATATATTTACATCAATCTTTTCTTCTATGGCTTTTCTTTTTTGTTTATTGTTTTGGAAGACCTTTTTTATACAAGGCAACAACCATATTATCTTTTTTTCTCATTCTGTTACAGTGCTTTCCATTTAGGTCTTTAACCTACCTTAAACTCATTTCCTTCTCAACGTTTACATTTCTCCTATCTGGAACTCTTTTCCCCCAGATCTTCCTATGGCTGACACCTTCAGAGTCAGCTCAAATATTACTTCTTCCAAAAGGCCTTCCCTGACCACCTTAACTAAATTAACCACCCTCTCTACATTAAGATGTGCCCTAGTTTGGGACTTCCCTGGTGGTCCCGTGGGTAGAACTCTGCACTCCCAATGCAGGGGGCCCAGGTTCAATCCCTGGTCAGGGAACTAGATCCCGCATGCATGCCACAACTAAAAAGATCCCGCATGCTGCAACTAAAAAGATCCTGCATGCCGCAACGAAGATCCCGTGTGCCGCAACTGAGACCCAACACAGCCAAAATAAAACAAACAAACAAAAACAAAAAAAGATGTGCCCCAGTTCATTACCTTGACTTATTTTCTTCATAGATCACTTCTTACTGAAGTTACCCAACTTATTTGTTTATATGTTCACGGTCTGTCTCTCCTTAGATTGGAAACTCCATGAAAGTAGGGATTTTGTCTTGTCCCCAGCTTCTAGAATACATTTAGAGTTTATTATAGTGAATTTGATATGATGTAAGGATAACTTCATTTTTTTCCAAAAGGATAGCTGATTGTCTCAACACCAGGACTTGCTCTTCTAAAGGAGCATTATTACTGAGTCGAGGATGGTTATGATTATTATTCAGTCCAGTGGTTCTCAACCTGTGGTGTATTGGAATCACACTTGGAGATTTTTTTTAAATTTAGATTTAATTTTAATTTAGATATAGATAACAAAGTACCACAAACTGGGTGGCTTAAAACAGAAAGGTATTGTCTCACAGTTCTGGAGGCTAGAAGTGGTATTGGCAGGCCATGCTCACTCTGAAAGCCCTAGCAAAGCATCCTTCTTTGTCTCTTTCTAGCTTCTGGTGGTTGCAATCCTTGACATTCCTTGACTTGTAGGTGTATCACTCTGCCTCCATCATCACATGTGTGTGCCTGAATTTCTCTCTTCTTATAAGGACCCCAGTCATTGGGCTAAGGTCCACCCTAATGTAATATGACTTCATTTTAACATACAAAGACCATATTTCCAAGTAAGGTCACAATCACAGGCTCTGGGTGGACATGAATTTTGGGGGGGACACTATTCAACCCAGTACAGAGTGTCACATTTACAAACTCTGCTTTATTAGCTCTGGAGTGGAGGCCCAGCATCCTTAATTTTTAAAAGTTTTACAGACTTGACAAATGATATCAATGTTCACCTGGAAAGGTGGACATGGGGGAAGGCCCTTTTGAAGCAGAATCTCAATCCCAGATGCCAGTAAATAAAAATACTGATGAATTTCACTCCATAAAAGTTAAAACTTTGTGAGGTAAAAAAATACCATAAACAAATTCAAAAGATCAGCAAAGGGCTTCCCTGGTAGCGCAGTGGTTGGGAGTCCATCTGCCGATGCAGGGGACACGGGTTTGTGCCCCGGTCCGTGAAGATCCCACGTGCCGCGGAGCGGCTGGGCCCGTGGGCCATGGCCGCTGAGCCTGCGCGTCTGGAGCCTGTGCTCCGCAGCGGGAAAGGCCACAGCGGTGAGAGGCCCGCGTACCGCAAAAAAAAAAAAAAAAAAAAAAAATCAGCAAAGCTGGGAAAACATATTTTCATCATATATGATAAAAGGCTAATTTCTTTAATTTATAATGAGTTCAGAAGAATTAACATGAAAGAGACAAAACCCGATAGTAAAATGAGTTAAAGAATAAGCAAATAATTTACAGAGAAAGACATACACATATCAATAGAGATTTGAAAAGATGTTCAATCTCATCCATGAGTAAAGGCATTTAAATCAAAACAATAAAATACCATCTTGACCTATCAGATTGGGAAATGTTTAAAGTTTGATTGTACGTAGAACAAGTGAGGGTATGAAGAAATACTAGATACTTTCATATGCTGTTGGTGGGACTGAAGTTGGTACAACTTTTTTCATTTATAATTTGGCAATATATATCAAAATAGAACACGCACATATTCTTTGAACGTTGTGGGCTTTGCTAGTGCCTCCTCAGCTATCATTTCCCACTTTTTCCTTCCCAACAATTTGTAGATTTTTATTTGTATATCTCTTCTTCCCACTCATAGCCCATGTATTTTGGGATAAACAGATCTTACTCCCAGTTCTTCTGACCACAGACATCATTAGTTCAGGGGAGGACTTGTGACCTAAGCAAGCCAATGAGGGAGAACCTTGGGAGTCCTGCTCACTGGGAATGTTGGGTCAGAGTTTTCTCTTCTCTGCTGGACTTAAAGGAAGAGATTCAAAGCCTCCATTGCCACTGGCAGCCATCTCGTGGCCACCTTGGCTAAAGCACTGGTTCTCAGCCTTCAGTGTGCATCATAATCACCTAATCTATTAAAACGTAGATTGCTGATCTCTACTCCCAGAGTTTCAGATTCTGCAGGTCTACAGTAGGGACCAAAAATTTCCTTTTCCAGGGCTTCCCTGGTGGCACAGTGGTTGAGGGTACACCTGCTGATGCAGGGGACACGGGTTCGTGCCCACATGCCGCGGAGTGGCTCGGCCCGTGAGCCATGGCCGCTGAGCCTGTGTGTCCGGAGCCTGTGCTCCGCAACAGGAGAGGCCACAACAGTGAGAGGCCCGCGTACCGCAAAAAAAAAAATTCCTTTTCCAAGAAGTTCCCAGGTGATATTGATGCTGCTGGTCCAGGGACCACACTTGGAAAACCAGTTGGATAAAGTAGGGACTGTACAGCAGAGAGACTTAAAGAAACTGGGTAGCTCTAGCTCACCCTACCGCTGGAGTTGTGTTTTGCTACTTGTAACCAAAAGCGCCCTAAGCAATATACTCAGCAATCTCGTACTAAAAATTTACCCTATGGATATACTTGCAGAAGTTTACCAAAATATATGCCCAGGGATGATCATTGCAGCACCGTTTGTAATAACTAAAACTGGAAGCAATCAAAGTACTTGTCAATGCTATACTCTCACTTCATCCCAGCTTACACTTCTCCCTCCCCGTGTCCTCCAGTCCATCCTCTACCTCTGCGTCTTTATTCCTGTCCTGTCCCTAGGTTCATCAGAACCTTTTTTTTTTTTTTTAGATTCCATATATATGTGTTAGCATACAGTATTTATTTTGCTCTTTCTGACTTACTTCATGCTGTATGACAGATCAGACAGAGGTCCATCCACCTCACTAATACAGCAGAAACTAACACAACATTGTAAAGCAATTATACAGCAATTATACTCCAATAAAGATGTTTAAAAAAAATCTGGACCTCAAAGTACTTGTCAATAGGGAATTGATACATCTGATGGAATCATCCATCTAATGGACACTATGTAGTGTTGAAAATTATGAAATATTCTGTGCATGCTCATAGAAAAATATCTCTAAGATATATTAAGTATAAAAATCATGATGATTAAAAGGGAGTAATTTATACTTTTTAAACAAAAGAATAAATAAACAGATATGCAGGTATATGCTTAATTGTTTCCTGGAAGGCTAATTTTGATTAAGAATGGCTATATTTGAGGAAAGGAGTTGAAATTGAGGTGGTGCTAGAAGTTCTTCAGTCTTCATTTTGTATATTTTTATTCTGTTTGAGTTGCCTAACCTTAGGTAAACTTTCCTTTTTTTCAAAAAAGAAAATGTCATTTGGAGTTATCTGGGCAAGGCATAGGCCAATTTTAATTTCCTTCTTTGTGTTTCTGTATTGAAGAAACTAATAAATGTTATGTTATTTTTTAAAAGATTAAATCATGAAAAGGTGAATGGAAAATTAAAGACTTCTCAGGTATTCTGATGTGCAGCTAGGCTTGAGCACCACTAACATGGTGCATAGGTTATAAACTGGTGAGGACTTATACCTATCCAGATTGAGACTTAACTGGGGAGCTACTAATTATACTTTAATGTGCATATGAATTACCTAGGGATCTTGTTAAAATGCAGATTCTGATTGAATAGATCTTAGGTGGGGCCCAATATTCTGCATTTCTAATAAGCTCTCAAGTGATGCTAATGTTGCTGGACTACTGATCACACTTTGATAGCAAGAACAAAGAAAGAGGAAAGGAGGAAAAAGAAGGAAGAGGAGGGACCATGAAGATGGAGAGGAAGGGACAGATATGAGACACTGCAGAATGATTGGGCATATGGAAAGAGGAGAGTCTGAGGTGATGAGGTTTTTGGTCTGGGTGATGCAAAGATAGTAGTGACATTAACCAGAGATAGAGGAATCAAGCTGGAGGAGGAGGAAGTACAGGAAACAATGAAGGAGTGTGAGTAAGACTTCACATTTAAACATATTGAGTTATGATTTTTCTGGGAGAGTATTATGTGGACTTGTCCAGCAGATCATTTGAACTCTGACTCTGCTCAGTAAAGTTCACATAGAGGTAGATTTGAGACTCATCTGTATAAAGGTAAGAGCTGAGACCATGGGATAGGATGAAACTGAACAGGGAGAAAGAATAGTGAGAAGATGGCTGAAAACAGAAACTCTGAGAAATGCTAATCTTAAGAGACATGCTAAGAAGGAAATGAAAAAGTAGTTGGAGAGGCAGTACAGAAGACTAAATATCCTGAAGGGCTTTCCTACTAAAGAACAACTAGATCCTGCATAAAAAATAATTTTTATTGTATTGCTGGATGTGTGAGTTAGCAACTGCTGCATAATAAACCAACTCACAACTCAGTAGCTTGAAACCAAACCATTTATTGTTGCTCATGAGTCTTGGTGCTCTGTTGATCTGCGCTAGGCTAGGCTGATCTTGGCTGGGCTCATTCATGTATCTGTGGTCTGCTGGTGGGTTGGTTGGTGGCTGACAGGTCTAAGCTGGTCTGGCTGGATATAGCTAGACAAATGGGTCTCTCATCCTCCAGAAGGCTAGTCCAGGCTCATTCCCATGGTAATTCCAGGGGTCCAAGAGAGTGAGCAGAAGCACGCAAGGCTTAGAACTGACATAATATCACTTCTGCAACAGTCTATTGATCAAAGCAAAACATAAGACTAGTCTAGATTTGAAGGGTGGAGAAACAGATGCCATCTCTTAATGGGAAGAGCTGCAAAAGGTGTAGATACAAGGAGATGTGAACAACTATGGCCATTTTTGTAATCAATTTATCATGCTGGACTTATCAGAAGTAAAAGGAGTCTTTAAAGAGCAAGCAAAATACAGCAAGCAAGCAAACAAACAAAGCCATGACAATAGTAATAAACCCCACTGAGCTGGCTAGGGAGAGCAGGGCACTTGAGGACACTTCCAAAAATGGAATAGAGGTAGTTCCTCGGAAAATTGAGGTGCTGTTACTGGAAGAAATGAGGAAAGGCTGCTGGTCACGTAGGAAAACAAATAGACATCTGCTTCAGAATCCAAGAATCTAGCCTTTGTCATGAGAAAATTCTAGGAATACTTTAAATTGACACAGAACAGCCTTGTCTTTTTGGTCCTTGAAACCAGTACGCACATGAGGCAACTTTTAGGAGTTTGAGCTTGGACTCAAAACCAGCATGTCAACTGTGTCTTCTTAAGGTATTGAAAGTGTTTTCACATCCACTAGCTTGTGTAACTCTCACAACTACCTATAAGGGAGGTAAAGCAGGCATTATTATTCCCATTTAATACTACTTCTAAAAGTAATTTTGTCACTATCTTGTAAAAGTGAGCATTTGCATGCCTTCGGTCCCAGCAGGAGACATGTGCACAAGCATACACGGCAACATTAATGGAAATAAGCCATATTTCCATTGGACAGAGAATGGGTAGATAAATTGTAGTATATTCACACAATGGAATACTATACAGAAGTGAAAACAAATTAACTACAGCTACAGCAGTAATGTGTTTGAGTCTTAGAGGAAAAAAAAGTTGGGTGAGAAAAGGAAGTTGCAGAACACTACATAAAAATAACGTTTTTATAAAATTATAAAGCAAGTACAACCTAACAATATATTGTTTAGGAATAATTACATATGTGATGTAACTATTTAAAAAGAAACCAAGGGAATGAAAACTAAAAGTCAAGATACCGGTTACCTCTGGGGAAGGCAGAGAGATGGAATAGTTCTTAGGTTGGGCAGTGGGCTCATGAGTGTTCATTTTATTATTGAATTTCATTAACATATGTTACATGTATCCTTTTGTGTTTATCAAATAATGCATAATTTTTTTAAGTAGTCAAAAAAGGAAAGAGAAATAGCAGAGAAATGTCAGGGAAGCCAGAGAATTTCAGGAAATGGGTTGTGTTTCAGTGTCAATTACTGTGGAAGTCCTCAGCAAGATGCCTGTATGAAAACCCTGGACTTGGTGACTGGGAGCACACTAGTCGCCTTTGGAAGCAGCCACATTCAAATGGGAAGGGCTGATGCCAGATTACAGGCTAGGAAGAAATGTGTTATGAGGAAATCAGGACTGGGAGCGTAGACAAGTCTTTCATCTACTACCAACCCTCCCACCCCCACCAAACCCATAACAGCTAACATTTACTGAGGCTGAATTATATGCCAGGCATTTTACATACACTATGTCATTTAATCCTCATAACCACCCCCACAGGGTGGGCTAGGGGAGCTAAACTCAATGCTTGTGTTACCACAAGATTATATCCACTTCAGCCCACATGCAGAGAATCCCTATGACACTGGAATGGGAATGAATGTTTCACTATTCCATTACAAATTTTAGGTATACTGACTCAAGTGGTTAGGTAATGGCAACCAGCCAAAAGGCAATGAGTCAAATCTACCCAGAAATGGGTCATTTCTCCCTGTGATGCTATTATTGCGACTCACCAAACTTACCTCTCCCTTTTTCCAGGGACATAGTAGAACTGTACTTTTCCACCTCTAGGAAATTAGGTGCAACCATGTGGGCCATCTCTTTGGGCAATAAAAAGAGAGAAGTGATGTGTGACATTTTAAGCTTTAAGAGTCAGTGTGTATTTTGGTCACATTCCTTCCCAACTCAGTGATGCGGCTTCTGCTGGTCTGAGTTATCAAGTGGCTTTGGATGAACAGAGATCCCCTGACAACACATGTTGGACATAATGAGCAAGAAGTATACCTTTATTATGTGAGATTTGGGGGTTATTATAGCAGCAAAACCTAGCCTATCCAAACTGATACACTCCCCTTTTCTAGAGTTGAAGATTATAAATGTGTAAGGACTGAATAATAAGATGAAAATGTTTTAAAATATATAAAATAAACTGCCTAGAACTCTTTCTGGCACATAGTAATCCCCCGATAGATGACTTTCTGCATTTGCTCCTAATAAATGAGCACAGAATTTTCGTATTTCTCACACACAAATAAAAGACTAGTTGTAGAAGAAATAAATAGAAGACAATGTTCCAGGCTCACATTATTCCTAATACTTGTGATTTTAGAAGAGATATTTTCATTCTTGGTCACTTTATCCCTTAAGTTCATGAAAAAACACAGTTGACGCTGCTTGGGTCATATACCCATCCCTGCACTCGGGGAGGTGAAGCCATGTTGTGACTGATGGTCAACCCATCCCTACCCCAAGATTGGAAAGAGCAGTTCCCCAAAGGAAAAAGAAAAACAAAAAACTGCACTTAACTGCTGCCAGAAAGAGGAAGGAATGCTGAGGAGGCAGAAATAAGAGTTATCTACTTAGTCAAAACATAGGTTTAGAACCCTGGTTTTTATCACTTATTAGCTGTGTGTGAACTTGGGCACCACTGAACCAGTTTGCTCGTGTGTAAAGTGAGGATAGTACTTACTTTGCAGAGTTGTTTGAAGCTTAGAAACAGTGTACAATAGCTTAGTACTATGCATGGTACCTAATAGGTCCTCAGCAAACAGTAACTTTTAAAAGCCAAATGCTAAGGATTTCCCACTATTAAGTTCTGAGTCCCAACACTCAAAGATCAAAGGTTAGGAAAAGACATCTATAGCCATAATGAACCAAATACAAAACAAATTTTTACAAATGATAGTTTTCATTTAAGGGTAAGTATTTACAAGTTTCGGTAACCTCTAATGCTCGCCTTTAGGTTCAGCTGTTTCCTTTTGTAATCTGTACACACAAGGCACAGAGCAGCCAGGGAGGCCAAGACTAGCTAGCAACACTCAGCAGAAGCAGTAAGGTAAGAAGAATGCCCTAGAGTCCTGGCTTCAGACTCTGCTCCAAGCATCAGTCTATTGCTCAAAGGTGACTCAGAACTCTTTTTCTTTTTTTTGAGAGCCCCATTTAAAAGCACATTTAAATGCATATCATTCAGTGATGAAACTTCATATTCAATCTTCTTGTGTTTTTGCCACCAACACATCCTCTGCCTCAAATCTACAATCTGTTTTGCACCAGGGAACATTTTCAAAGGTGTTTTAATTGTCCTTGATTTAGTCATCAAACATTTCTAAGTGCATGCTCGGTGGTAGATGTCAAGAAGACAAAGATGGTCAAGTTTAATCTACTAGCAGAGATGCAGCGAAGTGCTACAGGGACTGGCTGTGGGGAGTCCGTACAGGGGTCCCTAGTAAGAGATCTGGAAAAGAATCACAAAGATATGAGCTGAAGCTTAGGGGAAAAAGTTGAGACTGCACCAGAGACAGGGGAGAGAGGTATTCTAGGCAATGGTACAAGCAAATGAGAAGAAATGGATATTAATAGCTTAATGTGTGTAGGATGTGATTTAGTGTTGCTGGAATGAGTTGGGGTGGCAGGAAATGAGGCTGGAGAAGTGGTCAGGAGCCAGATTATGAAGGGACCATGGAAATGGGCATGCAGCATGTTAGAAGGACAGATTCCTCTGGAAGCTGATAAGCATGGTGGATTAAAGCAGTGGTTCTTAACGTCTCTTAGGTCATAGACTTCTTTAAGTAACTAACAAAGGTATGGTCCCTTTCACTGGGAAAAGGTACATACACGTAGACACAAAATTTGCTCACAGTTGCTGGTTAGGAGTAAGACAGAGGAGCAACTGCAACAATTTAGGTGAGACATGAGGAGGCCTGAACTAAGCCACAGCAAGTGGGGAGAGAAAAGAGATAGATGTGAGAAAGAGAAAGATGGTTGAGTGTTACCAACAGATCTTGTCACAAATTGGATTTGAGAAATGATGGAAAGAAAGACATGCATCTAGGATAACTCCCAGGTTGGTTTGTGGTGTAGACAACTGAGTAGAAGGTAGTGTCACTCATGGAGAGGAGCAGGCTTCAGAGGAGAAGATGGGTTCAGTTTGGGAAATGTCGAGTCAAAGGTGCCTTTAGAACATCCAAATAAAGAAGTTCAGCAGGAAGCTAAATATGCCCTTCCTTTTCTTGTACTGGTTCTCTTGCCCTGATATTCAACTACAAATAGGCTCCTAAATCTCTGTGCAACACTTCTGAATTGAGACAAGTATATTCCCCATTTGCCGAAAGGAGTCCAGAAATGGGAGAAGAAATTAAACTTCGCACACCCAAAATTATTTCACATTTTTTTTTACTAAAAGAATAGACTTTTATTAAGCACTGTAAGTTTCTTTCCATCAGCATTAACAGAACAACAGACCAATTTCCATCACAGAACAACTCCTGAGACATTTTCATTCCTTTCTGAAACACTTTCCTTAATTCCTGCAGTTTCTCCTAAGAAGCATCCATTCAAACTTACATTAATAAACTATGGAGCTTTTGTGGTGAGGTGGGCCAAAAAGGCAGGGAATTTGGAAGAGAAATACATATTATCCATCCACTAAGCACACTGTCAAGAGCACAGGAGAAGAGATACTACCACAGGAAAAAACAATGAAAGATTTTACTTTTGTCAATAACATCATTTATCAGGGAGCACTAAAAATCAATGACTCCTTGAGTTAGTTTCTTTACCTAGTATGTTATTCTAAAAATAGAACAGAATAGAATAAAATAAAAGGTAGATGGGGAAGTGTCTTCTGGGAAGTAACTAAAATGAAGTCATCAGATTTTGCAGGGTTATGAGAGATTAATAAAATCTGAAATATTTAATTTGTTGCATTTACATGAAAATTCACTAGTCATTAGTTACTACCAACACAGACAAAAAGAGCATCTATAAAAGTACAAGGGCAATGTCAAAAGCTGCAGTGGGCACCCTAGCATAGGATTTTTTAAATTTTGCTTTTACCTTGGAAAAGATGATTTTGTAAAAAAAAAAATATATGAAGTTATTTTCTTAGAACATCAAAATAACCTCTGATAATACTGAAGATAATTAGCAGTAACAGGGGAATAGGGGAATACCTGCAGCAGCAGACTACTGCAATAAGCCAAGGGAAAAGAAAAAGGAAAGTCAAATAAAAGAAGATGCCAAAGTCACAAGAGGGAGAAAAATATTGGGTGACACACAGTGGAACAGTGAAAACTTACCCCCACCCAAAACCCCAAGCATATTTAGGACATATGCATCAGGAAGTAAACAAGTATAATGATTAAACCTTAGTAGAATTATACTAACTACTTTAAACTGTGGTCTACTTGTACTGTCATTTCAAAGTGGGGTGGGGGAGTCTTAGAGGCTGAAAGGGTAGCACAGACAGGCCCACAGGAGCCTTCTAAGGTTCCAGCGGACTGGATCACTATAACCAAACAGTTACTTCCACATTCTTTCTACCCTACATAAGCATTCCTCCCCCCACCCCCCTCCTTAACCACCCTCCCTAATGCCTTACCTGGCTGTTTTTCTCAGTGATTAAAAACAAGTTAATGTGACTTGGCCAACGATGCCAGGAAATCAAGATGGAGACAAAAATCAAATATCACTAGCCAAAGCAAGTGCCATTTCTTGGGCTATAAAGTCTACCCAAAGTCCTACTGGCTCAGAATGAAAATGATACAAGTGAGCAGAAGTTTATCAGGCCTGGTCCAGACTAGACTGGCCACTGAATAAGGGTGGGAGTTATAGGCTGACCCCAATACACACCAGCAGAAATCAAGAACTGAAAGTCCTTGGGGATCAGTGGCTATATACATCCAGGGTGCTTTTGCTTGTGGCCCTAAAAGGTAAAGGGGTCATTTCTGGGGGTTCCCATATGATGCATGAATTTGTTCAAGAAAGGCCACATCATAGTCAGAAATTGAACCTCAAGTGAAGGATGACAGTCTCTTCAAGTGGTACTCACAGCAAAAAGCAGACTCATGTTCCCTAATTCGAAAGAAATTAGAAAAAGTTAATCTTGCAATTAGAAAAAGTTAATCTTCCAGTAATAAACCTTAGTCTTTCTGGCTTCTAAATTGTATGTTTTGGCAGATAAATTAAAACATGGCCCTTTATGGTTCTTTCTTGTAACCTTACAAACCCAAAATCCTGAATCCAAATAAAAATCAAAGTTGGAAGTGAGACACTTGTTTCATCCTGGGCCAGGCTAGGAGAAAGTAGAGGTGTGTGGAAGGGAGAAAAGCAAGCCGTTTGGCAAACTGGAATCATCCCTGTCAAAGCAGCAATTTTACTTCTCACAGTGAATGCCTACAAAATAATAAATCTTCTTAATGCTGTGAGAGTTAACAATACTGTCACTTGATTGTGTCAAATAGATTCAAGATTCACAGAAACAGCAACTGAAGAAAATGCCTTTCCATATAACTCCAAGTACTTCCTATTAGAAATCGGAGCTAGTTAGCTATTTAATTTAACACAGCTCAGTGATTCTGGTTACTTTTAGAGCTCCAAAGGACTCCTCCCTCTGTGGCTCCAGAAAGAAATTTCCAAGCCATCTAGGTTCGCTACTAAATCCTTCTCTTGCTGGATACAGAAGTCCTAACCTTCAAGATGTTGTGAAAGTTTGGGCAGGTTAGGAGAAGAGCGGGAACCAAATTAGGGGAGCCAATTCCATAGAGGAGGTTTTTGTACACTTTGTTCTTGGTTATATCTGGCTGGGTATGCATTCTTGTCATCCTGCTTTGGTTTATGTAAGAAGTGTCTGGGCAGGGGGAAAGGCATTCTATTCTAGACCTCCCTCCCCCTGCAAGTTGTGGGTTCTCTTAAATTGGGCCAGACTAGGATAAAACAGTCTGAGACTGTCTTCAGTCTCTCATGACGATACACTCATTGTTAAGTGGGTAGTGAGCAAACAGCCTTCTGGTTGTCTGGAAAAAAATCACCAAGGACCTACTCTGGGTTAAGGTACATGGGGTTTTTCAAAAAGAGAGAGAACCCTGCTAGAAGTCTAGTCAGTTGTATTCCTGTAGAAATGGTACTTCTTGGGCAAGAATATCACAAGGCCCAAAAGGAAGTGTATGAGGCTGGAAGCCTCAACTCCTGAACGAAGACACAATGCTAATCTGTTGCAAGCCATGTTCCCATCTCTCATACTGTTGAGGAGGGAAACTGGAAGTGCAAGGTTGTCTCAAGAGTATCTCCAGAAAGGGGGAACAGCCTCTTTGTCCTGGACAGATTCTGGCCTCACTTGGGGGCTGGGAACCTTTTACAGAATACCCCTATAGGCCCGGGCCAGAGTCCTCTGAAGTCTTCCTTGCAAAGCAAATGAAAAGATCCAGTAGTCAAAATGTCAATGAACAAACGAAACAATCTAGGTATGTAAAATCAAATTGCCGATTTCCTCACACTTCCCTACCCCATCTTTCCAATGTTAGTCCTCTCTCCTTCAGGGATTAATGACAATAAATTCTAGCCTGAGGCCAGTTTGATCCCAGAGTTTCAGATGAGATTTCCTCCAAACTGGCTGCAAGCCCCGGTAATTACCTCCCATCCCCTTTCTCTCTCCCAACCAGGCTGCTCCTTCATAAGGAAATGCCCAACTTTTCCCAATCCTATTCCAACCTCCTGTTTTTACCATACGGGATGTGAGGACTCTGTTCAAGATTAGGCTTGTGACAACCCAACTGTTTGTTGTTCTGAACAGGCAATCTCTGGAAAGTACTTTTTGTCTGCTTTAGAGAAGCCCATCTTCTCATAATTGTGATGGGCTATGACTTAGTAAGGATTTTAAAATGTGGTCTTTTGAAACCTACCACTCCATAGCAGTGGAAGCATTTCTGGGAAATTCAGTAATCTTCTGGGACATCATCATGTATGTATGTGTGTGCATGTATATAAATATATATACACAAAATATATATATTTATATTTATATATACATACACACATACACATATATTTATATATATATAAAATATGTATAGATAAATAGATTTGTCTCTTTATATAAAGGGTATGTGTATGCATATAGATACATGCATTCATATATATATATCTATCCAAACATCCATACACAAACACACACACACACACACACACAAGCATACACAATCTTTTGAGTTCCCTTTCGTACTCAATTTCATTATATTGATTCCACCCTTTCAGGGTGTGGGCAGCAGGGAGTGGGTGAACTGCACCACATCTTCTATTTTACAAACAATTCATTAGTTCAGAGGCAGGAAAAATCTGCCCAGTACTTTTCTGATTCACTTGAATCCCCCAGTACAAAGGCCATTGGTAGTTATTTTAAGTGTATAAAATTTAAAAAAAAATTAAAAAAATAAAATAACCAATACTACCTCACTTCCCTGAAAACGTCTACCTATCTGATTGTCAGGTCAGAGCTAGAGGTGGTAGTATAAACTCCTGGCAGAGGTGAATGGGGAGAAAGAGTTAGAAGATGTGGATACTGATTATATATGAAGGCCCTACTATTTCATAAAGAAAAAAGCAAGTTAGGAAGCCATATACTCAGAAAACCAAAGCTGGAACTTCTCTATAGGGCCTTATGTGATGACATCCGATAGTCACTGCCTTAATAGGCTTCCAGGGGACGTAAAGAGAATATTGGCACTATATATTCAATTTGAGAACAGGAACTATGCTTGTTGCCATTCAAATTTGATCAGAGCTTCCCTAGAAGCAGACCACTGAGTCTGGAAGCCCAGAAAAAGACAGGGAAGGGGAAAAGATGGATATAATAGAACACCCCATCCAAATTCTGGATGAAACTAGGGTAAGCATTTTATGTCCTCCTCTAACTTGGGCCTAAAATCAGAAAAGTATAGGTTTTCCCCTCTTCCTGATCTGCTGAAGCCATCTTCTGCTTGTTATTCCTCTTTCTGTTGTGCCACAGTTCCCAGCTTTTGCTCTCGTAAGCGGCTCTTCTCACCATTCTTCACGGGGAAGTAGCGGTTACCATTATTACACACACTGCTGTCTCTGGTTAAGGCACACTGTGATGGAGCTGCAAGATGATCATTCTTCTCTTCCTTGATCAATGTGCCATTGTTTCCATTTACCTGTGAGCGAGACCGACCTTGATGAGGCTCCAGGGATTTAGAAACTCCATCTGAAGTGCTCTGTCAAAAACAGAGATATTCAGTAGAAATGGTAATCCCAAACTGGCTGATCCTTCCCAAGCACGTTTATAAGCTAGCCTGCAGAAACTGCTTCAGTTCTTCAAAAACACCAGAAAGCCCAAAGCTTGTTAACACCTAGTACACTCTGACACTGTCTGGACAACTTAGGGTGACAACAAATGGATCTGACTCAAATCCAATGTCAATGACAACACAATAATGACAGAGCTACTGTTTACAAAGCTTTACAATATATTTTTTTCAAATGCCAAAAGGGACCCTAAATGGTAGATATTATGATGCCCCATTTACAGATGAGGAAGCTGAGGCTCAGAAAGATTAAAGTAACTTGCTCAAGGAGACACAGGTAGAAACTGGTGGGGCCAGGATTGCACTCCAGGTTGGTCAGCCTCTAAAGTTTACTCTCTTAACTTCCACGCAACGCTGTCCAATACTGACAATTGGACATGTAAATGAAAGGAAAAGAAAATAAATGATAAGATCTATGTGCAATATTCCATAGAATTTTTCATAAGTAAAAACAATCATCTGGTTTTCTTTTAATTTCAGAAATGTAACTGCTCTTGAAATGCTAACACCATGAACTGTATTACCTTGAAAGTGCAGTACTGGCTCTCAATGAATATTATTAGGAATAATAACAGTGGTTGGGCATGCCAGGTACTCTGATGTTGGTTTCACAGATAAGAAAGACAAATGAGGCTTGAAAAAGTAAAATAACTTGCTCAAGGTCACTGGCATGCCTAGACTTGCATCCAAGTCTGTTTGACTCCAAAGACATTGTTCTTTCCACTAAGACACAACACATAATGGAAGTCTGTTGAATTTGTGGTCAATTATAAATAATAACTATTAATATTTATTGAGCACTTCCCATGTTCCAGGTTCTGTGTTAAACACTACATATATCATCTCATTTAATACTCAAAATAACTCTATGAGGTAGGTGCCAATTCTTCCATTTTTACAGATGAGGAATTTAGAGCACAGAGAGGTTAAGTAATTTGCCCAAAGTCACAGAACTGGTAAGTGGCAGAGCCAGATTCAAAGCTACATCATTTGGCTCCAAAACCTACACAACATGTGCGTTAACTGTGAAGTGTTTCTCAAGAACCTGGAAATAAGATGAAACTAGTAATGGATGGAATTAGCCATGTGAGGTAGTCAACAAAGAAATAAAAATGTAACAAGTAAGTGACTGAAGAACTTGAGAACACACAAAACTCCACTGACCTAGGAATAATCTCAAGAAGACAGAACTGTAATGTAAGAAGATTTAATAAGCTGCAACAATTAATTATCTCAGATTTTGGAGAAAGGGCAACTGAACAGAAAAAGGAGAGTCAGCAAGGCAATCAGCAGCAGCTCTGTCTAGGGAAGATGTCTTAGCTAAAAACAAAGTCAACGTGAGGCTTTCCCTGGCCTTCCCTGGGCTACTTCTAGAGTAGATAACAGTACCCCCAGAAATCTTAGCTAAGAGAAACTTAAGATCATCTACCATCCCTTGTTTTCCCTCAGTTTCCCCATCTGTAAAATAGAGAGAATGATAGTATCTATTTCATAGGTTCCTATAAGGGTTCAATGACATACTCCATGTAAAGCACTTAGAACATGTTGTAGAACATGTTGTGCCTGGCACATTGTAAGAACTCAATGCCAGCTAATGTTACTGTTCTGATTCCATGCCCCCAGGCAAACTTCTGATACCATGGCCTCCCTTTCAGCTTGCTCTTAGAGAGAGAAAGCTCCGGTAGACATGGTTAAGAGCATGCATACAAGAGTCAGCCAGGCCTAGGTCTGAATCTTATCTCTAACAATTAGAGTTGTTATCCCGTTTCAGAATTAGCACAGCACAGGGCTTTGGAATCAGTCAGCTCACGCTGGAATGTCAACTCTAATACTAACTTGATGGGTAATTTTGGGCAAGGTGCTTCATCCCTCTGAACCTCAGTTTTTTCCTGTTTAAAATGGGAATAATAAATACATGTATTTATGAGTGACTGGAAAAAAGTGTACAATATATTACAATAATTATTTCTTCTCACTGTAAATCAGTACTTTATCTTTCACCCCCTCCCTTCTCTTCCCTTCCCCCACTCCTTTAGCCATATCCACATAGCTATTTCTGTGATCTTGGTTAATGTGAGTCAACCACTTACAGATGGATCCACTATTATTGTACCAAAAATATCAGGTTTTTCAGACTGTATGCCTCCTGATCAGTCCCTGAATCATGGTGAATTCATCAAGGCTGCACTACCTTATGGGAGACTATCTGAGTGACTAGTTTTCCTGCCTGGTGCAATCCCTTTTTGCTTACTGAGCAGCTTCTGGAAAAAGCTGAAAAGCTTTGGAAAAATCCAAAGTCACTGCTTTCTGGCTTTGGAGTACATTACAAAATGCTTTGTGTGGGGGACTTACCATTGTAGTTCCATTTGGGGCTCAAAATAACATTAAAGCAAATTTGTATTCCTTGAGAAAACATTAGACAATGGGAGTTAACATGGATGCAATGAGGGCTGGTTGTATACATGAGAGCTGAGCTGGGATTGAGGGCTGACAATAAAATTGCCTTGCAATATGGTCTAATCAGTGACCCTTGTGAGGATTAGAAACCACATATAAAATGTCTAGTAGATGGCTTGGAAGAAAGTAAGCACTCAAGAAATGGTAGCTACTATACTATGAGGAGCCCAGCAGTCTGAGGCCATTACAAGATTTTGGATCACTACAGGGGGAAGGGGGGATGCCTATCGAAGACCAGTGAGTTTAAGATCATTCTGAACCATTAAGAGTAAGCAGAATGGCGATGTCTCCTCCCCTCCCATCATCAGCAAAGGCAAAAGTCCAATTTTCTAAGCATCTCTGGTAGCCCCTCAGAAGTTCAGGCATGCTGGTGGAGTCCCACTGTTAACTTCACTTTGGTCCCTTTATGGCTGCATGTAGTGCATACTATGCTAAGTGTAGGTCTTTAGGACACAGTACCTGGTTTCTATCTTGTGGCCTCACTCAGGGAAAAGGATGACACTGCAGCCCTGTGGGAAGAGCCTGGGCAGGTTAACCCTCATTAGACTGCTAGAGAGCAGGCGGATGAAATCAAATGCTGGGAGAAGCTATGAAAGCTCCCAGGTTTCCATGCCTGATCTCTTGCAATAAAAAAAAAAACAAAAACAAACAAACAAACAAACAAAACAAACGACAAGAGGTATCAAACAGAAGCTAGATCATCTCAAAAAGGTACTTACTTGTTTATTTCCTTTTTTATGTCCTTTGGATCCTCTACCAGTCTGCTCTTTTCCATGCCTTTAGAAAGTGGGGGGAAAAGTGATCATGAGGAACACATAAAGCCTGTACCTCCATTTTCACTTAGTTAACTACTCACCTCCTCTAGGAAGTTTGACCCTCTTAAGTTAGATGCCTCTCCTCTGTGTTACCACTGTAAACCTCTATCTCTGTCATTTCTATGTCATACCGAATTGTCCTGTGTCCCAAGTCCTCCTCTAGGGCAAAAACTTTTTCATCAAGGCAGGGCATTTTTATATGTTTGCTGAACTCAACTGAAAACTGGCTTTAAAAACGCAAAGTTAGTTAATGCCTCTTACCTTAATAGAAGGGTTGAATAGCTGGGCATTTTCCCAAGAGCACCTTGATTGACACTAGCTTATACCAACCTATTCAAATACATACCCCTTTCCCGGCCCACCGACAGAAACCACTTGCATGCCAAAGGAGCCATGACCCCTGGAGGATCTGCTGCCAGCCCACTGGCCCACAACCATCCCGGCAATCTCTAGTTTTCCTCCTTGGGGTGGGATTGGATGGAGACCTGGGAAGAGAGGAAGAATGGTAAGTGCACGGCAGGATAAGAGGTGGAACAAAAGATCTACAGCCCACTCACTCTGTGTATTTCCATTTCTCTATGATAAAAAGACTGTGATAACAACAAAGGGTCATGGTGGAAGCAAATTTTGGAAGAGGGTGTTGAAGATCCGTACATATCCACTTTAGCAAGTGGGGTGCGCCTGATTCATTTTCCAACTACAGAGCCTGCACACAGTAGGCATTCAATATTTGTGGAGAGAGAATGAGGTCTTAAGATCTAGCTATTGGAAAATTATAGGCCAAAACCACTTTTGATTCAAATACATGTCACTACACACTGGAGGATTAGCCAAACAATCAAACAAAACAAAAAATAATGAAACCAAAGTAACAGTAATTTATGATTAAAAAGTAAGAATAGCAACAGTTGAAAACCAGAACCAATTCAAGACAAGATAGCAGAGCTCCTTAAAACAGGAATCTTCAACTCTGTGTGTGAGCTCACAAGCACAGTACAGCTCTGTAATTTGCCACAAAAGGAAGCCTTCATAGAATACAGAATTCTAGTAAACCTTTAATTTTAGTTTGTGGAAAAAAACCCAAATATTAATAACTCTTCACTCACTTAGCAGGTTGTTAGCAAAGAGCCCTTCATTTATATAAAAGTGGGAGTCTAAGGAACTAGGTGACTAGCTAATCCTAAGAGGGCAAGAAAGACTTGCATTTGGGGATCCTACTGTGGCCTTTAAGGAGTCAGAAGCCTCCTCATGAACCACTAGTAACTGGAGACTAGGCATCAGTGAGAGCTGGGGCAATGGTGAGGACCTCCCAAGAACTTGGCCTTAATTAAGGCTGTCTTCTGAGACACAGTAAAGTCAACATGCAAAGAATGAGAGCAGGCATCTATAAAGACACCTTCAAAGGATGGAATGAATGGCTGGCTCCCTGGTTTGTGAGACTTAATCATTACTTGATTGAACAGAGCAGACACTCACACTGCTCCTCTAAGCACAGCCTTGAGCTAAACATCCATGCTGAATTTTGTGACCCTAAATTTAAGACAAATTTCAACTTCCAGCTTTATTATTTTTAAAGTGACGAGCAATACACAACAAACAGTTCAACCATAGCACTCTCAACCGATCACAGAAACTTGGTATTTCATGTTAAAATGTCCCCATTAAAATACCCTGTTTCGCCAGGGGACAAGTTGTTTGAATTATCAGGGTCAGTATCTGACCTACCTAAGTAAGAACGTCTGTTCTTCATTAAGCCACAGCTCAGATATCACCATAATGTATACATACGTGTGTGTATATACATGTGTGTGTGGATCCATGTGAGTGTGTATGTATTTGTTTTCTTCACTAAACTGCAATTCCCTGGAGGGTACAGACTATGACTTATTTCTCTCCATGCTTCTGGAAATGTGTTAGATCTACCCTCAGAGTGGAAATGGGTACATCAAGCTATGGCTGTTTGCTGACGCTGGTCATTTACTTACCTACCATTGCTCTTCCTGCAAGCTCCTGTGCACATCTGCCTATGGGGAGAGAGTGAGCTAACCAGCAACCATGAAGACCCAGTTCACATGAATTACACTTCTCAAAAGTAATAAATTGACAAAAAAAGTAATAAAGTGACTCTTGGTTTCTGCATCAGTTACTTCATGAGTGGTTTGGTGAGAGTCAAATCCTTAGGGATCAATCACCTCTATGGAGAGTGGTCTGGGAAGACAGTGGGCTCTCCTCCACAGGCTACACCCCTCCATCTCAGTAAGCTCCTCTTCAAACCACACCATAGCACAGAAGGTAAAGATATATGTGAAACTGCTGATTCTGTAACTGGCAATAATTACTGGATGGGTTACTATGAAATAGACTGAGTTTGACAAACACCTCATTCTTAGGTACTGACCTGCAAACCCCCGACTCCTTCCTTGAGGGGGAGGTGGCATTGGGCCCATGGCTCGAGGGTAAAGCGAAACTGGGTAGAGAGAGGGCACCATGGGAGGCACAAAAGTAGGTGATGGAAGTAGAGCAGAAGGCAGTGGATAGTTCATGTTGACTCCTTCAAGGATGCTCTGTCTCATCTTCTCCACTTTGGTTGCCAGGTCAGCCTTCAAATGAGGGACAGAATAATAATAACAGCTGCCATTTCTTGAACTTCTCCTATGTTTCAGGCACAGTATTGGGCAGTCTAGGTACAGTCTCACAATCTATTCCCACTAAAAGAATCGAGGCCTGGAGTTAAATGGCTCAAGGTGACATACTCAGGGAAGCCTGTCTGGCACCAAAGCCCCCACTCTGCATGACACAAAACTACCATCATACTAGTTCTGACTGAGGGCTTGTGAGGCACCTTGACTAGGTCAAGGAAGACAAATATAACAAAAAGTATTTACTAATTGTCTATTACACAGCCAGCAATAGGCTAGGTTATTTTTTTAAGGGGGAGGTAACAGAATAAGGTAAAAGAGAGAAAAAAACTTGACATATACAAACGCTTTTAACCTTCTCCCCCATACCCAGGATCAGAGACCATGACCTCTGTCCAGGATAAGTCCATGCCTCTAGTCCGGAGGTCAGGAAACTTGTTCTGAAAAGGGCCAGATAGGTTTTGTAGGCCGTAGTTTTTCTGTCACAACTACGTGACTCTGCCACTGTAGTGTGAAAGCAGTCATGGACAATATGTAAATGAATGAATGTGGCTATGTTCCAAAAAGCTTTATTGGAATAAAAATTCAAATTAAAAAAATTTTTAATAGTTTGCTGACCCCCTGCTCTAGTCTCTCAGCTTATATCCCACAAATGGACAAAGAAGTAAGTAAGGGCTCCTTTCCCTTGACTTTTCTCATCTTTTCGAAGGTTTTACTGCAAAAAATATCCCCTGCTTTTACTCTGCCATCTACTTTACTACCCTCTTCTATTTCCAAAATAGTTCCTTTATAAAAAATATCATCACTTTCAAAAGTGACTTACAGTTTTTATAAATAAGGGAAATGAAATTCTAAGAATTGGGGGAAAGGCATATATCTGAGTATTCCATGGGGAAGAAATAACTTGGAGCAAAAAAAAGAATATGAAAACTTGAAGCTCATTTAAAAAAAAAAAAACGCTTCCCAACATAATTTTGTAACATGTACATATCAGACTCTGGGCCTTTGGGATCATCCTTGACCAGGTTAGGTTACGGTCAGACACATTCTCCCACTTCTGCTACCTCCTTCCCCAATGTCTTGGCTCATTTTCCGCTTTCTGTCATTCATCCCCACAGAAGATCAGAGACAGTCTTAGCAGCTGCCCAACATGTGGTACCTGGCCATCGCAGAGCTCAACCAGGGATACTCGCTCCCGGCCTGCTTTAATTAGCTTGCTCTGGAACAGCTTGCCATCGAAGTAAATCCAGGGGCAGCAGTGTTCCCAAGGGACTGGCTGGCCACAGGCATCATTAGCAAACAGAGCTGTGTCGACCCCACTCATGAAGAGGGCAGCTAGCTGGATCCCTCGAGCATCCAGTTTCTCAATCTGAAACCACCACAGAGGAAAAACTACCATTAAGAAATTACTGTTAGTGCTTGCTTCGGCAGCACATATACTAAAATTGGAACGATACAGAGAAGATTAGCATGGCCCTTGCACAAGGATGACACCCAAATTCGTGAAGCATTCCATATTTTTATTTACAATAACCAGGACATGGAAACAACCTAAGTGTCCACCAACAGATGAATGGATAAAGAAGATGTGGCACATATATACAATGGAATATTACTCAGCCATAAAAAGGAACGAAATTGAGTTATTTGTAGTGAGGTGTATGGACCTAGAGTGTGTCATACAGAGTGAAGTAAGTCAGAAAGAGAAAGACAAATACCGTATGCTAACACATATATATGGAATCTAAGAAAAAAAAATGGTCATGAAGAACCTAGGGGCAAGACGGGAATAAAGACACAGACCTACTAGAGAATGGACTTGAGGATATGGGGAGGGGGAAGGGTAAGCTGTGACAAAGTGAGAGAGTGGCATGGACATATATACACTACCAAACGTAAAATAGATAGCTAGTGGGAAGCAGCCACATAGCACAGGGAGATCAGCTCGGTGCTTTGTGACCACCTAGAGGGGTGGGATAGGGAGGGTGGGAGGGAGGGAGACGTAAGAGGGAAGAGATATGGGAACATATGTATATGCATAACTGATTCACTTTGTTATAAAGCAGAAACTAACACACCATTGTAAAGCAATTATACTCCAATAAAGGTGTTAAAAAAAAAGAAATTACTGTTATTGGTTACATTTGCTTATTCCTGTTTTGCTGATTATTCCAGTTAAATTAGAACATGTTGCCTTTCAATACAGACATTTGAGTGCATAAGCAGCCTCCATCCATTTGTTTCCCTGAGATGGTTTGGATGATACTAATTACGAAAAAAAAAAATCAGCTTTAAAACCTTAAAAAGACACCCACTTGAGAAACCATTTTTTCTGCCTGTCAAATTAGAAAAAAATTAAAACAAAACTAAAGACCAAAAGAACACTCAATGCTGATGAGGATATGGTGAAATAAATGGGCACACTCAAATAAAACTAATGAGTAATGTATATTACAATTAAGCAATATATATCAAGAACCTTAAAAATGTTCACATTTGTTGACTCAGAAATTCTACTTTTAGGAATCTATTCTAAGGAAGTAGAGATGTGAATAAAGCTCTATGCATAAAGATATTAATTACAGGACTTCCCTGGTGGCACAGTGGTTAAGAATCTGCCTGCCAGTGCAGGGGACACGGGTTCAAACCCGAGTCCAGGAGGCTCCCACATGCCACAGAGCAACTAAGCCCATGCGCCACAACTACTGAGCCTGCGCTCTAGAGCCCGCGAGCCACAACTACTGAGCCCATGTGCCACAACTCCCGAAGCCTGCGTGCCTAGAGCCCAAGCTCCGCAACGAGAGAAGCCACTGCAATGAGGAACACGTGCACCGCAATGAGAAGCACGCGCACCGAAACGAAGAGTAGCCCCCGCTCGCCGCACCTAGAGAAAGCCCGTGCGCAGCAACGAAGACCCAATGCAGCCAAAAAAAATTTTAAAAAAAGATGTTAATAATTACATATAATAGGTGAAAACTGGAAACCAAATGGCCAACATTAGAATAATTAAATGATACATCCATATGATAAAATATTTAGCAGAAATTTTTAAGACATAGTAAATATGTGCTATATTAAGTTTAAAAATACAGTATATAATTACATAAATAATATTTCAACTATGTAGAAAATACCTGACAAAAGTCTGGAAAAAACCATCAAAATGTTCACAGTGGTTATCTCAAGTTGGCCTGTTAGATGGCTTTACCAGGAAAAGGGGAAGTACTTGCAGGCCCCCTCCTAGGTGTGGTGTGGAGTTGTCAGTACCTGCTCTAGCACCAAGCAGTATCACATTTACTGTAAAAAGGAACCCACACTGTCTGTCTAAGACTGTTTTCATCTTTTCCTTAGTTGACCCTACTGAAATCAAGATTTTGTAAGACTTACTAGACTTTATCTTCTAGTTTATACTAGGGCCTGAAAGGACCATGGCTACTGAAGTCGGAAGAGGAATGTCCTGCATTAGTACCTAATATTTATTGAGTACTGTGTACTTAAAATGTGCTAGACACTGTTCTAAGTGTTTTGCATGGATTATTTTATTTAATATCTTCATAACCCTACAAGTAAGGAAACTGAAGCTACAGGGGTTAAGCAACCTGCCCAAGGACACATAGCTAGAAGGTAATGAAGCTAAGATTCAAAGTCAAGCCAGCCTGGCTTCAGAGCCTGCCCTCCAACCTACTATATTTTACTGCCTTCAGTTATATGGTGGATTTACTTTCTTCCTTATGCTTTTCTAGACTTTCCTCTAACACCCAATAAGTATTATTTCAAAAGGGAGGGTAGCACAGGGAATTATACCCATTATCTTATAATAACCTACAGTGGAATATAATCTGCAAAAGTACTGAATCACTGTGCTTACACTTGAAACTAACACAATATTGTAAATCAACTATACTTCAATAAAAAAGGGAGGGTGGACATTTACTCAGAGACAAACAGGGAACACCAGGATAAGTCCCCTGTAGCATCTTTTGTAAGAGTTGGAAACCTTACTGTGGCCTATGGGCCACAACTTATTTGCCTTACACAATATCCATTTTTTTCTACCCATTCTCACCTATCACTACGTGAACAGTGTTGGCTTTATTAATAGACATAAATATTTGGCTAAAGTAAATCAAACATTTACCTGCAGAACTTACTCTTCTCCCCAGCTCCAGGAAAAAAAGACCTAAAATAAAGCTATGAGCTCATAAAAGAAAGAATTTAAATGGGATCGATCAAATCACCTTGAGTTCTTGAAGCTGATCTGGTTCATAAAGCTGAGTAGATACTGCCTGTGCAAGGAAGGTGTCTAGCTCATGGCGATGCAGGATTCGGCCACCAGGCCACTGAACCATATATCTAGAAGATAAAACCATCATTAGGTGACAAAAGCTCATTTATTCATTTCACAAACACTTATTAAGCTAGGGTCTGGCCATGGGCCAGACTCTAGCTAGGTTCTGATAATTCCAATGAAATAACGTAAAAGAATCTCTGCCTTTGGTTACTTACCATCTAGGTAGTAGAGGAGACAGGCACGTATGTCAACAAAGACAGGACAGTGTGTTAAGTACCAAGATAGAAGAATGCACAGGGTGCTACAGGAGCACAGAAGAGGGCTACTACTGGAAGAGTAAGGAAGGCATCCTGAAGAAAAAGTCAATAGGAGCTGTTACAAAGGGCTATAGAAATCAGTGAGACAAATGGTGGAGAAAGGATGCTCTAGACTGAGAGAACAGCATGTGTAAAGGCATGGAGGTGTGGAGTTCAGTATGATATACCAGGGCCCTTAGTGCTGGAGCTAAGCAGGTTTGCAGTGACAGGAGGTGAGATTAGAAAGTAGGCCAAACTATGGAAAACAGTATGGAGATTCCTCAAAAAATTAAAACTAGAACGACTACATCATCCAGCAATTCTACCTCCTGTTATGCTATATCCGAAGGAAACAAAAACATGCACTTGAAAAGATACCTGCACCCCCATGTTCACTGCGGTATTATATAGCCAAGACATGGAAACAACCTAGGCATCCATCAATGAACAAATGGCTAAAGAAGTTGTGGTGTTTATATACACCATGGAATATTATTCAGCCATACAAAAATGAGGAAATCCTACCACTTACAACAACATGGATAGACCCTGAAGGCATTATGCTAAGCGACATAAGTCAGAGACAGAAAAATATTGTACGATCTCACTTATATGTGGAATACAATAATAAATTAAAAAAACCCCACCAAACTCATTGAAAAGGAGATGATATTTGTGGTTATCAGAGACAGGGGATGGGGGAGGTGGGGGAGGAGGAATTAGAAGAAGGTGGTCAAAAGGTACAAACTTCCAGTTAAAAGATAAGTAAGTACTAGGGATGTAAAGTACAACATGGTGACTATAGCTAACACTGATGCACGGTATATAGGAAAGTTATTAAGAGAGTAGAACCTAAGAGTTCTCATCATAAGGAGAAATTTTTTCTCTTTCATTTTTATTGTATCTATATGAGATGATGGATGTTAACTAAAGCTATTGTGGTAATCATTTCACAATGTATGTAAATCAAACCATCATGCTGTAGACCTTAAAATTATACAGTGATGTATGTCAATTATTTTTCAATAAAACTGGAAAAAAAAGAAAGTAGGCCAGATCGTGAAGGGTCTCAGAAACAATATTAAGAAATTTGGACCTTCACCCTGAAAATATACGAAGACAGTTAAGGATTGTCAGCAGGAGATTGGTTTGATATTGACTGGCTCAGAGGGTAAGGGACAAGAGGTATGGATACCAGTTAGGAGGCAACTGAAGCAACCTGTGGCCAAAGAGGTCTGAACAAAGGCACTGGCTGAGGGCACAGAGAAGGCCAGGGGACAAAGACAAGAGTTATTAAGATGATACATTTATCATATTACTATTACTAGTATTTACATTATTATATATACTATATAAAGCATTAAATATTACATTATAATATATGCAGGAAAGTATAAGTTACTCATAGGAATAACACTTACTACATGCCTCTTGTATTCTAGATACCTTGCCAGGAACTTTATATACATAGAATGTGGTAGAATAGAATAGAGACTTGGAATCTGACATACTTGGTTCCAACATAGGTTCCACTACTTTTATATGTGACTCTGGGCAAATGCCTAAAGCTCTAGGGACTTGAGTTCACTCATCTCTAAAATGGGGATAATACTATCTAAATCTCAAAGGTTGTAATAAGTAAAGGAGAAAATGAATGTAAAAGTACTTAGCATATGGCATAGCAGAACTCTTGGTTACTATTTGTAACTAATTCAATCATGGTATAATCCTTCTTTTACTATTTGGTGAAGCCTCCCATATCTTATATTAAATTCTCACACATACAAGAATCTGTTTCTACCCTATTTATTCTGTGTTTTATTTCTCATGCCAGTACCATACTGACTTAAATTTTAAATATGCTTTAATATTTAGTGGTCTCTACTTTTACTCCATGTCTTTCCTCCATGTCTTTGAATTTTAAGCAACATTTATGATTTTATTCTGATTACAAAAGTTCAAGTTCATTCTCATTCAGAAAACATTTAAAAAGCCAAAAAATGTATGAAGAAAATGAAAAGTAAAAACGGAAATAATTTGTAATCTTACCATTTAGATATAACCACTGTTAAGTTCACGATTTTGGCTTCTTTCTTCCTAGCATCTCAAATCTCAATTTTTTCTCTCTCTTTCACACTATATATAGAATATTATATCTTGCTTTTTCCACTCAACATAATACTATAAGAACCTTTCATTCATTAAATACTTTTCAAAAATATGATTTTAAATGACTGTATGTTCCTTGTATGTTTATCAATTTACTTAAATATCCTATAATATTGGACACTTATACTGTTCATTGTTTTTCTTTTATTATAAAAAATACTACAAAGATATTCACATATATAAATCTTGCTGTATCTCTGATTATTCATTCCCTTAAGATAGATTTCTAGAAGTGGAATTATTATGTCAAAGGTTATGTCCATTTTAAAGGTCCTCAATACATATTGCAAAAGTGTTTTCCAGGGCTTCCCTAGTGGCACAGTGGTTAAGAATCCGCCTGCCAATGCAGGGGACACGGGTTCGAGCCCTGGCCCAGGAAGATCCCACATGCCACGGAACACCTAAGCCCGGGCGCCACAACTACTGAGCCTGCACTCTAGAGCCCGCGTGCCACAACTACTGAAGCCTGCGCGCCTAGAGCCCGTGCTCTGCAACAAGAGAAGCCACTGCAATGAGAAGCCCGCGCACCACAACGAAGAGTAGCCCCTGCTCGCCGGAACTAGAGAAAGTCCACGCACAGCAATGAAGACCCAACACAGCCAAAAATAAAAACAAATTAATTAATTAAAAAAATTGTTTTCCAGACCCATTTGTCCTAACTCCCAGTAGTATGTCAGCATGAATTATCATTAATCTTTGATGTTTTTATGGGCAAAAAAAGTCTCTTGCTATTTAAATTTCTGTCTCTTTGATTGCTAATGATGAGGTTGCATATTTTTCCCAAACACGTATTTACTTCTATGGCTGGTCTATGTCTATCATAGACATGTCAGTGAATTTGCTTGTTCTGTCTATTGCTCTGTCTCAGATAATCTAAAGCCTTAATCTTTATAATAGTGACAGCTATTTGGACACACAGTGGACAGCTGATCCAAGTCAAATCAATCCATGGCTTGCCAGAGTCTTGAGAATTTGAGCTAAGAGATTCAGAGGATGATGAAACAGACAAGCAGAAAGAAGAGCTACACAGGTCCGTGAGAGAGTGGGCAGTCTCTGTTCCTGCCTTTCCAGTACTATTCCCTGTGTACACCACTTTTCTGGTCCTTAGATGACTATGAGACTACCTGTTATATCTTTACAACAAGATAGCTAGAGTGGCTTTTCTTTCTTGTAAACAAATGAATCCGAAGAGAGTGTCATTTACCCACTTTTGTTTGGGGATGCTAGTATTTAAAAAGCTTTTATATATTGAGAATACTGACACACTGTCTGTTATAACTGTAGCAAATATTTTCCCAGTTTGTCATTTGTCTTTAATTTTATGTATTTTGGCATATAGATATAGTCATAGTTATTGATCTTTTTACGTCTTTCCTTTTTTTGTGGGGAGGGTCTCAAGTCTTTATTTTGTTCTTTAACACTACTTCATTTTTTCAAAATAAATCTTTTATTTTGCAGTAATTTTACATATACAGAAACTTACCAAAAATGCTTTATTGAGGCATAGTTTACACACCATACAATTCATCCATTGTAAGTGTAGAATTTAATGATTTTTAGTAAACTTACAGAGTTGGGCAACTATCACCACAGTTGAGTTTTAGAACATTTGCATTGCCCCCAAAAGATTCCTCAGGCCCATGCGCAGTCACTCCCCATTCCCACCCCTGGGCAATCACTTTCTATCAACTTTACTATCTCTAACAACTTTCTATCTCTATAGATTTGCCTTTCTGGACATTTCATATAAATGGAATAATATAATATGTGGCCTTTTGTGTCTGGCTTCTTTCCTTAGCATAGTTTTTATTTTAATTAAACTTTTAATTTTGATATTATTGTAGATTCACATGCAGTTGTAAGGAATAAAAATGAGGGATCCCTTGAACACTTTACCCAGTTCTCCTAATGGTAATATCTTACAAAACTATAGTACAATATCACAACCAGGTATTGATACTGACCCAATCAAGATACAGAACAGTTCTACTCAAAAAGACTGTTCATTCATTTATTCATTCCATAAACAATATGCATGAGCTGAGACTCTACTGTGTGTTAGGCATGAGTTCAAATCCTGGCTCTGCCATTTAGTAACGGTTTGAACTCAGGAAAGTCACTTCACCTCTCTGAAACTTGCCTTCTTATCTGTTCAATAGGGAGAATAACAACACCTTCCTCACAGAGTGGTTATTGGTGGAATTACATTTAAATTGGTGAGCACTTAATGAGAGCTATATTGAGTAGGGAACTCTCAATGAAGTGCTTCTTATTCCTCTCCCCTGTGGGATCCATAGGGTCTCAACCTTGGAAATCCTTTTATGTTAGCTTCAACTTAATCACTGTGTACTTGTTGTTCCCTGAAAATTGTTTGTAGCTTGGGCCAAGACCTTAGATTATGGTGTTTGTATAGGACTCAAATGTTCTAGCCAACTCCTTTGACATCCAACCATGTTTTGGGTTTGCCAACTCCCTTTTGCAAATGAATAAACAAGCAAACAAACAAAAACTAGAAAGCAACTTTTTTGGAAAGGAGCATAAAATAAAATTTAAGGAAAAGAGTGAAGTTGGAACATGGTCTAAGGTAATTCTGCCATATCCACTTGAACCCAGGTCAAAATGCTTGATCATTAGCTCACTTGCTCACCCTCTCCCACAGCTCTGGCATCTTTTCCAGCACTGGGATGATTCCCAACAGAACAAGGAGCCCTACCATTTGAAGAACATGCCCACCCCTTCTTGCTTGTCTTTTCCGTTCATTTTCTGGAAAGATTCGCTTAACATTCTTCCCTTTAATACAGATCCCATCCTTCACTAATTGGTGTGAGAAAGGTGAGGCATTCCATTTTCAAGGCCAGGCCCATGTAAGTGGTTGCTTCTGGCTTTTGCAAGTCCTCCAGCTGGTTTGGAGCAACAGGGAGGCTGGCTGTGTCCCCTAGGAAAGCACTGTCAAACTGTGGGCCTGGGGAAGTAACTTGAGAACAGGCAAGTGGGTAAGTACCTCAGGAGGTAATAAAGCACAGAGCCGGCCAAGGAGCAGAAACCCGGGCCTGAGAAGCTGTCCAGGAGTATGCTTTATGAGCCTCTGAACAGCAGAGCTCTCTGGAGCACAGGAAACCGTGCATCAAAAGTGCAGCAGGCTTTCTAGTGGCCAAATCCAATCAGGCTCTAATTAGGCTAAGTTTTAGGAGGCAAAAGCCTTGGGCAGCAAATATCTCTACACAAGAAAGTGGTGAGAAGTAAGGCTTTGTCACTAAGACTCAACATCTAACCCTGAAGTCTGGTTCAAGGATTAGATTCTTTTTTTAACTTTTATTTTTATTGAAGTATAGTTGATTTACAATGTTGTGTTGATTTCAGGTGTACAGCAAGGCGATTCAGATATATATATATCTGTATATACACTTCTTTTTCAGATTCTTTTCCATTATAGGTTATTACAAGATACTAAATATAGTTCCCTGTACTATACAGTAGGTCTTTGTTGTTTATCTATTTTATATATAGTAGTGTGTATCTCTTAATCCCGTACTCCCTCCCTACCTTTCCCCTTTGGTAACCATAAGTTTGTTTTCTGTCTTGAGTCTGTTTCTGTTTTATAAATAAGTTCCTTTGTATCATTTTTTTTAGATTCCACATATAAGCGATATCATATGACATTTGTCTTTCTCATAAAAAAGAATGAAATAATGCCATTTGCAGCAACATGGATGGACCTAGAGATTACCATACTAAGTGTAATAAGTCAGACACAGAAAGACAAGGATTAGATTCCACAGGCCTTATATACCCTCTCTCCACAGCACAACCAGCAGGTTCAGGGAACTGATAAGGTTGATGAAAACAGCACCTGAAAAAAACTAAAAGATTGCCTTATATTTAAAGAATATTTTGTTGTTTTTAAAATGTATATAAACCCTTTATGAATACAGTTTTAGTTTAAGGTATGTTAAGACAGCAACATAGGATAGAGAATTGTAACTTTTATGATAGGATATGTGAGGCTCTTCAGCCAAATAATCTTTTCTGAAAAAGCTGATACACATGCCCCAACCAGTGATTAGAGGTCCAATCTTCTGCAACCCCCAGAGGATATGCTATAGCAGATCATGAAGCGACTTAGGATATTGTTCTGTCAATGAGAGTCAGTGTTCCATGACATTTCTTGAGGCCCCATTATGCATGGAGATGCTTAGGTTTCAGACTGTAGATGTGGACTGGAACCTCTAGGGAGCATATGTGGTGGGTTAACCACAACATATGGAGACGAAGGAGGAAAGAATTCGTCACCCCATTGTTTACTCACTGTTTTCTACAGACTCTACTGCTTAGTTTGCTCCTCAAGTATAAAGTAAGAAGGCTGTTTGGGGGCATTGTTATATATGTATCTATGCCAGATGGTTCTTCTCTTACCTTCTTATTGCTTTATAAGCTCCCAACACTACTCCTATCCCTTCCCTATGTAGCCTGGATAGGTTAATAACTCCTATGTACTCCCAGGGCTCTCTACACTCACCTCTACTGTTCCGTGCACTTACCACATTGTACTGAAGTTGTCTGTTCATGAGTGTCTCCTCTGCTCTACTGGGAACTCCCCGAAGACAGAGACTAGGTCTTTCTCATATCTGTTTCCCCAGCACCTATGGGTGCTTAGTAGATGTTTGTTGGACAGTCTGGGGGAACTTGAGGGTATTAACCGAGTTTTATTTTAACCTTGTAATCTAACAGTACCTTACACACAGTAGGTGTTCCATGTATATCTTCTCTGATAAAATTAATTTTTAAAGGGCTTAAAGATATATGGTACTAAATATAAAATAGATAGCTAGTGGGAAGCAGCCGCAGGGTGGGATAGGGAGGGTGAGAGGGAGACGCAAGAGGGAGGAGATATGGGGATATATGTATATGTATAGCTGATTTACTTTGTTATAAAGCAGAAACTAACACACCATTGTAAAGCAATTATACTCCAATAAAGATGTTAAAAAAATATATATATATATGGTGCTGTCATACAGAGTGAAGTAAGTCAGAAAGAGAAAAACAAATACCGTATGCTAACACATATATATGGAATCCAAAAAAAAATGGTTCTGAAGAACCTAGGGGCAGGACAGGTATAAGACGCAGATGTAGAGAATGGACCTGAGGACACGGGGAGGGGGAAGGGCAAGCTGGGACGAAGTGAGAGAGTGGCATGGGCATATATACACTACCAAATGTAAAATAGATAGCTAGTGGGAAGTAGCCACATAGCACAGGGAGATCAGCTCGGTGCTTTGTGTCCACCTAGAGGGGTGGGATAGGGAGGGTGGGAGAGAGACGCAAGAGGGAGGAGATATGGGGATATATGTTTATGTATAGCTGATTCACTTTGTTATACAGCAGAAACTTAACACACCATTGTAAAGCAATTGTACTCCAATAAAGATGTTATATATATGTATAAAGAAGATATAGAACAGTTCTACCACCACAAGGATCCCTCATATTACCTTTTATAACCACACCTCTCTTCTTCCCCCACTGATGTATTTAACCCCTGGCAATCACTAATCTGTTCTTCATTTCCCTAATTTTGTCATTTCAGCAATGTTATATAAATGGAATCACACAGCAGGTAATCTTTGGGGATTGGCTTTTTTACCTAAGACAATTCCTTTAAGATTCATCTAAGTTGTGTGTTATTAAAAGTTTGTTGCTTTTTGGGAATTCCCTGGTGGTCCAGTGGTTAGGACTCCACGCTTTCACTGCCGAGGGCCCGGGTTCAATACCTGGTCTGGGAACTAAGACCCTGCAAGCCGCTTGGTGTAGACAAAAAAAAAAAAGTTTGTTGCTTTTCATTGCTGAGTAGAATTCCATCATATGTGTGTACAATAGTTGAATAATTCATCCACTGAGAGAAATCTGAGTTGTTTCCAACTTTGGGGTATTATGAATAAAGGTCCTGGGACTTCCCTAGTGGTGCAGTGGTTAAGAATCTGCCTGCCAATGCGGGGGACATGGGTTCGAACCCTGGTCCGGGAAGATCCCACATGCCGCTGAGCAACTAAGCCCATGTGCCACAACTACTGAGCCTGCGCTCTAGAGCCCTCGAGCCACAACCACTGAGCCTGCGTGCCACAACTACTGAAGCCCACGCACCTAGAGCCCGTGCTCCGCAACAAGAGAAGCCACCGCAATGAGAAGCCGTTGCACCACAACGAAGAGTAGCCTCCGCTCTCTGCAACTAGAGAAAGCCCACGAGCAGCAATGAAGACCCAATGCAGCCATAAATAAATGAATGAATGAATAAATAAAAGAATGAATGAATGAATGAATAAATAAATAAAAGAATAAATAAATAAATGAAAGAATAAAGGTGCTATAAACATTAGTGACCTTAGTGTACAGGTTTCTGTGGGGACGTAAATGTTCACTTCTCTGGGGTAAATGCCCAACAGTGCAATTGCTGAGTTGTACAGTGGTTTTTAAAGAAACTGCCAAATTGTTTTTCAAAGTGACTGTACCATTCTACATTTCCAACACCAATGTATGAATGATCCAGTTTGTGTTTTCCCCATCATGTAGTATTATCATTATTTCTTACATGAGCCATTCTGAGAGGTGTGTAATGATATCTCATTGTGGTTTTAACTTGCATTTCCCTAATGGCTAATAATATTGAACATCTTTTCATGTGTTTTTTGGTCATCGTATACCCTCTTCAGTGAAATGTCATGTATTTTGCCATTTTCTAATTAAATTATTTGTTTGTCTGGTTTTTTCTTGATGAGTTTTGAGAGCTCTTTATATATTCTAGACACTAGGCTTTTCTCAAATATGTGGTTTGCAAATATTTTCTCCCACTTCGTAGCTTGTCTTTTCATCCTCCTTACATGGGCATTCAACCGGCAAACGTTTTTAATTCTGATGAGGTCCAATTTATAAATTTTTCCTTTTATGGATCATGCTTTTGGCAACAAGTCTAAGAACAATTTGCCTAGCTCTAGAACCTGAAAATATTTCCATTTTTCTAAAATTTGTATAGTTTTATATTTACATTTAAGTCTATGATCCATTTTGAGTTGATTTTGGGGGGAGATATGCTAGTATTTTTATTTTATTTACATTTAAACTTCACCAAACACTGAGCTCAAGTATATGGTGGCCCTTTGTTCAGAGTTTTTAAATGGACAGACAGCTTTAAGGGTGCAATGTATTTAATACTGCACAATATATTCAACAGTTAGAGAATCTAGGGGATGGTATAACTATATACTTTTATACATTTAGTAGCACAAGTAGAGGGACAAGCCCTGCAACTGGAGGAGAAACCCATTCAGGACTGAACAGAGAGGTCCTTGGTTGCTGAGAGAATCTCCCCTTGACTTCAGCCTCGAGACAAACCAAGGAGTCTGTCAGGACACAAAAACCACTGAATTCAGAACAAACAGGAGCAACAGAATAGGTACTGAGGAATTGGCTCTTGCCAATTAAGATTGTGGAGGCCAGTCTGAAGCGAGTAGGGCTGGCTGGAGGCAGGAAATGTGGCAACTCAAGTCCAGGATCTGTAGATTAGAACAGCAGTCTAGAGACAGAATGGTTAGTGCTTTCTTCAAAAATTCCCAGTTTTTTAAGCAAGTTCCTAGGATGCCTTCCTTAAACAAGGTTGAGTTAATTTTTGTATAATGTTTGAGGTTTAGGTCGAAGTGTTGTTTGTTGGCCTATGGATGTCCAATTGTTCCAACACCATTTGTTGAAAAGGCTATCCTTTCTCCACTGAATTGTTTTTGCACTTTTGTAAAAAATCAGTTGAGCATATTTGTGTTGTTCTATTTCTAGGTTCTTAATTTTGTTCCATTGACCTATGTGTTTATCAGTTAGCAAATACCTCCATTGTCTTGACTACTTTAGCTACAATATTAAGCCTCAATATTGGGTAGAGTGATTCCTATACTTCTTTCTTCTTTTGCAAGATTGTTTTAGCTATTGTAAGGGCCTATGCCTTTCTATATAAATTTTAGAATAAGTTTGTCTACATCCATTAAATCCTTGCATTAAGCCCACAGGTTTTGTAATAAACCTACAGATCAATTTGAGAACTGAGTTTTTCAGTGGTAAGTGTATGAACTTTCTTTGATTTCTTTCATCGTCACGAAGCATAATGATTTTGAGGTTGATTCATGCTCTGACATGCACCAGTAGTTTGATTTTACTGCTGAGTAATATTTTATTGATGGACATATCACACGTTTATCCATCTACCAGTTAATAGATATTTGAGTTATTTCTACTTTTTGACTATTATGAATACTGTTTCTTTGAACATTCATGTGCAAGTCTTAGTGTGGACCTATCTTTTCAATGCTCTTGGGTAGATACCTAGGAGTGAAATAAATGAGTCATATGATAATTTATGTTTAACCTTCTAAGAAAATGCCAAACTAATCTCCACTTTAAATTCCCACCAGCAATGTATGAGGGAATCCCAATTCTCTGCAGCCAGGCCTACATTTGTCATTGTCTGTCTTTTTTATTATAATTATTCCAGCTGAGTGAAGTGGTGTTTCATTGTGGTTTAAATTTGCATTTTCCCAATGATTACTGAAGTTGAGAATTTTTTCATGTGCTTATATTCCAAACTTATGTCTTCTCTGGTGAAATGTCTATTCACATCTTTTACTCATTTTAATTATTATTTCTTTTATTTATTTGTTTATTTATTTATTTATGGCTGTGTTGGGTCTTTGTTGCTGCGTGGGCTTTCTTTAGCTGCGGCGAGTGGGGGCTACTCTTCATTGCAGTGCACGGGCTTCTCATTGCGGTGGCTTCTCTTGTTGTAGAGCACGGGCTCTGGGCGCATGGGCTTCAGTAGCTGTGGCACGCAGGCTCAGTAGTTGTGGCTTGTGGGCTCTAGAGTGCAGGCTCAGTAATTGTGGCGCGCGGGCTTAGTTGATCAGCAGCATGTGGGATCTTCCCGGACCGTGGATTGAACCCGTGTCCCCTGCATTGGCAGGCGGATTCTTAACCACTGCGCCACCAGGGAAGTCCCTTTTAGTCATTTTTAGATTGAGTTGTTTATTTTCTTATACATTTTAAGAGTTCTTTATATATTGATATGAGTCCTTTATCAGATATATGATTTGTAAATATTTTCTCCAGTCTGTGGTTTGTCTTTTCAGTTTTTTAATGGTGGCTTTTGAAGCATAAAAGTTTCGTATTTGGATGAAATCTATTTTTTTTAGGTGACTTTTGCTTTGGCGGTTGTATCTAAGAAATCTTCACCTAATCCAAAATCATGAAAATTTTCTCCTGTAAGTTTGATAGTTTTAACTATCCCATTTTGGTCTATGATCCATTTTGAGTAATTTTTGTGTATAGTGTGAGGGATCTAAATTCATCATTTTTATCAGATCAGGTCAAGTTGGTTGCATGAGTCTTCCGTATTTTTGCTGACTTTCTGTCTAGTTGTTCCAGCCATTATTGAGAGTAGGGTATTGAAGCTTTCAGCTATCATTGTTGAAGTGTCTATTTCACTCTTAAATTCTACCAGGTTTTGCTTCATGTATTTAGGGACACTGTTGTTAGGAATACATGTTTATATTGATAATTATTATATCTTCCTGATGAATGGACCCTTTTATCACTACAAAATCTTATTTGTCTACAGTAACATTACTTGTCTTAAAGTCTATTTTGTCTGATATTAGTATAGCTATTATAATTCTCATATGGTTATTGTTTGCATGGTATATTTTTTCTATTCTTTGTCTTTCAACCTATTTGTGTCTTTGACTTTAAAGTATATCTCCTGTAGATAGTCCATGCTTTGTATCCAATCTCACAATCTCTGCCTTTTGACTGGAATGTTCAGTCCATTTACATTTGATGTAGTTGTTGATATGTTTAGATTTATAGGTTTCATAACTTTTTTGTTTGTTCTTCTTTTACTGCCTTCTACTGCATTAAATAGATACTCTCCAGTGTAGCATTTTAATTATTTTTGTTGGTTTTTTATATATTTTTAGTTATTTTCATAATGGTTGCTGTGTAGATTACAAAATACATCTTAACTGGGCTTCCCTAGTGGCTCATGGTTAAGAATCTGCCTGCCAATGCAGGAGACACGGGTTCGATCCCTGGTCCGGGAAGATCCCACATGCCACGGAGCGACAATGCCCGTGCGCCACAACTACTGAGCCTGGCACCACAACAAAGAGTAGCCCCTGCTTGCCGCAACTTGAGAAAGCCCGCACACAACAGCGAAGACCCAATGCAGCCAAAAATAAATAAATTTATATTAAAAAAACCCTGAAATACATCTTAACTGACAAACCACATCAAATTAGTACTAAGTAATTCCAGTAGGAGGTAGAAACATTGCTCCAAAGAGTTCACTTCTTTCCTCCCTCCATTGCATTATTATTTTCATGTATATTATACCATTATTCTAAAACCAACACAAAATTTTATAATTATTGATTTACGCAGTTGCCTTTTAAATCAGTTAAGTGAATAAATGAGAAAAAATATATTTATACCACTTTTTATATATATCTATGTAATTACCTTTACAGATGGTTATTATTCATTCATTTGGTGTCATTTCCTTTCAATCTGAAGGACATCTTTTAATACTTCTTGTATGGCAAATTGGTAGCAATAAATTCTCTTAATCTTTGGTTATCTGGGGATCTATTTCACTTTCCTTTCTACTTTACAGCTTTATTGAGATAAAATTATTATAGTATACAATTCATGTATTAAAAGTGTATAAGTCACTGGTTTTTAGTATATTCACAGGGCTGTGTAACCATCACCACTAAATAATTCCACAACATTTAAATCACCCAAAAAGAAACCTCATATCCATTAGCAATCACTCTACATTTGCCCCTCCCCCAGGTCCCTGGCAACCACACATCTACAGATTTACCTATTCTGAACATTTCATATAACTAGAACTACATAATATATGTCATTTTGTGACTGGTGTATTTCACTTAGCCTAATGTTTTTCAGGGTTCATCTATGTTATAGCATAAATCATAGTTAATTGCTCTTTATAGTTGAATAATATTCTATTGTACAAATATACCACATTTTGTTAACCCATTCATCAGCTGATGGACATTTGAGTTGTTTCCACTTTTTGGATATTATGAGTAATGTTATATGAATATTCATGAACATGTTTCTTTGTGAATATGTGTCTTCATTTTATGTTCTCACCAGCAGTGTTCCAATTTCTCCACATCCTCACCAACACCTGTTGTCTGTCTTTTTGATTATAGCCACCCTAATGTGTGTCAACTGGTATCTCATTGTATTTTTGATTTGCAGTTCCCTAAAGATTAGTGATGTTGAGTATCTTTTCATATGCTTATTGGCCATTTACATATCTTCTTTGGAGAAATGTCAACTGAATTTTTTTGTCCATTGTAAAAATTAAATTACCTCTCCTTTATTATTGAGTTGTAAGAATTCTTTATACATTCTGGATACTATACCCTTATCAGATATGATTTGCAAATATTTTCTCCCATTCTGTGAGTTGTGTTCTCATTTTCTTCATGGCATTGTCTCCAGCACACAAGCTTTTAGTTTTGATCTAGTCCAATTTATATAATTTCTTTTTGCTACTTATGATTTTAGCATCATATCTAAGAAACCATTGTTTAACCTGAGATCATGAAGATTTACACATGCTGTCTTCTAAAGGTTTTATAATTTGGGCTCTTACATTTACACCTATGATACATTTTGAGTTAATTTTTGTGTATGATGTGAGGTAGAGGTCCAACTTCATTCTTTTGCATATGAATATCATTATCACAAAACTATTTGCTGAAACGACTATTTTTCCCCATTAAATTATCTTGGTACCCTTGCCAAAATTCAATTGACCATAAATGGAAGGGTTTATTTCTGGGAACTCAACTGTACTCCATTCATTTAAATGCCTATCCATATGCCACTATCTCAATTACTGTAGCTTTTGTAGTAAATGTTAAAATTGGGAAGTGTGAATCTACAACTTTGTTCTTTTTTTCAAGATTGTTTTGGCTACTCTGAGCCCATTGCATTTACACATTAATTTTAGTGTCAGCTTGTTAACTTCTGCAAAGAAGCCATCTGGGATTTTGGATTATGTTAAATATGGAGATCAAACTTGGGGACTACTGCCATCTTAACAACCTTATGTCTTCTTATACATGAACAAGGGATGTTTTTACATTTATTTAAATCTTCTTTAACTGTAGTTTTCAATTTACAAGTCTTGAACTTCTTTTCTCAAATTTATACCAAGTATTTCATTCTTCTGGAGGTTATTATAAAAGGAGTTGTTCTCTTGATTTTATTTTGGAATATTGATTACTAGTGTATCAATTACAATTGATACTTGTATATTGATCTTATATCCTGTGACTTTGTTGAACTCATTTATTTTTAAAATTTATTTATTTAATTTATTTATTTTTGGCTGCATTGGGTCTTTATTGCTGCACATGGGCTTTCTCTACTTGTGGAGAGCGGGTGCTACTCTTTGTTGCGGTGCACATGCTTCTCATTGCGGTGGCTTCTCTTGTTGCAGAGCACAAGCTCTAGGTGCCTGGGCTTCAGTAGTTGTGGTGCACGGGCTCAGTAGTTGTGGCTCATGGGTTCTAGAATGCAAGCTCAGTAGCTGTGGAGCACGGGCTTAGTTGCTCTGGGGCATGTGGGATCTTCCCGGACCAGGGATCAAACCTGTGTCCCCTGCATTGGCAGGTGGATTCTTAACCACTGTGCCACCAGGGAAGCCCTCATTTATTGGTTTTAATTGTCTGTTTTGTCATACTCTAAAAAAATTGTGGTAAAATACACATAACATAAAATTTACCATCTTAACCATTTGTAAATGTACAGTTCAGTGGTATTAAATACAGTCACATTGTGCATCCATCACCACCATCCATCCCCGTAACTCTTTTCATCTTGTTAAACTGAAACTCTATACCTATTAAACAATACCTACCCATTCTTCCCCACCCCAATTCTGTAGCTCATATAAGTGGAATCATACAGTATTTGTCTTTTCGCGACTGGCTTATTTCACTTAACATAATGTCCTCAAGATTCATCCATGTTGTAGTGTATTGTAGAATTTCCTTCCTTTTAAAGGCTGAATAATACTCCATTGTATGTATATACCACATTCATCACTTGATGGACACTTGTGTTGCTTCCACATTTTAGCTACTGTGAATAATGCTACTATGAACATGAATATACACATATTTCTTTGAGACCCTGCCTTCAATTCTTTTGGCTATATAGCTGGAAGTGGAATTGCTGGATCATATGGCAATTCTATTTTTAATTTTTTGAGGAACCACCATACTATTTTCCACAGTAGCTATCCATTTTATATTCACATCAACAGTGCACAAGCGTTCCAATTTCTCCACATCTTTGACAACATTTGTTATTTTCTATTTTTTGACCTTTACCATCCTAGTGGATATGAAGTAGTATCTCATTGCAGTTTTTTTTTTTTTTTTTGCAGTATGCGGGCCTCTCACTGTTGCACCCTCTCCCGTTTCGGAGCACAGGCTCCAGACGCGCAGGCCCAGCGGCCATGGCTCACGGGCCCAGCCGCTCCTCGGCATGTGGCATCTTCCTGGACCGGGGCATGAACCCATGCCTCCTGCATCAGCAGGCGGACTCTCAACCACTGCGCCACCAGGGAAGCCCTCATTGCAGTTTTGATTTGCATTTCCCTAATGATTAGTGATGTTGAGCATCTTTTCATATGCTTATTTGTCATTCCTATGTCTTCTCTGGAGAAATGTCTATTCAAGTTCTTTGCCCCCTTTTGAATTGTTTGTTTTTTTTTCTTGTTCAATTTTAGAAGTTTTCTATATATTCTGGATATTAATCCCTTATCAGATAAATGATTTGCAGATACTTTCTCCCATTCTGTGAGTTGCCTTTTCACTCTGTGGATACTTTCTTTGATGCACAATTTTTAAAAATTTTCATGAAGTCCAATTTGTCTATTTGTTCTTTGGTTACCTGTGCTTTTGGTGGCATATCCAGGAAATCATTGCCAAATCCAATATTGTGAAGCTTTTGTCCTATGTTTTCTTCTAAGAATTTTATTGTTTTAAGTCTTATGTTTAGTTCCTTGATCCATTTTGAGTTAAATTTTGTATTTTGGTGTTAGGTGAGAGTCCAACTTCACTCTTTTGCATATGGATATCCAGTTTTCCCAGCACCATTTGTTGAAAAGACTGTCCTATCCCCATTAAGTGGTCTTGGCACCCCTGTCAAAAATCATTTGACAATAAATGTGAAGATTTACTTCTGAGCTCTCTATTCTGTTCCATTGGTCTACATATGTCTTTTTGTCAATACCACACTGTTTTAATTATTGTAGCTTTGTAGTACGTTTTGAAATCAGAAGTGTGAGTCTTCCTGTTTTGTTTTACTTTTTTCAAGATTGTTTTGGCTACATGGGGCCCTTTGAGATTCCATATGAATTCTGGAATGAGTTTTTCTATTTTTGCCAAAAATATCATTGGGATTTTGATAAGGACTGCATTAAATCTGTAGATCACTTTGGGTGGCATTTCAACTATATGAAGTCTTCCAATCCATGAGGATGTGATGTGTTTCCATTTATTTATGTCTTTAACTTCTTTAGCAACACTTTGTAGTTTTCACTGTACAAGTCTTTTACCTCCTTGGTGAAGTTAATTCCTAATTAATTTATTCTTTTTGATGCTTTTTTAATGGAATTGCTTTTATAATTGTCTATTGTTTCTGTATAGTAAAGCAACTGATTTTTCTGTGCTGACTTTGTATCCTGCTACTTCAGGGGTCCCGGTCCGTGGCCTGTTAGGAACTAGGCTGCACAGCAGGAGGTGAGTGATGGGCAAGTGAGCAAAGCTTCATCTGTGGCTCCCCATTGCTTGCATTACCGCCTGAACTATCACCCCCTCACCACCGGTACATGGAAAAATTGTTTTCCACGAAACCAGTCCCTGGTGCCAAAAAGGGTGGGGACCGCTGGGCTACTTCACTAAATTCAGTTATTAGTTCTGACAGTTTTCCTGGGGTCTTTAGGGTTTTATACATGTAAGATCATATCTTTTATTTCCTTGTTCATCTTCTACATAGTTGTTGTATCCATTTTTGAAAGTGGGGCATTGAAGTCTCTAATTTTTATTGTTGAATTGTCTCTTTCTCCTTCCATTTCTGTCAGTTTTCACTTCATGTGTTTTTGGGCCCTTTTGTTAAGTACATATATTTATAATTGCTACAGCTCCCTGATGAATTGATGCTTTTATCATTATAAAATGTCTCTCTTGTCTCTAGTAACATTTTATTGTCTTAATGTTTATTTTGTCTGGTTATTAATGATTATTAGTATAGTCACTCCAGCAATCTTATGGTTGTTGTTTGTACATATGTCTTTTTCCATCCTTTTACTTTCAACCTATTTATATCTTTGATCTAAGTGTGTCTCCTTAATAGAAAATAATCTGAAAAACAAAAAAAAAATATAAAACTGAATATACATACATATATATATAATACATATAACTGAATCACTTTGCTATACACCTGAAACATTGTAAATCAACTATATTTCAATAAAAAATATAAAAAATAAAGTACATATATTTAGAGATAAATGATTTATGTTGTTTAAAGGAGATGGATGTTTAAAAAAATTTAAAAAGTGTGCCTCTTGCAGATAGCATATATTTAGATTTTATTTTCATATATCTGGCAATCTCCGTCTTTTGATTGGATTTTAATCCACTAAAGTTTAATGTTATTATTGACACTGTAGATTTGAATCTGGCATTTTCCTGTTTACATGCTCACCACGTGTTGTTACTTTATTCCTTCTTTACTGTCTTCTTTATTTTTTTTGGAAAGTTCATAATAATGCAATTGACAAGGAAATTTAGTTATTTCTGAGATATACATTTCAAAGTAATAACTAGAATTATGACTTATAACATTATACCAGAACATATAAGATTTTTAGAAATTTCATGTAATGTCTGAAACATTTATATTAACATATTTCCATACAAATAACCCAAAGAAAGTTTAGTATTAGTTGTTTTGTTTTTTTATACTGCAGGTTCTTATTAGTTATCAATTTTAAACACGAGTGTATACATGGCAATCCCAATCGCCCAATTCAGCACACCATCATCCCCACCCCACCGTAGTTTTCCCCCCCTGATTTCCATATGTTTGTTCTCTACATCTGTGTCTCAACTTCTGCCCTGCAAAACGGTTCATCTGTAACATTATTCTAGGTTCCACATATATGCGTTAATATATGATATTTGTTTTTCTCTTTCTGACTTACTTCACTCTGTATGACAGTCTCCAGATCCATCCACGTCTCAACAAATGACTCAATTGTGTTCCTTTTTATGGCTGAGTAATATTCCATTCTATATATGTACCATATCTTCTTTATCCATTTGTCTATCAATGGGCATTTAGGTTGTTTCCATGACCTGGCTATTGTAAATAGTGCTGCAATGAACATTGGGGTGCATGTGTCTTTTTGAATTATGGTTTTCTCTGGGTATATACCCAGTAGTGGGATTGCTGGGTCACATGGTAATTCTATTTTTAGTGTTTTAAGGAACCTCCATGCTGTTCTCCATAGTGGCTGTATCAATTTACATTCCCACAAACAGTGCAAGAGGGTTCCCTTTTCTCCAAACACTCTCCAGCATTTGTTATTTGTAGATCTTCTGATGATGCCCATTCTAACTGGTGTGAGGTGATACATCACTGTAGTTTTGACTTGCATCTCTCTAATAATTAGTGATGTTGAGCAGCTTTTCATGTTCTTCTTGCCATCTGTATGTCTTCTTTGAAGAAATGTCTATTTAGGTCTTCTGCCCATTTTTGGATTGGGTTGTTTGTTTCTTTAATATTGAGCTCCACGAGCTGTTTATATATTTTGGAGATTAATACTTTGTCCATTGATTTGTTTGCAAATACTTTCTCCCATTCTGAGGGTTGTCTTTTCGTCTTGTTTATGGTTTCCTTTGATGTGCAAAAGCTTTGAAGTTTCATTAGGTCCCATTCATTTATTTTTGTTATTTCCATTACTCTAGGAGGTGGATCAAAAAAGATCTTGCTGTAAAAACAAAAATGATCTTGCTGTGATTTATGTCCAAGAGTGTTCTTCCTATGTTTTCTTCTAAGAGTTTTATAGTGTCCAGTCTTACTTTAGGTCTCGAATCCATTTTGAGTTTATTTTTGTGTATGGTGTTAGGGAGTGTTCTAATTTCATTCTTTTACATGTAGCTGTCCAGTTTTCCCAGCACCACTTATTGAAGAGACTGTCTTTTCTCCATTGTATATCTTTGCCTCCTTTGTCATAGATTAGTTGACCACAGGTGCGTGGGTTCATCTCTGGGCTTTCTATCTTGTTCCATTGATCTACGTTTCTGTTTTTGTGCCAGTACCATATTGTCTTGATGACTGTAGCTTTGTAGTATAGTCTGAGGTCAGGGAGGCTGATTCCTCCAGCTCCAGTTTTTTTACCTCAAGACTGCTTTGGCTATTCGGGGTCTTTTGTGTCTCCATACAAATTTTAAGATGATTTGTTCTAGTTCCGTAAATAATGACATTGGTAATTTGATAGGGATTGCATTGAATCTGTAGATTGCTTTGGGTAGTATAGTCATTTTCACAATATTGATTCTTCCAATCCAAGAACATGGTATATCTCTCCATCTGTTGGTATGATCTTTAATTTCTTTCATCAGTGTCTTATAGTTTTCTGCATACAGGTCTTTTGTCTCCCTAGGTAGGTTTACTCCTAGGTATTTTATTCTTTCTGCTGCAATGGTAAATGGGAGTGTTTCCATAATTTCTCTTTCAGATTTTTCATCATTAGTGTATAGGAATGCAAGAGATTTCTGTGCATTAATTTTGTATCCTGCAAGTTTACCAAATTCATTGATTAGCACTAGTATTTTTCTCGTGGCATTTTTATAATACTCTATGTATAGTATCATGTCATCTGCAAATAGTGACAGTTTTACTTCTTCTTTTTCAATTTGTATTCCTTTTATTTCTTTTTCTTCTCTGATTGCTGTAGCAAGGATTTCCAAAACTATGTTGAAGAATAGGGGTGAGAGTGGACATCCTTGTCTTATTCCTGATCTTAGAGGAAATGCTTTAGTTTTTCACCATTGAGAATGATGTTTGCTGTGGGTTTGTCATATATGGCCTTTTTTATGTTGAGGTAGGTTCCCTCTATGCCCACTTTCTTGAGAGTTTTTTTTAATCATAAATGGGTGTTGAATTTTGTCAAAAGCTTTTTCTGCATCTATTGAGATGATCACATGGTTTTTATTCTTCAATTTGTTAATACGGTGTATAGCATTGATTTATTTGCGAATATTGAAGAATCCTTGCATCCCTAGGATAAATCCCACTTGATCGTGGTATATGATCCTTTTAATGTGTTGTTGGATTCTGTTTGCTAGTATTTTGTTGAGGATTTTTTCATCTATACTCATCAGTGATATTGGTCTGTAATTTTCTTTTTTTTTAGTATCTTTATCTGGTTTTGGTATCAGGGTGATGGTGGCCTCGCAGGATGAGTTTTGTAGTGTTCCTTCCTCTGCAATTTTTGGGAAGAGTTTAAGAAGGATGCGTGTTAGCTCTTTTCTAAATGTTTGATACAATTCACCTGTGAAGCCATCTGGTCCTGGACTTTTGTTTGTTGGAAGATTTTTAATCACATTTTCAATTTCATTACTTGTGATTGGTCTGTTCATATTTTCTATTTCTTCCTGGTTCAGTCTTGGAAGGTTATACCTTTCTAAGAATTTGTCCATTTTTTCCAGGTTGTCCATTTTATTGGCATACAGTTGCTTGTAGTACTCTCTTAGGCTGCTTTGTATTTCTGCAGTGTCTGCTGTAACTTCTCCTTTATCATTTCTAATTTTATTGATTTGAGTCCTCTCCCTCTTTTTCTTGATGAGTCTGGCTAATGGTTTATCAATTTTGTTTATCTTCTCAAAGAACCAGCTTTTAGTTTTATTGATCTTTGCTATTGTTTTCTTTGTTTCTATTCGTTTATTTCTGCTCTGATCTTTATGATTTCTTTCCTTCTGCTAACTTTGGGTTTTGTTTGTTCTTCTTTCTCTAGTTCCTTGAGGTGTAAGGTTAGATTGTTTATTTGAGATTTTTCTTGTTTCTTGAGGTAGGCTTGTATAGCTATAAACTTCCCTCTTAGAACTGCTTTGCTGCATCCCATAGGTTTTGGATCGTTGTGATTTCATTGTCATTTTTCTGTAGGTATTTTTTCATTTCCTCTTTGATTTCTTCAGTGATCTCTTGGTTATTTAGTAACATATTGTTTAGCCTCCATGTGTTTGTGTTTTTTAGGTTTTTTTTCCCTATAATTCATTTCTAATCTCATAGCATTGTGGTCAGAAAAGATGCTTGATATGATTTCAATTTTCTTAAATTTACTGAGGCTTGATTTGTGACCCATCCTGGAGAATGTTTCGTGCACAGTTGAGAAGAAAGTGAAATCTGCTGTTTTTGGATGGAATGTCCTATAAATATCAATTAAATCTACCTGGTCTGTTGTGTCATTTAAACCTTCTCTTTCCTTATTTATTTTCATTTTGGATGATCTGTCCATTGGTGTAAGTGAGGTGTTAAAGTCACCCACTATTATTGTGTCACTCTCGATTTCCTCTTTTAGAGCTGTTAGCAGTTGCCTTATGTATTGAGGTGCTCCTATGTTGGGTGCATATTGTTACATCTTCTTGTTGGATTGATCCCTTGATCATTATGTAGTGTCCTTCCTTGTCTCCTGTAACATTCTTTATTTTAAAGGCTATTTTATCTGACAGGAGTATAGCTACTCCAGCTTTCTTTTGATTTCTATTTGCATGGAATATCATTTTCCATCCCATCACTTTCCATTTTTATGTGTTCCTAGGTCTGAAGTGGGTCTCTCGTAGACAGCATATATGTTTTTGGATCCATTCAGCAAGCCTGTGTCTTTATGTTGGAGCATTTAATCCAGTCACGTTTAAGGTAATTATCAATATGTATATTCCCATGACCATTTTCTTAATTGTTTTGGGTTTGTTTTTGTAGGTCCTTTTCTTCTCCTGTGTTTCCCACTTAGAGAAGTTCCTTTAGCATTTGTTGTAGAGCTGGTTTGGTGGTGCTGAATTCTGTTGGCTTTTGCTTTTCTGTAAAGCTTTTGATTTCTCCTTCGAATCTGAATGAAATCCTTGCCGGGTAGAGTAATCTTGTTTGTAGGTTCTTCCCTTTCATCACTTTAAGTATATCATGCCACTCCCTTCTGGCTTGTAGAGTTTCTGATGAGAAATCAGCTGTTAACCTTATGGGAGTTCCCTTGTATGTTATTTGTCATTTTCCCTTGCTGATTTCAATACTTTTTCTTTGTCTTTAATTTTTGCCAATTTGATTACTATGTGTCTCGGCGTGTTTCTCCTTGGGTTTATCCTGTATGGGACTTGCTGTGTTTCCTGGACTTGCGTGGCTATTTCCTTTCCCATGTTAGGGAAGTTTTCGACTATAATCTCTTCAAATATTTTCTCGGGTCCTTTCTCTCTCTCTTCTCCTTCTGGAACCCCTATAATGCGAGTGTTGTTACGTTTAATGTTGCCCCAGAGGTCTCTTAGGCTGTCTTCATTTTTCTTTATCTTTTCTTTAGTCTGTTCCGCAGCAGTGAATTCCACCATTCTGTCTTCCAGGTCACTTATCCATTCTTCTGCCTCAGTTATTCTGCAATTGATTCCTTCTAGTGTAGTCATCATTTCAGTTATTGTACTGTTCATCTTTGCTTGTTTGCTCTTTAATTCTTCTAGGTCTTGTTAAATATTTCTTGCATCTTCTTGATCTTTGCCTCTATTCTTTTTCTGAAGTCCTGGATCATCTTCATTATCATTATTCTGAATTCTTTTTCTGGAAGGTTGCCTATCTCCACTTCATTTAGTTGTTTTTATGGGGTTTTACCTTGTTCCTTCATCTGGTATATAGCCCTCTGCCTTTTCATCTTGTCTATCTTTCTGTGAATGTGGATTTTGTTCCACAGGCTGTAGGACTGTAGTTCTTCTTGCTTCTGCTGTCTGCCCTCTGGTGGATGAGGCTATCTAAGAGGCGTGATGGGAGGGACTGGTGGTGGGTATAGTTGTCTGTTGCTCTGGTGGGCAGAGCTCAGTAAAACTTTAATCCACTTGACTGTTGATGGGTGGGGCTGTGTTCCCTCCATTGTTGGTTGTTTAGCTGAGGCAACCCAACACTGGAGGCTAGCTGGGCTCTTTGGTGGGGCTAATGATAGACTCTGGAGGGTTCCCGCCAAGGAATACTTCCCAGAACTTCTGCTGCCAGTGTCCTTGTCCCCACGGTGAAACAGAGCCACCTCCCGCCTCTGCAGGAGACCCTTCACCACTAGCAGGTAGGTCTGGTTCAGTCTCACCCGAGGTCACTGCTTCTTCCCCTAGGTCCCAATGCACACACTACTTTGTGTGTGGCCTCCAAGAGTGGAGTCTCTGTTTCCCCCAGTCCTGTTGAAGTCCTGCAATCAATTTCCACTAGGCTTCAAAGTCTGATTCTCTAGGAATTCCTCCTCCTGTTGCCAGACCCCCAGGTTGGGAAGCCTGACGTGGGGCTCAGAACCTTCACTCCAGTGGGTGGACTTTTGTGGTATAAGTGTTTGCCAGTCTGTGAGTCACCCACCCACCAGTTATGGGATTTGATTTTACTGTGATTGCGCCCCTCCTACTGTCTCATTGTGGCTTCTCCTTTGTCTTTGGATGTGGAGTATCTTTTTCGGTGAGTTCCAGTGTCTTCCTGTTGATGACTGTCCAGCAGCTAGTGGTGATTCTGGTGTGCTCGCAAGAGGGAGTGAGAGCACGTCCTTCTACTCCGCCATCTTGGTTCCTCCCTGTCTTCTTTTTTTTTTAAGTGGACATTTTCTCATGCAACATTTAAATTCCTTTAATAATTTTTAAATTATATTTTTGGGTTATTTTCTCTAGGGTTTATAATATACATCTTAACTGTATCTAACTCAGACATATACTAACTTCATTCCAGTGAAATATCAAAACTTTATTCTTATATAGCTCTATTCCCTCCCCGTTTTTTGTGGTATTACTGCTATACATGTTATGTCTACACAAACCCAAGAATACATTGTTATAATTATGACCTTAAATAATCGCTTTTTAAAAAATTTATTTATTTATTTTTGGCTGTGTTGGGTCTTATTGCTGTGCGCAGGCTTTCTCTAGTTGCGGCAAGTGGAGGCTACTCTTTGCTGCAGTGTGTGGGCTTCTCATTGCAGTGGCTTCTCTTGTTGCAGAGTATAGGCTCTAGGCACGCGGGCTTTAGTAGTTGTGGCACTTGGGCTCAGTAGTTGTGGCTCACGGGCTCTAGAGCACAGGCTCAGTAGTTGTGGCGCATGGGCTTAGTTGCTCTGCAGCACATCCCTCCCCCCTTGTTTTTATCTATATCCTGGCAACATAGATGTCACCCCTGGGTGACTGTAAGCCACAAATCGGTCAAAGATTATTCATAAGTCCTCTTAGCCAGTTAGATTTTTACCCTTCACCATTGAAATATGTGTGCAGCAAGGCTGCTATAGTAGTTCAGAGAGTTTACACTTTTTCTGCCTCACATTAAGCAAGGGACTAGTAGTTTGCAGGTTCTGAAACAGGAGGGAAGGGGGCAGGTCACAAACTTTAAAAGAATGACATAGCCCAAGGACACGACATAAACTGATTAGAATCGATTAGGTCCAAGATGGTGGACAAGTCGACTTCCACTAGACTTTGAGCCTCAGTATATGCTCATTGTAACATATCAGCAAGCTAACTGACATACCTACCAGCACTATGACAGTTCTGAGGCCAAACATCAAAGATCAAAAAGTGGGTGGTGAGCTGGGACAAAGTGAAAGAGTGGCATGGACATATATACACTACCAAATGTAAAATATATAGCTAGTGGGAAGCAGTGGCATAGCACAGGGAGATCAGCTTGGTGATTTGTGACCACCTAGAGGGGTGGGATAGGGAGGGTGGGAGGGAGGGAGATGCAAGAGAGAAGAGATATGGGGACATGTATATGTATAACTGATTCACTTTGTTATAAAGCAGAAACTGACACACCATTGTAAAGCAACTATACTCTAATAAAGATGTTAAAAGAAAAAGTGGGTGGTGGCCCAATTCCTGGGAATCCCAGCCCCTTCCTGAAATAGCTGGAATACTCCTCCCACTCATTAGCCTATGAAATTACCCACCCTTATAAAAACTGACAACCCCATACCCTGGTGCCTTTCTCACCTCTGAGATGGCCCACACTCTGTCTGTGGAGTGTGTTTCTCTGTAAATAAATCTGCTTCTTAACTATCACTTTGTCTCTCACTGAATTCTTTCTGCGATGAGACATCAAGAATCTGAGCTTCATTAAATCCTGAAACCACATGTGTGATCTCAGTTAAAAGACTGTGGGTTTTGGCTGGGTTCGAGTCCTGGCCATGTGGGTTCAAGTCCCAGTGTGGGTTTAGGATGGGTTATAGTCTCAGCATGTGAGTTCAAGTCCTAATCTGAGGTGCATGGTTTCAGCTGGCGACCATGAAGGGGCAGTGACAAGGTAAGAAAATGTTGAGAGTTAGGTCTTCGTCCTAGACGGGCTTGTGGGATGCCACAAGTCAGGTGTACTGGGGAGGATGCTCCACCGATGTCTGCCCATTTTTATTGGGCCAGTTAACCCTGAATGCTTCAGGGCTCTGATTAGGAACATAGGTCCTGACCAGAGGAATGATGGCAATCAACATGGTGTGTTACAGAAAGATGGTGTGGAATGGCTATGCTTAGGGACAACCATCAGCAGGTCCAGAACAGAATTGTTGCTGCAGGATTTGGTAATCATCTAGACTCTTCTCCTCAACTCTGAGGTTTTTCTCCTACATTCTATGTTCATTCCTGTTTGAGTTCTTTCTTTCTTTCTTCTCTTAACCCCAGAAGACCTGTGTGGCTGCCAAGATGTACTTCTTATTGACAAGTGCTGACCCTTTATTTCCAACTTATAGCTAGACCAACTCCTGCTCATTGTCAACACCACTGGGGATGCCTTCTGTGCTGTTTCTTTGCAACAACTTTTTGGGCACTATCATCTGGTTGGGAGACTGCCTTGGAAGGGATAACATCTAAAATTATAAGTGCAAATCTTGACCAAATTGCATGGCTAGAGACATCATCTCAGGCTTGGGTCTAAAATGGGTCAGGCTGCATCAATCCCGGCTGATACCCGTCTGGGCCATATACTCCAGGAAAAATTCAGACAACAGGAATTAAAAAGCAAAAAACTTCAGGATTGGCCACAATATGAGTTAGGAAATTTAAAATGGAGTGAAGTACGCTATGTTCAAGTTTTCATGGCCTTGTATCTAGACAATGGAACACAAAAGGAATCTAAGGCATGTGTAGCTTGGAGGGATAACTCTAGGAAGGACACAGAGGACATTTTAACTGACCCACCCTACGGGACCATGCAGTACACTGGGTGGGGATCGAGGCCATCCCTGAGGCAAATCAACAATGGAATTACCAGGTGAATTCTATTGATAGAGATAGATGGGACCATATGATTAACTGTTTAATAGAGGGTATGAAGAAACTTACAGTAAAACCTGTTAATAATAAAAAGGTGAAAGAGGTCCAACAGGGACAGGACAAAAATCCTGCAGTCTTCAAAGGAAGACTAGTAGAAGCTTTTAGGAAGTATACAAACGTGGATCCCTCCTCCCTCGAGGGACAGGCCCTTTTGGCTATGCATTTCATAGCCCAGTCTGCCCCAGACATCAGGCAAAAAATTCAGAAACAACTGCTGGTCCTCAGACTCCACTGAACGATTTGTTCCAATTGGCTTATTTGGATTTCAATAATAGGGATATGGCTGAAAAGGCTGAACACACCCAGAGAAATATGCAAAAGGCTGAAATGATGGAAGTGGCTTTGTCCACTCAGAGACCACCAAAGGGGAAGTTGGCTTTTCCAGGACAACCTGGCCCTGGTGGCCCACTAGGCCCACGGGTACCCAGACAGATGCAGTGTACCCTGTGTGGACAAAAGGGACACTGGAGGGAGGATTGCGATTGATGTGCCCTTTGCAAAGAGCCAGGGCATTGGAAGAGGGAATGCCCAGATGACAGAGAGCAAGGGAAGCCCCTCAGCCATTGATGGTTTTGCAATCAGAAGACTGAAGAGGCCCAAGGCCAAAAGTGGCTCTGCCTAGAGATACCATCTACATGGTCATTGATGTGGTGGGCCACTTGATAGAATTCTTATAGATACTGGTACAACCTTTTCGGTCTTAACTCAAAGGATTGGAAACAATAGTAACCATAAGGAGTATGTAATGGGGATGTCAGGGAAGAGGCAAGGGCACAATTTCCTGGAACCCCTTTTGTGCAGCATCAATGGCTGGTTGTTCTTACATTCCTTTCTGTTTGTGCCTGACTGTCCCATCCCTTTAATGGGAAGAGATTTGTTAGCTAAGTTAGGGGCCACTCTGTTTCTTCAGGGGCAAGGGAACCACCCTCATCACCAAATGGTTCTAACAGAAAGTGGAAAGGAACATAAAATTTGAAGCTAAAATAGAAGCCTTAGTAGACCCTGGAATGCGGAATACCGAGGTTCCGGGCTTGGCTGAAGATATCCAGCCAATGATTATTAAGTAAAAAGGGTTATAGAGTGTCTAAATATAAGGTACAAATTTCTTAAACCTAGGGAAGATCCTCAAAAGTGTCTGTAAATAGATTACAAAAAAGGGAGGCCACTGGTCTGACTAAACTAAGTGTAGCTGATATTCAGAGCCTGATAGGAATTTTGGAAGAGGCCTTCTCCCATAAGCTAAGTGAGGGAAAGTAAAACCTTACAACATAGGTGAATGGGTGTATCAGTCCTTTGATAGCATTGAGGTAGCCACCCAATTCTTTGGGAAAAAAAAAACTGTCCTTGTTTTACAAATCTAGGCTTTATAGGACCAGAGCTGTAGCTCCAAAAATAATCCAAAACCCACCAATCCTTTTACCCTTCTATTTAAAAGGCTTGTAAGTATTAAACAAAGGGGAAACAAAGTCATCCTAGGAGAAAGTTGCCTGTGCTTTGAGATGTAAATGTCCTACCTGGTCTTCTCAGGAACCCTTATCTCCACCCTATTTTTAAAATGCAAAGTTTGAAAAACGGGGTAAGTAATTTGGAAGTTGTCAAGGACAAAAAGAAATCCTAAGTGTCTTTTGTGTAAACAGTAGTAAAAAGGGTTTAGCCATCTAGACAAGGGAGCTTGATTTGTTCCATCTGCCAGAAACCCAATTTTAATCCAATCTGTTTTGTAGACATTGCTGTACCTGACTCATGGCTGAAATTTTGGAATGGGAACTATGAGGCCTGTGTGTTTGTTTGTGTGTTTGTATGTATCTATATGTGTGTTGTAGCTGTATGATATTGCCAAAAACTTAATTCATAAAAGAGCTCTACTTAATTAAAGGAAATTAAGCACCTATATAAATACTCAGAAATAGAAAATAATCTGGCCATAATAAATTTCAGGTTCATGTCATATGGAAAATATTCAGTACTAAACTGATATCTGGTATTGAAGGTGGCTTAAGCTTGTTGGTTTGATTAATACAGACATGTCTTTAGAGTAATCAATGTTAAGTATAATACTTCTGTTGTACCTAGGTTTACTAAAGGTCAAATAAGACCTCATTCTATCTGCTACAAATTTGTCAACAAGAAAAGTAACTTAATGTGGAAAAAAAAACTTAAGGAAAGTAAGATGTATGTTTTCAGTAAAAGAAGGTGTGAGGAATGAGAAAAATACTAAGAAAAGAGTTGTGCATGATCAGAACTTTCTATGATTGGATTAAATACAGTTGGGTAAATGGATTTTTTTGGGAGTGGGCTGGGACAAGACTGGACTTGGTGTCTCCCTCCAAAGTTTTCTTGAAATGCTGCTTTTAATAACAGATAGTATGAGTTTCTTTGCCTTTAAGTGACCTGTATTTGCTTTTGAGATCGTTTGTAACTGGTTAAGGAATAAGTATTGTTTCAGAGTGACCTATGACCTTATTTGACCAAGTTTTAAAACTTTTTTTTTAAAAAAAGGATCTTTTTTTTTTTTTTAGATATTGGGGGTAGGAGTTTATTAATTAATTAATTAATTTTTGCTGTGTTGGGTCTTCGTTTCTGTGCAAGGGCTTTCTCTAGTTGTGGCAAGCAGGGGCCACTCTTCATCGCGGTGCGTGGGCCTCTCACTAACACGGCCTCTCTTATCGCGGAGCACAGGCTCCAGATGCGCAGGCTCAGTAGTTGTGGCTCACGGGCCTAGTTGCTGTGCGGTATGTGGGATCTTCCCAGACCAGGGCTCAAACCCGTGTCCCCTGCATTAGCAGGCAGATTCTCAACCACTGTGCCACCAGGGAAGCCAAGTTTTAAAACTTTTTGACAAAATTCCAAAATACCAAATTTTAATTAAATTTCTTTTGATTTCCAACTAACTTTAGGATGCTTTAGAGGGCCCCTGAGGTACCTCAAACAGGAATTATTTAACTAGGATTATTTGGTATGTTAAGTTAAATGTAATCATTCATAATTCTGGTTATTGTGACCAAGTTTCTTTATCAATTACACTGTAATCAGATGTTTAACCATGCCTTTTAAGTCTTCTGTCATTTATAGATAATTTTGTACTCTGATGCTGTTACAACAAGTGCTTCATCATCAAGGAGATTCATAGAAAGGCTATGGAAGCAGTTACAACAGTTCCACATCAAGATGATGGCTATGTGAGGATTCCAGCCCATACTAACTTAAAACAAGGAGCTGTCCTGCCCCTGGGGCCCCTAGATCAGGCATCCAGAGATTTTTACTCCCTGACAGGCAGGGTCAATGCCCCTACTCAGCCTTGAAGCAGTTACAGAAGACAGACCATTGCCCTTCTCCTTCCCATAAGAATATGGGAGTAAAATCTCTGAGAGGGGAATGAAACAGGAAAGATGGGGGCAGGGCACAAACTTAAAACAGAATGACATAGCCGTGTGCGTTCAAGTCCCAATCTGGGTTTTGGCCGAGTGAGTCCCGGCCATGTGGGTTCAAGTCCCAATCTGAGGTGCATGGTTTCAGTTCCTTTTCTGATCATTTCTGAGAAGACATAGCTTTGGGTATTCAGTCTTCCAGTCTGGCAGTAATGAGTTTTAGTTTTAAGCCTGGCTTTCTAGGAGTTGCCTCTGGGTCAAAGGTGGTGTTTCAGTCCCTTGTGCCAGTGAGGCATCTGCTCTGTACTGATGGGTCTTTTTTTTTTTTAAATTTTATTTATTTTTGGCTGCATTGGGTCTTTGTTGCTGTGTGCGGGCTTCTCCTTGTGGTGGCTGCTCTTGTTGCAGAGCATGGGCTCTAGGTGCATGGGCTTCAGTAATTGCAGCAGGCAGGCTCAGTAGTTGTGGCTTGTGGGCTCTAGAGCACAGGCTCCGTAGTTGTGGCGCACGGGCTTAGTTGCTCCACAGCATGTGGGATCTTCCCGGACCAGGGATTGAACCCGTGTCCCTTGCACTGGCAGGTGGATTCTTATCCACTGCACCACCAGGGAAGTCTCTATTGATAGGTCTTTATGTGATTTGGAGAATGCTTTGAAGTCTGCCTCATGTCCTGTTCTGGGTGCTCCTGAGTGAGTGCCATCTACTGCATGCACACACCCTTCCTGATCCCCAGAGTTGACTGTGATCCCAGCAGGGCTCTTCTTGGCTATTTCTTTCCTTGGTTCTCTCTATAAAACTTCTGGATGCTCTGCCATTTTGCTTGTATCATGGAGCTATCAGCCTCCTCTTAATTCCTCACCATCAAGATCCCTATTGTTCTTGACATGCTCTTAGGCATGGAATTTTTCCATGCTGTGTTCCAAATAAAGACAGTCACTTCAGGTAGAGGTATAGAGCTCCTCATTCTTATGGCCTGCTTTTTCCCCTAAGAAGAGCTCCTAGTCACTGTACCAGATCTGGAGCTGCTTTTCCCAGTGACAAGTGACATCCTGCTCTACAAGTGGGTACTGAGGATGGGGGGATGGGTTGGCAGCCCCTAGTCTTTTTTGGCTTGATCCTCCCAGTGTGGAAACTCCTTCTGACATATGAGCTTAGTGGGAATGATTGGGGACCCAAGTATTGTTGGCATGCTGCCCCTGGATTAGAGCTTCTGCCATGAGTGGAGGCTGGGTAAGTGAGCCTCTTTACCACACCTACCTGGACACAGGACTGGGGTTGACAAGAACTGTCAGTATTCCGCTCCCAGGGTGAAACTATAACCCAAGAATGGGAGCTGGGAGGAGAAGGAGTCCTTGTCTTCTTGGCTATGTATGCCTGAGGGTTAAATGATTTTAAAAAGAATTTTCAGTAGTTAAGTTATAATTTTGCTCAGGGCAGGGTTTGCCCACCTCTTTACTCTGGAAGTCCCACTTGTTGTCTTCCCTTTTGTTTTTCTTGTGGTAAGAGATATATAACGTAATATTTACCACTTTAATAATTTTTAAGTGTACAGTTCAGCAGCATTAAGTACATTCACATTATGCTGCATCATCACCACTACCTATCTCCAGAACTTCTTCTTCCCAACTTGAATGTTGTACCTACTAAACACTAATTCCCCATTCCTCCCTCCCCTCAGTCCCTGGAAACCACCATTTGACTTTCTATCTCTAAAATTGACTATTCTAGGTACCTCATATAAGTGGAATCATACAATGTTTGTCCTTTTGTGACTGGCATACTTCACTTAGCATATCTTTAAAGGTCAGTCATGTTGTAGCATGTATCAGATTTTCCTTTTTAAGGTTGAATAACATTCTATCATATGTGTATACCACTTTTGGTCCCTCAATTCATCCACCAATGGAAACAGGTTGCTTCCACCTTTTGACTATTGTTCATCTTCTTCTGGTTCCCTTGTATATAGTAAGTTGTTTCTCTCTTGCTTCTTTCAAGACTGTCTTTCTCTTTTAAACAGTGCTAAAGTGTGGATCTTTAAGTTGTACTACATGGAGGTTTTGATCTTAGATGTATAGATTTATGTTTTTCATCAAATTTGGGAAGTTTTCAATTCTTCTTTCAATTTCTTCATATTATTATTTTCTAACTACCTCCCCTCTCTCCTGGGTCACCTGTTATGCATATGTTAGTATGCTTGATACTGTCCTAAGGTCTGTTAGCCTCTTTTCATTTTTATGCATTCTTTTTACATTCTGTTCTTCAGACTGGATAATTTCTATTTATCTACCTTCAAATTCTCTGATTTTTTTCATTCTCTCAGCTCAAATCTGCTGTTGAGCTCCTCAAGTTAATTTTTCACTTCAATGAATATACTTTTCAACTCCAGAATATCTATTTGATTTCTTTTTGTAATTTCTATCTCTTTATTTAATTAAAGTATAGTTGGTTTATAATATTAGTTTCAGGTATACAGGATAATGATTCAGTATTTTTATAGAATATACTCCATTAAGAGTTATTACAAAATGATGACTATAAGTCCCTGTTCTACACAATATATCCTTGTTGCTTATCCATTTTATACATAGTAGCTTGTATCTCTTAATCGCATAACCATACCTTGCCCCTCCCTTCTTCCATCTCCCCACTGGTAACCACTGGATTGTTTTCTATCTGTGAGACTGTTTCTTTCTTGCTATATACATTCATTTGTTTTACTTTTTAGATTCCACAAATAAGGGATATCATACAGTAATTTGTCTTTCTCTGTCTGAATTATTTCACTATGCATAATATTCTCTAGGTCTATCCACATTGCTACAAATGGAAGAATTTCACTCTGTTTTATGTTTGAGTACTCCATTATACATTATACAATACTCCATTATACATTATACAATACTCCATTATACACACACACACACACACACACACACACACACACACACACACACACACACCCAATATGTTTTTTTATCCATTCATCTGTAGATTGCCATTTTTTTTGTTTTTTTTTTTTTTTTTTGCGGTACGCGGGCCTCTCACTGTTGTGGCCTCTCCCGTTGTGGAGCACAGGCGCCGGACGCGCAGGCTCAGTGGCCATGGCTTACGGGCCCAACCGCTCCGCGGCATGTGGGATCTTCCCGGACCGGGCACGAACCCGTGTCCCCTGCATCGGCAGGCGGACTCTCAACCACTGTGCCACCAGGGAAGCCCTAGATTGCCATTTTAATTATAATATGTCTTGGTGTGGGTCTGTTTGGGTTCATCTTATTTGAGACCCTCTCTGCTTCCTGTACATGGATATCTATTTCCTTCTTCAGGTTTGGGAAGTTTCCAGACATAATCTCATCAAATATATTTTTGATCCCCTTCTCTCTCTTGTTTCCTTCTGGGACCCCTTAAAGAGAATGTTGGTATGCTTAATGTTATCTCAGAGATCTCAAACTGTTCTCATTTTAAAAAATTTGTTTTTCTTTATGCTGTTCTGATTGGGTGATCTCCATTAGTCTATCTTCCAGATCACTTATGCTTTCTTCTGAATCACTTAGTCTGCTATTCATTCCTTCTAGTGTGTTTTTAATTTAAGTTATTGAATTCTTCATTTCTGATTGGGTCTTTCTTATATTTTCGAGTTCCTTGTTAAAATTCGAACTGTGCTCATCTGTTCTTTTCTCTAATCCAATTAACATTCTTATTACTAATGCTTTGAATTCTTTAATCTTTATTGTTTATTCCTTTTCATTATTTATTTTTTCAAGGGTTTTCTCTTGCTGTTTCAGTTGAGACCAGTTCCTCTGCCTTTTTATTTTGCTACACTTTCTCTGTGTCTATGAAATTAGGTGAAGCAGTTACCTATTGTGGTGTTGAAGGGATGTCCTTATGTGGGAGGGCCCTTATGTAAAGTGTGTGTGCCCAATGCCTTTGGTGGGAGGGCTGGATTTGACGTGGATGCAAGTCACCTCTTTCCTCAGGGTGTGCTGGCAGCTATCACCTTGTTGGGAGGTGGGGCTGGAGATGAAGGTGTTAGGGGAGGAGCCTGGTGTGAGGCAGGGCTTCCCCTCTGTTCAGTAGCCATCACCACCTTGTCCGTGTGGGGTTAGGTCCCAAGATGCTGAAGCGGAAGCCCTTAGGATCCAGCCGAGTTGGCTCTGTTCCCTTTAAGTATGTGCTTTCCCCTCTCCCTGCACTGGGACCTTTGCCCCAGAGGGGGCTAGTGCTGAAGGAAGGGGGGCCCGTGTGGGCTCTGGGCTCATGTCAGCTGTAGACAGAGGTCCAAGTTGTCTCCAATGCACTGCCTCTGCAGGCACCAGGAACTGTTTCCCTTGCTCTGTTCAGATGCAGCCTCAGGTCCAAGTCCCCTTTGTTCCTCACATCCAATCATTGCCCTCAGCCTCCGCTGCCCCAGTCCTGTTGTGAAGCCACACCACAGGGTAGGTGGGGACTGAATTGATTCTCAGTGTGTATGGGGGTGGGTGAGCTGTGGTAGAGTGGCCACCGTTAGAGTTTTGGGCCACTTCTGATGCACCAACAATGGATGCCACAGGCCCACCCAGACACCCCCCTGGGACTCAGTAGCCTGTGTCCCACATCTGAGCTTTCTCCCTGGTTGTGGCAGCCCTGGATCCAATGCCACGCTGCATCATGGATAAGTGGGTCTGGAGCAGTCGCTGGGCTGGGGTTGGGGCCAGGGCGGTCGTGGGAAACCTGGCAGCCTCTGGAGCAGTCCTCACTCTGCCCTCTCTGCCCTGCCTTGAGGGTAAGCCAGCATGCACATGCTCCTCATGCTCAATCCAGGCTTCCCACAGCCCTCCTGTGGTCCTCCAATCAGTCAAGAGGGCTTGTCTTCCCTGTGTCGGATTCTGGGGCACCCAATCTGTGGTTCAAATAGCTTACTCCCCAGGGCGAATCTCCACCAGTGTAATCTCCCTGTTCCTCTGAGTTCCCTCCCAGGGGCACAGGGCCTGACCTGATTGCTTCTCTTCCCTTCCTACCCAATTATGGGTGAATCTTTCTTGTAGCCTTGGTTGTACAGAAGTCTTTCTGCCAGTTTCCAGTTAGTTTTCAGTGAGAATTGCTCCATATGTAGACGTATTTATGTGTTCATGGGGAGAGGTGAGTTCCATACCTCCTTCTGCCCCACCACCTTGATAGATTTCTTCTATTTATTTATTGCTATTCTCTATTTGATAGGTCTTTGTTATCATACTTTAATTCTTTAAATATGGTTTCCTTTAGTTCTTTGAATATATTTATAGGAGCTGATTAAAAGTCTTTATTTACTATGTCCTATATCCATATGCCCTCGGAGACAGTTTCTATTGACTGCTTTTTGTCCTGAGTATGAGACACACATTATTTCTTTGCAACTTTTGTAATTTTCTATTTGACACTGGACAGTTTTGATAATATACTGAGCAACTCTGGACTTTTGACTCCCTCCCAAAGCAATGTAGTTGCTGCTTTTATATTTGTTTAGTGACATGTCTGAACCAATTCTGGAGAGTCTATCTTTCCTGCAGTGTGTAGCCTGATGTCCTTGCTCAGATTTTTATTTTTACTTTTAATTCGTTTCATTTTTAGGGCTAGCTTCCTAGGAGTCTCTCTTGGATCATCATAACTTATTAGCCAGCCAATGATTAGTCAAAGGTTGTGCATAAACATCTTGGGCCAATAAAGCTTCCATTTTTGCAAAGGGGATCTATATGTAGGTTGGGGCATGCATTAAAAATTCAAGCAGTTTATGTCTGGCTTTTTTTTTTTCTTATGTAGGTGTCATGTTCAGCCAGGTATGAATATGTAATTGGGGCTCTAAGTCTCTCCTGAGTCTGTATGCAGACTTGTACATGTACACAATCTTCCAGATTCCCAGGACTATATGAGAGCGTATCCAAGACCTTTATGGTTGTTTTATTGCTCAGATCTCCCAGTTAAATTTTTGGCATGGTGTATTGCAGCCACAGGTAACTGAGATATTTGTCCCCCCGATTGTTTGCCATTGATTTTGCTATTGTTTTTGACAATGCCCTGGGCTTGAGGCTTCTTTTTTAATTTTCATTTAAAAAACTGCTTTCTTGTCTCAAGATCAGGTAAATCATTGCTTGGTTTTTATTCTACCTGTTATCTTTTTTTCCTTAAATTTATCTCTATAATCAATTTATCTAAAATGTATGTGTGGTAGGGCTCTAACTTGATGTTTTCTCCTCAGATACCAACCCAATTTTCTCAACAATTATTAAAAAGTTCATCTATTCCTCATTGATTTGTGAAGCTTTCTTTAGCACATTTTAAGTTATTATGTGTCTAGGGTCTTAGTATTAACTGCTCTAACAATGACCTGTCAATTTTTGTGCCAGTATCATATCATTTTAGTATACATTTATAATACATTCTGGCTTTTTTGTTGACGTTATTTGAGCCAAGACTCCACTTACTGATCTTTAAAAAAAAATTTCAATCTATTCTTACTCATTTGCTTTTCCCAACGAACTTAAGAATTATTTTGTCAGGTCAACAAAGACTAGTTTTTATATACCTTTACTCTTTATATATCAGGATGGCACATGGTTAACTCAAATATTCTATTACGTACAGCTGGGAATGAATCTGCTGCTTCTTAATAGAACTGTTTCTCTGAAGAGACTCTGCAACTTCAGCCATGAATCTAGAGAAACAACTTTGTTCAATTTCATGTTCTATTTCCGGAAAATGGTTGAGATTGTAAAGAACCTGTGCTAGAAATGGTAGGGCCTTGGTACATGGTTCTCCTCATTCAACAGGGCTGCATCCCACCCCTAGAAGCCTGACAGAGTTCCTCATTATCCTTCCCTCCTCAGTTGTGATTATTATATGTATAAAGTTTCTGCCTTCCTCCAACTGTATCAAGCTTTCCTAGTAGACTCTCATTTCTCTAGGCCAAATGTCCAAGAGCTGCACCAACTTAAGCTTTAGCCACAACTTGCCCAGCAGTACTTTACTTTCATGAGAGGTATCTCTTAACTATAGTTACTAGAAGCAATTGAGGAGTTTAGATTAGTAATACTCAATCAGGGCATAGTTCAGTGTTCCTACCCAGTCTTTTTTTTTTTAATTATTATTTTTTTGGCTGCGTTGGGTCTTTGTTGTTGTGCACGAGCTTTCTCTAGTTGCGGAAAGTGGGGGCTACTCTTCATTGCAGTGAACAGGCTTCTCATTGTGGTGGCTTCTCTTTTTGCAGAACATGGGCTCCAGGCACGCGGGCTTCAGTAGCTGTGGCATGCGGGCTCAGCAGTTGTGGCTTACGAGCTCTAGAGCGCAGGCTTAGTAGTTGTGGTGCATGGGCTTACTTGCTCCGTGGCATGTGGGATTTTCCCAGACCAGGGATCGAACCTGTGTCCCCTGTATTGTCAGGTGGATTTTTAACCACTGTGCCACCAGTGAAGTACCCTATCCAGTCTTTACATTGATGAGCAATGCAGTACTTAGGATAAGTTAAATTTCATTTAAAGTTGAATTTTAAATTTCCAGTAAGACTTTATGTTAATTTTTAAAACTGCATTTTTCTACCATTTTGCCTTTTAAAAACCATAGGAAATGCAATCCCTATCAAACTAACACTGGCATTTTTCACAGAACTAGAATAAAAAATTTCACAATTTGTATGGAAACACAAAAGACCCCGAATAGCCAAAGCAATCTTGAGAATGAAAAATGGAGCTGGAGGAATCAGGCTCCCTGACTTCAGACTATACTACAAAGCTACAGTAATCAAGACACTATGGTACTGGCACAAAAACAGAAATATAGATCAATGGAACAGGATAGAAAGCCCAGAGATAAACCTACGCACGTATGGTCACCTTATCTTTGATAAAGGAGGCAAGAATATACAGTGGAGAAAAGACAGCCTCTTCAATAAGTGGTGCTGGGAAAACTGGACAGGTACATGTAAAAGTATGAGATTAGAACACTCCCTAACACCATACACAAAAATAAACTCAAAATGGATTAAAGACCTAAATGTAAGGCCAGACACTATCAAACTCTTAGAGGAAAACATAGGCAGAACGTTCTATGACATAAATCACAGCAAGATCCTTTTTGACCCACCTCCTAGAGAAATGGAAATAAAAACAAATGGGACCTAATGAAACTTCAAAGCTTTTGCACAGCAAAGGAAACCATAAACAAGACCAAAAGACAACCCTCAGAATGGGAGAAAATATTTGCAAATGAAGCAACTGACAAAGGATTAATCTCCAAGATTTACAAGCAGCTCATGCAGCTCAATAACGAAAAACAAACAACCCAATCCAAAAATGGGCAGAAGACCTAAATAGACATTTCTCCAAAGAAGATATACAGACTGCCAACAAACACATGAAAGAATGCTCAACATCATTAATCACTAGAGAGATGAAAATCAAAACTACAATGAGATATCATCTCACACCAGTCAGAATGGCCATCATCAAAAAATCTAGAAACAATAAATGCTGGAGAGGGTGTGGAGAAAAGGGAACCCTCTTGCACTGCTGGTGGGAATGTAAATTGATACAGCCACTATGGAAAACAGTATGGAGGTTCCTTAAAAACCTACAAATAGAACTACCATACAACCCAGCAATCCCACTACTGGGCATATACCCTGAGAAATCCATAATTCAAAAAGAGTCATGTACCAAAATGTTTATTGCAGCTCTATTTACAATAGCCAGGACATGGAAGCAACCTAAGTGTCCATCATCGGATGAATGGATAAAGAAGATGTGGCACATATATACAAAGGAATATTACTGAGCCATAAAAAGAAATGAAATTGAGATATTTGTGGTGAGGTGGATGGACCTAGAGTCTGTCATATAGAGTGAAGTAAGTCAGAAAGAGAAAAACAAATACCGTATGCTAACACATATATATGGAATCTAAGGGAAAAAAATAGGTCATGAAGAACCTAGGGGTAAGACGGAAATAAAGACACAGACCTACTAGAGAATGGATTTGAGGATATGGGGAGGGGGAAGGGTTAGCTGTGACAAAGTGAGAGAGTAGCATGGACATATATACACTACCAAACGTAAAATAGATAGCTAGTGGGAAGCAGCCGCATAGCACAGGGAGATCGGCTTGGTGCTTTGTGACCACCTAGAGGGGTGGGATAGGGAGTGTGGGAGGGAGGGAGACGTAAGAGGGAAGAGATATGGGAACATATGTATATGTATAAGTGATTCACTTTGTTATAAAGCAGAAACTAACACACCATTGTAAAGCAATTATACTCCAATAAAGATGTTAAAAAAACCAAAGGAATTGGAAGTTGGAGAGACTTGGGTTCAAACTCTTGCACAACCCCTTATTAGTTATGTAATCTTTGCAAGTCACTTCTCTTTGAGCCTTTGTCTCCTCTTCTATAAATGGAGATAAATAATACTTTTCAGCACTATTATGAGGATTAATAGCATCGTATACAAAGGGCTGACTTAGCACAAGGTCAGGTACGTAGGATATAATATTATAGAATGTGTTCTTGATTATTTTGTAAACACTGATAACTGCCTTATGCTGTAATAATGATCTTATATATGAGTTACTGACTTTCACAGGGCAGTTTCCCCCTACACTAAAAGACTTCAGATGGTGCTTCTTCTTTTGGGGTGTTTAGGTCTTTTTAAAAGTAATCTTTATATCTTTTCCCTTGCTTTTAGGGAGTAACCTATCACTTATAATTGGTATCACTGGGGCTGGTTCTAAGAATAGCTCTTACTCCCTGTCTCACCTCCCTTGAATTTGCTACTACTGATCTGTTGTACACTGGGAAATCAGATGACCAAATTGTCAGAAATGTGTCTAAATTAAGGATAAATAGGTTGAGCAGAAGACTAAGGGGTTCTTTTCAGGGCAAGCATATAGAACCTATTAGAGCATAGTCTTTGTGATAGCTATTAGAGCTATTAATAAGCCATTTTAACTTACTTTCATGTTTTGGATGTATTCCAAAAAACCCAGAGAATCAAACAAATGGGAACATGAGCTATTACTATACTTTTGCGAAAAAAGGTAAAACATATAATTCAAGAGTTAATATGTGATAATGTAGGGCTGTGGCCCAGGAATGTGTTAAGGAGCTAGGAGGAATGAATCCTATCCATTATTCTTATTGGGAAGACTTCTTAAGTCACCAATCTTAATGTCAAGGCAGTTAGAATATTAACACATATTAAGAATCTATTATGTGATAGAGCCTCTGCATACATTATCTCAATCCTCAAACAGCTCTGAGAAGTAACAATTATTACACCCATTTATGGTGAGAAAATGGATACTCTGAACAGGGGTCCCCAATACCCGGGCCGTGGACTGGTTAGGAACCGGGCTGCACAGCAGGAGGTGAGTGGTGGGCAACTGAGTGAAGCTTCATCTGCCGCTCCCCATCGCTCACATTACTGCCTGAACCATCCCCCCCATCGCTTGCATTACCACCTGAACCATGTCCCCCAACCGTGGAAAAACTGTCTTCCACGAAACTGGTCTCTGGTGGCAAAAAGTTTGGGGACTGTAGCTCTAAAAGGTTAAAGTGACTTATCCAAGCTGAAAAGTGCCAGAGCCAGAATTCAAACTAAGGTTTGTCCAGTTTCAAAGCTCAAAGCTCTGTAATCCTCTGGTGACTTGTAGGGACTGACTTCCTCTTTGCACAAAAACTTACTCTACATCAGCAAATAAACAATGTGTAAAAAACGTGTAAAAAAGTAGAATGTGTAAAAAACGTGTAAAAAAATAGAATACCATTGACAATCACAATAATATATATCAAGTACCTAGGAATTAATTTAAAATGCAGAAGACCTCTATGAAAGAAAATTAACTCTATTTAGGACATAAACTTCTGTACATTTGAAACTAAAATAATACTGTAAATCAACTATACTTCAAAAAATAAAAAAACATAAAGAAAGAGACCTGAATAAAGGGAGAAGTAAACTATGATCTTTGGATGGGAAGACAACATTATAAAGATGTCAATTTTCCCTAAATTAATCTATAAATCCAATTCATTGACCAAAAAAACCCGACAAGATTTTGTGGAAACTGGACTAATTCTAAATTACATATGGAACAATAAAGATTCATGTGGGCATTTGGTGCCACTGGGGCTCCCACGTTCCAAGCAGTCATATCACCTCTGTGCCTGGTGCTCACAGGGGCAGACCCGAGAGCTAGAAGGCAGCCTCAGGACCAGACTCCTGTGGGTGGGCCACCCACAGAGGTGGGGATAAAACGAAAGCTGAACCCCAGGGACAGGGTGACCAAGGAATAAGATTGAAAATCTTTCCATCAGCTGTACAAGCTGCAGATTAAATCCCCATGATCAGCTAGGTAGACCCTGCGTCTACGGAATATCTGAGTAGACAATGAGTGTTCCCACAAATGAAAATGGTCTAGCTCTGGGAGCTGTGGACTTTTGGGGGAAAACACATGCAGCAATGGGTCAGATCAGAGTCTAAGTGGTCCCCACAGGGCCCACAGCAGTTCCAGAGACCAGCCCACAGGCACAGGAGGGCCTCTTGGGGAGGCGGAGTTGGGCTGTGGCTCACGGTGTGTGCGAGGACACTTACAGCAGAGATCCCAGGGAAACATAATTATTACTATTAATATTACTATGCTTTGATTCATTCGGTCATTGCTTCTGGCTTTTTTGTTTGTTTTTCATTTTTTTCTTGCTTTGTTTTTGTTTTAGTATATTTTCTTAAATTTAGTCTTTTGGGATCTCTATGCTTTATAACATTCACTTTTATTTTTATCTTTTTAAAATATATTTCTATTTTTACTTTGCTTTTCTGTTCTTCTGTGTTCTTTTCCCTTATTTTTTTCTTCTTCTTTAATATATTTTTCTTTTTTATATATATTTCCATTTCTACTTTGCTTTTCTGTTGTCCTGTGCTTTCTCCCTTTTTCTTCTGTTATTATTTTTTAAAGTCATTTTTATCAGTTTGTTCTGTTTCCTTTATTCTTCAGGTGGCACAAAACTTTGGTATGTTTTTTAGGTTATGTGTTTTTGTTAGTTTTAATCCTAATTATTTGATTTCGTTTTTGAGTTCTTCTATTTGTCTGGTTGTTTTCTTGCTTTTTGTTTTATTTGGCTCTGCTTCAGTTTCTTTTATGTGTGTGTATGTTTCCTTGTTTCTGTTTTTGTTTGATTTTGTTTTTACCATTTCTCTGGGATTTTATTTGTCTTTTTTTTCTTCCTTAAGATATTTTCTACTTTATTTTTTTAATATTTCTAAATCTACATTGCTTTTCTGTTCAGTCTTCTTTCCCCTTTCTCTTTTCCTATTTTGTTTATCATCTTTGTCAGTTTGTTTTGTTTCTTTGCTTCATTCTTCAGTTAGCAGTCTGCTTTGGTTTTGTTTTTCAGTTATGTGTTTTTTCTCAGTTTTCTCTTTAATTGTTTGATTTCGTTCTTGGATTGTTTCGCTTGCCTGGTTGTTCTCTTGCTTTATGATTTATTTGGGTCCATTTTTGTTTCTTCTGTGTGTGCATGTTTCCTTCTTTCTGTTTGATTTTACTTTTTACCATTACTCTGGGGTTTTCTTAGTCTTTTTTTAAAATCTGCTTTATTGCTGGGACGAGTGACTTGTGAGGTCTTGGTCCCTCAACCAGATGTTGGGCCTGAAGCTCTGGGGTGGGAGCACAGAGTCTAGGGTGCTGGACCACTAGAGAATTTCCAGCCCCAGGGAACATTAATCACCGAGAGCTCCCACGGAGGCCTCTATCTAGATCCAAGACCCGACTCCACCCAGCTGTCAGAAGATCCCAGTGCTGGACACCTCACAAAAGACAAAAAACAAGACAGGAACACAAACCCACCCATTAGCACACAGACTACCTAAAGTCACACTAAGCTCACAGACACTCCAAAACACACCACCTGAAGTGGCCCTGCTCATCAGAGGGAAAAGACTCAGCTCCACCCCCTCAGGACGCAGGCACCAATCCCTTCCATCAGGAAGCCTACACAAGCCACGGGACCAACCTCACCACCAGGGGCAGAGGACAGAAACAAAAGGAACTACAACCCTGCAGCCCAGGGAAAGGAGACCTCAAGTACTGTAAATTAGAAAAAATGAGAAGACAGAGAAATATGCAGCAGATGAAGGAGCAAGGTAAAAACCCACCAGACCAAACAAATGAAGAGGAAATAGGCAGTCTACCTGAAAAAGAATTCAGAGTAATGATACTAAAGATGATACAAAATCAAGGAAATACAATGGAGAAAATACAGGAAATGTTTAACAAAGACCTAGAAGAACTAAAGAGCAAACAAACAAAGATGAACAACACAATAACTGAAATTAAAAATACTCTAGAAGGAATCAATAGCAGAATAACTGAGGCAGAAGAATGGAAAGTGAGCTGGAAGACAGAATGGTGGAAAAAACTGCTGCAGAGAAGAATAAAGAAAAAAGAATGAAAAGAATTGAGGACAGTCTCAGAGACCTCTGGGACAACATTAAGCACACTAACATTCGAATTATAGGCGTCCCAGAAGAAGAAAAAAAAGAAAGGGTCTGCAAAAATAGTTGAATAGATTATAGTTGAAAACGTCCCCAACATGGGAAATGAAATAAGACAATCAAGTCCAGGAAGTGCAGAGAGTCCCATACAGAAGAAACAGGATGAGACACGTATTAATCACACTAACAGAAATGAAACACAAAGAGAAAATATTAAAAGCAGCAAGGGAAAAGCAACAAATAACATACAAGAGAATCCCCATAAGGTTAACAGCTGATCTCTCAGCAGAAACTCTGCAAGCCAGAAGGGAGTGGCAGGACATATTTAAAGTAATTAAAGGGAAAAACCTACAACCAAGATCACTCTAACCAGCAAGGATTTCACTCAAATTCGATGGAGACATTAAAACCTTTACAGACAAGCAAAAGCTAAGAGAATTCAGCACCACCAAACCAGCTTTACAAGAAATGCTAAAGGAACTTCTCTAGGCAGGAAACACAAGAGAAGGAAAAGACCTACAAAAACAAAAACAAACCAATTAAGAAAATGGTAATAGGAACATACATATCAATAATTACCTTAAATGTAAATGGATTAAAAGCTGCAACCAAAAGGCACAGACTGGCTGAATGTATACAAAACAAGACCCTACATATGCTGTTTACAAGAGACCCACTTCAGATTTAGGGACCTATATAGACTCAAAGTGAGGGGATGGAAAAAGATATTCCATGCAACTGGAAATCAAAAGAAAGACGGAGTACCAACACTCATATCAGACAAAATAGACTTTCAAATAGAGAATATTACAAGAGACAAGAAAGGACATTACATAATGATCAAAGGATCAATCCAAGAAGAAGCTATAACAATTGTAAGTATCTAGTCACCCAACATAGGACAACCTCAATATATAAGGCAAATGCTAACAGCCATAAAAGGGGAAATTGACAGCAACACAATAATAGTAGGCGAATTTAACACCCCGCTTATACCAATGGACAGATGATCCAAACAGAAAATAAATAAGGAAACACAAGCTTTAAATGACACATTAGACCAGATGGACTTAATTGATATTTATAGGACATTCCATCCAAAAACAACACAATACACTTTCTTCTCATGTGCACACAGAATATTCTCCAGGATAGATCACATCTTGGGTCACTAATCAAGCCACAGTAAATTTAAGAAACTGAAATTGTATCAAGCATCTTTTCTGACCACAACGCTATGAGACTAGATATCAATTTCAGGAAAAAATAATTGTAAAAAATACAAATACATGGAGTCTAATGAAGACACTACTAAACAACCAAGAGATCACTGAAAAAATCAAAGAGGAAATCAAAAAATAAATAGAAACAAATGACAATGAAAACACGATGAACCAAAATCCACGGGATGCAGCAAAAGCAGTTCTAAGAGGGAAGTTTATAGCAATACAATCCTACCTGAAGAAACAAGAAACATCTCAAATAAACAACCTAACCTTAAACCTAAAGCAATTAGAGAAAGATGAACAACAGCAAACAAACAAAAAAACAAACAAAAAACCCCCAAAGTTAGCAGAAGAAATCACAAAGATCAAATCATAAATAACTGAAAAAGAAAGGAAGGAAACAATAGCAAACATCAATAAAACTAAAAGTTGGTTCTTTCAGAAGACAAATAAAATTGATAAACCAATAGCCAGACTCATCAGGAAAAAAAGAGAGAAGACTCAAATCAACAGAATTAGAAATGAAAATGGAGAAGTAACAACTGACACCGCAGAAATACAAAGGATCATGAAAGACTACTATAAGGAACTAAATGCCAATAAAATGGACAACCTGGAAGAAATGGACAAATTCTTAGAAAAGTACAACCTTCCAAGATTGAACCGGAAAGAAATAGAAAATATAAACAGACCAATCACAAGCACTGAAATTGAAAGTGTGATTAAGTCTTCCAGCAAGCAGCTACATAGCACAGGGAGATCAGCTTGGTGCTTTGTGATCACCTAGGCAGATGGGATAGGGAGGGTGGGAAGGAGATGCACAAGGGAGGAGATATGGGGATATATGTATATGTATAGCTGATTCACTTTGTTATAAATCAGAAACTAACACAGCATTGTAGAACAATTATACTCCAATAACGATGTTAAAAAAGAAGTAAATCCCCATAAAGTTTAGTAAGACATTAAAAAAAAAAGTCTTCCAACAAACAAAAGCCCAGGGCCAGATCGCTTCACGGGCAAATTCTAGCAAACATTTAGAAAAAAGCTAACACCTATACTTCTCAAACTCTTTCAAAATATAGCAGAGGGAGGAACACTGACAAACTCATTCTACGAGGCCACCATCACACTGATACCAAAACCAGACAAAGATGTCACAAAAAAGATTACAGGCCAATATCACTGATGAACATACATGCAAAAATCGTCAAAAAACTACTAGCAAACAGAATCCAATAGCACATTAAAAGGATCATACACCATGATCAAGTGGTGATTATCCCAGGAATGCAAGGATTCTTCAATATATGCAAATCAATTAATGTGATACACCATATTAACAAATTGAAGGAGAAAAACCATATGATCATCTCAGTAGATGCAGAAAAAGCTTTTAACAAAATTCAACATCCATTTATGATGAAGACGCTCCAGAAAGTAGGCACAGAGGGAACTTTCCTCAACATAATAAAGACCATATATGACAAGCCCACAGCCAACATCATCATCAATGGTGAAAAACTGAAAGTATTTCCTCTAAGATCAGGAAAAAGACAAGGGTGTCCACTCTTGCCACTATTATTCAACATAGTTTTGGAAGTGCCAGCCATGGCAATCAGAGAAGAAAAACAAATAAAAGGAATCCAAATTGGAAAATACGAAATAAAACTGTCACTGTTTGCAGATGACATGATACTATACACAGCAAATGCTAAAGATGCCACCAGGAAAATACTAGATGTAATCAATGAATTTGGTAAAGTAGCAGAATACAAAATTAATGCAGAGAAAGACCCCAAATAGTCAAAGCAATCTTGAGAAAGAAAAATGGAGCTAGAGGAATCAGGTGCCCTGACTTTAGACTATACTACAAAGCTACTCTAATCAAGACAGTATGGTACTGACACAGAAATAGAAATACAGATCAATGGAATAGGATAGAAAGCACACAGATAAACCCACTCACATATGGTCACCTTATCTTTGATAAAGGAGGCAAGAATACACAATGGGGAAAAGACAGCCTCTTCAATAAGTAATGCTGGGAAAACTGGACAGCTACATGTAAAAGAATGATATTTGAACACTTCCTAGAAAGAATATGAATATGAAAAAAAAGAACACTCCCTAACACCATATCCAAAAATAAACTAAAAATGGATTGAAGATCTAAATGTAAGGTCAGACACTATAAAACTCTTAGAGGAAAACATAGGCAGTACACCTATGACATAAATCAAAGCAAGATCCTTTTTGACCCACCTCCTAGAGCAATGGAAATGAAATTAAAAATAAACAAGTGGGACCTAGTGAAACTTAAAAGCTTTTGCACAGGAAAGGAAACCATAAACAAGATGGAAAGACAACCCTCAGAATGGGAGAAAATATCTGCAAACAAAGCAACTGACAAAGGATTAACCTCCAAAATATACAAGCAGCTCATGCAGCTCAATATCAAAAAGAAAACAAAAACAAAGAAAAACCAAATCCAAAAATGGGCAGAAGACCTAAATAGACATTTCTCCAAAGAAGATATACAGATTGCCAACAAACACATGAGAACATGCTCAACATCACTAATCATTAGAGAAATGCAAATCAAAACCACAATGAGGCATCACCTCACACTAGTCACAATGGCCATCATCAAAAAACCTAGAAACAATAAATGCTGGAGAGGGTGTGGAGAAAAGGGAACTCTCCTGCACTGTTGGTAGGAATGAAAATTGATACAGCGACTATGGAGAACAGATTGAGGTTCCTTAAAACACTAAAAGTAGAGCTACCATATGAACCAGCAATCTCACTACTGGGCATATACTCTGAGAAAACCATAATTCAAAAAGAGTCAAATATCGTATATTAATGCATGTATGTGGAGCCTAGAAAAATGGTACAGATTAACCGGTTTGCAGGGCAGAAGTTGAGACACAGATGTAGAGAACAAACGTATGGACATCAAGGGGGGAAAGCCGCTGGGGGGTGGGGATGGTGGTGTGATTAAAAAAAAAAAGTCACGTACCCCAATGTTCATTGCAGCACTATTTACAATAGCCAGGACATGGAAGCAACCTAAGTGTCCATCGACAGATGAATGGATAAAGAAGATGTGGCACATATATACAATGTAATATTACTCAGCCAGAGAGAGGAACGAAATTGGGTTATTTGTAGTGATTTGGATGGACCTAGAGTGTGTCATACAGAGTGAAGTAAGTCAGAAAGATAAAAACAAATACCGTATGCTAACACATATATATGGAAAGTAAAAAAGTGGTACTGATGAACCTAGTGGCAGGGCAGGAATAAAGACGCAGACATAGAGAACGGACTTGAGGACACTGGGGGAAGGGGAAGCCGGGACGAAGTTAGAGAGTAGCATTGACATATATACACTACCAAATGTAAAATGGATGGCTAGTGGGAAGCCGCTGCAGAGCACAGGGAGTTCAGCTTCATGTTTTGTGACGACCTAGGGGGGTGGGATAGGGAAGGTGGGAGGGAGACGCAAGAGGGAGGGCATATTGGGATATATATATACGTATAGCTGATTCACTTTGTTCTACAGCAGAAACTAACAACATTGTAAAGCAATCATACTCCAATAAAGATATTAAAAATAAAAGATTTACGTGGTTCAACAATATTTAGTACAAGTCTGCAACAAGAAAAGCAGAGTGGAGATTTACCTGACCTGATATTAAGGCAAATTACAAACCGTTAATAATTCGAAGAATGTGATACTGGCAACGCAGCAAGTAGGCAATGGAACAAAATAGAATCCAGGAATGGACTCAAGAATATACAGGAACTTGGTACCTAATAATGGTGGTAACACAAATCAATGGGGAGAGAACAGGTCATTTAATAAACGGGGTTGGGAAAACTGGCTTATTATGTAGAGAAAATAAAATTAGATCATTTTATACAGCATATACAGAATAAATACCCACTATATTAAAGACCTTACATGGAAGGCAACATTATAAAACTATAATGTAAACAGTTACATTATAGTTACAGAAAAAGTAGACACATCTTTATGACCCAGGGGTAGGGAAGAATTTATTAAATAAGATCCCCAAAGCACACACCATAAATGTACAGATTGATGGGTTTGACAAAATCAACTTAAATACTTATTGGTTAGGGGTAAAGTGTACTGATATCTGCAAATTACTTGGAAATGCATCAAAAAGGATGGATAAATGGATGGCTAGAGATGGAGAGAGGGATAGTTATATGGTTATATGGTATAAAGCTGTTAATTATAGAATCTAAGTGTGGTCATATGAGTGTTTATATGGTTATATGGTATAAAGCTGTTAATTACAGAATCTAAGTGGTGGTCATATGAGTGTTTGCCATCCTATCCTTCCAACTTTTCTGTGTGTTTTTTTTTTTCGCCACGCCACATGGTGTGGCATGAGGGATCTTAGTTCCCTGACCAGGGATGGAACCCACGCCCCCTGCGGTGGAAGGGTAGAGTCTTAACCACTGGATCGCCAGGGAAGTCCCACTTTTCTGTATGTATGAAATCATAATGAAAGGTCAGTGAGAATGAAATACTTTTGTTCTAAAAAGGATATTGTACATAAATTTCTAAAAAACTGTGGCTGACTGGAAAAGATATTTGACACATGTACACACAGATATAGAAAAGATATTTGCTTTATTTGTATGTTTATTTGTTTAGGGTATATTATGTATTGAAGGTTTAACATACAGTCTTGTTAAATTGTCATTTATATACAGATTGCTAAATTGCCCTAAAGAAAGTTGAACCAAATTTACATTTGCATAAAGATAGCCAGTTGCTGTCACCATTGTCACTTCTTGGGTATTGTTCTTTTTTTTCTTTTTTTAATTGGGGTATAGTTGTTTTACAATGTTGTGTTAGTTTCTGCTGTACAGCTAAGTGAACCAGCTATATGTATACATATATCCCCTATTTTTTGGATTTCCTTCCCATTTAGGTCACCACAGAGCACTGAGTAGAGTTCCCTGTGCTATACAGCAGGTTCTCATTAGTTATCTATTTTACACATAGTAGTGTATATATGTCAATCCCAATCTCACAAGAAACTTCTGTAATCAGAAAGAAAAAAGACAAGTAACCTAAAAGAAAATTTGCAAGATAAATAGGCACTTCAGAGAATGTGAAAACAAATGGCTAATATATATAAAAAAGAAGATCAACCTCATCTGTAGTCAAATAAGTGCAAATTAAAATAAAAGATAGTACTTGAAACCCACTGGATTAGCAAAAATTAAGAAGTTATAAGATATCAGCCCTGGCAATAATATGAAGAAATAGAAACCCTTATGCATTCTTCATAGGACTATAAATTTAGAACAAATATAATCTAGAGCAATTTGGCCATATTTGGCGAAAAATCTATATGCATATTTACAGGATCCAGGACTTCAACTCCTAAATACATACTTCAGATAAACTGACACAGGAACACAAAGATACAGAGACATCTATGAAGATATTCCCTGTAGCACTGTTTGCAATATCCCAGAACTGGAAACAACTATCAAACAACAAAGTCTATGATATAAGTAATATAATTCAGCAGTCATCAGGAACGAACCATATACGAATACAGAAAGATCTACAAAATAACACTGAGTGAAAAAGTAAGAAATAGAATATGTACAACACAGTATCTTTCATGTTAAAAAAGGAAAAAATCTACACATATAAACATCACTATAGATTGTGCATGCACATATATATATAAATATATGGAAGATGGCTTGGAGGGACACACATCAAATACCCAAGAGTGGATAACTATGGGTAGAGAGAAGGGGACTGAATCAGGAAGAAAGGCTGAAGGGGACAAAAACCAAATATAAAACCAAAAATAAAAGAGTGTTTATGCATGGGCTGATGATGACAGATCATAAACTGAGAAGACTATCATAGCAATTGATTTCCAATGTTTCTGAAGTCTAAAGTAAACATAAAACTTCCCCACCTCAAAATACCATAAAAACCACGTGCTTAAAGGAAATGTCAAAAAAAATAAAACAGAAATGAACTGACCACTTCCCGGTCACATGGCTTACCGGAGTACACAGCACATGAGCAGCAGATGGGTGGGGACGTTAGCCGGATTGAGCATACTGGGTGTGTCTGACTTCATACAGGCCAGGAAGGCACGCATCCTTCTGTTCTTGTCCTCAACTGCTTTGCCTAGCCAGAGCTTCTTGAGGTTTGGGCAAGTCCATTCCCGAAATGTCAGGGCAGACACCAGCTCAGGGGTTTGAGGTGACTTCCCTTTATAGGCAGACCACTCTTTAAGGATCACTGAAGGAACTAGAAAACAGAAATTGAGGAAAAACTGGCTATAGAGACTCTGAGCATTTCTGCAGCTGGTCACAATTGACAGAAACCATCACACTTCAACATCTTTGTATTTTCTGTCACTATAATTTTTATTGTTAGCAGTAGTAACAGCAGGAGTAGTAAGCATTTATTAGATGCTTGGTATGTATTAAGTATTTTACATATAAATGTAAATCTTACTTACTCTTCAGAACAAACCTGAGAGAGAAGCATTATGACTATATTATCACAAAACACAGTGCTCATTTTGCAGGTGAAAAAAGGAATCAAAGCTCAATGGTCACACAGCTCTACAGTCACACAGCAGTCCCCCACTTATTTGCAGGGAATAAGTTCCAAGACCCCCAGTGGATGCCCAAAACCATGGACAGTACCGAATCCTGCAATATACTATGTTTTTTCCTATACCTACGTACCTATGATAAAGGTACGTAAGAGATTAACAACAATAACTAATAATAAAATAGAACAGTTATAACAATATACTGTAATAAAAGTTATGTTAAAGTGGTCTCTCTCTCTCCAAATATCTTATTGTACAAATTTAATGCCATTTCCATCTTAACTAAGCACTTATCGTGTACTGTGTCCATAACTTTTGCAGTTCGAGATGCGATAGCAAAACTAGCACAAATTTCTTTTTCCTTCTTCACAATTTCACAGACAGAAGACTCATTCTTACCATAGATCTTTTTGTTCTTACTATAGATCTTAGTAACGTCAGCATATGATATTTTTTCTTCCCTTATTAAGTTGAGAACTTTCACCTTTTCACTTAAAGGAAGCACTTTACAGCTTCCTTTTGGCATATCTGAATTGCCAGCATCACTACTCTTGCACTTCAGGGCCATTATTAAGTAAAATAAGGGTTAATTGAACATAAGCACTGAGATACTGGGACAGTTGATTTGATAACCCAGACAGCTACTAAGTGACTAACAGGCAGCATACGCTGAACAGAGGAATGTTTCACATCCTGGGTGGGAGGGAGCAGGATTATGCGAGATTTCATCACACTACTCAAAACAGTGTGCAATTTAAAATTTATGAATTGGCTGCGTGCCCACCCAGCCCCTATTATAGTCCGAGATAAAGAACGCAAGATTAAAATGGAAGTCTCCACTATACCCTGACATCCCTTTTGCAGTATCCCAGTGGTCACAAAGACCAAGCCTGGTACAAGCAGGGGGAGACCGTGCCCAGGACTGGAGGTGAGCATTCTAAGATCAGTAAGGTTCCGAGCTGCCGGAGACTCCAGTTCCTGTCTTGTTGCTCCACCATCCCTCGGGCATGGCCCTCGTCTGAATGAATATTTGACCACATGGATGGATAAATATTCCAGCCAGGAGGACTGAGATACTTTTCCATTATAGGTTATTACAATATATTGAATATAGCTCCATGTACTATACAGCGACATAGAAAGAGAAGAAGGAAAATTAGACATCAGGAAAGGCACCGAATGTAAGACAGCAAACAGACACAGTGAAATCTAAACCAGGGTCAGTGACTTTCTTTCCAAGTTGGGTCCTCAATGGAGGGCCCTAAATGCTGCCTGCCCCCTGGCAGAAACATCACAGATTTCTCAGAAGTGGCTTTGAGGCTTTTCAGAGGCTCGGAGATGATCCTTTGGAGCTCAGGGGGCGCCTTCAAGATGGCAGAGGAGTAAGACGTGGAGATCACCTTCCTCCCCACAAATACATCACAACTACATCTATATGTGGAACAACTCATACAGAACACCTACTGAACACTGGCAGAAGACCTCAGACTTCCCAAAAGACACCTCAGGTGACTTACACGCAGAGGCAGGGCCAAATCCAAAGGTGAACCCGAGGAGCTGTGTGAACAAAGAAGAGAAAGGGAAATTTCTCCCAGCAGCCTCAGGAGCAGTGGTTTAAATCTCCACAATCAGCTTGATATACCCTGCACCTGTGGAAAACCTGAACAGACAGCGAATCATCCCAAAACTGAGGCATTAGACTTTGGGAACAACTGTAGACTTGGGATTTCCTTTCCGCATGTAATTTGTTTCTGGTTCTATATTTATCTTAGTTTAGTATTTAGAGTTTATTATCATTGGTATATTTGTTTATTGATTTGGTTGTGCCCTTCCTTTTTTATTTTTTATGTATACATATATAGATAGATTTATTTATTTTACTTTTTCTCTTTTTGTGAGTGTGTATGTGTATGCTGCTTTGTGTGATATTGACTGTATAGCTTTGCTTTTGCCACTTGTCCTAGCGTTCTGACTGTCCGTTTTTTTTTTTTTTTTAAGTATAGTTTATAGCACTTGTTAGCATTGAAGGATTTGTTTTTGGGTTTGGTTGCTCTCTTCTTTCTTTTTTTAATTACATTTTTATTTTTAACAATTTTTTCTATTTTAATAACATTATTTTATTTGTTTAGATTTCGTTCTTTCTTGCTTTCTTTTTTCTCCCTTTTCTTCTGAGCTGTGTGGCTGACAGGGTCTTGGTGCTCTGCCCAGGTGTCAGGCCTGAGCCTCTGAGGTGGGAGAGCCGAGTGCAGGACATTGGTTCACCAGAGACCTCCAAGCCCCATGTAATATCAAACAGCAAAAGCTCTGCCAGAGATCTCCATCTCAATGGTAAGACCCAGCTCCACTCAACGACCAGTAAGTTACAGTACTGGACACCCCATGCCAAACAACTAGCAAGACAGGAACACAAACCCATCCATTAGCAAAGAGGCTGCCTAAAATCATAATAAGTTCACAGACACCCCAAAACACACCACCGGACGTGGTCCTGCCCACCAGAGAGACAAGATCCAGCTTCAGCCAACATAACACAGGCACCAGTCCCCTCCACCAGGAAGCCTACACAACCCACTGAACCAACATTAGCCACTGGGGGCAGCCACCAAAAAGAATGGGAACTACGAACCTGCAAGCTGCGAAAAGGAGATCCCAAACACAGTAAGTTAAGCAAAATGAGATCAGAGAAAACACAGCAGATGAAGGAGCAAGGTAAAAACCCATCAGACCAAACAAATAAAGAGGAAATAGGCAGTTTACCTGAAAAAGAATTCAGAGTAATGATAGTAAAAATGATCCAAAATCTTGGAAATAGAATGGAGAAAATAGAAGAAACGTTTAACAAGGAGCTAGGAGAACTAAAGAGCAAACAAACCATGATGAACAACACAAAAAAATGAATTAAAAATTCTCTAGAAGGAATCAATAGCAGAATAACTGAGGCAGAGGAAAGGATAAGTGACCTGGAAGATTAAATAGTGGAAATAACTACCGTAGAGCAGAATAAAAAAAAAAAGAATGAAAAGAATTGAGGACAGTCTCAGACACTTCTGGGACAACATTATATGCACCAACATTCGAATTATAGGGGTCCCAGAAGAAGAAGAGACAAAGGGACTGAGAAAATATTTGAAGAGATTATAGGTGAAAACTTCCCTAATATGGGAAAAGAAATAGTCAATCAAGTCCAGGAAGTGCAGAGAGTCCCATATAGGATAAATCCAAAGAGAAACATGCCAAGACACATATTAATCAAACTATCAAAAATTAAATATAAAGAAAAAATATTAAAAGTAGCATGGGAAAAACAACAAATAATATACAATGGAATCCCCAAAAGGTTAACAGCTGATCTTTCAGGAGAGACTGCAAGACAGAAGGGAGGGTGGCAGGACATATTTAAAGTGATGAAAAGGAAAAACCTACAACCAAGATTACTCTAACCAGCAAGGATCTCATTCAGATTCAACAGAGAAATTAAAACCTTTACAGATAAGCAAAAGTTAAGAGAATTCAGCACCACCAAAACAGCTCTCCATCAAATGCTAAAGGAACTTCTCTAGGCAGCAAACACAACAGAAGGAAAAGACTTACAATAACAAATCCAAAACAATTAAGAAAATGGTAATAGGAACATACATATTGATAACTATCTTAAATATAAATGGATTAAATGCTGTAACCAAAACACAAAGACTGGCTAAATGGATACAAAAACAAGACCCATATATATGCTGTCTACAAGAGACCCACTTCAGGCCTAGGGACATATACAGACTGAAAGTGAGGGGATGGAAGAAGATATTCCATGCAAATGGAAATCAAAGAAAGCTAGAGTAGCAATTCTCATATCAGACAAAATAGACTTTAAAATAAAGACTAATTACAAGAGACAAAGAAGGACACTACATAATGATCAAGGGATCAATCCAAGAAGAAGATATAACAATTGTAAATATTTATTCACCCAACATAGGAGCACCGCAAAACATAAGGCAAATGCTAACAGCCATAAAGGGGATGTTGACAGTAACACAATCATAGTAGAGGACTTTAACACCCCACTTTCACCAATGGACAGATGATCCAAAATGAAAATAAATAAGGAAACACAAGCTTTAAATGATACATTAAACAAGACAGACTTAATTGATATTTATAGGACATTCCATCCAAAAACAACAGATTAGACTTTCTTCTCAAGTGCTCATGGAACATTCTCCAGGATAGGCAATACCTTGGGAGACAAATCAAGCTTTGGTAAATTTAAGAATATTGAAATAAAGTATCTTTTCTGACCACAAGGCTATGAGACTAGATATCAATTATGGAAAAAATCTGTAAAAAATACAAACACATGGAGGCTAAACAATACACTACTAAATAAGCAAGAGATCACTGAAGAAATCAAAGAGGAAATCAAAAAATACGCAGAAACAAATGACAATGAAAACACAACGACCCAAAACCCATGGGATGCAGCAAAAGCAGTTCTAAGAGGGAAGATTATAGCAATACAATCTTACCTCAAGAAACAAGGAACATCTCAAATAAACAACCTAACCTTAAACCTAAAGCAATTAGAGAAAGAAGAACAAAAAAAACCCAAAAGGTAGCAGAAGCAAAGAAATCATAAAGATCAGATAAGAAATAAATGAAAAAGAAATGAAGGAAACGAGAGCAAAGATCAATAAACTAAAAGCTGGTTCTTTGAGAAGATATACAAAGTTGATAAACCATTAGCCAGACTCAACAAGAAAAAAGTGGAGAAGACTCAAATCAATAGAATGGGAAAGGAAAAAGGGGAAGTAACAACTGACACTGCAGAAATACAAAGGATCAAGAGAGATTACTACAAGCAACTATATGCCAATAAAATGGACAACCGGGAAGAAATGGACAAATTATTAGAAAAGCACTACCTTCCGAGACTGAACTACGAAGAAATAGAAAATAGAAACAGACCAATCACAAGCACTGAAACTGAAACTGTGATTAAAAATCCTCCAACAAACAAAAGCCCAGAACCAGATGGCTTCACAGGCGAATTCTATCAAATGTTTAGAGAAGAGCTAACACCCCTCCTTCTCAAACTCTTCCAAAATATAGCAGAGGGAGGAACACTCCCAAACTCAGTCTAGGAGGCCACCACCAACCTGATACCAAAACCAGACAAAGATGCCACAAAGAAAGAAAACTACAGGCCAGTATCACTGATGAACATAGATGCAAAATTCCTCAACAAAATATTAGCAGAGGCCAACAGCAGATTAAAAGGATCATACAACACGATCAAGTGGGGTTTACCCCAGGAATGCATGGATTCTTCAATATATGCAAATGAATCAATTTGATAAACCATATTAACAAACTGAGGGAGAAAAACCATATGATCATCTCAGTAGATGCAGAAAAAGCTTTTGACAGAATTCAACACCCATTTATGATAAAAAAAACCCTCCAGAAAGTAGGCATAGAGGGAACTTAGCTCAACATAATCAAGGCCATATATGACAAACCCAAAGCTAACATCATTCTCAATGGCAAAAAACTGAAACCATTTCCTATAAGATCAGGAACAAGACAAGGTTGCCCACTCTCACCACTATTATTCAACATAGTTTTGGAAGTTTTAGCCACAGCCATCAGAGAAGAAAAAGAAATAAAAGGAATCCAAATCAAAAAGAAGAAGTAAAACTGCCACTGTTTGCAGATGACACGGTACTATACATAGAGAATCCTAAAGATGCTACCGGAAAACTAGTAGAGCTAATCAATGAATTTGGGAAAGTAGCAGGATACAAAATTAATGCACAGAAATCCCTTGCATTCCTATACGGTAATGATGAAAAATCTGAAAGTGAAATTAAGAGAACACTCCTATTTACCACTGCAACAAAAAGAATAAAATATCTAGGAATAAACCTACCTAAGGAGACAAAAGACCTGTATGCAGAAAATTATAAGACACTGATGAAAGAAATTAAAGATGATACAAATAGATGGAGAGATATACCATGTTCTTGGATTGGAAAAATCAACATTGAGAAAATGACTCTACTACCTAAAGCAATCTACAGATTCAATGCAATCCCTACCAAATTACCACTGCCAGTTTTCACAGAACTAGAACAAAAAATTTCACAAATTGTACAGAAACAAAAATACCCTGAATAGCCAAAGCAATCTCGAGAAAGAAAAACAGAGTTGGAGGAATCAGGCTCCCAGACTTCAGACTATATTACAAAGCTACAGTAATCAAGACAGTATGGTACTAGCACAAAAATTGAAATATAGATCAGTGGAACAGGATAGAAAGCCCAGAGATAAACCCATGCATATACGGTCACCTTATCTTTGATAAGGAGGCAAGAATATAGAATGGAGAAAAGACAGCCACTTCAATAAGTGGTGCTGGGAAAACTGGACAGCTACACAGAAAAGAATGAAATTAGAACAGTCCCTAACACCATACACATAAATAAACTCAGAATGGATTAGAGACCTACATGTAAGACCAGGCACTATAAAACTCTCTGAGGAAAACATAGGCAGAACACTCTATGACATAAATCAGAGCAAGATCCTTTTTGACCCACCTCCTAGCAAAATGGAAATAATAACAAAAAAACAAATGGGACCTAATGAAACTTAAAAGCTTTTGCACAACAAAGGAAAACATAAACAAGATGAAAGATAACCCTCAAAATGGGAGAAAATATTTTCAAAGAAAGCAACTGACAAATGATTAGTCTCCAAAATATACAAGCAACTCATGCAGCTCAATATCCAAAAAGCAAACAACCCAATCCAAAAATGGGCAGAAGACCTAAACAGACATTTCTCCAAAGAAGAGATACAGATTGCCAACAAACACATGAAAGGAAGCTCGACATGACTAATCATTAGAGAAATGCAAATGAAAACTACAATAAGGTATCACCTCACAATGGTCAGAATGGGCATCATGAAAAACAATCTACAAACAATAAATGCTGAAGAGGGTGTGCAGAAAAGCGATCCCTCTTGCACTGTTGGGGGGAATGTAAATTGATACAGCCACAATGGAGAACAGTATGGAGGTCCCTTAAAAAACTTAAAATAGAACTACCATATGACCCTGCAATCCCACTACTGGGCATATACCCTGAGAATACCATAATTCAAAAAGAATCATGTACCACAATGTTTATTGCAGCTCTATTTACAATAGCCAGGACATGGAAGCAGCGTAAGGTTCCATCGACAGTTGAATGGATAAAGAAAATGTGTCACATATATACAATGGAATATTACTCAGCCATAAAAAGAAGCGAAACTGAGTTATTTGTAGTGAGGTGGATGGACCTAGAGAGTGTCATACAGAGTGAAGTAAGTCAGAAAGAGAAAAACAAATACCATATGCTAACACTTATGTATGGAATCTAAAAAAATAATTAAAAGGTTCTGAAGAACCTAGGGGCAGGACAGGAATAAAGACACAGACATAGAGAATGGACTTGAGGACACGGGGAGGGGGAAGGGTAAGCTGGGATGAAGTGAGAAAGTGGTATGGACATATATACATTACCAAATGTAAAATAGACAGCTAGTGGGAAGCAGCCACACAGCACAGGGAGATCAGCTTGGTGCTTTGTGTCCACCTAGAGGGGTGGGATAGGGAGGGTGGGAGCGAGACACAGAGGCAGGAGATGTGGGGATGTATGTATATGTATAGCTGATTCACACTGTTATACAGCAGAAGCTAACACACCATTGTAAAGTAATTATAGTCCAATAAAGATGTTAAAAAAACAGAAAAGAAAACTTATGAATTGTTTATTTCTGGAATTTTTCATTTAATATTTTTGAATCATGGTTGACCTTGGGTAATTGAAACCATGAAAGAGAAAACAAGGATAAGGGACTTGGTACTGTATTTTGAAAGTCATTTCTTAAGTAGATGTACCAGGCTAGGCAAGGAAAGAAGTCCAAGGTAGAATCACATGAATACCTGGCTTCATAACAGACTATAGGACACCCCAAAAGACTTAAAAGAATACTACAAAATTCTCAAGAAAACATCTTTTAGATTTATGAAGGTGTAACAGACAAGGAAAACATGGCTTCTGTCTACTTCTAGTGTACCTCAGGCTCCTAAGATATATCTTCTTTTATTTAAGTCTTTTAGTATCTACTCAGTTACCAAAGCTAGAAACCTGGAAGTCATCCCAGACTCCTTGCTGTCCTTCACCTTCTACACTGGTTATTTCAAAGGTCCCGCTGATTCTACTGTCTTATCATGCCTTTTATCTGTCCCTTTTCTTCATCACAAGAAATATTGTTGAGGTTCAGATCTCAAATAATAACAAAAGGATCATCTTTTACCTTGCAAGAGTCTCCAGACTGTTGTCCCTGCTTTCATCTTGTCCAGTCCCTCTCATACCCATACTCTACAACCACTAGAATGATCTTTTTAAAAAAACCTTTTAGTTTCAAATAATTATAGATTCACAGGGAGTTGTGAAGATAGTAGACAGAAGTCCTGTGTACCCTTTATCTAGTTTCCCGCAATGGTTATATCTAAAATGATTATAAGGACTTCCCTGGAAGTACAGTGGGTGAGACTCCACACTTCCACTGCAGGTGGCACAGGTTTGATCCCTGATCAGGGAACTAAGATTCCTCCACGCAGTGTGGCCAAAAAACAAATAAAATAAAGAAAAATAAAATAAAATGATTATAATACAATATCAAAGCTAGGAAACTGACATTGGCACAACTATGTGTATAGTTCTGTGTCATGTGTAGATTCATATAACTACCACCACAATCAAGATACAGAACTATTCCATCACCACAAAGTTCTCCCCTGTGCTACCCCTTTTATGGTCACACCCAGTGCCCTCCAGCACCATCCTTAATCCCTGGCAACTACCAATCTGTTCTCTATCTGTACAATTTTGTCAATTTGAGAATGTTACATAAATTGAATCAGTATCCAACCTTTTGAGATTGGCATTTTCACTCAGCATAATGCCCTTGAGAGCTATCCATGTTGATGCATATATCAATAGCTCATTCCTTTTTTGCTGAGTAATATTCCATGATATCTAGGTTGTGTCCAGTATGGGGCTATTACGAATAAAGGTGGTATGAATATTTGTGTGTAAGTTCCTGCATGAAAATAAGTCTTCATTCTCTGGGATAAATGCCCAAAAGTGTGAGTGCTACACACTTATTTTTAGTTTTAAGTAACTGCCAAATTATTTTCCAGAGTGGCGGTACCATGTTACATTCCCACCAGCAAATTATGAGTGATCCAGCTTTTCCACATCCAATCCAGCCTGCTGTATTATCACCATTATTCATTTTAGCCATTCTGATAGGTATGTCGTGACACTTCATTGTGGTTTTAATTTGCATTTTTCTAATGGCTAATGATGTTGAACATCTTTTCATGTCTTTATATTCCATATGTATATCTTCTTCAGTGAAATGTTTGTGCATGTCTTTTGCTGATTTTCTAATTGGATTATTTTTATATTGTTCAGTTTTTTTTTTGTTGTTGTTGTTTTTGTGGCACGCGGGCCTCTCACTGTTGTGGCCTCTCCCGTTGCAGAGCACAGGCTCCGGACGCGCAGGCTCAGCAGCCATGGCTCATGGGCCCAGCCGCTCCGCGGCATGTGGGATCCTCCCAGAGTGGGACACGAATCCGTGTCCCCTGCATCGGCAGGCGGACTCTCAACCACTGCGCCACCAGGGAAGCCCTGTTCAGTTTTTTTTTAAGTGAATTTCCTCTTTATTATTCTTGAGTAGAAGCTTATATTATATCTGAAATGACATTAAGGAGAATAGATAAATACAGATATAGATACATATATAGATAATCTAAGGCTCCTAAGACTTTATTATTTTTAAATGAGCATTAAGTCAAAGTTCATAATTATTTTGTACAAATAAGTGTCATCAGACTAGTTAAATGGTGGGTTTTTTTAACATCTTTATTGGAATATAATTGCTTTACAATGTTGTCTTAGTTTCTGCTGTATAGCAAAGTGAATCAGCTATAGGTATACATATTGTTCAGTTTTGAGTTCTTTCAGATACTTGCTTTCAGAGTATTTCAGATACTAGTCTAGATATGTAGTACTTGTTCACCTATGGATTTCCAATTGATCCAGTACCACTTGTTAAAAAGACAACCTTTCTTCCACCAAAGTGCTTCTGTGGCTTTGTCAAAAATCAGTTGGCTGTACTTGTGTGAGGCTATTTCTGGGTTCCCTATTCTGTTCCATTTGTCTATATGTCTATATATCACTGCCAGTACCACACATTCTTAATTACGGCAGCGACATAATAAGTCTTGTAATCAGGTAGAGTGACTGCTTCCAATTTATTATTCCTTCTTAAAAATGTTTTAGCTATTCTGGTTCCTTTGTTTTTCCATATAAATATTAGAATAATCTTGTCTACATACACACATAATCCTGCTGGCATTAGATAGAAATTGTGTCAAACCTGTATACAATTAATTTCTGTTGAATCAGTAGTAAAAATAATTCCCAACAAACAGAAGTCCAGGACCAGACAACTTGATAGTGAATTGCACCAAAAATTTAAAGGAGAGCTAACAACTATCCTTCTCAAATGATTCCAAGAAATTGAAGAGCAAGGAACGTCTCCAAACTCATTCTATATAAAACAAAAATATCCTCCAGGAATAAAGGGGAAATAAAGACATTCCAGATGAAGAAAAAACTTTTTTAAAAGCAGACCTACCCTAAGAAAATGACTAAAGGTACTTCTCTACACAGAAAAGAAATGATAAAAGAAGGAATCTTGGAATATCAGAAAGGAAGAAAAAACAATGGAAAGAACAAAAATATGGATAAATACAATAGATTTTCCTTCTTCTCTTGAGTTTTCTAAATTACACTTCATGGTAAGCAAAAACCATAATACTGTTTAATGTGGCTCTGAATGTCTGTAGAGAAAATATTTAAGACAATTATTAATGGAGGAAGGTAAAGAGATGCAACAGAGGTCAGGTTCACTTCACTTGAACTGGTAAAATGTCAACACCAGTAGACTGCAATAAGTTATGTATATACAATGTAATACCTAGTAAATATACTGAAATAGCTATACAAAGAGATATACCAAAAACATATAGATAAATAAAAATGGAATTCTAAAATAAGTTCATGTAATCCATAGAAGGGAAGAATAAGAAAACAGAGATATGAAAACCAGAGAAAACAAACAGAAGCAAAAATAAAATGACAGACTTAAGTCCTAACATGTCAGTAATTACATTAAATGTAAGTGGTCTAACAACACCAATTAAATACAGAGATTGACAGACTGGATAAAAAAACATGACCCAGGGCTTCCCTGGTGGTGCAGTGGTTGAGAATCTGCCTGCCAATGCAGGGGACACGGGTTTGAGCCCTGGTCTGGGAAGATCCCACATGCCGCGGAGCAACTAGGCCCGTGAGCCACAACTACTGAGCCTGCGTGTCTGGAGCCTGTGTTCCGCAACAAGAGAGGCTGCGATAGTGAGAGGCCTGCGCACCGCGATGAAGAGTGGCCCCTGCTTGCCTCAACTAGAGAAAGCCCTCGCACAGAAACGAAGACCCAACACAGACAAAAATAAATAAATAAATAAAATTTAAAAAATGACCCAAATATATGCTGTCTACAAAACATTCACTTCAAATATAAATGATATTGGTAGGTTGAAAGGAAAAGAATGGAAAATAATATACCATGAGAACATTAATCAAAAGACAGAAGGAAAGGCTATATTAATACCACATTAAGTACACTTCAGAGCAAAAAAACTGCCAGGGACAGAGAGGGACATTACAAAATGCTAAAAGGGTCAATCCACCAAGGAGACATAGCAATCCTAAATGTGTGTCACCAAATAACAGAGCCACAAAATACATGATGCAACAACTGACAGAAATGAAATGAGAAATAGACACATCCACAATTATAATTAGAGACTTCAACCCACCTCTCAATAATGGGTAGATCAACTATACAGAAAATCAGCAAGAATACAGAACTCAACACCATCAATGAACAGAATCTAATTGACTCTTACAGAATATACAACAAGAGTATAATACATGTTCTTTTCACATGCCCACAGAACATATGTCACGATAGATCATATCCTGGGCCATAAAACAAACTCCAATAAATTTTAAAGAATTGAAATCATACAAAGTATATTCTCAGGCCACTATGGAATCAAACAAGAAATTAACAGAAAGATAACAGAAAAATCTATAAATACTTGGAAAATAACAAAACACTTGTATATAATTAATGGGTCAAAGAGGAAGTCTCAAGGAAAAGAAAGAAATAATGGAACTAAATGAAAATAAAAATACAGAATATTAAAATTTGTGAGATGGAACTAAATAACTGCTGAGAGGGAAATTTATAGCACAAAATGCTCACATTTAGAAAAGAGGAAAAGTCTTTAATTGATCATCTAACAAGAAGAGGAGCAGAAAGCCAAACCTTCAGCAAACCAAGGAAAGAAATAATAAGGATAAAATCAGAAATCAATGAAATTGAAAACAGAAAAACAATAGAGAAAAAAATCAATGAAACAAAAACCCGGTTCTTTGAAAAGAACAATAAAATTGACAATATTATAGCAAGACTGCAAAGAAAAAGAGACAGAAGACACAAATTGCTAATATCAAGAATGAGACAGGATATCACCACAAAACCTGTAGATATCAAAAGAACTGTATGGGAATACTGTAAACAACTCTGCACACATAAATTTGACAACTTATGCAAAATAGACCAATTTCTCAAAAAATGCAAGCTACCAGAACACACCTAATATCAAGTAGATAATTTGATTAGCCCTATAAATTTTTATGAAATTTAATTTAAAACTTCACACACACACACACAGACACACACAAAACCTGGCTCAACTGGTTTCACTGGAGAATTCTACTAAATGTTTAACAAAAAATTAACATCAGTTGTCACAATTGTCACAATCAAGGATTGTGTAGACAATCCTTTTAGAAAATAGGAGTGAACGCTTCTGAACTATTTTTATAAAGCCAGTATTATGCTGATGCAAAAGCCAGATAAAGACAGTACATAAAAGTACTTCAGACTGATATTCCTCATCAATATAGATGTACAAATTCTTAACAAAATATTAGTCAATAGAATTCAGCAATATATAAAATGAATTATACACCGTGGCCAAGTAGGGTTTATTCCACGGTTGCAAGGCTGGTTCAATACTTGAAAAATCAATGTAATCCACCATACAAACAGGCTAAAGAAGAAAAATAATATAATCATCTCAGTGGATGCAGAAAAACATTTGATAAAATTTGACAATTGCTCATGATTTAAAAAAAAACTCTCTGGGAACTTCCCTGGTGGTCCAGTGGCTAAGGCTCCGTGCTCCCAATGCAGGGGGCCTGGATTCAATCCCTGATCAGGGAACTAGATCCCACATGCTGCAACTAAGAGTTCACATGCCGCAACTAAAAGATCCCTTATCTCAACTAAAGATCCTGCATACCACAATGAAGATCCCACATGCTGCAACTAAGACCCAGTGCAGCCAAATACGTAAATAAATAAATATTAAAAAAATAACTCTCTGGAAACTAGGAATAGAAGGGAATTTCTTCAACTTGATAAAGAACATCTACAAAAAAACCTCCTACTAACATTGTACTTAATGGTTTAAGACTGTATGTTTTTCTCTTAAAATCAGAAACAGGGCTAGGATGTCTGCCCTTACCACTGCTCTTCAACATATTACTGGAAGTTCTAGCCAGTGTAGGAAGGCAAGAAAATGAAATAGAAGGCATACAGATCAGAAAGGAAGAAATAAAACTGACCCTAACTGCAGATGACATATAGTCCATGTAGAAAATCACAAGAAATCTACAGCAAAACTCCTAGAAATAATGTGAGCTGAAGACTACAGGATACAAAATAAACATACAGAAATTAATTGTATTTCATTTTTTATTGAAGTAAAATTGACTTAAAATATTATATTAGTTTCAGTTGTACAACATAGTGTTGATATTTTTATATATTACAAAATGATCACTCCAATAAGTCTAGTTACCATCTATCACAATACAAAGTTATTCCAATATTATTGACTATATTCCATATGCTATATACTATGTTCCCATGACTTATTTATTTTATAACTGGAGGTTATAAAGAGTGCTATATACTATGTTCCCATGACTTATTTATTTTATAACTGGAGGTTATAAATTAAGAGGTTATTTTATAACCTCTTAATTTCCCTCACCTATTTCACTCATCTCCCCATACTCCTCCCTCTGGCAACCACCTGCTTGTTCTCTATATCTGTGAGTCTGTTTCTAGTTTGTTATATTCAATCACTTATTTTTTAGATTCCACATATAACTGAAATCATACAGTATTTGTCTTTCTCTGCCTGATTTATTTCACTTAGCATAATACCTTCTAGGTTCACCCATGTTGTCGCAAGTGGCAAGATTTAATTCCTATTTTATGATAAAAAAATATTCTACTGCATATATATACCATTTCTTCTTTATCCACTCATCTGTCGATGAAAGCTTAGGTTGCTTCCATATCTTTGCTATTGTAAAAAGTGCTGCAATGAACATAGGGGTGCATATATCTTTTCAAATTAATGTTTTTGTTTTCTTCAGATAAATACTCAGATATGGAATTGCTGGATCATATGGTGGTTCTATTTTTATTTTTTTGGAGAAATCTCTACACTGTTTTCCATAGTGGCTGTACCAATTTACATTCTCACCAACAAGGGTTCCCTTTCCTCCAATCTTCCTACACTATTGGTTGGAATGTAAATTGGTACAACTATTATGGAGAACAGTACGGAGGTTCCTTTAAAAACTAAAAATAGAACTACCATATGATCCAGCAACCCCACTCCTGGGCATATATCCGGAGAAAACCATAATTCAAAAAGATACAGGCAACCCAGTGTTCACTGCAGCATTATTTACAATAGCCAAGACATGGAAGCAACCTAAATGTCCATCAACAGAGGAATGTATAAAGATGTGGTACATATATGCAACAAAATATTACTCAGCCATAAAGAAGAATGAAATAATGCCATTTGCAGCAACATGGATGGACCTACAGATTATCATAGTAAGTGAAGTGAGTCAGAGAAAGACAAATATCATATGATATCACTTATATGTGGAATTTAAAAAGATGACACAAGGGAATTCCCTGGTGGTCCAGTGGTTAGGACTCAGTGCTTTCACTGCTGGGGCCCAGGTTCATTCCCTGGTCAGGCAACTAAGATCCCACAAGCTGTGCAGTGTGGCCAAGAAAAAAAAAACCAAGGATGACACAAATGAACTGATTTACAAAACAGAAACAGACAAACAGACTCACAGACTTTGAAAACAAACTTATGGTTAACAAAGCAGAAAGGGAAGGGTTGTGGGAGAGGAATAAACTAGGAGGTTGGGATTAAAATATACACACTACTATATATAAAATTGACAATCAACAGGGACCTATTGAATAGCACAGGGAACTCTACTCAATATTCTGTAATAACCTATATGGGAAAAGAATCTGAAAAAGAATGGAGATAAGTATATGTATAACTGAACCGCTCTGCTGTACACCTGAAACTAACACAACATTTTAAATCAACTATACCCCAATATAAAATAAAAATTAAATTAAATTTTTAGAAAGGGTTCCCTTTCCTCCACACCCTTGCCAGTATTTGTTATTTGTTGTCTTTTTGATAATAGCCATTCTGAAAGGTGTGAGGTGATATCTCATTGTGGTTTTGATTTGTATTTCCCTGATGATTAGAGAAGTTGAGCATTTTTTCACATGCCTGTGAAAAGATGGCATCTGTATGTCTTCTTTAGAAAAATGTCTATTCAGAGCCTATGCCCGTGATTTAATTGGGTTGTTTGTTCTTTTGATGTGGAGTTGTATGCATTCTTTGTATATTTTGGATATTAACCCATCGTTGGATATATCATTTGCAAATATCTTTCTCAATTCAGTAGACAGCCTTTTTGTTTTGTTGATAGTTTTATATGCTGTGCACAGAGTTTTTGGTTTGATGTAGTCCCATTTGTTTATTTTTGCTTTAGCTTTCCTTGCATGAGGAGACATATGCCAAAAAATATTGCTAAGACTGATGTCAAAGAGCGTAGGGCCTAGGTTTTCTTCTAGGAGTTTTATGGTTTCAGGTATTACATTTAACTCTTTAATCCACTGCCATGTAGCTATCTAGTTTTCCCAACACCATTTATTGAAGAGGCTGTCTTCTTCCTCATTGAATATTCTTGTCTCCTTTCTCATAGATAAATCGCTGATATAACTATGGGCTCATTTATGGGCTCTCCATTTGGTTCCATTAATCCACATATCTGTTTTCTGTGCCAGTATCATACTATTTTGATTATTGAAGCTTTATAGTATAGTTTGAAATTAGGGACTGTGATGCCTCCTGTTTTGTTCTTCTTTTTAAAAAATTTTACAATGTTGTGTTAGTTTCAGATGTACAGCAAAGTGATTCATGTTTATACATATATACATTATATATATATAACTATTATAATATACTGTATATAATATACTGTATAATATATAACTATATATAACATACATAATATATATAAAAATATGTTCTTTTTCAGATTCTTTTCCCATATAGGTTATTAGAGTACTGAGTAGAGTTCCCTGTGCTACACAGTAGATCCTTGTTGATTATCTGTTTTATATACAGTACTGTGTATATGTTAATCCCAACAACCTAATTTATCCCTCCCACCCAACCTTTCCCCTTTGGTAACCATAAGTTTTTCAAAGTCTGTGAGTCTGTTTCTGTTTTGTAAATAAGTTCATTTGTGCCATTTTTTAAGATTCCACGTATAAGCAGTATCACATATTTGTCTTTCTCTGTCTGATTTACTTCACTTATCTCTAGGTCCATCTATATTGCTGCAAATGGCATTATTTCATCCTTTTTTATGGCTGAGTAATATTCCACACTATGTGTGTGTGTATACATATATATATGTATATATATACCATATCTTCTTTATACATTCCTGTGTTGATGGACATTTAGGTTGCTTCCATGTCTTGGCTATTGTAAATAGTGTTGCTACGACCATTGGGCTGCATGTAGCTTTTTGAATTAGAGTTTTCATCTTTTCCAGGTATATGCCCAGGAGTGGGATTGCTGGATCATATGGTAGTTCTATTTTTAGTTTATTAAGGAAAAATCTCCATACTGTTCTCCATGTTCTTTTTTAAGATTGTTTTGGCTACTTGGGGTCTTCTGTGTTTCCATATAAATTTTAGAATAGTTTGTTCTAATTCTGTGGAAAATGTCATTGGTATTTTGATAGTGATTGCATTGAATATTTAGATTACCTCGGGTAGTATGATCTTTTTGACAATATTAATTCTATTAATTCTTCCATTCCATGAGCATTGTATATCTTTCTATCTGTTTGTGTCATCTTCAATCTCTTTCATCAAAGTCTTATAATTTTCTGAGTACAGGTGTTTTACCACCTTGATTAGATTTAGCCCCAGGTATTTTAATCTTTTTGATGTGATTGTTTATTGGGAGTTATTGATTACTGATTCAATTTTATTACTGCTAATTGGCCTGTTCATATCTTCTATTTCTTCCTGATTCAGTCTTGAGAGATTGTACATGTCTAGGAATTTATACACTTCTTCTAGGTTGTCCATTTTATTTATTTATTAAAAAATTTATTGTATATTGGAGTGTAGTTGATTAACAATGTTGTGTTAGTTTCCAGTGTACAGCAAAGTGATTCAGTTATACATATACATGTATCTATTTTCTTTTTCAAATTCTTTTCCCATTTAGGTTATTACAGAGTATTGAGCAGAGTTCCCTGTGCTATACAGTAGGTCCTTGTTGGTTATACATTTTAAATATAGCAGTGTGTACATGTCAATCCCAAACTCCCAATCTAACCCTCCCCCGCCAGCCTTCCCCCCTGGTATAGGCTGTCCATTTTATTGGTGCATAATTGTCCATAGGTATCTCTTATGATCTTTTGCATTTCTGTGGTGTTGGCTGTAACCTCTCCTTTTTCATTTCTGATTTTATTGGTTTGGGCCTTCTCTTTTTTTCTTGATGAGTCTGGCTAAAGATTTACCAATTTTATCATTTCAAAGAATAAGGTCATAAGTTCATTGATCTTTTCTATTTTTTTTTTAGTCTCCATGGCATTTATTTCTGTTCTGATCTATATTATTTCTTTCCTTCTATTACCTTTGGGATTTTTTCTCTTCTTTTTCTACTTTCTTTAGGCATAAGGTGACGTTGATTGAGATTTTTCTTGTTTCTTGAGGTTAGCTTGCATCACTATAAATTTCCCTCTTAGAACTGCTTTTGCTGCATCCCACCATAGATTCTGGATCATTGTGTTTCTATTTGCATTTGTCTCCTAGTTTTATTTGATTTCCTCTTGAATTCTTCAGTGACTCATTGGTTGTTTAGTAGCATATTGTTTAGCTTCCATGTGTTTGGGTTTTTTTGCAGGTTTTTTTCCTTGTAGTTGACTTCTAGTTTCATATTGTTGTGGTTGGAAACGATGCTTGATATGACTTCAGTCTTCTTAAATCTACTATGACTTGTTTTGTGGCCCAGCGTGTGATCTATCCTGTAGAATTTTCCATGTGCACTTGAAAAGAATGTGTATTCTGCTACTTTTGGATGGAACTTCTATATACCTACTAAGTCCATTTGGACTAATGTGTCATTTAAGGCCAGTGTTTCATTGATTTTCTATCTGGATGATCTGTCCATTGATGTAAGTGGGGTGTTAAAGTCCCCTAACATTACTGTGTTACTGTCAATTTCTCCCTTTATGGCTGTTAGCATTTGCCTTGTGTATTTAGTTGCTCCTATGTTGGCTGCATACATATTTATAATTTTTATATCTTCTTGGATTGACCCTTTGATCATTATGTAATGTCCTTCTTTGTCTCTAGTTCTGGAGCTAGTGTTGGAAGGCTAATGGGTGGGGCTGGGATCCAGAGGGTCCAGGGCCTGGTGTTCACCCACTAGCAGATGAGGCCGGGTCCTGGGGCTAGTGCCGGCCCACCTGTGGGTGGAACCAGGTCCCAGTGTGTTGGAGTTGATGTTGGCCTGCAGGTGGATGGGGCTGGGTCCTGGTGTGGCTGGGAGCTCAGTACAACAGCCAGCCTACTGGTGGGTGGGTCCATGTAACTGCCCAGCTAGCTGTCTGGCCTGGAATGTCCCAGGACTGGTGCTGATTGGCTGGTGGGTGGGGCCAGGTCCAGGCAAGTAATAAATTAAAGGGAAGGTTCCAACATGGCGTTTACCAGCACCAATATACCTGTGATAGGATGAGCTCCAAGAAATGGCTGCTGGCAGCTTGATGTCCCCATGATGAGTTTCAATTGCCTCCTGTCTCTCTGAGAGGCTCTGCAAATCAGCTCTTGGTTTGACCCAGGCTCCTTTCAAATTACTGCTTCTGTCCTGGGTCTTGGAGTGTGTGAGATTTTGTGCATACCCTTTAAAAGTGGAGCCTCTATTTTTCACAGTCCTCTGGCTCTCCCAAAAGTAAGTTCCACCGGCCTTCAAAGCCAAATGTTCTGGAGTCTTATCTTTCTGGTCAGTACCCAAGGTTGGGGAGCCCAACGTAGGGCTCAGACCTGTTGCTCTTTGGGGAGAACCTCTACAATTGTAATTATCCTTCCATTTGTTGCTCATCCACCCAGGGATGGGTCTTGAATACACTGCAACTCCACCCCTCCTACCTGCCTCATTGTGGTTCCCTATTTATACCTTCAGCTGTAGAATATCCTTTCTTTTAGTCTTCAGGTCATTATCATGGATAGATCCTCCATAATAGTTTCAATTTTGTTGTGCCCATGGGAGGAGGTGAGCTCAGGGTCTTCCTACTCCACCATCTTGGCCCTTGACAATTTTTTTTTGGCCCTTGAAAATGTTGTGGCAGAAGGAACTCCATGGCTAGTGATGAAAGATCAGCCTTTATATGTATTATTTTCCCCTATATGTAAAGCATCATTTCTCTCTGGCTGCTTTCAATAATTTTTCTGTCTTTAGACTGACATGGGCTTAATTTCCAAAATATACAAACAGGTCGTACAATTCAATATTGAAAAAACAAACAACCCAATCAAAAAATGGGCAGAAGATCTAAATATACATTTCTCCAGGAAGACATACAGATGGCCAAAAGGCACATGAAAACATGCTCAGCATCCCTAATTATTAGAGAAATGCAAATCAAAACTGCAATGAGGTATCACCTCATATCAGTCGGAAGGGCCATCATCAAAAAGTCTACAAATAGGGGCTTCCCTGGTGGCACAGTGGTTGAGAGTCCGCCTGCTGATGCAGGGGACACGGGTTCGTGCCTCGGTCCAGGAAGATCCCACATGCCGTGGAGCAGCTGGGCCCTTGAGCCATGGCCGCTGGGCCTGTGCATCCGGAGTCTGTGCTCCGCAACGGGAGAGGCCACAGCAGTGAGAGGCCCGTGTACCGCAAAAAAAAAAAAAAAAAAAAAAAAAAAAAAGTCTACAAATAATAAATGCTGGAGAGGGTGTGGAGAAAAGAGAACCCTCCTACACTGTTGATGGGAATGTAAATTGGTGCAGCCACCATGGAGAACAGTATTGAGATTCCTTAAAAAACTAAAAATAGAGTTGCCATGTGATCCAGCAATCCCAATCCTCAGCATATATCCGGAAAAGATGAAAACTCCAATTTAAATAGATACATGCACCCCAATGGTCATAGCAGCACTATTTACAATAGCCAAGATACGGAAGCAACTTAAGTATCTACTGACAGATGAGTGGATAAAGTAAATGTGAGATACACACACACACACACACACACACACACACACACACACAGGAATATTACTCAGCCATAAAAAAATTTGCAGAATGAAATTCTGCAATTTGCAGCAACATGGATGGACCTAGAGAATATTATGCTTAGTGAAATAAGTCAGACAGAGAAAGACAAATATCATATGATATCACTTACATGTGGAATCTAAAAAATGATGCAAATGAACTTATTTACAAAACAGAAACAGACTCACAGACATAGAAAACAAGTTTATGGCTACCAAAGGGGAAACGGGGGGCATAAATTAGGAGTTTTGGATTAACAGATACACACTGTGGGCATATGTTTCTGCCAAATTTGGGAATATTTATTTAAGTTATTAAATATAAATATTATATATTATTTCTTTGAGTACTTTTGCAGCCTTACCCTCTTTCGCCTCTCCTTCTGAGACTCTGATTGGCACAAATATTAGATCTTTTGTTATAGTTCCACTGATCCCTGTTCATTTTTCAATCTATTTTCTCTTTGTTATTCAGATTAGATAATTTCTATTGTTCTTTCTCCAAGTTCACTGATTATTTTCTCTGTTGTCTCCAATCTGCAGTTTAACCCATCTTTTGTGTATTTTATTTCAGTTATTGTATCTTTTAGTTCTTAATTTCCATTTGTTCTTTTGTATATCATATCTCTTTGTAAGACTTTCTATTTTTAATTTGTATCAAGAATGTTCAGCAAATTCCCTGGCTGTCCAGTGGTTAGGACCTGGTGCTTTCACTGCACAAGCCATACAGCACAGCCCAAAAAAAGAATGTTCAGAATTGTTTGTCAAAGCATTCCTCTCTCATGGCTGCTCTGAAATCCTTATCAGGTAATTCAGTCATTTGTGTTACAGTGATTTGATTTTCTATGGATAACACAAATCTATTGATTTTCTTTCCTCAGTCAGTTTGAGATCTCAGTTTGATATCTTTCTGGTTCTTGGTATGATGAGGGATTTTCAATTCAAACCTTAATATTTCGGGTATTATTTTATGAGACTCTGGATCTCATTTAAATTTTGTGTTTTAGCAGGTCTTTTCTGACACCACTCTGGTGGGTGAAGGAGGATGCTGTCTCGTTACTGCCAAGTGGGAGTAGAAGTCCTAACTCCCAATGTGCCCTTGTCTGACACTTCCACAGCAGGAGCAGGTGGCATACCTTCTTACAGTCTGGCAATGGTAGAAGTCTAGGTTCTTCATTTGGCCTTTGCTGGTAGGGGTAAGAGTGGGCTACAGTTTTTCTCTAGTGTTTGGCTGGAATAGAGTAGTTATTATCTAAAAGATTTCTGTATTACTAGGTTGTTCCTTCTGCGTACTTTGGCTAGAGAGAGCAGGCTTTTCTTGGTCTGCACCTGTTGGTGTTTCTGGGCTGCCAGCTTGTCCTGCACACAGTCTGGGATATATAAGGCACAAAGAAAACCCAGGGAACTCACTACTGCAGCATTCCTTGGATCCCAAGGCCCTTAGGCAATCTGTCACCTTCTGTTCACCTTCTAGAGTATCTTGTGCTTGTTTTATATATAATATCCTGAGCTTTTACTTTTATTTAGCAGGAGGAATAGGGAAAAGTATATCTATTCCATCTTCCCAGAAGCAGAAATCTAGTTGGTTCTTTTGAACATGCTAATTTGACCATATCACTCTGCAGCTTAAAACATCTCAATGGCTCCAATTACCTACAGGATCAAATCCCAAAACAGAAACCTCACTGAGGAGGAGAGACTGTGTCACATACACTTCTACATTCCCAAAGTCCAGCATGGCTCTTATAAGTAATAGTCACTCTGAATGCCTAAGGATTAAAGAATTTGGGCTTAAGTTAATGCATTTCCCATACCAGTATATGTTCTGGTGAATTATACACTTTCTTAAAGACTATTCCATAGCCAAAAGTATGATGTACTTGCATAGACGTTTTTGCCCTGAGTCAAAGCATTGAGAGAACTGTCAAAGCTAGAACCACACATACCTTCTACAGGCAACCGCCGCCGTATGGCCAGGCGTTCCATTTTCCTCTGTGTCTCTGCCAGACTGAAAAGGACCCCATATACATATTGACGAGCTGACCGGAACAGGAGAGCAGCTGGAGGCAGCTCCATGTTACACTCATCCTCAATACATACAGGGATCTTAATCTCACCCTAATGAGAAAATGGTACAGGAGAAAGGAGAAAATGAGTTACCCCAAGGTTTGGAATTGAGCTGAGAAGAAACAGTAATGAACTGTAGCCTCGCTATTAAATTTTCTACTTGTATTTAGACAGAATTTCAGACTAAAAAAAGTTGTAACAAGCCAAACTGACCATAGGCAGCTTAAAAGCTAAATTCCATTTTTAAAGTCTCTGCTATGACTATCTACAGCTGACTAAATGGAGAAAATTCATCTTAGACATTTTGCTGAGGGATAGATTTGTATGGTAAGACTGGAGGAAGGGAATAGCTCTGGAGAAGTAGATGGAGAGGTAAAGAACAAGGGCATAATGCCTCTTCTTAGAGTGTGTCCATCCCTAGACCAGAGTCCACAAACATGGTGCATTATCTTCTTCAAAATCTCACAATTATACTTCTCTTCTAGGCCTCATTTACTGCACAGTCCCATCTTTTGCTGGTCTCACCTCACTAGAGACCCTTGATACAATGAGGGGCCCCAGCACACTTGATCTCCTTTCAGATACAATCATCAGAATTTTCTCTGGTAACTTACAGTCCTAGGAAGTGTGAAGTACAGTGTTAAGAGCAGGGAGGTAGGTGTTGATGTGTTCTCTCACCTTAGTGAGGACATGGTAGATATATGGGTACATAAGACCCCTTCGATGTCTGTGTTCAGCAACCCGCAAGACTTCTGGAGCTACTGGAGGTAAGGGTGGAATGGTGATGTCCATATGGTTCCTCGTAGACATAGACAGCAGAGATGGGATGTGGGGCTCACCATCACCCAGGCTGGCATCTGAAACTCCAGCATCGATAGGCTGTACCCAAGACCCTCTGTCACCATTTGGATCCTCCCATCCAGGCTGCTGCTGAAGTGTTTCTGTGATGTGACTAAAAGGTTTTAAAAGATAGTGTAGAAGAGAGAAGGGGGGTTGATAATGACATTCCAACTCAAGATGCCTGTTCTGATTCCAAGGAATCTTAACAAACCCTTTGGAAGCCAGGATACTGGGTTAGCACTGGACCTGATACCTTTCTTCTCAGTGGCCATCACTATCTTCCTGGCTTTTTTCATCTGATATAAACCAAAGCAATCAAAAGTCATGGGAACTGGGCTTCCCTGGTGGCACAGTGGTTAAGAATCCGCCTGCCAATGCAGGGAACACAGGTTCAAGCCCTGGTCCAGGAAGATCCCACATGCCGCGGAGCAACTAAGCCCGTGTGCCACAACTACTGAGCCTGTGCTCTAGAGCCCGCGAGCCACAACTACTGAGCCCATGTGCCACAGCTACTGAAGCCCGTGTGCCTAGAGCCCATGCTCTGCAACAAGAGAAGCCACCGCAATAAGAAGCCCGCTCACTGCAACAAAGAGTAGCCCCCACTCGCCACAACTAGAGAAAGCCCACACGCAGCAACAAAGACCCAACAGAGCCAAAATTTTTTTTAAAAGTCATGGGAACCATTCTGAATCCTTTATACCTTATAAGAGGCCATGTTTAGAGTCTGCTCATGTTCTAAGGAAATAACTACAATTTAAAATCTCAGAAACTTCCCTGGTTATCCAGTGAGTAAGATTCCATGCTCCCAATACCGGGGGCCCATATTCAGTCCCTGGTTGGGGAACTAGATCCCGCATGCATGCTGCAACTAAGAGCCTGCATGCCGCAACTAAGGAGCTCGCATGCCGCGACTAAGACCCAGTGCAGCCAAAATAAATGAATGAATAAATAAATATAAAAGCAAACAAACAAACAAAAACCCAAAAAACCCTCAAATCAGCTCTGTCTCCCAGGAATAATCTGCTTGGAGTAATAATCTAAGAACAAATGAGCTTATATAAAATCTCACTGTTTTAATCCTCAGAACCCTGTCTTAGTTACCAAGCAATATAACTGCATACTCAACTGTTCCAATACCTCAACTCTATAAAGTCTTTCAAGTTTTTTTTCCATTCAACCTACTCCCCTTCACAAATTTAGAGATGATAGACATGATACATAGCACACCCCTACCAGGGCTTCCCTAACCAGCTGCTATGCTGCCTTCTACCTCAGTGGCCTGGGTATCTGAAAATTACCACTTGTACAGGGTCCAGATGAGCATGAAGTAGCCAAGCATAGAGAGAATTTTCCTACTTCACTTAAGAGCAAAGAGTCACAGAGAAAAGCCAGGAACATACACTTTCCCACATTCCCTACCTAGGTTACCGCAAAAGAATACAGATGCTTCAGAATTCTGTTCCCTGGGGTGCCTGTACAGATACTTACTCAGAGCTGGCTCCATTTGGCTCATCAGCATCAGAGGAAGAGGAGTGGGAAGAGTCTGGTCCCAAAGGAGGTGAGGCTTTGGAAGTCAGGTAATTGGGAAACTGGGATGCAGAGGAATCATAAGAGACAGCCCAACTGGCAAAGGGGCTGTCCTGCAGCATGGGATCCTCAGAAAAAGCATGGGATTCCCCCAAAGCATGGGGGGAGAAGAGAAGAGAGGAGTTGGGTCCCACTGGGAATGGTGGTGGATATTTCATTTTCTGGGGCACGTGGTGAGAAAACTAAAGGACAAAACAGACAGAAAAGCTCTTTATTTAACATTTTACCAGGCTCCAAGATGGTTTCCCCAGAAGTTGTGACATAGTGGATGATGCCAGTAGCTGGAACTGTTTGGATACAAAGAACCTACTGAGAATAACAAGAAATAATTCTAACAGTGATGTATGGACAGAATCCTCCAAAGGCAGGACAATGGACAAATCTATGTCTCCTAGAACCATTCTTCCAACATTATCTAATTTACCTTCACAATGCCCTAGTGGTTACTGATTTGGATGTTTTCTTTACAGAGTCTGCCAGCCTCAAGTTGAGAACATGACATTCTGATAGTACTGACATTCTGATAATACTGAATCACCCTAACTCCTTAACTCAGATTATAAAAATCGGGAAGCAACCCAAGTCTAATGCTATCAAATGGTGTCAAGCTTCTTAAAAGATATTTACCATTGGCTTTCCAGCAGAGATAGTGCCCATTTGATTTCGTGGAATGGGAGGATTTCCAAGTCGATTATTCCGAAAACCTGAAGCAAAGAGAAAGGGCTATCCTTTAGTCAATCCTAATAACTGTACCCTGTTATATTCTGCTAATCTCAAAACACCTGAGAAATTATTATTAATAAATAAGTTAACAATTTATTGAAGAGCTACTATGTGCCATGCCAAGAACCTTACATAAATTATTTCTTCTGATAACAACCCTATTAAGGAGGTATCCTGAGCCACATTTCATACAGATGTGACTTGCAAAGATCACACAGCTAGTACATAGCAGAGGTAGAATTCAAACTCAGGCCTGATCCCACAGACAGGGCAATTTTACATATACCAGGCCACAACGGAGATTAGCACCAGAAGAAGCCCAAGCTAAGGAAATAGCATTGGATCCCATCTATAAATTCAGGAAATGAGGGCCCTGTTTCATGTCATCTCTCTTATTACATGGAAATCAAAAGGATGTCTATCAAATAGGAAAGACTTCTAGAAGGGTGCAATACAAATAAGTGATTCCACTCTGTCCCAGGAGTTCCTGAGGGACTAACTCAGTTTCCTCTATAGACAGAGCAGCTCGGGGTCAAATGGAAGCCTTACCTAGAAAGGAGGAGGGACCCACTGGCAGCGAAGAGAGTTTGGTTGTGACTGAATAGTACTCAACTGCTTTCTTGAATCGTTCTATTTTATCTTCTGTCCTGGACTGGATGTTGGAACATCAAATGTTCAGAAGAAGAAATAACATGAGAGTGTCTTTGTCATGCAATTTATAATTTGAGAGTCAAAACAGTAGCAGAAATCAAATGTTTAAAGAAACCCAAGGGAGCAATTTTTCATGCTGCAGAAAAGTTTAGGTAGGGAGAGAGCATTATAGAACATAAAAGATGGAATACTTAAAAAAATTAAGTTTAAAAATAAATAAAGTTTACTTACATTTTGTGCTATTCTAAAATGGTCACATGATCATTAGAAAAAATACATAAAGATAGGAGAAAAAAACTACACAGTACCATCACCCAAAGATATTTTGGTGTGCTTCCTTCCACTAATTTTTTTTTTTTGGCTGTGTTGGGTCTTCATTGCTGCGTGCAGGCTTTCTCTAGTTGCAGCGAGCAGGGGCTACTCTTTGTTGCAGTGAGCAGGCTTCTCATTGCAGTGGCTTCTCTTGTGCGGAGCTCAGGCTGTAGGAGCACGGGCTTCAGTAGTTGTGGCACGCGGACTCAGTAGTTGTGGCTCTCTGGCTCTAGAGTGCAGGCTCAGTAGTTGTGGCGCGTGGGCTTACTTGCTCCGCAACATGTGGGATCTTCCTGGACCAGGGCTCGAACCCGTGTCCCCTGCATTGGCAGGCGGATTCTTAACCACTGCACCACCAGGGAAGCCCTCCACTAAGTTTTAAAATACATTTTTTTGTTGAAGTATGGCTAGTCTATTTTTTTTTTTTTTTTTTTTGCGGTACGCGGGCCTCTCACTGTTGTGGCCTCTCCCGTTGTGGAGCACAGGCTCCGGATGCGCAGGCTTAGCGGCCATGGCTCACGGGCCCAGCCGCTCCGCGGCATGTGGGATCTTCCCGGACCGGGGCACGAACCCGCGTCCCCTGCATCGGCAGGCGGACTCTCAACCACTGCGCCACCAGGGAAGCCCTGGCTAGTCTATTTTAATACACATATTTTTTCTATAGTTGATACCGTACTCTGTGTACAATTTCATATCTTGCTTTCATTACACTACAAGATAATTTTGAATGGCTGAATATTTTATCATTATACATATATCATAAATTATTTAACTACTTCTCTAATACCTGACATTTAGGTTATTTCTCACATTTGGCTATTATAACTTACACAGAAAAGAACATATATGCACGTATAAGTTTTTCTGGATTTCAGATTATGTCCATATGAAAATGTCCCCAAAGTGGAATTATTGGTTCAAAAGGTATGAATATTACAACCAGAACCTCTTAAACATATACAAAATCCACAATGTGAAATCACTATATATCCACCAGAATGGCTAAAATTAAAGACTATAAATATCTAGCACTGGCAAGGATATAGAGTGACTGGAATCCCAATACACTGCTTGTAAGAATGTATATTGGTAGAGTTGAGAAAACAGTCTGGCAGTTTCTTATAATGTTAAACATATATTTGCCATATGGCACAGCAATCCTACTCCTAAGTATTTATCCAGGAGAAATGAGTACATATGTCCACCAAAAAATATGAACAAGAATACTAACAACAGCTTTATTTAGTAGCTCCAAACTGGAAATAACTCAAATGTATATCAACAGAAGAGTGGATAAGTTATGGCATATTCATATGATAAAAAACTGTGCAGTAATAAAGAACAAAGGACTGATATATGCAACAACATGGACTAATCTCAGACATAATAATGAATGAAAGAAGAGACACACAAAAGAGTAAATATAAAGTTCAAGTAGAAGCGAAACTTATCTATGGTGATAGAAAATACCGTTTACCTCTGCGGGGTTGGGGCTGATTGAGAAGGGGCTTTTCCTTATTAAGCGTTTTCCAATGTAATTTTCAAATCCTCTTGAATATAACTTATGAACTTCATATTATTTCATCAAATAGAATATAAGATTAAAGTCATTTCTAATTTCTCATTATAAATAATGCTCTGATGAGCATATTTTTACATAATTTTCTTGGGTTATTTCATAGGGCATATTCTTAGAAGTGGAATTACTAGGTCAAAGGATATGGTCATTTTCATAGACTCTTGACACATGATACTAAATCTCTTTCCAAAGCAGATGTCTCAAGTTATACTCTCATCATCAGTGCATGAGAGTGCCCAATTCACCCTATAGCCTCAGTGTTGAATATTTTCTACAAAAAATCATCTCCTAACTATAACACTTATTTTTTATAGGAAAATTAAAAGATATAATAAAAAAGAAAAATTTAAACAGTTATAATCTTATCTCTCAGAGTTTGTAATTGTTAACACTCTAAGATCTACACAGCATTCCAGATCTCTTTACTTGCCTGCATGCAGGCACACAAATACAGATATCAAGATCTCCAGGTCCTCCAGCCTCACTTAGAAACAAAATATCACTCTCCTTTTTCAAAAATTGGACATAATTGTTTGAAAAAGGGTTTCAAATCTAAAGAATGTTTGCAAATTACTGACTTACAGAATGACATGTAAATAACATTCCATTGCATCAAGGTTCCATTATTTATATATTCATTATTATTTCCCTATTATATTTAATAACACATAATAATAACTAAAAACAATCTCCTAAGACATACAAGCCATATACAGAATCTTCCTTAATATCTCTACCTCTGTACCCACTCCCCTCCCCAAAAGTGACCACTGTTACCAGTTTGGTATATGTCCTGTCATAACTTTTGCTGTGTTTACACACACACATATATATGTACACCAATATGGTTTTGCTTTTTTCACATAAGTGGAATCTTATCATATTGTTTTTCAAATTGCTTTTTGCACTTAACAGTATGTCTTATAAACTATTATATGTCAGTGAGTATAGATCTATGGCCCAATACCCTGAAATACTGAATTATGTGTACTTCCCTCAGTGTACCACTCTGTTCTGTGCCCTGAAAGGCAAACATTTACTCTTCCTTAAAGAGGCACCAATTCTATGAAATCTCTCCTTCTGTGAAAACTTTACTGTGTTTTTTTTCTTTGTTGTACTTATTTATTTGCTTCTACCTCCCCATTTAACCTCAAGTTCTCTGAGGACAAAGAATGGTTTATTCACATTTATATCCTACTGTCTAACATGGGACCTTATCTACAGAAGTTCATTCAGTATTTTATATATGATCATATTTAATTAAGTCCTGCCCTTTTCTTTTAAAGATCCACAGAGGCCAGAAGTAGCAGAGTAGAACCCCATACTTTGACACTATTACCTAGCAGTTTTTGTATGTTTGTTAAAAGAGCTCTCATAATTCTATAACTGTTAAAAATGTTTGTGAAAATTATACAACAAAGAAAAATGTCTTAAAACATAATGTTAAGTGAAAAAAGCAGGCTAAAAATGACTACACTGAGATGACTACCACATCAAAACATACATATAAAGAGGACTAGGAAATACTGTGAAACATTTAGGGTGGAATTAGAAGCAAAGTCTCTATTAAAAAATTTTGTTTTGTTTTGTTTAGTGAAAAGTGGATTCTTGTTATTAAGAATAGTCATTATCCAAGTTCCAAAACTCATGAAGCTACAAAGGGAAGCAAAAGCTATAACATTAAAAATATTCACCACTCAATTGAGCACTTACAAAACTTTTCCTACATTTATATACAATGGAATATTATTCAGTCTTAAAAGAGAAGGAAATTCTGATACATGCTACAACATGGAAGAACCTTGAGGACATTATGCTAAGTGAAATAAGCCTGTTGCAAAAATATATATTGTATAATTCCACTTATATGAAGTATGTAAAGTAGTCAAAATCAGAGGCCAAAAGTAGAATGGTGGTTGCCAGGGGCTGGGAGGAAGGAGAGAATGGGGAGTTATCATTTAATGGGTACAGTTTCAGTTTTACAAGATAAAAAGAGTTATGGGGATGAATGATGGTGATGGTTGCACAATATTATGAATGTAATTAATACCACTCAACTGTATATTTATAATGGTTAAGATGGTAAATTTTACGTGTATTTTACCACAATAAAAAATTGGAAGGAAAATTTATTCTCCATCTAAACAGTATCCCCTACTTAACACTAGGATCTCTCCCTACCCAACATGTCAATTTCTCTTTTTGTGAGTCACTCTCTTCCTAATCATCTCATGAAAACAGCTGAGAGTGCAATGCAAAGTAACAAAGTGAATGAGCAAATCTGTCATAAAGGTCAGGACTTCCTATAGTCAAGGGACATGATAGAGGACTGCTCACATCATAGTAGAAGCCACAGACCAATGAGGATCTGTTGCAGTTAGTGTTCATCAGTGGTGGAAGAGAGAATTATGAAAGATGATGGCAGGCAAGACACTTGAAAAGAGAATGATTTGAATATCAACAGAATGTAAGCCTTTTGGGAAAATAAAGCCCAAGTATACTTTTTATTAAAAAAAAACACAAAACACTCTTTATGATTGTGCCAGAAAGTTAAATGTGAACTAGTGGGTGTTAGACAGGGCTATCACAAAATTTTGTTAGGAAAACTTAATGCCCCCAAAATCAAACACTGATTTCATTTTTTATTCATTTAAAAACATCTATAGAGAGGTTTCCATTCTGGATAAGATGGGGTAAGTACCCTCCAATTTGTTCCCACTGAAGGTAGTTACAGAAACCAGGAGCCACTATTTGAAGACTCTGGGAAGAAGACCAGAATTCGAAGTACCACCAAACCAAGGGTGATTTTAGCATTTCTTTTTTCTCCAATGTCCCCTGGTGTGGACACAATGCAGCCTGAAATCTGGAAGCGTCCACTGATGTGGAGAGAGCTCCAGGAGAAACCCTAGTCCAGTTCTGGCTTGAAGAGTGGGAAAAGGGTCTCTGAAAACTCAAGAAAATGTATGGAAATACCCCCATTTTTCTTTTCCTTTTTTCTGTTCTCATGTGTGCCAGCCTGAAGCAAACCTGTGGTGGCAGCAGTGGCAATAGGGGAATAGCGGGAAGCTCAATCTCTGAATGAGGAAACTTCCTCTCTGATCAGAGAAGCAGTGGTCTCAGTAGGGTGGAGTGAGCCTTCAATGCTTTTTCTCTGTCCTCCTGCTGCTTGGCCCTAGATGCTGAAAAAGGGTGGCCCGATGAACTGGGAAGTACTGAAGGGATTGCAAAGAGGGAGCAGCACATGTGTGGATCTGACACTTAAAACAGCAGACCACAGACTCTGAGAACTGAACAGATAAACCACTGCCCAAGTCCCAGACTGGCAACTGGGTGGCGTTCATGGGACTGATCCAAATAGGTTTGCAAAGGCTTTGAAAACTGCACTGACATTGAAACCAAGGCCCACAGTAGGATGGTGAGAACTTGTGGTCTGAACTTAAATGGGTCAATTGCCTCTTAAAACAAAACTGTCAACATTCCCGACTATACTGAAATAAGACTAGGAACCTCAAAACATAATATTCAAAATGTCCAATCCAAATTTACTTGGCCTGGGCATAACCAGGAAAATCTTAAATTGCATGGAAATAATCAATATATGCCTACACTGAGATGACACACACGTTGAACTTATCTGACAAAGACATTATGCAGCTTTATAAAAATGCTTGAAGGTAGGAGAAACACTTTTGAAACAGAAAGATAGATAATCTCAGCAAAAATAAGTAGACCTTAGGACCTTTCTCCTAGATCACACTTTTTCTCTATTCACTTTAATTCTCAACTCTACTTTAAAAAAATATATACGTAGTAGGTGATATTTAGCAGACATAAAATCAAAATCAATTCGACCTAAATGTCAGGACGCTGAAAAAGACTGTCATTCCACTGTTTAAATTCTGTAATTGCTAAGCATAAAATTTTGCTTGTGTTTATCCTCACTGCTTCTCTTTTACCCAGAGAAAAACATTCTTTGAGTAGGTTTAAAATAAGAATAAATAATTTAAAACTAAAAAAAATAAGAAAATCTCAGCAAAGAAAGATAATACATAAAGAAGAGCCAAATGAAAAGAAACGAAATTGAGTTATTTGTAGTGAGGTGGATGGACCTAGAGTCTGTCATACAGAGTGAAGTAAATCAGAAAGAGAAAAACAAATACCGTATGCTAACACATATATATGGAATCTAAAAAACAAAATATGTCATGAAGAACCTAGGGGTAAGATGGGAATAAAGACACAGACCTACTAGAGAATGGACTTGAGGATATGGGGAGGGGGAAGGGTAAGCTGTGACAAAGTGAGAGAGTGGCATGGACATATATACACTACCAAATGTAAAATAGATAGCTAGTGGGAAACAGCCGCATAGCACAGGGAGAACAGCTCGGTGCTTTGTGACCACCTAGAGGGGTGGGATAGGGAGGGTGGGAGGGAGGGAGATGCAAGAGGGAAGCGATATGGGAACATATGTATATGTATAGCTGATTCACTTTGTTATAAAGCAGAAACTAACACACCATTGTAAAGAAATTATACTCCAATAAAGATGTTAAAAAAAAAAAGAAGAACCAAACGGAAACTTTAGAATTTAAAATACAATACTCGTACTGTATAACACAGGGAACTCTGCTCAATGTTATGTAACAACCTAAATGGGAAAAGAATTTGAAAAAGAATAGCTACATGTATATGTATAACTGAATCACTTTACTGTACACCTGAAACTAATGCAACATTGTTAGTCACCTCTACTCCAATATAAAATAAAGAGTTAAAAAAATAAAAATAAAAAAACTATACTCCACTATAAAATAAAAATTAAAACACAAAACAAAAAGAAACAAACTCAGGGACTTCCGTGGTGGTCCAGTGGTTAAGGGGACATGGGTTCAATCCCTGTTGGGGAACTAAGATCCCACACATGCTGTGGGGCAGCTAAGCCCACGCGCTGCAACTACTGAGCCCACACACCACAACTAGAGAGAAGCCCGCACACCACAACTAAGACCCAACACAGCCAAAAATAAAATAAATAATTTTTTTAAAAAAATAAATAACCTGAAAAAAAATACAATAGTCAGAATTAAAAAAAAAAAACCTCATTGGATGGGTTCTACAGCAGAAAAGAGATGACCAACTTCAATAAGTGGTGCTGGGAAAACTGGACAGCTACATGTAAAAGAATGAAGTTAGAACACTCCCTAACACCATACACAAAAATAAACTCAAAATGGATTAAAGACCTAAATGTAAGATAGGATACTAAAAAACTCTTAGAGGAAAACACAGGCAGAACACTCTCTGACATAAATTGCAGCCATCTTTTTTGATCCACCTCCTGAAGTAATGAAAATAAAAACCAAAATGGGACCTAATGAAACTTAAAAGCTTTTGCACAGCAAAGGAAACCATAAACAAAACAAAAAATAACCCACAGAATGGGAGAAAATATTTGCAAAAGAAGCGACCAACAAGGGATTAATCTCCAAAGTATACTGTGTTGGCAAAAAGTTTGCTCGGGTTTTTCTGTAACATCTTACGGAAAAACCTGAGTGAACTTTTTGCCAACCCAATACAAGCAGCACATGCAGCTCAATATCAGAAAACAAACAACCAGTCAAAAAATGGGTGGAAGATCTAAATAGACATTTCTCCAAAGAAGACATACAGATGGCCAAAAAGCACGTTAAAAAATGCTCAACATCACTAATTATCAGAGAAATGCAAATCAAAACTACAATGAGGTATCACCTCACACTGGTCAGAATGGTCATCATCAAAAAATCTACAAATAATAAATGCTGGAGAGGGTGTGGAGGAAAAGGAACCCTCCTACACTGTTGGTGGGGATGTAAATTGGTACAACCATTATGGAGAACAGTATGGAGGTTCCTTCAAAAACTAAAAATAGAACTACCATATGATCCAGTAATCCCACTCCTGGGCATATATCCAGAGAAAACCATAATTCAAAAAGATACATGCACCCCAATGTTCACTGCAGCACTATTTACAATAGCTAAGACATGAAAGCAACCTAAATGTCCATCGGCAGAGGAATGGATAAAGAAGATGTGGCACATATATTCAATGGAATATTACTCAGCCATAAAAAAGAATGAAATAATGCCATTTGCAGCAACATGGATGGACCTAGAGATTATCATACTAAGTGAAGTAAGACAGAGAAAGACAAATATCATATGATATTGTTTACATGTGGAATCTAAAAAAATGGTACAAATGAACTTATTTAAAAAACAGAAACCAAGTCACAGATGTAGAAAAACTTATTGTTACCAAAGGTGAAAGGCAGGGAGGGATAAATTAGGAGATTGGGACTGACATATACACACTAATATATATAAAATAGATAATTAATAAGGACCTACTGTATAGCACAGGGAACTCTACTCAATACTCTGTAATGGTTTATATGGGAAAAGAATCTAAAAAAGTGTGGATATATGTATATGTATTACTGATTCAGTTTGCTGTACACCTGAAACTAACACAACATTGTAAAGCAACTATACTCCAATAAAAAAAAATTTAAAGAAAAAGAAAAGAGATGGCCAAGGAAAGAATCAACAAAGTTAATGATGAATCCATAGAAATTATCCAGTGTGAAAAACAGAGAGGAAAATAATTTTTTAAAAAACAGAGTCTCAAGTATCTATGGGGTAATAACAAAAGGTCAAACACTGGTGCCATTGTAGTCACAGGAGGAAAGGAGAATGTGGAACAGAAAATCTGTTTGAATAATAATAGCTGAAAACTTCTCAAATTTAGTGAAAGATATACTTAGAAATTAAAGATGCTCAGCAAACCCTAAACAAGATAAATTCAAAGAAATCCATGCCTGATACATCACTGGAAAATTCTACCAAACAATTAAAGAAGAAAAACACCAATTCTACACAATCTCTTCCAAAAAATGGAAGAGGAAGGAATACTTGCCAATACATTTTATGAGTCCTGCATTACCCTGATATCAAAATCAAACAAAGAAAACACACACACATAAAAACTACAGTCCAATATTCCTCATGAAAATACATATAAAAATACTCAATGAAATACTAGTAATTTATATCCAACAATGTAAAAAAAGAATAATACATTTTTGCCATATCTTGGGAATGCAAGGATGGCTCAATATTCAAAAATCAATGGACTAAAGAAGAAAAAGCACATGATCCTATCAATAGACATACAAAAATACATTTGACAAAATACAGCATCCATTAATGATAAGAACTTTCAGTAAACTAGGAATAGAAGAGATCTTCCTCAACCTAATAACATGCATCTACAAAACCTATCATTATACTTAATGCTGACTGAATGCTTTCCCCAAATATCAGGAACAAGACAAGGATATCCTCTCTCAGTAGTCCTATTCAACACTGTTTAGAAATCCTAGATAGTGCAGTAAGTCAAGGAAAAAAAAGGGCATACAGACTGGAAAAGAAAGTACTAAAATTGTCCCTATTCACTGACAACATGATCACCTATACAGAAAATACCAAGAAACCTACCAAAAAGCTCCTAGTGAGTTTAGAAAGGTTTCAGCATACAAGGTCAACAAACAAAAATCAATCATATTTCTATATACTAGCAACAAACAATTAGAAACTGAAATAAACAAAACAATATCCTTTATAATAGGTGCCTGCAATATGAAATACTTAAGTATAAATATAAAACAATGTATAAGACATAAGCTGAAAACTATAAAGCACTGATGAACTAAATCAAAGACAAATAAATAAATGCAGAGGTATATCATATTCATGGATTTGAAGACTCACCAAATTCATGTATATATTTAAAGGAATTCCAATTAAAACCCACCAGGATTTTTTGTAGATATAGACAATTTTATTCTAAAATGTATATGGAAAGAAAAATGAACTTAAATAGACAAAATAATTTTGAAAAAGAAGAATAAAATTAGAGGAATCACCACCCAATCTTAAGTCTTACCATAGAGCTACAGGATTCAAAACAGTGTGCTATTTCAAAAGAGATAGATACATAGGACAACTGAACAGAATACAGTCCAGAAATACATCCACACAAATACAGACAACTGATTTTTGACAAAGGCAATTCAATGGAGAAAGAAGAGTCTTTTCACCAAACTTTGTTGAAACAATTGAACATCCATATGCAAAAACAAAACAAAACACCTCACACTTCTAAAAATATGAACTCAAAATGGATGATTTGTTCTAAATGTAAAATGTAAAACTATATAATTCTTAGAAGAAAACAGGACAATATTATTGTGCCTGCAGTTAGGCAAAGAGTTCTTAGACATGACACCAAAAGCATGATCCATAAAAGTTATAAATTAATAAAAATTGAAAACTTTTGCTTTGCAAAAGACACTGTTAAAAGAATGTAAAGACAAACTACAGACTGGGGGAAAATATTTGCAAACCAGATATCTGACAAAGGTCTAGTATGCAGAATATATAAAGAACTCTCGAAACTCAACAGTAAGTAATCAAACAACCCAGTTAAAAAATGGGCAAAAGACTGTTCATGAACAGACCATTCACCAGAAAGGATATATGGATGGTAAATAAGCACAAGAAAAAAAATGTTCGTCATTAGTCATTTGAGAAATGCAAATTAAAATTATGATGAACTACCACTACATAGCTGTTAGAATGACTAATAGTAACAATAACAATACCAACAATAACAAGTGCTGGTAAGGAATGGAATAGCCACTCTGGAAAACGGTTTGGCAGAGTCTTATGAAGTTACAGTTAAACATATACTTACCATACGACCCAGAAATCCCATTGCTAGGTATTTACAGTAGGGAAATGAAAACTTATGTTCATACAAAAACCTGTACAGAAATGTTTATAGAAGCTCTATTCAAACCACCAAAAATTGGAAACAACTCAAATATCCTCTAAGGGTGAATGCATAAACAAACTGTGGTATAGCCACACAATGTATACTACTTGGCAATAAAAAGGAATGAATTATCCATACACGCAACATGCAACAATTTAGAACAATCTCAAAGGCGTTATGTTGAATGCAAAATGCCATTCTCAAAAGATTACATACTCTATGATTTCGTTTACATGCTATTCTCTAAGATATAACTATGACAGAGAATAGACTGGTAGTTTCCATGGATTAGGGATGAGTTTGGATGTGACTGCAAAGGGAAAGCATGAGAAATTTTGGGGGTGGTTCAACTGTTCTGATCCTGATTGTGATGTTGGCTACATAAATCTATACATGTGTTAAAAATTTGTGTAACTACCTACACACAGATGCAAAAGTGAGTTTTATTGTATGTTAATTTAAAAAATAAAACTGAAAAACCCAGAGTGTAAATATAGATGAAATTTAAAAAAATAAAACTAACTTATTTTCCTAACTTTTAGTTTCATTTCACAAGACAAAATCCCAGTTGAGCCCCTTTTTCACTATTAACGATGAAACATTGATTCTTGCTTTAAATGGACCTACTTAAGTAGTCTTTTTCAGTATCCATTATCCTTCAATAAGCAAGACCTCCTTCACATTAAAATATACACTGAAACAAAAAAAGAAAAAAGGGAAGGATATATGCCAGAGTGATAACTATAGCAAGTTGTTTCTGGTTAATGAGATCATAAGTGACATTTTCTAAATCTTCTAGGATGAGCTTATATAACTTTAATAATCAGTGGAAAAAAGGTAAACAATCCTTTAAATCCAGGCCTAGTGATGTTTTCTAAAAGAAACTTTGAGGCTCCAGTCTATAAGCAGAGAGAAGATAAGCAGCTAGGAGGAGAGGAGGTAGGCAACACAAAAAAGATCAGATCTGTTGGTGGTATTTGTGAAGGTAAGAAAACTGGCCATTTTTAGGAAGGGAGAGGCTAGCTCACCTGAGACTGTTTGAAAACATCCTTCCCAACCACATCCAGGTTTGAGGGGTCTTTGATGGAACTAACATACTCAGAAACAGCCTTGATTACCACATCACAGGGAGGAAGAACCAGCTGATGAGCTCTGACCTAGAAGAAGGAAGATAAGCCAGGCACACTGATATCAAAGATGGGTCACTAAGAAAAAGGGTGAGACAGGGGTGAGATACAGAATTCAAATTCAGTTAATTCACTGAGAGACAGTTAAAATCTTTTTAGTCTTCCCTCTAATTTTCAGTACAGAACACTTGGAACCAAGATTGAAAAGTATAAAGAAAGACAAAACCATAGCAGCAATTATCCCACTACAAAGATAACCACTGTTTTATGACACTGCCATAATTAATCAGTTTTCTTTCATGATACATTTTGGCCGCCTCCAAATTTTTGCTATTAAAGGTAATGTTGTAATGTGTGGACCATGTTTGGATCCTGATTTGAACTAACCACAAAAAGGCCTTTGTGAGACAATCAGGAAAATCTAAAAATGGACTAGTTATTAAGATGATACCAAGAAATTATCATTAATTTTGTTAGGAGTAATAATGGCATTGTGCTTATGTAAGAAAATATCCATATGTTTTAGAGATGCATATCAAAGAACGTGAGAGTGAAATGACTTAAGGTCTGGCATTTGTTTTAAAATACATTAGCAACAGCAACAACAACAAAATAACCCAGCAAGTGTGGCCACATCTTAATAACTGTTGGATCTGGAAGATGTTATAGTGATGGTTGACTATATTATTATATTATTTTTTCTACTTTTGTGATGCTTGAAATTTTTTTAAATAAGGGTTTTTTAAATGCTGTGATGAAATGTAGGTATGATTTGTTGTCCACCTTCCAATTATTTAATTACAAGCTTCCTAGAATGGTAATTACTGAGTAAAAGGCTATAAACTTCTTTAAGGCTTTTTATATAAATTATTTAGCCAAATAATCATTCCTTCCTTCAACAAATATTTACTGCCTACTGTGTGCCAGGCACTGTCCTAGGCATCAGGGATACAGCAGTGAACAAGATAGACAAAACTCCCTGCCCTCAAGGGAGCTTAAATTCTAGTGTAGGTGTGTTGGGATGGGGTAAGGGGAGTCAAACAAACAGAATAAGTAAAACGTATAGTGTGCTAGATGTAGATAAGTGCTATGGAGAAAATCTCAGCAGAGAAGGGGGTAGGGAATGCAACTGTGTGTGGGGCAGGGCATGTAATTTTAAACAGGGTGTCAGGAAAGGTCACTCTGAGAAAAGAACATTTGAGAGAACCTATAGGAGTGAGGAAATATCTATGTGGGAGGAAAATGCATTCCAAGCAGAGGGAATGGTGAGTGCAAAGGTTCTATGAGCAAAAGAAAAGGGAAGATGAGATCAGAGCTGTACCAGAGGGCCAGACAGTACAGGGCTTTGTAGGCCATGGTAAAGATTAGGTGAGTGACATAAAGAGCCATTGGAGAATTTTGAAAAGAGAAGTGACATGATTGGAGTCAGGTTTTAAAATGACTCTGGCTGTTGTATTAGGAATAGATTTGGGGCCAGGGGGCGGAGCAAGAAAGAGTGCAAGAGAAGAGCAACAGTTAGTAAAGTGTTATAATAATCCAGGCAAGAATGGTGGCTTGACCAAGGTAGTAGCTGTGAAAATGGTGAGAAGTGGATATATTCTGAAGGAAGAACTGATGGTATTTGCTGACAAGAGGAGATATGGAGCATGAGAAAGAGAGAAGTCAAGGATGACTCCAAGGCTTTTAGGCTGAGCAACTGGAAGGATAAGGTTGCCATTAATGAAAATTAGTGAAGGCTGTGGAAGGAAGAGGTTTAGAGGAAAGATCAGGAGTTTCCATTTGGACATGTTTCTTTGAGATATTTAGTAGGCCATTAGATATTAGAAGCTGGAGTTCAAAGGGGAGGTCAAAGCTGGAGACATACATTTAGGACTCATCAATGGACAGATGGTATTTAAAGTCACGAGACTAGATGAGATCAATCACCAAGGCAGCACGTGTGGATAGAAAAGAGAAGGGACTGAGGATAGAACTCTGGGACACTCCAAAGTTAAGGAATAGACAAGACAAGGAAGCAGCAAAGGAGACAGAAGCAGCAGCCAGTGAAGTAGGTAGGAAACTACAAGAGAGTGGTGTCCTTAAAGCCAAGTGAAGAACATGTTTTAAGAAAGAGAGAGTGAGCAACTGGGTCATATGCTGCTGACTGGTCAAGTAAGATGAAAACTGAGACCTGGCCATTGGATTTATTAACATCATGGTCATGGTGAATTTGTTGAGAACAATTTCAGCAAAGCAAATTGAAGACAGAACATGGAAAGGGGATAGTAAACAGCTAAAGCCTTGACAACTCTCTAGAAGAGTCTTCTATAAGGGAAGAAGAAATATGGATCAGTAGCTTGGGTGGAGGGAGTGAAGTCAAGGGCAGGTTTTGTTTTATTTTTTAAGATGGCTGCATGCTTATGCATCTGATGGGAAAGAGCCAATAACAGAGGGAAACTGATGATGTGGGAGAAAGAGGGGAGAACTGCTGAAGTGATGCCCTTAAGTTATCAATGGGGGGGACTTCCCTGGTGGTGCAGTGGTTAAGAATCCACCTGTCAATGCAGGGGACACGGGTTCAAGCCCTGGTCCGGGAAGATCACACATGCCGCAGAGCAACTAAGTCCGTGCGCCACAACTACTGAGCCTGTGCTCTACAGTCCACGAGCCACAACTACTGAGCCCGTGTGCCACAGCTACTGAAGCCCACGTGCCTAGAGCCCATGCTCTGCAACAAGAGAAGCCACCGCAATGAGAAGCCTGCGCACCACAACGAAGAGTAGCCTCCGCTTGCCGCAACTAGAGAAAGCCCGTGCACAGTAACGAAGACCCAAAAATAAATAAATAAATTTATATTAAAAAAAAGAAGTTAGCAATGGGGGATGGATCCAGCATAAGAGTAGAGGGGTTGGCCTTAGGCAGGAACATGGACAGGTCATCTGAGGCGGGCAAAGCATGCAGGTGAGAAGATGAAAGGGTGGGAACTGGTGTAAGTTCTCTTCCCATTGCTTCAATTTTCTCAGTGAAACAGGAAGCCAAGTTATGAGCTGAGAGTGAGCAGGGAGGAGGGAGCATTAGAGGCTTAAGGAGAGAGGAAAAGGTGTGAAATAGTCTAGGAGACTGAAAGAACTAGGGAAATATAATACCACCAAAAGCTTACACTACCTCCAGAAATGTATGAGAGCACCAGTCTCAACACAGCCTCAGTAGTAGCGGGTAGACTAATTTTTCAATATTTGCTAAACCCTTAGGTTAAAAAAAAAGATCACACTGCTCATTTAATTTGCATCTCTGATCACCAGTGAGGTTTAACACCCACTCATATTATTGGCCACTCTAGTTCCTCTTTTGTGAATTGTCTGCTTCTGTCCTTTGCTCATTACTTCATTTATTGGGGTATTAGTATTTTTCTTCATAGGTTCGTATGAATCCTTAAGATAATAAGGGTGTGAGATAATAGAAAATATACATTGTTCTCTGACCCCAGTTCCTGGCATAGAGCACCTAAAACTCTTGTAATTTCCTAAGTGGTAAGAGCACTAGGAGCATCTCTTCCTCTAATGAGGTGACTCTGGGTGGGCTCCTGGATGAGGGCTGGTCACTGGTAAGACCAAGCCATGATTAGAAGCTTGGAATTTTCAGCCCCACCCCCATTGTCTAGAGAAGGGAGAAGGGCTAAAAATGGAGTTAATGATCAATCATGCCTACATGATAAAGCCTCCATAAAATCCCAAAAGTACAGGTTTTGGAGAGCTTCCAGGTTGGTGAACACATCCATGTACCGGGAGGGTGATGTACCCCAACTCCATGGGGACATAGGCTCCTGTGCTTGGGATCCTCCCACACCTCACCCTATGTATCTCTTCATCTAGTTGTTCATCTCCATCCTTTTATCATATCCTTTAATAAAGTGATATATGTAAGTAAGTATTTCCCTGAGTTCTATGAGGTGCTTTAACAAATTAATTGAACCTGGGAAGGGGGTCACTGGAACCTCTAATCTATAGTTAGTTGGTTGGTCGTAAGCACAGGTGATAACCTGGGCTTGTGAATGGTGTCTGAAGTGGGGGGGAAGTCTTGTGGAACTGAGTCCTTAACTTGTGTGATCTGACACTATCTTCAGGTAGTTGGTGTTAGAATTGAGTTAAATTGTAGGACACCCAGCTGGTGTCACAGAAAACTGTTTTGTGCAGGGAAAAACCCCCACATGTTTAGTGACCAGAAGTGTCAGAAGTGAAGTGTTCTGTGTGAGTGCGGTAGTAGTATGGGAGTAAAGGAGAAACACAGGAAAGAAAGACATAGGAGGGAATAACTGGATTTTTCCCTACACATTAGGTGGAAAACTGAGTTTTTCCTTTTTAAGGGTATTGATCATAATTATAAAGTTTTTGTCTATAAGTGTCTGAAATATTTTAAGCCTAATGAAAGATATTTATTCTACCAAAACTCCAATCAAAACCTGATGTACAGGCAGGAAATGGGTCACGTTACCTTAAGTGATGCAAGGGGATGTTCTGGTCCCAAGAGGCTCCAGTGAAAAGCGGCCAGGTCCTCATCTGGGAGAATGTGGTTACCTATAAAGTATATTTGTCATTTATTGACTGTACAAATGTTTTCTTAGAACCTCCAGGCCATGAAAGGACTTCTGGGAGAGAAAACAATCAAATAATTCACATAGGTCTATATTCTTAATGTAACAACTACAGTAACTATGTTTGATTACCTACTATGTTTCACATGCATTATGTATATCATCTTTATAATAACTGTGTAAATATTATTACCTCCAGTTTATAGATAAGGAAACTGAGGTTTGAGCAAGTCTGGTGACTTTGCCCAAGGGGCCACATCTAATAAGTGCCCACACCAGGATAAGAAGCTAGGAATGTTTGACTCCAAAGTCCATGCTATTTTCTGTCACCCAGTCATGCTGCCTTTTATAATAACAGCCACCAATTACTCACTGCCTACTAAGTGCTGGGTATTTTATATATCTTATTTCATTTAACCTTATCAATAGCACTGTGAAGTATTATTATTCCATTTCACAGATGAGGAAACTGAAACCAGGAAGGTGTAACTTCAGTGATTTGTCCAAGGCCTAATTCCAAAACTTGTGCTGACTCCACTAGATTATCCAAGCTCAAATCCTTTGGGATTATAAACAGAGGTCACACCTAAGACAAGATATTAACCTTCATGCTGTCAGTACTTGGAAAACCAACTCGAAACATAATCAACACTCTGCAATTTACTTTGAAATACTCCTTTAAAAGAAAGATTGATGATGGATAGAATGGACAGATATATGATAAAGCAAGTATAGTAAAATGTTAATGGCAGAATAGAGGTGGTAGATATAGGATTTTCATAGCAAAATTCTTGCAATTTTGCTGTACTTTTGGGAATTTTCATAATAAAATGTTAGCACAACAGAAAAAAAAAGAAAAAGATACAGAATGATTTGTGTTCTTGACCTAAATTTAGACAGTGGGTAAGAAATGCTAATGCTCTGAGTAGGAAACCAAAGTTGTCTAGGGCTAGTAAGATATTTTGGCCTAAGATGGTACTCTGCATAAAATACTTATAGAATGTAACGAAAGAAAAAGTTTTATAGGAACCAAAATAATGTTCTGGAATATCCTGTATTAATTTATAAGACAAACATGCTGAGTTTAAGAAGCCCAAAAGCACAGTGTTCGGCATGCAGACTTTCAGAAGATAAATCCAACAATGATAACCTAAATCACTCTAATCTTCATCTCTTAACACTGCAAGAGGAAACTTTAACAATCACTGGAGTCTGTTCTTTGGACCACCTACCTAGCAATGCAGCAAATATGGGAAAATTCATCCGCTTCAGGCCCAGCTGCTTGGCCACCTCCTGCATCAGGAACTGGTTGGTAGTAAGGTTCTTCCCATTCCAGCTCAGCTTCAGAGCATGGGAACTATAGTAAGAGGGAATATTGTAGAGAGCATACTCGGAGTCATGGGCAAGAAGGCCATGGAAGCCATTTTCCCTGAAAAAAGCCACCACTTCCAAATGGTGGTCTTCAAGGCTCTGAAAGACCTAGGAGGGAAGAAGAGAAGAACACATCATGCAACAGAAGCTGACCTGTATTTGGTTAGAAATCAGGAAGGTTAGTAACTGAATTTTATAGTTTGTTGAAATTTAAGATTATATGAGGCTGAACAAAATAGCCTTAAAAAGAAAAGTCTCTCCTACCCTAGAACTTGATTATTCCTGTAAACACAGGCAGCATTATCCATGCGTTCATTCAAATGTCCAGTCTTTTTTGACTCCTTGCATGAAACTATGGCCTGAGGTTCTTTAAAAGAATACTGAAATTAACATGGTTTATATTATTTACGTTTTTACTTTAAACAATAACAGGAGAACTTTGTTAGAAAGATAATAAAGCTATTATATATTGCTCAGCACCATATGTGCTTTACATACATTATCTATATACCACATGTGCTCTACATACATTATCTTATCATCAGAACAACCATGGACAAGGTAGATATGGATGAAAAAACTTGCAAGTGGAGGGACTTCCCTGGTGGTGCAGTGGTTAAGAATCCGCCTGCCAATGCAGGGGACCCGGGTTTGAGCCCTGGTCTGGGAAGATCCCACATGCCGTGGAGCAACTAAGCCCATGCGCCACAACTACTGAGCCTGCACTCTAGAACCTGCGTGCCACAACTACTGAAGCCTGCATGCCTAAAGCCTGTGCTCCACAACGAGAAGCCACCGCAATTAGAAGCCCACGCACCACAATGAAGAGTAGACCCGCTCGCCGCAACTAGAGAAAGCCCGCGCACAGCAACGAAGACCCAAAGCAGCCAATAAATAAATAAATATAAAATAATAATAATAATTAAAAAAAAACTTACAAGTGGAAATAGACACAAAAAGGTTAAATGACATATAGCTAGAATCTGAATCTAAGTTCATCTCTTTAAAAAAAAAATCCCTGCTTTCTCTCTTAGGAGCACCTTAGACCGCAGGGCACCCAAATAGGGAGGGTATTTCCAAAAGTTAGAAGTCAGAAACTTCACCCTATTTTAGAAATGGAAAAACTAAGGCTGCAAGAGGTTGGCTTCCCCTAAAGTTGCATACTGAGTAAGTATATACAAGATTCAAACCCAAGCTGATCTGACTCCAGAATGCACACTTTCCATTGTACTAAACTTCTTCCTAGAGAGCACTATTTTTAATGTAATAGAGGCAGACTGTTAAGTGTCCCTCCTGTGCACGTGTCTATTGCTATACATAAAGCATACTGAAATGGTCTGCATACTGGTTCTGCCACAGTAAGTTCCTTGACTGCAGAAACTTTATTTATAATCTCTGTATTCCTGGCTCCCACATAAGATCTGGTGCATAGTAATATGAATAATAATTACTAACAGATACTGAACATGTACTATGTGTTAAGCAAGGTTCCAATTACTTTACATGCATTAACTCATTTAATACTCAAAACAATCTTATGAGGCCATAACTATTATTATTATCCCCATTTTACATTACATCCCTAGGTCATGTAGCTGGAAGGAGCAAAGTTTGGATTTTTGTCTCTAGAGCTTGCAGACCTTGATAGTTTTGTTGAACTCAACTGACCTATTTTTTTATTTAAGTTTTAAAGGAATGGTAGTTTTCTGGAGTCTGACAGGAGTTTCAACACATTAATCTTTTTCTAAGCTATGGAAAGAGAGTCTAGTCACAGTAGATAGCCATGTCACACATTAACTCACAACAGGGGGAGGGACACTGGTAAGCAGATAGCAAAGTAAGGTCTGTATTTATTTGATATCCAGGCAAAGGAAGCAAAAATCCTTACTTTGCACTGCAACACATTTATGTCTAGAGTTACGATTAACTCCAGATAGGTCAGGGTAGGAGTACAGTTTTATGCTGTCCCCTGGTGACAGTTTCTTCCAGCATATACCTCTCATACCAGTCACTGATTGGGCATCCATCTACCTTGTACCAGGCATAGTACTAAGTGTGATATGTTCTCTCTCATCATCACAGCCTGACCATGTGGGCATTATAAGCCCCACTGTTCTGATGAGGAAACCGAGGCTCAGAGAAGTGATGTGGCATGTTTAGGGCTACAGAGCTGGGAAACAGGAACCTAGGTCAGACTGACACCAAAGCCCATGCTCTTTCTGCTACAACACATTACCTTTAGCTGGTCTAAAGCTGATTATGCCACCATCCAAGTGATTTCAACTCCAGAAAGCCAAGGACTAGTGATCTTTAACAAATCGAATGGCTCTTATAACACTAGGAATATAAATCACAACCATGTGGAAAGCATTTTCAAAATATAAAAACCTGTGTCTCACCTCAGATCTGCTGAAACAATTTCCCGAGTGTGATCAAAATGCCTATATTCCAAAATAGCTTCCAGTAGGTTCTGATGCACACTCGCAATTAAGAATCATTGACCTATCCCAATTACTCATTTTTTAAAAAGTTTTAGCTTTATTGAGATATAATTGACATATAGAATTATAAGACATTTAAAGTGTACAACAAGGTGATTTGATATACATATGCCCAATTACTCATTTTACTGCTTAAGCAACTAGCCCCCTAGAAATGACAGATGACTTGACATGGTTATCTAGCTAATCTGCAGCAGAACCAAGATTAGAACAAAAATCTCATGATTCCAGATATAAAACTTCTTTCACTACATATTCTGGGGTAAGTAATGGAAAACAATAGAATAAGAATCTCACAAATAATCCCTCACAATTCCCCAACACCCTACTCCTACCAGGCTGGTTTCCTAACTACACTTCTCCAAGATTACTGTTTCCTTTTCTTTGCTCACTTGGTTTCCCTGCCTGGACTGCCATATTGCCTGTCTTGCCCAACGTTCCAAATACTTTCCATAGGGCTACCACCTCTTACATAAATTCTTTCATTATTTCTCTCCTCTTAACTGTTATAGCACTGAGACAGCTGACACAGTCAAGGAAGTAATTTGACAATACCATCATCTGCAAGTTTTAAGGCCATAGATTCCTTCTGCCTCTCGTTGGGTATCTTCCATGGTCCTAACCAGCACTAGAAAGGACACAGAGCTAGAGTTGACAGAATAGCAAAGAAAGGCCTACAGAGGCTGTAAAAAAGGAAAGCAGCCCTGGCAAATGAAAGGGCACCATCATCTCAGTATTTGACTTCAACAACTGATGTACAAAATTCACTGGGAAAAGGCTGCCTGGATTGCGGCTTACTTAGAGCTCAAGTAGCAAAGTAATATTAGGTATCAACGGAGTACCTACTATATACCAGGCACTGTTCCAAGTACACCTCATGTCCATTAACCTTGCAATAACATCATGATGCATTATTACCTCCCTTTTACAGATGATGGAACAACGAGGCTCAGAGGTTGAAGAACTTGACCAATGTCACACAGCTAAAAAGTGAAGCTAGCCAATAAGCACGTGAAAAGATGTTCAACATCATTAGTTATTAGAGAAATGCCAATCAAAAAACCACAATGAGAAAACCAATTAACACATACTAGGATGGGCTATAAGTTTTAAAATGTAAAATAACGAGGGTATGGAGAAACTGGAATCCTCCGTACATTGCTGGTGGAAATGTAAAATTGTGCAGCCACTTTGGAAAACAGTCTAGGTGTTCTTCAAGCGGTTAACATAGGGTTATTATATGATCCAGTAATTCCACTCATAGGTATACACCCAAGAGGACTGAAAACATGTTCACACAAAAACTTATACATGGGGCTTCCCTGGTGGCGCAGTGGTTGAGAGTCCGCCTGCCGATGCAGGGGACGCAGGTTTGTGCCCCGGTCCGGGAAGATCCCACACGCCGCGGAGCAGCTGGGCCCGTGAGCCACGGCCACTGAGCCTGCGCGTTCGGAGCCTGTGCTTCACAACGGGAGAGGCCACAACAGTCAGAGGCCCGCGTACCGCAAAAAACAAACAAACAAACAGAAAACTTATACGTGAATGTTCATAGCAGGATTATTCGTAACAGTCAAAAGTGGAAAAAACCCAAATGTCCATCAACTAACAAACAGATAAACAAAAGATGGTATATTCATACAAGGGAATGTTATTCAACCATAAAAAGGAACGAAGTACTGATTCATGCTACAACATGAATTAATCTTGAAAAAATTATAAAGTGAAAGCAGCCAAACACACTTTTAAATGAATTGTACAGAACAGGAAAATACATAAAGATGGGAAACAGCCAGGGACTGGGAGGAAGAAAGATTGGAGAATGACTGCTAGCAGGTACTGGGTTTCCTTTTGGGATGATAAAAATGTTCTGGAATTTGATAGTGGTTATAGTTTCACAACTCTGTGGAATAGACTAAATACCACTGAATTGTATACTTTAAAATGGCAAATTTTATGGTATCTGAATTATATCTCTATTTTTAAAAACTGGAGTTAGGATTCAAATTCTGCCCACAAAGCCCATGCTCACTAACTCATTTTAAAAACTTTTGATTATGGAAAATTGTAAAATAAAAAGGTAAAGAGAATAGCATAATGAACCTTCATGATACCAGTATCCAGTTTCATATATCAACATTAAGTCAATCTTGTTTCATCTACTTTATTTTAGCTTTTTTTAATATAAGTTTTTTACTATGATAGAAAAATTACATAACATAAAATTTACCACCTTAACCACTTTTCAAAGTGTACACTTCGGTAGTGTTAAGGATACACACTTTGAGACAGATCTCCAGAACTTTTTCATCTTACAAATCCGAAACTTTATACCCATTAAACAATTCCTATTTCCCCCTCCCTCAGCCCCTAGCAACCACAATTCTACTTTATGAAATCGAAACAGTGATTAAAAATCTTCCAGCAAACGAAAGCCCAGGACCAGATGGCTTCACAGGCGAATTCTAACAAACATTTAGAAAAGAGCTAACAGCTATCCTTCTCAAACTCTTCCAAAATACAGCAGAGGGAGGAACACTCCCAAACTCATTCTACGAGGCCACCATCACCCTGATACCAAAATCAGACAAAGATGTCAAAAAAAAGAAAACTAAAGGCCAATATCACTGATGAACATAGATGCAAAAATCCTCATCAAAATACTAGCAAACAGAATCCAACAACACACTGAAATGATCATACACATTGATCAAGTGGGGTTTATCCCAGGAATGCAAGGATTCTTCAATATACGCAAATCAATCACCATGATACACCATATTGACAAATTTAAGGAGAAAACACATATGATCATCTCAATAGATACAGAAAAAGCTTTTGACAAAATTCAACACATATTTATGATAAAAACCCTCCAGAAAGTAGGTATAGAGGGAACTTAGTTCAACATAATAAAGGCCATATATGACAAACCCACAGCCAACATCATTCTCAATGGTGAAAAACTGAAACCATTTCCTATAAGATCAGGAACAAGACAAGGTTGCCCACTGACACCACTATATTCAACATAGTTTTGGAATTTTTAGCCACAGTAATCAGAGAAGAAAAAGAAATAAAAGGAATCCAAATCAGAAAAGAAGAAGCAAAACTGTCACTGTTTGCAGTTGACATGATAGTATACATACAGAATCCTAAAGATGCTACCAGAAAACTACTAGAGCTAATCAATGAATTTGGTAAAGTAGCAGGATACAAAATTAATGCACTGAAATCACTTGCATTCCTATACACTAGTGATGAAAAATCTGAAAGTGAAATTAAGGAAACACCCCCATTTACCATTTCAGCAAAAAAAAAAATTCCTAGGAATAAACCTACCTAAGGACACAAAAGACCTGTATGCAGAAAACTATAAGACACTGATGAAAGAAATTAAAGATAATACAAACAGATGGAGAGATATACCATGTTCTTGGACTGGAAGAATCAACATTGTGAAAATGACTATACTCCCCAAAGCAATCTACAGATTCAATGCAATCCCTATCAAACTACCAATGGCATTTGTCACAGAACTAGAACAAAAAATTTCACAATTTGAATGGAAACAAAAAAGACCCCGAATAACCAAAGCAATCTTAAGAAGGAAAAATGGAGCTGGAGGAATCAGGTTCCCTGACTTCAGACTATACTACAAAGCTACAGTAATCAAGACAGTATGGTACTGGCACAAAAATGGAAATATAGATCAATGGAACAGGATGGAAAGCCCAGAGATAAACCCAGGCACATATGGTCATCTTATCTTTGAGAAAGGAGGCAAGAATGTACAATGGAGAAAAGACAGCCTCTTTAATAAGTGGTGCTGGGAAAACTGGACAGCTACATGTAGAAGAATGAAATTAGAACATTCCCTAAAACCATACACAAAAATAAACTCAAAATGGATTAAAGACCTAAATGTAAGGCCAGACACTACAAAACACTTAGAGGAAAACATAGGCAGAACACTCTATGAGATAAATCACAGCAATATCCTCTTTGAGCCACCTCCTAGAGAAATGGAAATTTAAAAAAAAATAAACAAATGGGACCTAATGAAACTTAAAATCTTTTGCACAGGAAAGGAAACCATAAACAAGACGAAATGAGAACCCTTAGAATGGGAAAAAAATATTTGCAAACGAAGCCACTGACAAAGGATTAACTTTCAAAATTTACAAGCAGCTCATGCAGCTCAATATCAAAAAAAAACAAAAACCCAATCCAAAAATGGGCAGAAGACCTAAATAGACATTTCTCCAAAGAAGATAAACAGATTGCCAACAAACACATGAAAGGCTGCTCAACATCACTAATCATTAGAGACATGCAAATGAAAACCACAATGAGGTATCACCTCACAACGGTCAGGATGGCCATCATCAAAAAATCTACAAACAATAAATGCTGGAAAGGGTGTGGCGAAAAGGGAAACCTCCTGCACTGTTGATGGGAATGTAAATGGATACAGCCACTATGGAGAACAGTATGGAGGTTCCTTAAAAAATTAAAAATAGAGCTACCATATGATCCAGCAAGCCCACTACTGGGCATATACCCTGAGAAAACCATAGTTCAAAAAGAGTCATGTACCCCAGTGTTCATTGCAGCAGTATTTACAATAGCCAGGACATGGAAGGAACCTAAGTGTTCATCTACAGATGAACGGATAAAGAAGATGTGGCACATGTATACAGTGGAATACTACTCAGCCATAAAAGGAAACGAAATTGAGTTATTTGTAGTGAGGTGGATGGACCTATAGTCTGTCATACAGAGTGTAAGAAGTCAGAAAAAGAAAAACAAATACCATATGTTAACACATATATATGTAATCTAAAAAAAAAATGGTTCCTAAGAACCTAGGGGCAGGAGAGGAATAAAGACACAGACATACAGAATGGACCTGAGGACATGGGGAGGGGGAAGGGTAATCTGGGAAGAAGTGAGAGAGTGCAATTGACATATGTACACTACCAAATGTAAAATAGATAGCTAGTGGGAAGCAGCTGCATAGCACAGGGAGATCAGCTCCATGCTTTGTGACCACCTGGAGGGGTGGGATAGGGAGGGTGGGAGGGAGACGCAAGAGGGAGGTGATGTGGGGATATATGTATACATATAGCTGATTAACTTTGTTATACAGCAGCAACTAACACAACATTGTAAAGCAAGTACTCTCCAGTAAAGATGTTAAAAAAAATTTAAAAAAACAACAACCTATGGATCACTGAAGAAATCAAGGAGGAAGTAAAAAAATACATAGAGATAAATGAAAATGAAAGCACAATGATCCAAACCTATGGGATACAGCAAAAGCAGTTCTAAGAAGGAAGTTTACAGCAATACAAGCTTACCTCAGGAAACAAGAAAAATCTCAAATAAACAACCTAACCTTACACCTAAATCAGCCAGAGAAAGAAAAACAAACAAAACCCGAAGTTAGTAGAAGGAAAGAAATTATAAAGATCAGAGCAGAAATAAATGAAATAGACACAAAGAAAACAATGGCAAAGTTCAATGAAACTAAAAGATGGTTATTTGAAAAGATAAAGAAAATTGATAAGAAGAAAATTATCATTGAAGAAAAAAAGGGAGGGACTTCCCCAGTGGCGCTGTGATTAAGACTTCGTGCTCCCAATGCAGGAGGCCCGGGTTGGATCCCTGGCCAGGGAACTAGATCCCACATGCATGTCACAACTAAGAATTTGCATGCCACAACTAAGCAGTCTGCATGCTGCAACTAAGGAGCTGGCAATCCACAACTAAGGAGCCCACGTGCCTCAACTAAAGGAGCCCATGTGCTGTAACTAAGGAGCCCGCCTGCCGCAACTAAGACCCCACACAACCAAATAAAAGAAAAAAGGAAAAGAAAGGAAAAGGACTCAGATCAATAAAATTACAAATGAAAAAGGAGAAGCTACAACTGACACCACAGAAATACAAAGGATCATAAGTGACTACTACAAACAACTGTATGCCAATAAAATAGACAACCTGGAAGAAATGGACAAATTCTTAGAAAGGTACAATCTCCCAAGACTAAACCAGGAAGAAATAGAAAATATGAACAGACAAATCACAAGCACTGAAATTGAAACTGTGGTTAAAAAACTCCCAACAAACAAAAGTCCAGGACCTGATGGCTTCACAGGCGAATTCTATCAAACATTTAGAGGAGAGCTAACACCTATCCTTTTGAAACTGTTCCAAAAAACTGCAGAGGAAGGAAAACTCCCAAACTCATCCTGTGAGGCTACCATCACCCTGATACCAAAACCAGACAAAGATACCATAAAGAAAGAAAATTATAGGTCAGTATCACTGATGAACATAGATGCAAAAATCCTCAACAAAATACTAGCAATCCGAATCCAACAATACATGAAAAGGCTCATACACCATGATCAAGTGGGATTTATCCCAGGGATGCAAGGATTTTCAAGAAGTTAGACTGTCACTGTTTGTAGATGACATGATACTATACATAGAATATCCTAAAGATGCTACCAAAAAACTACTACAGGTCATCAATGAATTAGGTAAAGTTGCAGGTTACAAAATTAATACACAGAAATCTGTTGCATTCCTGTACACTAACAATGAAAGATCAGAAAGAAAAATTCAAGAAACAACCTCATTTACCATCACATCAAAAAGAATAAAATACCTAGGAGTAAACCTACCTAAGGAAACAAAAGACCTGTACTCCAAAACCTATAAGAAGCTGATGAAGGAAATCGAGGACAACACAAACAGATGAAAAGATATACCATGTTCTTGGATTGGAAGAATTAATATTGTCAAAATGACTATACTACCAAGGCAATCTACAGATTCAATGCAATCCCTGTCAAATTTCCAATGGCATTTTTCACAGAACTAGAACAAAAAACATTAAAATCTGTATGGAGACACAAAAGACCCCGAATAGCCAAAGCAATCTTGAGAAAGAAAAATGGAGCTGGAGGAATCAGGCTCCCTGACTTCAGCCTATACTACAAAGCTACAGTCATCAAAACAGTATGGTAGTGGCACAAAAACAGATATATAGATCAATAGAACAGGATAGAAAGCCCAGAAATAAACCCACGCACCTATGGTCAATTAATCTATGACAAAGGAGGCCAAACTATACAATGGTGGAAAGATAGTCTCTTCAACAAATGGTGCTGGGAAAACTGGACAGCTACACGTAAAAAAATGAACTTAGAACACTCCCTAACACCATACACAAAAATAAACTCAAAATGGATTAAAGACCTAAATGTGAGACTGGACACTATAAAACTCTTGGATGAAAACATAGGCAGAACACTCTGACATAAACCACAGCAATATTTTTTTCAATCCGTCTCCAACAATGATGGAAATAAAAACAAAAATAAACAAATGGGACCGAATTAAACTTCAAAGCTTTTGCACAGCAAAGGAAACCATAAACAAAACGAAAAGACAACCAACAGATGGGGAGAAAATATTTGCAAATGATGTGACCAACAAGGGATTAGTCTCCAAAATTTACAAACAGCAGCTTAACATCATCAAAACAAACAACCCAATCCAAAAATGGGCAGAAGACCTAAATAGACATTTCTCCAAAGAAGACATACCGATGGCCAAGAGGCACATGAAAAGATGTTCAACATCGTAATTATTAGAGAAATGCAAATCAAAACTACAATCAGATATCACCAGTCAAAATGGCTATCATCCCAAAATCCACAAACAATAAATGCTGGAGCAGGTGTGCAGAGACGGGAACCCTCCTACACTGTTGGTGGGAATGTAAATTGGTGCAGCCACTATGGATAACAGTATGGAGGTTCCTTAAAAAAGTAAAAATAGGGCTTCCCTGGTGGCGCAGTGGTTGAGAGTCCGCCTGCCGATGCAGGGGACGCAGGTTCGTGCCCTGGTCCGGGAGGATCCCACATGCCGTGGAGCGGCTGGGCCCGTGAGCCATGGCTGCCGAGCCTGCGCGTCCGGAGCCTGTGCTCCACAACGGGAGAGGCCACAGCAGTGAGAGGCCCGCGTATCACAAAAAGAAAAAACAACAAAACTAAAAATAGAGCTACCATATGATCCAGCAATCCCACTCCTGGGCATATATCCGGAGAAAAATGTGGTTCGAAAGGATACATGTACCCCAGTGTCCATTGCAGCACTGTTTACAATAGCCAAGACATGGAAGCCACCTAACTGTCCATCGACTGAGGAATGGGTAAAGAAGATGTGGTACATATATACAAGGGAATATTACTCAGCCATTAAAATGAAAGAAATAATGCCATTTGCAGCAACATGGACAGACCTAGGGATTGTCATAATGAGTGAAGTAAGCCAGACAGAGAAAGAGAAATATCATATATCGCTTATAAGCAGAATCTAAAAGGAAATGATACAAAGGTACTTACTTACAAAACAGAAACAGATTCACAGACTTAGAGAACAAACTTATGGTTACCAGGGGGAAAGGGTTGGGGGAAGGGATAGTTAGGGAATTTGGGATTGACACGTACACACGGCTATATTTAAAATGGAGGGACTTCCCTGGTGGCACAGTGGTTAAGAGTCTGCTTGCCAATGCAGGGGACACGGGTTCTAGCCCTGGTCCGGAAAGATCCCACATGCTGTGGAGCAACTAAGCCTGTGAGCCACAACTACTGAGCCCATGTGCCACAACTACTGAAGCCTGTGCGCCTAGAGTCCATGCTCTGCAACAAGAGAAGCCACCGCAGTGAGAAGCCTGTGCACCATGATGAAGAGCAGCCCCCGCTCACCACAACTTGAGAAAGCTCGTGTGCAGCAACAAAGACTGAACGCAGCCAAAAATAAATAAATAAATTTAAACGATATATCCATCTAGAACCTCAGAATGTGAATTTATTTGAAATTAGGGTCTTTGCTGATGCAATTAAGGTAAAGATCTTGAGATAAGATCATTCTGATCTAATGACAAGTATCCTTATAAAAGAAGACTGGGGACATCCCTGGCAGTCCAGTGGTTAAGACTCTCCGCTTCCACTGCAGGGGTCACAGGTTTGATCCATGTTCGGGGAACTAAGATCCCACACGCTGCATGGCCAAAAAAAAAAAAAAAAAAAAGGATAACAAACAAGGAGCTACTGTATAGCACAGGGACCTCTGCTCAATATTATGTAACTACCTAAATGGGGAAAGAATTTGAAAAAAAAGTAGATACATGTATAAGTATAATTGAATCACTTTGCTGTACGCCTGAAACTATCACAACATTGTTAATCGACTATACTCCAATATAAAATGAAAAGTTAAAAATATAGATCTTAAGCATATAAAAAGATAATCAAACTCACTTGTGATAAGAAAAATTAAAACAATACAGAAACATGGTATTTTGCCTATAGGATTAGCAATTACTGTATTGGTGAGGGAAACACACGCTTGCAAATATTGAAGGCAGGGGTATTAATGGTATAATCTCTAGGGAGAACATTTTGGCGAGATCTTTTAAAGTTCAAATGCACATAATTTTTGACTTTGCTTCTAGGGATTTATTTTAGATATTTAAAGCACTTGGAACAACAAAGGCAGTGCTGAAATATAAGCAGTGGCATTGCAGTTGTACAAAGTATTCACTGCAGCATTATTTGTTCTAGCTGAAAACTGGAAACAATCTAATTAAAGGACTAATTATATAAATGATAACATATGCATGCAGTGGAATAGGATGGAACTGTGAAAAATAAGGACAAACCTCTGCATACTCATATGAAAAAATCAGCATGATATATTAAATGATAATAGCAAAGTACAGAATATTATGTAAATAGTATACTATCATTTGTGGTTTTTAAAGGTATATTTGTGTGTATATAACATGTATGTATATATACAATGTATTTATATGTATAGTTATATATATTTGCTTTATATGCATAGTCTCTCTGGAAGAATACACAACAAACTGATAATACTGATCATCTCTGAGGAGGAGAAACTGGTGGCTAGGGTCAAGAGTGGAAGAGAGTTGGTTTGTTTTTTTTGCCATGTATCTTTTTGTATATTTTGAATTTTTGTACCATGAATTGCAATATTTATTTAAAAGAGGAATTACTACTGAATAAAAGCAGAACATATTCCAGGTTAAAAAAAATTAAACAATACAGAAGGGTGTACAGTGAGAAGTAATAGCTCTCTTATCCCCATTCCCTGGAGGTAACTGCTATTCCAGGCCTCTCCCCTGAACAGTCTGATTCGCATGTCTAAGGCTAGGCTGGGAATGTGTTTTTTTAAACCAATTTATTGAGGTTTATTGACATACAAAAAGCTGCACATAATTAATGTATACAACTTTATGAGTTTAGAGGTAAATATCATTACCACAGTCTACACCGAAACATATCTATTACCTCCAAAAGTTTCCTCCTGCCTCTATTATCATTTCTTGTGATAAGTAAGAACACAAGATCTACTCTCTTAGCAAATTTTTCAGTATACAATACAATGTAGGCACTATGCTGTGCAGTAGATCTCTAGGACTTATTTATCTTGTATAACCAAAATTTTATACTCTTTGACTAAAACCTCCCCATTTCCCTTTCCCACCAGCTCCTGGCAAGCACTGTTCTACTCTCTGCTTCTAAGAGTTTGACAATTTTAGACTCCTCACATAAGAGTATCATGAAGTGTTTGTCCTTTGGAGTCTGGCTCGTTTCACTCAGCATAAAGTACTCCAGGTTCATCCATGTTGTCCCAGATGGCAGGATTTCCTTGATATTCCATTGTATGAATATACCACATTTTCTTTACCCACTCATCCAACAAGAGATACTTAGGTTGCTTCCAAGAACCCTAGGTGATTGTCATGATGGAAGGCAAGTTTAAGAAACAATGCTCTCTAGTCAGATCACACAGCATGACAATTTATTCCTAGCAAAATACAATCTAGAATGACTGATGGCAATTAAACCCTGACCAAGGCAAGGAAAAAGCCTTCCAGCCACAATGCCCCTCGGAATAGCTGAGCACCCTGGCTCCATTTCCACATCTATGATGACTGCTACCCTCTGAAGCAGAATGAGTTCCTGGCCCTAATTGGTCCAGTTCAGTTGTTAACCTTGCAATTTTCCAGGAGACCTAAAATTATTTAGGTGAGATTAAACAGCAACATATGCAAACAACAAATCACAAAAGGAGCACATCTGAGCTTTAAAGAAAGTAGGAGTTGAGATCCTGAACAACTACCTATAGCTTTTAATTGCTGGCTTACTGTTCAGTCCAACAAATATGAATTGAGGGACTACTAAATGCCAGGATGCAGACAGCACAGAGTAGGCCACTTAAACGTGAGAAGCTATAAGCACCTCTGTGTACCATGGGAACACAGAAGAAAGGCATCTAACCAGTCAGTGAGGTAATGCTTTCTAGAAGAAGCAACACCTATTTATAAAACTCAAGGGAAAACAGTTCCCTGAGAAAAGTTTAATGTCTCATTTCCAATCACATGTAGTAGTCTACAGCACTGGCTTTCAAACTGTGCTTCCCAAACCAGGATTATGGAGAATTGGACCAAATAACCAGACAGGACAGGTACTCCTATTATTATTATTATTATTATTTCTGCGTTACGCGGGCCTCTCACTGTTGTGGCCTCTCCCGTTGCGGAGCACAGGCTCCGGACGCGTAGGCTCAGCGGCCATGGCTCACGGGCCCAGCCGCTCCATGGCATGTGGGATCCTCCCGGACAGGGGCACGAACCCGCGTCCCCTCCATCGGCAGGCGGACTCTCAACCACTGCGCCACCAGGGAAGCCCGGTACTCCTATTTTCTCTTCAATCTGAGCTCATATTCTCCATTTTATCTATTTTATATTTTGGGTCTTTCAGAAAATATTTTATTAAAGAACATTTTCTATTAAAAGCAACTCTAAGTATTTATCACTAGAATGTAGCTCCAAGAAGGCCAGGATTTCTTGGTCTGTTTTGTTTACTGCTATACCTCCAGTGCATAGAACATAGGGAATCAATGAACCATTTAGACTTTCAACCAATATTTAATGAGTAAGGCACTGATACATTCCAGGCACTGATCTAGATGTGAAGATACAATAGTGAACAGGAGCCCCAAATTCCTGTCCTCATGGAGCTGACATTCTAGTGATTAATATTTCACGATAGGCATAGGGCCATAAAGAATATCTAGATTGTAAGCCTAATAGTTGCAGTGACGGTATTATACCCATCTGGGTCTCTAGAATCCTGCCTGACCATAGAGAGCTTAATCCAGAGGCAATACCGCTTTCTGACCTCTGCAATACAACTTCCTCCAGGTAATCCCAAATGCCGTTGTGATGCTAGCCTTGCTCCCATCTACCATGTTGAATACATCAAACTGGTGTCTGACTCAGGCAGGGCTCTGTGGTCCACTTTCTCCACCTGTTCTCAATTTCCAAAGAAAAGGAAATCAGAGATGACAAGGAAGCATCACTTTATAAGAAAAGTCAAGGGGAGGATGTGTAAGTCTGCTTTAGCAATAGAAATATGGATGGTTTATATTTCAACTGCAAGGCCTATGTGCCTTGAAGTCTAATTACCTTAAAATTACAGACCAAGACTACTGTTGATGCAAATTTGCATCAACACTCTGTGGAGTTCAACAACCATTAAGAAATTAAACTGATAAACCACAAAGCTAGGAATAATGTCAAATTAAAAAGTAAGAATAGGGATTTCCCTGGTGGTCCAGTGGGTAACAATCCACCTTCCATGGGTAAGAATCCACCTTCCAATGCTGGGGATGTAGGTTCCATCCCTGATCGGGGAACTAAGATCCCACATGCCAAACTAGAGACCCTGTGTATCACAACTACAGAGCCCATGTGCTCTAATGCCTGCACGCCACATCTAGAGAGAAGCCTGCATACCGCAACAGAGACTGCATGCCGCAACTAAGACCCGATGCAGCCAAAAATAAATAAATAAATATTTTTAAAAAAATAAATAAAACATAAGAATAGCAGCAATTGAAAACCACAGTCAATTCCGGGCAACATTGACAAAGTGGCCTTGCCTCTCAGCTGTAGGAGTTTCAGTTAACTACATACACACGCACGGTAGAGTCTTTGCCATTAAATACTGCAGTCAAGCTAGAGGTGGTAGAATACTGATCCAGTGTTCAGTAAAGGCTATTAAAAGTGTTAAAATTGAGTTAATACTCAATTTTAGTACCCTTAAATTGCTCTCAGGCTGCCAAAAGCCAGCCCATTTCTGTAGGTGAAACTGCTTGTCACATGTAAGAAAGAAGACTTAGATTTATTAAATCTGTTGTGGCTCATTTAGGGGCTGGAGACTGAGCATAACTTTTGTAATCAGCAGATACAGCAGGAACTTCAGCATCCAGTGGACCTATGCTCAAATTGAAGTGGTAGGGCAAATCATCGGCAAGTCACTTAACTTCCTCATCTATAAAATGGAGATTTTGCTATATTCCTACCTAATTGTAAGACTTTGCATGAAACTATTTATATAAAATACCTAGCATACAGGTTCTGAAAAAGTCATTCTGAAATAAAACATAGCCTGTTTATCCTGCAGAGATGAAGCCTATGGTACATATTACTCTCTGCAGGTCCTCAGAAATCATTTGAAACAAGTAGATTCCAGAATAGGCACTTGCTCTGCCCAAAGCAAAATCTTCAGTATTGAAAAATCAGAAGGTCTGATGAAAGGTATTCTTAGGAATAAGAGGAGAACAAAAGTCCAAGGTAGCTTTTGGGTTACCTTGGAAAGGAAGACAGGAGTTGCAGAGAGGACAGTGATGTTGAGAAATTTCTAAGAGTCCTTGAACCAGTGGCTGCAGCTAACATAAATGATTGAAAGTGGTTAAGAAAATCAACTGCCAGAAATTTTTTTTCCCTAAACTATGCTGTGGGTGTTAACAATATAAACATGCAAAATACTGGAGTTAACATTTTAAATTCAATTAAAATTCAAATTAAAAGCAAAAGTTCAAAATAGAAAAATTTAATCATTACATTTTTGCGTCTGATTTATTCTCCTTTGACTTGGAACAGGAGGTCTGATGTTTTTCTTATGTACCAAGAGGTCAATGTTAGGTCTTATATTTTTGCGTTACAATGTGCACTAAAGAATTTAGCCTTGAATCCTTTTACTGTGAATGATTAATTTTATCCTATTTCATAATGGAAAACAGCTGCTTAGAAATGTAGGAATTTCCAAACATATAGATGTCTTGCACAGTGTTTTTTATATTTAGGGTTACTATTCCTGAGATATTGCAGAATTCTGGTATTTCAGTGACATCATGCTTCACTTTCAGTACCATAGCACAGCAATTCAGTATCTCCACTGTAGCTATTCTTTCACACCATGAACATCAATTGAGAAAGGTTAACTGAACTATTACATTAATTCATTTTCATAGAATATAATGTCAGAAAACCTTTTCTGGAATTCAGTAGACAACTCCACAATTGGGGGAATGTAATTCAGGCCATCACATTCATTTCTTGGAAACCAATTTCAGCAAAGTCAGCCAGTCTATCTCCTGCCAAATTAGTTTCCCAAAGGCATAATTTTGCTAGGAATGAGCAAATACAACCACACATTTGGAAGGTATTTCTGAACAACCTTGTTTTTATTCAAAGTGAATTGTAATGTCAACGAAACAGGTCAAATATATTATTTCAGTCATTGATGGTGTGCTGGATGCCTTTTGGATGCCAAATAAGTAATCTTTTCCAGTATCTTCAATACCATACCTCAACTAGGTCAATTAATCTCCATAATAGGGAAGATTTCCATGACGTGAATCTAATAATTCACCAAGCAAAGTATTCAACTATGGTGCAAACCACAATGTTAATTACCAGTTCTTGACATGATTCATTTTGAACATTTTTGCACAAAAAGTGGAATCCTAAGGAGTGATACAATGAACAGCTTTAAGTCTTTGTAAAGTGTTTCTGAAAAAAACTGAAGTTTCCTTAAGTCCAACAGTAACACTATTGCAGAAGCACCATCTGTAGTCATATTCACTAATTTTGACCAATCTATACTAAAAATTTCAAGACTCTTCTCAACATACAAAATCCAGGTATTTCTAGATGTACCCGTCAGAGGCAAGTCCAAAAGAGTTAGACTGCATCAAAATTCTAGGTGCGGAGGTTCTTAAACTTTAGGGTGTATCAGAATCAGTTGGAGGGTTTATTAAAACAAATTAACAAGCCTCATCTCCAGTAGGTCTGGGGTAAGGCCTGAGAATCTGCATTTATAACAAGTTTCCAGGTGGTACAGTGCTGTTGATTAGAGACCATACTTTGAGAACTACTGGCTAGACACATAGCTAGGCTAAGTGTACCTTTAAATGCATAGTGTTTATATCTGCTGTAACCAGTTGTAATCTAAAACTTTACAATTTAACTTCTTGACACAATGTCACAAAAATGTTCAGCCACCAATCTTTAACATCCTGAGCAACAGTATCTACTACCTTTGCAAATGCTTGTCTATAATGTAAATTCTGCTGTACTCAACACTCTTTTCTTAAACGACTACCTACAAAAGGCTTTCAAGCCCTGGCAATTTTTTCATGTAATATATAATTGCATTTCATGGCAGTATTACTTAATTCTATCTGTATTCAGAAACAACCTATTGAAATTCCAAGCCCTTTTTAAAGTTCTTTTTGTTTCAGCACTCATTCTTGTATACTGGTCATATTTCTTACAACGGTTTATTTTTAAATGGTGTCTTAAATTGTAGTCTTTCAACAAACACATTTTATTTAGATATAGAGGAATACTCATCACTTCCACTAGGAAATAGGCTCCCTTTGATTTTCCTTTAAATATATGACCTTCCTGTATAGATAATTTTTCTTTTTTTCACAGATATGGGCACAAGAAATATTTCATATTCTTCAAAACTACTATAAAAAAGTACAAGCACAACAATCAGTGGTGTCTTAGTTATCTATTTCTGTATAACAAATTACCCCCAAAACTTAGTGGCTTAAAAAGCATTTATTTTCTCATAGTATCTGTGAGCGTGGCTTAACGGGGTTCTTTGGCTCAGGGTCTCTCACAGGCTGCAATCAAGGTGTCAGCTGGGGCTGCAGTCATCTCAAGACTTGGCTGGGGAAGGATCCACTTCCAAGCTCACTCATGTGGCTGTTGGCAGGATTCAGTTCCTTGTGGGCTGTTGGACTGAGGGCCTCAGTTCCTCACTGGTTGTTGGTCAGAGGCTTCCCTCAGTTACTTGTCACATGGGCTTCTCCCAAGGGCAGCCCACAACACAGCAGCTTGCTTCATCAGAGTGATCAAGCAAGAAATGCCAGAGAGAGAGAAAGAGAGAGAACAAACAAGATGGAAGTCGCAGTTTCTTATAACCTAATCTTGGAAGTGACATCTCATCACTTTTGCTGTAGTCTGTTCATTAAAAGCAAGTCACTAAGTCCAGCCCACACACAGTGGGTGGAGGTAGATTAAACAAGAGTGTGAATACCAGGAGGCGGGAATCACTTGGAGCCATGTAGAAGATGGTTATCATGAAAGGCAAGTGGCACTTGGTCACTGTGTCAGGGAGACACCATGGATCGGTAGAGACTCCAATAAATGAAGACAATGTGGCTCGGCAAAAGGGGTCAACCAGTGTTGTGAGAGGATCTGATATTTCAAGAGTGGTTGGAAAGTCAGAATTCTTGGTAACGTTTCACAATTTTTAAAATGTTGGCAACAAGTTCATATTTGTTAAAAAAGAAATGCGTTTGTAAAATGCAAGTTAAATGATAGAAGAAAATGAAAAATCATTCAACTAGATGATGCCTTAATATTCAACCCAAACCCACTATTTGACTTCAGATTCTGATGAACACTATTGATCAATGAAAATCAAAGAAGTTCTTTTTAAAAAATGTGTGGGGCTATGGGCTGTCAGTTTGCCATCCCTGCCATACCTTTGGGATTTTCTTTGTGGTGTAGATGAAAGGGCAAAGGTTTTGGTGTCTGAAACGCAAATTGTGGTTCTGCCACTTCCACTATGTCCTTGGGCCTATGACAAGAGCCAGAGAAAAGATATTCCGGGCTATTATTGTTAGTATTTTCTTACTTGTCTCCCCTACTAGACTATGAGCTGCTGGAGGGTTAGAAGACCCACCTGACCGCAACACTCCCTTATCTCACTTTCCTACTTCATTCTTCTGTACAGCACTTACTATACTACCTAAATACTATATATTTTGTCTTTTTATCTTGTTTATTGTCTGTCTTTCCCACTAGAATATAAACTTCATGAGGTCAGAAACCTGTCTGTTTTGGTCACTGCTTTATCTTCTCAATATTGAACTGTGCCTAGTGCACAGTAGGAGCCCATTAAACATTTGTTTAATGAATGAATTCCATTGTTTATAGTACTTAGCACAGGGTCTGGCAAGAGTAGGTGTTCAAAAAATGCTGAAAAGCATTCATTGTCCTGATAAGAGAATGGTAGGCAGATCAAGAAGTACCCTACATGCCATGCCAAGCTTAAGGCATGAGAGTGAAATGTCCATGTCCAATCTACATGGCACACAAGTTATTTTGGTCAAAGTAACTGTAGCTGGCATATATGGCATTTACTATGTGGTATATAATGTTCTAAGCACTGTACTTATATTAAATCATTTAATACTCACAATAAAGTCTGTGATGTAGCTTTTATTACTATCCTCCTCTTCCACATGAGAAAACTGAGGCAGAGAGAGGTTAACTTGCCCACATTTATATAACTAGTAAGTAAAAGAACAAGGATTTAAACCCAGGCAGTCTGGCTCCAAGGTCTGTTCTTAGCCATTATGCTACACAAACTAAATATAAGAAAAGTGTTCTGGAAAATGTTATTAAAATGCAACTATACTGTTTTGAGAGATGTTAAAGATGAAGGATTTTGATCTCAAATATATTTACGTTCATATCTTGGCTCAACCACATTCCAGCAGTGCAACCTTGGGCCAGTGACTATGCTGAGCCTGTTTTTATTTTAGCTATAAAAAACGTAGATTAATACATATCCTGAAGGGTGGCTGTGATGATTAAATGACATAATGAATCTGACATAATGTGAGGTACCTAGCCCATGTGGTAGCTATTATTACTAACACCAAGGGGGAATTTATTCTATAAATGCATTGCTAAGCAGCTACAAAACTTACTTTTACTTAACAGAGTTTGGCAATTCCATTTGGAATCAAGTTAATTTACATGGAAAGAAACTATAACATTATAAAACACTGGTTCTAAATTCTTCCTTATCTGCCTTTCTCTTTCAACAACCATTATTGTATATAATGTGTCAAGCCCTAGAGCAAAATCTCTGCCCTCTTGGAACTCAATTAAAAGATAATCACAAACAAACTTCCAGTCATAAGATAAGTAAGTTCTAGGGATGTAATACATAGCATAGGGGAAAAAAAGAGAATTATAATGCGATATGAAAATACTATGAGAGAAAAAAATATGAGAGGTAAAAAGAACACTCTGGTAGCACAAGGGAAGGCATCATTTACCTTGGCTGGGAAAGATTTCATAGTGATAACTTTTGAGCAAGAATAAGTATGAATTGGCTACACAATGGTGAGAGTAAAATAAGAAAAGCACTATGTGAGAGGACATGGTATGTCTAGGAAGCCAGAAAAGTTCAGAATGGTTGGGACATTCCAACGGTTGGAACAGGTGTGGGCAAAGGTAAGCACCAAGTAAGGCTGGAGAGAGTTTGGGATCAGACTGTGAATGGCATTGTCTGCCATGCTGACAAGTCTGGGCTTAGTAGGGTAGGCAAAAAGTAGCCAGTGGGTATCTTCAGGCACAGACAAAAGTCAACTTTGGTTTTCAAAGTATCTCTGACAGCAATGTAGAAGATGGACTATGGTCCAGAGAGTGGTAAAGGAACAAGTTGAGGCAATTTTCATGGCTCAGATAAGAAATGATGGCAGCCTAAACTAGAGCAATGGGGGTGGAAGTAGCTGGACTCAGTAGACATTTCTGAGGTAGAGGTGACATGATCTAGTGACCGAGTGGATATGGGAAGTGACAGGAGAGTGAAAAATTGAGAAGAACTCCATGGTTTCTGGCTTGAAATGGATGAAAGACGACATCCATAGAAAAAGAGAACTCCAAAAATAGAACAAGTTTTTGGGGAAAATAATGAATTCCATCCTGGATATTTTTTAGTATGAGTGACCTATAAGACATCGAGTAGTAGAAAGCTGAAAAGATGTGTCAAAAGCTCATGAGAGAGCTTAGGGGTAGAGAAAGAGCTATAGGAATAATCAGAATACAGTTAACATCTAAAGCCATAATAATGGATAAGATTGCTCAGGAAATGAATGTAGAAGAATATAACTAGGACAGAAGTCTTGAGAGCACCAATGCTTAAGGAAGCAGTAAGAGGAGGAGAAAGAACTAGAGACTTATAAGGAGAATCAGAAGTGAGCTGCATCATGGAATCCAAGAAAGGAAATTCAAGGAAAGGATGGCTCATGTCAATTATCTCATAGAGGACCAATAAAGGGTAAGAATGGAAATGGTTTTGGTGCCTTCAGAATGGTGACATCACATATCAAGTGGCAATAGGCTAGGGAATAGGAACTAATACGGTCTTCTTTTTTCAAGAATAATGGTTAAAAGGGAAGAACAGGGATAAGGATAATGGCTTAAGGAAATTACAAAGTAAAGGGGAAGTTTTTGTTTTTTAAAGGTTATTTGTATACACTTACATACCTATAAGTGAAAGAAACCAGAGAGAGAGAGACTTAAAATGCAGAGAAGAAAGAGATTGCTACTTTTGAATTCCTATAATATCACTATATGACTCACTCACTTGGCACTGAGCTTACACATTTGCCTTGTACTGGCAGTATTGTACATTTAGCAACGCTGGCACAAACTAAGTGCTCAATAAATCTACTTATTATTATTTTTCTTCATGCATCTATGCATATTATCTGGCCAGTAAAAGTATACAATCTTACACAAGAATGTACAGAAAGGAAACTGTGTGGTGAAACTGTGGAAAGAGACTGAGCAATACAGATCCAGAACAGATTTTTACCCACCATTTACTAGTGTCCAGACCAAAGAAAAATCATTTCACTTCTTTGCACCTGTTATTCAACCGTTAAATGGGAAGAATATCACGCATTCTTGCAAGCTTATGAGGATTAAACAAGCTATTTAAAAAGCACTTTATATACAACTTGGTGCTCAAGAAGAAGACCTAATTACTATTATGATAATTTTTCCTACCACTAGAGCATCTAGAAGAGTCACTAACGTTTCAGGATGTGTCAATGACTGAGGATAAATAAATAATCAGGAGGCACAGCAGCCACTGCTATACTGTATTCTAGAGAACGAAAGCACAAAATGGCATCAGCTGTTGGTCAGCCTTCTCAAACTTTGCTTATTCATTTACCATCAACATGATTTCTGCCACATCCAAGTACTGAACCTTAATACTTTTCTTTAAATCAACTTACTTCTTTTTTTTTTTTTTTTGCGGTACGTGGGCCTCTCACTGTTGTGGCCTCTCCCGTTGCGGAGCACAGGCTCTGGACGCGCAGGCTCAGCGGCCATGGCTCACGGGCCTAGCCGCTCCGCGGCATGTGGGATCTTCCTGGACCGGGGCATGAACCCGTGTCCCCTGCATCGGCAGGTGGACTCTCAACCACTGCGCCACCAGGGAAGCCCCAACTTACTTCTTTAATTGGCCTCGTCCTAAAGAGTTATAGCTGTGAAACTGCGGGTTTCATGCGTTATCTTTTTTTCTAATATATATATTTAACCATTAAAACAAAGTATTCATCCCATTAACCACCCCACATCATCTTTCAAACCACATTCTAAAACTGCTTTAGGGTTGCTGTGAGACCCTTAGGAAGAGATCAGGTAGCAATTTGTGGTTTTACTTAATTTTTCTGCTACTGGCAATGATAACTTACAAAGGTTTGCAGAATGTACAAATGAAACAAACCAAATGACAAAATTCATCCCAGTTATATACCCTGAATATTTTCATGGAAAGTCCTAAATTGTCTAAAGCTAAAGAGACAGCCCAGCAATTTATCTTTTTATGTAATCCCTCCATCTCTATTTCTCTAACACAAATGAAAATGAGATTGTGAATAAAGGCCCATCCTGTGACCTAGTCTCAAGAACAGAACCAAGGAGAGGAGAAAAACACTAGTGGGTTTTGCTCTGAAGCACTAGCATTTCAATCAAAAGATATGGTAGGCATGCAGATCATTCAAGTGAAAACCTGCTATCTCCAAGATAGTGGAACACTCCTCTGAAAAGGCAAACCACAATGAGTTATTAACCAATACCTTTCAAGTCTGTGTTACAAACCAGGAAGTTCTCCATCATTCCAACAGCAACAACAACAACAATCACTGACCAGAACCGGGAGAGAAAACTTCACTCACTGATAACAGCTACAGGTACTTTACATATGCACTTTTGGAGCCAGTCTTAAATCCACTATGTTAAGAGCCACACTACACACTTTTAAAAAGTCACTCCTACAATGCATTCTTAGATCACTAACCTTTTCATTCAGGGAAAAAAATGTATCCTGCACCTAAAATATACAAGTTATTATGGAGACTATGAAAAGATAAGAGTTTGTTTATAATCTAGCATGGGGAACAAGACATGTATTTCACAAACGGTGGCACTCATGACTGAAGAGAGCTGCTGGGAAATTTCCCCCCAACATTTTATTAAGAAAAACTTTAAACATATAGCAAAGTTGAAATAATTTTACAGTGAACATTAGAAAAGTCACGACTGATATTCTACCATTTTTACTACATTTGCTTTATCACCTATCCATCTTATTTTTTTACAAACTGCTGGGATTTTAAAAATAAGACTATGTTTAATGAAGAATCTTAGTAGGCCATATTAGGGTTGCTTCTCAAAAATTTTCACTGATGAGGTGTATGAACAAAAAAGCTGGAAAAACTCAAACCCATACTCAGTGTTCAATTCCTGCCAACCTCCAATCAAAATCTATTCAGAGCTCACAGTAGGCCATTTTATATCTCCACATCCTTGTCCACTCTGAACCATCCTCCCAGCCCTCCTCAAGGCTCAGTACCAATCTGTGAAACCTCCCCCAACTTTCACGCCCTCACCCAGAATTAACCAATGCCCCCTACAGGGACCACATTTTTCATCATTAGCAATTAGCTCACGGTATCTGCAACTCTTGTTTTCAGTCTGACTCTTTTACTAAACTCTGACCTCCGTGAGGGCAGGGATCCCCTTACTTCACTCTGAATCCTCAGCAACCAGTACAGTACTTAGCCTATAGCAGGCACTCAATAAATAATATAAATGAATAGCCCAGACCTGTCTTTACCCAGGAGCCAAGGAAGATTTTAGTCCAGTGTGGGAATGATTTAATCACACCGGCACTTTAGAAAGATTCATCTTAGAGCACCGTTGTTAAGAGCATGAGCTTTGGAGTCAGATTGCCTGGGCATGACTCCCAGAATCCCAGCTCTGCCATTTATTGCCGGGTGACTCTGGGCAAGTTTCTAAACCTCCTGTGCCTCAGTTTCCTCATTTGAAAAACGGCTAATACTGCTTCACAGGTTATCGTGAGGATCAAATGAGATCATTTTTGTTGTTGTTGTTAAAGCACACAGATTAGCAGCTGGCACATAGTAAGCATTCCATCAATGTTAGTCACTGTTGCCGGCAACCAAGTTAATGACAATGAGGTAAAAAGTCCTTAAAGCTCGAGTGGTAGCAGTGAAAACAAAGTGGAAAGAATGGCCATAAAAGAAGAATCTACTGAAAAATGCTCAGTCAGGAAGGCAAGCAAATGAGTGTCTGACATTTTTTTTCTCCTACTTTGTATGTTTGAGATAGCTCGTGATTGAATTTTTTTAAAAAAACATTAAAAACAGCTATAATTACCCAGCCTAGGCACAGATTAGATGCTGGGCACAAGGAGTCTAGCATGACTGGACTCCAGCCACAAGCTCTATGACCACTGTGAGTTTCTTTATGCAGGTCTTTCAGTCTCTCAGCTGAGATTTTTTTCATTACTCCACCCAGCACCATTTCTTTAGTTTATGATTCCCACAATTCCATATCCTATCTTCTGACTGTGCACACATCCCCAAGAGCCTTGGTTGGGGAATGGGTTTGTGGTTTTGTCCTACCCAACCCTGTACTGCTTTTCTTTTTCTTCTTCCTGCCCACCTCCTTTACTTCTCAAGCCTTGCTATTCCCTACACGTAGGAACTTGAAACCCAAGAGTATGGAAAAGCAATAGAGCAATAGCAGTTGTGCCAAGAACTGGGGCTGCTGCCAAGCTGTTCTCCAGGCCCCATATGCAGTGACCAACTACATGTAGAGATTAGACTGAACTGCCCGTGGGGCCTCACATGCTTGATATTCCCGTTTGCTTCTGTTCATTTTCTTTCTCCTGCTTAAATAAGCCTGTTCCCAAACCTGTAACCAATTCAAATCCAATTCATCCTTGAAGACCCAGGTGAGGTCCAACTTCTTCAAGGAAGCCTCCTCTGACCATTTTAGCCCACAGACATTCCCCCCCACACACAAAACAGGTACCAATCGGTACCATAAAGCATAATCACATACACATTTATACCATTAAATAAATGTTTCCTGTGTATATATTTGATTTTCCAAGGGCAGGAACCATGTCTCACATGTCTTTTAAACCCCTTACTCTTAGTGGGTTAATACTTGTTTAAAAGCGACTGAACCAGTGGGTTTGTTTGTTCGTTTGTTTAGGCTAAGGAAGGATGAGGTAGAAACATGTTGAAATGAAAGAGGTTGAATGAACAGATGGGTGCAAAAGAAGCACTGGTTCAAAATTCGGGGAAAAGCTGTAGAAGAAAGGTGCTCAATTAACACGTTTAACTGATTTGCTGCAAGGTTGGAAAAAGACACAGAAGAGAGATGTCAACTGGAAAAATCTGGAAAATGGCATTTCAGCTTGAGGCAGAAGACAGCAGGAGAAAGATGGGGCTACAAAACAAATTCTGCTAAAGCCTAGGGATAGGCCAATTGGATAAAGGGGGTTATTGGGATGACATGGATAGAGATGTGGTTATGCAGGTGAGCGAATCGGTAGGGCGTGGTATGAAGGGTTGGGTAGATGGATAAAATGATCGAGGGTAATTAGGCAAGTGGGTTAGCTGACTGGGCGCTGAGTGGGTGGATGGGAGACAGGTAAGTGGGTGGGTGGTTAGGTGTTTAGTTGGGAGGGAATAGGTGTGGGGCGTATTATTTAAGATCCGGCCCCTCCCTCACCTTGACCCGGAAGCGGATGAGCGCTAGCCTCACGCAGTGGCTCAGGCAGGCCGGTGGCAGGAACCAGGCCCGTGGAGGAGGGGTGCCCTTGTTGCCCACGTGTCCCACGATCAGTTGCGCTGTCTGCCGCTCGGCCTGGCACCGACGGCCCCACTCGGCCAGCCGGTCCTTGCCCAGGCCCCCGGGGAACATGACCACCAGCTCCAAGCCGTCGCCGCCGGGATAGGCACAAGCCTGACATAGCGCTGACAAGTAGCCCAGCATGGCGTTCCATTGGCCGCCACACACCCAATCCGTCTGGTAGCCGCCATAAAGCCGAGGCAGCGCTGAGCCCGCGTCCACCAGCACCCGGGCCCCGGGCAGCGGAGGGGGCGGCGGCGGCGGGTGCAGCCCGGGGTGCGCCTGGCCGTGATGGTGGAAGTGGTGAGCGGGGTGATGGTGCCGAGTCGGCCCCGCGCCCCCGGAGTAGGCACCCACGGCAGCGGGCGCGAGCGGCGGTTGCAGAGGCGCGGAGCCCCTGGCGGCGCGTGGAGCCCCGGGCGCTAGGGCTGCTGTAGGCGGCAGCGGGCGATGCTGCTGCTGCTGCTGCTGCTGGCGCGAGACCGTACGCGCGAGTTTGAGGAGGTCCACGGGCACAACAGCCCCGGGACAGCGCTTCTCCAGGAACTCTTGGAAGCCCTGGACGCCCATGCTTCGTCGGTGGGCAGACGAGACGGCGGCTGCGCGAGCAGGCTAGGCGGCGATCTGGGCGCGAAGCTGGGGGCGGGCGCGTGCGCACTCCGCGGGGGGCGAGGGGGCGGGCAAAGGATTCCCGAGGGGCGGGGTGAGCTAGCGAGGGAATAAGGGAGGCGTGGGGAGGAGACCACAGACTGGATTTGGGTGGAGAGGAGTGGTGAGGCCGACCGGACTCACGAGAGGCTGGGAGGATAAAAGCGATGACGGCCTCTAGTCACTTCTCTCTTATCCCTCTATGGCCGCTCTTCACCGCTTCAAAAGGGGTGAAGCCTCTTACTTCTACCTCCAGGAGCCACGTTACCGCGTCTTCTCTATGGTACACGCTTTCTAGCTGGAGGAGGGGGAGCGGGGCGGGGCATTCTGGGAGTTGTAGTCTCCTCTACGGCCTCGGGATACAGTGTTGGAACAAGATTACCACCCCTGTCAGCCCTTGCATTCACTGGGTCTCAAGGGGAGGGGCGTGATATGCGTTTAGGATTTGCACTCCAGCTCTTCGCATCCACCGAGTTGCTTCAGGCTATTTACCGCCTTTCCGAAGAAAAGGAGTTGGGGGGGAGTGATGCATCATGGGAAAGGAAGTAGAGTGGTTTAATTGAATTCAGCTAAAGTATGCTAAAATTTCCCAGGAGGAAGAATTTTCCTTTGGGGGGAGGGAATAATGTGCGTAGCTTTTAATGAATGAGAAAGGACACATATGAAACGTAAAAATAATAACCACCATTTCTGTAACAATCCACTTAACTTTTAGCTACTGTAATTCTTTGAGGAAGAGTTCTTGGCCCCAGTTTATGAATGGTGAAAATTGTATAATTTATTTGCCCAAGGCAATGCAGAGACAAAGTGAAATCGAATATCCATTGTACTCAGGAGCTCTTTGGTCAGGGAGATAAGCACCAACACAAGTTAAGCTACAAGTTGTACCTTTCTGGTACTCACTGAGCGACAATGTCCTATGGTTAGGACCTTTGTTTGCAAACATTGTGAATCGATCTGTCGGGGAGCTCTAGAAAAATAGCGGTAAGGGCTCCAATTCCAGACGTACAGAATCATCTTTTGAAAATCTATTCAATATTTTCAGCATTCTCCTTGTTTGATTCAGATATAGACCAGTCTTCTGGCTGACTGGTGTTTAGGGCACACTGTTTAAACCAGAGGAGGGTAGAAAACAAGATCTATTCTGTTCTGTAACAGTGCGTAGCAGTCAGATCTGGCTTGGAACTTAATAGAAGGTGGGAGATAATGGCAGGCCGAGTAAGAATGCAAAAGTTTAGAACTCAAGAGTAGTCAGGGTGAATGAAATCTGAGAACAGTGTATTAGGATACAAAAGCTGAAAAATCTTCAAGCTCCATAAAGAAATTTATCATAAAAGACTAGTGGAGATAGAACAAACCAGATTGGCAAAGAATAAGTAGATGTTGAAGCAATGCACATAAATAACTCCTGTGAAAACAAGCAGTGAAAGGAGGGAATAGTGGCTTGAAGGGATGGTGGATGAAAGGAATAGAAGTTTTCTAGTATAATGGACACCTGTTGGATTGTCTACTCAGCCCTCCTTTTCTAGAAATTAACCCTCTCCCCATTTACAAAAACTGTCATGTTAACCATAACCATCGCTGACTGGGTCAAAGGTAGATAACGAATCCAAGCTGGGTCGATCAGAATCTCATTCCCTAGAAATTTGGAATTGGACCAGAGAGATCAGTTTTTCTCTAAGTGTAAAACTTCGAAGCTGTCAGTAGTCAATTTTCCCATCAGAGGGACAAAAGTAAAAGATGCTGGTCTGCAGGAAGAGAAAAAACCGCAGACTCTAGAGCAGAGATGGGAGATAGGGAGTCTTCATCGTGTTTAAGACCCAGGTTCTAGATCATTCCTCAGGCATTCTTGCCCTTGGTTTCTCTGAGGCAACCTCATATCCTTACTATTTTTAAGATAGAGTTGGGTTAGAAACTACTCATGACCAAAAAATTATTAATTCAAGAACTGGTACCAGAAATGGGGTGTGGCAAATTATAGACCCTAAACTATGGAACTGGCAAAGATTGGAGATCTCCCATATCGTTAATTGGAAGTTGGCATTCTGTGTTATTTGGCAGCGAAGCAGTTGCTTATTGCTCTTGAGACTCAAAAGCAGAGCAGCCCTGCCTATATGAAGAGTTTAGCAGTTGCTAATGATTAGATATTCATGGGCTTTGCTGATTTATTGTCTCATTTTAAATGTTCCACTAATTAGGAAACTGGCATCCAGTTTCCAACGAACTGGAAAGAGGTTATCTTTACAAGCCACCACAGTATTCCTTGTTCTCCAGCTCCCCCAAATGTGATGATCTCTTCCTCTGTACATGCATTCAGCTGGAATGCAAGGAAGACAGGGTAAGTGTAACATTCCCAGAGCAGATCGGAAAAGAGAGGCTTCACATCGTTGAACTCAACCTGTTTCCTATCCACGCTCTGAACTGGAGACCTTGAGCATAATGCCAGGGAGAAGGAGCCAAGTCTTTAGGTAGAGAGCTAAGAAATAGAAACCCGGGCTTCTCTGGTGGCGCAGTGGTTGAGAGTCCGCCTGCCGATGCAGGGGACACGGGTTCGTGCCCCGGTCTGGGAAGATCCCACATGCAGCGGAGCAGCTAGGCCCGTGAGCCGTGGCCGCTGAGCCTGCGCGTCTGGAGCCTGTGCTCCGCAATGGGATAGGCCACAACAGTGAGAGACCCGCGTACCGCAAAAAAAAAAAAAAAAAGGAAGAAAAAAAAAATAGAAACCTGCAACAGGGTGATTATTCCCTTTAGCAAATCTGAAGATTCAAAGAGCATAAGTTGACAAGGTTCTTGGCACTTGTTATTAGCATTGTGAGGCCCCTCAAATGAAATTAACAGGCAGTCATATGTGTAAGGTCGGATCTTAACAAACGGCACCGCGAAACAGAGGAAAGCTTCAAGTGAGCTTTATTAAGGAGCGCTCCTGGACGAGGTTCACTGGTCCAAGAGAATGGGGCCAGAGAAGTCGCACCCGGGCGAGGGTTGGGCAAGATTTTATAGGGGAAGAAGGGAAAGGGGTGTGGTGAATCTGGGAGGGCGCAGGGTATTCCTTATTTGGTGGTCTTTTCGGGTATCCTGGGGGACCATTAGTCCCGCCCCTCGAAAGGCGGGAAGGCTGGGCCGGGTTCAAAGTCCCCAGGTCAGTTCCTGGAACTGGGTGGTCCGGAATGTCTCCAGGGCAGTTTCTGGAACTGGGTGGTCCGGAGAATTTCGGTCTGATGCAACCTGTGAATCTGATTGTGTTCCCCTGCCTCGGGCCAGTTGGCCTTACAATATGAGGTTTTGAGGAAGTTGTATCACTAGAAAATCCTATCTAGTGAACAGGGACCATGAGCCAGCAGTGATTCTCAAAGTATGGTCCCTGGATCGGCATATCAGCACCTAGGAACTGTTAGAAATGTAAATTCTCGGGACTCACCCCAGATCTCCTGAATCAGAAACTCTGGGGGTGGGGCTAGCAATGTGTGGTTTAAATGGTGTCAAAGATAAACAAAGCCTGACATTAGTTAAAGCAATGAGGACAGATTTTATTCAATTACTGATAGTAGGGGAAAAAGCAGAGCTCCATTCCCATTTGTGCAGAGGTGACTGAGCATTTTAAAGGGAAAAGGAGGGAGGAGGAGCGAGGAGAGGCTCAAGTAGAGTCAGGGAAGTGAAAAATTACAGAGTTGGCCAGCGTAAATGCAGTTAGGCTAGCTGTGTCTGCTAGCTGGCAATTATTTAAGTTAGGATTATATCCTCCCACAGTTACTGGGAGACAGAGGCCCTAGCCTTCCCGATGACTACATTTCAAAGGAATTGTCCTTGAGACACACACTCTGGAGTTGTAGGAGATACATATACATCTCAAAGGGACAGGGGAAGAAGTCATAATTTTAAGCCCTTTTTGGTAAATGCTCTAAGAAAGGGAGGTCAGGGGTCTATTGTCAGGTGTCAGCTAGAGTAAGCTATAAATTATTTTTACAGCCTGAGCTTTTCCAGATGGAAATTGGGTCATCCCAGAGACTCTGACTTAGGAGGCTAGAAGCCAAATTTGGTCTAGTCTCTTAGTGTAGGTGTTTGAATGGAGTGTTTGTGTCGAGAGTTTTTGCAGGTCACACTAGTTCTCCAGGTGATTCTAATGCACCCTTACGTTTGAGAATCACTGCTCTTCTAGAGCAGGCCCAAGTACAGACTGGTAAAGCAAAAAGAAGCATCAATAAAATGACTCCCATAAGTTTTTCTATACCCGTACTTTATTTCCTTCCTTCCTATCCAGGTGGAAATGGTGCACACTTGGACTGGTGGCTGATAAAGTTGTGCCCCTCTCCTTTCATAAAAGGGAACTTAGTGGTTAATCTAAATATTTCTCTACTATTGCATGTTAGATCTGTTGGTGGCAGTTAAGTTTATCAGGGAGTGGCAGGATCAAGACGATCCACATTTAGATTGCCACTGAACTAGATGAGGAAGGGGCATGTCCATGCTGTGCCGTTGCTCTGGATACAGTAGTTGCATGTGACTTGCAGTTGTCCATAGATTGTTAGGTGTGGACATTTGTGGAATTGTAGGTATGGGGAAAATGGCATATGTGTTTACGGGGCAGTCAAACGGAGGACTATAGGTAAACGTCTGTTTTGTCTCCCCAGTACCCCTTTTCTACCACTTTCTCTACCTTACCCTCATGGTTGCACCAGGAGCTTATTCTTTATGTACCTTCCCAGAGAATTTGGGATTGAGCTGGAGGAGGGGAGATGAAAAATCCTGGCTGCATTCAAGCACCTGATTTATGTTCCTAAGGCCCATCTGCACTATCGTTGGGTGTGTTGAGACACCACCACCATCTTTATAATAAATCCCTCTTTTTTGTTTAAGCTTGTTCAAATTGGGTTTCTATTACTTACAAACAAGAATCTTAACATATATAGTACAAGAGAAACTTTATGCTAGGCATAGGCCATAGAGAGGGAAGAGATAACAGAGGCCAAAGCCCTGAAAGTAGAAAGGGACAGTAGATGTCACAGAATAGTGGTTAAAGTGTGTGCTTTGGAGCTGAGATCTTGGCTCCAATACCAGTTCAACTCCTTATTTGCTATATAACTAACAAGTTATTTAACCTCTTGAGCCCTTATTGTATCTATGAAATAGGGACTCATTAATTTATTCAACAGATTTATTTGGTACCTACTACATGCCAGGAATAACGCTGGGCTAGGAGAAAACAGTTTTCAAGGCAGTCAAGGAGCTTAGAAGGGAGATGGTAATGTACTTACCTCAGAAACTTTTGAAGATTAAATGGTATATTAAAGTGCTTAGCATAGTAACTGGCACAGTAAGCACCTAATAAACCTTAATTATTAAAATGAAGGCTGGAGAGAAGCATAAAGAAGTTGCATCGAAAATTCATATTGGATTCAATCTTCTGATATCTTCCACCTAAGTAGTAACTAGCTGTTCAGTTTCTGCAAGGGGCCCACTTAGCTTTATCTATTGCCCAAATCCTTGGGGGCTGTTTGAGAGGCTGTAAGCTTATATGGTAATAGTAAATAATTCATTAGAAGGTCTAATAAGGCTGCTATGTTGCTTGTGTTTCTTGAACCAGCAATAATAGCAGGGAGGTCATTTGATTAGTAAAGGAAGCAAGGACTGTGGTTCTCAACCCTAGCTAGTTTAATATGATATTAATATATCACCTGGGGAGCTTTTTAAAACAATACTAATTATAGGAATGGGGCCCAGACACTAATTATTTTTAAATTGTGGTAAAATATATATAACAGAAAAATTACCATCTTAACCATTTTTAAGTATACAGTTCAGTAGTGTTAAGTATATTCACATTGCTGTGTAACCGAGACACTAATTTTTTTTTTTTTTTTTTGCGGTACACGGGCCTCTCACTGTTGTGGCCTCTCCCGTTGTGGAGCACAGGCTCCGGATGCACAGGCTCAGCGGCCATGGCTCACGGGCCTAGCCGCTCCGCGGCATGTGGGATCTTCCCGGACCGGGGCACGAACCCATGTCCCCTGCATCGGCAGGCCGACTCTCAACCACTGCGCCACCAGGGAAGCCCAGGGACACTAATTTTTAAAAATACCTCCCCAGGTGATTTTAATATGCAGTCAGCGATGAGAACTTCTGAACTGGAATGGAGAAATCTTACAAATTTGTAACAGGCATGTGAACTAGTCTTTTCCAGTTCTTCATCTGTTTATCCCAAGGTCCTGCTCCTATTCAGACCATCATCTATGCTTTATTTCATTTCTGTCTTGAGCTCCTGTCTTAAGACCCACCGTCTTTTCCCCAACTCCTACTACTTCAGCTCCTTCTAAATTCTTTAGTCACAGACTTAATTCTTTCATCTGATTCTTTTAATCTAGTGCTCATTAATGATGGCACATTTTAAATGGGTTTTATGGTGTTTTATCCCCCAACTTAAACATTTTCATCTCTGAACCTCACTTTACATCATCTGGCACCACTGGGGCAAATACCCAATCTTTCACCAACAGACCTCACGTTGACTCACAGGTTGAGTTCAGTTTTGTCACATTTCTATGACTGTTTCCTCCTTAGTGATATGTAAGGTCCCTTCAGTAGCTGTTACTATTATTTGAGCAGACCTACTACGTGCCAGGTGCAGTGCTAAGCCCTTTATGTTTTTTCATTTAGTCTCAAAATACCACCAGTGAAGCAGTTATCCTTTTTACAGATAAGGAAATTGAAGCTAAAAAGTTAAGTAATTTTCCAAGTTCACAAAGCTAGAATACAAATCCAGGTCTGCTGAACTCCAAGTGGTATCTGTAGCAACTATAGTAAGAACCAGGGCCTATTTCCAAACCAGTCTGGTTTCCCAAGTGCAAGTTTATTGTGAAAGTCACTAGAGATGTCTAACAGTAAGCACAATTAGCAAATTTGGGACATATCTCATTTAATACTCACAACCACCTCATTGTACAAATGAGAAAATAGAGGTTTGAGGGATCTGTGAGTCAAAAAACCTGTGTTTGTTCAACTGTGTACCTTGTATCCTCCCTTTAGGGATCACCTAGGAGAGAATACCTTGGAGTCATTGTCATAAAATCAAGGTAATAGATTTTTAAAAACACTTTACAAATCCTCATCTAATCTTGAATATTTCTGATAGGCCTCTTATTCTTCCTCCAGGGCTGTTTGCATAAACATATGCATGATTCTTCTACCTAAATTATCAAATGAACAAGGGATCTGACCTCATTTGACAGTTTCCCAAGTCACTGTAGTGTGGTAAATGAAAGATGTGCAACGGAGATTTCCAAATGCACTTTTTTCTGAAGGTGGACCATAAACACTGTCAATATGAAAGGAAATACTCCTTAATAAATTTACACAAAGGGCACATTTTGAATTCTTGCTTGTACCATAAACATATACTTCTCCTAAAATTATAAAACAAGCACTGGACATAACCTCATGAAAGATATATGAAAAGCGTATGTACTAATCATAATAATTAGTTGAAAACGTAGTCTAAATGTATTTTGAGTATTATTATTACAGTACATCTGAGAGTCAGTATGGCCTGAGGTTTTTCCCATGAATTTTGGAGTCAGACCTGGGTTTGGATCCAGGCTTCATCATTTACTAGCTATGGTACCTTGGTAAATTCTTTAATCTCTCTGATTCTCAAATTTTCTCTGTAGAGACAGTAACAGATCTAGCTTATAGGATTGTTTTATGAATTTTATCACAAGCCTAACTAACACAGTAGGTACTCAGTAAATCGTAGTGACTGTTCCAATTATGGCTCATTGACAAGTGAGGACAAGGGGTCCAACTCAAAATCTGTTGGAGCTATAAATCAAGAGGTAACACACAGCTTAGTTTATTCAGCCAACATATCTATAGGACTAAAGTTTTTAAATCTGCTAAATTAGATTTGGTAAATGAAGAACCAGTTTAAGGCAGATGATTGCAGTGACTATGACAGCGTTTTAATAAGATAACATACTCATTTTAACACAGCCTTTACTTTCTGTTTCAAAACAAAATTTCCAGGAAACAAAACAAATGGTTGGATACAAATGAAATAAAAATCACAGTTTCAAAGAACCAAAATCAGACAACTGCTTAAAGGCAGATCACTTGGTTTACCAAAAAAATAATAAAAGTTAATGTCAAGAAGGATTAAAATTAGGTTTAACAACATTCCATATAATGCTACATTCCCCAATTAAGAAAGGAGAGTTCACATATACAACTAAGTGTTAAGTGTAGAGAAGTGGCTGAAATTCTGCATACTTCATAGTAAATTAATTATGCATGAAAGTTTATTAATTGCATAAACTTCCAGAGTGGCTCCCATGCTGCACTAGGTCTACATGCTTAATATTCATATCAAACAAATTACAGCTTTAAGTGATTGAGCATGACAGACCTTGAACAACTGCACTTTCCAATCAGTCACTATTTCTGCTGAGGGTATGTTCTGGACCACAAACCTCAATCTGAAATCTTAAATTATAACGGAGAAGAAATGCAACTTAAAAAAAAAAAACTGGAAGGATGACAAGCACACATTTAGGAATTTTATTTTTCACTGGCACTTTTTTTTTTCTCAAGAGCCCAGTTTCTCCCCTTCTTGCTTGACTTTTGGCCTTTCTGTTAGAGGTTTTTTTAATTAAAAGAAGACCTTCCAGAATGGGAGCTGTTGGTTTATATAATCTTCCAGCTATCTCAGTTGAAAATAACTAAGTGTAACCTAGTTACTATCCCAGGCCCCTGCCAATGGTGGCTGTCAAGGTCCCTGACCAATGTTTGTGTTCATCCTTCACATACAAAGACTATTTCCAGGGTGACCTGAAAGCATCTGGCTCCATAAAAATTTCATACTAACTTCACTTCAAAGGATTTTACCAAGTTTGAGTGTCACCATTTTACAGTCTGGATTGTTTGTGGGTTTTTTATTTCAATCCCAGAAATTACATTTACCAAATCAATGACCTTTCCTATGCCCTGCTCCCTTACTGGTTCATCTTCTAAATAAAGGGGGAAAAAACAAGTCCCCAGTAAACTACAGGATTAAAAATGAACAATCTATTCTAGAAAATGGCCTGCACACCACCTCAAATATCTCAAGATTCTTCTAAACCAAACAGAAGATTAAATAACTGAATCCCAAACTGATGGCAAGTATACCTCAGGAATGTACTTGTACATGAAGCCTGAAATACAGTATTTACTAACATTAAACATGCTGTAGTGTTACACACAGTAAACATGTGAAACAAATAACATGTGGTTTACAAACATTTGCTCAGTTTTCTGGAAAAAACAGAGAATGCATCATTTTCATCACTCAGAGAAGACAGCAAAGAAGAAAGTCAATGCCTCCAATAAACTTTAGAGATTGGATAAACAGTTACGACTAACTACAATTCAACTAAAAGCATATGGCCATTTTAAGGTAATAAAATATCATTGCAAATACCTAGCAGTATGCTAATATGCTGAATGATGGGCCACTGCTGTAATATTTGTCAAATATTTCATTGTGATAGTTAAAGCAGTTTCAACCCATAGCCCTTTAGGCACACAGACAAGAAACGCATCTCTAATAAAAGATACGAAGTTACGGGGCTTCCCTGGTGGCGCAGTGGTTGAAAGTCCGCCTACCGATGCAGGGGAGGCGGGTTTGTGCCCCGGTCAGGACCCCACGTGCTGCGGAGCGGCTGGGCCCGTGAGCCATGGCCGCTGAGCCTGCGCGTCCTGAGCCTGTGCTCCGCAACAGGAGAGGCCACAGCAGCAAGAGGCCTGCGTACCGCAAAAAAAAAGATACTAAGTTACAGGCACCAGATTGTCTAATTTAGGTACTTTCTTATCATTTGTTTATTTTGCAACTAACTTATACAACTAAGTCCTATATTGCCACCAGCTGGATTTATTTCTCTGTTCTCCATCCCTAAATCCCCAAAGCTTATTTCACAGAAGCATGTGGCTCTCGTCACTTAAACATAGATTGGTACCAGAGTGATGGTCCTTCTCATTTCAAACTCATAGTTAGCAGGCCAGATTTATAACCTGAAAGAATACTGAGAATCAAGGCAAAAAAGCAAGTTTCACAGGCAGTGTTTACATGTGTACCCCAAAACAGCACTGAAAAAGAGGTAGATAAACAAATGTAATTGGAGTAGAATTAAATCTGCGGTTCTAAAATGATACATCCCATCATACTGTACATAACACTCCACACTCAATCCAAAAATCACAGCAGAAAAGTGCCTTTTAAACTTTCACAGATAATTTTGCTGTCAAACCATTAGAATTCATGCTTGATATAAAACTGGCAAGAAAAATATGAAAAACGAAATGGATATTTGTTATACTACAGCAAATTGCCTTAGAGATTCAAGACTGCTACAAATATACATAGGGTTATTTTCATTAGATTTACACCAATACTGGTTTCATATTCTTATGATGTTACACCCAACTTCACAAACATAGCAGCAGGTAATTCATGATGAAATGCTCACATTGCCACATATGGAGATACAGTACTATTCATCAGACTTGCACTTTGAGAAGTAAACATGGTGGTTGGACACACAGACTACCCCCAAATAAACTTTACAAGTGGGATGGTTTAGTATAACCTTTTTTTTTCTACAAGAAGGAAAATGGAAAGGACAGGTTTGTGTGTGTGTGTTGGAAATGGGAAGAAGGCCCTTGTTACATAGTAGGCTCTTTGTTAAGTAAGAAGGGAATTTCTGAGCTTTACCTCAAGAGTTAATTATTTCTGGGGGGGGGGAAGTACCTCAGCAAGGATGAAAACAGCACTATCATATGATTTAGCAAAATTATGAAATAATGCAAAACCCCTAGATAGAAAACTAGCTAATATTTACAGTCAAAGTGACTGTAATTGGAATCAAATATTTAAGTAATGGGAAAAAAATAACTTAAAAACCCACAGTGATGTGAATAACACTGTTTTCTTCATTTCTGCACAAACTCACTTTTTTCTGTATTTTTAAACTTATACATGTTACATATACATCATGTATACATATGTTAACCCAACTACTGCAGTCAGCATGGAGACAGCAGTACACTACTCACCATCTTCAAACTTTAGAAGACTACTTTTCTTTCCAGCAAAAAATCTGAAAAGATTCTAAATATTACAAGGCACTGCAAAATTCTGCAGGCAAAAGAATGATGAATTATACATAAAACAGAGGTGGTGGCAAAATGTGGGACATTTGATGTAGAGCAGCCATTAATAAATGTAATTGTGCATGTCATCCATGGAGCTTTTTTCATCCTGGGGTACACTGTTTAAAAGGATTGCAACTCGAGAAGAAGGGATCATAAAACCTGCAGTATTTTCACTTTATAGGTTGTAAGTCTCAATGTAATCACACAAAGCTGACTCTAATAATGAAACACAAGCAGTTTTAAAGAATTACGGATTTTAGGCACATTGTTTTTGTACACATGGAAAATTGCAATGCAAGAATTTGCATTACACTAATGGCCTAAAACCACTTCAACTTGCAAACCAATACTGTAGAAGAAATTTGAAGAATCTGTACATAAGATTTAGAAAGACTCATCCAAACCAGAATATGTTTTATTAAAAGAAAACTGTGGCTCTTATCAACAGCAATTCTCAAAATGCTGCCCTGGATGCCCCCAAATGATAGCAACAGAATCTTCATGATGCTGAGTGTGATCCTCAGGTAAGTAACATAAGACACATTTGTTTTTTTTGAAAAAGTGTACTGCATGTCACAAAGTAGACTGTGCAAAAAAAGGTACACCCATTAAGTTTTCCTCATTACCTGGCAAGATCACGGGGTAAAATTTTTAGAGGAATATGGAGGAAAATCTGTCAACAGAAATGTTGGGTGATCATCTGGAATGTTGACCAGTAGACAACTTGTTATTACGTAAATGTGTACTAGAAATGACCTTGAAATCTTCAGAGCGAAAACTAAGTATTTTAAACATCTTTATATGTGGTAGTCGATAAATACCATTTTAGAATTCTATTTGGGTTTCACAGACTGAGCATTAGGTAACTCTGTGACCAGCCTTTTAAGATTATTACAGTTAACCTTCTTGAAAACTAAAAGTGTATATTTTGACATTGCCTCCCCTCCTCCTAAAACTGGATAAAACCCAGTAAAGTGCAACTTGACAGTGATCTCTCTCAGATTCTAAAGAGGCTGCCAAAATCATCTGAGATCTAAAATCATCTAAGATGCTAGATACTAACAAGGAAACTATAACAACTGAAAAAAAGGTAATCCAAAAAAAAAAAAGCTAAGGGCAACTTAAATAGTATCGTTTGAGGGTCTACTATCTACTGCAGGACAATGTATACCCCACATCTCTTAGAACCCTGTAAAGCCAGTGTTTCATGTGTAAGTCTCAAAACCTACAAAACCTACTGTGTCAAGTAAATTTCACTTCAGAAGAATGGACTAATAGAGGTGTAACTTGAATCCTCTTTGTTAGGAACACTAAGATTCCCCCCAAATGAGATTCACATCAGCTGCAATACATCCCTTGCAAAAGAATGCAAGCCAAACCAATGCCTCTCAGATGCTCAAAAACAATGTAGTGTGCACATGAGAAACAGAGATAGCTGCTTTGAATTACTATGGAAATCCTAAAGCAGCTACAGTATCTGCAGAATCAAGGAACTGTTACAGTTCTGTTTTTTCCTTTCTCTCCGCCTCACCTAAAACAAGGCTTCACTCCTACTGCTGTGACGACGGGAAGAAAATCACATTAAAAAGGGCTCATGTTCTATATTGGTTGACAAAGTTATTCTAATTTTATATACCAAAACATTTCCTGCAGCAAGTTACCCTGCCTTCTGCGAAAGGTAAACCTAAGATAAACGTGAAGAATCCCATAAGACTCCAGCTGTTGGAGGGTCTCACTTTGCCCATGTTAGGGGAATATAAATAGTTTTTATACCTTTTAAAGAAAAGTATCATCCAGCTGCAGAGAGCAGCAATAATGGAAAGTGTCCTGGAAATGGAAATGCTCAAGCTGAGCTTATTAAAGCATTCTGAACAGTATTTTTAAAAAATCAAGTATCAAAGAGGATAGGATTTGAAGTGAAAAAACATTTCTGTGTGCAGTGTTCTATGTACAAACTGCACAGTTCTACAGGATGATGAGCTATATCAAATACTACATTGGAAAAAAAAATATAGTGGAAAGTAAACTCAAAACGAGGGAAAATATGGCAGAACCCAAGAAGAAGAAAGTTTATTATCTTAGGTGTCCTGGAAATATTTCTGAAAAACATTTCCTTTTTCTTCATCTTCTACTCTGATTCACTTGGGACCAGGAGGGATCGCGGATGGATTCTGAACTGATGAAGCTGGAAATGCCTGCAAATTCATCCCCGGCTGGAACAGTCCCCCAGATTGGGTAGGAATTACTACAGACTGTTGTGGTGTTCCTGAAATTCCTACCCACTGTACCGGATACCCTGGCCCCCCCACAGCATTATATTGACAAACATGGGGTATTCCATATGATGATAATGGCCCAGGAAATGAAGGGCGTGAGAGTCCTTGTGGCAAGGAGGCTGGGACAGCTCCACGGATTTGGGACAGAGAAGAAATCCATGTTGATGTGTAGCCCATAGTAGATGGAGTATTCTAACAAAAAATAAAAACAAAAGATCAGTTTATTTGGTAGATACTTTTACCCATCTGTATTCTTTTTGCCTTACTACTCTCCCATTATTATTCTGACTGTCTACCATTTTTGGAGTAACGTTCTGTGTGCTAAGCATAGTTATATACCTTATTTCATTTCATCTTCGTAACTGCCCTGCAAGGCAGGCATTTTTAGATGAGGAAACAGAAGCTCAAAATTGATAACACCCATCACCACTTAGCAAGTTAATAGTAAGGTGAGGATTTGAACACAGTTCCAGCTAACTCCAAGACCCCTGCTAAATTTCTGTTCACAGTTTAGTGTCTCCTTTCCTCGTGCTAGCACTACTCTTCAATTTTTACTTCCTTCTGCCAGTCCCAGGCAGTCTCTCATTCAGGGCCACAGACAACAGTAGTCCATGTTACTACATAATTCTTTGAAGAAAGAGGAGCATGATTTAGAGTGGCATAGGGGAAAGCCTGGCATATAGTAGGTGCTCAAGAAATGTCACCTCCCTACCTCCTCCTACTCACTATTTAAAGTCTGACATTTCTGTTATATTTTTGGAAATTTAAACTCGACAATTATGTTTTGGGCAGTACTAAGAAAACATATTCCTGCCTGACTCTTCTTATTATATTGTATTGTAATTATGTGTATGTATAGAGATTACTGAAATCTTATGCACATGGGAATAATAAGTCTAAATGGAAGTAAATAATTCTTACTTAAAGGAGAGCTTGGTATCAGTCCCAAATTCTTAGTTCTTGTAAATTGATGGTCAAGCTAAAACGCTTTCAACTAAAGTTTCAAACTACAGTTAGGTTAAAGGTTTTTAGCTTGACTCAAGAATGAATGACAAGATCTCTTGAGGTAAAAAAGAAACATTTGAAGTCCAGCAATCCCTTTTTCATATCAGTATTTTTGTTCTGTTAAAGTAAAACTAAATACTTCTGATTTTAAAATAGCACATATAGTATGATCACATTTTTGTAAAGCTATTTCTATGTATTCATATACAGACATAGAAAGATATCTGAAATGATGTTTATCTAAAGTTAGTGACAATTATTTCTGGGTGGTAGGATTTGAAGGTGGTATTTTAAATTTTTGTACTTTTCTGCATTGATTAAATTCTATAACAAACATTATTATTTTACAAACAGTAACAATGTGATTTTTATTTAAAAAAAATTGGAGATGACATGTTATACTTAATCTTCTCTTGGATATTTAAAAGGCATCTCAGATTCAAATGACCAAAACCAAATGTATGATCTTTCTTCTACCAAAACACACTGCCTGCTCATGTTCCCCTTCTTGATGATTGGTATGCTGGAATGATAGCCAGTTATACCAGCCAGAAACCTTGCCTTGACACCTCCCCTCTGCCAAACATCAGTTCCATCACTAAATCTGGTCCATTTTATCTCTTAAACATTTCTTGTAATCTGTTCACTTCTCTTCATCTCAGCTTCTCTCTCTCTTTTTTTTTAAATTGAAGTATAGTTATTTAAAAAGTTGTTCAACTTCTCTTTATCGGGCCTACTGTGACTAACTCTTAATTGGTCTACCAACATCTACCCTTATCTTCAGTAATCTTTCTTCTTGCTTCAAGCCAGAGTGATCTTTTCAAAAAGCAAATCTGGGGCTTCCCTGGTGGTGCAGTGGTTGAGAGTCTGCCTGCCGATGCAGGGGACACGGGTTCGTGCCCCGGTCCGGGAAGATCCCACATGCCGCAGAGCAGCTAGTCCCATGAGCCATGGCCGCTGAGCCTGCGGGTCCGGAGGCTGTGCTCCGCGACGGGAGAGGCCACAACAGTGAGAGGCCCGCGTACCGCAAAAAAAAAAAAAAAAAAAAAAAAGCAAATCTGATCATGTCAACCCTAGGGCTTCAATGGCTATCCATCTGTCTTAAAATAAAGACAAAGTTCCTTGTCATCACCACTTTTAAGACCCTCCTTAGATTCACTGTGCACCAACTCCTCTCTGCTCTCTACACTTCAGCCAAATGGACCTACTTTCAGTCCTTTCATTCTGTTTCCCCATACAGGGGTTTTGCATATGCTGTTCTTTCTGCTTAGAATCATATTCCCTCCCCTTTTCACCTAGTTAACACTTACTCATCCTGCAGATCTCTGCTCAATCATCACTTTCTCAGGGAAGCTTTTCTTGACTTCCCTTTACTAGGTCAAATTTCCCTTACTGTATGGTATCCTATATCTCTCCTTTGTAGTCCTTATTACAGCTGCAATTTTATGTTTATTTATACAAGTCTGTTCATATCTAACTGTCCCACCAGCATATAAGTCCCATGAGAACAGGGAACATACTTGTTTTTGCTAATCAAACCCAGTGCCTAGCAGAGGGCTTGGCACATAATTGTGACAAATTTTTCTAAGGCACAGAACAGTAACATGCAAGAACATTAGATAGTGAGATGGGCTCTCCACACAAAGATATAATCAACTGAACCTAAAAATACAAAAATAGTTACATATATAGGATACTACTATGTGCTAGGCACTTTAAAGATGTTACCTCATTTAATCCTCACAGCAATCCTGCAAAGCAGGAAGGTATTATCCCTGTTTTAAAGACATGAAAACTGACGCACAAATGACTTGTCTAAAGTCACATAACTAGTAAATGACTGAGCTGACGCTGGAACCCCAGTCCGTATAAAGACCTTCACCGCTTTTATTCGTACTCCATTTTCTACTCACTCTTCTTCCAAACATTCTCATTATACCACAATAAACCACCCTCCAACTCATCAACAAAGGCCTCCATTCACATAGTGCTCAGAGGATCTCTCACGGGCAGCACAAACACATTTATGCCTTAAAATTTGCCTCTAAAGGCTTCCAATTTTTACAATGGTGATACTATCTGTGTATAAATCGGTGCCAGGAATAATATAAATACACAGATCCCTTAAGCAGATACACTGCTTACTAGTTTGGAAAATCTAGGCTTTTGAAAAATTTTATTCAATGTTAACACTAAATGTATTTTCAGACTCTTTACCAAACTACATGCAATGACTATATATACACACACATATATGTACACAAACATAACACACACACACACTCAGATATATCTCTTTCAATTATATGGGTTCAGATTCTAAGCCCTGATTCACATTTTAATAGATTTATTCATTTTGAAAAAATGATACTTTAAAAATTCAAATACAGAAAAGTACAAAGTAAAATAAGGCCCAAATTCCACCATCCAGCATATTTTAATGGCTTTTCCTATTTCTATGCATATATACATGTATCTTATATAATTTTACATAAATACTATATATACTATTCTGTGAACCTGTCTTCTTCCCACTCCAGAATGCATTGTGGACATCTTTCTACATTTCAATTGCTTGTACACCTGACTAAGGACATATGCAATTAAGTAGACATCTCGTCCATAAACTTAAGATATATTTTATAATATTCTAGTTTAAATATCTTTAAAATTCTTTTTCATACTGAATACGTAAGATAACTTATTGGCTATGAGAATACTGATGTACAATTAACATAAGATAACTTTTCCTCAAAACCCAAATTCTTCTTGTACCACAAGGTTGAATTAACCCTCACTCCAGATGCTTTCTTTTTTGATACTTTTTTTTCCCTTCAGGTATAATAGCCTAAAACAAGGGTTAGCAATCTACAGCCTGCCACCTCTTTTTGCAAATCAAGTTTTAATGGACAAAACCATGCCCACTTGTTTATGTATTGTCTATGGCTGTGTTGATTAGTTACAACCACATGGCTTGAAAATATTTACTAATTGGCCCCTTCCCAGAAATAGTTTGCTGGCCTCTGGCCTAAAACTTAATTTGCTCAAAGACATAATGAATCTAGACAAGGATAAAAGTCTCTATGTTGTCAAATCACACCACTCTATCATAGTGACTATAACTATAGGCCTAAGTGAATCAATCTTTATGGTTTTAGTTCTCATAAATAAAGAGGGTCAGGTATAAACAACTTACTTCATATACTTTGTTCCAGTTGTCTGTTTCTAGTTTCTGTTGACTCTGTTTAAGTTGGTTTAAACTTGGCTTAATAAGAGAATTTCCTACTGTTTCCTTTGTCCAGTCATCCACCAGTTTGTGTAAGTCATCTGTGAACATCCCTTTTTTACTAGCTGGAGATTGCTGGCATGATGCTGCACTACTTTCCGCCGCACACAGTGGATCTATAAGAAGAAAAAAAAACAGAGAAACCAGGAAAAGGAATTAAAACTGATAAACAAATACTCTTTTTCGGCCAGTAATGCAGAACTACATATTGGGTATAGATAGGGTAACCAGACATTCTAGTTCTGGCTTAAAGCTATGGTCCTTGTGTAATTACTAACAGTATCTCTTTCACTCTCAAAAGTTTCTTCTTGTTTGGGTGGCAAATTATATGGTCACCTTAGGTATAAGTCAAATATAATAAATAGTATCTCAAAAATATTAGTATCAACTGTACTCTTATCATCAGGTTCCTCAGACAGATACTTAGAAGAGTTAAAAAACAATGACAGAATGTTAAAAATGGAAAGAACCTTAGAAGTCTAATCCAAACCACTTGTTTTATAATGGGGAAATGAGGCCCAGAAAAAGTAAATTGACATGCCTGAATTCCTTTTTTTTAAAATACATTTATTTATTTTTTATTTTTGGCTGTGTTGGGTCTTCATTGCTGGGCGTGGGCTTTCTCTAGTTGCGGCGAGCGGGGGCTACTCTTCGTTGCGGTACACAGGCTTCTCATTGCAGTGGCTTCCCTTGTTGCGGAGCACGGGCTCCAGATGTGCGGGCTTCAGTAGTTGTGGCATGCGGGCTCAGTAGTTGTGGCCCATGGGCTCTAGAGTGCAGGCTCAGTAGTTGTGGTGCACAGGCTTACTTGCTCCGCGGCATGTGGGATCTTCCCAGACCAGGGATCGAACCCGTGTCCCCTGCATTGGCAGGTGGATTCTTTTTTTTGTTTTCTTTAACATCTTTATTGGAGATGTTAATGCTTTACAATGTTTAATGTTTAATGCTTTACAATGGTGTGTTAGTGGCTGCTGTATAACAAAGTGAATCAGCTATACTTATACATATATCCCCATATCCCCTCACTCTTGCGTCTCCCTCCCACCCTCCCTCTCCCACCCCTCTAGGTGGTCACAAAGCACCTAGCTGATCTCCCTGTGCTATGTGGCTGCTTCCCACTAGATATTTTACATTTGGTAGTGTATATATGTCCATGCCACTCTCTCACTTCGTCCCAGCTTACCCTTCCCCCTCCCCGTGTACTCAAGTCCATTCTAAACGTCTATGTCTTTATTCCTGCCCTGCCCCTAGGTTCTTCAGAACCATTTAAAAAAATTTTTTAGATTCCATATATATGTGTTAGCATACGGTATTTATTTTTCTCTTTCTGACTTACTTCACTCTGTATGACAGACTCTAGGTCCATCCACCTCACTACAAATAACTCAATTTTGTTTCCTTTTATGGCTAATATTCCATTGTGTATATGTACCACATCTTCTTTATTCATTCATCTGTCGATGGACACTTAGGTTCCTTCCATGTCCTGGCTATTGTAAATAGTGCTGCAATCAACATTGGGGTACATGACTCTTTTTGAATTACAGTTTTATCAGGGTATATGCCCAGTAGTGGGATTGCTGGGTCATATGGTGGTTCTATTTTTAGTTTTTTAAGGAACCTCCATACTGTTCTCCATAGTGGCTGTATCAATTTACATTCCCACCAACAGTGCAAGAGGGTTCCCTTTTCTCCACACCCTCTCCAGCATTTAGTGTTTCTAGATTTTTTGATGATGGCCATTCTGACCGGTGTGAGGTGATACCTCATTGCAGTTTTGATTTGCATTTCTCTAATGATTAATGATGTTGAGCATCCTTTCATGTGTTTGTTGGCAATCTGTATATCTTCTTTGGAGAAATGTATATTTAGGGCTTCTGCCCATTTTTGGATTGGGTTGTTTGTTTTTTTGACATTGAGCTACATGAGCTGCTTACATATTTTGGAGATTAATCCTTTGTCAGTGGCTTCATTTGCAAATATTTTCTCCCATTATAAAGGTTGGCTTTTGTCTTGTTTATGGTTTCCTTTGCTGTGCAAAAGCTTTTAAGTTTCATTAGGTCCCATTTATTTATTTTTGTTTTTATTTCCATTTCTCTAGGAAGTGGGTAAAAAAGGATCTTGCTGTGATATATGTCATAGAGTGTTCTGCCTATGTTTTCCTCTAAGAGTTTTATAGTGTCTGTCCTTACATTTAGGTCTTTAATCCATTTTGAGTTTATTTCTGTATACAGTGTTAGGGAGTGTTCTAATTTCATTCTTTTACATATAGCTGTCCATTCTTTTAAATGTAGCTGTCCAGTTTTCCCAGCACCACTTATTGAAGAGGCTGTCTTTTCTCGATTGTATATTCTTGCCTCCTTTATCAAAGATAAGGTGACCATATATGCGTGGGTTTATCTCTGGGCTTTCTATCGTGTTCCATTGATCTATATCTCTGTTTTTGTGCCAGTACCATACTGTCTTGATTACTGTAGCTTTGTATTATAGTCTGAAGTCAGGGAGCCTGACTCCTTTTTCTTTCTCCTTTTTTCTTTCTCAATATTGCCTTGGCTATTTGGGGTCTTTTGTGTTTCCATACAAATTGTGATATTTTTTGTCCTAGTTCTGTGAAAAATGCCATTGGTAGTTTGATAGGGATTGCACTAAATCTGTAGATTGGCAGGCAGATTCTTAACTACTGCGCCACCATGGAAGCCCCATGCCTGATTCTTGCAATTAGATACCAGCAGAGCCAGGCCCAGAATTCTAAAGCCTAGAGAGCCTATAGAGAAGCCTATAGAGAAGAACTTTTTCTTTTAATATACCATACTGACTTTCAACAATCTTCAGAAAACTAGAATCTCATTTAAATTTTTGTTTACCAATATTTCTGTTTATTATTGATAAAAACAATGTCTATCTAGAATAGCAGAAATAAGAAGGCAGATGCTTTTGTTAGCCTCATGAGTTCTGGAGTACAAGATGTCCAAATAGATGAAATAAATCACTTACAGATGTCTTCATCAGTGAAAAGTTTCCTGATCTGAACATCACACTGTCTTTATATTATTTAGTACTATTACACAGGCTAACTAAATCATTCTCATAGAAAAGATTCATAAAGTTCCTCTGACTGATTTACAAGTCAAAACTTACAGAGTGGGTCTAAAATGAATTTTAGTAAATGCAGTTGTGAAATGTAAGCACAGTAACACTTCCACAGATTTAATTAAATAAACATGTGAAAATATCTTGTACAATTGTTATGGGACTTTTTTTTAATTGTGAAAAACTATAAAAATGTAAAAGATAATGCAAGAAGCCTACATATAAATACTTTCAAAGTACTTTTCTTTATATTCTTTGAAACTCATAACAGGCCCGTGATATAGGTTCAGCAAGTATCATTCTATTTTGGGGATGGGAAGACTGGAATCCAGAAAGTAAACAGCTGAGGTTATACGCTGGGGTTAGAACCCAAGTATCCTGACTATTTGGTCAGTGTGCTTTCCATTGTACCATGCCAATCCATGCAACAAACTGGGAAAAGGATAAGAAAATTGCTTAATAAGGAGGAACATGATAATCTCAATGACTTCTTATGCATAGTCTGTCATTCTCTATGACCCTTGTGCTACTGAAGGCTTAGAGTCAAGGAGATTAAAAGTTAAATGGACATAGGGAACTATACTCAATATCCTGTGACAAACCATAATGGAAAGAATATGCAAAAGAATACACAGATATATAGATATATAGATATATATATATATGGCTGAGTCACTTTGCTGTACAGAAGAAATTAACACATTATAAATCAACTATATATACTTCAATAAAATTTAAAAACAAACAGAAAAAAAAAAAAAACAAGGGAAGTCTGAGAAAAACTGCCAAGAGGAGCTTAGAGACATGACGCGTAAATATCAGGTGGTATCCTGGATGGGATCCTAGAACAGAAAAAGAATTTATGCAAAAACTAAGGAAATCAAAATAAAGTGTGGAATTTTTTTTTTTTTTTTTGTGATACGCGGACCTCTCACTGTTGTGGCCTCTCCCGTTGCGGAGCACAGGCTCCGTACGCGCAGGCTCAGCGGCCATGGCTCACGGGCCCAGCGGCTCCACGGCATGTGGGATCTTCCGGACTGGGGCACGAACCCGTGTCCCCTGCATCGGCAGGTGGACTCTCAACCACTGCACCACCAGGGAAGCCCAAAGTGTGGAATTTTGTTAATAAAAATTAAATGGAAATATAGTAGTGAAAATTGCTTAAGAAGAGTTTAATGAATTAAGTGGAACATATTCTCATATAGAAAAGTGTTTTACAAAAATAATGTTTACTAATTTTGAGTAACCATGATGTACTAAAAGGACGTACCAATCTTGTTGGAATTCCTACTTTTTTTTTTGAATTCCTACTTTTTTAAAACTTAAAACCCAAGGACACACAAGTCAGCCTATAATAAAAGTATCATTTTTTCCTGTTATCCCTCTGCACATTCATGTGATTCTCTGCCAACTCCAGTGAGCAAACAAATAGCACAACAATGTTGGGAAAGACTTTGGAACTGAAGCCTTTATAGATTGTGTTCTTAACCTGGAAAAATGTCAGCAGGTAGAAATAAAAAGCAGACGATAGCCAGAAACATATACATATTAGTGCCAGCATTTCTGCCCACCCAACTAATCTGAAGGAGTATTTTTGTGCTCATTCCCCTTTAGTTTCTTTTAAAAAATAGAGCTAAGTTTGAATGTCATTCATTTAAGAACATTTCTGCACTAACGGAAAACCCAACGTCAGGATGCTTCTTGTGTACAAATCTGGTGGAACAAGTGATCTTATGCACTCAATTGGCGGGCAATGATGGCTGCTGCACTAGTGATACAGTTGCCAACAAGTAGAGGAAGAAATAACAAACCGAAACAAGTATTTATTTTTCTTTTATTGAAGTAACATTGATCTATAACATTATATAAGTTTCATGTGTACAACACTGTATGTCTACTTCTGTATACCCTACTGAATGTTATTCAGTGCCTAACTATTCCGTTAGGCACATTTATTGACTGATTTCATTTGAAAGTTATTCATATCATATTAAAGTTCACAAACCAGAAATTACCCAATGAATGCACATTAAAAGAAGTACTCTTCAAATGTGTTTTATGATAGGTAGTAACATAACTTCAAAGGTGCTCTTTAATATTCATTTCTTATTGATGAAATGAGTAAAATCAGAGTTCAGTCCTTGGTGTTCTTTTTTGTTTTCCCCCAAGGTGATTCCTATATTCAGATAGTTCCAGCGATCACCCAACTGCAAATGTTTCCATCTCTTATCTCAAATCTTGATGTCTCTTCAGTCCAACCTCACAGCCAACTCCCAAATTGTTTCTCCAATTCAATGTCAATAAATTCTTCAATTAAATACACCTGAAGTCAAGCCTGTCATGGTCTAAGCATGACAGTTTGCCTAAATCTTATATTTCTTTTAAAGATACCATATTTTTTACAAACCACCCAGTCTCAGACTCTTTGGATCTCTCAACAAACACACACATATCCAGTTTATTACCACATCATGGCAAATCATCCTATACAGCATCTCCTGTCTGTTTTCACTTCCATAGTTCTCTAAACTCTTAATCATCTCATATATGGACTGCCATGATGGCAATGATCTAAACAGATTCACTCCCTAGTTCTAGCCAATACATTCTTCACATTGCCACCAGAGTAGTACCAGTTAAATGCTGTTTTCAGCATTTCATTCCTCTCCTCCAAAAAGCCCCCCAAAACGCAAACTTTAACAGTTTCTTAGTACTAACAATAGTGGGTTTTCAACTTGTTTCAGTGGCAAACTCCTTGGTAGTCATGATTGTCTTTGCAGAAAATGCAAACAGATTATCTTATTTATTATCCTTGAACATCATATCATTTATTAAGCTTAAATACATAATAATGTGTTAGATTAAATATATTATCTTACATCAAACCATAGTACAGATAAGCTGTGGCAGTTGCCAAAAATTAAAAAAAAAAGTGTGGGGGAAAAAACCTTCTAATGTAAACTCTCCATTTCACCCAACTGTTACATTCTCTTTCTCCCAAATACATCTCACATTTTACGATTTGCATGCCTTTATAACATGCAATTCTACCTACTGACAATACTCTTCACACTCCATTTCATCAACTTTAATCCGGTCCATTTACCTTTCAACACCAACTCAAATCCTACTTCCTGAATGAAACAGTCTCAGACCACTATCGCCTTTGACGATCTCTCATTGCCTCCTTTCAATCCACTGAAGACAGGATGTCTGGTATTGGGAGGCAATGCAGTATAACAGTGAAGAGCCAACACTTTGGAGTCAGACAGATTTGCTTAACCCCACTAACTGTAGTCTCCTTGCCTATAAGGACAGACTAACTTCTACCTACTTTAGAGATGTTTTGAGGATTGAGATTATGTAATGCGATTATGTTTCAGGGCTCCCAAGACCACTCACAGATTTACTGATTCCATAGACGGTCTTACAGAACTCAGCATATAGTTGTGCTCATAGCCAAGTTTGTTACAGCAAAAGGATGCACATAGGATCAGCAAGGGAAAAATACACAGGATTCTACAGAAATTCATGCACAGACTTCCCTATGCTTTCTTCCTATGGTGAGGGAGCATTCTTGAGTATGCTCCTTTCTCTCAGCAACAAAAAATGGTAAGTTTCCGGTCAGGGAAGCCCAGTAGAGACTCAGTGCCCAAGGTTTTTATTTGTGACTGGTCATGTAGGCACCTTTTGCCTAGCATTTACCAAAATGCCAGACTCTAAGAAGGAAAACAGGTATTCGGCATAAATCACATTATTTGTACCAACAATCTAGGCAACGTGAGCTATACTTATCAGTTAGGGAAGAAAGGGAAACCAAGTTCCTGCACACCAGCCAAGGTCCAACCTTGGAAACAGGCCTTTCTATAGATAGCAGTCTTGTGCCTGCTATGTTAACTCTTTTCTGCATAGTTTAGCACAGTGCTCATATTATAAGTTAACCACATACCTAAATTGTAGATACCATTACATGCAATATCCTGCATCAGTTCATGTTTCTCACAAAATAGGTATACCTGTGTGTAGGGAAAGATGGACGTGGATCTTTGTATATATGTTAAGGCAGTGCTTCTTAAAATGTGTTCTGTGAAAAGTGGGTTCTCTGGTAAAACTGTTTTGGGACATGTACATTTATTTCCTTTCTTGAAAATTCTCAATTCATATTAGCACATTAAAGGATCTAAGAGAGTCTACAGTGAAAAAATGGTTTTTATATGATTGACTCCAACATTTCCTATTTGACCATACAACACCTATTAACTCCTTGCTGACAGCTTACAAAATGCTGCGCTAAGGCCAACAAATGTGTCCACCAATCTTGGCCAAATGGGGAAAATATGAAATGTCAGCAAGCTTTGAAAGAGAGCTATTAGAACTAGAAATATGAAATCACTTGGTTCTGTGATAGTCAATGAAGTAATAAAACCACTAGAAGGTATGTGTGGAACACCCTATCTTTGCAAACTTGGCTTCAATGAATTCTTAAAAGAAAGAGAAAATGAAGATAATTTAGTTCCCATTTAGGGAAATAATATTTTCATATTAGGTCTGCTTAGGAATCAATCTAAACATTTTAATAAATAAGTTAATTTAATGGAAGTTTAATAGTTAGATACTGTCATTTCTATCTGCTAAAAAATAATTTATGGCTTCTAGCATGACAGAGTGAGGAGGTTTTCAAATCCTCTCCCTCAAAAGCAGTAATAAAACTGGACAGAACTCTCAAAAACAACCATTTCAGCAATCTGGAATTTGCCCAAAGTCCTACAACAAAATCGAAAGTGTTACTCATGAAAACTACTCAACTTTTAAGAACTGTGTAATCTGTGGCGTTTTTGCCCATGGCTGTTTCTGTTACCTCTGCACCAGCTCTTTTTGCTCAGCAATTCAACCGCAGCAGGACAGGCTGAGAAAACAATAAGCTTTGCTACTGCTGCCAGAGGTAACTCACTTGATTTGGAGCTTTAGAAGCAGTGTCTCCATTAACCTGAGGTTAACAGGGAGACCTGGGAAGTGAGACAACCATCGCAGGCTTGATCAATTCTCCACATATCTCAGGTTGACTGGAATATCGTCACATGCACAGCATAAACTCGAGGGCCCAAACCATACACACATCACTGGCTGACAGAGCCTGAACATGCAAGGAGGAGGCATGAGAAATCCTAGAGGAAAATGAAAGCTAGAAAATGGCCTCAAGTTTAAATGAGTTTCCCAGGCCAGGCCACACATAGATCCAGTAGCAGAAAGTGGAAGCCCTTCAGGCTTGAGGTGTTTAAAAGTGCAACCTCTGATCAATCTCTGGCTGAACACTAAGTAATGCAGATATAGGGGTCAATCCCAGGAAGTCAAGCTTAAAAATAAAAACTAGGGGGGAAAACTGAGCAGAGACATCAGCAGCTATACACTGCGGGGCAAACGGGCTTAACATATTTAGTCTCTCCATAAAAGCTGGACAGACTACATGGAGCAGCAATCTGAGGATTGTGAAGAGTTAATAGTAGCAGGTGAATAGGGAATAAAACCAAAATTCAAAGTACCATTAAAATAGCAGTGAGTTTACCAATTTTTCCTATCTGGTATCCATGGCTAATCTAGAAGCAGGCACTGGGGTATTCAAAGAGAAATCTCTAGAGAAAATCCTCTACTTTTGGCATGAAAAATGGGAAAGGGAACTTCCAACATTCTCAAAATGTATAGAAATTCCTATTTTTTCTTCTTTTCTCTGTACTCTCTCCCCTACCCCCAAGCAATCCTGTGGTGGGAAAGTCCCTGGAAGCTCATGGAAGCCAAACTCTGAGGGAGGGGACCCCTCCCTTCTGATCAGTGGCGTGAGTTATGGTTCCATGACAGTGAAGACAATCACTGTTGCTTTACTGCTGTCTCTAATCTCCCAAACCTTGGCCCTAAACATGTGCACAGTGGTAGGTGTGCACAAGAGAGCGGAGTAACTAAAATCCCAGATTTCTGGCTGAGGAACAAAAAAAGGAGTCACTGGGAATCAGAAAGTACTGGAGGTACTGCAGGGAGGGAAGAACTGAGAAAAGTTATTTTTGAATTCCTGGATTTACTACTGAGCTGTGCATACATGAATCCAATCCTATTCAGCATACCAAACACATGAAAACTGAAAGAACAGACAACTTCCCAAGACTGAGACCCACTAGGAGACCCACACGTGGGATAGGTCCAAAAAGCACCACAGAGGCAAAGCAAATGAACTGACATTAGAACAACAGAACACAGAAGACAGGTTGGAACTCATAAGGTAAAAATAACTGGGTCAATTACCTCCTATGACAAAAAATGTCAACATTCTACATAGGATTTTAAAAAGACACCAGAGTCCTAGAATATTCAAAATGTCCAGGATAAAATTCAGTATGACTTGGCATACACAGAACCAGGACAATTTCAACTCATATGGGAAAAGATAACCAACAGATACTAATTCAAGGACAATACAGATGTTGGAATTATCTGACAAAGACTCTAAAGCAGCTATTATTAAAATGCTTAAATAGGTAATCACAAAAACTACTGAACCCAATGACAAAACTGAAAATCTCAACAAAGAAATAGAGAAGAACATAAATGAAATTTTAGAACCAAAAAATATATAACAACCAAAAAAACCCATCAAAAAACCTCCTTGGATGAACTCAATAGCAGAAGGGAGATGACAAAAGAAAATTCAATTTTTTCCCAGTTTTATTGAGATATAAGTGACATATAGTACGGTATAAGTTTAAGGCGTACAGCATAATGATTTGAATTACATACATCATGAAACGATTACCACAATAAGTTTAGTGAACATCCATCATCTCATATAGATACCAAATAAAAGAAAGAAATTTTTTTCCTTGTGATAAGAACTCAGATTTACTCTCTTAAAAACTTTCATATAACATACAGCAGTGTTAATTGTACTAATCATGTTGTACAGTACATCCCTAGTACTTATCTTATAACTGCAAGTTTGTACCTTTGACCACCTTCGTCACCACACAAAGATACTATATTTTTGTTTTTTTCGTTTTTTTTTTTTTTTTGCGGTACGCGGGCCTCTCACTGTTGTGGCCTTTCCCGTTGCGGAGCACAGGCTCCGGACGCGCAGGCTCAGCGGCCATGGCTTACGGGCCCAGCCACTCCGCAGCATGTGGGATCTTCCCGGACCGGGGCACGAACCTGTGTCCCCTGCATTGGCAGGTGGACTCTCAACCACTGTGCCACCAGGGAAGCCCTGTATTTTTTTTTTTGACTATATTTCTCATGCTGTACATTTCATCCCTATGACTCATTTATTTTCTAACTGGAAGTTTGTACTCATTCCCACCACCCCCCAGAAAATTCAATTTAAACAACAGAGAAATAAGACAAAAAACAAACATGTACAGAAACTAAGGGACCTATAGGACAATAGCAAAAAGTCTAAAATCTGTGTCATCAGAGTCCCAGAAGGAGAGTGAAAAAAAGAGCATGATAAGAAAAAAATATCTGAAGAACTACTAGCTGAAAACTTGCTAAATTTGGGAAAGGACATAAACCCACATATTCAAGAAGCTCAGTGAACTCAAAACAGAAATAAACACAAAGAAACGCATGCCTACATATGTAATTGCTGAAACTGAAACAGAAAAATTGCTGAAAATTAAAGAGAAGAAAAATTCTGAAAGCAACCAGAGAAAAACAATGCATTTTATACAGGAAAACAATGATTGAAATTTCTAGGGATTTCTCATCACAAACCATGGAAGCTAGAAAGAAGTGGCATAATATTTTCAAAATGCTAAAATACGTTGTCAACCCAAAATTCTGTATACAGCAAAATTATCCTTCAGGAATGAAGGCATGAAAAAAGACATTCTCAGATGAAAAAAAGTTAAGAGAATTTGTCACCAGCAGATCTGTTCTAAAAGAGACACTAAAGGAAGATCTTCAAACATAGGGAAATTATATGAGTAGGAAACATGAAAGAGCAGAAATGAAGGAAGACCAACAGAAGTGGTAGATATCAGGGTAAATGTATTCTTTTCAGTTCTGAAACTCAAGCAAAATGAAAATTATAACACCGTGTGATATAGTTTTTCATATATGTAGATGGAATACTTAAGACAGTTTATAGAAGGAAGAAATCTATATGGATGTAAGGTTTCTACATTCCTCTTGAAGTAGTAAAAGATTGATTTTAAGTAGACTGAAAAGTTATAATCCCTAGAACAACCACTTAAAAGTGTACAAAGAAATAAAGAAAAAACATAATAGATAAATTAAAATGGAATACTAAAAGTACATTCAAATAAACCAAATGAAGGTAGGAAAGGTGAAGGAATAAAAAACAAACAGAAAACGGATTTAAAATATGGCAGACCAAAATCCAAACATATTGATCATTACATTCACTATAAATGGTTCTAAAATATTTGAAAGAGATTCCAAGAATGGATTTTTTTTAATGTGACCATAAGCTGTCTGCAAGAAACTCACTTCAAATATAATAATACAGGCAGGTTAAAACTAAAAGGATGAAAAAGATACACCATGCAAACAGTAACCAAAAGAAAGATGGAATGCATATTTAATATCAAAAGAGACATCAAAGCAAGCAAAAATAACCAAGAATAAAGAGGGATATTACATAATGATAAAAGTCAATTCACCAAGAAGACGTAACAATGCTGTGTCTGTAACTAACAAAATACCCTCAAAATACATGAGGCAAAAACTGACAGAATTGAAAAGAGAAAAAGACAAATCCTTAATTACAGCTGGAGTCTTCTACACTGTTCTCTCACTCAACAATAGAAGTAGTGCACAGCAAATAAGCAAGGATATAAAATAATTGAATAATACCATTCAAACATCTAGATCTAACTGACATTTATAGAAAACTCTACTAAACAACAATAGGGTATACTTTATTTTCAAGTGCACATGAAACATTCACCTAAATAAAACCATATCCTGGGTCATAAAACAAACCTGAACAAACTGAAAGTAATCAAAACCATTGAAAATATATCTTCTGATCATAATGAAATTGAAGTACAAATTAGTAACAGAGATAATAAGAAAAATCTCGAAACACTTGGAAATTAAACAACACAATTTACCAAATAAACCATGGAACAAAGAGGAAGTTTCAAGGGAAATAAGAAAATATTTGGAACTGAAAAAACCCCTACAATACAACATATCAAAACACAGAGGATCCTAGAGAGCAAAGAATAAACCTTAATGTGTGAAAAAAATTTAAATCATTTAGGAAGTCATAAAGATCCCAGGATGGAATGCATTTGCCAAAAAGTACAGAACTTTACAGCAAAAAGAGTCAATTTTAGCGGCTTCCCTGGTGGCGCAGTGGTTGGGAGTCCGCCTGCCGATGCAGGGGACGCGGGTTCGTGCCCTGGTCTGGGAAGATCCCACATGCCGCGGAGCGGCTGGGCCCGTGAGCCATGGCTGCTGAGCCTGCGCGTCCGGAGCCTGTGCTCTGCAACGGGAGAGGCCACAGCAGTGAGAGGCCCACGTACCAAAAAAAAAACCAAACAAGAGTCAACTTTAATGTATGAAATTTAAAAAAATCATTTAGGAGGCCAGGGGCTCTCAGGATGGAATGCAGAATGTGACAAAAGAATCTAATCATATTACAAATGTATGAAGGAATCTCACATAAAGGAGTACAGGAACAAGTGCTGACCTACATAACTTTGGAAAAGAGTGGCACCTATAATATTAAAGGCAAAAGAAACTATTCATAAGCACTGCATTCTAGTTGATAAAGGTATTTCCCACTGGGGCATAAATGAACAAATCTGAAACCACTATACCTTATACTGGAATTGGACAATTAAATAAATAGATAGGGGATGGTGAGAGCCTCTCACTGTTGGACTGGGAGTTTACAGATAAACAAGGGAAGAAGGCTATATAATACGTATGGTAATGGATTAAAGTTGGAGATACCAATATGAATGCATATTTACCTTAATATAGACACAGATGGTTACATATAGAAATATTCATAGACATGGATATATATCAGTTAGTATGCATAGATATATTTCCTTATCCATCAGCTAAAAGGGCCTAGAAGCAATGACACCCCAGTAGCAATGAGCACACCAAGCACCCAGATCTTGTTTTCTAACCTAATCTCCGATAAAATGAATTATGGTTCCTTGTGGAAATGGTGGCTTCTAGGAGCAGAAAGTATACAAGATGAGCTTGGAGAATGTTCCACTGCCCGTGTAGGGAAGCAAAACTTGCCACCCCAAAATATCTCTTTGGCTTGTGGATTATTTCAAGCTAAAAATAATCAAGGCCCAAATGACTTGGGAAGAAACTTTGACTTCCCTTTCACTGACTAAAATAATTTAGATAGAGGACCTGTTTCAATTATAGGGCTATCACCAGAGATATATACAAAGAACAGGGCTAGGTATGGTAGGCTAAACTGTAGGCAGAGCTAAAGATCAGAGTCCACTCTGTGTCCCACTGTCTCTGCATGGCCCAGCAAATATTTGCTTTTCCATCTTCATGTGAATTGCCTTCCTCGCCTTTGAAGTCTCCCAACATCTTCTTTTGTTGTTATCTAAAGATGGTATTTAAGGTGAGGGCTTCAGTCATTTTGGTGAGTTACTCAGTTTTCCTGGGTCTCTCCCATGTATACATATTTTTTAAAATTTAATTTTATTTATTTTTTTATACAGCAGGTTCTTATTAGTCATCAATTTTATACACATCAGTGTATACATGTCAATCCCAATCGCCCAATTCAGCACACCACCATTCCTACACCCCCGCGGCTTTCTCCCCTTGGTGTCCATACATTTGTTCTCTACATCTGTGTCTCAACTTCTGCCCTGCAAATCGGTTCATCTGTACCATTTTTCTAGGTTCCACATACAGGAGTTAATATACACTATTTGTTTTTCTCCTTCTGACTTACTTCACTCTGTATGACAGTCTCTAGATCCATCCACATCTGAACAAATGACCCAATTTTGTTCCTTTTTATGGCTGAGTAATATTCCATTGTATATAGGTCCCACAACTTCTTTATCCATTCGTCCGTCGCTGGGCATTTAGGTTGCTTCCATGACTTGGCTATTGTAAATAGTGCTGCAATGAACATCAGGGTGCATGTGTCTTTTTGAATTATGGTTTTCTCTGGGTATATGCCTAGTAGTGGGATTTCTAGATCATATGGTAATTCTATTTTTAGAATTTAAGGAACCTCCATACTGTTCTCCATAGTGGCTGTATGCATTTACATTCCCACCAACAGTGCAAGAGGGTTCCCTATTCTCCAAACCCTCTCCAGCATTTGGTGTGTGTAGATTTTGTGATGGTGCCTATTCTAACTAGTGTGAGGTGATACCTCATTGTAGTTTTGATTTGTATTTCTCTAATAATTAGTGATGTTAAGCAGCTTTTCATGTGCTTCTTGGCCTTCTGTATGTCTTCTTTGGAGAAATGTCTATTTAAGTCTTCTGTCCATTTTTGGATTGGGTTGTTTGTTTTTTTAATATTGAGCCGCATGAGCTCTTTATATATTTTGGATATTAATCCTTTGTCCATTGATTTGTTTGCACATATTTTCTCCCATTCTGAGGGTTGTCTTTTCGTCTTCTTTATGGTTTCCTTTGCTGTGCAAAAGCTTTTAAGTTTCATTAGGTCCCATTTGTTTATTTTTGTTTTTATTTCCATTACTCTAGGAGGTGGATCAAAAAAGATCTTGCTGTGATTTATATCAAAGAGTGTTCCTCCAATGTTTTCCTCTAAGAGTTTTATAGTATCCGGTCTTACATTTAGGTCTCAAATCCATTTTGAGTTTATTTTTGTGTATGGTGTTAGGGAGTGTTCTAATTTCATTCTTTTACATGTAGCTGTCCAGTTTTCCCAGCACCACTTATTGAAGAGACTGTCTTTTCTCCATTGTATATCCTTGCCTCCTTTGTCATAGGTTAGGTGACCATAGGTGCCTGGGTTTATCTCTGGGCTTTCTATCTTGTTCGATTGATCTATGTTTCTGTTTTTGTGCCAGTACCATATTGTCTTGATTACTGTAGCTTTGTAGTATAGTCTGAAGTCAGGGAGTCTAATTCCTCCCGCTCCATTTTTTTCCTGCAAGACTGCTTTGGCTATTCGGGTTCTTTTGTGTCTCCATACAAATTTTAAGATTTTTTGTTCTAGTTCTGTAAAAACTTACACTGGCAACTTGACAGGGATTGCATTGAATCTGTAGATTGCTTTGGATAGTATAGTCATTTTCACAGTATTGATTCTTCCAATCCAAGAACATGGTATACCTCTCCATCTGTTAGTATCATCTTTAATTTCTTTCATCAGTGTCTTATAGTTTTCTGCATACAAATCTTTTGTCTCCCTAGGTAGGTTTATTCCTAGGTATTTTATTCTTTTTGCTGCAGTGGTAAATGGGAGTGTTTCCGTAATTTCTCTTTCAGATTTTTCATCATTAGGGTATAGGAATGCAAGAGATTTCTGTGCATTAATATTTTATCCTGTAACTTTACCAAATTCAATGATTAGCTCTAGAAGTTTCTGGTGGCATCTTTAGGATTCTCTATGTATAGTATCATGTCATCTGCAAACAGTGACAGCTTTACTTCTTTTCCAATTTGTATTCCTTTTATTTCTTTTTCTTCTCTGATTGCTGTGGCTAGGACTTCCAAAACTATGTTGAATAATAGTGGTGAGAGTGGACAGCCTTGTCTTGTTCCTGATCTTAGAGGAAATGCTTTTAGTTTTTCATCATTGAGAATGATGTTTGCTGTGGGTTTGTCGTATATGGCCCTTATTATGTTGAGGTAGGTTCCCTCTATGCCCACTTTCTGGAGAATTTCTATCATAAATGGGTGTTGAATTTTGTCAAAAGTTATTTCTGCATCTATTGAGATGACCACATGGGTTTTTTGTGTGTGTGTGTGATACGCGGACCTCTCACTGTTGTGGCCTCTCCCGTTGCAGAGCACAGCCTCCGGACACGCATGCTCAGCGGCCATGGCTCACGGGCCTAGGCACTCCACAGCATGTGGGATCTTCCTGGACCAGGGCACAAACCCATGTCCCCTGCATCGGCAGGGGGACTCTGAACCACTGCGCCACCAGGGAAGCCCGACCATATGGTTTTTATTCTTCAGTTTGTTAATATGGTGTATCACATTGATTGATTTGCGTATATTGAAGAATCCTTGCATCCCTGGTATAACTCCCACTTGATCATGGTATATGATCCTTTTAATGTGTTGTTGGATTCTGTTTGCTAGTATATTGTTGAGGATTTTTGCATCTATATTCATCAGTGATATTGGTCTGTAATTTCCTTTTTTTTCTAGTATATTGGTCTGGTTTTGGTATCAGGGTAATGGTGGCCTCATAGAATGAGTTTGGGAGTGTTCCTTCCTCTGCAATGTTTTGGAAGAGTTTGAGAAGGATGGGTGTTAGCTCTTCTCTAAATGTTTGACAGAATTTACCTGTGTAGTCATCTGGTCCTGGACTTTTGTTTGTTGGAAGATTTTTTTTTTTTTTTTTTTTTTTTTTGCTGTATGCGGGCCTCTCACTGTTGTGGCTTCTCCCATTGCAGAGCACAGGTTCCCGACACGCAGGCTCAGCGGCCATGGCTCCCGGGCCCAGCCGCTCTGCGGCATGTGGGATCGTCCTGGACTGGGGCATGAACCCGTGGCCCCTGCATTGGCAGGCGGACCCCCAACCACTGCGCCACCAGGGAAGTCCTGTTGGAAGATTTTTAATCACAGTTTCAATTCCATTACTTATGATTGTTCTGCTCATATCTTCTATTTCTTCCTGGTTCAGCCTTGGAAGGTTATACCTTTCTAAGAGTTTGTCCATTTCTTCCAGGTTGTCCATTTTATTGGCATACAGTTGCTTGTAGTAGTCTCTTAGGATGCTTTGTATTTCTGCGGTGTCTGTTGTAACATCTCCTTTTTCATTTCTCATTTTATTGATTTGAGTCCTCTCCCTCTTTTTCCAGATGAGTCTGGCTACTGGTTTATCAATTTTGTTTGTCTTCTCAAAGAACCAGCTTTTAGTTTTATTGATCTTTGCTATTGTTTTCTTTGTTTCTATTTCATTTATTTCTGCTCTGATCTTTATGATTTCTTTCCTTTGGGTTTTGTTTGTTCCTCTTTCTCTAGTTCCTTTAGGTGTAAGGTTAGATTGTTTATTTGAGATTTTTCCTGTTTCTTGAGGTAGGCTTCTATAGCTATAAACGTCCCTCTTAGAACTGCTTTTGCTGCAGCCCATAGGTTTTGGATCATCGTGTTTTTGTTGTCATTTGTCTCTAGGTATTTTTTGATTTCCTCTTTGATTTCCTCAGTGATTTCTTGGTTATTTAGTACTGTATTATTTAGCCTCCATGTGTTTGTGTTTTTTACATGTTTTTCCCAGTAATTCATTTCTAATCTCATGGCGCTGTGGTCAGAAAAGATGCTTGATATGATTTCAATTTTCTTAAATTTACTGAGGCTTGATTTGTGACCCAAGATGTGGTCTATCCTGGGGACTGTTCCATGAGCACTTGAGAAGAAAGTGTAATCTGCTGTTTTTGGATGGAATGTCCTATAAATATCAATTAAATCTATCTGGTCTATTGTGTCATTTAAAGCTTGTGTTTCCTTATTTCTTTTCACTTTGGAAGATCTGTCCATTGGTGTAAGTGAGGTGTTAAAGTCACCCACTATTGTGTTACTGTCGATTTCCTCTTTTATAGCTGTTAGCAGTTGCCTTATGTATTGAGGTGCTCCTATGTTGGGTGCATATATATTTATAATTGTTATATCTTCTTCTTGGATTGATCCCTTCATCATTAGGTAGTGTCCTTCCTTCTCTCTTGTAATATTATTTATTTTTAAGTCTATTTTATCTGATAGGAGTATTGCTACTCCAGCTTTCTTTAGATTTCCATTTGCATGGAATATCTTTTTCCATCCCCTCACTTTCAGTCTGTATGTGTCCCTAGGTCTGAAGTGGCTCTCTTGTAAGCAGCATATATATGGGTCTTGTTTCTGTATCCATTCAGCAAGCCTATGTCTTTTGGTTGTAGCATTTAATCCAGTCACGTTTAAGGTAATTATTGATATGTGTTCCTATGACCATTTTCTTATCGTTTTGGGTTTGTTTTTGTAGGTCCTTTTCTTCTCTTGTGTTTCCCACTTAGGGAAGTTCCTTTAACATTTGTTGTACAGCTGGTTTGGTGGTGCTGAATTCTGTTAGGTTTGGCTTCTCTGTAAAGCTTTTGATTTCTCCATCGAATCTGAATGAGATCTTTGCTGGGTAGAGTATTCTTGGTTGTAGGTTCTTCCCTTTCATCACTTTAAGTATATCATGCCACTCCCTTCTGGCTTGTAGAATTTCTGATGAGAAATCAGCTGTTAACCTTATGGGGGTTCCCTGTATGTTATTTGTCATTTTTCCCTTGCTGGTTTCAATAATTTTTCTTTGTCTTTAATTTTTGCCAATTTGATTACTATGTGTCTCGGCGTGTTTCTCCTTGGGTTTATCCTGTATGGGACTCGCTGCACTTCCTGGACTTGGGTGGCTATTTCCTTTCCCATGTTAGGGAAGGTTTCGACTATAATCTCTTCAAATATTTTCTCTGGTCCTTTGTCTCTCTCGTCTCCTTCTGGGACCCCTATAATGCGAATGTTGTTGTGTTTAACATTGTCCCAGAGATCTCTTAGGCTGTCTTCATTTCTTTTCTTTATTTTTTCTTTAGTCTGTTCCACAGCAGTGAATTCCACCATTCTGTCTTCCAGGTCACTTATCCGTTCTTCTGCCTCAGTTATTCTGCTATTGATTCCTTCTAGTGTAGTTTTCATTTCAGTTATTGTATTGTTCATCTCTGTTTGTTTGTTCTCTAATTCTTCTAGGTCTTTGTTAAACATTTCCTTATTTTATTTTATTTTATTTTTGCGGTACGTGGGCCTCTCACTGTTGTGGCCTCTCCCGTTGCGGAGCACAGGCTCCGGACGCGCAGGCTCAGCGGCCATGGCCCACGGGCCCAGCCGCTCCACAGCATGTGGGATCTTCCCAGACCGGCACACGATCCTGTGTCCCCTGCATCGGCAGGTGGACTCTCAACCACTGCGCCACCAGGGAAGCCCTGTTAAACAGTTCTTGCATCCTCTCAATCTTTGCCTCCATTCTTTTTCCGAGGTCCTGGATCATCTTCACTATCATTATTCTGAATTCCTTTTCTGGAAGGTTGCCTATCATCACTTCATTTAGTTGTTTTTCTAGGGTTTTATCTTGTTTCTTCATCTGGTATATAGCCCTCTGCCTTTTCATCTTGTCTAACTTTCTGTGAATGTCTCCCATGTATACATGTTATTAAACTTTTGTTTGATTTTCTCCTATTAATTTGTGTCATGTTAATTTAATTTTAGACCAGCCAGAGGAACCTAGAAGGCCAGAGGAAAATTTCTTCCCGCCCAACACCAGTAAGTAAAGATTTGTTGAAAAACAAAATTCTTCAAAATAACTGACCGGTACTCCTCAAAACTGTCAGGGTCATCAAAAACAAGGAAATTCTGAGAAACTGTTGAAGCCAAAAGGAGCCTAGGAGACATGACTGCTAAATATAATGTGGTGTCCTGGATGTGATCCTGGGACAGAAAAAGGATATAAAGTAAGAACTAAGGAAATCAGAGTAAAATGTGAATTTTGATTAACAATCATGTATCTAGATTGGTTTATTAGCTGTGATAAATGTATCATACTAATGTATAAGATGTTAATAATTGGGGAAACTGGGCATGAGAGATATGGAAACTTTCTGTACTATCTTAATAATTTTTGTGTAAATCTAAAAATATCCCCCCAAAATAAAGCCTAATTTTTAAAAATCTTAGTAGATGCAGCCAAAGTAGGGCTCATAAGGAAAATTTATAGCATTACATGCTTGTATTACAAAAAGAAAGGTCTTACATCAAAAATCTAAGCTTCTATTTTAAGACACCAGAAAAACAGCAAAATAAAAACAAGGCATGTAGAAGGAAGGAAATAATAAAGATAATAGCAGAAATCAATGAAATTTAAAATTGGAAAACAACAGAGAAAATCAATAAAAGTACAAATGGATCTTTGAAAAGATCAATAAAATTGATGAACATCTACAAGACTGACAAAGAAAAACAATGATGCAAATTACAGATATCAGGAATTAAAGAGATGATAATACTACAAATATATAAGATATTAAGAAAATAATAATGAACAACTCTAAACACAAAGATTCAGCAACGTAGATGAAATGGACCAAGTTCTCAAAATCCACAAGCTACCAAAACTCAGCCAACAGAAAATTTATAACCTGCATAATCCTGTAACTACTATTCAAGAATTTGAATTTGCAGTTAAAAACCTCTAAAAAAATAAATCTCTGAGCCCACATTGTTTCCCTGGAAAATTCTTCTAGACATTTAAAGAAGAAATGATACTAATTCAACACAAACTGTTTCAGAAAATAGAAAAAGAGGGAGGAGAATGCCTTCAAAAAATGCAGCGAAAGGACCTAGGTGAATTTGCTCTTAAGACAATGAAAATATGGGCAAAACAACTAAAACCAACCATTTCAGAACTCTAACAATTATCCAAAGACAAAGAACAAAATAAAAATCATTAACCCAGGACAAACTACTGAGGTCTGTGACATTTTTAACTTGTCGTAATTCCCATACCCCTTTCGCCCCAGCTCAGTGTTGTGGTAGCCAAAAGCCAGGAACACTGCAGACAATGGAGAAAACAGACCTCTTTTTGAGCTCCCTTAAAAGCACTATCCCCAGAGCACAGTCAATATTTTGTCTGAACTCGAAACAACCTGGGAAAACCTGTATTATTAGTGTGGTGGATATTTGATTTCACTCAGAGTTCAGCTCAGCCCAGCCAGGCATGGGTATGAGGGGCAGGAAGAGGTAGGGGGCTACCTCCAGAGCATTACTAAAACAATAGGAAAGTGCTGGCAACAAATCAGATGCTTAAGGCTATGATTTCAGTTTGGGCAAATAAGATCCTGGTCTAGAATTTAAAAACAATGTTAGGACAACTAAATGACTATAGGAAAATTTGAAAACCTCTGACATATTCCTGGGAATATAAATCTCTGCCATACCAGAAAAGACCTGAAAAAGGAGAATGGACTAGTCATTCAATTCTGGCTCGATTTGAGTTCCTGGGCAAGCAGGAAGTAAATTCAAAGGATATCTTGCAAACTAAAGCCTGAAGGTGTGCCTTCTCACAGAGATTTTCTTGACGACGACAACCAGACAAGGCATTTAATAAAATATTCTGACCAATTATTGGTTCACCACTAACTGTACTGGCCCAGGTGTGAACTCTAGCATACCAGGCTTTAAAAATTTTTTTTAGAAATTTTTTACCTAGCAAAGAACTCAATGGCTAGCAAAGAACTCAGGGAATACAGAATTAGTAAAGGAAAATCACTAAACAAATAAACAGAGAGACCTTCAAGATGGCAGAGGAGTAAGATGTGGAGATCACCTTCCTCCCCACAAATACATCAGAAATACATCTACATGTGGAACAACTCCTACAGAACACCTACTGAACACTGGCAGAAGACCTCAGACTTCCCAAAAGGCAAGAAACTCCCCACGTACCTGGGTAGGGCAAAAGAAAAAAGAGAAAACAGAGACAAAAGAGTAGGGAAAGGGCCTGCAGCACTGGGAGGGAGCTGTGAAGGAGGAAAAGTTTCCACACACTAGGAAGCCCCTTCACTGGTGGAGATGGGGGGTGGTGGGGGGGAAGCTTCGGAGCCACGGAGGAGAGAACAGCAACAGGGGTACAGGGGGCAAAGCAGAGAGATTCTCGCACAGAGAATCAGTGCCGACCAGCACTCACCAGCCTGACAGGCTTCTCTGGTCACCCACCAGGGCGGGGATGGGGGTGGGGGCTGGGAGCTGAGACTCCGGATTTGGAGGTCAGATCCCAGGGAGAGAACTGGAGTTGGCTGCGTGAACAGCCTGAAGGGGACTAGTGCGCCACAGCTAGCCAGCATGGAGCCAGCAGATCAAATATCCAAAATCAACTCGATGTACCCTGCATCTCTGGAATACCTGAATGGACAACAAATCATCCCAAAATTGAGGTGGGGGACTTTGGAAGCAACTGTAGACTTCGGGTTTCCTTTCTGCATGTAATATGTTTCTGGTTTTACGTTTATCTTAGTTTAATATTTAGAGTTTATTACCATTGGTAGATTTGTTTATTGATTTGGTTGCTCTCTTCCTTTTTAATTTTGTAATATATAGAAATATATACTGTTTTCCTTTTTCCCTTTTTGTGAGTGTGTATGTATATACTTCTTTGATTTTGTCTGTATAGCTTTGCTTTTACCATTTTTCCTAGGGTTCTGTCTGTCCTTTTTCTTTTTCTTAGCATAGTTTTTAGCGCTTGTTATCATTGGTGGATTTCTTTAATGGTTTGGTTGCTCTTTCTTTCCTTTTTTATGAATTTAAAATTTTTTTAATTTTAATAATATATATTTTTTCTTTTAATACCTTTATTTTATTTTATTATTTTTTTCTTTCTTCCTTTTTTGTCCTCCCTTTTCCTCTGAGCAGTGTGGCTGACAGGGTCTTGGTGCTCCAGCCGGGTGTCAGGCCAGTGCCTCTGAGATGGGAGAGCGGAGTTCAGGACATTGGTCCACCAAAGACCTCCTGGCTCCACATAATATCAAATGGCGAAAGCTCTCCCAGAGATCTACATCTCAACGTTAAGACCCAGCTCCACTCAATGACCAGCAAGTTACAGTGCTGGACACCCTATGCCAAAAAACTAGCAAAACAGGAAAACAACCCCACCCATTAGCAGAGAGGCTGCCTAAAATCATAATAAGGTCATAGACACCCCAAAACACACCACGAGACACGGTCCTGCCCACAAGAAAGACAAGATCCAGCCTCATCCACCAGAACGCAGGCACCAGTCCCCTCACCAGGAACCCTACAAAACCCACTGAACCAACCTTAGCCACTGGGGGCAGACACCAAAAACAACAGACACTATGAACCTGCAGCCTGTGAAAAGGAGACCCCAAACATGGTAAGTTAAGCAAAATGAGAAGACAGAGAAACACACAGCAGATGAAGGACCAAGGTAAAAATATTAAATGGAAAAAATACTAAAAGCAGCAAGGGAAAAACAACAAATAACACACAAGGGTATCCCCATAATGTTAACAGCTGATCTTTCAGCAGAAACTCTGCAAGCCACAAGAGAGTGGCAGGACATATTTAAAGTGATGAAGCGGAAAAACCTACAACCAAGATTACTCTACCCAGCAAGGATCTGATTCAGATTCGAAGGAGAAATTAAAAACCTTTACAGACAAGCAAAATCTAAGAGAATTCACCACCAGCAAACCAGTTTTACAACAAATGCTAAATGAACATCTCTAGGCAGGAAACACAAGAGAAGGAAAAGACCTACAATAACAAACCCCAAACATTTAAGAAAATGGCAATAGGAACATACATATCGATAACTGCCTTAAATGTAAATGGATTAAATGCTCCAACCGAAAGACACAGACCGCCTGAATGGATACAAAAACAAGACCCGTATATATGCTGCCTACAAGAGACCCACTTCAGACCTAGGGACACATACAGACTGAAAGTGAGGGGATGGAAAAAGATATTCCATGCAAATGGAAATCAAAAGAAAGCTCAAGTAGCAATTCTCATATCAGACAAAATAGACAAGAGACACAGAATGACACTACATAATGATCAAAGCATCAATCCAAGAAGAAGATATAACATTTGTACATATTTATGCACCCAACATAGGAGCATCTCAATACATAAGGCAAATGCTAACAGCCATAAAAGGGGAAATCAGCAGTAACACAATCACAACAGGGGACTTTAACACCCCACTGTCACCAATGGACAGATCATCCAAAATGAAAATCAATAAGGAAACACAAGCTTTAAATGATACATTAAACGAGATGGACTTAATTGATATTTATAGGACACTCCATCCAAAAACAACAGAATACACTTTCTTCTCAAGTGCTTATGGAACATTCTCCAGAATAGATCATATCTTGGGTCACAAATCAAGCTTTGGTAAATTTAAGAAGACTGAAATCATATCAAGTAATATTTCCGACCACAACACTATGAGACTAGATAACAATTACAGGAAAAAATCTATAAAAAATACAGACAAATGGAGGCTAAACACTACACTACTAAATAACCAAGAGATCACTGAAGAAATCAAAGAAGAAATCAAAAATACCTAGAAACAAATGACAATGAAAACACAACGACCTAAAACCTATGTGATGCAGCAAAAGCAGCTCTAAGATGGAAGTTTATAGCAATACAATCTTACTTCAAGAAACGTCTCAAATAAACAACTTAACCTTATACCTAAAGCAATTAGAGAAAGGAGAAGAAAAAAACCCCAAAGTTAGCAGAAGGAAAGAAATCATAAACATGAGATCAGAAATAAATGAAAAAGAAATGAAGGAAACAATAGCAAAGATCAACAAAACTAAAAGCTGGTTCTTTGAAAAGATAAACAAAATTGATAAACCATTAGCCAGACTCATCAAGAATAAAAGGGAGAAGACTCAAATCAATAGAATTACAAATTAAAAAGGAGATGTAACAACTGACACTGCAGACATACAAAGAATCATGAGAGATTACTACAAGCACCTATATGCCAATAAATGGACAACCTGGAAGAAATGGACAAATTCCTAGAAAAGCAAAGTCTTCCAAGACTGAACCAGAAAGAAACAGAAAATATAAACAGACCAATCAAAAGCACTGAAACTGAGATTAAAAGATCTTCCAAGAAACAAAAGCCCAGGAGGACTAGATGTCTTCACTGGAGAATTCTATAAAATATTTAGAGAAGAGCAAACACCTATCCTTCTCAAATTCTTCCAAAATATAGCAGCGGTAGGAAGATTCCCAAACTCATTGTAAGAGGCCACCATCACCCTGATACCAAAATCAGACAGAGATGTCACAAAGAAAGAAAACTACAGGCCAATATCACTGATGAACATAGATGTAAAAATCCTGAACAAAATACTAGCAAACAGATTCCAGCAGCACATTAAAAGGATCATACACCGTGATCAAGTGGGGTTTATCCCTGGAATGCAAGTATTCTTCAATATATGCAAATCAATCAATGTGATACACCATTTTAACAAACTGAAGGAGAAAAACCGTATGATCATCTTAATAGATGGAGAAAAAGCTTTTGACAAAATTCAACACCAATTTATGATACAAGCCCTCCAGAAAGTAGGCATAGAGGGAACTTACCTCAACATAACAAAGGCCATGTATGACAAACCTACAGCTAACATCATTCTCAATGGTGAACAACTGAAACCATTTCCAGTAAGATCAGGAACAAGACAAGGTTGCCCACTCTCACCATTACTATTCAACATAGTTTTGGAAGTTTTAGCCACAGCAATCAGGGAAGAAAAAGAAATAAAAGGAATCCAAATCAGAAAAGAAGTAAAATTGTTACTGATTGCAGGTGACATGAAACCATACATAGAGAATCCTAAAGATGCTACCAAAAAACTACTAGAGCTAGTCAATGAATTTGGTAAAGTGGCAGGATGCAAAATTAATGCACAGAAATCTCTTCCATTCCTATACACTAATGATGAAGAATCTGAAAGAGAAATTAAGGAAACACTCCCATTTACCATTGCAACAAAAGAATAAAATACCTAGGAATCAATCTACCTAAGGAGACAAAACACCTGTATGCAGAAAACTATAAGGCACTGATGAAAGAAATTAAAGATGATACAAGTAGATGGAGAGATATACCATGTTCTTGGATTGGAATAATAAACATTGTGAAAATGACTCTACTACCCAAAGCAATCTACAGATTCAGTGCAATCCCTAACAAACTACCAATGGCATTTTTCACAGAAATAGAACAAAAAATTTCACAATTTTTGTGGAAACACAAAAGACCCCGAATAGCCAAAACAATCTTGAGAAAGAAAAACGGAGCTGGAGGAATCAGGCTCCCTGACTTCAGACTATACTACAAAGCTACAGTAATCAAGACAGTATTGTACTGGCACAAAAACAGAAATATAGATCAATGGAACACAACAGAAAGCCCAGAGGTAAACCCACGCACATATGGTCACCTTATCTTTGACAAAGGAGGCAAGAATACAGTGGAGAAAAGACAGCCTCTTCAATAAGTGGTGCTGGGAAAACTGGACAGCTACATGTAAAAGAATGAAATTAGAACACTCCTTAACACCATACACAAAAATAAACTCAAAATGGATTAAAGACCTAAATGTAAGGCCAGACACTATCAAACTCTTAGAGGAAAACATGGGCAGAACACTCTATGACATAAATCACAGCAAGATCCTTTTTGACCCACCTCCTAGAGAAATGGAAATAAAAACAAAGTAAACAAATGGGACCTAATGAAACTTAAAAGCTTTTGCACAGCAAAGGAAACCATAAACAAGACCAAAAGACAACCCTCAGAATGCAAGAAAATATTTGCAAATGAAGCAACTGAAAACGGATTAATCTCAAAAACATACAAGCAACTCATGCAGCTCAATATCAAAAAAACAAACCACCCAATCCAAAAATGGGCAGAAGACCTAAATAGACATTTCTCCAAAGAAGATATACAGATTGCCAGCAAACACATGAAAGAATGCTCAACATCATTAATCATTAGAGCAATGCAAATCAAAAGTACAATGAGATATAATCTCACACCGGTCAGAATGGCCATCATCAAAAATTCTACAAACAATAAATGCTGGAGAGGGTGTGGAGAAAAGGGAACCCTCTTGCATTTTGGTGGGAATGTGAATTGATACAGCCACTATGGAAAACAGTGTGGAGGTTCCTTAAAATACTACAAATAGAACTACCATATGACCCAGCAATCCCACTACCGGGCATATACCCTGAGAAAACTGTAATTCAAAAAGAGTCATGTACCAAAATGTTTATTGCAGCTCTATTTACAATAGCCAGGACATGGAAGCAACCTAAGTGTCCATCAACAGATGAATGGATAAAGAAGATGTGGCACATATGTACAATGGAATATTACTCAGCCATAAAAAGGAACGAAACTGAGTTATTTATAGTGAGGTGGATGGACCTAGAGACTGTTATACAGAGTGAAGTAAGTAAGAAAGAGAAAAACAAATACCGTGTGCTAATACATATGTATGGAATCTAAAAAAAAAAAAAAGAAGAAAGAAAAGAATGATCAGAAGAGCCTAGGGGGAAGACAGGAATAAAGATGCCGACCTACTAGAGAATGTACTTGAGGATACGGGGAGGAGGAAGGGTAAGCTGGGACAAAGTGAGACAGTGGCATGGACATATATACACTACCAATTGTAAAATAGATAGCTAGTGGGAAGTAGCCGCATAGCAGAGGGAGATCAGCTCGGTGCTTTGTGACCACCTAGAAGGGTGGGATAGGGATGGTGGGAGGGAGGGAGATGCAAGAGGGAAGAGATATGGGGACATATGTATATGTATAACTGATTCACTTTTTTTATAAAGCAGAAACTAACACACCATTGTAAAGCAATTATAATCCAATAAAGATGTTGAAAAAGAAAAAAAACACAAGCTGTGGTACATCCATAGCATGGAATATTACTCAGCAACTAAAAGGAATAAGCTATTATAACACAAAATAACTTAAATAATCCCAAAGACAATGTTATGAGTCAAAAAACCAATCTCAAAAGGCATGTTTTTACCATGAGATCCCATGGTTGACTAGAAAGAAGCAGTGTGGTGTAAGTGCCTGACAATTAGCTTTTTTGATTCTAATAAGAAAGTGCCTGACATTAAGCTTTTGATTGCTGAGGTATACATTTCAAAGAAATCCATCTCAAATAAACCCATTGCCAGCTATACAACTGTATAAAGAGCCAGGCCACCCCACCCATGAAGTTTCCCTTTTAGAAAGCCCTGGTTGACCTAGATAACTGATCATTTGAGTGACCCTGCTTTTCCCTCCCTGTGCTTTAATTCCCACTCTCACTCTCAATAAACAGTGAACTTGTGAAACACTAGGTACCCCACCCTCAACCAGAATAAAGTAAGAACCCCAGATCTGCTAGTGTGTGCTGTTGCTCTCTAGTATGTACTCCTGTTTCCCACCTCCTGACCAAACCTCTTGCTATGTGGCCCACACGATGTGTACTCCCCAGGACCTGTGAATAATAAACCTCGTTTTTTCAAACTTCCCCAGCCTTTTCCAGCTTCTATGGGTTGCCTGCATTCCTTGGTTTGTGGCCCTTCTCCTCCATCTTCAAAGCCAGCAGTGCTGCATCTCTCTGACACTGCTTCCTTCCTCTTATCTTTTCTTCTGCCTCTCTCTTCTACTTTAGAGGACCCTTGTGATTACACTGGTCCCACTCAGATAATCCAGGATATCTACCCATCTTAAAATGCTGATTAGCATCTTAAATTCCATCTACAACCTCAATTACCCTTTGCCATATAATTGAACACAGTCACAGGTTGCAGGGATTTGCACATGGATGTCTTTGGGGGGGGACCATTTTTCTGCCTATCACAAATTCTGTTGTGATCTCACATATACCCTTACAGTTCACCCTCAACCCCACCTTGACTATGCACAAGTAACCAAGTAAGTCTGACCTGATTAACAACTTCTTTATTAAGTTGAGACTGATCCTCTCTTTTTACAAATTCAAAGATGTACAGTTTTTCTAATAGTCTCATAATAAATGAAGATGACTTACATCAGATAGCACATAACTTTACTTTTAAGATTATCTTTGTTAAGCAATAAAATCCTCAACAAACTCCAAATGCTAGACCAGCAGTTCCCATTGACTACCAACATTTCAAAAACTTATTTTGGGGATTTAAACTGGGTTTCCAGGTATTTGTTTTCCAAATGAAAACATAACACTCATCTGCTCTCCAAAATCTATCACCTATCCTCATCATTATTTCATAAAAGAACATTCAGCACCAACAAAGTGGAAAAGAACCTCAGAATAATGTATACTTCTTTAAATCACCTTAGCTTAATAAAAAATAAGTTAATTGTTATTTTTCTAATTTTGCTGATCTTTGACCAGTTTTTTTTAATCACTTTTAAGATTGATTTACCTGTTACAACTGTGCCACTGTCCACATGTGTCAAGGACTGGGGACGGCTTCGAAGTTTGCTTTTAAAAGATCTTGGTCTACGTGGTGATGCAGGTGGTAGAGGAATCTCTGATGATTGGACTTTGCCATCTTTAATTGCCCGAAGGCGTTCATAGAGCTCCTGTAACTCCTTATTCTGCTGGGTTTGAAGATTTACCACCTCCTGAATGTGTCTGAAGGAAAATCATGCAGAAAGCATTTTAATGGCACAGGCACCATACAAATGAGCCAAGGAACTCTACCAGTACAAGTAAAGTTTAACAAGGAATTTAGATTAAGAATGTGGAAATACAGAATATTTTCACAATTTTAAGATTTTCAATGCCTTCCTAAGTGTGACATTAAACTAATCAGACATAAACAAAAAGCTCAATAAATTGACAAAAACGAATTTCTAAAACTTCAATACAGTAAAAAATAAGTTAAAAAATTAAAGTCTCGGGCTTCCCTGGTGGCGCAGTGGTTGAGAGTTCGCCTGCCGATGCAGGGGACACGGGTTCGTGCCCCAGTCCAGGAAGATCCCACATGCTGCGGAGCAGCTGGGCCCGTGAGCCATGGCCACTGAGCCTGCGCGTCCGGAGCCTGTGCTCCGCAACGGGAGAGGCCACAGCAGTGAGAGGACCGCGTACCGCAAAAAAAATAAAAAATAAAAAATTAAAGTCTCATAGTACTGATAATATTAACCTTTTCTTTATTATATGTTGCAAGTATAAACAGGAAAAAAATTTGTAACATATAGTAAAAGGTTAATATTCCGAATATATAAATAGCTCCTAAAAATCAATAAGAAAAAAAGAAACAACTTTATAGAAAAAGGGGGAAAGAATATGAAAAGGTGACTCCAAAGAAGAGGAAATACAAGTAGCCAATAAATATGAGATGATGCACATCCTTAGTATTAATTAGAACACAAAATTTTTAACATCTTAATTGCAGTATAATTGTTTTACAATGGTGTGTTAGTTTCTTCTGTATAACAAAGTGAATTAGCTATACATATACATGCATCCCCATATCTCCTCCCTCTTCTGTCTCCCTCCCACCCTCCCTATCCCACCCCTCTAGGTGGTCACCAAGCTGATCTCCCTGTGCTATGTGGCTACTTCCCACTAGCTATCTATTTTACATTTGGTAGTGTATATATGTCCATGCCACTCTCTCACTTCGTCCCAGCTTACCCTTCCCCCTCCCCGTGTCCTCAAGTCCATTCTCTACGTCTGCGTCTTTATTCCTATCCTGCCCCTAGGTTCTTCAGAACCATTTCTTTTTCTTTTAGATTCCATATATATGTGTTAGTATACATAGAACACAGATTTTTAAAACTATTTTTTATTCATCTGATTGGAATAAAATGAAAAGAATCAATAATATCCAATCTAATCTTGTTAAGGTGTGGGAAAACAGGCACTTTCATATATTTCTGTTTGGTGTGTAAAATGGTATATCTACACTGGATGACAATTTTAAATGTACAAACCTTTTAACCCAGCAATTCCACTTTTAGGTATCTATCCTACAAAAATACTAACATAAGTATGTAAAAATATAAGGATGTTGCCTTCAACACTTTTTACATAAGCAAAATATGGGATAAAACTGAAATGCCCATTAAGGAGAGATTAAATAAACTTTAAATGGCTATATGCTATTCCAATGTATGGAATAAAGATTATTTGTGCAAACATGAATATGAAGAGGAGACAATGTTAAGTCAAAAAATTGTAGAGTAACATATATTATGATCCCACTTTTATAAAACTCAAAAACTATATATTTGTAAATGCAAGAAAAATGACAGGCAAGATATATACCAAATAGTTCATAGTGGTTGCCTCTGAGGAGATTAGGGCATGAGAAATAGGAGACTGGTTTATGTGCATTTTTACAGTTGTGATATTACGTTTTATAATAAAAAAGATATATTTGGTCTTTGTCCCTGTTCTTGGCACACAGCTCCTAAAACCCTTGTAACTTCCTAAGTGATAAGAGCAATGGGAGAATCTTTTGTTATAATATTTGGTCTTTTGTCCTCAAATAGCTCCAGTTCCTGAAATAGTTCCAGGGTGATAAAGGGAAAAGGAGTGTCTCATTATTCAAAACAAGCCCCTCTGATCACAAAGTGACTTTTGGATAGCCCCTAAGGATGGGTACCTCTAAGGAGGGGAATAAGGATGGAAGTTGAATTAATCACCAATGGCCAACGATTTAATCAATCATGCCTATGTAATGAAGCTTCCATAAAAATCCGTGAACTACAGGGGTTCTAAGAGCTTCTAGGTCGGTGAAGACATGAGGTGCTGGGAGAGTGGCACTTCTGGGAGGCCATGAAGTTCCATGCCCCTTCCCCTATACCTTGCCATCTGGCTGTTCTTGAGTTGTATCCTTTTATAATAAACCAATAATCTAGTAAGGAAACTGTTTTCCTGAGCTCTGTAAGCCACTCTAGCAAGGTAATCAAACCTGGGGAGGGGTTTGTGGGAACCTCTGATTTATAACAAGTTGTTAAGAACCATAGGTAACACTACCTGGACTCATGATGGGCATCTGAAAGGAGGCAGTCTTGTGGGACTGAGCCCTTAGCCTGTGGGATCTGATGCTACCTTTGTAGTTTTCAACCATAAATTTTTTCCATCATTAAAATGTCACCAATCCAAAATTAGTTACCAATCAAATACTTAGCTCTATAAAACCCAAGGCAATCAAATTTGTGACAAAAGAGAAGCAGTCCTTACTTTTCTCGTAATCTTTGAAGCTCCACCTTTAAGTCCTCATCCTCTACTTCTGACTCATCATCACTGCTCATTGGGGAAGACGGTGAATAGAAGAGTGAGCTCTGTGTTTGAACATAGGCTTTTTCTTCACGGAGTGGTAAGCACTTTACTCTCTCTGGACCACTCTTTGCCACTGATTTCCCTCTGCCACCAAGAGTGGCTGAAAATTCACTATTAGAGGTAGGCTGCATCCCAGCAGTAAGTATCTCTCTCTCTTTAAACAACAGTTCAGATCCAGACTGCATGCTACTTCCTGTGGCTGAATTTTCTTCCAATGCCTTTTCTGGAGTCATCAAAGATACAACAGTCTCACAAGCCATACTGAAAGATGAGAAGTTGTCAGCTTGTTTGGGAATTCTTTTATCTTCTTTTAAGGTTTCCTGAAGAGCTTGTAACTTCTGAGAAGAAAGTGAAGGTTGCAGATTGTGTGTGGCAGGTTCCATTTCTACCAATTGAGACTTTGCTGTTTTAGTAAAGGCTAAAGCTTCTTCACTAGGCTGGCTTGTCATTTTATTGAATGCTGGTATGTGTTCTATTCCAGAAGATGTCACTTTCACTGACTGCTGCTGAGGAACTGTAATCACCTGAAATACAAAAAGGCAAAGGTGGCTGGCTCTGCCTAACCAAAGAGTAAACCCACAAAGAAATTCAATATCAATATATAGCACAGACAATTGGATGGTCTTCTGTAATGTACAAACACTGATAATAACAAAACTAAAAAATCCCATCTATACTTGCAATATTAAAAGCTTTGCAATTGGGCCCTTTGCAAAGAGAATTGGCTTCATATTGCTCAAATAAAATTCTGCAATTAAAAAACATTCCATATGTACACCTAAAACTAACACAATATTGTAAATCATCTATACTTCAATTAAAAAATAAAATGAGGGCTTCCCTGGTGGCGCAGTGGTTGAGAGTCCACCTGCCGATGCAGGGGACACGGGTACATGCCCCGGTCCAGGAAGATCCCACATGCCGCGGAGCGGCTGGGCCCGTGAGCCATGGCCGCTGAGCCTGCGCGTCTGGAGCCTGTGCTCCACAACGGGAAAGGCCACAACAGTGAGAGGCCCGCATACCGCAAAAAAAAAAGAAAAAAAGAAAAAAATTCAATTGCCAAGATTCTAAAGGACATGAAATTAGATTTATAAAAAAGATGACCCAACCACCCACCAAAAAATGATGACCCATTTCTGTGCTCCAGTCCAGCTACTAAAATCCTCATTTCTTTAGATTCGCCTTTAGTGGATGGCTACAGAAGGTGACAGGATGTATATAAGGGGAGAAATTAAATATGATAATGATCTACATTTAAAATAAATACCATCTACAGACCTAGATCTTCAATGCTGTTACCTTTTATAATGCCTCTGTAGATGATTTAACCAAAGACACAAACCTGGAACCGACCCCGCTGAAATGATCCACTCATTGCTTTACATCTACTGAAAGCCCTAGCATCAGCTGTGGACTCTCCTGTCAGAGGAATGGGGTCAGGAGCAACTGGTGATCTCGTATCTTCTGTATCCACTGCAAGTTTTGCCAAATTGTAAGCAGAAAGGAGAAAATTGCTTGTTAAGACAACATTTGTTTACATTACCAAAAATGAAGAAAAGTAGAAAAAGCTTAACTCCTGCTAGACAATTAAAAAAGTGTTAATGTAATAAGCAACATTGTAGAAGTCCCTAATTCTGAATCAGACATTGCAAGATTTATCCCGAGACTTAGTATCTATATGAAATGAATACTTTAAAATCAAATTAGTTACAAAAGGAAAAATAAAATGGCAATGACATTAATGGGACGTGTCACATACATGGGCTACATGGAAAAAGTGGCAAGATTTGTGTATGAACAACAACAAAAAGAAACAGAAGTAAATGAAAAATGATGTTACCTAGTCTATGTCCCTGACTGTAAGCACACTACCTTGACGGACTTTTGATCTCTTGAAAAAGCTGGTTGACTGCCGTAGCCTGTATGCCCAGCTTTTTAATTTGCGAGTCCAGGATTTCTTGCTAATAGGATTTTTGAGACTAGGACAAGTAAAGCTTAGGCCAAAATATCCACCTCCTGTCTGCAGATGAATGGCTCCACCGCTTGACACAGCAGCAGGATAGGCCTCTGGATCCCCTGGAAGTGAAGCATCTGGGGACATCTCCTAATGGAGACAAAAGAGGAAAACCAAAATGGTAGTAATTTAGGTGAGGTGGAGCAACTGTTTCTACCATTGGAGTTTCTTGTATGGACTAATCAGTAATCAAAAATAGAATGCTATATCCTAAAGGAACTTCTCTAGGCAGAAAACACAAGAGAAGGAAAAGACCTATAATAACGAACCCAAAACAATTAAGAAAATGGGAATAGGAACATACATATCGATAATTACCTAAATGTAAATGGATTAAATGCTCCAACCAAAAGACATAGACTGGATGAATGGATACAAAAACAAGACCCATATATATGCTGCCTACAAGAGACCCACTTCAGACCTGGGAGATATACAGACTGAAAGTGAACGGAGAGAAAAAGATAGTCCATGCAAATGGAAATCTAAAGAAAGCTGGAATAGCAATACTCATATCAGACAAAATAGACTTTAAAACAAAGACTATTACAAGAGACAAAGAAGGACACTACATAATGATCAAGGGATCAATCCAAGAAGAAGATATAACAATTGCAAATACTTATGCACCCAACATAGAAGCAGCTCAACACATGAGGCAAATACTAACAGCCATAAAAGGGGAAATCGACAGTAACACAATCATAGTAGGGGACTTTAACACCCCACTTTCACCAATGGACAGATCATCCAAAATGAAAATCAACAAGGAAACACAAGCTTTAAATGATACATTAAATGACATGGACTTAATTGAAATTTATAGGACACTCCATCCAAAAACAACAGAATACATTTTCTTCTCATGTGCTCATGGAACATTCTCCAGGATAGATCATATCTTGGGTCACAAATCAAGCCTTGGTAAATTTAAGAAAATTGAAATCATATCAAGTATCTTTTCTGACCACGCTATGAGACTAGATATCAATTATGGGAAAAAATCTATAAAAAATACAAACGCATGGAGGCTAAACAATACACTACTAAATAACCAAGAGACCACTGAAGAAATCAAACAGGAAATCAAAAAATACCTAGAAACAAATGACAATGAAAACAGGACGACCCAAAACCTATAGGATGCAGCATAAACAGTTCTAAGAGGGAAGTTTATAGCTATACAAACCTACGTTAAAAAACAAGAAACATCTCAAATAAACAACCTAACCTTACACCTAAAGCAATTAGAGAAAGAAGAACAAAAAAACCCCAAGTTAGCAGAAGGAAAGAAATCATAATGCTCAAATCAGAAATAAATTAAAAAGAAATGAAGGAAACGATAGCAAAGATCAATAAAACTAAAAGCTGGTTCTTTGAGAAGATAAACAAAATAGATAAACCATTAGCCAGACTCATCAAGAAAAAAAGGGAGAAGACTCAAATCAATAGAATTAGAAATGAAAAGGGAGAAGTAACAACTGAAACTACAGAAATACAAAGGATCATGAGAGATTACTACAAGCAACTCTATGCCAGTAAAATGGACAACCTGGAAGAAATGGACAAATTCTTAGAAAGGCACCACCTTCCAAGACTGAACCAGGAAGAAACAGAAAATATGAACAGCCCAATCACAAGCACTGAAATTGAAACTGTGATTAAAAATCTTCCAACAAACAAAAGCCCAGGACCAGATGGCTTCACAGGCGAATTCTATCAAACATTTAGAGAAGAGATAACACCTATCCTTCTCAAACTCTTCCAAGGGATAGCAGAGGGAGGAACACTCCCAAACTCATTCTACGAGGCCACCATCACTCTGATACAAAAACCAGACAAAGATGTCACAAAAAAAGAAAACTACAGGCCAATATCACTGATGAATATAGATGCAAAAATCCTCAACAAAATACTAGCAAACAGAATCCAACAGCACATTAAAAGGATCATACACCATGATCAAGTGGGGTTTATCCCAGGAACACAAGGATTCTTCAATATACACAAAGCAATCAATGTGATACACCATATTAACAAATTGAAGGAGAAAAACCATATGATCATCTCAATAGATGCAGAGAAAGCTTTCGACAAAATTCAGCACTGATTTATGATAAAAACCCGCCAGAAAGTAGGCATAGAAGGAATTTACCTCAGCATAATAAAGGCCATACATGACAAACCCACAGCCAAAATCGTCCTCAATGGTAAAAAACTGAAACCATTTCCACTAATATCAGGAACAAGACAAGGTTGCCCACTCTCACCACTATTATTCAGCATAGTCTTGGAAGTTTTAGCCACAGCAATCAGAGAAGAAAAAGAAGTACAAGGAATCCAAATTGGAAAAGAACAGTAAAGCTGTCACTGTTGGCAGATGACATGATACTATACATAGAGAATCCTAAAGATGCTACCAGAACTACTAGAGCAATGAATTTGGGAAAGTAGCAGGATACAAAATTAATGCACAGAAATCTATGGCATTCCTATACACTCATGCTGAAAAATCTGAAAGTGAAATTAAATTAAATCCCATTTACCATTGCAAGAAAAAGAATAAAATACCTAGGAATAAACCTACCTAAGGAGACAAAAGACCTGTATGCAGAAAATTATAAGACACTGATGAGAGAAATTAAAGATGATACAAATAGATGGAGAGATATACCATGTTCTTGGATTGGAAGAATCAACATTGTGAAAATGAATATACTATCCAAAGCAATCTACAGATTCAATGCAATCCCTATCAAACTCCCACTGGCATTTTTCTCAGAACTAGAACAAAAAATTTCACAATTTGTATGGAAACACAAAAGACCCCGAATAGCCAAAGCAATCTTGAGAAAAAGAAACGGAGCTGGAGGAATCAGGTCCCCTGACTTCAGACTATACTACAAAGCTACAGTAATCAAGACAGTATGGTACTGGCACAAAAACAGAAATATAGATCAATAGAACAGGATAGAAAGCCCAGAGAATAACCCACGCACATATGGTCACCTTATCTTTGATAAAGGAGGCAGGAATGTACAGTGGAGAAAGGACAGCCTCTTCAATAAGTGGTGCTGGGAAAACTGGACAGCTACATGTAAAAGAATGAAATTAGAACACTCCCTAACCATACACAAACATAAACTCAAAATGGATTAAAGACCTAAATGTGAGGCCAGACACTATCAAACTCTTAGAGGAAAACATAGGCAGAACACTCTATAACATAAATCATAGCAAGATCCTTTTTGACCCACCTTCTAAAGAAATGGAAATAAAAACAAAGTAAACAAATGGGACCTAATGAAACTTCAAAGCTTTTGCACAGCAAAGGAAACCATAAACAAGACGAAAAGACGACCCTCAAAATGGGAGAAAACGTTTGCAAATGAAGCAACTGAAAACGGATTAATCTCCAAAACATACAAGCAACTCATGCAGCTCAATATCAAAAAAACAAACAACCGAATCCAAAAACGGGCAGAAGACCTAAATAGACATTTCTCCAAAGAAGATATACAGATTGCCAACAAACATATGAAAGGATGCTCAACATCATTAATCATTAGAGCAATGCAAATCAAAAGTACAATGAGATATAATCTCACACCGGTCAGAATGGCCATCATCAAAAAATCTACAAACAATAAATGCTGGAGAGGATGTGGAGAAAAGGGAACCCTCATACACTGTTGGTGGGAATGTAAATTGATACAGCCACTATGGAGAACAGTATGGAGGTTCGTTAAAAAACTACAAATAGAACTACCACACGACCCAGCAATCCCACTATTGGGCATATACCCTGAGAAAACCATAATTCAAAAAGTGTCATGTACCACAATGTTCACTGCAGCACTATTTCAATACCGAGGACATGGAAGCAACCTAAGTGTCCATCAACAGATGAATGGATAAAGAAGATGTGGCACATATATACAATGGAATATTACTCAGCCATAAAAAGAAATGAAATTGAGATATTTGTAGTGAGGTGGATGGACGTAGAGTGTGTCATACAGAGTGAAGTAAGTCAGAAAGAGAAAACCAAATACCGTATGCTAACACATATATATGGAATCTAAAAAAAAAAAAAAAGGTGATGAGGAACCTGGGTCAAGACGGGAATAAACACACAGACCTACTAGAGAACGGACTTGAGTACACGGGGAGGGGGAAGGGTAAGCTGGGACAAAGTGAGAGAGTGGTAGTGCGTATATGGACATATATACACTACCAAGTGTAAAATAGATAGCTAGTGGGAAGCAGTCGCGTAGCACAGGGAGATCAGCTCGGTGCTTTGTGACCATCTAGAAGGGTGGGATACGGAGGGTGGGAGGGAGGGAGACGCAGGAGGGAAGAGATATGGGGATATATGTATATGTATAACTGATTCACTTTGTTATAAAGCAGAAACTAACACACCATTGTAAAGCAATTATACTCCAATAAAAATGTAAAAAAAATAGAATGCTATGTATACTTCTATTAATAGTATCATATCAGACTAAACCTGAAGTATTAAACTTATAGGAATTAAGCCTTCCCCTTTCTTTAAAAATACTATTTAGACTTCAGATAAATAAAACAGCAGAATATTAAACTTCCACCCTAGAATATTTTTTATTATAGCACCTTTGAAAACTGAAAATTAAAATATGAAGGAAATAACCCTCATATGCACCAATTCACTAAAAATGGTTACTTAAACCCTATGATCTTAAAATGGAAAGTTTCATTTATGCTTATATTATCTAAGAGAGTTTAAGATGCCTGACATGCATGATAAACAGAAAAACAAGATGTCTAGGCATTTACATTTACAGAAATATATTACCAAATCAAGTTTCTTACATTACATAAGCACACAGAAATTTACAATGGACCTCAAAATTATTTCAAATTCAAGCTCTAAAAACTGTTAGCATCAGGCCACAGCTGGCTATAAAATCATTCTTCCCTCTTCTTGTCCTCCCATCCCTCCCCTCAAAAATCAGAATTAACTGCTGCTGTATTCTGAGTATTCTAAAAATAAATTTCTTATAATAACTAATATAAGAAATTAATATACAGAGCCAGAAATACTGTGGGAAACATGAGCATGGCCCCTACTAATTTAGAAAATTAAAAGAGTAAAAGTTCAAAGAAAGGGATTCAGCATTTGTCTGAAGGAAGACAGCCTAAGCAGCACTAAGTAAACTGCAGTTTGGGGTAAGCATTATTAACACTTAATTCAGCAGTTATTAAAAGTAAAATTCTGAACAGTTTTTATTTTCCAAAGTCCCATTTTGGACAAGTAATACTACTTTCATAAAGAGGAAAAAACTCTCAATAATATTATGATTTAGAAAGTGTTGCATTGGTCCCACTGAAATTACAGAAAAGATTTTTATTAAGTAATAACTGGATCAAGATGATAAATTAAATACAAGTTCTAGCCTCCCTTACCAACCCAAATACACAGGTACAACAGGAAAAACAGATGTAGACACATGCATATAAGATTTTTTTAATTAATTAATTAATTTTTTAGCTGCGTTGGATCTTCATTGCTGTGTGCGGGCTTTCTCTAGTTGCAGCGAGCGGGGGCTATGCTTCATTGTGGTGCGTGGGCTTCTTATTGTGGTGGCTTCTCTTATTGCAGAGCACGGGCTCTAGGCACATGGGCTTCAGTAGTTGTGGCCCACAAAGTCTAGAACACAGGTTCAGTAGTTGTGGCGCACGGGCTTCGTTGCTCTGTGGCATGTGGGATCTTCCCGGACCAGGGCTGAAACCCGTGTCCCCTGCATTGGCAGGCGGATTCTTAACCACTGGGCCACCAGAGAAGCCCTGCATATAAGATTAAAGGAGGAAAAAGCAGCCTCCTTCAATGCATAATGATATATGCAGGAACTGTTTCAAAATGCAGCAAATTGAGGTGGTAGATATGGGCAGCAGGAGAGAGCGCCCTGGCCAACCAAAAGGATGGGTGGTTGGACAGAATGTTTACAAAGCTATAACAATCTATCTGTCTCCTATCTATCACTTCAGCATCATATTATAACACTCTCCTACTTACTGGCCTTCTTTTGTTTCCTGGAACAGGTATCCACCTTTGAATGTCACCATCACATACAAATCCTTCCCTGACCACCCTATATAACGTAATTCCTTAGTCTTTCTATCATAACCCTTTATTTATTTGTTTAGGATCTATCTTCCCCGACTAGAATGTGAGCTCCACAAAAACAGAGATCTTGACTTATTCACTGCTCAGCAGATATTCACTGAACGGATGAGTGAACTGGTTGGGGCACCTTCCCACCTCATCTCCACAATAAACAAAAGACAGCAGAGGAATCTGCTCCCAAATAAGAGTGGTAAGGAGGAAAATGTTTATTGCCAAGAAAAAGGTCAGTAATGTAGGGAAGAGACAAGATCCAGGAGTAAGGGGAAGCCTTGCTACCTTTGAAGACTAGCTATTGGACCTCCCTCTGGGCAGCATTAAAGACAAGTTGCAATACCCAGTGCCAGGAAGCATGTCCCATGCTTTTCCCACAATTACTGGAGTAAGGCTATAGTAATTATATATAACATTTACAAAGAGACAAACAGGGAATCTTATGGGGGAAAAAGAAAAACTGAGTACACAACGAAGAATCACCAACACTTTTGGGAAACCAGCACTTTAAGAAAACACTAAACTCAACAAACAGCATACCCAGGGAAACAGCATTAATAAGACTTTAATATGTTGAAAGAGATGTGTGAATATACTATATCCATAAGAAAAAGAATGAACTATAGTTACTAGAAATTAAAAATGCAATTCCTTGACATAAAAAAAATAGCTGAATAGGAGATTATAAACAGCTTAAAAGTTGAGACATTCTCCCAGTACAAAAAGCAAAAGGACAAAGAGATGGAAAGCATGAAATGAGGGACTTCCCTGGTGGTGCAGTGGTTAAGAATCTGCCTGCCAATGGAGGGAACACAGGTTCAATTCCTGGTCCAAGAAGATGCCACATGCCATGGAGCAACTAAGCCCGTGCGCCACAGCTACACAGCCTGCGCTCTAGAGCTTGCATGCCACAACTACTGAAGCCTGCATGCCTAAGAGCCCAGGCTCCGCAACAACAGAAGCCACCGCAATGAGAAGCCCACACACTGCGACAAAGAATAGCCCCCACTCGCAGCAACTAGAGAAAGCCCACACGCAGCAATGAAGACCACATGCAGCCAAAAATTTTTTTAAAAAGCATGAAATGAAAAGTTAATAGATAAGAAAAACAGGAAATGAAGAAATAAAACATTCACAGATGATAAGATCTTATATACTGATATTATATAGAAAATCTACCAAAAGCTATCACAGCTAATAAAAAAAACTCAGCGAACTTGAAGGATACAACATCAACAATCAAAAATCAATCGTATTTCTATACACTAGCAATGAAAAATCTGAAAAGGAAATTAAGAAAACAATTTCATTTATTATAACAACAAAGAATAAAATAACAAACAGTGCTGGAACAACTGGATAGCCACATGCAAAAGAATGAAGCTGGACCTTTATCTCACACCATATACAAAAATTAACTCAAAATGATCCTACCATCTGTACTTAATTGTGAAGCAAAATAAAGATATTTCTGGACATTAAAAAAAATTGGTCACACATGCAACATATTTTAAAATATTACTCATAGAAGCATTTCAGGGGGGAAATAAAAAGGAATTCTAGGACACCAGAAACAGTGGCAGGTAATAAGTTTGATCTAGATGTAGCAATGGACACTTGAAACAAACAAAAGAATCCATTTAACCTTGACACTTGGAAGAGTCTCCTGAGCAACGAAGTTTAAATCACAGAGAATTACATTTCTTTCTTTCTTTTTTTTTTTTTTTTTTTTGCAGTACACGGGCCTCTCACTGTCGTGGCCTCTCCTGTTGCGGAGCACAGGCTCCGGAAGCACAGGCTCAGCGGCCGTGGCTCACGGGCCCAGCCGCTCCGCGGCATGTGGGATCCTCCCAGACCGGGGCATGAACCCGTGTCCCCTGCATCGGCAGGCGGACTCTCAACCACTGTGCCACCAGGGAAGCCCTACATTTCATTTTTTTATGGTTCTAATCATGTTACGTGATTACCAGATAACACAAATAATCATAATATAAATGCTGTTTACTGATTTTCGTTCTTCCAATCAACCTACAGACAAAGCAAAACCGATAAAGAAAAAAATGTAGATGTTATAAACTTTGCCAATGTTAAAAAGTAATTTAAGTAATAAAAATTGGGAGGTGTATGGGGAAGAAAAGTAGAGGAAAGGGAAAATATAATTTCTCTACCCTTCATAGAAGTGAGTCAAATTTTATTGTATAAAATTACTAAATCAAAAAATCGATAAGTATATTATTTATAAGTTATTAATAGCAATGACCACAAGAATTAAAACCAGGAACTTAATAGTGTTTGGGGAGTGGGAGTGTTAACACAACAATTCCTTTTAATTTTCTATCCTTCTGAATTTCTTTTGCATTTATGCATTAATTGCATAATTTTAAATTACTAGTTTACCAAAAAATAAGTACTTAAATTATATTTGCTCAATGGAATATTATGCTGTTGTTTAAAAAAGTTAGGTGAAGAGACTTCCCTGGTGGTCCAGTGGTTAAGAATCCGCCTTCCAACGTAGGGGATGCAGGTTCAATCCCTGGTTGGGGAACTAAGATCCCACACGCCACGGGGCAACTAAGCCCATGCGCCGCAACTACCAAGCCTGTGCGCTATAGAGCCCAAGAGCCACAACTAGAGAGAAGCCTGCGCACCGCAACTAAGACCCAATGCAGCCAAATAAATAAATAAATATATTTTTTGAAAAGTTAGGTGAGGTGGAACTATGTATACTGACATGGATAGATGTCCATAAGTGGGAAAAAAATTTAGAACGCACATGTATGTAAGGAAGTATGTGTATATAAATATATAGTATGTATCTGTGTCTTTGTAAACAGATATAATACATATAAAGAAGTGCTATATAAATATTTGTATATTAGTGAAAACCATGTCTGGGAAGATTTATCAACAGCTGTGTCTATAGGTTTAGAAGTGGGGTGGATTTTACTTTATATACATGCATATATTATTTATATAATAATAACAATAATAAAGAGATACAGTGATAAATATTTTAAAATATGTCTATGATATACTGTAAAATTAAGTTGTAGACCAATATGTTTATAGCACAATACTATTTTTGTGAATAAGAAGTTGTAGGTTTGTAAGTAGATCTGTATAAGCTTAAGTCAAGAAGGATTAGTACCATATAGTGGATAAGCACCAGATAGTGGTTATCCCTATGAGTTGAAGGAACAGAAAAGAGAAATTAAATTCCTACATTACATAAGTTAAAAAAAACAAGTCATGAGATTATGGGTTTTTTTTTCCTTTTAAAATATTTTTTTCAAATAAATAAAAACCCATAAACAAGATTAAATTAAAACCATAATATTTTTAAAAATGAAACTGATAACAGGAATTTTTAAGTGGAAATCTAAAAGCAAGTTCTTCCTACCCACTAAAACAATCTATAAATCAGTCCTGTTCTGTCATTAATACAAAAATAAACATTGCTCACAAGTTTCTAGCTAATTCACCAGAGGGCTCTCTCACCAAGAAAGTTCTACCATCTCTATTAAGTTCTGGGCCCCTGCAGCCTAAGCTATGGCCTTCTTAAATACCTGTGACCTCAGAATCTTGTGACATAGATAATTTCATTTCAAAGGACAGAACTTTAGAAAAGAAGGCATTTCTTTAAAAGCATAGGATAAGGAATTGGTTAGAAAGAATGATACTTACATGTAAACATAATTCGCTGGGTATAGAAGTTATCACATTCAGGTCCCTTTTGAACACTGATATGTTTGCAGGCTGACTCACAGTCACATTGGACAGAATCTTAGAGCCTGTCTGCTGAAAATTAGGGGACTGTGCAGGACTATCTTGAATTCCACAGTGACTGATGCCTATGACTTCTGGCACTGGACATGAGACTGTGTCTTCAGCAGAGGAAGAAAACGGAGAATCTATGCTTTGGGTATCCTTCTGACTCTCAGGATAGATGCTAGATATGCTATGCTCCTGATAGAGCAAATTTCTTAATTTTTCATCCAGAGTTTTAATTCGGTTGTCTGCAAACTCCATTTTTGGAGGTCCTTCCCCGTCTGATTCCAGGACCGTAGAGGACAGCAGGCTAGTTGGTTCAAGGCCAGGGGTCTGAGTGGGAATGACCATCTTAGGAGAACTTGCTTCCACGATCACTGCGGTTTCTCCTTCTTGGGAAATAAACTCTGCATCCATAGTTGGCTGCTGCACCGGTAAGGACTGAGGCTTTTGATCAGACATAAATGCCGGAGTTGTAAGAGAGTTAGAAGCAATCTGAGTTGACTCACCAGGAGCTGCCTGACTGGCAGCTTGGTGACCTGGATACACAGGTAGGAATATGCCTGCTTGGCTGGTGAGTCCCTCACATTCAAGACTGGAACTACTAGCAACTGGTGCCATTATCTGCTTGTCATCTTCCACTTGATAAAGTATAGCTGGCTGCTTAGTTTCTACACTGGCATATTCAGAAATCTTACCATCAACTACATCCTTGTGTTCTGATGTGGAGGTGTAAAGTGCACGCTGGCATGGATTATTTTCTAGAGTGAGCAGCGTGTCCTGTGATATTTCCTTATTACTTATGTTTCTTGGACCTGGAACAATAACAAAGAATGGCTAAGCATGTATGGTAAGTACAAAGCATGGACTAGTACCCAAACTCAAAAGGAACAGGAGGAGCAAGGGGCAAATTAGAACCTGTGTGAAAGTATTCTTATAAATAAAACTCAAAATACACAGAATTCAACCTAATAAGGAGAAAAACCTTTTCCTTTTTTTTCCATAAATATTAAAATTTAAATGGCTTAAGTTCCCTCCTAACATTAATATCTTCAAAAATGCTTATGAAAATTCTCATAAGCATAAAATATCCATGAAAACAAGTTAAAGATACAGTATATATTTTGCATCCCCATCTTCCAGGTCTGGATAAAGGTGGCAAAGAACAAACACTTACTAGAAAGCAGATTTAGCCCAGGAACTGTAGACATGGACTGCTGAAGAGAAGAAGGAGATTGAGCATCACGGTTTCTTATTGTCTGATTGATACAAAATCGCCATCGACCAACTGGGGATGACTGAGGAGCAGATTCATCTGTAGAAAGAATTGGCAAAAATTAATATGCTAATCAATTGTCAATATGTTTACCTATTGACTAAGGAAACCAGGTTAAAACACCGTTTTGTCTTTTATCTCCATTTACAACGCACTAGGATATGTGTAACTTATAAGACCAGACCTCCCAACCCTGACTGAAAAATACTCTAACAACTATGCACAAGATATCTTTAGAGAAGGATTTTGGATTCTACGGAAACAAACATTGTATCAATAGCAATTAAAAGCAGGGCAGTTTTGGGAAAAAAACGAAAAGCACTTTTTCCACTAAAACCTACATCTTCTGTTCTGTATCCTGATTATGGTGGTGCTTACACAAATCTATAAGAGGACTAAAATTTACAGAACCCTACACCAAAAGAAAAAAACGTCTATTTTACTGTATGACAACTTAAAAAATAAAGTAAAATAAGCCCCTACATCTGTACTCCTACTTTGTTAACTTATTCAAATAAGTTATTCTCTTTTAAACTTTACCCTACTTTGCCAGTCAGAAATATACTCAGGGACTTCCCTGGTGGTGCAGTGGTTAAGAATCCGCCTGCCAATGCAGGGGACATGGGTTCGAGCCCTGGTCTGGGAATATCCCACATGCCGTGGAGCTACTGAGCCAGTGCGCCACAACTAGAGCCTGTGTACCACAACTACTGAAGCCTGCACTCCTCGAGCCCGTGCTCCACAAGAAGAGAAGCCACCACAGTGAGAAGCCCGCACACCACAACGAAGAGCAGACCCCACTTGCTGCAACTAGAGAAAGCCTGCACGCAACAACGAAGACCCAACACAGCCATAAATAAATAAATAAAAAGAAATCTACTCAGACTCCTGCTAATGAGAAAAAGAAGACAGAGGAGAACCCTGGCATCCTAACACAAACTACATTTGAGGGTAATGGTATCTGGTTCCATGACTCCCACACCACCTGTTGCTTCTTCATGCTGTTATAATTCCTTCAGATGTCCTCATTTGTCTGTGGCTCTCCTCCCCCTCCCAGACACTCTAAATATACCCATGACCAGAGCTGAGAAGAATGGAGAGATAAATTTATGAGAAAAGAAAATAGAAGACACCATTTTTAGTCCCTGGCAGTTTATCTGGTATCTGATTTACAAAAACTTAGTGATCAGAGCAGGTAGAAGCATATCATTGGTAGAATGAAATCAAGATACGAATGCTATTAAAACATGAGGCAAACTTAGAACATAATGATTTTAGTTAAGAAAGTTGTTGTCCATCTCATATAGAGGAAAAGAAAAACTTACCAGTTAAGTTCAAACAGTAAAGCCATTAAAGGTCAGCAGTACTGTGACTGCTTTTCTGGTAACATACCATGCAACAACTCAGAAATAAATTAATCAGGTAAAGAACCAATACTTGGAGGAAATTTGGAGAATGGTTTTACTTCTCACTTTTTTTACTTCTTATTTCTGGGCTATAAAGTCCTTTCAAAGTGTGGGAAAACCTACATTAACAATTTATCAAATTCCTTTATTGGCTAACATCTTTCCCAAGGTGTGTACATTAAAAGTTTCCAAATGTCTCGCTTCAAAAGCCAAATAGTAAATTTTATTAAGTATACTTACTGCTGGTTTGAGTGGATGCAGAATTTATCTGTACTTGTTCAGATGATCCTGTCTGAATTAAAAATGAATAGATAAATAAAGAAGTTCCTGATACATATCCGAGAAGGCCTATTTGCTAAGCAATTTCTCTTACTTGGCTACTGCTGGATTCCATAGTAATAGAGTCAACTCCAATGGCTCTTTCTGCAGCAGAGTGGACATGAAGGATCTCCTGGGCTTGACCTACGATAGCCCTCAATTCTTCTACAAATTTTTCTTTTTCACTTTCCAGGACAAAGTTATCTTCAACCTATCCAAAAGTAAAAGTAAGTCTATTCACAAGAATGAATTTAGTTTCTTCAAAATTATAATATGGTGACTACCATAAAGAAAAATAAATTAGGTATTTAGATCTAAATGCCACAACAGAATTAACAAAGACCAGCAATAAAATGCCACATAATACATTAAATTATTCTATTTTGAGACCACTGATATTTTCAGATTGGCACTACCTACCAGAAGCCAGCATTTTTAAAAAATCTGGCATTCTATAAATTGATTGCCATTTGAAGAACATAACTGAGGTAATGTTTACGTTTAAAACTAGGATGTCCAAACGCAAAAGCTTTTAAATAAAAAAAAAACACAAAATGAAGCATCTCTAAAGATGATAAAGAATTGGCCTAGAGACAGTTCAGAAAATACTACATTGAATAAGAGGCAGACTGACAAAATTATTAACTTTTAAAATGTTAAATTCTGCTTGGCCAGGAATGTATATACGAAGAAAACTGGCAGAAACAAAAGCATTATGTACTCTTCGTGCCACCCTAGATCATTCCCATTAAAAAAAAGAGGAGGGGAATACTAACTTAAGCCTAACAATTCAAAGAAAATACAAAAACTAAATGAAATGATGAACATTACTTGAACACCTATATGTAAGATGTTATATCAGTAGCTAATACATTAGAATTACCTGGGGAACTTTACAAACTATTAATGCTTAGGCCTCATCTCCAAAAATTCTGATTTAATTAGGGACCCAGGCAACGGAATTGTTTTTGTTTTAGTTTTTGTTTGGGGCTTTTTGTTTTTTGGCTGCGCCACATGGCTTGCAGGATCTTATTTCCCCGACCAGGGATTGAACCCAGACAACGGCAGTGAAAGCACCGAGTCCTAACCACTGGACCACCAGGGTATTCCCAACAGAATTGTTAAAAAACTCTTCCAGTGATTTTGACATGCAGCTAGGCATAAGAAGCACTGACCTAGATCCTCTGTTAATGAAACTCCCTCATATTTTACACATAAATATACAGAAACCAGAGGAGGTATAGTGACTTACTCTTGATCATAACCAATTTAGTTCTGTACAAATTTTAAAAACTAGCAGTACCCTAAAAAAAGATGGCTCTGAATAAATGGGGGGAGAGTTAGAGAGGAAAAAGAGACAGAATGCTTAAGAGAAAATAATTTGGTTTTACTGTACTTACCATATAGTCTGCAATATCCTCTGGTGCATCACCATCAACATCAAACTTGAAGGTGACCATCTTGTTATTGTGTGTCTCCAGTTGACACTCCACCATGTTGTCTCCAGAGATTGACACCTGGGCACAAACATGTCACTAGTTTAAGAGTCAGTCATTGTCTTCTCTTTGTAAATGGTGCAGGAAACATTTGGATGAGCTCACATACGATATATGAAAAAAATGGTTTAAACTGTTCAGAATCTAAAAAGATTCTGTTTTTCCCTTGATGAAATACTGCCTAAACAACTATTGTATGACAAATCTAAGGCTCAAATTATTCAGCAAAAAATAAGTTAGAAATGTGAACCTGTGGGAAAGAAAAGGAACACAACTTTTATGAAAAGGCAAAAAAAAAAGTTACAACGGTCACTATAGCTACCTGCAATGCAAAGATCTAAATCTGGTCATTCATTTCCAAAATTCTCCCACAAATTGACCCTTTAAGCTAAAGAAAATGCACTGCTAATGGAAATGTAAACTGGTCCAGACTTTATGGACAGCAACCTAGAAATACGTATTTAGAAACTTTAAAAAAATCTTCATACCCTTTGACCCACTAATTCTACTTCTAGGAATCTATCATAAGGAAATAATCAGGTATATATACAAAGATTTGTGTTCAAGAGTGTTTGCTGCAGAGTTTCATAATACCCTATACTCACCTCCACAGCAACATCGCCCCTCCCTGACCCCCCCAGACCTCAACATGCACTCTTAACCAAATCATATTTATACACTGACCTGAAGGACAGTAAGCTGAAATTTAGTCCCCTTCTCTGATCGAGGACAGGAAGCTCTTCTTTGTTTGATCCGATCTTGTTTGCCATTTCCACTTGGGTTATCAGGGGTATTGGTGTTTTCCTTCACAGCTGCCACATCATTATTCAAACTATTACTCAAAAAAAAAGCAACTCCAATTCAATTTCTCAGAGAAGAAATGATTCTCAAAGTCCAATATTTAACCCAAATCAGAGTTAACATCTGAAATTCCTTTGTGGATAGAATCATTCCATCTTGATGGTAAAATTCTAAGAAAAACCCTCAATTATAAAATCATAAATAATGTTTAAATAAAATATATAAGTAGTACAATATCTCTCAAAAAGTTATGACTGCACAACTCTGCAAATATACTAAATGCCATTGAATTGTACACTTTAAATGGGTGAAAATCTAATGGTATGTGAATTATATCTCAATAAAGCTGTTTTTAAAAGTTATGAAACACTGAGATTATATTGTACGTATCAGGCCAACATCTCACAGTAGTGAGAGTGAAAGAAAAACACTGCTAGTGATGGACCTCTGTGGAACCTTTTATCAGGGGATGTTCCTGATCAATTTTTTTTTTTAATTTTGTTTGTTTGTTTTTGGTTTTTTTGTTTTTGCGGTACGTGGACCTCTCACTGTTGTCGCCTCTCCCATTGCGGAGCACAGGCTCCGGATGCGCAGGCTCAGCTGCCATGGCCCATGGGCCCAGCCACTCCGCAGCATGTGGGATTCTTTCCAGACCAGGGCACGAACCCATGTCCCCTGCATCGGCAGGCGGACTCTCAACCACTGCGCCACCAGGGAAGCCCCTGATCAATTTTATTTTGTTTGTTTTGGGGTTTTTCTTATTAATATGTTCAAATAAAACTTCTAAAAACCAATTCTCACTCAAAATATAGCTGTTTATGTAACAAATTCAACAGGGGATACATGAGGTGTGGAAGACAGGAATAGTGCAAGAAACAGAAAAAGAAATGAAAATGAGATAAAGAAAATGTAGTGTGTATATACAATGGAATATTATTCTGCCATAAAAAAGAATGAAATCTTGCCATTTGTAACAACATAGATGGAACTTGAGGGCATTATGCTAAGTAAAGTAAGTCAGAAAGAGAAAGACAAATACCATATGATCTCACTTATATGTGCAATCTAAAAAAACGAAAAATCTCCCAAGCTCATAGATACAGAGAACAGATCAGTGGTTGCCAGAGGCAGTGGTGGGGGGAGGGGGTGGAGAGGGGGCGAAATGGGTGAAGGGAGTCGAAAGGTACAAACTACCAGTTATAAAATAAGTCATGTAATGTACAGCATGGCAACTATAGTTAATAATGCTGTATTGCATATTTCAAAGTTGCTGAGAGTAGATTTTAAAGTTCTCATCACAAGAAAAAAAATTTTGTAACTATGTATGGTGATGGATGTTTAAACTAGACTTATTGTGGTGATCATTTCATAATATATACAAATGGTGAATCACTCTACTGTATATCCAAAACTAATATAAGGGTATACATGAGTTTTACCTCAATAGAATGAAAGGAAGGAAGGAAGGAAGGAAGGAAGGAAGGAAGGAAGGAAGGAAGGAAGGAAGGAAGGAAGGAAGGAAGGAAGAGGAAGGAGGGAGGGAGGGAGGGAGGGAGGGAGGGAAGAAGAAAAAATACACCATAATTTTGGTTAAAAAAAACTGAAAATGAATGATGTGAAAATGATTCAACATGATTAATTCTAACTAGTTATATTTTCAGTTTCAAGTCAATATGATTATGACAGGGCAGACTAACTTTCAGCTGATCTGTGTCAAAGGTATTTTTCAGCTTTTTCTTTAATAAATTTGAAGATATTTCAATAAATAACAAAAATTCCAATAAATACATTTGAAACTTAAATGAGATCTATAAGCAGTAGATATTTTTTAAATTAATTTTTAGGTTAAGTCCTTTCTCCTAAAAACTACTCAGGAAGTATCTATATAAAGATATACAAGAAAAAATAAAACGAACTCCTAAAACTTTTTCTATGTCCCTGTGAAAAAGAATTTTCATAAATATAAGTGGAGGAAGAAAATACATTAATACTGCTCTTAGTTTTTTAATAGACAGAGAAATAGCAGTAATAAATAACACCTTCAGAGGAGAAAAGGGACATAATTCTAGTCAATGCAGCTGTATCATTCACTTTGCAAAGTTATCTTAAAACACTAGTTTAGGGTTTGGGATAAGATGGCAGAAACTCAACTCTCCCCATTCCTCCCCACTAAGTATAACTAAAAAATATGGAAATAATACAGTAGAATATCACAGGAGGGCACTGAAGAGTGAAAAGATGAAGGCAGACTAGCTAGGGACTCCCAGGACTTGAGGAAAAATATAACAGCTTGGCATCTCCTGACTCCTGGGCCAAAAGGCAAAGGTAGCCCAAGCCCAGTGGTCTCCTGAACCCCAACCTAGCAACAGAAGGTGATTCAGGTGGGCCCTTTCCTCCCTTGGTGATGCTGGTGGGAACCCTACCAGTAGCATGTGGTCTGGAGAGCTGGCTTAGGGCAGCGGGCCTAGAGAAGTGCTCTCCAACCCCTTGGTCCAGCAGTGGGTCCCAATGGTGTCAGGTGAACCAAGCAGATCCGAATAATAATACAAAGACTCTGAAAACTAAATTGTCATTAGAACCATAGTCCACAGAAGTAGACCAGGACCTTTGCACCTAAACACAATGACTGACTGCTAAAATAGAGTATTTAAATAGGATCCAGAGTATCCTAACATAATGTCCAAAATGTCCAGGAGACAAATGAAAATTCTCTGTCATACAAAAAACCAGGAAAATCACAACTTGAATGTGAAAAGACAATCAACAGATGCCAACACCAGGATGAATCAGATATTGGAATTACCTGACAAGGATTTTAAAGCAGCCATTATCAAATTGTTTCAATGAGCAATTACAAATACTTTTGAAGCAAATGAAAAGCCAGAAAATCTCATAATAATAGAAGATATTAAGAAAGAAACAAATGGAAATTATAGAAAGAGTACAATCATAGAAATAAAAAATGCACTGAGTGGGCACAATAGCAGAATGAATAGGACAAAGGAAAGAATCAGTGAACCTGAAGACAGAACAAGAGAAATTAACCCAATCTGAACAAGATAGAGAAAAATATTAGTTTACAACTACCAAATGACAATATAATCATATATCTGGTTGTAATTTATTTCTTTAGATTAGCTGGAACTTTAAATTACATTATTTCTTATTTCCTTTTTAAATTCTTATAACATTTTCCTAAGAACAGAATATGATGGGAATTCCCTGGCAGACCAGTGGTTAGGACTCTGTACTCTCACTGCCAAGGGCATGGGTTCAATCCCTGGTCAGGGAACTAAGATCCCACAAGCCACGGTGGTGCAGCCAAAAAGAAAACCACCCCAGAATATTATAATAATGTGAACAAGAAAATGGTCAATAATTTCATAGTCCATATGATATTTATTAACATAAAAAGTAAAAATAATATCTACTATTTTTATTGAACATACACACAAATACTAGAACACTGAAACTTCTTCAGTCAGGACACACTAAGCACCTAATGAATGCAGTACTTCAACATACCCTCATCGCTTTCATGGTATTAATTTGAAGATACTCACCTTCGAACTAAATCCGGTTTTAGAAGAGTTGCTGTTTGTTCAGCTCCAACTGCTTGGGATACAGGCTGTAAATAGCACAGAAATAAAACTTATTATGATAACAGCAAAACTTTAAGCTGAAGGTGCAATTTGCTATTATTGCAGAAAATGTGTTTGTTACATTTCATACTTTGGTTACCACACAAACCAGGTAAAATGTCTACATTACTGAATGTCTATATCAATCCTATTATTGATGTTACTACCAAACATAAAGAAAAATAAAATGTAGCAGTATTGATATTCATCAAGACTTTTTCATTTAAAAAGACAGCATTTATTTTATACTTTTGTTTGTGTTATTTTTCAATGGCTTCCAGTCCTGACTGTAAAACTACTAATAAAAGGAAGAGTTGCTACCATTCCAGAAACAGATAAATCAATGATTCAAGTTTTAACGTATTGTATGGTCTCTCTCTCTTGTTCCCTTTTCACTAAACTACTGCCAACAATTCCTTTGAGATGTTAGTATCCAGCAGCTGCAATACTGGCATCTAGGAGAAAAGTTTATAAAGGCAAATGCCAACCCTGCTGGAAAATAATGTTAAACATTTATCTAATCCATCCTATGCATTGCCGCTGGTGACAGTACAGTGACTTTAAAATGCAAATCTACCAAGATCAATCACTTACCTACCTAGTTTAAACCCTCTATGATGGCCCCTCATCTTCTATAAGGTTAAGTTCCTTTGGATGGCAAATAAAGTCCTCAATGAACTGGTCCCTGCCTCATTCTCTAGCTCTTCTCTTCTTGAAGCCACACTGAACTCTAGCTCCTCTGAATGAGTTGGGCTTTTTCATATACAGTGACTCTACTTATATTCCTTCAACTCCCTGGACTATTTCAACTACTCCTTAGTCCTGTCCATTTAGCAAATATCTGAATGGAACTCCTGTATACAAGAAGGCTCTATTACAATGGGTTCCAGAAAGACCAGCAAAATCACCTTGGAGTCTCTTTAAAAAACACATATACCTTATCTCATATCTTGGTTTCTAAACTAAAAGGGATAAAGGTTCCTTGGAGAAATGGCTGATTCCAGCACTGGGGCAAAGAAAATATAAGATGAGCCTGGATCATCTTGCTACCCACCAAAGTAAAGAACTGCTCACAGAACGATGGGAACATATCAAAAGCACACTTGACCCACCCTGAAGGGGTTCCCTATACCCAAATATGGAAAAATTGGGCATGAAAATAAATAATGAGTAACAGAATATAATGCATTTAATAAAATAATCCAAGAGTTCATACTGATACAAACAAAAGAAAGCTCTTACAATACAAAGCCAAATAAATATAAGGAATGACAAAGTTAGAAAATCATCAATGGATGATAAAACTAGTGGGTGAAAGTTGGATGAGGAAAAAGATATCTACATAGTTTCAAAATATCTCCCCACAAATCATTTATTCATTAAAAAGCAAAACATGGTAACTTTACAGTGGAAGAACTTGGCAGCCTCCACCTTAACCAAGTAATCAAATTTAACCTCAGAAATATTGGGACAAATTGACATTACATGGCTCCTAATATGATACAATGCACAAAGGTTACAACATTGTTTGCATGGTATTCCTGACAAAAATGCATGATCTGAATGTGGGGGAAAAAAGGAAACTTCAAACACACTCAAATTGAAGGGCATTCTATTCGGTTGGCCGAAAGGTTCGATCGGTATTTCCGTAAGATGGCTCTAGTAGCACTTAGTTGTCTTTAACTGCATTCGAAACAGTTTTCTTAGATTGTATGTGACAGGTGTCATATCAGCCCGCATTAAAAAAAAGACTTACCAAAACTGGTGAATTTTTGTGTATCCATTTGAATATTGAAGATGGAAGAAAAAATGCAACATTTTCCGCATATTATGCTTTATTATTTCAAGAAGGTAAAAACATAACTGAAAACGCATAAAAAAAATTGTGTAGTGTATGGAGAAGGTGTTGTGACTGATCAAATGTGTCAAAAGTGGTTTGTGAAGTTTCATGATGGAGATTTCTTGCTGGACAATGCTCCACAGTTGGGTAGACCAGTTGAAGTTGATAGCCAGCAAATAGAGATATTCATTGAGAACAATCAACGTTATACCACGCAGGAGACAGCCGACATACTCAAAATATCCAAATCAAGCGTTGAAAATCATTTGCACCAGCTTAGTTATGTGAATTGCTTTGATGTTTGGGTTCCACATAAGTTAGGCAAAAAAAACCTTCTTAACCATATTTCCTCATGCGATTCCCTACTGAAACGTAATGAAAATGTTCTGTTTTTAAAACAAAGTGTGGGGCTTCCCTGGTGGCGCAGTGGTTAAGAATCCGCCTGCCAATGCAGGGGATACGGGTTCGAGCCCTAGTCTGGGAAGATCCCACATGCCATGGAGCAACGAAACCCGTGCATCACACCTAGTGAGCCTGCGCTCTAGAGCCCGTGAGCCACAATTACTGAGCCTGCATGCCACAACTACTGAAGCCTGTGTGGCTAGAGCTTGTGCTCCGCAACAAGAGAAGCCACCACAATGAAAAGCCCGTGCACCACAACAAAGAGTAGACCCCACTCTCCGCAACTAGAGAAAGCCCTTGCGCAGCAACGAAGACCCAACACAGCCAAAAAAATAAAGAAAATAAATAAAGAAAATTTTTTTAAAAAAGTGTGATGGGAGATGAAAAGTGCATACTGCACAATAATACGGAACGGAAGAGATCATGGGCCAAGTGAAATGAACCGCCACCAACCACACCTAAGGCTGGTCTTCATCCAAAGAAGGTGATGTTGTGTATATGGTGGGGTTGGCAGTCCTCTATTATGAGCTCCTTCTGGAAAACCAAATGATTAATTCCAACAAGTACTGCTCCCAGTTAGACCAACTGAAAGCAGCACTCGACAAAAAGTGTCTGGAATTAGTCAACAGAAAACGCATAATCTTCCATCAGGATAACGCAAGACCACATGTTTTTTGATGACCAGGAAACAACTGTTACAGCTTGGCTGGGAAGTTCTGATTCATCCACCATATTCATCAGACATTGCACCTTCGGATTTCCATTTATTTCGGTCTTTACAAAATTCTCTTAATGGAAAAAATTTCCATTTCCTGGAAGACTGTAAAAGGCACCTGGAAGAGTTCTTTGCTCAAAAAGATAAAAGGTTTTGGGAAAATGGAATTATGAAGTTGCCTGAAAAATGGCAGAAGGGGGGACGAGGGGAAGATGGTGGAAGAGTAAGACGCGGAGATCACCTTCCTCCCCACAGATACACCCGAAATACATCTACGTGTGGAACAACTCCTACAGAACACCTACTGAACGCTGGCAGAAGACCTCAGACCTCCCAAAATGCAAGAAAGGCCCCACGTACCTGGGTAGGGCAAAAGAAAAAAGAATAAACAGAGACAAAAGGATAGGGATGGGACCTGCACCAGTGGGAGGGAGCTGTGAAGGGGGAAAGGTTTCCACACACTAGGAAGCCCCTTCGAGGGCAGAGACTGCGGGTTGCGGAGGGGAAAGCTTCAGAGCCGCGGAAGAGAGGACAGCAACAGGGAGACATTCCCTGTTGTCCCTCTGCGGAGACATTCCCGCAGAGAGGATCAGTGCCGACCAGCACTCACCAGCCCCAGAGGCCTGTCTGCTCACCCGCCAGAGCGGGCGGGGCTGGGAGCTGAGGCTCAGGCTTCGGTCTGAGCTCAAGGAGAGGACTGGGGTTGGCGGCGTGAACACAGCCTGCAAGGGGTTAGTGCACCTCGGCTAGCCGGGAGGGAGGGAGGGAGTCCGGGAAAAAGTCTGGACATGCCGAAGAGACAAGAGACTTCTTCTTCCCTCTCTGTTTCCTGGTGCACAAGGAGAGGGGACTAAGAGCGCTGCTTAAAGGAGCTCCAGAGACGGGTGCGAGCCGCGTCTAACAGCGCGGACCACAGAGATGGGCATGAGACGCTAAGCCTGCTGCTGCCGCCAGAAAGAAGCCTGTGTGCGAGCACAGGTCACTATCCACACGCCCCTCCTGGGGAGCCTGTGCAGCCCACCACTGCCAGGATCCTGGGATCCAGGGACAACTTCCCTGGGAGAACGCACGGCGCGCCTCAGGCTGGTGCAACATCACGGCGGCCTCTGCCGCCGCAGGCTGGCCCTGCACTTCGTAGCCCTCCCTCCCCGTGGCGTGAGTGAGCCAGAGTCCCCAAAGCAGCTGCTCCTTTAACCCCCGTCCTTTCTGAGCGAAGAACAGACGCCCTCCGGCGACCCACATGTAGAGGCAGGCCAAATCCAAAACTGAGCCCCTAGGAGCTGTGCGAACAAAAAAGAGAAAGGGAAATCTCTCCCAGCAGCCTCAGAAGCAGTGGATTAAAGGTCGACCATCAACTTGATGTACCCTGCATCTGTGGAATACATGAACAGACAACGAATCATCCCAAATTGAGTAGGTGGATTATGAGAGCAAGATTTATGATTTTTCCCCTTTGCCTCTTTTTGTGAGTGTGTATGTGTATGCTTCTGTGTAAGATTTTGTCTTTATAGCTTTGCTTCCACCATTTGTCCTAGGGTTCTATCCGTCCATTTTTTTTCTTACTTTAAAAAAAATTTTTTTTCTTAAGTATTTTTATTTTAATAACTTTATTTTATTTTATTTTATCTTCTTTCTTTCCTTCCCTCCTTCCTTCCTTCCTTTCTTCCTTCGTCCCTCCCTCCCTCCCTTCTTTTCCTTCCTTCCTTCCTTCCTTTCTTTCTTTCTTTCTTCCTTTCTTTCTTACTTTCTTCCTTTCTTTCTTTCTTTCTTTCTACTTTTTCTCCCTTTTATTCTAAGCCGTATGGATGAAAGGCTCTTGGTGCTGCAGCCAGGAGTCAGTGCTGTGCCTCTAAGGTGGGAGAGCCAACTTCAGGACACTGGTCCACAAGAGACCACCCAGCTCCACATAATATCAAACTGCAAAAATCTCCCAGAGATCTCCATCTCAACACCAGCACCCAGCTTCACTCAATGACCAGCAAGCTACAGTGCTGGATACCCTATGCCAAACAATGAGCAAGACAGGAACACAACCCTACCCATTAGCAGAGAGGCTGCCTAAAATAATAATAAGTCCACAGACACCCCAAAACACACCACCAGACGTGGACCTGCCCACCAGAAAGACAAGATCCAGCCTCATCCACCAGAACACAGGCACTAGTCCCCTCCACCAGGAAGCATACACAACCCACTGAACCAACTATAGCCACTGGGGACAGACACCAAAAACAACGGGAACTACGAACATGTAGCCTGCAAAAAGGAGACCCCAAACACATTAAGATAAACAAAATGAGAAGACAGAAAAACACACCGTAGATGAAGGAGCAAGATAAAACCCCACAAGACCTAACAAATGAAAAGGAAATAGGCAGTCTACCTGAAAAAGAATTCAGAATAATGATAGTAAAGATGATCCAAAATCTTGGAAATAGAATAGACAAAATGCAAGAAACATTTAACAAGCACGTAGAAGAACTAAAGATGAAAAAAGCAATGATGAACAACACAATAAATGAAATGAAAAAGACTCTAGATGGGATCAATAGCAGAATAACTGAGGCAGAAGAATGGATAAGTGACCTGGAAGATAAAATAGTGGAAATAACTACTGCAGAGCAGAATAAAGAAAAAAGAATGAAAAGAACTGAGGACAGTCTCAGAGACCTCTGGGACAACATAAAACTCACCAACATTCGAATTATAGGGGTTCCAGAAAAAGAGGAGAAAAAGAAAGGGACTGAGAAAATATTTGAAGAGATTATAGTTGAAAACTTCCCTAATATGGGAAAGGAAATAGTTAATCAAGTCCAGGAAGCACAGAGAGTCCCATACAAGATAAATACAAGGAGAAATACGCCAGGACACATATTAATCAAACTGTCAAAAATTAAATACAAAGAAAACATATTAAAACAAGCAAGGGAAAAACCACAAATAACACACAAGGGAATCCCCATAAGGTTAACAGCTGATCTTTCAGCAGAAACTCTGCAAGCCAGAGGGGACTGGCAGGACATATTTAAAGTGATGAAGGAGAAAAGCCTGCAATCAATATTACTCTACCCACCAAGGATCTCATTCAGATTTGATGGAGAAATTAAAACCTTCACAGACAAGCCAAAGCTGAGAGAGTTCAGCACCACCAAACCAGCTTTACAACAAAGGCTAAAGGAAATTCTCTAGGCAAGAAACACAAGAGAAGGAAAAGACCTACAACAACAAACCCAAAACAATTAAGAAAATGGGAATAGGAACATATATATCGATAATTACCTTAAATGTAAATGGACTAAATGATCCCACCAAAAGAAAAAAACTGGCTGAACGGATACAAAAACACGATCCATATATATGCTGTCTACAAGAGATACACTTCAGACCAAGAGACACATACAGACTGAAAGTAAGGGGATGGAAAAAGATATTCCATGCAAATGGAAACCAAAAGAAAGCTGGAGTAGCAATTCTCATATCAGACAAAATTGACTTTAAAATAAAGACTATTAGAAGAGACAAAAAAGGACACTACATAATGATCAAGGGATCGATCCAAGAAGAAGATATAACAATTGTAAATATTTAGGCACCCAACATAGGAGCACCTCAATACATAAGGCAAATACTAACAGCCATAAAAGGAGAAATCGACAGTAACACATTCATCGTAGGGGACTTTAACACCCCACTTTCACCAATGGACAGATCATCCAAAATGAAAATAAATAAGGAAACACAAGCTGTAAATGATACATTAAACAAGACGGACTTAATTGGTATTTATAGGACACTCCATCCAAAAGCAACAGAATACACATTTTTCTCAAGTGCTCATGGAACATTCTCCAGGATAGATCATATCTTGGGTCACAAATCAAGCCGTGGTAAATTTAAGAAAATTGAAATTGTATCAAGTATCTTTTCCGACCACAACGCCATGAGACTAGATATCAATTACAGGAAAAGATCTGTAAAAAATACAAATACATGGAGGCTAAACAATACACTACTTAATAACGAAGTGATCACTGAAGAAATCAAAGAGGAAATAAAAAAATACCTAGGAACAAATGACAATGGAGACACAACGACCCAAAACCTATGGGATGCAGCAAAAGCAGTTCTAAGGGGAAGTTCATAGCAATACAAGCCCACCTTAAGAAGCAGGAAACATCTCGAATAAACAACCTAACCTTGCACCTCAAGCAATTAGAGGAAGAAGAACAAAAATTCCCCAAAGCTAGCAGAAGGAAAGAAATCATAAAAATCAGTTCAGAAATAAATGAAAAAGAAATGAAGGAAACTATAGCAAGATCAATAAAACTAAAAGCTGGTTCTTTGAGAAGATAAACAAAATAGATAAACCATTAGCCAGACTCATCAAGAAAAAAAGGGAGAAGACTCAAATCAATAGAATTAGAAATGAAAAAGGAGAAGTAACAACTGACACTGCAGAAATACAAACGATCATGAGAGATTACTACAAGCAACTATATGCCAATAAAATGGACAACCTGGAAGAAATGGACAAATTCTTATAAATGCATAATCTGCCAAGACTGAATAAGGAAGAAATAGAAAATATGAACAGGCCAATCACAAGCACTGAAATTGAAACTGTGATTAAAAATCTTCCAACAAACAAAAGCCCAGGACCAGATGGCTTCACAGGCAAATTCTATCAAACATTTAGAGAAGAGCTAACACCTATCCATCTCAAACACATCCAAAATATAGCAGAGGGAGGAACACTCCCAAACTCATTCTACAAGGCCACCATCACCTTGATACCAAAACCAGACAAGGATGTCACAAGAAAGAAAACTACCAGCCAATATCACTGATGAACACAGATGCAGAAATCCTCAACAAAATACTAGCAAACAGAATCCAACAACACATTAAAAGGATCATACACCATGATCAAGTGGGGTTTATTCCAGGAATGCAAGGATTCTTCAATATACGCAAATCTATCAACGTGATAAACCATATTAACAAATGGAAGGAGAAAAACCATATGATCATCTCAATAGATGCAGAGAAAGCTTTTGACAAAATTCAACACCCATTTACGATAAAAACCCTGCAGAAAGTAGGCATAGAGGGAACGTTCCTCAACATAATAAAGGCCATAGATGACAAGCCCACAGCAAACATCATCCTCAAAGTTGAAAAACTGAAAGCATTTCCACTAAGATCAGGAACAAGACAAGGTTGCCCACTCTCACCACTCTTATTCAACATAGTTTTGGAAGTTTTAGCCACAGTAATCAGAGAAGAAAAGGAAATAAAAGGAATCCAAATTGGAAAAGAAGAAGTAAAACTGTCACTGTTTGCAGATGACATGATACTATACATAGAGAATCCTAAAGATGCTACCAGAAAACTACTAGAGCTAATCAATGAATTTGGTAAAGTAGCAGGATACAAAATTAATGCACAGAAATCTCTGGCATTCCTATATACTAATGATGAAAAATCTGAAAGTGAAATTAAGAAAACACTCCCATTTACCATTGCAACAAAATAATAAAATACCAAGGAATAAATCTACCTAAGGAGACAAAAGACCTGTATGCAGAAAATTATAAGACACTGATGAAAGAAATTAAAGATGATACAAATAGATGGAGAGATATACCATGTTCTTGGATTGGAAGAATCAACATTGGGAAAATGACTCTACTCCCCAAAGCAATCTATAGATTCAATGTAATCCCTATCAAGCTACCACTGGCATTTTTCACAGAACTAGAACAAAAAATTTCACAATTTGTATGGAAACACAAAAGACCCCGAATAGCCAAAGCAATCTTGAGAACGAAAAACGGAGCTGGAGGAATCAGGTCCCCTGACTTCAGACTATACTACAAAGCTACAGTAATCAAGACAGAATGGTACTGGCACAAAAACAGAAAGATAGATCAATGGAATAGGATAGAAAGCCCAGAGATAAACCCACGCACATATGGACACCTTATCTTTGATAAAGGTGGCAGGAATGTACAGTGGAGAAAGGACAGCCTCTTCAATAAGTGGTGCTGGGAAAACTGGACAGCTACATGTAAAGGTATGAGATTAGATCACTCCCTAACACCATACACAAAAATAAGCTCAAAATGGATTAAAGACCTAAATGTAAGGCCAGAAACTATCAAACTCTTAGAGGAAAACATAGGCAGAACACTCTATGACATGAACCACAGCAAGATCCTTTTTGACCCACCTCCTAGAGAAATGGAAATAAAAACAGAAATAAACAAATGGGACCTAATGAAACTTCAAAGCTTTTGCACAGCAAAGGAAACCATAAACAAGACCAAAAGACAACCCTCAAAATGGGAGAAAATATTTGCAAATGAAGCAACTGACAAAGGATTAATCTCCAAATTTATAAGCAGCTCATGCAGCTCAATAACAAAAAAACGAACAACTCAATCCAAAAATGGGCAGAAGACCTAAATAGACATTTCTCCAAAGAAGATATACAGACTGCCAACAAACAGATGAAAGAATGCTCAACATCATTAATCATTAGAGAAATGCAAATCAAAACTACAATGAGATATCTCACACCAGTCAGAATGGCCATCATCACAAAATCTAGAAACACTAAATGCTGGAGAGGGTGTGGAGAAAAGGGAACACTCTTGCACTGCTGGTTGGAATGTGAATTGGTATAGCCACTATGGAGAACAGTATGGAAGTTCCTTAAAAAACTACAAATAGAACTACCATATGACCCAGCAATCCCACTACTGGGCATATAACCTGAGAAAACCATAATTCTAAAAGAGCCATGTACCAAAATGTTCATTGCATCTCTATTTACAATAGCCCAGAGATGGAAACAACCTATGTGTCCATCATCGGATGAATGGATAAAGAAGATGTGGCACATATATACAATGGAATATTACTCAGCCATAAAATGAAACGAAATTGAGCTATTTGTAATGAGGTGGAGGGACCTAGAGTCTGTCATACAGAGTGAAGTAAGTCAGAAAGAGAAATACAAATACCGTATGCTAACACATATATGTGGAATTTAAGAAAAAAAATGTCATGAAGCACTTAGGGTTAAGACAGGAATAAAGACAGAGAGCTACTAGAGAATGGACTTGAGGATATGGGGAGGGGGAAGGGTAAGCTGTGACAAAGCGAGAGAGTGGCATGGACATATATACAATACCAAACGTAAAATAGATAGCTCGTGGGAAGCAGCCGCACAGCACAGGGAGATCAGCTAGGTGCTTTGTGACCACTTAGAGGGGTGGAATAGGGAGGGTGGGAGGGAGGGAGTCGCAGGAGGGCAGCGATATGGGAACATATGTATATGTATAACTGATTCACTTTGTTATGAAGCAGAAACTAACACACTATTGTAAAGCAAGTATACCCCAATAAAGATGTAAAAAAAAAATTAAAACCAGGAGCAGAAACATTTATTAGATAAATGCTAATGCAAACTGGAAGTAGACCTCTTGCCCTATGCTCCTTTCAAGGTTTGCGTATTTTGCTGTAGGTTCACCGTCCATATATTTCCTGAATGAATCCATGAGTTTAACCAAATATTCACATTTAAATAGTAGAATGTTATTAAAGCAAGTTGCAAACGGTGTTCAACATGATCTAATATTTAAATATATATTATTTTGTATATATTCAACTATTATGTTGAATATACTATTTTACTTATTATTGTATTAAATGGATTGCTTATATATTATTATATTGAATATATTATTTTTGTATATGTACATATATAGGAAAGAAAAATAATCTGGAGGGATATACAAAAAAAATGACAGAAGGTATTGGAACAAAAGAGTGAATACGTTGTTCAATAAAGTTCTTGGTGAAAATGAAAAATGTGTCTTTTATTTTTACTTCAAAACCAAAGGCACTTTTTGGCCAGCCCAATACAAAATAACTGACCTTTATTCTTCAAAAATATCAATGCTATAAAAGACAAATGAAGGCTGAGGAACTGTTCCAGATTAAATGAGATAAAAGAGACAAACAGTACAAGGCAATGTATGATCTTCAATTAGATCCTGGATCAAGGGGGGGGAAACTGCTATAAAGGACATTACTTGGACAACTGGTGAAATTTTAATGTGGACAACAGATTAAATAATAGTATTACAGTCATGTTAAATTCCCTGAATTTGGTCATTGTACTGTGGTTAAGAAAATATCCTTGTTCTTATAGCAATGATATATTTAAGGGTAAAAGGACATTATGTCTGCAACCAGCTCTATACATCAGAGGGAAAATCGTGTGTGGATGAATGGATGGATGGATGGACGGACCGACCAACTGACCAACAGATCAATGGACTGTCATCCTCTAATGTCTTTTATCATAGCCTTCTTTATCATATATGTTTAATGCCTGACTTTAAGGACTCTGAATGATTCATCTTTGTATTCTCAGTGCCCCTTAACACAGTGCCTGGAACATTTTAGGCTTCCAATAAATATTTGAAGGTATTGACAGAAAGAAATAAGAAAGAAAATGATATAAAAAAGGCTGTGCCATACACATGTTTGTGGTCCCATATTACTAACCCTGGACATCAATCCTAAGGAAATAATACAAAGGAAGAAAAAAGTACACAGTATAAAGTTTGTTTCATAGTAAATGTTCAATAATGGTAGCTAACTCTGTTTTTATTGTGGTATTATGCACAATAAAAACTGGCATCAAGTTGTTGTCCAGGAATGGGGAAAGAGGTAAATATGAATACTTATTTCACTACTGTGTGGCCACTGAAAACTAGAATTGTGAAGTCCAAGTAAAGGCAGGGAAAATTACTTAACAATGAATGAAAAAAGCAGAAAACAAAACTGTACATATAATTACAACCACTTATGCATATGACAAAAGCTTGGAATATAATAACAAATGTCATAATACTACCATGTTAAAAAAATAGCATTCTTTGGTGATTTTCCCCCATTTTACTACTTTTTATAATGTTACTACTTACATTTGATTATTTAAAACTTTCAAAGGATAGCAAATACTAAGTGTAGAGGAAAATAGGCACTTTCATAAACCACTGGGATTTATGGGATTGTAAATTGCTTAGACCTTTCTGAAGGGTAATTTGACAATATGTATCAAGTTTTTAAAAGGTCTAGCAATTTTATTCCTAGAAATCTATCCCAAGGAAATAATTAAGAGTGCATAGAAAGATTTAGCTACAAGAATGTTCCTCACAACATGGAATATAATTACAAACAGCAAAAAAATAGTCACTTGTTTCCTTTATCTGCTCCATTAAATAAATAATGGTACATCCATACTAAAGGATATTATGCAGCCCTTTTAAAATGTGCTTAAACATATAAGATGTTACAAGTGAAAAAAGATTGTAAAAGAGTATATATACATTACGGTTAGATTAAAATTGCATGTATGCATAAGCATATAAAATGGTCTGGAAGAATATACACCTGGTGTTAAGCAAGCTTAACTATATTCATCTTGCTTTGGTAATAAGAAAAAAATTAATTCAATTTTGTACAGATTTATCAACCCTGAAATCTGATAATCTCAGTGCAGGTCCCCATTATTTCAATGCACAACTTTATAGTTATTTTAGACAAAAGTAAGAATGAAACATTTCACTAAATTTGAAAAACATCTACAAATGGCCCAGCATCTATTTGCAAATAATAATTTTGAAACTCCTAGAAATATTATGACAGAACTTGGTTTGAAGCTGGCATATAAAAAAAGCAGATGAACCAACTATTAGCCATGACTCTGAGGACCAACAGAAAGTAGCATTAATAATCCTGTTAATAATTATAAGTGGTTATAAAATATAATTCCAGATTGTTGCCATAGTAACTATCTTTTGTTTACTTTGCCTCCAGATTTATGCATCAGGACACCATGGCACTGCTCCATCTTGCTGGGACTCACCATAATTTTTTAAAGCTCCTTTAAGGCAAACATTTGTTAAAGTTGGATACATTTGTTGAATCTTGTGTGTACCAAAAAAAAAAAAAAGAAATCTCTTTGCCAAAGTATTTGCTCTCAATGTTTAAACAGTGATTATATTAAAGAGTTAATTGTCTAATCTATAATTAGAAGCTAGTCTAATTTGTCCAGGAAAAAAACCTCAGTATGAACTGACCAGGTTAGAGGGGGAAGGGGAAGGCAGGAAATGGTATATTATGCTCATTTCTCCCCAACCCTCACCTTCAAATCCAAATGAAAGACAGGTACCAATCCCTTTTCCTAATGAGACCTTGATATCCGGATATCTGAGACCTTGATAACTAGGTAGCAAAGTTCAAAAAAACTAAAGTACCTATACTCACTTGCAGAATGAGGACAAGGCCAAAATGAGAAGCAAAACTAGGCCTGAATTCCATGGGCCACACCATTCTCTCCTCTCTATCTTGGCATTTAAAAATGCTCTCTTGAACTTGTTTCTTTTCTTTTTTTTTTAACATCTTTATTGGAGTATAATTGCTTTACAGTGGTGTGTTAGTTTCTGCTGTATAACAAAGTGATTGAACTCGTTTCTTGATCTTTCTCACCCATGATACTGTGAGCTCTTTGAGGGAAGAGACTGTATCTGTAAGATTTATCACAATATTCCCAATGCCTAACCAATACCTGAAATAGGAACAGCTGCTCAATAATGTCTTTCACTATTATAATGTTCTCATTTTATTATTGTTTTTATTTTTATTATAGCAACAAAACAACCACTATTTATTGAGCATTTATTAAATGCTAAGTACTTTATATACATTATTTAACTAAATTCAACCCTTATGACAACTTTAAGCAGTAGGTATTATTACTTTCATTTTACCAATGAGGAAGCTGAGGCTATAAGTGATGGAGGCAAAAACTGAAAGAAAGAAAATTAATGAATAGACAAATGACCCCAAAGAATACTGAAGAGCAGAGACCCCTTGTGCATACCACAGAAGCTTTTCTGTTAGTTCCTAACCCTTCTCTCTCCTTTACTTACTTCACTATTACTTGCCCTCCTCCCATCAGTGGTTCTTAGCCCTTGGATGCACTTTATAATCTTAAGGGAAGCAAAGGAATAGGGGAGGAAAAAGTGGACAAAAGAAAACAGAAGGAAAGAAAATGCAAGCTCAAGCACATTCCAGAAATTCTTACTCGGTTATTCTGGAGTGAAGGAGAGCAGTAAAAGTGGGAAGTATTTTAAAACATTTTATAAACTGCCTTATTGTATTACTAACACTACAAAACATGTCTCTTCCACGAAGTGCTTTTAACAACCATTATTTCTTGAGCACTTATTACATGGCAGGCACTTCTCACATGTACCTCATCTACTCCTAAAAAGCCTACAAAATAGGCATTTTTTCTGACATTATGAAAAATTTCCAACATACAGAAAAGCTGAAGAATTGTTCAGTGAAAACCTATATATCCACCACCCACAGTCTATTGCATTTTATTATATTTGCATTATCACATGTATATCCATCAATCCATCTTATTTTTTATGCATTTCAAAGTAAGTTGCAAATGCAAAAGAGGCATTTTAAAACTTCGTTTTACAGATAAAAAGAACCTAAACTAAAAGAAATTAAATAACTTGCTTCAAATCACATAATAAACAATTCAAAGAGCCAGAGTTCAAATTCAGGTCTAACTAAAGACATAAAGTAGCTCAAACCTATATGCATGTTGTATATACCTGTTTAACAGTGAAATTTTTGCTTATTTAATTAAAGAAAATTATCACTGTGTTATGACGCCCACTTCCATATTTTTATATTTATAAAGAACCCTGCACCTATAAAGTCATTGCTTATCTAAGCCCAATTTTTGTCCAAGCCAAGATTCCGAATAATGAAATTTACCCTAAGAAATAACTGATCCACACACAGCACAGTTCCTTGGATAAACTCACATAATGACACCCAGGCTATTAAACAGGCAGGAATAAAAAAAAGATGAAAACACACCAGCACCACAAAGACTGACAGACAAGAGTAACAGAAACTAGGAAGAAATTTCATTAATTACAAGGCATGTAGAACTGGATTGAAGAAAACATTACCCAGGTTTCACTCCCGGACCTCTCTAGAGATCACCTCATGAAAGGGAACCTAACTCAAATGAGACTTATACTTCATACTTCCCCCTTGATATCTGCTGTTAGTTGAGTTATCGAGAGTCTGTATCAACCAGCAAATTGATCATGCACTACTCTTGTCTCAGCTCCTCTAAGCTTTCTATCGCTATTTGGAGAGAGCAACTAACATTGTTTTTTGTTTGTTTGTTTATTTGTTTTAATGGTAGGAGTGAGAATTCATATTGGAGATAAAAAGGAGGAGACTAACTGAGCCATCTGGCTTTCTAGGAGGAAGAGTCCTCACAAGTAAAGCCAACTCAGCAAGGATACAGAAAGGAAAAATTTTGGTATCCATACATGTTAGAGAATGTAGTCTTTAGAGAACTCATTATGGGGATAAAAGTAAACCACACCTCAGCACAGAGGAACTACAATAGATCAATACCTACTAATACACAGAAAGTGTACATCTCCTTGTCCTCAAGCTATAGATCTGTGAAAGAATTTAATTATCACTCAAGAGGACAACAGAATTCAAAGAAAATCTACATGAAGTCAGAGGGTTGGGCAGGGAAGTCCAGATCCTATAGAGCTTTCAGGCCACTAAGTACAGTATTATGACTTTTACTGTGAGTGAGATGGCAATGCGAGGTTTGGGGTAGGGTTCAGATATGATCTGACTTGCATTTTTTGAAAGTATCACTCTGCTTCCTATAATGAGAAAAAGGGTATAAAAGAGCAAAAGCAGAAGGAAGAACAACAGTTAGAAGTCTAATGCAATGATTCAAGAAAGAAATTAGACTAGCATGATTATCATTATGCTAGTGATTATGGTGGAGGTGGTGAGAAGTAGTCAGGTTGTAGATGTATTTTAAAGGAAGAGACAAAAGACTCTCTGATGATCTGAAGTCAGATATGAGAGAAAGAGAGGAATAAAAGATGGCCACAGATATATGGCTTGAGTAACAAGAAAGACAGGGTTCCTATTTGCTGAGAAGAAGACAACTGTGGAAAGAACAGGCTTCAGGTGGTGGTGGGAGGGGAGTGCAAAAAAATGTTTAACTTTGGACGTATTAAATTTGAAATGCCTATTATACAATAAAGTGGAGATGTTGGGTGTATACTGGAGAAACATACCAAAAATTTTTTTTTCCCTAGAACACAAAGTCAAAAGCAAAATGGGCTGGAGGTATCAGTTTGAAATACACACACACACAAGCATGCACGCACACACTCTCATCTGTCCACTGAGAACCCTAGAAGTTATGACTCCCATGTACCATCAAACACACCCAACATCCAAATTCTGGTTCCTAAATTACCTTCCTCACTAAAAGGAATCAGGGCCCCATGGAGAAATAACTGATTCCAGGGCTAGGGAAGGGAAAGCACAAAATGAGCCTGGAATATCTTGCTATACCAGAAAGTAAGGAAGTGCTCAAAGAATAATGGGGATATGACAAAAATACACAAGAGCCACCCTGAATGGGCCCCCATTAACCAAATCTGGGGCACCTTAACCATCAAAATAAATAATGATAATATTATATCACACTCTATTAAATAAAATAAAGCCTCATGAATCCATACTGACATGAACAAATGACTGAATGACTGAATAAGTAAAGGAAGGAGAAAGGCCAACTAATAAATATAAGGAGGAATGATGAACTTAGAAAATCATCAACAGATACTAAAACTAATGGGTGAAAGTTTTGATGAGGAAAGGGACATTTACAGAGTCTCAAAATATCTCCTTACAAATAACCCGTAAATTATAAAGGAAAAAATGGCAACTTTATGGTGGAGAAACCTGGCAGGTCCTACTTAAAACAAGTAATAAAAGTTAACATCACCAATATTGGCATCACCAATATGCCTCCTAACAAGATGTCCTAAGAAGAATACAATGTCACTTACATGGTATTCCTGCCAAAAACGCATGATTTGACTCTAACCATGAGGAAACTTTAGTCAAACCTAAAATGACAGGCATTCTATAAAAAACTGGCCTCTGCATTTCAACACTGTAAAGAACAACAAAGCCTGAAGAACTGGTTGAGATTAAAGCAGACTAAAGAAAAAGATAAACAACTCAAAAAAAAAAAAAGAGTTGACTAGGCACACTTCACAAAAGAAGATATTTGAATCTCTAATAATTACATGAAAAGATGCTCAATATCATTACTTATCAGGGAAATGCAAGTTAAAACCACAATATACACCACATCACATCCACCAGAACAGCTAAAATTTAAAGGACACACAATACTAAGTGTTGATAAGGATGTGGAATAACTGTAACTCTCTGACATTGCTGCTGAGAATGCATTATGGACCACTACTTTGGAAAACTGTCTGGCATTATTTAGTATAGCTAAACATACCTTTATCCTGTGACCTAGCAATCCCACTCCTAGGTACATACACAAAAGAAATGAATGCAGGTGTCTACAGGTGTGTCTACAAACATACAGGAGCATTCACAGTAGCTTTATTTTATAAGAACCAAAAGCTAGAACAAATCATTTTTTAATTTAATGTAATTTTTTATACAGCAGGTTCTTATTAGTTACCCATTTTATACATATTAGTATATATATGTCAATCCCCATCTTAATATACATCAACAGACCGGATAACTGAACTGTGGTATATTCTACAACTGAACAACTCATAGAAAAAAAATGAAACGAACTACTGATACATGCAACAATGTGGATGAATGTCAGTGAACCTTCTAGGGAGCTGGAAACGCTCTATATCTTCATTTGCATTTCACAGAGGAATACATATGTAAAAACTCATCAAGCTGCACATTTAAGATTTGGATACTTCAATGTATATATGCCTTATATAATTCAATTTAAAAAACAGAAATCTTTTAAAAAGCTGGTATGATCCAATTCTGATAATAAATACTAAAAAATGTGTATGCATAGAGAAATGTCTGAAAATTTTCAAAGGTTTTAATTTCTCAGAGGTGGGATAACAGGTAATTTTACTTTCTTTATACTTTTCTGTATTTTCAAGAGGATTTATAAGAATAAAAGTTACTTTTGAAAAGCTATTTTCAGACTTCCCTGGTGGTCCAGTGGTTAAGAATCCACCTGCCATTGCAGGGGACACGGGTTTGATCCCTGGCCCAGGAAGATCCCACATACTGCAGAAAACCTAAGCCCATGCGCCACAACTACTGAGCTCATGCACCACAGCTACCGAAGCCCGCGCGCCTAGAGCCCATGCTCCACAACAAGAGAAACCATCCCAATGAGAACCCCGTGCACTGCAACGAAGAGTCACCCCTGCTTGCCACAACTAGAGAATGCCCGCGCACAGCAATGAAGACCCAGCGCAGCCAATAAATAAATAAAATTATTTAAATAAAAAGCTATTTTCATATGAGGAAATAAAATATCCATACCAAGACATATAAAAGATGTACACCAAATTTTTCACTTATGAGAGTAAAAAAATGCCACCTATAAGCACTTAGGAAAAAGGAAGCAAAAATCTGACTGGCTTTAGGTTTCTCTTGTGCAGCATTAACTCTAAGTCAACAGAACAAAATATCTTGTAGATATAAAGAAAAGGTTGTTAACTGATTTTTTGTGTACTCAGCCAAGTTATATTTCATGTATAAATGTAAACAAAGGGTCAGTTTCAGATACCCAAAGAATTAAAAATTGTACACCCAAGTAACCTTGAAAAATTACACAAAGCCGTTCTTCAAACTACATAGGTACTTACCAAAATTAAGAATCAAGAATAGGGAACTTGTGGTATAAATACTGGTGTTGTATACTAAAACCAATAATCAGTATTAAGTTCAAATAGTTAAAACTGTGTTTTAAAATTGGATGTACACATAAAATCTGAAAACAGGGCTTCCCTGGTGGCACAGTGGTTGAGAGTCCACCTGCCGATGCAGGGGACACAGGTTCGTGCCCTGGTCCGGGAAGATTCCACATGCCGCGGAGCGGCTAGGCCCGTGAGCCATGGCCGCTGAGCCTGCGCGTCCAGAGCCTGTGCTCCGCAACGGGAGAGGCCACAACAGTGAGAGGCCCGCGTACCGCAAAACAAAACAAAACAAAACAAAACAAAACCCTGAAAACATAACATGCATAGTATGATAAACTTTCATAATTGCTATCCCCCCAAAACAGTAGTCTGCCTTTTCCTTAAATACCTTATATAATAGTAATCTACAGATAATCAGCCTCTCAGCTCTTTCCACCAACCTCCGAAATCGAAGATTTCGACGGTGCTGCAATTTCGTAGGGCGGTTCCTTCCTGGAGAATGAGATCAACCTGAAAGGTTCCCATCCCTTCAAAATCCTCAATATTTCCAACTAATTTACATTACAGAAGGGCAAAGGCTGAATAATGTGGCTGTAAATCAATCCAAATGACTAATGTCCTCAACATTACCAGTTTCAACATTATGAAGATATACTAAGCAATATGTACCTTTTGGGAACATTTTTTGACAATGTTCAGCAAATACACCCACTGTTTAGACCAATTTCCCTTCAATTAGAGGAAAGTAATTTCACATAAATACAACATTGCACTAAATACCGTTTTTATATAAATGGTCTGATACCCTGGAAGCCACAATCTTTCTCTCCAGGGAAAGAAATAACTTTAATTATCAATTTTTACACAAACATTTTTATTTAATGGAATTAACTTCTTTTTTTTTTGGAATTAACTTCTTTATAGAGGAAGTTACAATGAATAGATTTAATGAGATGACACTGCTTGATATATAGTAGGTCCTCAATGTCAGCTCTCTAAGATTTATTCTTTCGAATACCTTAGAAACTGATTACATAACATATTAAAACTGTCTCTACCAGAATAAACTTGTTGATTGTTTTAATCATATGCATACACAGTAGGCCCGTGGATGTTTTTGAACAAACCGAACACTGGAGAATCTTTTGCCAGTTAACATCAGCATCATACACATTAACAGAATCCATTCCTCATATAGTTTCTACACTGTCCTGAAAGCACTAGAAGAATAGAAATATAACAAAAGAGAAGGTAAACATCTCAAAGGCACTGATACCTTCAGTAACTATCTTTACGGGTCTTAAACATACTATGGTTAGAATTAAAATCACCTGACTGAAGACTGAAACAAATATATTATTTCACTGATTAAGAAACCAGAGCTGAAAATTATAATGACTCCATTAAGATCAGCTATGAAACAGTAGTAAAAGAGGAAATGCTAATAAGAATCACAACTTCCAGAGTAATCTTACAAATATACAACTCAGATATGCTAACACGTAGATTTATCTGTGAAAACAATTAATACATGGTATCATTTCAATGACTCCTGATGCATTCAAAGTCTGAAATCTGGCCAATCCTGTCACTGCTTTTAAAAAAAAAAAAATCAACAAAAACCTGAATGAAACCCCTGCTAGTAGTTGTCAATGATAAATGTTTGCAACAACAAAAATCACAAAGTGACCTTTCCCTTAAAATGTTAATCCACATTACTCATGCAGATAAAAAATTCTAAGAGACTGATTCAATACAGTAACAATGAACACATACATCCACTCTGAAAAGCAACAGAAATGATGTTTTTAAAAAACTAGAAGAATAAAGTCATAACATCTCAGAAAAACTTGTAAATGGTGGAGAATCTCCAAAGGAACAGAAACCAATAGATCACATCCATAGGGAAACAGAATCTACAGAAACCAAAGCTTCAAACACATATACATATAGGAGAAAACTACTACAAAGTTAGGAGTGATTTGGGAAGCACCAAACCTACTCAACAGACACCAGAAGCATGAGGTGGCCTTGAGGAATTCATCAATTCATCAAATGGGAAGGTAAATGAAGAGCAACTGGGCAATTCTATCCACCCCCAACCCGCTGTTGTGCTAAGTAATGAGCAGCAATGAAATTTGCCCAAAAAACTCAAGCTGTAGCCTGGGAGGAAGGACAGATCTACAGGTGACAACTGAAGAAAATATGCTCCCTCGATAACCTGCCCCTCCTCTGCCAAGACTGGAGGGAGGCAGACTACTGTAAACAAATCAGAAAGGTGAGTAGGATCCTTAAATACAAAGGACCAGAAAATCAAGAATACCCAAACCCCTGAGAAACACCAAGGCTCAGAAGAAGAGAAGCACCAAATTCAACAGAGATTAAGAACTTTAGAACACTTAACTTCAAGTAGGTACTTAATGTTGCCTGGCAATCTTACTTCCTTTCATTCTACCATTCTCCTAGAAAACTATACCTTCTCCTCTATCCTCAAACTTTTAATACACACTCCCTTCCCAAACTCATGCTCAGATGACCTTGCTTCTACTTCACTGAGAAAATTAAAAAAGCAACAAGGAGAAAATTGCCATAAGCTACCACATCTACTCACCCAATAGCATTTGTGCCCATACTCTCTGCCTTTACCCATATTATTATGGACAACCTGTCTGGGCTCCTATGCTAAGGCTAGCCCCTTTATTTAGAAACTAAACTTTATCTCCTTCCACCTTCTCAAGGATATCACTCCAGTAATTCTCCTTTCTCTCTCCTACCTCACCATTTTTTCCCTCACACCTGAATCATTCCTATTACTAATATGATACTGTACCTCCTTTACAACAACCCTTTCGACCAGAGCTCACTGAGCACAACCAATTATGAAACTGGGGCAGGAAATAATAGAATAGGCCTGGAACATCTTCTTGTATAAAGATAAGTTCAAAGAATGATGGGGACCTGACAAAAGTACAAAAGAACCAGCTTGAAGAGGATCGCACTAGCCAAATCTGAGATAGCTGGTGCATCAAAATAAATAATGACTGCCAGGGTCCTGTGATCCAGGGACAACTTCATCGGGAGAACATACGGCGCGCCTCAGGATGTTGCAACGGTACACCAGCTTCTGCCACCACAGGCTCGCCCCGCATTCTGTACACCTCCCTCCCCCCAGGCCTGAGTGAGCCAGAGCCCCCTAATCAGCTGCTACTTTAACCGGGTCCTCTCTGAGCAAAGAACAGACGCCCTCAGGCAACCTACATGCAGAGGCAGGGCCAAATCCAAAGCTAAACCCCAGGAGCTGTGCAAACAAAGAAGAGGAAGGGAAATCTCTCCCAGCAGCCACGGGAGCAGCAGATTAAATCTACACAAACATCTTGATGTACCGTGCATCTCTGGAATACCTGAATAGACAACGAATCAAACCAAAACTAAGGCAGTGGACTTTGGAAGCAACTGTAGACATGGGGTTTGCTTTTTGCATCTAATTTGTTTCTGGTTTTATGTTTATCTTAGTTTAGTATTTACAGTATATTATCATTGGTAGATTTGTTTATTAATTTGGTTGCTCTCTTCCTTTTTTTTATATAGATACATATATTTTTTTTTCCTTTTTCTCTTCTTGTGTGTATGGGTGTGCTTCTTTGTCTGATTTTGTCTGTATAGCTTTCCTTTTACCATTTGTCCTAAGGTTCTGTCTGTCTGTTTTTATGTTTGTTTGTTTTAGCATAGTGTTTACCACTTGTTATCATTGCTGGATGTGTGTTCTGGTTTGATTGCTCTCTCTTTGTTTTTTCTTTTATTACTTTTACATATTTTATTAATTTTTAATAATTTTTAAATGTTAAAAATTTTAATAACTTTATTTTATTTTTTGTTTTTTCTTTCTTTTTTCTCCCTTTTCTTCTAAGCCCTATGGCTGACAGGATTTTGGCGTTCCAGCCAGGTGTCAGGACTGTGCCTCTGAGGTGGGAGAGCCAAGTTCAGGACACTGGCACACCAGAGACCTCCCAGCTCCACATAATATCAGACGGTGAAAGCTCTTCCGAGATCTTTGGAAAAGATCTCCATCTCAATGCTAAGACCCAGATCCACTCAACGACCAGCAAGCTCCAGTGCTGGACACACTATGCCAAACAATTAGCAAGACAGGAACACAACCCCACCCATTAGCAGAGAGGCTGCCTAAAATCATAAGGTCACACACACCCCCAAAACACACCACCGGACACAGTCCTGCACATCAGAAAGACAAGATCCAGCCTCATCCACCAAAACACAGGCACCACCCACCTCCACCAGGAAGCCTACACAACCCACTGAACTAACCTTAGCCACTGGGGGCAGACACCAAAAACAACGGGAACTATGAACCTACAGCCTGCAAAAATGAGACCCCCAAACACAGTAAGTTAAGCAAAATGAGAAGACAGAGAAACACACAGCAGATGAAGAAGCAAGGTAAAAACCCAACAGACCAAACAAATAAACAGGAAATAGGCAGTCTACCCGAAAAAGAATTCAGAGTAATGATACTAAAGATGATCCAAAATCTTGGAAATGGAATGGAGAAAATACAAGAAATGTTTAACAAGGACCAAGAAGAACTAAAGAGCAAACAAACAATAATGAACAACATAATAAATGAAATTTAAAACTCTCCAGAAGGAATCAATAGCAGAATAACTGAGGCAAAAGAACAGATAAGTGACCGGGAAGATAAAATAGTGCAAACAACTACCGAAGAGCAGAATAAAGGAAAAAGAATGAAAAGAATTGAGGACAGGCTCAGAGACCTCTGAGACAACATTAAACACAGGAACATTCAAATTATAGGGGTACCAGAAAAAGAAGAGAAAAAGAAAGGGACTTAGAAAATATTTGAAGAGATTATAGTTGAAAACTTTCCTAATATGGGAAAGGAAATAGTCAATGAAGTCCAGGAAGTGCAGAGAGTCCCATACAGGATAAATCCAAGGAGAAACACGCCAAGACACATATTAATCAAGCTATCAAAAATTAAATACAAAGAAAAAATATTAAAAGCAAAAAGGGAAAAAAACAAATAACATACAAAGAATCCCCATAAGGTTAACAGCTGATCTTTCAACAAAAACGCTGCAAGCCAGAAGAGAGTAGCAGGACATATTTAAAGTGATGAAGGGAAAAACCTACAACCAAGATTACTCTACCCAGAAAGGATCTCATTCAGATTTGACAGAGAAATTAAAACCTTTACAGACAAGCAATATCTAAGAGAATTCAGCACCAGCAAAACAGTTTCACAACAAATGCTAAAGGAACTTATCTAGGTAGGAAACACAAGAGAAGGAAAAGACCTACAATAACAAACCCAAAACAATAAAGAAAATGGTAATAGGAACATACATATCGATAACTGCCTTAAATGTAAATGGATTAAATGTTCCAACCAAAAGACACAGACTGGATGAATGGATACAAAAACAAGACCCACATATATGCTGTCAACAAGAAACCCACTTCAGACCTAGCAACAAAAACAGACTGAAAGCAAGGGGATGGAAAAAGATATTCCATGCAAATGGAAATCAAAAGAAAGCTCAAGTAGCAATTCTCATATCAGACAAAATTGACTTTAAAATAAAGACTATTACAAGAGACAAAGAAGGACACTACATAATGATCAAAGCATCAATCCAAGAAGAAGATACAACAGTTGTAAATATTTATGCACCCAACATAGGAGCAACTCAATACATAATGCAACTGCTCACAGCCATAAAAGGGGAAATTGAGAGTAACAAATCATAGTAGGGGACTTTAACACCCCACTTTCACCAATGGACAATAAACCAAAATGAAAATCAATAAGGAAACACAAGCTTTAAATGATACATTAAATGACATGGACTTCATTGATACTTATAGGAAATTCAAACCAAAAAGAACAGAATACACTTTCTTCTCAGGTGCTCATGTAACATTCTCCAGGATAGATCATATCTTTGGTCACAAATCAAGCCTTGGTACACTTAAGAAAACTGAAATCATATCAAGTATCATTTCTGACCACAACGCTATGAGACTAGATATCAATTACAGGAAAAAATCTGTAAAAAATACAAACACATGGAGGATAAACAGTACACTACTAAATAACCAAGAAATCACTGAAGAAATCAAAGAGGAAATCAAAAAATACCTAGAAACAAATGACAATGAAAACACGACGACCCAAAACCTATGGGATGCAGCAAAAGCAGTTCAGAGGGAAGTTTATAGCAAAACAATCTTACCTCAAGAAACATCTCAAATAATCAACTTAACCTTACACTTAAAACAATTAGAGAAAGAAAAACAAAAAATCCCCGAAGTTAGCAGAATGAAAGAAATCATAAAGATCAGATCAGAAATAAATGAAAAAGAAATGAAGGAAACAATAGCAAATATCAATAAACTAAAAGCTGGTTCTTTGAAAAGATAAACAAAATTGATAAACCATTAGCTAGACTCATCAAGTAAAAAGGGAGAAGACTCAAATCAATAGAATTAGAAATGAAAAAGAAGAAGTAACAACTGACACTGCAGAAATATAAAGGATCAGGAGAGATTACTACAACCAACTATATGTCAATAAAAGGGACAACCTGGAAGAAATGGACAAAATCTTAGAAAGGCACAACCTTCTGAGACTGAACGAGGAAGAAACAGAAAATATAAACAGACCAATCACAAGCACTGAAATTGAAACTGTGATTAAAAATCTTCCAACAAACAAAAGCCCAGGACCAGATGGCTTCACAGGCGAATTCTACCAAACATTTAGAGAAGAGCTAACACCTATCCTTCTCAAACTCTTCCACAATATAGCAGAGGGAGGAACACTCCCAAACTCATTCTATGAGTCCACCATCACCCTGATACCAAAACCAGACAAAGATGTCACCATGAAAGAAAGCTACAGGCCATTATCACTGATGAACATAGATGCAAAAATCCTCAACAAAATGCTAGCAAACAGAATCCAACAGCACATTAAAAGGATCATACACCGTGATCAGGTGGGGTTTATCCTAGGAATGCAAGGATTCTTCAATATATGCACATAAATCAATGTGTATACCATATTAACAAATTGAAGAAGAAAAACCGTATGATCATCTCAACAGACACTGAAAAAGCTTTTGACAAAATTCAACACCCATTTATGATACAAACCCTGCAGAAAGTAGGCATAGAGGGAACTTACCTCAGCATAACAAAGGCCATATATGACAAACCCACAGCCAACAACATTCTCAATGGTGACAAACTGAAAACATTTCCTCCAAGGTCAGGAACAAGACAAGGCTGTCCACTCTCACCACTATTATTCAACATAGTTTTAGAAGTTTAACTACAGCAATCAGAGAAGAAAAAGAAATAAGAGGAATTCAAACTGGAAAAGAAGATATAAAGCTGTAACTGTTTGCAAATGACATGATACTATACATAGAGAATCCTAAAGATGCTACCAGAAAACTACTAGAGATGATCAATGATTTGGTAGCAGGATATGAAATTAATGCACAGAAATCTCTTGCATTCCTATACACTAATGATGAAAAATCTGAAAGAGAAATTAAGGAATCACTCCCATTTACCACTGCAACAAAAAGAATAAAATACCTAGGAATAAACCTACCTAAGGAGACAAAAGACCTGTATGCAGAAAATTATAAGACACTGATGAGAGAAATTAAAGATGATACAAACAGATGGAGAGATATACCATGTTCTTGGATTGGAAGAATCAACATTGTGAAAATGACTATACTACCCAAAGCAATCTACAGATCAATGCAATCCCTAACAAATTACCAATGCCATTTTTCACAGAATTAGAACAAAAAATTTCACAATTTGCATGGAAACACAAAAAACCCTGAATAGCCAAAGCAATCTTGAGAAAGAAAATGGGGCGGGAGGCATCAGGCTCCTGGATTTCAGACTATACTACAAAGCTACAGTAATCAAGACAGTATGGCACTGGCACATAAACAGAAATATAGATCAATGGAACAGGATAGAAACCCCAGAGATAAACCCACACACATATGGTCACCTTATCTCTGATAAAGGAGGCAAGAATATACAATGGAGAAAAGACAGCCTGTTCAATAAGTGGTGCTGGGAAAACTGGACAGCTACATGTAAAAGAATGAAATTAGAACGCTCCCTAACACCATATAGAAAAATAAATTCAAAATGGATTAAAGACCTAAATGTAAGGCCAGATACTATAGAACTCTTAGAGGAAAACATAGGCAGAACACTCTATAACACAAACCACAGCAAGATTCTTTTTGACCCACCTCCTAGAGAAATGGAAATAAAAACAAAAATAAACAAATGGGACCTAATGAAACGTATAAGCTTTGCGCAACAAAGGAAAACATAAACAAGATGAACAAGATGAAAAGACAACCCTCAGAATGGGAGAAAACATTTGCAAACAAAGCCACTGACAAAGGATTAATCTCCAAAATTTACAAGCAGCTCATGCAGCTCAATATCAAAAAAACAAACAACCCAATCCAAAAATGGGCAGAAGTCCTAAATAGACATTTCTCCAAAGAAGATATACAGACTGCCAACAAACACATGAAAAAATGCTCAACATCATTAATCATTAGAGAAATGCAAATCAAAACTACAATGAGATATCATCTCACACCAGTCAGAATGGCCATCATCACAAAATCTAGAAACAATAAATGCTGAAGAGGGTGTGGAGAAAAGGGAACACTCTTGCACTGCTGGTGGGAATGTGAATTGGTACAGCCACTATGGAGAACAGTATGGAGGTTCCTTAAAAAACTACAAATAGAACTACCATATGACCCAGCAATCCCACTACTGGGCATATACCCTGAGAAAACCATAATTCAAAAAGAGTCATGTACCAAAATGTTCATTGCAGCTCTATTTACAATAGCCCGGAGATGGAAACAACCTAATCATCCATCATCAGATGAATGGATAAAGAAGATGTGGCACATATATACAATGGAATATTACTCAGCCATAAAAAGAAACGAAATTAAGTTGTTTGTAGTGAGGTGGATGGACTTAGAGTCTGTCACACAGAGTGAAGTAAGTCAGAAAGAGAAAACCAAATACCATATATGCTAACACATATATATGGAATCTAAAAGAAAAAAAATGGTTCTGAAGAACTTAGGGGCACAACAGGAATAAAGATGCCAATGTAGAGAATGGACTTGAGGACACGGGGAGGGGGAAGGGTAAGCTGGGACAAAGTGAAAGAGTGGCATGGACATATATACACTATCAAATGTAAAATAGATAGCTAGTGGGAAGCAGCTGCTTAGCACAGGGAGATCAGCTCGGTGCTTTGTGACCACCTAGAGGGGTGGGATAGGGAGGGTGGGAGGGAGGGAGATGCAAGAGGGAAGAGATATGGGGACATATTTATATGTATAACTGATTCACTTTGTTATAAAGCAGAAACTAACACACCATTGTAAAGCAAATACACTCCAATAAAAATGTTTAAAAAAATAGAATAAAATATAATGATACTATTTGATTATAACTCATAGAAGAAAATTAAAAGCCATACTGTTATATTTAAATAAATGGTAAATGGGTAAGAATGGAAAGCTGTAATCCAAATAATATATACAAAATCCAAAAATCACTATTTGGCAATCACCATAGTGATTGTTACTGGTAAGAAATTCTTCAATGGCTGCCAAAACCGTGAGTAAAAGTCTTATGATATACAGAGTCTCAAAGTAACTCCCCAGAAATTACCTAATTACAAAGTAATAAATGATAACTTCTCAGTGGAAAAACGTGGTAGATACTGCCTTAGCCCAGTGATCAAAATTAACATTACCAATAATAAAACAATGGACACTATGTGCCTCCTGATATGATACAATGAAAAGGACCCAACATCACTGTTACAGTATTCCTGCCACAAATGCATTAACCTGAATCCAATCACAGGGAAACATCAGACCATCCCATTTTTAATGAAATTCTACAAAATAACTGACCTATACTCATCAGAAACGTCAAGGTCATGAAAGACAGGGTAAAAAATTGTTCCAGATTAGAAGACACTATTAAAGAAGCATAACAATAAAATGCAACCAGTTATCCTGCATTAGATCCTGAACCAGAATTTTTTCTTTTGCTATTATGGAGAGGATTCATATATTTAGAAGAAATCTTCTTTGGAGAGTAGTTAAAAATGGAGAACCTTAGAGGCTTCAGGAACACCCCTTTAAACATCCCGCACAGAACAGCTGACTACAAAAGATTTCACTGCTACGGCAGGCATTCTTGAGATGTGAGGTGAGGCATTAATAACCTAGAAGTCACAAAGTTTACACACTTTAATTAAGGAAAGGAAGCCCAAATCAGCTACCAATGCTGATCAATCAGACCTTCATTTTTAAATGTAAGGTAACAACGAGAAAAAAAAAAAAGGCTAAACATGGGAGCAGATTTAGCAACCATTAAAATTAATAATACATACTCTATCCCAAAGGAATGGGCCAGGAATGTGGGAATAAGCAAATTAATGGAAAGAACTCAATTGTACGTCAACAGGAGAAAGGGAAAATGAGTGAACTAGAGCTATATATATCAACATGTAGCTTAATTAATCTTACAAACAATGTTGATTTTTTTAAAAAATTGGAGAAGAATGCATATGCTAGGATACCATTTACATGAAGTTTTAAGTCTTGTAAAAAAAATACGGTTTCCAGGAGACTGCAACTGCACTGATATTTTTTTATTTCTTAAGTTATGTGATGGGTATATGGGTCTTCCTTGTATTATAAATATTTTTGCATTATAAATATTTTTATAATTGTTTTTCAATATAAATATTGTATTATAAATATTTTAAGTCAAGAATGCAGATTAACTATTGAAATATTTTAGCGATATTTAATCTTGTTCCACAGGGAGTTCTTACACATACCAATTTTGTAATCCTTAATATAAAAGAATGCACCTGCTTTAAAAAGAAAAATATGTATATCAGTAGGCATCAATTCACGTCAGGTTTTCCATCAAATGAATTTTGGCAACAAACAGAAGAAAGTTCTTTCAGTATACTGAAACATAGAATTAAGGCATTAAGGACCTACAATAAGAAGAAATGGAGAAAGTCCCAATTATAGTAGGATACTTCAACACAGTTTTCTCAAAAAGTGGAAGAAAAACTGGACCAAAAAAAGTAAGAATACATTGAATTTGAATATTATAATTAAGAACCATGACATAACAAACATATAAAGAACTGGGGATGTTCCTCCAAGAACAGATAATATAAATCTTCAGCAAATAATGCACAAAAACATCAAATTCCAAAAAATAGCCATAGTCTGATTATAATGCCATAAATATAGAAATTAACAATAAAAATCTATCCAATTCAAAATTAATAATCATTTTAAATAAATTTTAAGAGGAAATCAATGTAATAATTTTAAACTTCTTATAAAAAAGATAAATTAATCAAAACACAAGTATTGTATAAGAATAGATCAAAGGAACAAAACAAAGAGTTGAGAAACGATTCAAGTATGTATAATAACTTCAGATATGATAAAGATACCATTTCAGATCAGCATGGAAATGATGGACTGTTTATTAATAAATGTGTTTGGACAAAAGTCTATGCATTTTGAGAAAATACAATTAGATCTCTACCTCACACAGTCCACAATAAAATAAAATCCAAACAGAATACAGAACTAGACAAAGACAAAATTTTTTAAGTATCAGATGAAAATACAGAAGAATACTTTATGCTCATGAGCCTTGCTAAGCAAGACACAAAATCTCAAACCAAAAACACATTTGACCTTATAAAGAATAAAAACTTTCTGTGTCACAAAGGACACGATAAGCTAATTAGGACACACTGGTAGAAAGTAATTGCAATACACTTAACAAAGGATTAGTATCAGAATGTATAAAGAAAACAAAGAAAGAAAGAGAAAGACCTCAACAGGCAAATGGGCAAATATAAATGGTATTTGCAAAGAAGAAAAATGAGTATTCAATAAACAAATGAAGACATAAACAACTATCGTATAACCATACAACTGAATACTATTCAATAATAAAAATAAGCAACTACTATACATGCAACAACATAAATGGATCTCAAGTTAATCTTAAAAGGTTACATATCATATGATTCTATTTATGTAACATTCTTGAAATGATGGTGATGGAGAACAGATCAGTGATTGCCAGGGGTTAGAGGTAGGGGGAGGGTGTGACTATAAGTGCGCAGCTCAAAGCAGTTTTTTAGGTGATGGATCTGTTCTGCATCCTGATGGTGGTGATTGTTATATACAAATCTATACAAGAAATAAATTCATAGAACTACAGATACACACAAAATAAGTGAGGGCATGTGAAATCCAAACAAGGTTTGTAGTTAACAGTATCATACCATTGTCAATTTCCTGGTTTTGATGATTGTACTATGGTAATATAAGATGTTAATACTGGGGAAAGCTGAGAGAAGGGTACTCAGGAACTCTCTGTACAATTTTGGCAACCTCTATATGAGTCTAAAATCATTTCAAAATAAAAATTTAAAAATAAATAAATGTATGAAGACATGCTCAACATTTCTAGTAATCAAGGGAATAGAAATTCAAATAATATATTATTTTTCACTTACCAGCCTAGCAAAAAATATCTGGTATTATCAAATATTGACAGTAAGACTGTACCACTGGCTGATGAGAATTTAAATTGGTCTAGTCCCTTGGGAAAGTAATGTGGCAATATATATTAAAGTAAAAAATGTATAGAACTTATGGTCCAGTAATTTTGCCCGTGTCTCCTCTAGCATGATCTACTTTGTTCTTTTTTTTTTTGTGGTACATGGGCCTCTCACTGCTGTGGCCTCTCCCATTGTGGAGCACAGGCTCCGGACGCGCAGGCTCAGTGGCCACGGCTCACGGACCCATCCGCTCCGTGGCATGTGGGATCTTCCCGGACCGGGGCACGAACCCGTGTCCCCAGCATCAGCAGGCGGACTCTCAACCACTGAGCCACCAGGGAAGCCCTACTTTGTTCATTTTAACACTAGTTAAAACAGTGAAAAACTGGAAACAGCCAAAATGTCCAGTGGTAGGAGGAATAGCTAAATAAACTGCAGTGTAGTCTTACTATGGAATACTATGGGGCAATTAAATAAAATCAAGTATATCTATATGTAATAACAGATATATTTCCAGAACACATAACTGAGTAAAAAATTTACAAAGTGACACATATGGTAGGATCTCTTTTATGCGCTTAAAGTAATAAAACAAACCAGAAAATGATGCTATATTTGGGCTAAGGGTACATATCTATGCATGTAATTACACCGAAAAAGATCTAGAATGAAACACACCAAACTAATAACAGAAAGGACAAGGACAAAGAGAGGGGTGGGGTTAAATGAGATTTCTCAGCATTGTTTTAAATTTTTTACCAGGAATTTATATTGGCATACTACTTATGTAATTAAAGTAAGTAGAAAAATTTTTTTAAGAAAATAGGATGCAAATATTGTGGTTGAGAATCAAAGTGATATTCAAACACTGTGATGAGTAGGGATGCAACTGCATACAAAATGCTGAGGTTTCATATTTATCTCCAGGAGCTGAAAATTGAAACCATCTAAACAGATGTTTGATTAGACCACAATGTCAACTGAAAAGGAACCAATCTCAACCACCAAAAGTACTAATGCACTAGTACTAACACATCACACTACAAGAGGTAAGAAACGCTAACCTCAGCAGTAGATAAAAATCGGATAAGTGGTTTTCCATATTATTTGATAAAACAATCAAAACCACAATTGGCACATCTGAACTCATGATTCACTTCCTGTCTCTTATATACCCTTGTTCATTGATACATGGGGAAATAAAATGGAGAAATAAGAACAAATCTTTGGTAAATGGAATATAATCTATAAAAAAGTGAATCACTATGTTGTACACCTGAAACTAATATTGTAAATCAACTATACTTCAATGTAAAAAAGAAGACAAAGTAGATTTAACCAGCTATGCATATTGTGAAATGTATCAAAGTCTTATTTGTTCAAATATCACAATTTTTTAAATTAATATAGAAAATAGAAGACAGATCTTAGGTTATCCACAAACACAAGTTCATTATAAATTTGTAAGTCCTGATTAGGCAACAAGAATGATAAAGATCAACAAAGAATCCTCTCCCATTGAGAGCAGGCTGATAGAGATATCTACAGTCATTCTTATTGATTATTCAACAAACATATAACAAGCAACTGTTGTAACAAACACTGTGCTAGGTGCTAGGAATACAGAGATAAATTGGGTACAGATCTCTGCCACAAAGAATTTCAGTTTTATTGGGGAGAAAGACATAAAATATAAGTACAGCTTGCTATTTGACCAGGATGAAGATCCCTCTCCCCTGTGCCTTGGCAATAAAAAAACCCCCAAACATCAGAAATTCATTCCATCCCTTTGTCATCAACTCTTAGAGGTTTACGGATGGGCATATAGTGGTTACCTCAATTAAGTGAGAGGTGATATTTTGCAGTGATAAAATATTAGGAAAGAGAGGTTATACTTCTGGTAATGGTCCCATAAGACCAAACCCCACACACAGAGATATCAACAAAAAGTGCTGGACAAATGTAAAAAAACAACTGTCTGAAAGCATAAGACAGCAATCAAAAGCAGGTAGAAACTGGTAGGAAGGCAACACTTGGAAGAAAGGAAGGATAGTAGATGAGTTTGCTATTTTTATGGCTTTTCATCTGGGGGCAAGCCCCATAGCAGCTAAAACTCAGAAGAAAACCCACATTCTTACAAGACTGAAGAGACAGAGGAAGGTGACTGGTAGTATAGAGGCTTCAAGACCCAAGAAGCTCCTGGTGCTTCACCACACAACAGAAAAAGATCCAGGCCATGAGTCTCCTGACCCTTCACCCAATGGCAGAAGGCAACTGAGGGCATTATGTCTCAGCCCTCTACCCAATGGCAGAGAGCCATGCAGACCCCACAACTCCTGACCTTCTACTCAGCAGTAAACAGTGGCCAGGTAAGTACTTCCGTACCCCAGTGGCACTGGCAGAGATCGAGTATTAAGGGTACCAGCATCAGATGGCCAGGAAAGAGGCCAGGGAAAATGCTCTCTGTCCTATGGGTCCAGTATCCTCCACTCCCCAAATCTAACACTTGGTAGCCCAAAGAAGCACCTTCCACTCCTGCAGGTAGCACCGATGGAAACCCAGCAAGAGCTCGAACAGAGCCAGAAGACCAAGCAGACCAGAATAGCATTACAAGAGTTCAGAAAACTAAATTATCATTGGAACTACATACAGCTCGCAAAAGTAGGATAGAATCTACAGGCTAAACTTATCAGGGCAAGTGCCTACTAAAATAGAAGATTTAAATATGATCAAGACAACATATATATACTACCGAACATAAAATAGTTGGCTGGTGGGAAGCAGCAGCATAGCACTTAAGTCTTAGGACTTAAGTCTGCCATTTTATTTTTTAAAAATATTTATTTATTTTATTTTTGGTTGTGTTGGGTCTTAGTTGCGGCACACAGGATCTTTTGTTGTGGTGTGCGGGCTTCTCTAGTTGTGGTGTGCCAGCTCCTGGGTGCGTGGGCCCTCTAGTTGCCCTGCCACATGTGGGATCTTAGTTCCCTGACCAGGGATGGAACCTGTGTCCCCTGCATTGGAAGGCGGATTCATAACCACTGGACCACCAGGGAAGTCCCGAGTCTGCCATTTTAGTATTTGCTTTTTCCCTATGGTTGTCTTTCCTCTGTTTCTCTTTTCTTGCCTTCCTGTGGGTTACTTGCAAATTTTTTAAGATTCCTTCTTGTTTTATGTATACTGTTTTGAGTATATTGGGCTGTAAGTTTACTTAGTGGTTGCTCTCTCTCTCTCTCTTTCTCTATGTTTATCCATGGTTGTCCAGTGGTTAGGACTCCAAGCTTTCACTGCCAAGGGCCTGGGTTCAATCCCTGGTTGGGGAACTAAGATCCCACAAGCTGTACAGCATGCAGCCAAAAATAAACAAATAAATAAAAATTAAAAAAACATAGAACAGGATAAATTAATCTATGGTGAAAAAAATCAACAGTGGTCAACTCTGGTGGGGTGGGGGGGCACTGACTGGGAAGGGGCATGAAGGAACTTTCCGTAGTAATGGCAATATTCTTTATTATGTGGGCAAGCTAGAGCCTACGGGCCAAATCTGGTGCACCAACCATTTTTGTGAATAAAGTTGTATTGGAACACAGCCATGCCAAATATTTTACATATTGTCTATGGCTGTTTTCATGCATGCAATAGCAGAGTTGAGTAAATGCAACAGAGACTACATAGCCCACAAATCCTAAAATAGTTACTATCTAGACCTTTGCCAACATCTGTTTTATATTTTGATAATGGTTTGGGTTACACAGGTGTAAGCATTTGTCAAAACTCACTGAATTATGATCTGTGCATTTTACAGAACATAAATTTAAACTAAAAAAATATATAAACAAATACTGAGTTCTAGTCAATGATATGCATGCTTAAGTGTTAATGGATGAAGTGTACTAATATCAGCAACTTTAATTTTGAAATGACCAGAAAAATAAGATGGACTAATAAATGGATAAAGGGGTGGATAGATATGTGATAGAGCAAATACAGCAGAAGTTAACTGCAGAATCTAGTTGGTAGGTATATGGGTGTTCACTTATTTTTTATCAACTTTTCTGTAACTTTGAAATTTTTCTTAATAAAATGTTGGGGGAAACTACTGGGCATATGCCCTGAGAAAACCATAATTCAGAAAGAGTCATGTACCACAATGTTCACTGCAGCTCTATTTACAATAGCCAGGACATGGAAGCAACCTAAGTGTCCATCAACAGATGAATGGATAAAGAAGATGTGGCACATATATACAATGGAATATTACTCAGCCATAAAAAGAAACGAAATTGAGTTATTTGTAGTGAGGTGGATGGACCTAGAGTCTGTCATACAGAGTGAAGTAAGTCAGAAGGAGAAAAACAAATACCGTATGCTAATACATATATATGGAATCTAAAAGAAAAAAAATGGTTCTGAAGAACCTAGGGGCACGACAGGAATAAAGATGCCAATGTAGAGAATGGACTTGAGGACACGGGGAGGGGGAAGGGTAAGCTGGGATGAAGTGAGAGAGTGGCATGGACATATATACACTACCAAATGTAAAATAGATAGCTAGTGGGAAGCAGCTGCGTAGCACAGGGAGATCAGCTCAGTGCTTTGTGACCACCTAGAGGGGTGGGATAGGGAGGGTGGGAGGGAGACGCAAGAGGGAGGAGATATGGGGTTATGTGTATATGTATAGCTGATTCACTTTGTTATAAAGCAGAAACTAACACACCATTGTAAAGCAATTATACTCCAATAAAGATGTTTAAAATAATAATAATAATAATAAAAGAAAATGTGGTATAGATATACAATGGAATATTACTCAGCCATAAAAAATGTTGGGGGAAATTTTTTTAATTAGGAAAGGAAAGTATACAACACTTGCCCACAGAAATGAACATTCCATTTTGAAATACCTTGTTAAGAAATTTATTCTAAAGAAATAAATCCCTAATAGCATGCTTTGTCTGAAGAAACTTCAACTCTAAAGATCTTTATTAATCCTTGATCATTCCTGTTAGAAGTCAGAGTGCACACATCAGAATTCATTATAATTTATGCCCTTGATGAAGAGGGAATTTTATAAAACACAATACTTGAGATCATAGCTGTTTGGAATAGTAATATCACCACTAAAATACTCTTCCCGCATAGCACACCTATTATCTAAGGACCTCATACATTTTATTAGCAAAACCCAATAAATTCAGAGTCTTTAGAGATACCTGAAGCAGAACAGAAGAGAAAAAAAATAAACTGGATTCTCAGTTCCTTCCTTTAATTAATTCAATCAATCCCCTGAGTTAATTATATCTCACTGAAGTCATCATGCTCTTTTTCTCAAATTTTGGCAGGGAGGATAGCTATCTTACAAAGAGGACGAATAGTGTATAATGATTAAGGGCACAACCTCTGCAGCCAGGTAGTCTGGGTTCAAATCCTGGCCCTCCCGTATGACACTGGGTAAGTTATTTAACCTCTCTGAACCTCAGTTACCCCTAATGACAGCTACTATTCATAGGGTTGTTGTGAGGACAGTGCACATAAAGCCATTAGAATAGTATTTAGTACCTAAGAATCACTCAATAGTGTTCACTATTATCATCTCATAAAGGCAAATGCTTTATTATAAATGTAGAACAATAAGATAGCCATAGGCTTGTAACATACTAGGACTAACAGGCCTTCTTGCTGTTCTTCGAACATCCCAGACCCACTCCTCCCTCAAAGCCCTTGCACTGGTTATTCCCTCTACCTGAAATGTGTGCTATGGACTCTCTCATCTCCTTCAAGTGTGTGCTCAATTGTCAACCTTCTCAATGAGGCCTACCCTGATCTCCACCTTATTTAGAATTGCAACCCACTTTCCTCCTTACCCTGCTCCACATTTCCCCCAATCTCCCTGTACTGTATTATATAATTTACTTTTTATACTATTATGGTTAGTGACAGTCTACCCACATTAGGCAACAAAACTCAATGACAGAAGGGATTTTTGTCTTTTATTCACTGATACATCCCAAGTAGGTGTTCAAATATTTTTTGTTAGCATCATCCAGTCTACCCCTTCACTTTACAGATGAGGAAACTCCAAAAAGACTCGAATCAAAGCTACCCAGTGAGTAAGGAAAAAAGGCAGGAACAAGGACTGTGACTTCCAGTCTGGTGCCATTTCTACTATAGCTCACTATCTCCTTGACCCTTGAACATTACAGAAAATTCACAATCATCTATATTTTCCCCCCAGCAGGATTTACCTTTGGAATTTCTTGGCCTTGCAAATACTGCTGTGTCTGTAACACAGAAATGCTCTGAGAGGCAGTAGAAGCCTGTACTGGAATACTAAGTGGCGACAGATGAACAGAAGATGGCTGATTTGTAAGGGCTATCCCAGAGCTTGGATGAGGGTCTGGTGTTGTAATTGTGTTTCTGATGACCCACAAACAAGCGCTAAGCTAGAAGATGACTGCCACTGTGGCTGGACAGAAGACTGCTGCTGAATGCATGCTGGCTGGTGCTGTGCTCGGTTTCATTGCAGGGGAAAGGTTTGACTGCTGTCTAATGCCTGAAGCACTTGAGGCTGCTCTAAAGGCTGTATTACATATTGTTCCATTGCCGCTAGTTGCAACTGTTCTTGCAAAGGAGGTGTAATCTGGACCATGTTTGTAATGGCCTTTGGAATACCTGTAATGGCTGAATGTGGTTAGTTGCCTGTGAATGAGGTACCTGCTGCTGGAAAGCAGCATGTTGGCTATATAAAGACTGCTGTTGATTTATGGGACCTTCTTGAGTAGACAACTGATGGGTTTTCTGCGCTTGCCTATGAGATGAATGAGTCATCTGCTGATGATGAATGAAACCTGAGTGAGAAACCTGGCTTGGTGTTACATGTGATTGGGAAAGCTGTGCAGAGAAGTGTGGGGGCTGGATCTGGGCCTCTGAGGAGGCCTGCTGAATGAAGGACATTTGTGCAGGGTGTTGAAGCTGTCCTTCCACAGCCATCTGAGATGTAACACTGACTGGGCTTTTAGCTGCTGGTACCCAAAACTGACATCTGCTTAGGATAGAAATGCTGAATTCTGCACATTAAATAAAGGCTCAATAGAATGTGTTTGTGTATCTAAGGTTAATGATAAATAATGTTAAATGTCTTATGTCTTTTGTTCCAAGGCTGAAGAACCTTGGGGTTGTGTTAAATAGGCTTGTTGCTCAGAAGTCTGTGCTACATAAAGTGGTACTAAGTATAAGTCCTGATCTGCTGAGTTTGTAATATGTACTTGCCTGCTATCAGAAGGGTTTACTGTGTATACTTGCTGGGTTATGAAGGCTGCCTGTTCAGTTGTCTGGATGGTATAAACAGCATGTCCTGAATAAGGGACATACTCAAGTGCCTGGTAAGCAGGCTGTTCCACAGGTTGCACAGGGTAAGCTGCTTGGATTATACATCCTGGCTGGTCTGGAAAAGGTGACCGAACCAGAGGTTGCACTGTATAAACAGGCTGCCCCTAGGCCGGGACCAAATAAGAGGGCTGTGCCACAGGTGGGACTGGATAAGAAGAAGCATGTATAGAATAGGTTGGCTGTGATATCAGTGGTTGTACAGTGTAAAGAGGATGCTCTGGGGCTGGCAGTGAATAAACAGGCTGTGTTGGAGCCTTCATTGGGTAAGTGGCTGTGATGGGTAAGAAGCTTATTCCTGGGGAAGTATCACAAAGGGCAGCTACTCAGGAGCCTTCAATGGGAAAGATGGCAGTTCTGCAGGTGGTCCTGAATAAGTGTGTTGAACAGAATAAAATGGCTGTTCCAGGGACTGAATCACACTTTCAGTACTACCCTTTGACTGCTGCTGACTTACATGAGTTCCAGATTTTCATAGTACAATCCTGCTGAACATTTTTCTGTGGTGATGCCATAATCTTAGGTTGTAAAATTAATGGCTACTGCTGAATAGAGGCTTGGAAACAAGGCTTCTTCAAACGCACAGTCTGGCTTTGTGGCGCTGAAGAACCGGGAATTATAGACTCCTGATGTATCACTGAGTATGGCTGGGATATTGAATGTATCTTTTGTGAGAAGGGTGATGGGCTCCCGAATGCCCCCCAATGGAATTAGAAGGGAGCTGAGCTGTACCAGCAGCATTCTGTGCACTGCTCACATGTTGGGCAAAAGAATGATTCAACAAAGCTTGAGGGTGATTAACTAACAAGAAACTAGGAATTTGATTGGCATTTGGTAATTTGGTTAATGCCTGATTCCCATTTCTAGGGTCAGGCTCAAGTTGAAGACCAACTGTTGGATCCTGGGAAGTCATTTGTGAAGCAAGCAATATCTGAGGAGAAACTACAGAAAAGACTGGTTGTGGAACTCCAGTAACTGACAAGTCTAAAGTCATAGGTTGAGCTGAAATTTGTCCATCTGCTCCAAAGGTCAGCTATAGTTCCTAATGCTGGTGCAAGGAAAATTCAAATTATAAATGCATATACCATGGGAATTCCCTGGCGTCCACTGGTTAGGGCTTGGTGCTCTCACTGCCAGGGACCCAGGTTCAATCCCAGGTTGGGGAACTAAGATCCTGCAAGCTGCACAGTGAGGCCAAAAAACCTTTTTTTTATTAAAAAATAAAATAAATGCATATACCATGCTCATTTTAATGGTCCCAGACAGAATGATAGATAAAATAATGCTATGTTGTAAAAATTTCAGGGACTTCCCTGGTGGTGCAGTGGTTAAGAATCCACCTGCCAATGCAGGGGACACAGGTTCAATCCCTGGTCCGGGAAGATCCCACATGCCATGGAGCAACTAAGCCCGTGTGCCACAACTACTGAGCCTGTGCTCTAGAGCCCACGCGCCACAACTACTGAAGCCCGCATGCCTGGAGCCCATGCTCCACAACAAGAGAAGCCACCTTATTGAGAAGCCCACGCACAATAACAAAGAGTAGCCCCCGTTCACCACAACTAGCGAAAGCCCGTGCACAGCAATGAAGACCCAAAGCAGCCAAAAATAAATTTAAAAAAATTTTCAGAAGGTTATCAAAAAGGTGCTGGGTATAGCATTAGTCCTATAAAAATCCTAATACCATGAGTAAATGCTAATTGAATACACTAAGGGACTGAGACCAGTCCCCAGGCAACATATTGCTCATGGCTTCTCATTTATTGCACTTGCCACATAACTCATTCAAACCCTGGCAGAAATTCAGAGTAATTGAATCTGACACCTTCACACACCAGACAGTGGAAGTTCAAAAGGATTTCAATATCATAGTTAAAGGGAACAGAGAAGCTCTCTCAAGAGGAGAGGAGTGAGTTGGCTGAATACATATAGGCTGGCTGTAATAATTCCTAGAACTTGAACCACCACATTCATAAAAAGACCCCCACTGGTTAAAGTGCTTGCTTATGTGGATTCTATATATTAGGTGAAAAAGGCAGGCTACAAAATAGTATGTATGTGATATACATATGTATGTATAAACAAAGTTATATATGTATACACAGAAAAAAAAGACAAATCTAGAGTCTCTACCACCAAATGTAAACAATAATTTATTTCTAGCTGGAGAGATAGTAGGTGATTTTCACTGTCTTCTTTATAACTTTATAGGCTTTATTTTAAATAGGTAAATAACACTTTCATAAAGTTTTTAAACTTCTTTTAAAAATTTTGGAAACACATTTCAAAATACACATGCCTGTATATTTACGTGGTTGAACCTAAGTTAATTTAAGCATCCATCCAACACACTTCGCATTATAGTCTTAAAAAGAGATAAATCCAACCACAACATAAGCTCAAGTATGAACATATACCATATAAGCTACAAATACTAGCCAAACACCATGCACTGTCAACCATATCAGATTAAATATACCCCCAGCAGATTTTAAATGCATCTGGCATTTGTCAAGTACATGTATGTTTTCCCCTACAAGTCTGTGAGTTCTTCAGGGCAAGGACCATATTTTATCTCATTTTATATCCCCAGAGATGATGGTCATTAAAAGTTTGTTGATGAACTATGACTATATACCAATCTCTTAAAAGCAACAGATCACCAGCTGCTAACTAAATCACATACAGAGAATGCCTAGGAGCTCAGACCAACTCATTCCCAAAGAGAGAAGAGACACACAGGGGATGGTAGGGTTGAGGAAAGAAAATGGGATAAGAAAGAAAAGCCCAACCATGTATCCAGAGTCCATAACCTAGGAAACCAGGATATAGTCTTGATATATGAACTCTCACAAAGACTGTGTACTCGTTGTCAGAAATGAGTACCATTGACTTTGAGAGTCTAAATGACAAAAACACTTATTTCTCCTACAGAAATAAACGTGAACCAAAAGAGTCAAGAATTTAGATGAAAGTGCTTAAAATTATAAGAGTCTATGAAATACTATTTCTACTTAACTACCAAAGACATCCCTCTACATTCAAACCAGGCTGGAAAAGTCCAATACAAAAAACAAACCATAAAAAGGGATCTGAGTCCTAAATAATTTTTTTTTAATTTATTTATTTATGTTTGGCTGTGTCGGGTCTTTGTTGCTGCGTGTGGGCTTTTCTCTAGTTGCGGTGAGTGGGGGCTACTCTTCGTTGCGACGCACGGGCTTCTCATTGCAGTGGCTTCTCTTGTTGCAGAGCACGGGCTCTAGGTGCACAGGTGCGTGGGCTCTAGAGCACAGGCTCAGTAGTTGTGGCGCATGGGCTTAGGTGCTCCGCGGCATGTGGGATCTTCCCGAACCAGGGCTCTAACCCGTGTCTCCTGCATTGGCAGGCGGATTATTTTTTTTCTTTTTTTTTAAATTTACTTTATCTTTGGCTGCATTGGGTCTTTGTTGCTGCGTGCAGGCTTGTCTCTAGCTGCGGCAAGCGGGGGCTACTCTTCGTTGCAGTATATGGGCTTCTCAGTGCAGTGGCTTCTCTTGTTGTGAAGCACAGGCTCCAGGCGCATGGGCTTCAGTAGCTGTGGTGCGCAGGCTCAGTAGTTGTGGCTCGTGGGCTCTAGAGCACAGGCTCAGTAGTTGTGGCACATGGGCTTAGTTGCTCCACGGCATGTGGGATCTTCCTGGACCAGGGCTCGAACCTGTGTTCCCTGCATTGGCAGGAGGATTCTTAACCACTGTGCCACCAGGGAAGCCCTGGCAGGTGGATTCTTAACCACTGCACCACCAGGGAAGTCCCCTAAATAAACTTTTTTATCTGTATATGGAGTTCTCAGTTTCTCTTCCAATTATACAAGCAGTGTCTCAAGATTCTAGTTACACAATGTTAGACACATCCTCAAGAAGAATGTCTTAAGTGAAGGAAAGTATAAACAACTTTTTGCTTTCAGTGACTTTTATATAAACTAGGATGAATTTATGAAAGAGAGCCTTTGCCTGTCAGAAAACCTAAGCAGTGTTAAATAAGTTTAAGTGAATACGGAGCCTCTAAAATGTATCTTACCTTTACCTGTGAGACCTTTGGGACACTTAATGGCAAAAACTGGAGTTGTGAGACAAGCGGAGGTCCAAGGACATGTACAGGCAGAACAGTGGACTGACCTTGAAGCAAAGGCAAAATTTGGGGCTGAGTCAGCTTTGGCTGCTTCTGCAACTGTTAAAAAAAAAATTAAAGATAAACTCTCCCATTTACAGTAAATATACTGATTATATATTTAAAATATATTTAAAACTTCACCTCACCCCTGAAATCTGCTGGTGATGTCCCACTAGCTGCTGGGATGGATAAATTTTCCCTGGAACATTTATTTCAGCCTGTGGGTTGTTAGAAACCATTTGAGAGCCCATCATCTGGTCTGAGGAGTAGGCTATACTGGGCTGATTTGAAGTTTCTGAATGTATAACTGATCCAGCTCCTGCCTCAGACAAACTGTCACCTATGGCAAAGAAAACAAGTGATAGGTAGAAGGGAAAAACTTGAAACACAAGGTCCAAATAGCACAGGAAATGGTAAGTGTTTCTTTAATTTTTTTCTTTTTTACTCTGACAACCTTAAACAGCTTCAAATAAAATATGTACACTGCAGAATTAATAAAAAACCATCATGTAAACTCTCCATGTTGATACTGTGGTATAACTAAAATATTCTTAGTAAAGCAAAACTACAAAGAATCACATAAAAGTCAACTCGATTTGCTGGCCATTTCATGCATATCCTAACTAATCTTTGTTTGCCATTAGGATTTCAGTAAAATCTAGGTAGCATATTCTCATTCTCCTAGAATCTGGCTAGAAAATAATACTGCCTTTATGGAACAACTGGTTATGACTACGAAAATACTGTGTCCTTCTAGAGAAGAGAATGCGTTACAGCAGAAATATTAGAGAAACTGTGTTAATTTTATACTTGGGTCTAAAATACAAAAGTTCTTAAAGTCTAGAAAATTCCCTCTTGAAGAATAAATTCTATCTTTAGTTGCATATCTTCTTTACTAAAGGATTTACCATGAGACCCTTAAAAATGGTAAAAAGTTTATAATCCTTATTCAACTAGTACCTTGGATAAGTCACTTAGCAGGACAGTTTCTTAATTTTAAAATAAGGAAACTATCTGCCTTGCCTATTTCAGGGATTTTGTAAAAGGATTAATGAAATGATAGATAACAAAATGCTTTGAAACATACAAAAGTACTATTTAAAGATAAGGGAATACAATTACACATTTCCTTTTATAAATTATAACTGTGTTACTTGTAACAGAGGAGCAATGCCATTGTGGTTTTCTTTGCAGAAGCTGTTGTCGCACATGTTGATCAACTTCAGTTTCTTCACATTCAGCCCCGCTGTGCTGAGCAGGAGGAGGGGGCAAAGCTGTATTTTGGGGCTGAGGGAGTACATTCCCCACAGACTTGCACTGGGAGTCTCTGCGTTCTTCCAAACAGCCAGCTGGCTTCTTCTCCCTTGTCTTCTTTATCAGGGCCACCCGGTCTCTAATGGACTTAGCAACAGCTTTGGAATCACTTTCATGGAAGAATCCTGACTTGACCTACAAACAAAACATAATAAGCAAACCACATCTTTAAGATTTTTACTTTTACTTTTTACTAGCAGAGTTATTTTCTGCCCCCAAATTCCAAATGCTATTAAATAACAGTTAATTTGTTTCTGTGTTCTTTCTTAATCAGACATGCATAAATGCCAGAGCCTTTAGTAAGAAAAGCAACACTATTACCAAGCATTGTTGAAATAATTCTGGCTTTAAACAAAAACAAACAAATAGCTTGCTATTTCAGTACATGCAGTCTTATTACAGGTAATTTATGACTGCCATTAAGTTTTGTGAAACATTAAAAAGGTTTCCTCATTCAACAACAGTAAGTGTCTACAATGTGCCCAGTATTGGGCTCTGGAGACATATAAGTGCCTAAGCTGGTCCTTTATCCTATATGCACACACAAGCTGGTGGTGAGAGAAGGATAAAAACAATATAAGGGGCTTCCCTGGTGGCGCAGTGGTTAAGAATCTGCCTGCCAAGGCAGGGGACATGGGTTTGAGCCCTGGTGCGGGAAGATCCCACATGCCGCGGAGCAACTAAGTCCGTGCACCACAACTACTGAGCCTGCACTCTAGAGCCCGTGAGCCACAACTACTGAGCCCACGTGCCACAACTACTGAAGCCTGAGCACCTAGAGCCCGTGCTCCGCAACAAGAGAAGCCACTGCAATGAGAAGCCCATGCACCGCAACGAAGAGTAGCCCCCGCTGGCCGCAACTAGAGAAAGCCCGTGCACAGCAACGAAGACCCAACACAGCCAAAAATAAATAAATAAAGTAAATAAAAATTTTAAAAAAACATAAAGTGAAATAAAAGGTAGAAATGAGCTGCTGCAAAAGCCCTAAAGGAGCACAAGCCTCTCTGGTGAAAGCAGAGAAAGTATCACAGAGGAAGGTAAAGTCTGACCTGGATTAAAACAAAACAAGGAACTTGCAGGCTATTGAGGGAGAGGTAGATGAAGTTCAGAGATCAACACTCTAGGCAGAGGAAGTATGCTTATGGCAAAGTGCTATATCTTACTAGGTGTTAGAAGAGTGACAGAAGTTAAGGGCTTATTGTCTGAAAGGAACAGGGCTGAGTAACAGAGATAATGACTTGAGGAGGTGCCATGGCATATTATTCTCAGTCCTACAATCTGTTTTTTAAAGCATATCATGGGGGTCTGCAGACTCGGGGAAATTTCATCGTAGTTGAAAAATGATTAAAATGTTAGATGGAATCCATATATTTAATTTCACTCCCTCCCAAAGTTCAAAAAACACTCCCAGAGTAAATGGATTTTTAAGTCATAAACTCACAAGAATAGAAAGAATAAAGGCAACAGCAACAACAGACAATGTTTTGGACATTTGGGGATGTGGAAAACAAACAGATAATAACTGACCTAGTGGACCTGAAAAAGTGAACCAGGGAAAGCTGAAAATCATTCCCATTTATACTGAATAATACTCGTAACACACAGGAACTGGCAGTACCAGGTACTTACAGAACTGGGTAAAGTCAAAAGAGATGACTAAAATAAGGAAGACTAAGTGAAAGGGTTTTGAGAAGTAGTTAGGTATTAGGTCCCTGTGCTCCACCCTCCAGTCCACACCTTTGGGTGATTGCTTCTTCCCTACCCGAGAAGTCTGTAATTTTGTTCTCTGGAGAGGGTAAAAGAGGATCATATCTGGACTAGGGAACACCAGGCACAGTTGAGGGTATGGCTACCATAACAAAAACAAGAAGATTAAATGGACCATATGCATGCTGAACGCCATACACAGAAACCCCCAGCCCTCTTCCCCACTTGGCTACCAAAATATCGGTAACCAGATCCTTACCCTCCAGGCAGGATATTGAAAGATGCTTCTCTGGAGAATCTGGCCAATCCAAGAAGAAAGACCCACAACTATTTATGTCAAAGATTCCCCAATTATTGGCCCACCTAGATACTTGAGAGTAGAGGTTAACACGTCTGACATAAGCGATCATACCATCCAATCAGCTTGTTAGTCCCTGTCATAGGCAAAATCATGGCCCCTCAAAGATGTCCCATCCTAATCCTCAAACCTGTGAATATGATGAGATAGCACTCCCATTATTGAGCTATACACAATTGACCTTAAGACAGAAAGATCTGGGTGAGCCTTTTACCAGCTAGTGAAGGATTAAACTTGCCATTCCTGACTTTGAAGATGGAGTGGGGGCATGTGAAAGGACTGAAGAACAGTCCCTAGGAGCTGAGAGTGACCCCCAGCTAACAGCCAGAAAGGAAATGAAGACCTTAGTCTTACAACTGCATGGAACTAAACTCTGTCAACAACCTGGTTGAGCCCAAAAGCAGATTCTCTCCCAGAGCCTCCAGCTAAGAGTCCAGGCCACCAAACCTTGATTTCAGCCTGTGAGACTCTAAGCAGAGAATCCAGTAAAGCCTACCAGGACTTCTGACCCACGGAACTGAAATAATAAAAGGGTGTTGTTTTAGCCCACTAAATCTGTGGTAACTTGCTATACAGCAATAGAAAACTAATAGTCTCCTACTATTGATCATGAGCAGCCAGCCAAGAATAACCAGAAATATGAGAAAAGCCTCTAACAAGAAGATGGAGCACAAAACCAACAAAAAACCCCAGCAACTTGGAGAAAAGATACTATGCAGGGAGGAAAAAAAGTGTCAAAAACACTCTCTTCACTAAAATTACAGAGAGGTGCCATAATATCGCATCCACAAAACAAAGAACAAGACGTTTACTCTAAAAAAGGAACAGACCAAAAAAAAAAAAATGAAAAGGAACTCTTGAAATTAAAAACAAGATAGTAGAAACGAAAAACTCAATGGAAGAGTTAGAAAATAAAGTTGACAATGTCTTCCAGAAAGGAGAATAAAAAGACAAAAAGATAGAAAATAGAAAAGAACATTGGAGAAACAGTCCAAGAGGCCAAACATCCAAATAATAGCAGTTCTAGAAAGAGAAAACAAAGGGAAAGAACTCAACAATAAAATACTTTTAAGAAATTTTCCAGAAACTAAAGGATATGAGTCCACTGAGTATCCAACACAGTGGATGAAAACAGACCCCAACCAAGACACACTGTGAAAATTTATAATCCTGAGAAGAAAGAGAAGATATTACAAGCTTCCAGAGAGGAAAAAATGGATCACATGCAAAAGATCCAGAAAACAGAACATCTTTGTATTTCTCAATATCAATACTGAAAGCTAGAATATCATGGAGCAATGACTTTAAATTTTTTTAATTGCCAACCTAAAATGACTTAGCCAGCCAAATATGAAGACAGAATAAAGATGTTTTTAATACATGCAAGTCTCAAAGAATTTACCTCCCATATACCCTTTCTTAAGAAGTTGGCAGAGGAAGTGAGCCACTAAAACAAAAGGTAAGCAAAGAAAGAGAAAGACATGGGATTTAGGACACATGAATTCCAATACAGGAGAGAGGCAGAGAAGTCTAGAATGATAGTAAAAAGAAAGATCAGTATGATAGTTATGTAGCAGATGTCCAAGACAATCATTCTAGATTAGAACCATGTGACTAGAAAGATAGGCATGTTAAAGGCTATCATCTCCAAGATACCCACTGTCAATGTCCCATACTCCTTTTATTTATTTATTTTAATTTATTTATTTTTGGCTGCGTTGGGTCTTTGTTGCAGTGCATGGGCTTCTCATTGCAGTGGCTTCTCTTGTTGCAGAGCATAGACTCTAGGCACACGAACTTCAGTAGTTGTGGCTCGCGGGGTCTAGAGTGCAGGCTCAGTAGTGATGGCACACGGGCTTAGTTGCCCCGCGGCATGTGGAATCTTCCCGGCCCAGGGCTCAAACCCGTGTCCCCTGCATTGGCAGGTGGATTCTTAACCACTGAGCCACAAGGGAAGCCCCCATACTCCTTTTAAACCTGAGGACAGAATGCCCAGGTGAGCCTGGCTCAAAGTATCTGGACTTTGCAAATTTGACCACATGCTGCTGAAGCTCATGCACACCCTCCCTCCAAGTACTGCACAGCCTGGATCGGGCATGCACATACATTCCACCCAACAGAAGTTATCTGCTGTCTTCTACTCTTGCGGGGGGAGCGGGTCATGGGGAGATGAGAAGTAGAGAAGTCAGAGGGGCCCACTCCCCGTCAAAGCATATTGTTACCAGACAACTAATTTTTCTGGTCTGCACAACAGCCCTCTGGTACCCTAACTGTGGTGAGCCATGTGTGTTTCCCTGGACTCACATGTGACCTCACCCTGATGACCTCCCTAGACTCGGCTCTCATAAACTCTTAGGGAAGCTGAAGCCTGACTATGACCGAGAGACTGTTCAGCTTATCCCTTCCTGGGCATCTTCACCTAACAGTAACTTCAGTAACCAGCTAGGTGTGTGTTTGCCACTCTGGTTTTCAAAACAAAATAATATATATTATTTAGGTAAACTATAATGAAAAGCAAAGGAATGAGTAACACAAAAGTCAGGGTAGATATGACCTGTGGTAATGAGGGAGAGGAACGCAAGTGGGGGAGGGGCACACAGGTAGCTTCTAAAGTTCCAGTAGTGTTCTATTTCTTAACAAAAGTAGAGTTTTACTATTCTTTTTATACTGTACATACAAATTTAATATACTCTGTTGTAGAGATATATTTCACAATAAAATTACAATTTAAATAAAGAAAATGAGAGGAAAGAAAGCAATCAGAAGGAGAAAGGAATCAACCCTGATACTATAAGGGGAGGGGAAGCCAGTGGTAGGATTCACTTACCATTTCATATGCTACTTCCTCAGGTGTATCTGTTTCTAAATTGAAACTGAATTCAATAGCTTCATTGTCTTTATGCTTGCCTTTCAATTTTTTAGGGTCTTCAACCCAGAGCCTTAAAGCCAGAGATAAATTTGAGCAATCATCTTCCTCCGCTAACTCCACCCTTAGCCCTGTATCTTCAGCAAAAAATGCGTGGTTTAGTAGGTCCCTGACAGACAACCTAATAAACAAAATACAAATCTGTTATCAATTCTTCCAATCATAAACAAGGTATAGAGCACTTAGTAAAAATTGTGTCAAAGTAACAACCTGATTTAAAATTTTCTATTAATTAAACCATTAATCTGCCTTCTTATAAAAACCAAATCTTATATCCAATTTATTATTACCAAGGATGCAAAGAAATCCCAACTAACATGCATTTGTAGTGATCTTAATTAAGGATTATTAACAGTAACATATCTAGATACTGAAGTTTAACATACCTAAAGGTATGCCTAGAGATAATTAGAGAAGTGCTGCAGTAAACGTCAGATGGACTGAGTATCTTCCCTAAGCCACTGGCTTAAGTTACTAAAACTCACACAACAGATTGTTGGCAAAGGAAACTAAAAACTCTTCGAGGTATATAAACTCTAAAGTAAATTAGGAATTCAAACACTTTTACAAATGTTATAAATAGAAGTCATTAACTCTATTAACAATAATCTAGTCAGTGTACTTCACTCTTTAGGGAACGCCATGGGTGAAGCTAATTCAGTTCAGTAAAGTCACACGGTTTTCTTAAAGTATTTAAGTCCAGTATCCTAGGCCAAAGTATACATATAATGGATACAACTCTAGTCTAATATTAGGGATTAACCATCTCTGAAGAGAAACAAGCACAGAGGTTCAAAAGATTCTTTTATAAGCTGGGAGAGTTAATTTCCTTTTCTTTGACCAACTTCTAAAATAGATAAATAATATCTATCTATATTACAGGCCAGTGAGAGCTATAACTGATGTATTCCATAGTTTGTGTGTAGAAAGCCCATCCTGCACTATTTAAAACAGACAAAGCATATTGACAGCATGGTATCCTGTAAGTTGAGGATTTTCAACCTTCTACATTTTTAGTGATCAAGAGACAAACACTTAACTAAGACAGTTTTATAAAAAACAAGCTTGCTCAGACTAATTAGTCTTAAGGCTAAGGTGAGATGTGTTTAAGAAGGTACAACCAAGTTAAGCACTCTGCTTCTAAATTAAAGTTTTGCCTAGATATTTTTACTAAGGAATAACCACTGCAATAGCAACAGACAATATCATTCATTAAATACTTATTACTCTGTTAGGTATTTTATATGCATTCATTAACTTTTTTTTTTTTTTTTTTGCGGTATGCGGGCCTCTCACTGTTGTGGCCTCTCCCGTTGTGGAGCACTGGCTCCGGACGCGCAGGCTCAGTGGCCATGGCTCACGGGCCCAGCCTCTCCGCGGCATGTGGGATCTTCCCGGACTGGGGCACAAACCCGTGTTCCCTGCATCGGCAGGAGGACTCCCAACCACTGCACCACCAGGGAAGCCCAATTATCTTTTTAACTATCAAAATAATACCTATTTTGAGGAACAGCTAAAGTAAGTTTCTCAAGATCACACTGGCTAAGTGTGAGTCCAGATTTGAGTCTTATTCTGCTGTGGAAGCCTGTGCTCTTTCCAAAACACTAATGTGCCATAAATCCTTTTGAATATTCCAGTGTTCTTTGGTAATAGATCATAATTAAAATGCTGTACAAACAACAATCAGAAACCAAACTAAAATGGCTACTTCAACACAGTAGTTTTAGCATAGCTTAAAAAAAAGCATGCCTAAATTACTACAACTCAAAAACGACAACAACAAAATAAACAACTCAATTTTTTAAAAAGGCAAAGGACTTGAATAGACATTTCTCCAAAGAAGATATACAAATGGCCAATAAGCACATGGAAAGATACTCAACGTTATTAGTCCTTAGGGAAATGCAAATCAAAACCACAATAAGATACCATTTTATACCCATTAGGATGCCTATTAACAAAAAATGGAAAATAAGTGTTAGGGAGGACGCTGAGAAATTGGAACCATCACACATTGCTGGAAGGAATGCAAAATGATGCAGTCTCTATGGAAAAAATATAGTGGTTCTTCAAAAAATTAAATATATTATTACCGTATGATTCAGTAATTCTACTCCTAGGTATATACCAAAAAGAATTAAAAGCAGACTCAAGAAGATACTTGTTCACCAATGTTCATGCCGCATTATTCACAATAGCCAAGAGGCAGAAATAACCAAAGTGTCCATTAACAGATGAATGGATAAACAAAATGTGGTGTGTGTGTGTGTATACACACACACACACACACACACACACGCACACACAAAGGAATAGTATTCAACCGTAAAAACAAAGGAAATTCTGATACATGCTATAACATGGATCAACGTTTAAACACTATGCTATGTGAAATAAGCCAGACGCAAAAGGAAAAATATTTTATGATTCTACTTATATGAGGTACCTACATAGAAGTAGAGACAAAGTAGAATAGAGGTTGGCAGGGGTTGACGGGAAAGGGAGTGGGGAGTTACTGTTTAATGGGCACAGAGTTTCTGTTTGGGATGATGAGAAAGTTCTGGAAATAGTGGTGATGGTTGTACAACAATGTGAATGTGCATAATGTCACTGAATTGTACATTTTAAAATGATTAAAATGGTGACTCTTAGGTTATTTATATTTTACCATAATTAAAATATAGAGATATATAGATATAACCTGTTGGCACAAACACCAAGAATGTTGTGTAATAAAGCTATAATTAAACAGGTTTTATCTTAGTGACTTTTTATATTTTCAGATATGCAACACTAAACTTAGATAGATAACTAATAAAAATGGGAGACAGTCAGTGAAATGCTGGTGGAAATAATTTCTATAAAGGATCTATCACCTTATTAATCATAATCAATAAGGAGGTAAAAATCAAAATACTAACCGAGCAATTTTAGTCAGTAACTGTCCAAAGCTCAAATTAAAGGGAAAAACTAAAACTAAAAGGAATTGTCCATAAGAAAAATAGAAATTGTGATACAAATAAATCTAGAATACTATTTCTTGAACAAAAATAGCCCTATCAGCATTATCGTTATCATGACACAGGACATTATGGACAAATAAAAAACATCTGGTGAATTGATGGTTAAATTTTTTCTTAAACTATCATAAAAAACCATTTAAGTACTTATGTGAAGGTGACAATGCAGGAAACTCTCTACTATCTACCAACTGTTAGAAGCAAGTTAACCTGGGAGGGGGTCCCACTGACTGTTAAACTGATGGCTGAAGGTGATCTTGTCACAACACACACAGACAAACACAACCCAAATTTTGGTTCAAGGAAAATTCAGCACATGATATCAGTTTAAAATGGCAAACAAGATGCACTGATACACTTCACTCTAGTCAGTATGGTTTGGATTCCACTGAAAAGTCATACCCAGCATGATTCAAAGATCAGAAAAAGACCCAGCTCAAGATAAGAGAAAAATTCATCCATCATTCATGTCATTTCACTACATATGCACCCACCTTTCAGATTTATTTTGACGAATACATCCCTCGATGATTTCTTTCACTTCAGGATCAGTGACTTTATTGAAACTGGCTGGTTTTATACCCTGGAAGAAGAAAAACGGTTTCTAGTCACAAATCAAGCAACTGAAAGCCGAAGCCAACATCATTACTAAAATAATGGTTTTTTTTACCACTAAACCATATTCAAATTTTAAATGAGATATATACACACAGTATAAGTTTAACAACTTTTTGACAAGGATTTTGTCATAGCTCTACAAAAAACAGTGAAAAATTGTAAATGATCTAAATCTCTAATAACAGAGGTAATATTACATAAATTATGTGATATACATATATATGCATATGCTAATACACGGAAACTAAACATGTTCTCATAGTAATTAATAATGTGGAGAATTCTCATGCTGCAACATTAAGTAGGAAAAAAACAGGATCCCAAAATGTACATACAGTATAACCCCAATTAGTAAAATATAATAAACAAGTATTTTTTTGAAATCAGAAAAGTCAGTTATTAAAAAACACTTTTAGAAATTCCAAATAAGGGCTTCTCTATCGCAAACATTTCAAATCAATATTTCAAAGTCTTCTAGAATGGCTAGACACAATGAGCAATCAGTAAACATATATATAAAATATATATATTGTTATATATATATAAACTTTTGAGAAATCTATATTATGTTTATCCTTAAACAATACCAAAATATTGAGAGAACCTCAAGCTAATTATCAGGTTCTAGGAATTTAATATCAAATTAATGAGGTCCAGATAATTCAAAATGTTCTTATAATAACTGTTAGCTGCCTAAATATACTTATTTTACATTCTGTTACCCTTAATTTATGGGTTTTAGATTTAAAAAATAATACAAGAACATTGCCATCATTTAATAGAAAATTCAAAATTAAGCTATAAGCAGAAAGGTATAATAGAAAAATTATCATGGAATGAGGCAATCTAAGATCTAATTCTGGGTCTTCACACTACCTCACAGAATACAGAATCAGAAAGCCAAGTACCATATCCTAGATAAATCTGGTGAGATTAGGAGTTAATTTGGGCCTCAAATTCAAGAAGCTTTAGTAGAGATGGAAATCTGAATTGTGATATGGCATTTTTGTGACCTGAATATAAAAGAATAAAATCACCATACAAAAAATGGAATTTTTTATTCTACTTATAGAAAAAGCCCTCTTTGACCTTTCCACTGATCTCTTACCCATTCCCCAGCCCTGGATAATTACTGCCTTTCTCTGCTCCTAGGTGAAAATAATTGGGGAGCTGCAACTTAAAAAATCAAGTACAGACTCTTCTATTTGTGGTCGTACAATATATGGGCCCAAACTAAAAGGGCATTCTAGTCCCATTTCTTTTTCTCAGCTGTTTATTATAGAAATTTTCAAACATACTCAAAAGTAGAAGTCCCATGTAATCATCACCAATTTCAACAACAAGCATCATTCCTTAACCTCGTTTCAGCTATCTACTCCCACACCACTTTTATCCTGGAATATTTTAAAGCAAATACTAGGCACCATGTCATTTCACCCATAAAGTCTCCAGTTTCTATCTCTAACAGATATCATGTCATCATCCCACCTAAAATAATTATCAATAATTGCTTAATATCATCTAAAACCCAATCCATACTCAAATTTTCCAAATTGTCTAAATGAGGTGTTCTTACAAATTGGTCTGTTCAAATCAGGAGCCAAACAAGGTCCATACATTACATGTATGGTGCAATGGAACCGGCTCATACCAGCTCACAAGGGCCAACTATTACATTTTCAGGAATTGTGCAAGCTGATTATTAAATACATCCATTTATAAAATTTAAATTATATAAACTTACGATTAAATAAATTATATTAAGAGCCAAGGTAATAAATACTGAAAACACAATTCCTTGATTGTTTTACTACATTTTACTATTATTTATGCTCTTGCAGTTGTTTACATCTTTTGTATCCGTATGGTGGAAATACTATATGAGTGCCACTCTGCACCCTTTCTTAACCCTGCATTCAAGTGAGGTCACATTGGTGACTTGAAATCAGTCATGGTGGGAGCACTTACACCAAGGAAATTAGCAAATGCTAGAAATCAGTGCTTTTCCTTTTTCAGAGAATCAGTTGTTAAACATTTACCAGCTCATCACTACTTTAAGTCTCTTGTATTCTGTAACAGTCCCTTCCCCTTTTTTCTTTCAGGAAATTGATTTGTTGGAGAAACTAGGTCATTTGTCATATAGAATTCTGGATTTCTTATTGTCTCCCTAAACAAACCTCTGAAGTCAGACTTGAGGTCAAAATCCACCATTACTAGTAGCTGTGTGAACTTGGGCAGGTCACAACCTCTGATTCTCAGTCTCATCATTTCTGAACTGGACAGTGCCATCTTGTAGGAATATAAAGATAAAACCATGTGGCATATATTATGTACTTAAAAATGGTACCTATTAGTATGTTACCTGAAACACTCTAACAATCTCTTTTGTGGCCTACCTTGAGCCACCCAACTGGATATGAAAGGACCTATTTTCAACAATCTTAACACTTTGCTTCTACCTCCCTTACTATACTCCTATTCTCTTATTTTTATAGTTATTTGTGAGTTTATATTACTGCTCTACTAAAAATGTAAGCTCTTTGTAGGTAGCAAACACTTCTTACTCATCTTTGCATTCCTTGTAGTTTCTAATGCAAAAAATTACTCATAGCAGGGAACCAAATACTGTATCCATTGAATGCCACTTCATAATCAGGCTTCTAGAACCAGAAGAAATCTTCAAAACCATTTAGCCAATCTTTATTATGTAGCTTTGGAAAATAAGATCCATCTAATAAATACCTAAAAATTCTTTACAAACAAATGGATATAGATGATATACCTGTACATTTTCCCCAAAGATACTAATACAGAGCATTTTATATGACCCCATTTGAGTATAGGTATATAGCATAAATCTAAAGCTTGTTTCATTAAAATTATGTTAAATTTAGCACTGTTATATAGAACTAAACCAAAATTAGGTTTTTTGTTTGTTTGTTTTAATTTGGTTTTTCTGTTTTTATTTTTGATTGTGCTGGGTCTTCGTTGCTGTGCGTGGGCTTTCTCTAGTTGCGGTGAGCGGGGGCTACTCTTCATTGCGGTGCGCGGGCTTCTCATTGCAGTGGCTTCTCTTGTTGTGGAGCATAGGCTCTAGGCACACGGGCTTCAGTAGTTGTGGCATGCGGGCTCTAGAGCGCAGGCTCAGTAGTTGTGGTGCACGAGCTTAGTTGCTCCGTGGCATGTGAGATCTTCCCGGGCCAGGGATTGAACCCGTGTCCCCTGCATTGGCAGGCAGATTCTTAACCACTGAGCCACAAAGGAAGCCCCCAAATTAGGTTTTTTAAAATTAATTTTTATTGGAATACAGTTGCTTTACACCAAAATTATGTTTGACTAAGTCAACTTCTAAGTTTACTTTATCATGAAATGTGGCAATTTGTGAAGTAAAAAGAATAAAGTTATACCTACACTAGTTACTTTACGGTATATTTGAGCTGCATTCTGGCACTCAGAATAAGGGTACTCCGAAGTAGCCATTTCTAGCATACACATTCCAAAAGCATAGACGTCCACAGATTCATCGTAGTGCTCTTCATACATCTCTGGGGCCATAAACTCAGGAGTGCCTACAAAATACCACAACCACATTTTTTTTTAAAAGAAAGAAAAATATAGAGAATTCCCTGGCGGTCCAGTGGTTAGGACTCTGTGTTCTCACTGTCAAGGGCTGGGGTTCAGTCCCTGGTCATGGAACTAAGATCCCACAAGCCACGCAGTGTGACCAAAAAAAAAAAAAACTGTATCCACCAAGATCACATTCCCTTTGCCATAAGGATTATCTGAGTTAAGTTCTGTTCCCTAAAAGCATATATATATATATATATATATATATATATTTATACATATAATATACATATATATACACATATAATTCCTTAACTTAATTTCTTTAACTTTCCATATTGATGAAGTACAATTTGCAATGTTCAAAATTAGGTAATGATTACCAAAATCTGTTTTTATTTCTATCCTTGTTTTTAGTTATTTAAATTTTTCTGAAGTAGTAAATCCTATTTCTTAAGTCCTCAGAACCTTTCAATAATATTAAATACATCACAAAAGAAATACACTGCGATGTCTCTAAAATCAGTCAATATATAATAGATATTTCAAAGCAAATTCACATTCTAGACCAGGGGCCAGCAAATTTCTCTGTAAAGGGCCAAAAATAAATATTTCATGCTTTGTAGTCCACATGGGCTCTATCACAACTAATTAACTCTGACACTGTAGTGAAAAAGCAACCATAGACAATATGTAAATGAGTGTGTGTGGCTGTGTTCCAACAAAACTTTATTTACAAAAATAGGCAGTGAAGCCAAATTTGGCCCATAGGCTGTGGTTTGCTGATCCCCGTTCTAGACATATACAATTTAAAAGATCTGTCTTTACGCAACCAACAAACTATAAAACGTTAATCACCAATGACACTTTTAGCAAATGATGTGCGCATTAAGGTGGCTAGTCCTAGATCACCAATCTTCACAGATCCAGTGGGTCCCGTGATGAAAATATTGTCACACTTCAGATCCCGGTGAATAATAGGAGGAGTCCTAGTGTGCAAGAACTGCAACCCCTTTAAAATTTGCCTGCACCAGCTCCTTAAGACCTTTGGTTTCATGACTTTAAATCGTTTTAAGTACCTACACAAAGAAACAAAAACCACATGTAAACAAACATACCTAGCTTACTGTATGAGCACATTAGGGTAAATCATGTAAGCTAGCTGATACTATATATATTATGATTGCCATCACTGAGTTATCTTCTATTGTCTGTTATGACAAAAAATTATTAAATCTAAAGCCTCATTCTTAGAGAAGACATCCTACTAAGTTTAGCATTTTTAATTCAAAACAAGAATCATTCCAATCAGAGTGACCTTTTGTGGAATGGCATCAAAATTTTGAAAACAAAGTCCTCTCTACCTCCTAATAACTGCTTAAATAGAGTCATCAGAGGGTTTAACTATGTAAAATTTTAGTGCAAAGATGCTAGGAAACAGAAAAAGTACATCGCACATTTAATAACCACAAATAAGTGGTTATACCATCAAATGAAATACTGTATTCAGAAACAAAACAATAGACTATAATTACATAGTACTGCTCACTAGATATGTGAATCTGGCCACGTCCCCAACCTTTCATCATCTTCTACAAAATGGCATTATATTATCTCTATAATGATTTCTAATTCTAAAATTCTATGATATCCCACAAATATTAATTTCTCAACATTGTATTTTCTAACAAACTTCATTAACATCAAAATTTTTTAACCTGCCCTGAAACATAGTCACTAGATTCAGATTCTACAAATTCTTTAATCAAGTAGTGTTACTTTACAAACAACTTTTGCGAATCCTGAAAATTATTTCCAAATAAAACTCCATTGGCACTTTCAGGGTCAACTTACGTCTTTAAGGTTCCTGATGTCATAAGTTCAGTCACTAATACAATACATTTCTTTCCTTTTAGTATAGACTCCCAGGAATCATAGAATCGAACTATATTGGGATGCTGGAGACCCTTTAACATCTCTGCTTCTTCCTTGAACCTTTGCTGCTCAGCTTTGGTTAATTTCCGGTCCTAAAATGGAAGATCAAGTTCCAAATTAAAGTCTAGAAATTCTCTTGCACACTTCTAACAACACTCAAATGAGTGCTTTATTTATTTATTTATTTTTATTTTTTTGCGGTACCCGGGCCCCTCACTGTTGTGGCCTCTCCCGCTGCAGAGCACAGGCTCCGGGATGCGCAGGCCCAGCGGCCATGGCTCACGGGCCCAGCCGCTCCACGGCATGTGGGATTTTCCCGAACCGGGGCACGAACCCATGTCCCCTGCATCGGCAGGCGGACTATCAACCACTGAGCCACCAGGGAAGCCCTGAGTGCTTTATTTTATTATATGTATGTATCTATTTTCACCTGTCAATTCTTTTCTCAGTACCTATATAATCATTGATATTCTTTGTTAGGTAGTTACTTTGACTCCTCTCATACAGCAAAATGCAGCAGTTGTTACATTTCATAACTATGTTACAAACCTACCTACATAATAAATCAATGCCTTGAAAAACAATATCTTTGATGTTAACTAAACTTTTGTGATAATCATTTCACTATATATATATCTCAAATCATTATGCTGCATACCTTAAACTTCTACATTGTTATATGTCAACTACATCTCAATAAAACTGGAAAAATAAATAATAAATAGTAAGTAAAAATTCCCTTGCTGGAAAAGAAAAACAGTATCTCAAAGTGAGAAAAAGTAAAAAATCAAAACAATAAGAAAGTTTCCCGAGGTGGAGGGGAAGATGGCAGAAGAGTAAGACGCGGAGATCACCTTCCTCCCCACAGATACACGAGAAATACATCTACACGTGGAACAACTCCTAGAACACCTACTGAATGCTGGCAGAAGATCTCAGACCTCCCAAAAGGCAAGAAACTCCCCACGTACCTGGGTAGGGCAAAAGAAAAAAAGAAAAAACAAACACAAAAGAATAGGGATGGGAACTGCACCAGTGGGAGGGAGCTGAATGCGGAAACGTTTCCACACACAAGGAAGCCCTTTTGCGGACGGAGACTGCAGGTGGCGGTGGTGGGGAGCTTCGGAGACGCGGAGGAGAGCGCAGCAACAGGGGTGCGGAGAGCAAAGCGGAGAGATTCCCGCACAGAGGATCGGTGCCGACCGGCACTCACCAGCCTGAGAGGCTTGTCTGCTCACCCGCCAGGGCGGGCGGGGTTGTGAGCTGAGGCTCGGCTTCGGTCAGAGCACAGGGAGAGGACTGGGGCTGGCGGCATGAACACAGCCTGAAGGGGGCTACTGCACCACAGCTAGCCGGGAGGGAGTCCGGGTAAAGCTCTGGAGCTGCCGAAGAGGCAAGAGACTTTTTCTTCCCTCTTTGTTTCCTGGTGCACGAGGAGAGGGGATTAAGAGCGCTGCTTAAAGGAGCTCCAGAGACGGGAGCGAGCCACGGCTAAAGGCGCGGACCCCAGAGATGGGCATGAGACGCTAAGCCTGCTGCTGCCGCCGCCAAGAAGCCTGTGTTCGAGCACAGGTCACTATCTACACCTCCCTTCCCAGGAGACTGTGCGGCCCGCCACTGCCGGGTTCCCGGGATCCAGGGACAACTTCCCCGGGAGAACGCACGGCGCGCCTCAGACTGGTGCAACGTCATGCTGGCCTCTGCCGCCGCAGGCCCGCCCCACACTCCGGGCCCCTCCCTCCCCCCCGGCCTGAGTGAGCCAGAGCCCCCGAATCAGCGGCTCCTTTAACCCCGTCCTGTCTGAGCGAAAAACAGACGCCCTCTGGCGACCTACACGCAGAGGCGGGGCCAAATCCAAAGCTGAACCCCTGGGAGCTGTGAGAACAAAGAAGAGAAAGGGAAATCTCTCCCAGCAGCCTCAGGAGCAGCGGATTAAAGCTCGACCATCAACTTGATGTACCCTGCATCTGTGGAATACCTGAATAGACAACCAATCATCCCAAATTGAGGAGGTGTACTTTGAGAGCAAGATTTATGATTTTTTTCCCCTTTTACTCTTTTTGTGAGTGTGTATGTGTATCCTTCTGTGTGAGATTTTGTCTGTATAGCTTTGCTTCCACCATTTGTCCTACGATTCTATCCGTCCATTTTTTGTGTTTGGTTTTTCTTTAATTTTTTTTCTTTCTTAATAATTAATTTTAATAACTCTATATTATTTTACTTTATCTTCTTTCTTTCTTTACTTCCTTCCCTCCTTTAGACAACGAATCATCCCAAATTGAGGAGGTGGACCTTGAGAGCAAGATTTATGATTTTTTCCCCATTTCCTCTTTTTGTGAGTGTGTACATGTATGCTTCTGTATGAAATTTTGTCTGTATACATTTGCTTCCACCATTTGTCCTAAGGTTCCATCCGTCCATTTTTCTTTAAGTTTTTTTCTTAATAATTATTTTTTAATTTAATAACTTTATTATATTTTACTCTATTTTATTTTAATTTATTTCCTTCTTTCTTTTTTCCTTCCTTCCCTCCTTTCTTCCTTCCTTCCTTCCTCCCACCATCTGTCCCTCCCTGCATCCCTCCCTCCTTCCTTTCTTTCTTTCCTCCTTTCCTTCTTTTCTTCTTTCTTCCTTCCTACCTTTCTTTCTTTCTTTCTTTCTTCCTACTTCTACTAATTCTTTCTCTCTACTTTTTCTCCCTTTTATTCTGAGCCATGTGGATGAAAGGCTCTTGGTGCTGCAGCCAGGAGTCAGTGCTGTGCCTCTGAGGTGGGAGAGCCAACTTCAGGACACTGGTCAACAAGAGACCACGCAGCTTCACATAATATCAAAAGGCGAAAATCTCCCAGAGATCTCCTGCTCAACACCAGAACCCAGCTTCACTCAACGACCAGCAAGCTACAGTGCTGGACACCCTATGCCAAACAACTAGCAAAACAGGAACACAACACCACCCATTAGCAGAGAGGCTGCCTAAAATCATAATAAGGCCACAGACACCCCAAAACACACCACCAGACGTGGACCTGCCCACCAGAGAGACAAGATCCAGTGTCACCCACCAGAACACAGGCACTTCTCCCCTCCACCAGGAAGCCTACAAAACCCACTGAACAACCTTAGCCACTGGGGACAGACATCAAAAACAGCAGGAACTACGAACCTGCAGCCTGAAAAGGAGACCCCAAACACAGTAAGATAAGCAAAATGAGAAGATACAAAAACACACAGCAGATGAAGGAGCAAGATAAAAAACGCACCAGACCTAACAAATGAAGAGGAAATAGGCAGTCTACCTGAAAAAGAATTCAGAATAATGACAGTAAAGATGATCCAAAATCTTGGAAACAGAATAGACAAAATGCAAGAATATTTAACAAGGACCTAGAAGAACTAAAGATGAAACAAACAATGATGAACAACACAATAAATGAAAAGAAAAATACTCTAGATGGGATCAATAGCAGAATAACTGAGGCAGAAGAACGGATAAGTGACCTGGAAGATAAAATAGTGGAAATAACTACTGCAGAGCAGAATAAAGAAAAAAGAATGAAAAGAACTGAGGACAGTCTCAGAGACCTCTGGGACAACATTAAACGCACCAACATTCGAATTATAGGGGTTCCAGAAGAAGAAGAGAAAAAGAAAGGGACTGAGAAAATACTTCAATAGATTATAGTTGAAAACTTCCCTAATATGGGAAAGGAAATAGTTAATCAAGTCCAGGAAGCACAGAAAGTCCCATACAGGATAAATCCAAGGAGAAATATGCGAAGACACATATTAATCAAACTGTCAAAAATTAAATACAAAGAAAGTATATTAAAAGTAGCAAGGGAAAAATAACACACAAGGGAATCCCCATAAGGTTAACAGCTGATCTCTCAGCAGAAACTCTGCAAGCCAGAAGGGAGTGGCAGGACATACTGAAAGTGATGAAGGAGAAAAACCTACAACCACGATTACTCTACCCAGCAAGGATCTCATTCAGATTTGATGGAGAAATTAAAAACTTTATGGACAAGCAAAATCTGAGAGAGTTCAGCACCACCAAACCAGCTTTACAACAAATGCTAAAGGAACTTCTCTAGGCAAGAAACACAAAAGAAGGAAAAGACCTACAATAACGAACTCAAAACAATATAGAATATGGGAATAGGAACATACATATCGATAATTACCTTAAATGTAAATGGATTAAATGCTCCCACCAAAAGACACAGATTGGCTGAATGGATACAAAAACAAGACCCATATATTTGCTGTCTACAAGAGACCCACTTCAGACCTAGAGACACATACAGACTGAAAGTAAGGGGATGGAAAAAGATATTCCATGCAAATGGAAACCAAAAGAAAGCTGGAGTAGTAATTCTCATATCAGACAAAATAGACGTTAAAATAAGGACTATTAGAAGAGACAAAAAAGGACACTATATAATGATCAAGGGATCGATCCAAGAAGAAGATATAACAATGGTAAATATTTATGCACCCAACATAGGAGCACCTCAACACATAAGGCAAATACTAACAGCCATAAAAGGGGAAATCAACAATAACACATTCATAGTAGGGGACTTTAACATCCCACTTTCACCAATGGACAGATCATCCAAAATGAAAGTAAATAAGGAAACACAAGCTTTAAATGATACATTAAACAAGATGCACTTAATTGATATCTGTAGGACACTCCATCCAAAAACAACAGAATACACATTTTTCTCAAGTGCTCATGGAAGATTCTCCAGGATAGATCATATCCTTGATCACAAGTCAAGCCTTGGCAAATTTAAGAAAATTGAAATTGTATCAAGTACCTTTTCCGACCACAATGCCATAAGACTAGATATCAATTATAGGAAAAGATCTGTAAAAAATACAAACACATGGAGGCTAAACACTACACTACTTAATAACGAAGTGATCACTGAAGAAATCGAAGAGGAAATAAAAAAACACCTAGAAACAAATGACATGGAGACAGGACGACTCAAAACCTATGGGATGCAGCAAAAGCAGTTCTAAGAGGGAAGTTTATAGCAATACAATCCAACCTTAAGAAACAGGAAACATCTCGAATAAACAACCTAACCTTGCACCTCAAGCAATTAGAGAAAGAAGAACAAAAAAACCCCAAAATTAGCAGAAGGAAAGAAATCATAAAATTCAGATCAGAAATAAATGAAAAAGAAATGAAGGAAACAATAGCAAAGATCAATAAAACTAAAAGCTGGTTCCTTGAGAAGATAAACAAAATAGATAAACCATTAGCCAGACTCATCAAGAAAAAAAGGGAGAAGACTCAAATCAATAGAATTAGAAATGAAAAAGGAGAAGTTACAACTGACATTGCAGAAATACAAAAATCATGAGAGATTACTACAAGCAACTCTATGCCAATAAAAAGGACAACCTGGAAGAAATGGACAAATTCTTAGAAATGCACAACCTGCCAAGACTGAATCAGGAAGAAATAGAAAATATGAACAGACCAATCACAAGTAATGAAATTGAAACTGTGATTAAAAATCTAACAAACAAAAGTCCAGGACCAGATGGCTTCACAGGTGAATCCTATCAAACATTTAGAGAAGAGCTAACACCTATCCTTCTCAAACTCTTCCAAAAAATTGGAGAGGAGGAACACTCCCAAACTCATTCTACGAGGCCACCATCACCCTGATACCAAAACCAGACAAGGATGTCACAAAGAAAGAAAACTACATGCCAATATCACTGATGAACACAGATGCAAAAATCCTCAAAACAATACTAGCAAACAGAATCAAACAGCACATTAAAAGGATCATACACCATGATCAAGTGGGGTTTATTTCAGGAATGCAAGGATTCTTCAATATACGCAAATCAATCAATGTGATAAACCATATTAACAACTTGATGGAGAAAAACCATACGATCATCTCAATAGATGCAGAGAAAGCTTTCAACAAAATTCAACACCCATTTATGATAAAAACCCTGCAGAAAGTAGGCATAGAGGGAACTTTCCTCAACATAATGAAGGCCATATATGACAAACCCACAGCAAACATCATCCTCAATGGTGAAAAACTGAAAGCATTTCCACTAAGATCAGGAACAAGACAAGGTTGCCCACTCTTACCACTCTTATTCAACATAGTTTTGGAAGTTTTAGCCACAGCAATCAGAGAAGAAAAGGAAATAAAAGGAATCCAAATCGGAAAAGAAGAAGTAAAGCTGTCACTGTTTGCAGATGACATGATACTATACATAGAGAATCCTAAACATGCTACCAGAAAACGACTAGAACTAATCAATGAATTTGGTAAAGTTGCAGGATACAAAATTAATGCACAGGAATCTCTTGCATTACTATACACTAATGATGAAACATCTGAAAGTGACATCAAGAAAACACTCCCATTTACCATTGCAACAAAAAGAATAATATATCTAGGAATAAACCTACCTAAGGAGACAAAAGACCCGTATGCAGAAAATTATAAGACACTGATGAAAGAAATTAAAGATGATACAAATAGATGGAGAGATATACCATGTTCTTGGATTGGAAGAATCAACATTGGGAAAATGACTTTACTACCCAAAGCAATCTACAGATTCAACGCAATCCCTATCAAACTACCACTGGCATTTTTCACAGAACTAGAACAAAAAATTTCACAATTTGTATGGAAACACAAAAGACCCCGAATAGCCAAAGCAATCTTGAGAATGAAAAACAGAGCTGGAGGAATCAGGCTCCCTGACTTCAGACTATACTGCAAAGCTACAGTAATCAAGACAATATGGTACAGGCACAAAAACAGAAAGATAGATTAATGGAACAGGATAGAAAGCCCAGAGATAAACTCACGCACATATGGTCACCTTATCTTTTTTTTTTTTAAATTAATTAAGTTATTTATTTTTGGCTGTGTTGGGTCTTCCTTTCTGTGCGAGGGCTTTCTCTAGTTGCGGCGAGCGGCGGCCACTCTTCATTGCGGTGCGCGGGCCTCTCACTGTCGTGGCCTCTCTTGTTGCGGAGCACAAGCTCCAGAAGCGCAGGCTCAGTAGTTGTGGCTCACGGGCCTAGTTGCTCCGCGGCATGTGGGATCTTCCCGAACCAGGGCTCGAACCCGTGTCCCCTGCATTGGCAGGCAGGTTCTCAACCACTGCGCCACCAGGGAAGCCCCTGGTCACCTTATCTTCGATAAAGGAGGCAGGAATGTACACTGGAGAAAGGAAAGCCTTTTTAATAAGTGGTGCTGGGAAAACTGGACAGGTAGGTACATGTAAAAGTATGAGATTAGATCACTCCCTAACACCATACACAAAAATAAGCTCAAAATGGATTAAAGACCTAAATGTAAGGCCAGAAACTATCAAACTCTTAGAGGAAAACATAGGCAGAACACTCTATGACATAAATCACAGCAAGATCCTTTTTGACCCACCTCCTAGAGAAATGGAAATAAAAACAAAAATAAACAAATGGGACCTAATGAAACGTATAAGCTTTTGCACAGCACAGGAAACCATACACAAGACTAAAGGACAACCCTCAGAATGGGAGAAAATATTTGCAAATGAAGCAACTGACAAAGGATTAATTTCCAAAATTTACAAGCAGCTCATGCAGCTCAATCACAAAAAAACAAACAACCGAATCCAAAAATGGGCAGAAGACCTAAATAGACATTTCTCCAAAGAAGATATACAGACTGCCAACAAACACATGAAAGAATGTTCAACATCATTAATCATTAGAGAAATGCAAATCAAAACTACAATGAGATAGCATCTCACACCAGTCAGAATGGCCATCATCAAAAAATCTAGAAACAATAAATGCTGGAGAGGGTGTGGAGAAAAGGGAACACTCCTGCGCTGCTGGTGGGAATGTGAATTGGTACAGCCACTATGGAGAACAGTATGGAGGTTCCTTAAAAAACTACAAATAGAACTACCATATGACCCAGCAATCCCACTACTGGGCATATAACCTGAGAAAACCATAATTCAAAAAGAGTCATATACCAAAATGTTCATTTCAGCTCTATTTACAATAGCCTGGAGATGGAAACAACCTAAGTGTCCATCAACAGATGAATGGATAATGAAGATGTGGCACATATATACAATGGAATATTACTCAGCCATCAAAAGAAACGAAATTGAGTTATTTGTAATGAGGTGGATAGACCTAGAGTCTGTCATACAGAGTGATGTAATTTCGAAAGAGAAAGACAAATACCGTATGCTAACACATATATATGGAATTTAAGAAAAAAAATGTCATGAAGAACCTAGGGGTAAGACAGGAATAAAGACACGGACCTACTTCAGAACGGACTTGAGGATATGGGGAGGGGGAAGGGTGAGCTGTGACAAAGCGAGAGAGAGGCATGGACATATATACACTACCAAACGTAAGGTAGATAGCTAGTGGGAAGCAGCCGCATAGCACAGGGAGATCAGCTCGGTGCTTTGTGACCGCCTGGAGGGTGGGATAGGGAGGGTGGGAGGGAGGAAGATGCAAGAGGGAAGAGATATGCGAACATATGTATATGTATAACTGATTCACTTTGTTATAAAGCAGAAACTAACACACCATTGTAAAGCAATTATACCCCAATATACCCCAATAAAGACGTTTTAAAAAAAATGAAGCCTAAGTAACTGTGGCTAATGTGGCTAATATGTTTGGTAAAATTTTCTAAACAGTAATTAAAATAGAAGATATATGCAGTTGACCTTTGAACAACACAAGTTCCAACTCCATAGACCCACTTACACATGGATTTTTTTTCAATAAATACTACATTGCTACATGATAGGTGGTTGGTTGAATCCTTGGATGCAGAACTGCAGATATGGAAGGCCGACTATAAAGTTATAATGAATTTTCTACTCCTCAGGGCCAGCACCCTTATCCCCCACGTTGTTCAAAGGTCAACTGTAATGCGAAAAGGTAAGTCTTTAATTAAAATTCCAGATTATTTCATTAAAATCTAATAGAGAAGGAAGAATAAAAACTATTTCTGTCTTCTGCAAGGGGAAGCAGGAGAGAAAGGAGTGACAGAACTATTTTAAGCTTTGATGTTGATAGAAAAATAATCAAATATGCTAGTTAAAAATTTAAGTATGATTTCCATTTCAAGATGGTTAACAACATATTAAATTAATTCCCATCCCTTCCTAAACCCCACCAAAATGAAAAAAGAAATATATAAGTAAATCCACAGTAGTGTTTGAAATATGAGAAGGGTTCAAAGGATTTTTTTAAGATAAAAAATATATACCTTGATAGAATTTTTTTAATTTAATTATTTTTGGCTGTGTTGGGTCTTATTTGCTGTGTGCTTCTCACTGCGGTGGCTTCTCTTGTTGCGGAGCATGGGCTCTAGGGCCCGTGGGCTTAGTTGCTCTGAGGCATGTGGGATCTTCCCAGACCAGGGATCGAACCCATGTTCCCTGCATTGGCAGGCGGACTCTTAACCACTGCGCCACCAGGGAAGTCCCTAGAATGTATTTTTATCAAACTCAAGAGAGTAGAAGAAATGGCAACTTGATAAAAGGAAAAGACTTCTGTTAAAAGAGGTTTTTTTAAGACTTCATAGTAACCCTAGTTAAGCAGCACACCAGAGCTCTGGCAATTTCATTTTTGGTTATTTACATTATTCCTTGATGTGTATAAGAAAATATGTAAAAGGACAGTCAGTTGCAGCATGGTCTGTAGTTGTGAAAAATTAGAAATAATCAAAATGTCAATAACAAAGTTTATTATATGCCAAGCACTGTCCTAAATTTTTTTGTATATTAACACATTTAGTCCCTACAACAACCCTTTGAGATAGTCACTACTATTGTCATCGCCATTTTGAAAAAAAAAAAACTGAGGTTAAGGTGGTTAAGTAACCTGCCCAGGATCAAATGGGTCACAGTATGCTAAACTTGGTTATAAACAAGTAACAGTTAAACGAATGAGCTAGATCTATGTGTACTAATGTGGATAGATCTCTAAGACCTACCAGTGAGTGAAAAAAATCGATCTGAAAGAAAATTTATAATATACTTTGTACATAAAAGAAGAACCATCCCGAACAATGCTATGCTTTCTAGTATATATTTAAATGTATTGAAAAAGGACTAGACAGATATACAAATGAATAACTGCAGTTATATCTGGAAAATTAGGGGGAGAAGACTGGCACAGAAGAGTCTTTTCTTCAGATAATGACCATTTAGTACACCCCATAGTCACTCAGTAATATCTTTTACTTTATTGAATATCTCTTATGTAAATATCTAAATTTTAGTCTTCTAAGACTTTACTTTTTATATTTAACTTCTTAATCCATCTGGAATCCATTTCTGTACATGCAGTATTCTCATCTAGATGGTTAATCAGTTTTGCTAGCACCACTTAAACCATTCGTTTCTCACTGACTTGAAGAACATGTTTGTTGTATATTAAATTTCCAGCTACAATGGGTTCTGCTTCCTTCCACCAATCTGTCTATTCCTATGGCAGTAGCTTTCAGTATGTTTAATAACTGGTAAGACTAAGTCACTTTCCTATTCTTCATTATTTTCTTGGCTAATCTATTTATATTCCATAAAAAAATTAAGATCATTTTTTTCAATTAAAATAAAAGAGAATCAGGAATACCCTGGTGGTCCACTGGTTAGGACTCTGCACACTCATTGCCAAGGGCCCGGGTTTGATCCCTGGTCGTGGAACTAAAATCCCATAAGCTGCTCAGTGCAGCTTTACAACAGCAGCAATAGCCAAGGCATGGAAGCAACCTAAATGTCCATCAACAGATGAATGGATGAAGAAGATGTGGTACATATATACAATGGAATGTTACTTGGCCATTAAAAAGAATGAAGTAACGCCATCTGTGGCAACATGGATGGACCTGGAGATTGTTGTGCTGAGTGAAGTGGGTCAGACAGAGAGGGAGAAATATTGTATGATATCCCTTATATGCGGAATCTTAAAAAAATGATACAAATGAACTTACTTGTAAAGCAGAAACAGATTCACAGACTTATCGAACTTGTGGTTGCCAGGAGGGAAGGATTGGGGGGAGAGATGATTAGAGAGTTTGGGATTGATGTGTACACAGTACTATATTTAAAATGAATAGCCAACGGGGACCTGCTGTATAGCACAGGGAACTCTGCTCAATATTACGTGGCGGCCTAATTGGGAAAGGAATTTGAAAAAGAATAGATACGTGTATATGAGTAACTGAATCACTTTGTTGTGCAGCTGAAACTGGCACAATATTGTTAATCAACTATACTCCAATATAAAATAAAAAGTTTAAAAGTAAATCAATACAAAATAAAATAAAATAGAATCCCCTGGAATCTTAATTGGAAACATATATAAAATTTTGGATAAAACTGGCATCTGAAAACCATCTAAGAACATGGCTTTCCATTTGTCCAGAGTTTCAGTAAGATTTTTTTTGTGCAGGCCGGGGGTAGGGAGAAAGAACTGATAGTCTCTCAGCTTCTTTCTCCTGAGCCATATATTAAATTTTATTTTAAAGTTTATATCTAGTAAAATTGACTCTTTTTGGTGTACAGTTTCATGAGTTTCAACAAATGCATAAAGTCATGTAACCACTGCCACAATTAAAATACAGAACAGTTCCATCACTCCCCCGAAAAAACTCCCTTGCACCATCCCTTTATAGTCAAACTCTCACCTCACCCTTAAATTCTAGAAACCACTGATCTATTTATTATTCCTATAATTTTGTCTTTTCTAGAAACTCTTATAAATGAGAAGAAAGCCTTTGAGCCTGGCATCTTTCACTTAGCATAATGTCTTTTAGATTTATCCTTATTGTGCAAGTATCAATAGTTTGTTGCTTTTAATTGTTGAATAGTATTCCACCTATGGATGAAACATAGTCGACTTATCCATTCCCCAGATGAGGAGAATTTGGGTGATTTCAGTTTTGAGTAATTATAAATAAAGCTACTATAAATATATTCATGTACACGTCTTTGTGTGAACATAGGTTTTCTTGGGTAACTATCTCATGTAGGATTGATTGGTCATAAGGTATGCTTAACTTTATAAGAAAAAGACAGCAATATATGAGAATTTCTCTGCATTCTTCATCCTCACCAACAGCTGGTACTGTCAGGTGGCTTTTCTGGTTTGGTTGGTTTTAGCCATTCTAATAGTTGTACTGGAGTATGAGATTATGGTTTTAATTTCCTTTTCCCTAACAATATAATTTCCTTATTTAAAGCATCTTCTCAAACGCTTACTTGCCATATATCTGTGTTCTTTGGTGAGATGACTGTTCAAATCTTAAGCCCATTTTAAATTGGGTTGTTTTACCTTGTTAAGTTTTGCGAGTTCTTTACAGATTCTGGACACAAGTCCTTTGTCACATATGTGATTTGAAAATATTCTCTGCCAGGGGGACTTCCCTGGTGGCGCAGTGGTTACTAATCTGCCTGCCAATGCAGAGGACACAGGTTTGATCCCTGGTCTGGGAAGATTCCACATGCCGTGGAGCAACTAAGCCGGTGTGCCACAACTACTGAGCCTGCACTCTAGAGTCCACAAGCCACAACTACTGAAGCCTGTGCGCCTAGAGCCTGTGCTCTGCAACAAGAGAAGCCACCACAATGAGAAGCCCACACACCGCAATGAAGAGTAGCCCCCTCTTGCCGCAACTAGAGAAAGCCCGTGCGCGGTGATGAAAACCCAACGCAGCCAAAAATAAATAAATTTTTTTAAAAAGGAAAGAAAATATTATTTGCCAGTCTGTGGACTGTCTTTTCATTCTCTTAACATGTCTTTCTTAGAGCAAAATATTTTAATTTTGATGAAGTCCAATTTATTGATTTTTTTCTTTGGATCATGATTTTGTTGTTATATCCAAGAACTCTCTGCCTAACCAAAATTTCAAAAAGATTTTCTCATATGTTTCCTTCTAGAAGTTTTAGTTTCTTGTTTTACTTTTTAGGTCTATAATTTATTTTGAGTTAAACTTTGTATAATGTATGAGAGTTAGGTCAAGATTCATTTTTTTGAATATGTATGTCCAATTGTTCCAGCACCTTTTGTTGAAAAGACCATCCTTTCTATGCCAAATTAACATTGCACCATTTTCCTTTTTAAAATCACTTGACCATATGTGTTTGGGTCTATTTCTGAACTCTGTTTTGTTCCACTGATCTGTGTGTCTACCTTTTTGCCAATACCATACATGTATTATTACTATACCTTTAGAGTAAGTCTAGAAATCAGTTAACATGAATTCTTCAAACTTGTTCTTCTTTATCAAAATTGTTTCAGCTATTCTAGTTCCTTGCCTTTCCATATTAGTTTTAGAATCAGCTTGTCAACATGTAAAAACATTCCTGCTGGGATTCCGATATAATTGTTTTGAATTTCTAGGTCATATGGAGAGAATGAACATCTTAGCAACAGTGAGTCTTCCAACCAACCAATCCATTTATAGAGATCTTCGATTTCTTTTAACAGTGTTTTTTAGTTATCAGCATACAGATTCTACACATACTTTGTTATTTATACTTAAGTATTTCATTTTTGGGTGCTACTGTAAATAGTACTTTTTAAAAATTGCAATTTCCAATTATTCCTTGCTACTGTAGGAGATATAATTGGTTATCACATGGTATGTGTCCTTTTGCAAATTATTTTGCTCAATATTACATTTTTTATATTTATGTATTTTGATATGTATAATTCTAGTTTAACTATTCTATAATATCTCATTAGATAGTTCTAACACAATTTAGCCATTCACCCATTGATGGGCATTTAGACTGATCCAAGTTTTCTTTATTATAAACAATTTCGCATTGCAAATTCTTGGGATGCTTCCTTGCCCTGGTATTAAGAGGGGGAAAAAAAGAGCTTAAATCCCCTCTCTACATCGTCTTAATAACTGGCCTATTTAACTTTTCTTTTTCTCCTGTACATTTTGGGTTTATATTTTGATTAGGAGTAATCCATTACTTAAGATTTAAACTGTGTTATCAATGTGAAAGGTAGAATCTAGACAGCAGATATTACGAATGTTCTAAGATTTTCAACTTTGTTCTATATTTGAAATGTTTCATATGAAAATGTTAGGAAAATTTGTTGTCAAATGTCCACATCATATTCTCTTATAATTCTTTTACTCTTCCAGAGCTGGCTATGTTGCATTTCTCATATCTTCTCTCATGTATTTTTTGCCCTCATATTTTCTTTCATCAGGTTTATTAATCATTTTTCAGAGAGTCCAAAATATTAGAATTTCATATCTATTTATAATTTTTGATTTCAGGTATCTTTATTAATTCCCTCTTCCTTTATTTTGCTTTCTTTTACTGTTATTTCCCTAATGTCTTAAGATAGGTACTAAATTCCTTCTATCGGGTTGGCCACAGGTTTGGCCAGTTTTTTCCATAAGATGGCTCTAGTAGCACTTAATAGTCTTTAACTTCATTCAAACAATTTTGTTAGATTGTATGTGACAGCTGTCATATCAGCGTGCATTTAAAAAAAACTCTTATCAAAATTGGTGAATTTTTGTGTAGTGATTCTAATATTGAAGATGGAAGAAAAAAAGCAACATTTTTGGCATATTATACTTTATTATTTCAAGAAAGGTAAAAACGCAACCGAAATGCAAAAAACGATTGCTGCAGTGTATGGAGAAGGTGCTGTGATTGATCGAACATGTCAAAAGTGGTTTGCGAAGTTTCGTGCTGGAGAGTTCTCGCTGGACGATGCTCTACAGTTGGGTAGACCAGTTGAAGTTGATAACCATCAAATCGAGACATTCATTGAGAACAATCAACGTTATACCATGTGGGAGATAGCCGACATATTCAGAATATCCAAATCAAGCGGTGAAAATCATTTGCACCAGCTTGGTTATGTGAATTCCTTTGACACTGTACAATAACGTGGAGCGGAAGAGATCGTGGGGCAAGTGAAATGAACCACCACCAACCACACCTAAGGCTGGTCTTCATCCAAAGAAGGTGATGTTATGTATATGGTAGGATTGGAAGGGAGTCCTCTATTATGAGCTCCTTCTGGAAAACCAAACGATTAATTCCAACAAGTACTGCTCCCAATTAGACCAACTGAAAGCAGCACTTGATGAAAAGCGTCTGGAATTAGTCAACAGAAAACGCATAATCTTCCACCAGGATAACACTAGACCACATGTTTCTTTGATAACCAGGCAAAACCTGTTACAGCTTGGCTGGGAAGTTCTGATTCATCTGCCATATTCACCAGACATTGCACCTTCGGATTTCCATTTATTTCGGTCTTTACAAAATTCTCTTAATGGAAAAAATTTCCATTCCCTGGAAGACTGTAAAAGGCACCTGGAAGAGCTCTTTGCTCAAAAAGATAAAAAGCGGGGCTTCCCTGGTGGCGCAGTGGTTGGGAGTCCGCCTGCCGATGCAGGGGACACGGGTTCGTGCCCCGGTCCGGGAAGATTCCACATGCCGTGGAGCGGCTAGGCCCATGAGCCATGGCCACTGAGCCTGCGCGTCCGGAGCCTGTGTTCCGCAACAGGAGAGGCCACAACAGTGAGAGGACCACATACCGAAAGAAAAAAAATGATAAAAAGTTTTGGGAAGTTGGAATTATGGAGTTGCCTGAAAAATGGCAGGAGGTAGTAGAACAAAAGGGTGAATACGTTGTTCAATAAATTTCTTAGTGAAAATGAAAAATGTGTCTTTTATTTTTACTTGAAAAACGAAGGCACTTTTTTGCCAACCCAACAGTTACTGTTCATTAATAATGAAGACATTTTAGCTGATAAATTTTCTTCTGGGTATAGCTTTTGCAATGACTCACAAGTTTTGTTGCAATGTCTTCTTTTTCATTGCTTTCTAGGTAGTTTATACTTTGAGTTTTGATTTTCTCCTTGATCCAAATTTTATCTAGGAGTGCGATTTCTGATCTCCAATTAGTTAAGAGTTTTTTGGTTACTTTTTTCATTATTTATTTCTAATTTTATTGAGTAATACAGAATATAAAATCTCTTTTCTTTTAACTTAAGGTTTTCTTTGGGCCACATATTTAACCAACTTTTTTAGTGGCTTGTAGACCATAAAAATGTATATTCCCCATTTGGAGAATATAAGCTTCTATATATCCATCAAATGGAGTTTGTGGATTATATAATTCACTTCCTCTATATTTATTCACTTTTCGTCCACTTGATCTGCACCTGAAATTTCCTACTACAGCTATATGTTTATCCATTTTCCTTTAATCTATTAGAGGTTCTGAATTTAAAATATTAGCCAGAATCTTTTTGGTGCCTATAGGTCTTTATCAAAGGGCTTTATCTTCTTAAACTGTGAAGTAAATAACTTTATAATACCCTGTTTAATGCTTTAAGTTTACTTTCTTTCTTCTATAATAGATATTAATATTGGTTGGTACTCCTGCAAGTGCAATCTGTCCACATTTGATATAGCAAAAGATATATTTAATTTTAGTCCTTCCATCTTATTTTAGGTTCTTTTTTTATTTTACTTTGCTGTTTACTTTATTCCTGTTAACTTAAAAATATATCATATTTTTTTCCTTTTTACTAGTGGTTAGCTTCCTTTTCCAGACACTCAAAATCAATCACTACTGTGACAAAGTGAGAGAGTGGCATGGACATATATACACTACCAAACGTAAAATAGATAGCTAGTGAGAAGCAGCTGCATAGCACAGGGAGATCAGCTCGGTGCTCTGTGACCACCTAGAGGGGTGGGATAGGGAGGGTGGGAGGGAGGGAGACACAAGAGGGAAGAGATATGGGAACATATGTATATGTATAACTGATTCACTTTGTTATAAAGCAGAAACTAACACACCATTGTAAAGCAATTATACTCCAATAAAGATGTTAAAAAAAATTTTTTAAAAGAAGATATATATGTATATATATATTTAAAAAATGAATCACTACTAAACTAGTTCAGCAAAGTTGCAGGATACAAAATCAACACTCAAAAATAAGTTGTGCTTCTAGAATATAAAGGGATATCCTGCATAAAGTTGGGAACCCCAAGGGGGATAGCACTGATGTAATGATAAATTATAAATAAATTCACCCTAATGAAAAAGGAAAAAAAAAGTTGTGCTTCTATACACTAAAATAAATAATCCAAAAAGGAAATTAAGAAAATAATTCAATTTATAATAGCATCAAAAAGAATAAAATATCTAGGAAGAAACTTATCTAAGGAGGCAAAAGACTTATAACACTTAAAACTACAAAACATTGCTAAAATTATAGAAGACATAAATAAATAGAAACACATCCCATTTTTTCGGATTGAAAACCTTAATACTGTTATGATGTCAATGCCAAAAGAGATCTGCAGATTCTATCAAAATCCCACTGTTTTGCAGAAATAAAAAAAAACTATCCTAAAAAACCCAGAAATTAAAAAAAAACCCATCCTAAAATTCATACGGAATCTCAAGGGACCTCAAATAACCAAAACAATCTTGAAAAAAGAACAAAGTTGGAGTTCTGGACTTCAAAACTTACTACAAAGCTATGGTAATCAAAACACTGTGATACTGGCATAAATATCAATGGAATAGACTATAGAGCTAGAAATAATCCCTCATATAAATAGTCAAATAGATGATTTTCGACAAGGATGTCAAGATCTTTCAATGGAGAAAGGATTGTCTCTTCACAAAAGGTTGGAGAAACTGAGTATCCATGTGCAAAAGAATGAAGAACTTGTAAAAACAGAGAGCAGAACAGTGGTTACCCTTACCTTACACCATATACAAAAATTAACTCAAAATGCATCAAAGACCTAATAAACATAAGAGGTAAAATTATAAAACTTTTATAAGAAAACATAGGGGAAAAATCTTCATGACACTGGGTTTAGCAATGAATTTTTAAGTGAAAGTACACAGGCAACAAAAGATAAAATATATAAACTGAACTTAATCAAAATTAAAAACTTGGGCTTCCCTGGTGGCGCAGCGGTTGAGAGTCCGCCTGCCGATGCAGGGGACACGGGTTCGTGCCCCGGTCCGGGAAGATCCCACATGCCGCGGAGCGGCTAGGCCCATGAGCCATGGCCGCTGGGCCTGAGCGTCCGGAGCCTGTGCTCCACAACGGGAGAGGCCACAACAGTGAGAGGCCCGCGTACCACCCCCCACTCAAAAAAAAGAAAAGAAATTTAAAACTTGTGCATTAAAGGCACCATAAGACAGTGAAAAGGCAATCTACAGAATGGGAGAAAATATTTGCAACTCTATATCTAATAAGGGATTAATACTCAGAATATATAAAAGAACTCCTGTCACTCAACAACAACAGCAACAACAATAACAACCCAATTCAAAAATTGGCAAAGGACTTGAATAGACATTTTTCAAAACCAGAAATACAAATGGTGAATAAGCACACAAAAAGAGGCTCAACATCTCTAGTCATTGGAGAAATGCAAATCAAATCCAGAATGAGATGCCACTTCACACCCATTAGGATGGCTATTAAACACACACACACACACACACACACACACACAGAAAATAACAAATATTGGCAAACATGTGGAGTAAATAGAACCCATGTTCATTGCTGGTGGGAATGTAAAATGAACGCTATGGAAAACAGTATGGCAGTTCCTAAAAAACTGAAATATGATCCAGCAATCTCACTTTCTAGGTATATACCAAAAATAATTGAAAGCAGGGACTTGAGCAGATATTTGTACACTAATATCATAGCAGTGTTATTCATAATAGCCAAAAGGTGGACACAATACAAATGTCCATCAATGGATGAATGGATAAAACAAGTGTGGTATATACATACAAGTTCAGTCTTAAAAAGGAATGAAATTCTTATACATGCTACAGCATAGATGAATCTTGAAAACATTACGCTAAGTGAGATAACCCAGACACAAAAGAACAAATATTGTATGATTCCACTTATATGGGATACCTAGAATAGACAAATTCATAGAGACAGAAAGTAGAATAGTGGTTACCAGGGGATGGGAAGAGTAGGGAATGGGGAGGTTTTTTTTTTTTTTAACATATTCATTGGAGTACAATTGCTTTACAATGTTGTGTTAGTTTCTGCTGTAAAACAAAGTGAATCAGCTATATGTATACATATATCCCCATATCCCCTCCCTTTTGCGTCTCCCTATCCCACCCTCCCTATCCCACCCCTCTAGGTGGTCACAAAGCACCGAGCTGATCTCCCTGTGCTATGCAGCTGCTTCCCACTAGCTATCTATTTTACATTTGGTAGTGTATATATGTCAATGCTACTCTCTTACTTCGTCCCAGCTTACCCTTCCCCCTCCCCGTGTCCTCAAGTCCATTCTCTAGTCTGCATCTTTATTCCTGTCCTGCCCCTAAGTTCATCAGAACCTTTTTTTTTTTGTAGATTCCATATTTATGTGTTAGTAAGTTTCTGTCTTACTTCAGTCTGTATGACAGACTAGGTCCATCCACCTCACTAGAAATAACTCAATTTTGTTTCTTTTTATGGCTGAGTAATATTCCATTGTATATATGTGCCACATCTTTATCCATTCATCTGTCGATGGACACCTGAGTTATTGTTTAATGGGTACAGAGTTTCAGTTTGGGATGATGAAAAAGTTCTGGAAATGGGTGGTAGTGAAGGTGAACGTACTTAATGCCACTGAATTGTACACTTAAAATGGTTAAAATGGTAAATTTTATGTTATGTACATTTTGTCACAATAAAAATTTATTTTAAAAAAGAGTTAAGGAACTTATAGTATTTGTCTTTCTCTGACATCTCACTGAGAGCAATGCATTAAAGGTCTTTCTATGTTGTCACAAATGGCAGGATTTCCTTCTTTCTCATGGCTGAATAATATTCCATTGTATACGTATACACATCACATCTACTTTACCCATTCTTCTGTTGACAGACACTTAGGTTGTTGTCATATCTTGGCTACTGTGAATGCTGCAATGAACATGGGTATGCAGATATCCCTTCAAATTACAAATATCATACATTTATATGGGAGTCTAAAAATCTGAACTTGTAAAATCAGAGTAGAATAGTGGTTACCAGGGGCTGAGGGGTAGGGGAATGTTATTTCAGGGTACAAACTTACAACTAGTAGAGAAATAAGTTCTAGAGATCTAATATACAGCATAGTAATTATAGTCAACAATACTGTATGGTAAACTTCAAAGTTCCTAACAGACTAAATCTTGGCTGTTCTCAACACAAAAATGAAATGATAAATATGTGACATGCATGATAAAGGTGTTAACTAACGTTACTATAGTGATCATATTGCAATATATAAATGTATCAAACCAACAGTTGTACACCTTAAACTTACACAGTGTATCTCAATATTTTTTAAAGCCTGAAAAAAAAAGAGTTAAGGAACTCAAAGAACAAAAGCAAGGAACAACAAACTTAGAAGAGAGCTGGAAACAAGTAAAGTGTTTATGCTTTTCTAGCTAACCTAAAATGACTAATAAATCCTAAATGTCCCTGTAATTAGCTAGGAGTCATCCTCTCATGATAGATCAGCAGATCTACTCTGAAGAATAATGAATAAATTTTGATGCCTTCTGATTAAATTAGCAGAGCACAAGTCTTTTATGTACCAAACTAAATTACTCCACTTTATCCTTTGATCCTATGGATCAAAAGTAGTCAGCATTAAGAGTAAACAGCTTTACAAAATTACAACTGCTGTCCCAGACATAATGCTGGAGGTAAAGTCCACTAAAAAGGTATAGCCAAGATCTTCAAAGGTCCACTTCTAATTCAGTGAGAGGAAAGTAAACCTGTCAAACTAGCACCAAAATCAAAGGAAAGTTTTCAGCTACTATAGTAATCCTCCTTTAAACACAGACAGATTGACACACAGACACACACACACACTCTATTGTATTAATGATAACCACTTTGATAAGGTAATTTTCACACGTCGCCAATGAGTAGAGTTCGTACTCAAGAAAGGAGTGATGAACCACAAAAGGCAAACTAGAGAGCAGTGACAGTTAATGGAGCTGACAGTCGGAAAATTATAGTCTACAAAAATGATCCCTAAATCTACTGTCTCCAGTAGTAAGGTCACCAAAAAATAGCATCAAATATCAATTTTTCAGTGTTACAAATATTAATTTATATGGCTGATAAATATAATAGAGGTCAAATACAAATTTACCAAACAGATTTTAACTACTCCACACTTCTTTAAAAAGAAATATTGTCCTCATGTTAACTAAACACTTAATCTATTATAATATACGGAATGCTAAAAATGTATGCAAAACCTTTCCTGAGACAAGGCACAATACCAACATGACTAACCTGCATATGTATTTATTCAAGATAAGAAGCATTTAGTTTCCAAAAGGTAAACTATGGCGTTATCAGCTATGTCTCTTAATGCAAACACCAACAATGAACTACAGAACCAAGTCAGAGGCTATGTGGATCTGTTTCTGCAAACGTGAAAAAAGGAAGAAATCATCAACATTGTTATAAAAGCTGTATTATAAAATAACTTGTTCAAGTAAATATGAATGCTATGAAGGCTTCAAAATGGTTCTTAAATATCAATGAATATTCTGGATAAATATGAGGTTATTATTCTTTTTTTGGATATCAGTAATATTTATTATATTTTTCTTTTTTAAAAAAGTGAAAAAGTAAAGCTCCAAAATGCTAAACTGCTTAGCTTGCCCAAGGTACCTAACTGGCACAGGCAAACGAACTTAGGTCTGCTGTGTTATGAATCCCAAGTACTTCCTAGTTCAAAGCTCTGCCTCTCAGAAACAATATTCACAGTAATGACCTCAGATACGTCATTCACAAAACACTTTCCATGGAGAGATATGTGTAAAACTAAATGAAATAAACACACACTAGGGTAATTATAATTTTTAAATGGTAACATCAAAGTATTAATCAAGAAATCAGCATATAATAATCACAGTTTGGCCATACGAGCATGTTAAAGCTTTTAGACAGCAATGGTATGTATTAATACCTAAAGAAAAGTGCTCATCGATGGTGATAAAGATAACATATGGAAAGGGGGATGAACCACCGACATAACCAGGTTCACTTGTCTTCCAGTACTGTTGAACAAAGAGGATGTCCTCATCCAGTTAGGACCTGAGCATCCAGTTCATTCGGTCAGTATACTGTTTTAGCAGGACACACAGGAACATTTAGTACCTTTGTTCTGACTCTGTACTTACTAAGCCAGCTTCTGATTATAATTTAGCTTCCCATGTATCTAACCTACAGACCAGTTAGACCATATGACCTAACAACTATATCAGATAAAATTAATTCATTAATTCATTCTAAATTAATAAATTTCTGTCCTAAACCTAGGCATTTGAGTTAGCACAAGTCAGTCTCCCCAACGTGTCCAACCACCTCTAGACACTGACAAAAGGTGAAGGCCAGACACTGAACCATGGCAACCCAACCATGAAACTGTTCCTCAGAGCCCCCAAGCCAGACAGTGTCCTTAAATGACACCATTAACTAGTACCCTTTGAGCTTCAGCAGTTAGTTTAATGTTAAGAACCTTATTTTACAGGAATGATGATTTCTCAGACTAGAGTCTCTGACGCTGGTCCTGAAGCCCAAAATTAAGTTCTAACTCATTTGGGGGGGAAAAAAAGAATCTTATTTTAAACAGTGTCCATTTAAGAAATCATTTGTTGTAAAATGGTTAAAAACATGAAAGAGTGATCTGCTCAAATAAGTAATGAGGAGGAAATTCTTAAATCATCTATGTAAGTGTTTTATATATACAATTGATGGACTATAAATCCTTACTCTACCCCTTTGGGAAAGTTACTTAATGTATCTAAACCTCACTTCTACCACCTGAAAACTAATCATCCCTACCTCATATAACTATTGCAAGATTAAATAAAATATTCAAATTAAGTACCTGCATAAGTACTCAATTAATACTAATTTTGATAAATGCAAAAGTGTATGACACCATTATTTATAACTTAAGATATACTAAAGTTCCTCAATAACAAATTTCCCCAATTGTTGGGTTTTCAGAAACTTAACAGTCATACTTAAGAAGAGACCACACAAAACTAAGAGGTAATTCCAATGAATAAATGTTATGGTATTCTTGCCAAAATTCATAGCCTAAATCTAATCATGTGAAAACATAAGACAAACCCAAATTAAGGAACACTCTACAAACTAACTGAGCAGTACTCATTAAAAGTTCAAGATCATGAAAAACAAAGATTGAAGAACTGTCACAGATTGGAAGAGACTAAAGGGACATAACTACATGCAATGTGGGATCCTGAACTGGATCATACCATTGAAAAAAGAACACCAGTAGGAAAACTGGTGAAATCCAAACAAGTTCGGTACTTTAGTTAATAGTACTGTAGTAATACTAATTTCTTAAGTTTTGATAAATGTTCTCTGATTAAAATATTAGCATAAGGGAAAACTGAGTGAAGGACATACAGGAACTTCTATACTATCTTTGCAACTATTCTGTTAGTAGCAAATTATCTCAAAATAAAAAAGAAAACTAAGTAGTAAAGGAGTAGTATCCATGTCGCTTGCTCTTCCCAACCCTACCATTTCTTTCAAACAAATCTATATTTAACAGCCCTTTCATCTTTTCACTAATTCCAATCTCCAAGCCTTCTTCTTACTGACTATAAACTACCTCTACTGTAAGCTTTATGAAAATGGTGCCTGTGTCTGCTTTTTATCCCCATTACATCCCTAGCACTTAGCACAGTTCTGGTACACTGTAGGTACTGAATATTTATTTGTTGAATGAATGAACAAATGAATAAATCATAGCTATGTGTACTGTATTCATTTCCTATTGCTGCTATAACAAATTACCACAAATTTAGTGGCTTAAAACAACACAAATTTATTATCTTCCAATTGTAGAGATCAAAACTCCAAATGAGGGCTTCCCTGGTGGCGCAGTGGTTGACAGTCCGCCTGCCGATGCAGGGGACACGGGTTCGTGCCCCGGTCCAGGAAGATCCCACATGCCGCGGAGCGGCTGGGCCTGTGAGCCATGGCCGCTGAGCCTGCGCGTCCGGAGCCTGTGCTCCGCAACGGGAGACGCCACAACAGTGAGAGGCCCGCGTACCGCAAAAAAAAAAAAAAAAAAAAAAAAATCCAAATGAGTCTCAACTAAAATCAAGGTGTTGGCAAGGCTGTGTTCCTTCTGTATGCTCTAGGGAAGAATCTGTTTCCTTGTCTTTCCCAGCTTTTAGAGGTTGCCCATATTCCTATCACTCCAACCTCAGTTTCCATTATCAGATCTCCTTCTGACTAATGGCCATCCTTCCTCTCAAAAGGACCCTTGTGGGATTTCCCTGGTGGTCCAGTGGTAAAGAATCCACCTTCCAATGCAAGGGACGTGGGTTCAATCCCTGGTCGGGGAACTAAGATGATCCCACACGCTGCAGGACAACTAAGCCTGTGCAGCACAACTACTGAGCTCGCACACGTCAACGAGAGAGCCCGCGTGCCACAAACTACAGAGCCCACACACCCTGGAGCCCATGCACCACAACTAGAGAGAAAAACCCACACATCACAACTAGAGAGAAGCCTGCGTGGCGCAACGAAAGATCCCGCGTGCCGCAACTAAGACCCAACGCAGCCAAATAAATAAATAAATACTTTTTTAAAAAAAGGATCCTTGTGATTACACTGGGCCCACCCAGATAATCCAGGATAATCTACCTATCACAAGATCTTTAGTTTAATCGTAGCTGCAAAATCCATTTTGCAATGTTACGTAACATAGGTTCCAGGGATTAGGACATGAACATCTTCGGGGTGCAATTATTCATTCAGCCAACTAGATGTATCAATTTGTTATCTATCAAGCAGATAGTTAGCTCAAAACTAACTCATTGAACTAACTGGGGAAATTAATGGTATTTCCCAGACCAAGTCTGTCTCCTGCCACTCTCACCCTTTGTCATTTTATGAAAACATCTGTCTTTGGTTTATACTTAATAAAGTTATGTGACTAGCTTTTAAACAAAGAAACTAGAACATATATAGTTAAGCAAGTTTTATCCCTCCTCCCTTCGATGTAATCATTCTTTGCCTATGAGAGTATTGCACTTTGAGGGCTGGGTCTGATGAAGACAGTGGGAAATTAAAACTGAATAACACTATTTAGGGTGTGCTTATATGTAATGAAGCATTTTCTTGTGTAGCTCTAACAGAATCTGGAATCACTTCCAAGAGGGTCATAACAAAAATATTTTAAGAGCAAAAATATCCCAGAGTGAATACTTTAGACAACAATATTTATTCAGAAACAGAAATTCTAGCATATATTTTACTTTTTCCTTTATTGGAAATTCAGCTATTTTCACATTATTATCTAATTCTAATTTCACAATTAAATGTACGTCTGCCTAAAAATATACTTCTCCCCAAAGTGTTTTTATTTGATAAATGAAAATAAAACAGAAACAAGTTCCTCCACAATTTTGATAAGATACTTTAGGCATGAAAGTACAGATCTTTAAACTGTTACTTCTACTGCATTGCTTGAAATATCTTCATTACTATAATCAAAGTGTATTAGAATGCTCACTCAACACATCAACTTGCTACAGTCAACTATGTCTTTTTTTAAATCTTTCTTTTCAGTGCCATTTTTGGTTCAGTTCAGAGACTACAGCTGACTTGTTAGAGGTCTAGTTGTTAGATGTTACTTAAAGAAGGCCTGTTTAATTACCTTGAAAAACACACAATCACAGAATTGACCCCACAGTGAAGCTTATTACAAGCACACTCAAATACATTTTAGAAAGAGTCAAATAACAAAAAATTTTACATATCTATGATGTTCCTTCAATTGGAAAATAGCGTTATATGAAAACTCAGTTCCATCAAGAAAACAAATGACAAGCATGCTAGCGGAAGTAAAGCAAAAACTGGTTGTGTTTCCATATGTAAAAGCAAGGTGTTGTTGATTTTCATGTTGTTAGTGTAGGAGAAAACTATTACAAACTCTTGTGACTGACTCGTTCTAAAAGTTACTAAACAGGTCTTTTAGTGACATGTGACCAGGTCTTTCAACATCATGAACTAAAAGTCTTCTAAATAAAATGTATGACTGACAGCCCTCACTCACAATAAATTACCAATTTACCAAGTAATTTACAATTCTTTACAAAGAACAACAGGTTCTTCCCAATAATGCATTAAAAATCAAATTATAGAAACCATAAAATATGACAAACTGTTGAAATGCAAATGTTTATGGCCAAATCCTAAATCTGACCCACATCTTCAAAGGATTTGTTTGTTTTCAACATCCTCAAAGTCAAATATCAGCAGTAAAATCTGTCTCTCCTTGTTCTTTGCACTGCCCTAAAGTCCATGTATTCTAAATAAATGGATATGAGGCTTTTAAGAATTGTTACACAAGGCTCAAGTATCTACAATAGGCGGAAATGCCATCAAGAGAAAAAGGTATAAAAACCTTTTTTTGAGCTGTGAATTTCAAATCAAACATGCAAAAATAAAATTTTAAGAAAGAAAAGAACTGCCAAATTTCAGGGGAGAAGATTAAGAGGTGGTGTGTACGCAATAAAATATAGTTTACATATTTTAATGATGTTAATAAATAGAAAATATATGTCAAATTGATAACAAAAGTATAGACACACCAATTTTATATATTATACACACACATATATATATATAAACAAAGGTTGGGAAAGAATCAAGAATAATTTAAACATTTAAACTGCTCACTGGGATGTTTTTCAACAAAATTATTTAATTATATAATAAAGAGTAAGACTTTACAGAAAAAATATGAGAAATTGTACATTACAAACTGCATACTACTCACAGGAAAGTAATTAAAAGATGATGCCCTTATCCTTCTGGGATTCTAAATAAGTTAGTTTTTCCTAATTCCAAATATGCAGAAAGTGACATGAGATCCAAAAATTGTATCAACTAAGTCCACTAATTCTGACATTCCTTTCAGAATAGAAGACTGCAATTGTTGTTCTTTGTATAAATTAAAATGTACTTTATTTTTGTAAATTAAAATTTACAACATTTGCTCCACATGAGAGATCCCCAAATCTGACTATATATCCAATTACCTGGAGAACTTTTAAAAGTAAGTTCCTGTGGGGAATTCTCTGGCGGTCCAGTGGTTAGGACTCTGAGCTTCCACTGCAGGGGCCACAGGTTCGATCCCTGGTTGGGGAACTAAGATCCCTCAAGCTGCACAGTGTGACCAAAAAATAATAATAATAAAATAAAACTTCATAAAAAATATAAATAAATAAATAATAAAAGTAAGTTCCTGGTGGAACTTGTGGCACAGTGGTGCCACAGTGGCACAATGGTTAAGAATCCTCCTGCCAATGCAGGGGACACGGGTTTAAGCCCTGGTCCGGGAAGACCCCACATGCCACGGAGCAACTAAGCCCGTGTGCCACAACTACTGAGCCTGCACTCTAGAGTCCGCGAGCCACAACTCCTGAAGCCCACACACCTAGAGCCCATGCTCTGCAACAAGAGAAGCCACTGCAATGAGAAGCCCGCACACCACAAGGAAGAGTAGCCCCCCTGCTCACCGCAACTAGAGCCCACACGCAGCAACGAAGACCCAGCACAGCCAAAATTAATTAATTAATTTCTTAAAAAAAGTAAGTTCCTGGGCCTCACCTCCTGAAAATTCTAATTTAGAAAGTCTGGAGTGGATGCCAGGAATCAGTATAAATGATATAATATAAAGCTCATGTTGGTGTATTAAGGGAATTCCTCCTCTGATTCAGCTAGCTCTTGGAATTAGTCCCTTATTTCAGTGCTTTTCAAGCTCTACTGTGCATACAAATCACCTGCAGATGTTACTAAGAGGTAGACTCTGATTCAATAGTCTGGGATGAGGCCTAGGAACCTGCGGCTCCAAGTTCCCAGGTGATGTCCATGCTGCTGGTCCAGAGACTACACTTGGAGTAGTAAGACTTTATGGGATCTTTCAACCTTTCCACAGGTGAATAATAGAAGGTATTCCCCTAGGCAGTTCCTACCACTAAAATATTTTCAAGTTTTACCTAAACATTCTTTAGCACAGCTAGAGTACACAATTTACAAAATATATGACATATCTTCACTATGTGTCCTACTACCAAGTGAATGGAAATTATCTCCCCCATTTACAAACAGAGTATCATTAAAAGATGAGTGTTACTGCAGTCAAAAGATTTATAAGATAAATAAGTACTAGAGATGTAATGTACAACATGCTAAAGATAACACCACTACTGTATGTTATCTATGAAAATTGTTAAGGGAGTAAATCCTAAGGGTTGTCAGCACAAGGAAAAAATATTTTTTCTATTTAATTTTGTATCTATTTGAGACGATGTTCACTAAACTTACTGTGATAATCATTTCATGATGTATTTAAGTCAAATCATTATGCTGTACACCTTAAACTTACACAGTGTTGTATGTCAATTATATCTCAATAAAACTGGAAGGAAAAAAGCAAATGACAATAACAACAACGAAGGACCAGATAGTAAATATTTTACATTTTGTGGCCCCCACTCCAGAAAAAGATGAGTGTTACTGAAATCACAATGCAGAGATTAAATTAAAATTTACATAATTTTCAATATATATATATATATATATGCAAGGATACTGATCACAACCATGGTTATAACAGTGAAATATCGGAGAAAAATGTAGAAGTCCAACAATAGATTGAATAACTTATAAGGGCATCTATTAAAAATAATGATGTAAATGTACAATTACCAGTAATGAAAAGATGTTCATGATAAGTTAAAAAAAGGTTTTGTTCAAACCTAACAGTACAATTCCATGGGGTGGCATACAGTCATATATACATTTATGCAAAAGAAAGAGTCCATAAAGATATATACTGAAATGTTTAAAGCATCCTCAAAGTAGTATAATTTCAGGCAATCTTAATGTTTGTTTACTCGCAGTATCTAATATTCCTACTGTGACACAGACCTTAAAATAAAATTCTTAAAGGGTAAAAAGGGGGTAAGAAGAAAACCAAGCAAACCCCACACAGCACATGCACACATCTTTTAAGAACTACTGGAATGGCTCGACTGCTAGGTAACTTGCATTCCAAAGAGTCGTCAAGGGACCTCCTATACTGGAAGCACTTTGAAAGCTTGTTAAAATTGCAGTCTTGGCCTTCCCTTCCCTGGTTGAGAGTCCGCCTGCCGATGCAGGGGACACGGGTTCGTGCCCCAGTCCGGGAAGATCCCACATGCCGCAGAGCGGCTGGGCCTGTGAGCCATGGCCGCTGAGCCTGCGCGTCCGGAGCCTGTGCTCCGCAACGGGAGAGGCCACAACAGTGAGAGGCCCGAGTACTGAAAAAAAAAAAAAAATTGCAGTCTTGCATCCCACCCCAGACTTACAGAATCTCAGTCTCTGACAGTAGTCTCCTGAATCTGCATACAAAGCAAACACTGACAGAGTAAGTGTTTTGAAACAAAAGGAGAGTAAAGTTTTTTAAAAAACAGAAAAAAACAGAGTAAAGTTTTGAAACAAAAGGCTTCCTAGAAATGCAGGGACCAAGACTAAATTTCAACCTATCTAAATGGCAATCTATAGTAAATTAAGAAGGTGTGAAATCATGGTACATACATACACACCCACACACAGAGACCACTGGAATTTGAACAACAAAAAAACCTGTACTTAGTGATTGGCTTTATTTAATCTTAATTTTAAGCACCTATTGTGAACACTGACCATTTCCCATGAGCTGGCTGAGGTCACAAAGCTTTTCCTTAGGTTTAACCTACATCTGTCTGAAACTATTCCTATTATAACCCTTTCTATGATGTTCTGTCTCCATTTAGTCCTTCATTAGTTACAAGTACCACATAAACATTTATTATGGAAACAAATATCTAGGTAATTCAACTAGTCTTCTGATGCTTCCACTTCTCCTTCCTAAACAACATTCCAGTTGACTAAGCTCAGTAGATTCTGGTGATTATTTCTTCCAGAGATCCTCTCTGAGGTAAACTCAAAGGCATGGAGAGGAGTTTATATTACTAGAAGCCCTCAAAGAAACAAGAAAACCATTTCCTGTTCTGAAAAACAACACATGAACCCCCAAAAGTTTGTTGAAAGAAAAAGAGAGATGGGAAATATCATACTGCATATATCCCTAACATATCACACTCTCAAATATTTAGTATAACAATCAACTCATAAGGCATACATTTACTAAAAGTTTTCAAAATGAGACATTAAGAGTTTCGGGAATTTCCTAAGGGTAATGAATTAGGGGCATTTCCCCAAAGAAAGGCAGAATAGACTTTTTCCCTTTAAAACAGAGGGGAAAACAACAGGAAAAACAAAAGTTTGGCGTGAGCTCCTAAGAGGATCTAAGAAAGGAGCATAATTTCAGGGATGTGGGGACAAGTCCTTCGTTTTATTTTAATCCATGATACATTTTAATACTGGATCACTCAGAAGCCCAGGCCAGCTAAAACTGGAATGCATTAAAACCAAGAAGATTGTATACACACCTGCAGCTCACACCAAGCAACTTCAACCCATGTTTCAGTGTCCAGTCCTTTATATACTGTTTTAAATGCTCCTCTTCCCAGCTCTATGTCAAATTTCAGGAACCTGCCACTAGGAGAAGTAGCTACAGCCTTCATTTCTGCTTCTTCTTCCATTTCCTTTTCATTTTTCTCCTTGAAACAATCTTTTGAGGATTCTGACATTCCCTTTGAACACTGCTCATATTTAACTTCTTGTCTGCCTCTTAGCACATTCGTAGGAAGCTTTTCTACTCTTGGAATATTTGTTGCAGTCTTTATTCTCTCATCTTTGGAGGAAGATTCAGCAACTTTGCCATCTTCTGTCATCTCAACACTCTTTCGAAAGAATCTTTTCCTTTCTATAGTTTCTCCAGAAGCACAGAAGGTACTGTTTTTCTCCTTTAGTCTAGTTTCCACGGTCAAAGTTGCTGCAACCTGACGAACTCTGTTTTCCAATGAAACTCCATCAGGTTTCTCAGAATCTTCTGTGCTAGCTGGCCCTCCTGAATCAGTATCCATTGTAATTAAGGTTGGCACTAAAATTTTTCCTGTTCCACTCTTCAGTCCAGTTGCATCTCAGGTAACAGAATTATCAGAATAGACTTCCTTTTATGTGGTCATATGTTTCCATAGCAACCTGAAGGGGGAAAAAGGATATATTAAAATCACCCCACAAAGGAAATCATTAAGGAGAAAAGTCACCTGACTGTTTAATCCCTTTTTTCTTAATAAGAAGTTTGTTCTTTTTTCTGTCCAATCTTAGCAACCAGCAGACTCCAGGGACTGTGTCTTATCTTGTTTACCACTGTAGTCCTCAGTGCTTAGCAGACTACTTGGCATATAGCTCAATAAGTCTTCATATTGCATGAACGTTGGTTAGCAATCTAGTTCTCATACCCTTCTATCAATCCATCATATTTTTTCCCCAAGGGGCTTAAAATTCTTTTAATCAACTTTCTCAGGTATAATTGTCATACAGTAAATTACATGTGTTTAAAATGTACAATTTGATAAATTTTGACACAGATGTACACCTCTGAAACCATCTCCAAAATCAAGACAATGAACATACGCTTCTCCACCAAGAGCTCTTACTCCTGTCCCTTTGTAATTCCTCTAAGTAGTCCATTATCTGGATATATCATAATTTGTTTATTTATTCACCTCTTGATGACATTTGGGTTGAATTTCACTTATGGACTATTATGAATAAGGTTGCTATGAAGATCTGTGTACAAATCTTTACATGGACATATACTCTCATTTACCTTGAGAAAGTACCTAAGAGTGGAATGGCTGTATCAGAAAATGTATGCTTAACCTTTAAAGAAACTGCCATCTGTTTTTCAAGGTGGTTGTATCATTTTGCATTCCCAGGAGCAGTACATTAGAATTCCAGTTCCTCCATATCTTCATCAATACTCTACACTGCCAAATCAATATACTTTGAAAGTCAGTAAGACTAGTATTACCTGCAAGTGGGAAAAGGTAATTAACAATGCCTCACTTAGGTAGAGAATTTTTTCTTTAACTTATTTTGACATAATTTTGGACTTGGAAAAAGACCTGCAAGAATATACAAAGAATTTAGTATACCCTTCACTCACATCCCCAAATGTTAACATTTTAGATTGGACATTTTTAAGTAAGGATAACTCTACTCAAAAAAAAAAGAATAACTCTATTCACTTAACTAAAGGTAACTTATCCAGAAACCTCAAAAGCAAAGATCCATAAGTAAAACAAAAGGATTGCTAAGCAGACAAACATAGGTAAAAATCAGAGAATTTAAGTAGGAAAAAGACTTCAGAATTTTTTAACTGCAGAACCTCTTTTATAAAATGAAATCTTACTCAGAATCCTAATATAAAAATAGAGGGGAAAGTAGTGTTGCTTTGGTATAATAATTTTAATTATAATGTCTGGTCACCTGGTTTCCCAAACTGTAGAATAAGAAGCAGCAAAGTAGAGAAATGGGGAAACGAGTGTTCCTTTAGCCTTTAAAAAACCAACCCTAAGACAAAAAATATTACTAGAGACAAAGAAGGACATTTTATAAGCATGGAGAGATTAATTCACCAGGACAATATAACAATTATAAACATATACACATCTAACAACAGAGCCCCAAATACATTAAATAAAAACTGACAAAACTGAAGAGAGAAATAAACAATTCAGTAATAACAGTAGAAGATGTTAATACCCCATTCTCAATAATGGGGAGAAAAATGAGACAGAAAACGAGCAAGAATCTGGAAAACCTGACCAATACTATCAATCAACTTGACCTAACTGCCATCTATAGAACACTCCACTCAGCAAGAACAAAATATACATTCTTTTCAAGCACACATGGAAAAATCTCGAAAACAGATTATGTACTATGCAATAAAATAAATCTCAATAAATTTAAAAGGATTGAAACCAAAGTATGCTCTCCTACCACAAAAGAATTAAATTAGAAATGAACAGAATAAGGTAAGGGTATATAGATCAATGAAACAGAATTGAGAGTCTAGAAGTAAACCTTAACATTTATGGTCAAATGATCTTCAACAGAGAGGCCAAGACAATTCAATGGGAAAAAAACAGTCTTTCAACAAAAGATACTGGGACAACTGGATATCCACATACAAAAGAATGAAGTTGGACTCCTACCTCACACCATACAAGAAATGAACTCAAAGTGGAACATGGACTAAAACTATAAAACTCTTAGAAGAAAACATTAAAGTAAATTCTAGTGCCTCTGGGTTATGCAATGGTTTCCTAAGTACAATAGCAAAGGTACAAGTGATAAAAGAGAAATTGAGAAGCTGACCTCAAAAAATTTAAAACTTTTGTATTTCAAAGGATGCCATCAAGGAAGTGAAAAGTGAAAAGGCTGGGGGAAAATATGTGCAAATCATATACCTGATAAGGGACTGGTATTCAGAATATATAAAGGATTCCAACAATTCAATAGTGAAAAGATAAATAATCCAATGCGCTAAAGATCTGAATAGGCATTTCTCTAAAGAAGATATACAAGTGGCCAATAAACACATGAAAAGACGTTCCACATTGTTACTCATTAGAGAAATACAAATCATAATCACAAATACTACTCCATACCCATGAGGATGGTTACAATAAAAAAGACAAGACAGTAACAAGTGATGGTGAGGATATGGAGAAAATAGACCCCTAATACATTGCTGGTGGGAATGTACAATAGAACACAGTCTGGCAGTTCCTCAACAAGTTAAACATAGAGTTACTATATGAATACCATCTACCCAAGAGAAATGAAAACTTATGTCCACACAAAAACTTATACACAAGTGTTCATAGCAGCACTAGTCACAATAGCCAAAAGGTGGAAACAATCCAAATGTCTAACAACAGTTGGATAAACAAAATGTGTTATATCCATGCAATACAATATTATTCAGCAATAAAAAGAAATGAGGTATTGATACATGCTACAATAAGGATGAACCTTGATAACATTATGCTATGTGAAAGAAGCCAAAGGAAAGACCACGTACTGTATGGTTACATTTATATGAAATGTCTAGAATATGCAAATCTATAGAGATAGAAAATAGATTATTTGTTGCCTTGGGCTGGGGTACAGGAATAGGACTGACTTCAAACTGGCACAAGAAATATTTTGGGGGTGACGAAAATGTTCTAAAATCAGATTGTAATCAAGGTTATAGAACTCTATAAATTTGCTAAAAATCACTGACATTTATATTGGTGAATTTTATGATATATAAATTATATCTCAATAAAATATGATGTCCTTAAGAATCTTAAAATATTGTGACTAAAATCAAAGCCATTGTAATATCAAATATGCCTTTTTAAAACTATACTCGCTACCTCCCTCACCACCACCACCACCCCATTCAGTCCACTCTCCTTATCTTCTGCCTGGATTCCTGGGTTGAGAATCATTGGTCTGAAGAGAAAAGACCTGACAACAATAAAATGTAATAGCTGGTGGCCTAAGGGTAAACAATGAATAAGAAAAACAAATTTTAACAAAACAGGCAAAGACTTTCCGGGAAGATGGCGGAAGAGTAAGACGCAGAGATCACCCTCCTCCCCACAGATACACCAGAAATACATCTACACGTGGAACAACTCCTACAGAGCACCTACTGAACGCTGGCAGAAGACCTCAGACCTCCCAAAAGGCAAGAAACCCCCCACGTACCTGGTTAGGGCAAAAGAAAAACATAAACAGAGACAAAAGGATAGGGACGGGTCCTGCACCAGCGGGAGGGAGCTGTGAAGGAGGAAATGTGTCCACACACTAGGAAGCCCCTTCGCGGGCGGAGACTGCGGGTGGCGGAGTGGGGGACCTTCGAAGCCACGGAGGAGAGCACAGCAACAGGGGTGCAGAGGGCAAAGCGGAGAGATTCCAGCGCAGAGGATCAGGGCCGACCGGCACTCACCAGCCTGAGAGGCTTCTCTGCTCACCCGCCGGGGCGGGCGGGGCTGGGAGCTGAGGCTCGGGCTTAGGTCTGAGCGCCAGGAGAGGACTGGGGTTGGCGGCGTGAACACATTCTGCAGGGCGTTAGTGCACCTCGGCTAGCCGGGAGGGAGTCCGGGGGAAAGTCTGGACCTGCCGAAGAGGCAAGAGACTTTTTCTTCCCTCTTTATTTCCTGGTGCACGAGGAGAGAGGATTAAGAACGCTGCTTAAAGGAGCTCCAGAGACGGGCACGAGCCGCGGCTAAAAGTGCGGACCCCAGAGACAGACATGAGACGCTAAGACTGCTGCTGCCGCCACCAAGAAGCCTGTGTGCGAACACAGGTCACTATCCACACCCCCCTTCCGGGGAGCCTGTGCAGCCCGCCACTGCCAGGGTCCCGGGATCCAGGGACAACTGCCCCGGGAGAACGCACGGCGCGCCTCAGTCTGGCAACGTCACGCTGGCCTCTGCCGCCGCAGGCCCGCCCTGCACTCCGTGACCCTCCCTACCCCCACCCCTCGCCGGCCTGAGTGAGCCAGAGCCTCCGAATCAGCGGCTCCTTTAACCCCGTCCTATCTGAGCAAAGAACAGACACCCTCCTGCGACATTCACGCACAGGCGGGGCCAAATCCAAAATTGAGCCCCAGGGTGCTGTGAGAACAAAGAAGAGGAAGGGAAATCTCTCCCAGCAGCCTCAGAAGCAGTGGATTAAAGCTCCACAATCAACTTGATGTACCCTACATCTGTGGAATACATGAATAGAAAACGAATCATCCCAAATTAAGGAGCCCTGTGGATGAAAGGCTCTTGGTGCTGCAGCCAGGAGTTAGTGCTGTGCCTCTGAGGTGGGAGAGCCAACTTCAGGACACTGGTCCACAAGAGGCCTCCCAGCTGCACATCATATCAAACGGCGAAAATCTCCCAGAGATCTCCATCTCAACGCCAGCACCCAGCTTCACTCAACGACCAGCAAGCTACAGTGCTGGACATCCTATGCCAAACAACTAGCAACACAGGAACAGAACCCCACCCATTAGCAGAGAGGCTGCCTAAAATCATAATAAGGCCACAGACACCCCAAAACACACCACCAGACGTGGACCTGCCCACCAGAAAGACAAGATCCAGCCTCATCCACCACAACACAGGCACTAGTCCCCTCCACCAGGAAGCCTACACAACCCACTGAACCAACCTTAGCCACTGGAGACAGACATCAAAAACAGCAGGAACTACGAACCTGCAGTCTGCAAAAAGGAGACCCCAAACACAGTAAGATAAGCAAAATGAGAAGACAGAAAAACACACAGCAGATAAAGGAGCAAGATAAAAACCCACCAGACCTAACAAATGAAGAGGAAATAGGCAGTCTACCTGAAAAAGAATTCAGAATAATGATAGTAAAGATGATCCAAAATCTTGGAAATAGAATAGACAAAATGCAAGAAACAGTTAACAAGGACCTAGAAGAACTAAAGATGAAAGAAACAATGATGAACAACACAATACATGAAATGAAAAATACTCTAGATGGGATCAATAGCAGAATAACTGAGGCAGAAGAACGGATAAGTGACCTGGAAGATAAAATAGTGGATATAACTAATGCAGAGCAGAATAAAGAAAAAAGAATGAAAAGAACTGAGGACAGTCTCAGAGACCTCTGGGACAACATTAAACGCACCAACATTCGAATTATAGGGGTCCCAGAGAAGAAGAGAAAAAGAAAGGGAATGAGAAAATATTTCAAGACATTATAGTTGAAAACTTCCCTAATATGGGAAAGGAAATAGTTAATCAAGTCCAGGAAGCACAGAGAGTCCCATACAGGATAAATACAAGGAGAAATACGCCAAGACACATATTAATCAAATTGTCAAAAATTAAATACAAAGAAAACATATTAAAAGCAGCAAGGGAAAAACAACTAGTAACACAAAAGGGAATCTCCATAAGGTTAACAGCTGATCTTTCAGCAGAAACTCTGCAAGCCAGAAGGGAGTGGCAGAACATATTGAAAGTGTTGAAGGAGAAAAACCTGCAACCAAGATTACTGTACCCAGCAAGGATCTCATTCAGATTTGATGGAGAAATTAAAACCTTTACAGACAAGCAAAAGCTGAGAGAGTTCAGCACCACCAAACCAGCTCTACAACAACTGCTAAAGGAACTTCTCTAGGCAAGAAACACAAAAGAAGGAAAAGACCTAGAATAACGAACCCAAAACAATTAAGAAAATGGGAATGGGAACATACATATCGATAATTACCTTAAATGTAAATGGATTAAATGCTCCCACCAAAAGACACAGATTGGCTGAATGGATACAAAAAAAAGACGCATATATTTGCTGTCTACAAGAGACCCACTTCAGACCTAGAGACACACAGAGACTGAAAGTAAGGGGATGGAAAAAGGTATTTCATGCAAATGGAAACCAAAAGAAAGCTGGAGTAGCAATTCTCATATCAGACAAAATAGACTTTAAAATAAAGACTATTAGAAGAGACAAAGAAGGACACTACATAATGATCAAGGGATCGATCCAAGAAGAAGATATAACAATTGCAGATATTTAGGCACCCAACATAGGAGCACCTCAATACATAAGGCAAATACTAACAGCCATAAAAGGGGAAATCGACAGTAACATATTCATAGTAGGGGACTTAAACACCCCACTTTCACCCATGGACAGATCATCCAAAATGAAAATAAATAAGGAAACACAAGCTTTAAATGATACATTAAACAAGATGGACTTAATTGATATTTATAGGACATTCCATCCAAAAACAACAGAATACACATTTTTCTCAAGTGCTCATGGAACATTCTCCAGGATAGATCATATCTTGGGTCACAAATCAAGCCTTGGCAAATTTAAGAAAACTGGAATTGTATCAAGTAGCTTTTCCGACCACAACGCTATGAGACTACATATCAATTACAGGAAAAGATCTGTAAAAAATACAAACACATGGAGGCTAAACAATACACTACTTAATAACGAAGTGATCACTGAAGAAATCAAAGAGGAAATAAAAAAATACCTAGAAACAAATGACAATGGAGACACGACGACTCAAAATCTATGGAATGCAGCAAAAGCAGTTCTAAGAGGGAAGTTTATAGCAATACAATCCAACCTTAAGAAACAGGAAACATCTCGAATAAACAACCTAACCTTGCACCTCAAGCAATTAGAGAAAGAAGAACAAAAAAAACCCAAAGTTAGCAGAAGGAAAGAAATCATAAAGATCAGATCAGAAATAAATGAAAAGAAATGAAGAAAACAATAGCAAAGATCAATAAAACTAAAAGCTGGTTCTTTGAAAGGATAAACAAAATTGATAAACCATTAGCCAGACTCATCAAGAAAAAAAGGGAGAAGACTCAAATCAATAGAATTAGAAATGAAAAAGGAGAAGTAACAACTGACACTGCAGAAATACAAAAATCATGAGAGATTACTACAAGCAACTCTATGCCAATAAAATGGACAACCTGGAAGAAATGGACAAATTCTTAGAAAGGCACAACCTGCCAAGACTGAATCAGGAAGAAATAGAAAATATGAACAGACCAATCACAAGCACTGAAATTGAAACTGTGATTAAAAATCTTCCAACAAGCAAAAGCCCAGGACCAGATGGCTTCACAGGCGAATTCTACCAAACATTTAGAGAAGAGCTATCACCTATCCTTCTCAAACTCTTCCAAAATATAGCAGAGGGAGGAACACTCCCCAACTCATTCTATGAGGCCACCATCACCCTGATACCAAAACCAGACAAGGATATCACAAAGAAAGAAAACTACAGGCCAATATCACTGATGAACATACATGCAAAAATCCTCAACAAAATACTAGCAAACAGAATCCAACAGCACATTAAAAGGATCATACACCATGATCAAGTGGGGTTTATTCCAGGAATGCAAGGATTCTTCAATATACGCAAATCTATCAACGTGATAAACCATATTAACAAATTGAAGGAGAAAAACCATATGATCATCTCAATAGATGCAGAGAAAGCTTTCGACAAAATTCAACACCCATTTATGATAAAAACCCTGCAGAAAGTAGGCATAGAGGGAACTTTCCTCAACATAATAAAGGCCATATATGACAAACCCACAGCAAACATCATCCTCAATGGTGAAAAACTGAAAGCATTTCCACTAAGATCAGGAACAAGACAAGATTGCCCACTCTCACCACTCTTATTCAACATAGTTTTGGAAGTTTTGGCCGTAGCATTCAGAGAAGAAAAGGAAATAAAAGGAATCCAAATCGGAAAAGAAGAAGTAAACCTGTCACTCTTTGCAGATGACCATGATACTCTACATAGAGAATCCTAAAGATGCTACCAGAAAACTACTAGAGCTAATCAAAGAATTTAGTAAAGTAGCAGGATACAAAATTAATGCACAGAAATCTCTGGCATTCCTATACACTAAGGATGAAATATCTGAAAGTGAAATCAAGAAAACACTCCCATTTACCATTGCAACAAAAAGAATAAAATATCTAGGAATAAACCTACCTAAGGAGACAAAAGACCTGTATGCAGAAAATTATAAGACACTGATGAAAGAAATTAAAGATGATACAAATAGATGGAGAGATATACCATGTTCTTGGATTGGAAGAATCAACATTGTGAAAATGACTTTACTACCCAAAGCAATCTACAGATTCAATGCAATCCCTATCAAACTACCACTGGCATTTTTCACAGAACTAGAACAAAAAATTTCACAATTTGTATGGAAACACAAAAGACCCCGAATAGCCAAAGCAATCTTGAGAACGAAAAACGGAGCTGGAGGAATCAGGCTTCCTGACTTCAAACTATACTACAAAGCTACAGTAATCAAGACAGTATGGTACTGGCACAAAAACAGAAATATAGATCAATGCAACAGGATAGAAAGCACAGAGATAAACCCACGCACATACGGTCACCTTATCTTTGATAAAGGAGGCAGGAATGTACAGTGGAGAAAGGACAGCCTCTTCAATAAGTGGTGCTAGGAAAACTGGACAGCTACATGTAAAAGGAGATTAGATCACTCCCTAACACCATACACAAAAATAAGCTCAAAATGGATTAAAGACCTAAATGTAGGGCCAGAAACTATCAAACTCTTAGAGGAAAACATAGGCAGGACACTCTATGACATAAATCACAGCAAGGTCCTTTTTGACCCACCTCCTAGAGAAATGGAAACAAAAATAAACAAATGGGACCTAATGAAACTTAAAAGCTTTTGCGGGGGGGGGGGACCTTGAAGATGGCGGAAGCGTAAGACGCAGAGATCACCTTCCTCCCCACAGATACACCAGAAATACATCTACACGTGGAACAACTCCTACAGAACACCTACTGAAGGCTGGCAGAAGACCTCAGACCTCCCAAAAGGCAAGAAACTCCCCACGTACCTGGGTAGGGCAAAAGAAAAAGAAAAAACAGAGACAAAAGAATAGGGACGGCACCTGCACCAGTGGGAGGGAGCTGTGAAGGAGGAAAAGTTTCCACACACTAGGAAGCTCCTTCGCGGGCGCAGACTGCGGGAGGCGGAGCGGGGAGCTTCGGAGCTGTGGAGGAGAGCACAGCAACAGGGGTGAGGAGGGCAAAGTGGGGAGATTCCCGCACAGAGGATCGGTGCTGACCGGCACTCACCAGCCCGAGAGGCTTGTCTGCTCACCCGCCCGGGCGGGCGGGGCTGCAAGCTGAGGCTCTGAGGCTCGGATTTCGGTTTCGGACGTAGCACAGGGAGAGGACTGGGGTTGGCGGCTTGAACATAGCCTGAAGGGGCTAGCCGGGAGGGAGTCCGGGGAAAAGTCTGCACCTAACGAAGAGGCAAGAGACTTTTTCTTCCTTCTTTGTTTCCTGGTGCATGAGGAGAGGGGTTTAAGAACGCTGATTAAAGGAACTCCAGAGACGGGCGCGAGCCGCGGCTAAAAGCGCGGACCCCAGAGACGGGCGCGAGCCGCAGCTAAAAGCGCGGACCCCAGAGACGGTCGGGAGACGCTAAGGCTGCTGGTGCAGCCACCAAGGGGCCTGTGTGCGAGCACAGGTCACTATCCACACCCCTCTTCCGAGGAGCCTGTGCAGCCCGCCACTGCCAGGTTCCCGGGATCCAGGGACAACTTCCCTGGGAGAACGCACGGCGGGCCTCAGGCTGGTGCAAAGTCCCGCCGGCCTTGGCTGCCGCAGGCCTGCCCCGCACTCCGTGCCCCTCCCTCCCCGCGGGCCTGAGTGCGCCAGAGCCCCCGAATCAGCGGCTCCTTTAACCCCGTCCTGTCTGAGCAAAAAATAGACGCCCTCCAGCGACCTACACGCAGAGGCGGGGCCAAATCCAAAGCTGACCCCCTGGGAGCTGTGAGAACAAAGAAGAGAAAGGGAAATCTCTCCCAGCAGCCTCAGAAGCAGCGGATTAAAGCTCCACAATCAACTTGATATACCCTGCATCTGTGGAATACCTGAATAGACAACCAATCATCCCAAATTAAGGAAGTGGACTTTAGGAGCAAGATCTATGATTTTTTTCCCTTTTCCTCTTTTTGTGAATGTGTATGTGTATGCTTCTGTGTGAGATCTTGTCTGTATAGTCTTGCTTCCACCATTTGTCCTAGGGTTCTATCTGTCCATGGTTTTAAAAATTTTTTTAATAATTAATTTTAATTTTAATAACGTTATTATACTTTACCTTCGTTCTTTCTTTCTTTCCTTCCTTCCCTCCCTCCTTTAGACAACGAATCATCCCAAATTGAGGAGGTGGTCTCTGACAGCAAGATTTATGATTTTTCCCCCTTTACCTCTTTTAGTGAGGGTGTATGTGTATGCTTCTGTGTAAGATTTTGTCTGTATAGCTTTGCTTCCAACATTTGTCCTAAGGTTCCTATTTTTTTTTCTAAATAATAATTTTTTAATTCAATAACTTTATTATACTTTATTTTATTTTTACTGTATCTTCTTTCTTTCTTTTTTCCTTCTTTCCCTCCTTCCTTCCTTCCTCCCTCCCTCCCTCCTTTCTTTCCTTCTTGCCTTCTTTCCTTCTTTGCTTCTTTCTTTCTTTCTTTCTTTCTTCCTTCCTTCCTTCCTTCCTTCCTTTCCTTCTTTCTTTCCCCATACTTCTACTAATTCCCTCTACTTTTTCTCCCTTTTATTCTGAGCCGTGTGGATGAAAGGCTCTTGGTGCTCCAGCCAGGAGTCAGGGCTCTGCCTCTGAGGTAGGAGAGCCAACTTCAGGACACTGGTCAACAAGAGACCTCCCAGCTCCACACAATATCAAACGGCGAAAATCTCCCAGAGACCTCCATCTTAACACCAGCACCCAGCTTCACTCAACGAACAGCAAGCCACAGTGCTGGACAAGCTATGCCAAACAACTAGCAAAACAGGAACACAACCCCACTCATTAGCAGAGAGGCTGCCTAAAATCATAATAAGGCCACAGACAACCCAAAACACACCACCAGACGTAAACCTGCCCACTAGAGAGACAAGATCCAGCCTCATCCACCACAACACAGGCACTAGTCCCCTCCACCAGGAAGCCTACACAACCCACTGAACCAACCTTAGCCACTGGAGACAGACATCAAAAACAGCAGGAACTACGAACCTGCAGTCTGCAAAAAGGAGACCCCAAACACAGTAAGATAAGCAAAATGAGAAGACAGAAAAACACACAGCAGATAAAGGAGCAAGATAAAAATGCACCAGACCTAACAAATGAAGAGGAAATAGGCAGTCTACCTGAAAAAGAATTCAGAATAATGATAGTAAGGATGATCCGAAATCTTGGAAATAGAATAGACAAAATGCAAGAAATAGTTAACAAGGACCTAGAAGAAATAAAGATGAAACAAGCAACGATGAACAACACAATAAATGAAATTAAAAGTACTCTAGATGGGATCAATAGCAGAATAACTGAGGCAGAAGAACGGATAAGTGACCTGGAAGATAAAATAGTGGAAATAACTAATGCAGAGCAGAATAAAGAAAAAAGAATGAAAAGAACTGAGGACAGTCTCAGAGACCTCTGGGACAACATTAAACGCACCAACATTCGAATTATAGGGGTTCCAGAAGAAGAAGACAAAAAGAAAGGGACTGAGAAAATATTTCAAGACATTATAGTTGAAAACTTCCCTAATATGGGAAAGGAAATAGTTAATCAAGTCCAGGAAGCACAGAAAGTCCCATACAGGATAAATCCAAGGAGAAATATGCGAAGACACATATTAATCAAACTGTCAAAAATTAAATACAAAGAAAACATATTAAAAGTAGCAAGGGAAAAATAACACACAAGGGAATCCCCATAAGGTTAACAGCTGATCTCTCAGCAGAAACCCTACAAGCCAGAAGGGAGTGGCAGGACATACTGAAAGTGATGAAGGAGAAAAACGTGCAGCCAAGACTACTCTACCCAGCAAGGATCTCATTCAGATTTGATGGAGAAATTAAAACCTTTACAGACAAGCAAAAGCTGAGAGAGTTCAGCACCACCAAACCAGCTCTACAACAACTGCTAAAGGAACTTCTCTAGGCAAGAAACAAAAAGAAGGAAAAAACCTATAATAACGAACCCAAAACAATTTAGAAAATGGGAATGGGAACATACATATCGATAATTACCTTAAATGTAAATGGATTAAATGCTCCCACCAAAAGACACAGATTAGCTGAATGGATACAAAAACAAGACCCTTATACATGCTGCCTACAAGAGACCCACTTCAGACCTAGAGACACATACAGACTGAAAGTAAGGGGATGGAAAAAGATATTCCATGCAAATGGAAACCAAAAGAAAGCTGGAGTAGCAATTCTCATATCAGACAAAATAGACTTTAAAATAAGGACTATTAAAAGAGACAAAGAAGGACACTACATAATGATCAAGGGATCGATCCAAGAAGAAGATATAACAATTGTAAATATTTATGCACCCAACACAGGAGCACCTCAATACATAAGGCAAATACTACAGCCATAAAACGGGAAATCGACAGTAACACATTCATAGTAGGGGACTTAAACACCCCACTTTCACCCATGGACAGATCATCCAAAATGAAAATAAATAAGGAAACACAAGCTTTAAATGATACATTAAACAAGATGGACTTAATTGATATTTATAGGACACTCCATCTAAAAATAACAGAATACACATTTTTCTCAAGTGCTCATGGAATATTCTCCAGGATAGATCATATCTTGGGTCACAAATCAAGCCTTGGTAAATTTAAGAAAATTGAAATTGTATCAAGTATCTTTTCTGACCACAACGCCATGAGACTAGATATCAATTACAGGAAAAGATCTGTAAAAAATACAAACACATGGAGGCTAAACAATACACTACTTAATGAAGTGATCACTGAAGAAATCAAAGAGGAAATAAAAAAATACCTAGAAACAAATGACAATGGAGACAAAACGACCCAAAACCTATGGGATGCAGCAAAAGCAGTTCTAAGGGGGAAGTTTATAGCAATACAAGCCCACCTTAAGAAGCAGTAAACATCTCGAATAAACAACCTAACCTTGCACCTCAAGCAATTAGAGAAAGAACAAAAAAACCCCAAAGCTAGCAGAAGGAAAGAAATCATAAAAATCAGATCAGAAATAAATGAAAAAGAAATGAAGGAAACAATAGCAAAAATCAATAAAACTAAAAGCTGATTCTTTGAGAAGATAAACAAAATAGATAAACCACTAGCCAGACTCATCAAGAAAAAAAGGGAGAAGACTCAAATCAACAGAATTAGAAATGAAAAAGGAGAGGTAACAACTGACACTGCAGAAATAAAAAAGAGAATGAGAGATTACTACAAGCAACTCTATGCCAATAAAATGGAAAATCTGGAAGAAATGGACAAATTCTTAGAAAGGCACAACCTGCCAAGACTGAATCAGGAAGAAATAGAAAATATGAACAGACCAATCACAGGCACTGAAATTGAAACTGTGATTAACAATCTTCCAACAAACAAAAGCCCAGGACCAGATGGCTTCACAGGCGAATTCTATCAAACATTTAGAGAAGAGCTAACACCTATCCCTCTCAAACACATCCAAAATATAGCAGAGGGAGGAACACTCCCAAATTCCTTCTACGAGGCCAGCATCACCTTGATACCAAAACCAGACAAGGATGTCACAAAGAAAGAAAACTACAGGCCAATATCACTGATGAACATACATGCAAAAATCCTCAACAAAATACTAGCAAACAGAATCCAACAGCATATTAAAAGGATCATACACCACGATCAAGTGGGGTTTATTCCAGGAATGCAGGGATTCTTCAATATACGCAAATCTATCAATGTGATAAACCATATTAACAAATTGAAGGAGAAAAACCATATGATCATCTCAATAGATGCAGAGAAAGCTTTTGACAAAATTCAACACCCATTTATGATAAAAACCCTGCAGAAAGTAGGCAAAAAGGGAACTTTCCTCAACATAATAAAGGCCATATATGACAAGCCCACAGCAAACATCATCCTCAATGGTGAAAAACTGAAAGTATTTCCACTAAGATCAGGAACAAGACAAGGTTGCCCACTCTCACCACTCTTATTCAACATAGTTTTGGAAGTTTTGGCCACAGCAATCAGAGAAGAAAAGGAAATAAAAGGAATCCAAATCGGAAAAGAAGAAGTAAAGCTGTCACTGTTTGCAGATGACATGATCCTATACATAGAGAATCCTAAAGATGCTACCAGAAAACTTCTAGAGCTAATCAATGAATTTGGTAAAGTGGCAGGATACAAAATTAATGCACAGAAATCTCTGGCATTCCTATATACTGATGATGAAAAATCTGAAAGTGAAATCAAGAAAACACTCCCATTTACCATTGCAACAAAAAGAATAAAATATCTAGGAATAAACCTACCTAAGGAGACAAAAGATCTGTATGCAGAAAATTATAAGACACTGATGAAAGAAATTAAAGATGATACAAATAGATGGAGAGATATACCATGTTCTTGGATTGGAAGAATCAACATTGTGAAAATGACTCTACTACCCAACGCAATCTACAGATTCAATGCAATCCCTATCAAACTCTCACTGGCATTTTTCACAGAACTAGAACAAAAAATTTTGCAATTTGTATGAAAACACAAAAGACCCTGAATAGCCAAAGCAATCTTGAGAACGAAAAAAGGAACTGGAGGAATCAGGCTCCCTGACTTCAGACTATACTACAAAGCTACAGTAATCAAGACAGTATGGTACTGGCACAAAAACAGAAATATAGATCAATGCAACAGGATAGAAAGCCCAGAGATAAACCCACGCACATATGGACACCTTATCTTTGATAAAGGTGGCAGGAATGTACAGTGGAGAAAGGACAGCCTCTTCAATAAGTGGTGCTGGGAAAACTGGACAGCTACATGTAAAGGTATGAGATTAGATCACTCCCTAACACCATACACAAAAATAAGCTCAAAATGGATTAAAGACCTAAATGTAAGGCCAGAAACTATCAAACTCTTAGAGGAAAACATAGGCAGAACACTCTATGACATAAATCACAGCAAGATCCTTTTTGACCCACCTCCTAGAGTAATGGAAATAAAAACAAAAATAAACAAATGGGACCTAATGAAACTTCAAAGCTTTTGCACAGCAAAGGAAACCATAAACAAGACCAAAAGAGAACCCTCAGAATGGGAGAAAATATTTGCAAATGAAGCAACTGACAAAGAATTAATCTCCAAAATTTACAAGCAGCTCATGCAGCTCAATAACAAAAAAACAAACAACTCAATCCAAAGATGGGCAGAAGACCTAAATAGACATTTCTCCAAAGAAGATATACAGACTGCCAACAAACAGATGAAAGAATGCTCAACATCACTAATCATTAGAGAAATGCAAATCAAAACTACAATGAGATATCATCTCACACCAGTCAGAATGGCCATGATCAAAAAATCTAGAAACAATAAATGCTGGAGAGGGTGTGGAGAAAAGGGACCCTCTTACACTGTTGGTGGGAATGTAAATTGATACAGCCACTGTGGAGAACATTATGGAGGTTCCTTAAAAAACTAAAAATAGAACTGCCATATGACCCAGCAATCCTGGGTACCCTGAGAAAACCATAATTCAAAAAGTCATGTACCGGGCTTCCCTGGTGGCGCAGTGGTTGGGAGTCCGCCTGCCGATGCAGGGGACGCGGGTTCGTGCCCCGGTCCAGGAAGATCCCACATGCAGCGGTGCGGCTGGGCCCATGAGCCATGGCCGCTGAGCCTGCGCATCCGGAGCCTGTGCTCCACGGCGGGAGAGGCCACAGCAGTGAGAGGCCCGCATAACGCAAAAAAAAAAAAAAAAAAAAAGTCATGTACCAAAATGTTCATTGCAGCTCTATTTACAATAGCCCAGAGATGGAAACAACCTAAGTGTCCATCATCGGATGAATGGATAAAGAAGATGTGACACATATATACAATGGAATACTACTTAGCCATAAAAAGAAACGAAATTGAGCTATTTGTAATGAGGTGGATAGACCTAGAGTCTGTCATACAGAGTGAAGTAAGGCAGAAAGAGAGAGACAAATACCATATGCTAACACATATATATGGAATTTAAGAAAAAAAATGTCATGAAAAACCTAAGGGTGAAACAGGAATAAAGACACAGACTTACTAGAGAATGGACTTGAGGCTATGGGGAGGGGGAAGGGTAAACTGTGGCAAAGCGAGAGAGAGGCATGGACATATATACACTACGAAACGTAAGGTAGATAGCTAGTGGGAAGCAGCCGCATAGCACAGGGAGATCAGCTCGGTGCTTTGTGACCACCTGGAGGGGTAGGATAGGGAGGGTGGGAGGGAGGGAGACTCAAGTGGGAAGAGATATGGGAACATATGTATATATATATAACTGATTCATTTTGTTGTGAAGCTGAAACTAACATACCATTGTAAAGCAATTATACTCCAATAAAGATGTTAAAATGAAAAAAAAAAACAGGCAAAGAACTTCACTAAGCATAGTATATCTGGGGCCTTTTCATCATGGATCCAATAGCTTCTTGACCATAAAACAGAGTATCAGAACTCAGGCTTTGGAGTGGGAGAAACCTGGAATCAATCGTGGTTCTGCCTCTCACTCCTCAGAGATTTGTGGCAAATTACCTAACCTCATTCATTTTTTATTTCATTTGTGAAATCTCACAGGAATAATATGAAAATAAAATGGCAATATACATGTAAAGTACTTAGCACAGTGCCTGGCACAATATAATAATCAATAAATGGAAGCTTTTATTTCCTACCTCTTAATAACCCCTAAGGGCAGCACTATACTAAAGCGCTATACAATAATACTCAAGAAAACATTAAATGATTTTTCAGGAGGAAACTATTTAGTAAAGTTGAAAAGTATATAATACATTCTTTCAAAGTTTTCCAGTGAGAAACCATGGTGGCATTGCTAAAGGGGTATGCTTCAGTGACCAGGGTATCTCTTCTATACTCAGCAGTGCAGAAACATAGCTCAGTAAAATAGTCCACAAAAATCAGGCCTCAAACCTGAAGTCTCTTACTGAGTTCAACGGCTATGTATCATAACCCATGTGTGACCATTATTTCCTTCATAAAATGATAACACATTGATTTAAGCCCTAGGAATATGTATAAAGACAACTGCAAAAGCACTTCTATAGAGATTGAAATTACAGGGAAAATCTCACAAATCTGTGTCCCATATGTACTCCTTCAATATATTTGATATATAATCTTGGAGCATTTGAGTTAAAAGCTCAAGATAAGTTTCCCCCTGTAGCTTATCATGGTTGTATCCATGGGAAATCCAGCATACAATCAGTACTTTGTCAATGACTCAATAATTTCTTCAACTTTTGGAAACAGCAATTGAAAGAATGCATATTTAAATAGTCAGAATTACACAGTAAATTTTCCACTGACAATCTTCTCTCTCTCTCTCATACATGTGTATTCATACCAATAAACATTTACCAAGTGCCAAGCACTGTGTCAGGGTCTGGGGATAAAAGAGCAAAAGTCAGTCTTTGTCCTCAAGGACCCTACAGTTTATTCAAGCTTAAGATATACCACTGCCGCCTTCTAGTTCAAGAAGGTGAACTGAACACCTATATCTCTTGTACTTTCCAAGAGCCTGAAAAAGTGATGGTAAAATAGTATAGAAGTATAAATCACAAGTCAAAGACAGGAATGGAAAATGGCATAGCAAATACAAGATTTCAACAATTTCTGACAAAGAGCAAACAGGAAAGAACTAGCTGATAACACAAATCAAAGGAATGCTACAACCTGAAATATGTAATAGAAAGGGTTCCAACCCGGGAGGGAGCTGACTCGCAGGACAAAACCCCAGAGGGGTTCCACACTCAAAGAAGACTGATCCTAAAGAGAGCCAGAGTGAGAAAAGGGCTAAAAACAGGGGTTAACTGAACGTCTGAATTATGACACAGCTGATGAACTCTCCCCCCAAAATAAAGAAATTCCTGCAGATAGAATACCAAATTCAACAAACTAGGAAGAATAAGGGCACCCTAGTACAAAGCCCTCTGCACTCTGGCATTTGGGCCCTCCAAGTGTAAAAGCCAGCTGCCCACCCACTCCCCCCAAAACCAGTTGACAACCTGCCTAGGTACAAAGAACTCCCAGTCAGCCCTTCTACTAGGTCATTCTTTAATACGAACAGAATCAGGAGACAGCCATTTTGAAGAAAACGTAACACAGAAAGAACAAGAAAAAAATGTCCTTGGAAGAGCTGAAATAATTCAAGAAACCATTTTTAATTTAATTTTTAAAATATAATCATAAGATTCAAAAATCAAAGAAAGAGGTATATAATGGACAGGTTCACTCCCCAATCTGTTTCCTATCCATTCAGTTCCCCCCCCACTCTCCCACAAGTAACCACTCATTAGATTCTGTGTAGCCCTCCAGAGTTTCTTACAGCAAATAAGCAAATATAAATATATGTCCTTTTTCTACCTCTCTACACGAAAAGTAGCATAGTATATACCAAGCTTTTTTTTATAGTCACAATAATTTAATATACTGTTTTCCCTGTCAGTACATGAGATTCCCTCATTCTTATTTTTAATACCTATATAGTAATAGTATTTGATTATTTGCTTATGACAGATAAAACTGCATATTTCATTTTGCATATATGTATGTCTGTGTGTATATACCTGTATATATATATATATATATATATATATATATATGTAAATTCCCTGAAGTGGGATTGCTGGGTCAAATGAAATTTGCATTTTTAACTTTTAATGAAGTATACTAATATACCCATAAGAGTACACATAATTCATGTGTACCTTTATATAATGCTGCCAAACTGCCTTCCACAGGCATTGTACCAATTTAAACTCCCACCTGCAATGTGCGAGGTGTCTTTTACCCCACAGCCTTGACAACAAAAAAAAAGGTGTTATCAAACATTTTGATTTTTAACACTCTGATAGGTTTAAAAAAAGGAATCACAGTGTGGTTTCAATTAGCAATTATCTCATGAGTGAGATTACGCATCTTTCACATAAACAATAATTAAAGTCAGGAATAAGCCAAGAATTGCTATTATCATTGCTACCACTTACGGAAATAAAATAAGACATACGAATATTGGAAAGTAGGAGACAGAACTCAAAACTTGCAGATTATATGATTACCTGCCTAGAAAATCCAAGCAAATTCAACTAAATAAACTATGATAGGAAGTAACGAGAGCTCAGCAGAAAGGCTAAATGCAATATCAACAAACAAATCAATAGCTTTGCTATACATCAGCAATAATCAATTAGAAAATGTAATTAAAAAAACAACTATCAGGGACTTCCCTGATGGTCCAGTGGGTAAGACTCCGCACTCCCAATGCAGGGGGCCTGGGTTCGATACCTGGTCAGGGAACTAGATCCCGCATGCATGCCACAACTAAGAAGTCCAGATGCTGCAACTAAAAGATCCCACATACAACAATGAAGATCCCATGTGCCACAACTAAGACCCGGCGCAGCCTAAATAAATAAATTAATTAATTTAAAAAAAAAACCTATCCTAAGGTAAGGGTTCCAGGGGCAGGTGGCACCAGGAGGGGGCAGGAAGGGCTGGGTGCTCTGGAAGGAGGGCAGGTCACTGCAATTACTATATAGATATAGATATATAGATATAGATAGTATCCTGCTCATAAGAGCAACAGAGCTACAAATAATCATCTAGGAATAAACTCAAAAAGAATTATGTAGGGCTTCCCTGGTGGCGCAGTGGTTGAGAATCCACCTGCCGATGCAGGGGACATGGGTTCGTGCCCCGGTCTGGGAAGATCCCACATGCCGCGGAGCAGCTGGGCCCGTGAGCCATGGCTGCTGAGCCTGCGCGTCCGGAGCCTGTGGTCCGCAACGGGAGAGGCCACAACAGTGAGAGGCCCGCGTACGGCAAAAAAAAAAAAAAAAACTATGTAACACCTATATAAAGAAGACTAAAATTTTACTGAAGTACATAAAATACACCTTTCTTTGGTAGAAAGACCCAATATTAGGATCTTCACAAACCCCCCTCTGAGATTATTCCAAAGTCAATGCAAGTTCAATAAAAATCCCAAAGAGATGTTTTTGTCCCAAACTGACAAACTGATTTGAAAAGAGTACAAGGAAAGCAAAGAAAATCTTGAAAAAGAACAATGAGAGTTTGCTTTAACAAATATTACTTATAGCTATAGTAAGTTAAACAATGTGGTTTCATCAGAGAAATATACAACTGGATAATGGAGAACAATCAGTAGAGAAAGAGACACATGTATGTATGGCAATGCAGTCCATGGTAAAGATGGCATTTCAAATTTATGAGGAACAGATAGCATAATAAATGGTGTCAGAATAACTGGCTATCCATTTGGGGGGAAAAAAGTTAAAGCCCTACTTAAAATCAGTCACAAAAATAAATTCCAGGTAGATAAAAGGGCTAAACATAAAAAACAAAACTATATAACTATGAAAAGAAAATATGGCAGAATATATTTCTAATCTGAAGAAAGGCTCCCTTAAAAGATAAAATACAAAGACCATTAACAACAACAACAACAAAAATACATTTGACCATGAACAAGGTTAAAAGACAGGCAACAGACTGGGAGCAAACATCTGCAACTTGTATAGCAAAGCATTAATATCCAGAATGTATAAAGAGCTAAAAAAAAATCAGTAAGAAGAAACACAAATGGACAATACATGCATAGTAGGGGGATGGCTCAAACTCCTTAGTAAGCAAGGAGTAAGCAAGGAGTAAGCAAGTAAGCAAGTAAGCAAGAAGATGCAAATTCAAATAATTCAATATCATTTTTTGTCTATCAGATGAGCGAAAATTATATATCTGTTAATATCACATTTTGAGTGTGAGAAATTCAGTACTCCATGCACTGTTGGCAGATAAACTGGAATAGCCTCTTTATATGGCAAATTCCAAATATCTAGTACATACCTGTCATCCAGCAATTCCACTTCTTAGTATCTACCTGAGAAATATTCCTGTATGTGTACAAATACGTATGTACAAGGATTTTTTACTGAAGGATTTTTTATTGTTTGCAACAGCAAAAAAACTGAAAAGAACTTACATATTCATCTATAAGAGAATGGTAAAATAAAAAGTGGTGCATCTGTACTACATAATAATATGCATCTGTTTAAAAACTGAGAGGTGGTTATACACTGATGTATAAAAATCTCCCACACATATATACTATTGAGAAAAGTGAGTTGTAGTACAACACATACATCATACCTATATGTCATTTATATATTAAATATTATATATAAATACATATATAAAAGACAAAACTTTATGTTTCTAAATGTACTCATATATGTGTAAATGCATATAAAAAAGACTGGAAGGATATGCTCTAAACTGATCCTGGTGGTTAAAGAAGCACGTAGTATGAAATACTATGTATCCATTAAAAAGGATAAAGTGAACATATAAAACTGACACTAAAAGAGCCTTAAGGGCTTCCCTGGTGGCACAGTGGTTAAGAATCTGCCTGAATGCAGGGGACACGGGTTTGAGTCCTGGTCCAGGAAGATCCCACATGCCACAGAGCAACTAAGCCTGTGCACCACAACTGAGTCTGCGCTCTAGAGCCTGCAAGCCACAACTACTGAAGCCCATGCGCCTAGAGCCCATGCTCTGCAACAAGTGAAGCCCGCGCACCACAACAAAGAGTAGCCCCCACTCACCACATCTAGAAAGCCCACGTGCAGCAACGAAGACCCAACGCAGCCAAAAATAAATAAATAAAATAAATTAATTAAAAAAATACTTTGAACCAATTTCTTAAAAAAAAGAGAGAGCCTTACAACATATTCTTTAGGAAAAAAAGTAAGTCATAAAATACACATTTTTTATTTGTATATGCACATGCATATGCATGTAAATACAGAGAAAAAGGACTGTACAAGTTCACAGTCAACTCTTAACAATGATTACCCACTGGGAGGGCAGGAAATTGGGTAAAGGGGGACTTGGTTTTAATCTACCTCTATATTATTTTAATTCGTTAAAGAAGAATTGTCCATCAACAACCTGTACCAAGAACCAGTTAAAGATATTATAATTTCTTAAAATAACTGAAGGAAGGATAAAACAAATAAGGTATGTACAACTTATATCCAAATGAATATTATCACTTAACACTTATTGAGTGCTTTGTGCTAAGCACTGTAAGCCCTTCCATGCATTTTCTCATGTAATCATAAGAATCTTGAGGTAAAATTATTCCCATTTTACAAATGAGGAAACTAGGCTCAAAAAATTAAGTTAAACTTCCCTAAGATTACACAGCTAGTAAAAACCAAGGACAAAATTCAACCCAGGCAACTGACTCCCAAGTCCACTCTTAACTACTCATAATACAGGGTCACATATGACTTGGAGCCACATGCACACACTATACACAATCCTGAATTGCATAGCTACATACACTGCACAACCACATCACATTAGAGGTGCCCATTTTATGTGAAAAAATTTCTGGATCATATTAGAAAAAGAATTGAAATCATCTTCATCTTCTTTCATCATCAAAATTAAACAATTTCGGGCTTCTCTGGTGGCGCAGTGGTTGAGAGTCCGCCTGCCGATGCAGGGGACACGGGTTCGTGCCCCGGTCTGGGAAGATCCCACATGCCGCGGAGCGGCTGGGCCTGTGAGCCATGGCCGCTGAGCCTGTGCGTCCAGAGCCTGTGCTCCGCAACAGGAGAGGCCACAGCAGTGAGAGGCCCGCGTACCGCAAAAAAAAAAAAAAAAAAAAAAAATTAAACAATTTCTATCTACCAATCACCTACCCTGGAATCCCTAATTAACACTTTACTCTGCCTAACCCTTTACAACAGTGGTAGCCAAACTACATACAGCCCTCAGGCCAAACCTACCTCACCTCCCAGCCTGTTTTTGTGCAGCAGGTGAATTGAGAAAGATTTTTACATTTTTAAATGGTTGAAAAAAAATCAAAAGAAGAATAGTATTCATGACACATGAAAATTACTCAAAATTCATTATTTCAGTGTTCATAAATAGTGTTATTGGAACACAGCCATGCTCATTCATTTACATATTGCCTATGACTGCTACACAGCAGAGCTGAGTTGTGGCAACAGAGACTCCATGGCCCACAAAACCTAAAGCACTGTATTTACTATCTGGTCCTTTATGGAGAAAGTCTATCAAACCTTTCTTTATAGTTTTCAAAAGAACTTCATCTATTTAACTCAATTACTCCTAACAACAACGCTGAGAGCTACTTGGTATTTGCCTGAAAATTAAGAAGGCTCAGAGAAGTTTAGTGTCTTGCCCATCACAGAGCTAGTAAGTAAAGGGGAGAATTCTGGAAGCCCAGTTTTCCAGCTCCGAATCCAACATACTTTCTACCACACTACCACTTTCTAAGAACCCAACCCCTTCTGACTAACCAATGAGTTTAGACATTTGGTGCTAAAATTTACCACATGGGGAGAGACATAAATGCTTTACATTGGTGGGAAAACATGTCTCAATTGAGAAACGTTGACGCCAAAAATAGATTAATAGGATACACTGCATTTCATATGTAGCTGTATAATTTATAAAGTATATTTTCTCATTTATTAGCAAAGAAACCCTGCTAAATAGGTAGTGCTTTTGTTTTGTTTAGTAACAAATAAGAAAATATATAGACTTGCATAAGATTATACTAAGGCAAGACCAGAACCCAGGCTGACTCCTACTCCAGGGACATTTCCACTTGGGAACACTGTCTCTTCTCATAAGGAATGTACCTGTTGTTGTTTTCCTTAGAAACAAAAAGCAGTAACTCATATTCTAAATAGTAAGAAACTAAAGTGTTATTTTAGACAGGATAAATTAACAATTTAACAAAATAATAACAGAAGGGATACTTTTTTTTTTTTTTCGGTACGCGGTCCTCTCACTGTTATGGCCCCTCCCGCTGCGGAGCACAGGCTCAGGACGCACAGGCTCAGCGGCCATGGCTCACGGGCCCAGCTGCTCCACGGCATGTGGGATCTTCCCGGACCGGGGCACGAACCCGCGTCCCCTGCATCGGCAGGTGGACTCTCAACCACTGTGCCACCAGGGAAGCCCCAGAAGGGATACTCTTAACATCTGGATCTCTGTTCAGTCACCTCCTCAAAGAAGGTTTCCAAACTAACCACATGAGCCAAAGAGGCTCCTCCCTAACATCCCAGCACCCTTTAAAAATTTTTCTTCTTGGGGCTTCCCTGGTGGCGCAGTGGTTGAGAGTCCGCCTGCCGATGCAGGGGACGCGGGTTCATGCCCCGGTCTGGGAAGATCCCACATGCCGCGGAGCGGCTGGGCCCGTGCGCCATGGCCGCTGAGCCTGCGCATCTGGAGCCTGTGGTCCGCAACGGGAGAGGCCACAACAGTGAGAGGCCCGCATACCGCAAAAAAGAAAAAAAAAATTTTTCTTCTTAGCATTTATTTTCTGAAATATTTGTTGACTGTCTGTCGTCCTCCACTGTAATGTAAGCTCAAAGATGGCAGGGTCATTGTCGGCTTTGCTTCCTTTTCATCTATTCCCAATACATCAACCCTGGCAAACTGGAAGAACACAATATTTGTTGAATGAACAGTAGAACCTACATATACACTGGATAAGTTATACTTATAATTCACAGATTCAGAGTAAGTTATCAGTGTATTTGAAAGGTTCCTTCGGAAATAAACCACGGATCTTCAACAAGAGTTTTTTCCCTTGCCATAAAGACACCTTCAAAGGCAAATTCAATGGAAATACCACAGTAGCCCAGCAGGACAAAACTTATTCTCTGGGCAGCAGTGGATATAATCAGAGATGAACTAGCACCTTATAGGTCTTAAGGCTGATCAAGCAGATTTTCCATTCTTGTATTAAAACACATCCCCTAATTTTTTTTAATTTCAAATAATTGTCCCTATTTTAATTATGTTTAACTAGAGGCTGAGATTTAACAACCAATTGTGCTGTGCTAAATTTTAATTCTCATTTCTACAAGAAAACAAACTGAAATAATCTTACATTATCCCTAAATAAACAGAATAATATATGGTGATTATAGCCCAAGTTACAAGTAAAAAGTCTCCACAAAGTACTGACTGTTACATGTTTTCGTCAAGAAGTTGGCTCACAATAATAAATTATATAACACATACATATGAATTACTTTTAGCATAAATCTAATATAAATTTATGGTAATTATAGGCTAAATCTGCCTTTTTCCCTAGGTTTAAGCAAAGATTTCACCCTACACAAACAATATTCTTTACAAAAAAAATCACTTTACAAAAAAGTAAAGATCACTTTACAAAAAAAATCACTTATGGGGCAGTCCAGTGGTTAGGACTCTGTGCTTTCACTGGCGAGTGCACAGGTTCAATCCCTGGTCAGGGAACTAAGATCCCACAAGCCGTGAGGCACGGCCAAAAAAAAAAAAAAAAATCACTTATGTAACTTTAGCATAAGGATTATCTAGCTTGCCATATTGAAGTTTCCTGATCATAAAAGTCTCATTGACTCATAAAGAGTTTTAGAATCACCACACTTCAAATATAAGGCCTTCAAAAATGCATTTAGAAACATTTCTTCCCCACAACTACCCGAAGAGTGATTAGATATCGCCACAAATAGCTTTACTTAACTAACATACATGTATAGTATTATTTATTATCTATTTTATAGTTTAAAAATCTTCAAGTTAAACTACATGCAAAAGAATGAAGCTGCACCCTTACCTTGTACCAGATACAAAAATTAACTCAAAATGGATCAAAGACTTAAATACTAAAGCCAAAACTATAAAATTCTTCAAAGAAAATATAAATCTTCATGATCTTGGATTTGGCAGTGGTTTCTTAAATATAATACCAAAAACACAAGCAACAAAAGAAAAAGATAAATTGGAGTTCATCAAATTTTAAAACTTTTGTGCACCAAAAAACACTATCAAGAAACTAAAACGAGGGCTTCCCTGGTGGCACAGTGGTTGAGAATCTGCCTGCCAATGCAGGGGACACGGGTTCGAGCCCTGGTCTGGGAAGATCCCACATGCCATGGAGCAACTAGGCCCATGAGCCACAACTACTGAGCCTGTGCATCTGGAGCTTGTGCTCCGCAACAAGAGAGGCCGCGACAGTAAGAGGCCCGCGCACCGCGATGAAGAGTGGCCCCCACTCGCCACAACTAGAGAAAGCCCACGCACAGAAACGAAGACCCAACACAGCCATAAATAAATAAATAAATAAATATTATTTTAAAAAAAGAAAGTAAAAAGAGACATACAGATGGCCAACTGGAACACGAAAAGATGCTCAACATCACTAATCATCAGGGAAATACAAATCAAAACCATAATGAGATATCACCTCACACCTGTCAGAATGGCTATTATCAAAAATATAACAAGTGTTGGTGAGGATGTGGAGAAAAGGGAACCCTCATGCACTGTTGGTAGAAATGTAAACTGGTATAGCCTCTATGGAAAACAGTATGGAGATTCCTCATAAAATTAAAAATAGAACTACCATACGATCCAGCAATTCCACTTCCGGGTATTTATCTGAAAAAAACCAAAACACTAATTCTCAAAGTTATGTGCATGACTATATTCATGGCAGCATTATATACAATAGCCAAGATATGGAAGCAACCTAACTGCCCATCAACAGATGAATGGGTAAAGAAGATGTGGTATATATATACACAACAGAATATTACTCAGCCATAAAAATACTGAAATCTTGCCATTTCAACAACATGGATGGACCCAGAGGGTATTATAATAAGTGAAATAAGTCAGACAGAAAAGGACAAATACTGTGTGATTTCACTTATATTTGGAATCTAAAAAGCAAAACAAATGAACAAACACAACTAAACAGAAACAGAGTCACGAATACACAAAACAACGAGGTGGTTGCCAGAGGGGAGGAGGTTGTGGGGAGGAGAGAAATAAGTGAGAAAGATTAAGAGGTATAAACTCCCAGTTACAAAGTAAATGAGTCACAGGTATGAAATATACAGTGTGGGGAATACAGTCAATAATTATGTAATATCTTTGCATAGTGACAGATGATAACTAGACTTACCATGGTGATCACTTTGAAATGTACAGAAATATTGAATCACTATGTTATGAACCAGGAATTAACATAGTGCCATAGGCCAATAATACTTCAAAAACAAACAAACAAACATAGAAAAAGAGATCCGATTTGTGGCTACCAGAGGTGGGGGTAGGGGGATGGGGAATTAGATGAAGGTAGTCAAAAGGTACAAATTTCCAGTTATAAGACAAATAAGTACTAGGGATATAATGTATAACATGACAAAATAATTAATACTTACATAACTGTATGTTATACATGAAATTTTTTGTTTTGTTTTGTTTTTTGGCCGCATTGTGTGGCATGCAGGATCTTAGTTCCCCGAACAGGGATCAAACTCGTGCCTCCTGCATTGAGAGCACAGAGTCTTAACCACTGGACTGAGCCTGCACTCTAGAGCCCGCGAGCCACAACTACTGAAGCCTGGGCACCTAGAGCCCATGCTCCGCAACAAGAGAAGCCACGACAATGAGAAGCCCACGCACCACAAGGAAGAGTAGCCCCCGCTCGCTGCAAATAGAGAAAGCCTGAGCGCAGCAAAGAAGACACAACACGGCCAAAAATAAATAATTAATTTTTTAAAACTCCTACAACTCAACAATAAAAAGATAGACAACCGAATTTAAAAATGGGCAAAGGACTTACATAGATATTTCTCCAAAGAAGAAATTCAAATAGCCAAGAGCACAAGAAAAGATGTGAAACGGGGGCTTCCCTGGTGGCACAGTGGTTGAGAGTCCGCCTGCCGATGCAGGGGACACGGGTTCGTGCCCCAGTCCGGGAAGATCCCACATGCCACGGAGCGGCTAGGCCCGTGAGCCATGGCTGCTGAGCCTGCGCATCCGGAGCCTGTGCTCCACAACGGGAGAGGCCACAACAGTGAGAGGCCCGCGTACCGCAAAAAAAAGATGTGAAATGGGAATCAAAACCACAATGAGATATCACTTCACACTACTAGATGGCCATAAAACACACACAAAAAAACAAAAACCCCCAAAGTAACAAACGTTGGGAAAGATGTGAAAAAATTGGAACCCTTATACACTGGGGATGTAAAATGGTGCAGCCACTGTGGAAAACAATTTGGTGGTTGGTTCCTCAACAAGTTAAACACAGAATTACCATATAACCCAGTACATACCCAAAAGAATTGAAAACAGGTGTTCAAACAAAAACTTGTACACAAATATTCATACCATCATTGTTCACAAAAGCCAAAAGGTGGAAAGATCCCAAATGTCCATTTTGAATAGATAAACAAAATGCAGTATATCCGTACAATGGAATATTATTCAACCATAAAAAGGAATGACATACTGATACATGCCACAGTGGGAATGAACCTCAAAAACATGTAAAGTAAAAGAAGCCAGACACAAAAGACCATGTACTATATGATTCCTTTTATATGAAATATCCAGAATAGACAAATCAATAGAGACAGGAGATCAGTGGTTGCCAGGAGCTGAGGGAAAAGAAGAATGGGGAGTGACTGCTTAATGGGTACAGGGTTTCCTTTTGGGGTGATGAAAATGTTTTGGAACTAGATGTGCAACATCATGAAGGTACTTAATGCTACTGAATTATACACTCTAAAATGGTAAATTTTATGTTATGTGAATTTTATCACAATAAAAAGTTACAAGGTTAAAACACAGAAAACAATTTCTTCATTTCTAATTTTTAAAAAGTTCATGAAAAAAATAATATATTCCTTGAAGAAAGGGGCATTAAAGGCTCACTTTTGCAGTAAGTTAATCTCAACATTTTCCAAACCAGGTATCTCATGACAAGTTCTACCAAAACAATTAAAACTGGCATCAAATTCTACTTTTGAAGCTTTGGGAATTTCTGTATGAATGCCTTTATAATAGATGTCTTTTACAGCTATCAAATATGTCCTAACAGTGCCATAAATTTTATGATCTCAAACAAAAATGGAAAAGACCCACCCCTCTGAAAGTATTCTGGCTTTTAGCCAAGAGACATAATCAGGTATACCTGCAAATAGAGCTGGTCTACTTATACTTAGATGGGAGACAGAGAAAGGAAGAGTTTTTTCTTGCACACAACCCCCCCCACACACACAAACATATACACAAAAATGTAGGCCCTCCGTTAATTATTTTTAAGTTATTTATCTGACTAGAAATGTGATAGCAATAAAACAGTTCTCATCTTTACTTCTGACTACTCTGGTTCTGTGCAACCATTGGCTTTATCATTTCCTGGCTAAGTGATGGACAGGTTAATGAAAAGAAATTCCCCTAGGGAAGAAAGTTAAAGTCCACATTACAGAAATTTAACTCCTAAAACACTACAGAATAATTACATCAACAAATGTAGACTTGTGATATGGGTGGGGATCAACATTGGTCTAGAAGTCAGAACTCCAGGGTCGACCACTTACTTACTAGGGCAAGTCTTATTTTTCTGAGCTTTATTTTCTCTCTCAGGTATAAAAAAGGAAAATAACTTTCCTGCCTGCTTCCCAAAAGAAGTACAGTAATAAAAATATGTACAAGGTGTGATAGGACCACTAAAGAGGGGCACCTAACCTAGCCTGGTGGAGGATGCTGGGAAAAGGAAAAACGGGGGAGCAGGAAAGGCTTTCAGGAATAGCTAATGACAGAGGTTAGTATAAAAAGAATGAATTCAAATTCAAAGGGAGGGGGAGAGATCAGAAGCAAGAGAGACGAACACCACAAATCTGCTTATGCTATTCCCTCCTTGGTAAATAGTCAAGGGCTCCTAACTCTGCAGGGTAGTCCTTCATCCCAGCCTCAATCTAAGATTCCAGACTTATCTCATTCCACTCCCCAAATATACCATGCCTACACTTTCTTGCCTCAATACTTGAATGTTCTTCCACTCCAGGAACATCTAGTTAGAAACTGGGAGACGAGTTTGCCTGCCAGAGTTGATGCAACATTTCCAGGGTTTCATGGTGCTTTTATACTTCTACTCTACTGCTTAATACACTAAGTATTCATTTAATCTAAGAGAATATGAACATTGTATTAACTTTTATATTTAAACTCTGGGTAGCCAAAACAAGGATTACACTCTTTCCAACATCAAAGCAGAATAAAAGAAAAAGGGCATGGGAATGTTCTCAAATTTGCAACATTTCCAAGATCAATGAATATATGTCAGTAAAGTTTGTAAAAAGTAACCATGAAAAGTTAAAAATCCATAAACTATTACTCTTGACCCAGAAAAGAATGAGACCATCACAAGGCATCCTTAACAGAAGATATGAATTTAGAGAACAGCGCGTCCAAGTAATCTGCTGTAATTTAAACTCACACCAAAAAGCAAGTGTCAATTTTCAAACAAGATAAATTCAGATTAACGAAAAAAATCATGTAGAATTATTTTAGCATTCAAAATCAGCATTTTAGTTATCCTTTAATGCAAGGTATCTTTCCTTTGGACTGTTGACAATTTTTAAATTCATCAATTCAAAGGATAGAGACTGTCTAGAAAACACCTGCTGCTCTGTGTCATATACAGAGACCACTTTAAAAGTTCTCTTGGTATTACAACTTACTATAGATGAAAAACAGGTAACAATGCCTCTCAAAATTGAATGCAATCACCACCACACAGAAGATTTTCACAACTTAAACGCTATTATCATACAGTTGCTTCAGTCCACAGTAACTCTTAAGAAGGAATAGCCATACCACTTGCATCTGTTTTGAGGGTTCAATTTCATTTTAACAAGATCTACCAACTCGCAAGATAGGGAGATACACACGTGCAGGATTTCCACCTACACCCCACTACATAAATGTTTCACCATTCTTAACTAGTCAAACAAAACCTCTTTCAGTACAGTGAAGCCACCTCACCACTTTTATCCTAACCCCATCATACCATCTCCTCCCCATCCCCAACCTGTCAGTCACAAAACACACCGTTCCCAGATAATACCTCTCAATCTCCTTGAACCTAACCCATTTACACAACCAGGCAGCAGTATCCCTCACAAGATACAGTCCTATCGACCTTCACACATCAACTGAATCTCTAAATTAAATCCACTTTCCCTCACCCCATTATATACTGAAACTCAACTTCGAAAACCCGAAGCGATCTTCCCTTTCAGTAGCCTCAACCTCACTTAAATGACCACTCAGTCCTTTGTCAAACGTCACCCGGCCCCCTCATGTAACCGCCTCACCTTCTCTGTCCCCTAGTCTCCCATGAACTCCCAAAGTTGCCACCCCCCCCCCAACGAAAAAGACAAAAAACGTACCTCAACCTTAAACCTGCCCTTCCCCACTTTCCCCCTCTGATTTTCCTCTCTGCCTGTTGGCTCACACCGAAAGCAGCTCCGACAACCCTGAAGACCCGAGCCCGGCCTCGTCCCACACGTCTTGGTGACGGCAATCACCCTGCCTCGGTCAAGCCGCCCCCCACTAGGGCGCTTACTCTGAACAGACTCTTGGCCGCCGCTGCCTCCCTCCATTCATCCCCGGCCCATTCATCTCTCAACCCAATCCCAGACACGCCCCCCGGCCTCCTCCCTCACTCCCAGCTTCCCGGCCGGCCCGGGACCCTCACCAGATTAGAGGCTCTCGCGGAGGGTGACTCTCTTTTCGGTTCTCCCTCGCCCTTCTTCAAGCCTCCGCTCGCCCCTCGGCTAGCTACACCGTAGAACACACAGATACACAAACCGCCTCCTCTGATGCCGCTTACTCCCCTCCTCGATGTCTCGCGCTCCGCTCCGCGTCGTGTGCGCGTGCGCGCGCGAGCGTCTCCGCGCGAGCCCACCCGGCCAGCTACGGCCGGTAGGTAAAGAGCGGGCGGGGTTAGGGGAGTGGGGTACGATCGCAAGCTCGCGCTTGCCCGAGAGCTGGGCAGGCGCACGCGTACACCAGTCAGGGAATTCAGATGGAGAGGAGAGGGGGACGGAGCGGGGCGGGGAAGGGAGGGGAGGAAAGGAGGGGGGAGGGGCGGGGAAAGCCGACTGAGCAGCCCCAACTCCGAACAGCCCCTATCGCTGCGAGGTGCCGAGTGGCTAGCCAACTAGAGCGTGCGCACTCTTCCCCCGCCCTCAGCGCAGCGGGAGAGAGGGATGCGCGTCGAGAGAAAGGATTCTCTCCCTTCCGAAAAGAAAATCTGTAAGGAGCCACGCGTGACACCTCCTGTGTGTTCAAAAGCTCTCTCTCCACGGCTGCGTTACCCTCTTCCCCTCCAAAAAAAGAGTCCAAGCACACACTTGTTCTTAGCTACCCACCGCCCACTCAGTTCTCCACAAGATGCTAAATGCGGTCGCTCTACCGTGATGTGGTACCCCCAGCACCTTTTCAACCACCACCCCTAACTCCATTTTTCCAACTCTCGGCTTCTCTCGCGAGACCCATACCTGCCGGCTTCGGGATTAGAAGTCGAAGCACAGATTTACAAATACCTGTCTCCCGATTACGTTGCGAGGGCAACGGCCATGGCATGTCCCCCCTACCCCCCCAGGACCGCAGTGCGCGCGCGCGGGGGCTGGGCAACGACGAAAGCGGGGATGGGAAAGGAAAGCTATGAAACGGATTTTTGACGGCATGTAACCGCTAGGCCTGGGCACGTGCCCTGCGCCTCGCGGGCGGGTGCGGTGTACCCTGGGAATTGTAGTTTTTGTTCCCACCTCCAGACCCACTCCCACCTCAACCTTACTTAGGCCTCCGTCCGAGAGGGGGATTACTGACGCCATTTTGCCAGGAACAATGGCCCTCGGCCCAGGCGGTGGCGGGTGGGGGAGGGAATAATGTTTTAAGGGTTATGTTAACCTCCCCTGGCCCCTCGATACCATAGCAACCCCTCAAAAACCTGGCCACGCCCCCTCGCAGCTCCGCCGGGCTCCAAGACTTCGCGCATGCGGAAAGGCCACCTCCCCCTGAAGCTACCTTTAACCGTCACCTAAAGTCCACCTCCCAGATTCTCTAGTTGGTAGTGACTGCTAACTTCTTCGAGCTTTCACTACATGTTAACCTCTGCCCAGTGGCTTTATTTAAGAACTGCTTCCTGCACTGTCAGGTGCAGTACAGAGTCCTTTCTGTCATTCTCCCAAGAGAGATCCTGGCTCCACAGAGGAGGAAACTGAGGCTCAGGAGGGGAAAATGGACAAGTTCACACAACTATGTTTGGAGGAGTCAGAACTTGAACCCAGGTGTGTTCACTCCAGAGCCCATGAACTTTTAAATCCCTCAGGTTGCATCTGGTGTCAGAGACCCTGAACAAAAGCTCCTAAAGGGCGGGATTGCCCCTCAAGCCTCAGCAGGATGCCTTGAGGGTAGGAGGCTAAATGGAAAATGCCGGGCTAATATTTTCAAATGCCCAGCCTCAGGGCCCTATCACTGAGCTATACTAATCTCTCCTCTCTCCACCATTTTCTTTTTTTTTAAACATCTTTATGGGAGTATAATTGCTTTACAATGGTGTGTTAGTTTCTCCTTTATAACAAACTGAGTCAACTATACATATACATATATCCCCATATCTCCTCCCTCTTGCGTCTCCCTCCTACCCACCCTATCCCACCCATCTAGGTGGTCACAAAGCACTGAGCTGATCTTGTGCTATGCAGCTGCTTCCCACTAGCAAGCTATTTTACGTTTGGTAGTGTATATAAGTCCATGCGAGTATCTCACTTCGTCCCAGCTTACGCTTCCCCCTCCCCATGTCTTCAAGTCCATTCTCTACATCTGCGTCTTTATTCCTGTCCTGCCCCTAGGTTCTTCAGAACCATTTTTTTCTTTTTAGATTCCATATATATGTGTTAGCATACGGTATTTCTTTTTCTCTTTCTGACTTAACTTCACTCTGTATGACAGACTCTAGGTCCATCCACCTCACTACAAATAACTCAATTTCGTTTCTTTTCATGGCTCAGTAATATTCCATTGTATATATGTGCCACATCTTCTCTATCCATTCATCTGTCGATGGACACTTAGGTTGCTTCCATGTCCTGGCTGTTGTAAATAGAGCTGCAATGAACATTGTGGTATATGACTCTTGTTGAATTACGGTTTTCTCAGGGTATATGCCCGGTAGTGGGATTGCTGGGTCGTCTGGTAGTTCTATTTTTAGTTTTTTAAGGAACCTCCATAGTGTTCTCCATAGTGGCTGTATCAATTTACATTCCCACCAGCAGTGCAAAAGGGTTACCTTTTCTCCACACCCTCTCCAGCATTTATTGTTTGTAGATTTTTTGATGATGGCCATTCTGACTGGTGTGAGATGATATCTCATTGTAGTTTTGATTTGCATTTCTCTAATGGTTAGTTATGTTGAGCATTCTTTCATGTGTTTGTTGGCAATCTGTATATCTTCTTTGGAGAAATCTCTATTTAGGTCTTCTGCCCATTTTTGGATTGGGTTCTTTCTTTTTTGGATATTGAGCTGCATGAGCTGCTTGTAAATTTTGGAGATTAATTCTTTGTCAGTTGCTTCATTTGCAAATATTTTCTCCCATTCTGAGGGTTGTCTTTTCGTCTTGTTTATGTTTTCCTTTGCTGTGCAAAAGCTTTTAAGTTTCATTAGGTCCCATTTGTTTATATTTGTTTTTATTTCCATTTCTCTAGGAGGTGGGTCAGAAGGATCTTGCTGTGATTTATGTCATAGAGTGTTCTGCCTATGTTTTCCTCTAAGAGTTTTATAGTGTCTGGCCTTACATTTAGGTCTTTAATCCATTTTGAGTTTTTTTGTGTATGGTGTTAGGGAGTGTTCTAATTTCATTCTTTTACATATAGCTGTCCATTCTTTTACATGTAGCTGTCCAGTTGTCCCAGCACCAATTATTGAAGAGGCTGTCTTTTCTCCATTGTATATTCTTGCCTCCTTTATCAAAAAATAAGGTGACCATATGTGTGTGGGTTTATCTCTGGGCTTTCTATCCTGTTCCATTGACCTATATTTCTGTTTTTGTGCCAGTACCGTACTGTCTTGATTACTGTAGCTTTGTAGTACAGTCTGAAGTCTGGGAGCCTGATTGCTCCAGCTCCGTTTTTCTTTCTCAAGATTGCTTTGGCTATTTGGGATCTTCTGTGTTTCCATCCAAATTGTGAAATTTTTTGTTCTGCTTCTGTAAAAATGCCATTGGTAGTTTGATAGGAATTGCAATGAATCTGTAGATTGCTTTGGGTAGTATAGACATTTACACAATGTTGATTCTTCCAATCCAAGAACATGGTATATCTCACCATCTGTTTGTATCATCTTTAATTTCTTTCATCAGTGTCTTATAGTTTTCTGCATACAGGTCTTTTTTCTCCTTAGGTAGGTTTATTCCTAGGTATTTTATTCTTTTTGTTGCAATGGTAAATGGGAGTGTTTTCTTAATTTCCCTTTGATATTTTTCAATTTTAGTGTATAGTAATGCAAGAGATTTCTGTGCATTCATTTTGTATCCTACAACTTTACCAAATTCATTGATTAGCTCTAGTAGTTTTCTGGTAGCATCTTTAGGATTCTCTATGTATATTATCACATCGTCTGCAAACAGTAACAGCTTTACTTCTTCTTTTCCAATTTGAATTCCTTTTATTTCTTTTTCTTCTCTGATTTCTGTGGCTAAAACTTCAAATCTATGTTGAATAATAGTGGTGAGAGTGGACAACCTTGTTTTGCTCCTAATCTTAGAGGAAATGGTTTCAGTTTTTCACCATTAAGACCAATGTTGACTGTGGGTTTGTCATTCATGGCCTTATTTTGTTGAGGTAAGTTCCTGCTATGCCTGCTTTCTGGAGGGTTTTTGTCATAAATGGGTGTTACGTTTTGTCAAAAGCTTTTCCTGCATCTACTGAGATGATCATATAGTTTTTCTCCTCCAGTTTGTTAGTATGGTGTATCACATTGATTGATTTGTGTATATTCAAGAATCCTTGCATTCCTGTGATAAATCCCACTTGATCATGGTGTATGATCCTTTTAATGTGCTGATGGATTCTGTTTGCTAGTATTTTCTTCAGAATTTTTGCATCTATGTTCATCAGTGATATTGGCCTGTAGTTTTCTTTCTTTGTGACATCTTTGTTTGGTTTTGGTATCAGGGTGATGGTGGTCTCGTAGAATGAGTTTGGGAGTGTTCCACCCTCTGCTATATTTTCGAAGAGTTTGAGAAGGGTAAGTGTTAGCTCTTCTCTAAATTTTTGATAGAATTTGCCTGTGAAGCCATCTGATCCTGGGCTTTCGTTTGTTGGAAGATTTTTAATCACAGTCTCAATTTCAGTGCTTGTGATCAGTCTGTTTATATTTTCTATTTCTTCCTGGTTCAGTCTCAGAAGGTTGTGCTTTTCTAAGAATTTGTCCATTTCTTCTGGGTTATCCATTTTATCAGCATATAGTTGCTTGTAGTAATGTCTAATGATCCTTTGTATTTCTGAAATGTCAGTTGTTACTTCTCCTTTTTCATTTCTAATTGTATTGATTTCAGTCTTCTCCCTTTTTTTCTTGATGCGTCTGGCTAATGGTTTATCAATTTTCTTTATCTTCTCAAAGAACCAGCTTTTAGTTTTATTGATCTCTGCTATTGTTTCCTTCATTTCTTTTCATTTATTTCTGATCTGATCTTTATGATTTCTTTCCTTCTGCTAACTTTTGGGTTTTTTTGTTGTTCTTCTTCTTCTTTCTCTACTTGCTTTAGGTGTAAGGTTAGGTTGTTTATTTGAGATGTTTCTTGAGGTATGATTGTATTGCTATAAACTTCCGTCATAGAACTCCTTGTGCTGCATCCCATAGGTTTTGGATCATCGTGTTTTCATTGTCATTTGTTTCTAGGTATTTTTTTATTTCCTCTTTGATTTCTTCAGTGATCTCTTGGTTGTTCAATAGTGCATTGTTCAGGCTCCATGTGTCTGTATTTTTTACAGATTTTTTCCTGTAATTGATATCTAGTCTCATAGCATTGTGGTTGGAAAAGATACGTGATACAATTTCAATTTTCTTAAATTTACCAAAGGTTGATTTGTGACCCAAGATATGATCTGTCCTGGAGAATGTTCCATGAGCACTTGAGAAGAAAGTGTATTCTGTTGTTTTTGGATGGAATCTCCTGTAAATATCAATTAAGTCCATCTCGTTTAATGTATCAGTTAAAGCTTGTGTTTCCTTATTGATTTTCATTTTGGATGATCTGTCCATGGGTGAAAGTGGGGTGTTGAAGTCCCCTACTATGATTGTGTTCCTGTCGATTTCCTCTTTTATAGCTTTTAGCATTTGCCTTATGTATTGAGGTGCTCCTATGTTGGGTGCATAAATATTTACAATGATTATATCTTCTTCTTGGATAGATCCCTTGATCATTATGTAGTATCCTTCTTTGTCTCTTGTAATAGTCTTTATTTTAAAGTCAAGTTTGTCTGACATGAGAATTGCTTCTCCAGCTTTCTTTTGATTTCCATTTGCATGGAATATCTTTTTCCATCCCGTCACTTTCAGTCTGTATGTGCCCCTAGGTCTGAAGTGGGTCTCTTGTAGGCAGCATATATAGGGGTCTTGTTTTTGTATCCATTCAGCCTCAGCCAGTCTATGTGTTTTGGTTGGAGCATTTAATCCATTTACATTTAAGGTAATTATGGATATGTATGTTCCTCTTACTATTTACTAAATTGTTTTGCGTTTCTTATTGTAGGTCTCCTTCTTTTGTGTTTCTTGCCTAGAGAAGTTCCTTTAGCATTTGTTGTAAAGCTGGTTTGGTGGTGCTGAATTTTCTTAGCTTTTGCATGTCTGTAAAAGGTTTGATTTCTCCATCAAATCTGAATGAGATCCTAGCTGGGTAGAGTAATCTTGGTTGTAGGTTTTTCCCTGTCATCACTTTAAATATGTCCTGCCACTCCCTCTGGCTTGCAGAGTTTCTGCTGAGAGATCAGCTGTTAACCTTATGGGGATTCCCTTGTATGTTATTTGCTGTTTTTCCCTTGCTGCTTTTAATATTTTTTCTTTGTATTTAATTTTTGATAGTTTGATTAATATGTGTCTTGGCATGTTTCTCTTTGGATTTATCCTGTATGGTTTTCTCTGTGCTTCCTGGACTTGATTGACTATTTCCTTTCCCATATTAGGGAAGTTTTCAACTATAATCTCTTCAAATATTTTCTCAGTCCCTTTCTTTTTCTCTTCTTCTTCTGGGACCCCTATAATTCGAATGTTGTTGCATTTAATGTTGTCCCAAAGGTCTCTGAGACTGTCCTCAATTCTTTTCATTCTTTTTTCTTTATTCTGCTCTGTGGTAGTTTTTTCCACTATTTTATCTTCCAGGTCACTTATCCATTCATCTGCCTCAGTTATTCTGCTATTGATTCCTTCTAGAGAATTTTAAATTTCATTTATTGTGTTGTTCATCATTGTTTGTTTGCTCTTTAGTTCTTCTAGGCCCTTGTTAAACGTTTCTTGTATTTTCTGCATTCCATTTCCAAGATTTTGGATCATCTTTACTATCATTACTCTGAATTCTTTTTCAAGTAGACTGCCTGTTTCCTCTTCATTTGTTTGGTCTGGTGGGTTTTTACCTTGCTGCTCCATCTGCTGTGTGTTTCTGTGTCTTCTCATTTTGGTTAACTTACTGTGTTTGGGGTCTCCTTTTTGCAGTCTGCATGTTCGTAATTCCCGTTGTTTTTTGTGTCTGCCCCCAGTGGCTAAGGTTGTTTCAGGGGGTTGTGGAGGCTTCCTGTTGGAGGGGACTGGTTACTGTGTTCTGTTGAATGAGGCTGGATCTTTTCTTTCTGGTGGGCAGGACCGCATCCAGTGTTTTGGGGTGTGTGTGACCTTATTATGATTTTAAGCAGCCTCTCTGCTAATGGGTGGGGTTGTGTTCCTGTCTTGCTAGTTGTTTGGCATAGGGTGTCCAGCACTGTAGCTTGCTGGTCGTTGAGTGGAGCTGGGTCTTAGCATTGAGATGGAGATCTCTGAGAGAGCTTTCACTGTTTGATATTATGTGGAGCCAGGAGGTCTCTGGTGGAGCAATGTCCTGAACTCGGCTCTCCCACCTCAGAGTCACAGGCCTGATGCTCGGCCGGAGCACCAAGACCCTGTCAGCCACACGTCTGCCAGTGTTGGAGGGTCTCCTGAGGAGGCGGGGAGTGGCTGTGGCTTACCAAGGGGACAAAGACACTGGCAGCAGAATTTCTGGGAAGTACTCCTTGGCGTAAGCCCTCCCAGCATCCACCATTAGCTCCCTGAGACCTAGGTGTTTGTTTTATGGGATAAAATTTTCAACATGTAGTTAAAGCTGGTCTTCCTAAAGCCGGGCCGCCTGCAGCAGCAACTTCTTCCAGCCCCTCTTCCATCTCCCCATTTTCTTTTTCCTACTGTACACCTCAGAACCTCAGCCCTTTTCAGCTTTAAAAAAAGACAGTAAATTTAACTGTGGAGTTTCTTAAGTCCAAATGGAGTGGAATGGTCGGAGACCTTGTAGCCCTGTTTCTTGTCTCTGCATGTTTCATCTTGAAGGTCACTTATTAATCCCAGTATTGCCAGAACATATAAGGAAACCAGACCATGCGTGCTGTTAATAAATCCAACCCCCCCTTCCATTTTTGACAATGGAGGGAGACTTACGGAACGAAATTCAGGACTATGAGGTCCAGCTATTCCACCTGTGGAGATCTTCCTTCCTGGCTAAATTTGTAAGAGCAAGGTGTGATTTCTCCAAAGAGTGCAACCACCTTACCTGAAAGGTCTCTGCATTCCAAATTAGCTGTAGAACGGATGGGGTCTCCCAAACTCCTTCTTTCCTCACTGTCCCTGAAGATAGTCCCTTTTCCCTGCTGAATTGTTTACTACTATGGGGAAAACAGGAAGCATAGCCAAATAACCACCAAAGTGCAGTGCAAAGGTTACAAAGTTACTCCAAGCTTTAGTAGGTCCTAACTCCCACTGAGATGGTAACTAGAAACTTTTGCCCAACCATTTTTTATTTCTCAATGTCACCCTACTCCCACCACCACCACACACATCTATCCACCTTTAGGAGAATCAACAGGTACTTCCCTCAGTTGTGTCCTGCTCTTCTTCATTTGTTTCTGAGCCTTGTGATGTTAGCCCTTCAACCTGCTCACATGTGAACCCTTCTGAGAAGGTCCTCTTCAACAGTCAAACATTTGCTAAATAACTACGAAGTAGTATGACTTTTACAAACCTCAGAAGTTAGAAAATCAAGTAAGTCTTCTCCCCATCCAAATACAGACCCTTCTCAATTTAGATCTTTTATTGACAGATGTGCTCTTCTATTTGAAAAAAACCTGTCCACAACTCAGCACAAATGCCATTGTAGGCAGAAAGGGAAATGGGCAATTATAGCTAGTCAACAATGTACGGCAGGGTACACTCCCTTCTGACCTGCTGGTTTCCACTGACTCTCAAATGTCATTTGTGATATTTCTATTCACCAGATAGAAACTTTGATTCATATTAACCATTTGTAATTTGGCTTTACATTATTCTGGGAAAACATCCTTCCAATAATCTAGTTAATCTTATCTGAGGGCTCTGGTGCCAAGAAATTAGCAAAGGCTTCACTGGACCTGTTTTTCGACACCAGCATCCCACAGGGGTAGGAATGGGGTTAGTTTCATGGCCCTACTAGCTTTTGATCTCCTCCTTACCACACAGATGGTAACTCCTTCAATGAACAAGATGGAACTGAGATGAGCATCAAAGTTTACAGTTAGCTGACTACTACAGCCATGGGTAGAGTAGTGACTGTTTCTGGAACTCAGTTTCTGACCATGAGCCCTCCTTTGACCAGGTTTTTGGAAAACAATATGTCATTCTTGTTCTTTTCCCTTATCCCAGGTGACACCACAGTTTGGGGGTCTTACATAGTACCCAGGCATGGAGGTAGATAAAAGTGTCTGCTTCCAAGTCCTTAGATCCCGTCAGTTACTGTTAAGCCCTCTGCCCACATGGGCTTTTCAGGTGCTGTGTCATCTCCAACACCTCTGCCAGTCTTGGGGCACATAAATCATTGCCAAGGTTACTTGTTGGTCCATCTATCTAGACATTCCACACAGCCCTTCCTCTTTTGAGTCTTCATGCCAACCAAGTGTTGCTTCTGGAAGTATATTCTGCTTGAGCTACCACAGAGCTCTCTCTCTGCATCTCCCCCCCCACACACAAGAAGAGGGGAGTAAGGAAAAGAAGAATCTTTTTTTAGGCTTACTCAAATCTTTCTTCCTTCTAGTTTCCTGGCCTAGATACTTCATCACTGTGCCTACACCCAATTCCCCTTCCCTAGGGCTTACACTTTTGGAACATGAAAGTCATAGAGACTGGCAGAATATTTGTTTCCCTGCCTTGCCATCTCCCTCCCCTGAGACACACCACAAAGATGACTACTTTGGGGGAGGGGGGAGAAAAGAGAAAGGGGGGAAAATACAGGAAAGAAAAAAATCCATTTATATCTCAAAATAATATTGCAGCCACATTCTCCCTCTATTAAATCTTAGCATCTCAGCAAAGAAAATTTACTTGTCATCCAGATGCCCCCTCCTTAAGATAGTAACTCCCAGGGCTTGGATACCTGGGTGATCTTTTCTCCAGGCAAACCTTGGCACTGGGAGAATTTCTCACCTGGATCATCTAGGGGATGTTAATGTCCTCCCAGGAGGTTCTTCTTACTCCCAGCACGAGTTGAGTGTCCCCTGAGTAAGAATAAGCATCACCTACCTCAGAAATGAGCAGCTATCTTCGGCATAGTGACTGACTTAGAAACACTCCACCTTTCAGATTGGTCAATGTAATTTCTTGAGCCTTACTATGGAGTCTGATCTCCTCTTCCTAGACACAATCTTCCCTCATGTGCCCTAGGCCATATATCAGGGAGCAAATTTAAGGTAAGTGCCTTTGCCTTGGCAACTAACTCTTGGAGAGCCTAAAAAAAGAGTAAGCCCACATCACTCTCTAAAACTTGCTAGGTGTCCGAAATTGTAACTCCTCTGCAAAGACCCCATGTGGGCAGGATACAGAGCCTGAGTTGGGGTGGCTGGAATAAACCTTTCCCTCTCCAGAAGAGGATCAGTTCTTCTAGAAATGTACAGTATGGTATATTTTTCTGAGAATCAGATAATTCAGTCTCCTGGGCTAACAAACAAGGCTGCATTTACCTGCCTACCTTTCCTTTCTCTCTCCTTCCCTCCCTCCCACCTTCCCTTCCACTGACCCTTCTGTATATGTTCCAACATTCCATAATAGTCCTTCAAATCAGTCTTGTTACAAATCCTTCCTGTAGCAGGAATGAATCAGAGTCTACCACCACCACCACTACTACTACTATTACTACCACCATCATTGCTACTACTACTAATAATAAGATAACATTTACTATGTACTTTATACAAACCCACTGAATCCTATGGAGTAAGTGCATTATTAACAGCATTTTTCAGATTAGTAAACCAGGGCACAAAGAGGTTAAAGAACTCGCCCATGGTAGCACAGCGAGTAAATGGCAGAGTGAGGTTTAACCCCAGTTAGTTTAGTTCAGAGTCTATGCCCTTTAATCATTTTGTTGTATCTTTCTTTATCGTCTATGATTTAACTTTAGACTCCAAGCTCCCCATTCCATGGGGCTGGTAAAATAACCTCAATTCATCTTGGTATTCCTCCACCCCAGGCTTATGCCAAAATCCTGGGCTATTACACAGTGCTGAGGCCTAGGAGCAGAGGTCCGTTAAGTCCCTGGTCACCAGGCAACATAACTTAGCAGTCCACTGCCTCTGCCCACAGTGTTCCTTTATGATCTGGCAGGCCTTAGTTGCGCTGGGACCCTGCCAGTGACTTGGGAATTTTTGTTAGGGCTGCCTAGGACAGTCTCTCTTCTCTCAGGTTTTCCTGTCTACCTACGGGTTGTGCCAAGAAGCAGGACACAGGTCCCCTCTATCCGGGACCCATGGGTCTCCCTCATAGCATTACATTATTGTCAGCCCTAGTAGGCAGGAAAAACTATCTCTAGGCCGGATAAAATCCTTCTCCCTTCATATTTTCTGGCCAACAAACTTTGTCTACATCCCTAATCCTCTACCCCTAAGGATGTGAGCTTTTGAAACACAAAACCAAAGAGATTGGGAAGTGAAATCTGCTTTTAGTCTTGTGCATCCCTACCCCTGAGACAATAAAACCTGGGTGGGAGGCAGGGTCAGGGAGAGGGAGATATAGGAAGGAAAGGCAGTAACTACAGAAAACATAAAAATATCTGTTTCGGAACTTCCCTGGCAGTCCAGTGGTTAAGACTCCACGCTTCCAATGCAGGGGGCATGGGTTCGACCCCTGGTTGGGGAACTAAGGTCCCACATGCTGCACGGTGTAGCCAAAAAAAAAATGATATCTGTTTCAATTCTGTGCAAAAAAGATAGTTTATTTAATAAATGGTGCTTTCAAATTTGGTTATCCAACTAGAAGAAAGCAAAGATCCCTACCTTATGCCATATACCAAAAAAAAAAAAAAATGCCTGATGAATGTTCATTTCTCTGCTTCCATCCATTGCTGATGGAAGTATGACTCACTACTACCTTTTTTTGCAAAGTAATCTGCAAGAATCTAATAAAATTAAAAATCTACAGTATCAGTTCAGAATGGTTTGGGCTGCAAGTGATAGAAAATATGACTAATAGTGGCTTAAACAAATAGAGGTTTGTTTTTCTTTGTCACATAGCAAGAAATCTGAAGGGACACAGGTGCTAGGCTGCTCAACAAGGTAATCAAGAACCTAAGCTTTTTCTGTCCTTCTACTCCACCATCCTTGACATGTTGGCTTTTGTCCCTAGGCTTTTTACTTCATGCTTACAAGGTGGCTGCTGAATCTAGATATCACAACTGCATTCAAAGGCAGAAAAAGGAGTAAGGGAATGCAATGGCCAGGAAAGTAAGAGAGGTACCACTCTCCTTTTATCAGGGAAGGCATTTTTTTCCAGACATCCCCCAAGAAATTACCCATACATCTCCTTTGTCAAAATGGAGGGAGGGAGATGCAAGAGGGAAGAGATATGGGAACATATGTATATATATAACTGATTCATTTTGTTGTAAAGCAGAAACTAACACACCATTGTAAAGCAATTATACTCCAATAAAGAAAAAAGTATATAGTCCAGAGAGTGGAACCAAATTCTTTGAAATCAGCGTTCTCTGCCTAATACCTGAACAAAATTAGTATTCTCTTAGCAGGAAAGAAGGGAGAGAATGCCAGGTAATTAGGCAACCAGTGTCTGCTACATACACTTACCTTCTGACTGAGCTGTTCGGAGTCTCTCCTACAGAAATAAAAGCACCAAGAAACCTGCATGCCCATCATAGAGGAATGGTTGAATAATTTCTGTTAAGAATGCTTGTTAGTGGTATAGTTTTAAAAGAGTATTGGACTAAGAGTCAGGAAACCTGGGCAAAATACTTACACTAATGCTGCTACTTGGAGAAAAGAGAAGCGTGCAATTATAGTCCCTGCTTCTGGTGGACGTAGAATGCAGCTGAAGAGATAAGGCATAAACAAGTGAAAAGGAAAATAATAATTCAAGAATTGTTACAGGGTACTGAACAACTAAGTGGCATGTGCATGTTGCTTATAATAAGTGCTACAAGCAGTCAGGCATTCATTCATTCATTAGTAGGGTTTTAGTACAATCCATAAGCTAATATATCAGATCTTGCCTGGATAGCTGCCTCTGCATTCTCCCCTTTCTCAAAATTGGTGTCTAAGATTCATTTCTCATCTGGTTTCCCAGTTTTGGTGACTGATCTCCTGGCTTTTTATCATCTAACAATCTGCCCTGTGCATTGGGTCTGGGGCCCAGCTTTGCCCTACCTTGTCCACCTCCTTCCCAGAGACCAGTCCTGAAATCTGTCCTGGGAATGGCTGAGTTTGTGCTTCTTACTGCCAGATTTCCATGATGCTGCGTACATGGATCTAAATTGCACCAGCCTCCTTGCCAATCTCTCTGCGTATGTTTCAGTACCACCTGTAAGGCCAACTGGCCCGAGGCAGGGGAACACAATCAGATTCACAGGTTGCATCAGACCGAAATTCTCCGGACCACCCAGTTCCAGAAACTGCCCTGGAGACATTCCGGACCATCCAGTTCCAGGAACTGACCTGGGGACTTTGAACCCAGCCCAGCCTTCCCGCCTTTCGAGGGGCGGGACTAACGGTCCCCCAGGATACCCGAAAATACCACCAAATAAGGAATACCCTGCGCCCTCCCATATTCACCACACCCCTTTCCCTTCTTCCCCTATAAAATCTTGCCCAACCCTCGCCCGGGTGCGACTTCTCTGGCCCCTTTCTCTCGGACCAGTGAACCTCGCCCAGGAGCGCTCCCTAATAAAGCTCACTTGAAGCTTTCCTCTGTTTCGCGGTGCCGTTTGTTAAGATCCGACCTTACACCACCAGTCCACCTCTCACATTAGCCATCAATGATCTTTCTAACCCACAGATCCATCCTATCATTTATCTGCTTAAAAACCTTCAATGGGCTTCCAGCCATGATGGAATAACAGGGACCAGATTTACCCTCTGCCTAAAACAACTTAAAGGTAGACAAAATATATGGAAAAAATGACTTTCAGACATTGGACATCAAGCAGTACAGAAAAGTAAACCCTGAGAGATGGGAAACAAATGAGATGAGTTCTGCAATTGCCCCAGCTGACTCCTGAAGAGAGACAGGGATAGGGGATTCAAATAGAGCTTGATGTTCTCCCTAAGTTGAAGAGGTGGAGCTGAGGATTCAGGGAAGCCAGGATAGCTAGAATTCATAGAGCAAAATACCAGAGAGAGAAGAGCTGCATGGAGAGTATAGAACTGCACAGAGGAAGAACTCCAGAGACCTGCAGAGCGTTCCTCTTGAATCTTCAGCTGAATACTGGTCAGCACATGCATGTGAAGAAATTATCCAAGGCTGAGGAAAGAATCACCTGAAAGGAGCAGGGGGGGGGGAAATTCTTGGGGCTCATGTAGAGCTGGGATCATTTACATTTCCAACAGTCAGAGTGGAGAAAACTTGAAACACATGGGACATCAGGAAAAGTACTCAGAGGCATACTGCCTCATTAGTAAGGCAAAATTAGCACTAAAGACTACTCTGTTCCCATCTACAATGCTTGAAAGCAAGCCTCAAAGGGATAAAATTGTTTCCTAGTAATGTATCTGTGTCCTAAAACAAAGCTCAAAATCTTTTAAAGGAATAAAAATAAAACCCAGAACCCAACATTGTAAAATTCACAATGTCTGGGGTCCAATAAAAAAAGTGATCAGACATGCACCATAGCAGAAAAATGCAACCAATAAGGAGAAATCTATTAACAGAAAGAAACCCAGAAATGATACAATGATAAAATTAATTTAAAAGGGCATTAAAACAGCTATTATAAATATACTCTATATGTTGAAGAAGGTAGAGGGAAGAGTGAGCATGTTAAGGAGAAAGATGGAAGATTTTTTTTAAAGGACCCAAATTGAACTTCTAGAGATGAAAAACTCATTGTCTGAGATGAAAAATACAACGAAGGGATAAATAGCCTCATTATTTTCCAACAAATATTTTCTGAGGTCCACAAAAGAGATAACACATTTCTTGAAAGCAAAATGCTTATAAGCATAAGGCTTACTTGTGAAGACAGCGTCTGTTCCCAATAGGTTATATTGTTTCCAACAAGAAGTCTGCTATCATTTTTATCATTGTTCTGCACATAAAGTATCTTTTTTAAAACAAGTTTTTTAAAAAATATTTATTTATTTACTTATTTGGCTGAGCCGGGTCTCAGTTGCGGCACACAGGATCTTCATTGCCATGTGTGGGATCTTCGTTGCGGCGTGCGGGACCTTTAGTTGCGGCATTCAGGAACTAGTTCCCGTACCAGGGATCAAACCTGGGCCCCCTGCATTGGGAGCCCGGAGTCTTAACCACTGGACCACCAGGGAAGTCCCATAACAAGTGGTTTTAAGATTTTCTTGGATATTGGACATTGGACATTGAAGAAGAAAATATTAATGAACTTGAAAACATAGCTATAGAAACTATCCAAAATTAAAGACACAGAGGGAAAAAAAGATTGAAAAAAAAATGAACAGAACTTTAGTGAGCTGTGAGACAACTTCAAGTGCCTTAATATATGTATAATTGAAGTTCCAAAAAGAGAGGAAGGGTGAGAAAAAATATTTGAAGAACTGTTGGCTGAAATTTTTCCCATTTTGTTGAAAATTAGAAAACCATAGCTCCAAGAAGCTTAAAATAACCCAGGTAGAAGAAACATGCAGAAAACTACACTAAGGTATGTCATAACCAAATTGCTTAAAACCAATGATAAAGAGAAAAATCTTAAAGCAGCTCGTTAAAAAAACAAAAAGATGCTTTATGTACAGAACAATGGTAAGAATGATAGCAGACTTCCTGTTGGAAACAATATAACCTATTGGGAACAGAAGCTCCCTTCACAAGTAAGCCTTACATTTGAAAGCATTCTGCTTTCAAGAAATGTGTTATCTCTTCTGTGGACCTCAGCAAATATTTGTTGGGAAATAATGAGGCTCATTTATTTATTACATACATTAATTTAATACAGTCTGTGCTCATCTTAAGGTAAGAACCCAGGACAGAATGCCAAGTCCCAGCATTTGAGCTTACAGTTTAGTCAGAGGCCCCAAAAAAGATCTGTGGTTTTATAATCTCAAACAAATATTTTTTCACCACCACCCACCCACCCACCCACCACTTTCCCCCCTTGGTGTCCATACATTTGTTCTCTACATCTGTGTCTCTATTTCTGCCCTGAAAGCTGGTTCATCTGTACCATTTTTCTAGGTTCCACATATATGCGTTAATATACGATATTTGTTTTTCTCTTTCTGACTTACTTCACTGTGTATGACAGTCTCTAGATCCATCCATGTCTCTACAAATGACCCAATTTGTGCCTTTTTATGGCTGAGTAATACTCCATTGTATATATGTACCACATCTTTTTTATCCATTCGTTTTTTAAATGTTTGGCCATTAGTTCTTTAAACATTTTTGGTTTTAATGTTGGGAAGAAGGACTTGTTGATAACGGCTTTCAAAGGATTGAGCAGGGAATTTTCATGTGGATTTTGAGGTGTCTTTTCAACCCTCTTGACAAATCCAATGGAATTGGAAAACCAGCCTTCTTTTTTCATCTGATAGCATTGTATATAGTATTGATAAGTTGTATCCTGATCAATAGCTCTGTGGAGCTGTGAACTTCTCTTATTCTGGAAGCCCGTATACATCAGTAGTAATCTATACTGATTCTCAGTCTAAAACCTAAAAAATTTCTCCTTTTCCTTCTTCATTACATTGTACCTTTTAGACTCAATTTTCAATGATGTATTTTCAGTCATATGTACATATATCTTTTACCTTGCTCTTTTCCTTCACAATTGAATCTCCTGCTGACCAATGGTCTAATATACTTATCTCAGGAGTCATTGCTTTTGATGTGTTTAGTGTTATTAGTCTTTGTATAAATTGTGGTATTAGCTCTTTTACTTTTTTGGCTTTCCATTTGTATTTTATATAAAATAATAAGAGAAAATATAATAAAATATTTGAATCACTGTGCAAAATCTGCTCTACCACGATGGCTTCATTGTCAGAACTGGAGGGTTGGCTGGCAGGCAATAGCTTGAAATGTTTGTCTGATGTATTCAAGTCCAAATTCAGCCCAAAGAAGATGGTTTAGGTATGTTATATACGACTGCAGATTTTATGAAAGTCAAATGTGTAAAAGTTGAAAACCTCCTGTGAAACCAAATAACCCTAATACAAAGTAGAAAGTTATGTGTGCTATAAACAGATATCCAACTTAGAAAGAGCTATGGGGAGTTATGGGAGATCAAGTAGAAGCAACATTGATGTGGGCCTTGAAAGACTGGTAAGATCTAGACAGGCCAAGATGATGGGAAAGGACATTCTAGGTGGAAGTAAAGGTTCACTTGCATATTTGAAGTTTGCAACTTCCTTGGGTTGGTGGGAAGAGTTCAAGCTTCCCTTATTCCTACCTACTCCCAAATGGAAGTCTTGTGATAAGGTTTAGGAGCACATAACTGAATCACTCTCTCAGGAGTGGAACTTTATGAGGTAAGAACTGAGAGGTTAAAAGCTATTGCTGGGACTTCTCTGGTGGTCCAGTGGGTAAGACTTCGCACTCCCAATGCAGGGGGCCTGGGTTCGATCCCTGGTCATGGAACTAGATACCACATGCATGCTGCAACTAAGAGTTTGCATGCCGCAACTAAGACGGGGCACAGCCAAAGTTAATTAATTAATTTAAAAAAGCTATTGCTATGGGATCTCTACTTTGGCATATCTCTATCTTGACCTTCCCCTTGCTTGGATATCTTTCTCTCTCTAGTTAACCTGTTGGATTGTGCCTTTTCTCCAGTGCAGGTGGCAGAATAGAAATGTCCATTCCTAGACCACCATCCTTTACTGAGCAGGCTAAATGGGAACTCGGATGGAGCCTGGAAATGGAGGTTGGGAGTGAGGCATGTTCTGCTCTAAGCCCTCTAAGCCAGGGTTTCTCAGCTTTAGTACTGTTGATATTCTTTGTTGTGGGGGCTGTTCTGTGCATTGTAGGATGTTTAGCAGAGTCCCAAGTAGATGCCTGTAGCATCTCCTCCACACACAGTTGTGACAACCAAAAAATGTCTCCAGGCATTGCCAAATGTCTTCTGGGCATGGGAAGGAGGGGACAAAGTCATCCATGGTTGAGAACCACTGCTCTAAGCCTTATAAATTAGGAATTCAGGCCCCCACCAAGCGCCCATGTGAGATCCCTCTGACTGAAAAAAATGACATGTAAGGTGCTTTGGATATATTGGGGGCTTTAATTTTTCCTTAGGAAGAAAAGATTCATTTGCTCATAGAAAGGACTTGATATTATTAAATTTTATTGGCATTATATAAGTCATTATAGTTACTCGATACACACTGTGAAATTCAATATGTAGAGCTGGGTTGCATAGCAGGTACATTGTTCTAAATTCCCCCCCACCCCCGCACAAACTCACTTCTCTCAGAGCCTTCCCACAGCCTCATTGAGCAGGCAATGGGCCACTGTCACCTCATTCCTGGGCTGCAGCTGATTGGAACAGGGTAGACACTTAACCTAAGCTGAGCTAATCAGCTTCTCTTCCCTAAGAATTTGGAAGGGGACTCAGTCACTCCAGTTAGCTAGCTGCAGGTGCTGGACTGACACAGAAATAAATTTGGAGTTCTGTAGGCCATGTCTGGGCTACAAGAACAGATGAGCTAGCAGATAATTGAGTCTTCATTCAGTATGTTTATTTTCTGTCTCCCTTGCAAGGTTATAAGGTCAAAGAGCACTGGAACCATGTCTCTTTTGCACACCATAGTATTCCCAAAGTCTGGTACAGTGCCTGATGCATAATAGACACAATAAATGTTCATCGAATGAAGTTATGACCAGCTTTACCGCTTAAGAGTATAAATAATGGCTATTTGTCTTCTTTCTCTGATTAACTGTTTAAGCATTCGTCTGCCTTTATTAATAGGAAGTCACCATCTCCCTTTTGAGACCTCTGTCCTCCCTAACTTGGTAAAGAAGTTAAGTACCTATTCATTCCAAGATGATGGGTCCTGTTTCTAAATTCTAGGCAGAGGGAGAAATAACTAAAAAGCCTAGTCAGTGCACTAGCACCATTACTTCTCTTGCCATCTGCCCTGGTCCTGCACAGTGTAAGAGTTTAGAGTGCCAAGGTCACAGGTCTTTGAGTTAATTCTTCATGTTCAGCTGTTGACCCTCAAAACATATCACTGCATTTTCTAGATTCAGACCTGGGGCTTTAAATCTTAGAACCAGCCCAACCCCCAAGAACCCTTAGGTTCTGGTGTTGATCCCAGATATGCAGCCCAGATTCTTGCTGCCTTCAAGGTAATTTCTCCTTTGGGATCACTGGCATACTTTCTTGCCACTCCAACAGATCTCTAAAACTTTAAATCTAGGGAAGAAGGGTTTGGATTCTTGGCCCTTTCCCTCTCAGAAAGCCCCTTGCCTTCTTATGCAAATTGGTCTACTCCTTCCGCCAAGACTCTCCAGAACTCTGAATAACATTGCTAAAATACACGAAAAAAGGTCTTGTTATTTCTTGGTTAAGAGTGCCTTTCTGCCTTCCATTTACATGACCTAGGGTACTAGGCAAATCTTTTTTTTTCTATAATAAAATATCTGCCCAGAGTGAGTCACAGTCTTGATGACATCGAAGAGAGTGGGATAATTTTTTTTAATTCCACTTTACTAGGTACCTAGCTATAAAATAACAAACAAAGATGCAGTTACTTGGAATGTGCTTTCAGCATAACTCTTTCAGGAATCTGTAGAGGTAGTAGACCAAGGATTGGGTCATTACAGTTTTGACTGTCCTCTGAAGTATCTAACAACATGCAAGGGCAAGAGAGTGGAGTATCCAGTATTACCTCATCTCAACTTGTTTACATCTGCAAAGACCCTATTTCCAAATAAGGTCACATTTACAGGTACTGGGAATTGGGACTTAAACATCTTTAGGGAGAGCACAATTCAGCTCACAAGAGAGGCTAATACCTCCCATGAGGACACCAACATCTCTGTTAAGGATTGTGTCTCTTGCTGCTTCCAATCTTTTTTTATAAATTTATTTATATTTTTATTTATGGCTGTGCTGGGTCTTCGTTGCTGTGCATGGGCTTTCTCTAGTTGTGGTGAGCGGGGGCTACTCTTCCTTGCAGTGCTCGGGCTTCTCATTGTGGTGGCTTCTCTTGTTGTGGAGCATGGGCTCTAGGCACGTGGGCTTCAGTAGTTGTGGCACGTGGGCTCAGTAGTTATGGCTCCCGGGCTCTAGAGCGCAGACTCAGTAGTTGTGGCTCACGGGCTTAGTTGCTCTGCAGCATGTGGGATCTTCCCGGACCAGGGCTCGAACCCGTGTCCCCTGCATTGGCAGGCAGATTCTTAACCACTGTGCCACCAGGGAAGTCCCTTGCTGCTTCCAATCTTTGAGGTGCTAGAGATATGCTGTGTTCTGCATAACAGTAGGGATAAGTTTCATCTTCTCCACTCTGTGTCACCTTTTATCCCCCTGTGTCTCATGGGACCCCTTGTAAAATCAACTCCTTGTATTCTACCCAAAATCTCTTTCTACACAGGGTTCAGACACCAGCCCACAGTGTTAGTCAGGAGACAGACAATATATGTAGCAGAGTGATCAAGCATGTGGGTTTTGCAGTTAGACTTTCTGGATCTACTAGTATGTGTGATATTGGTTAAATTATTTAATCTCCTTAAGCCTTAGGCTCCTAATTTGGAGAGTAAGTATGAATGATAATCTACCTCATTTGAGGATTAAATGATATATCAGACATATATATAAAACATTTAGCAAAGTTCCTGGCACATGGTAATTGTTTAAATGAGAATGAACCTACCACTAAGATTAAACATATTAATATATTTCACAATTGCTACAGATTTTTTAATGCCAATTCTTTCCATGGCTGATTTTATTTTATTTTCTTAATTTATTTATTTACTGGCCATGCCATGTGGCATGCAGGATCTTAGTTCCCCAACCAGTGATCAAACCCGTGCCCCCTGGAGTGGAAGCATGGAGTCTCAACCACTGGATCACCAAGGAAGTCCCCAGATATTTTTACTTTTGAAAGAAATAAAACATTATAGATACTTCTCGAGCCCCACCCCACATCCCATTCCCCTTTGTCCTCTTCAGAGGTAGCCATCACCCTGAAGAGGATATATATTATTTCAATAAATGTTCTTACACTTTTACTTCATATGTCAGTAGCCATAAACAATATTTACCATTGCTTTTGCACAAATGGGCTCATAGTGTATGTATGATTTTGCAGCTTGCCTTTTAAACTTAACATTGTTTTCCAGGTTTTTCCAAGTTGATTCATTATATATTATATTCCATTATATGACTAAATCACAGTTGATTTATCCATTCCTTTACTGAAGGACGGTTGAGTTGGTTCCACTGTTTTGCTATTATGTACAGTGCTGCAGTAAATATCCTTGTACATGTCTACCTATATTCATGTTTGAGATTTTTTTCTAGGATAAATGCCTAGAATTGGATTACTGGGTAATAGGGAATATGCATCTTTAATTTTTCTCCAACATTTTATTATGAAAATTTTCAAACATACAGAAAAGTTGAAAGAATTATACAGAGAGTTCACATGTACCCACCACTTAGATTCTACAATTAACATTTAAAAAATATTTTATTTATTTATTTGGTTGCTCCAGCCCTTAGTTGTGGCAGGAGGGCTCTTTAGTTGTGGCTTGTGGGCTCCTTAGTTGTGGCTCACCGGCTCCTTAGTTGTGGCGTGCAAACTCTTTGTTGCATTATGCATGTGAGATCTAGTTCCCTAAGCAGGGAATCGAACCTGGGCCCCCTGCATTGGGAGTGTGGAGTCTTAACCACTGCACACCAGGGAAGTCCCTACAATTAACATTTTGCTATACTTGTTTTATGATACATAATTATCCATCTACCCATTCCTCTATTAATCCATCAATCTTATTTTTTGATGCTTTTCAAAATTGCAAACATCAGTAACTTCACTCCTAAATACTTCAGCACACACATCAATAAATAGAAGTCAATATTTGTTTATGGTTCTTTTTTCTTTTGAGGTAAAATTTGTATGTAATAAAGTACACAAATCTTAAGTGGTAATTCAATGAGTTTTGACAAATGCACGTACTTGTATTGTTGAAATGCCTTTCAAGACACAGAAAATTAGCATCAACCCAGAACGTTCCTTCACACCTCTTCCCAATCAATTACCTCCACCCCGGGCAATAACTGTTTTTCTTCCATAGATTAGCAGTTCTGTCTGTTATAGAAATTCATATAAATTGAATCATGCACTATGTATTTTTTTGTGTAAGTCTTCTTTCACTCAGCCTTTTTATTACTAAAGAGTATTCTATTGTATGAATGCATCATTCATACAATAGAATGCATCATACTTTACTTATCCATTTTCCTATCAATGAACATCCAAGCTGTTTCCAGTTTGGGGCTGTTATGAATAAACCTGCTGTGATAGGCAACCTCTAAAATGGCCCCCAAATGATCCCTGCCTCCTGGTACTCATGACCTTGTCTAATCTGCCTCCTTCAGTTGAGCCTTCAGATAAGACCACAGCCCCAAATTTGCCTCGATTGCAGCCCTCTGAGAGACCTTGAGGCAGAAGCATTCAACTAAGCCATGCCTGGATCCACACAAACTGAGAAAATAAATATTTGTTGTTTTAAGACACTAAATTTTGAGTTAATTTTTTATGTGGCAATAGATAACTAATACAGTGGCTGTGAACATTCTTGCAAAAGTCTTTTTGCAAACATGTGTTTTCATTTCTCTTGGACCTCAATATTTAATTTTACTAGGTATTTCTGAATTAATCTCCAAAGTATCTGTACTGATTTATATTCCAACCATTAATGTCTGAGATCGTTTTTCTTCACCTTCTTACCAATACTTGATATTACCAGGCTTAATTAATTTTTTAAATTTAATTAAATGTTGCCAATCAGATGGATGTGAAATATTACCAATTAGATTGCATAGATGTGGGAATAAGTACCATCTCTTTCACTCCATGTCATTCTACTTTTAATTTTCCTGACTACTAGTAAGATTTACCATCTTTTCATATGTTTATTGGCTCTTTTGTAGTTCATTTTCTGTGAATTGTCTTCATATGATTTTCCCACTTTTTAACTGATTTTTAAATCTTTTTTTATTTATAGGAGTTTTTTATATATACTGGATATTAATCCTTTGCTGCAATATTTATGGCAATTTATTTTCTCCCAATTTGTGGCTTAAATTTTCATAAAATTATGTCTCTATACATCCACCATCCCTCTACTCATCTATATATCCTTCTTCCTGTTTGAATACATTCTACAGAGAGACCTCACCAATTGTTAACTCTAGTTATTCCTGGGTGGTGGGAGTTGGGGGGGTACTTGTTGCCTTCTTTGTTCTTTTATCTATTGCTTAACATAAAAAGCATATGTGATATTTGTAAAAGCAATAAAGTTTGCATCTCCTGTTTAGTTGAAGGTTTGAGATGAGAATCTGGAGAAGGAAAAAAAAGGAAAAGAAGAAAGATATTTGTAATTTGCTTGGGGGGTGAGGCTTGACATCAAGTGAAGTTGGGCAAGTAATGTCAAATGAATTGATGTCCCTCACTTCCAGCTGAGGTAAATATGGATTAAGTTTCCCAATGGGTGACTGCCCACCATATTTAATGAAAGCCTACATATGTGCTCAGATTACTTTATTCAAAATTCCAGTAAGAGGACCTATAGAAGAAATTTTGCTGAGTCTTCTCTTTTCCAAGAAAAGCTGTATAAGGATATCATCAGGAAAAGTGGAAGGGCAGTATTTAAAGAAGCTTCAGGGTGGCATTGATTACCTTGGTGAATCAAATTTCAGAGTCTGGCCCTCAGACTTACAGGTTCAATATAGCTGGATGTATTTTAGGTAAAAGTGTTTTAGGTAAACGTTTTATTGAAGTATTACATACATATAGCAAAGTACCCAGGTCTTAAGTATAGAGTTTAGTGAATTTTCATAAAGAGAACACAGCTGTGTAGCCATCATCCAGATCCCAAAACATGACCAGTCCCCCAGAAACCCTCCTCATATGCCTTCCCAGTCACTACTCATCTCAAAGATAACCACTTTTCTGATTTCTAAGATCAAAGATTAATTTTGCCTCTTTTAGAACTTTATATAAATTGAATCATACAGTATGTACTCTTATGTCTGGCTTATTTCACTTAATGTTGTATTGGTGAGAATCTTCCATGTTTCATGTAGGAATAGCTTATTGATTCTCATTGCTGTATGTTATTCCACTGTATTAATACACTATAGTTTATCCATTTTACTGTTGATGAGAATTTGGGTCATTTCCATTTGGATCTATTATAAGTAGTGCTGCCACAAATATTCTTATATATGTCTATTGGTGAACATATGTATGTATTTCTCCTGGGTATATATCTAGAAGTAGAATTGCTGGGCCATTGGGTATGTGTATGTTTAGCTTTAGCAGTTATTGCCAGCTTTCCAAAGTGGTTGTACCATTTTATGTTTCTCATCAAGATGTTCCACGTCTTTGCCAACATGTGGTATTGTTAGTCTTTTCCATTTTAACCGTACTGGTAGGTATGTAGTGGTGTTATGTTATGATTTTAATTTGCATTTTCATAATGACTTATGAAGTTGAACATTTGTTCATATGTTTATTGGCCATTTGGATGTCCTCTTTTGTGAAGTGTGGTTTTAAATCAGTTTTCAATTGGATTGTCTGCATTTTTCTTACTGTAGATTTGTAGAACTTTGTTATATATATATTTAAATTAATTAATTAATTAGGCTGCACTGGGTCATAGTTGTTGCATGCAGGATCTTCATTGTGGCATGTGGTATCTTTTTTTTTTCTTTTATTGGGTTGGCCAAAAGGGTTCGTTTGGTTTTCTCAGTAAGATGACTCTGGTAGAACTTAGTTGTCTTTAACGTCATTTGAAACAATTTTGTTAGATTTCATGTGACAGCCGTTATATCAGCGTGCATTAAAAAGAGACTTACCAAAATTGGTGAATTTTTGTGTAGCCATTTAAATATTGAAGATTGAAGGAAAAAAGCAACATTTTTGGCATATTATGTTTTATTATTTCAAAAAAGGTAAGGGCTTCCCTGGTGGCACACTGGTTGAGAGTCCGCCTGCCGATGCAGGGGACACGGGGTCGTGCCCCAGTCCGGGAAGATCCCACATGCCGCAGAGCGGCTGGGCCTGTGAGCCGTGGCCGCTGAGCCTGCGCGTCCGGAGCCTGTGCTCCGCACGGAAGAGGCCACAACAGTGAGAGGCCCACGTACCGCAAAAAAAAAAAAAAAAAAAAAGGTAAAAACGCAACTGAAACACACAAAAAGATTTGTGTGGTGTATGGAGAAGGTGCTGTGACTGATGGAACGTGTCAAAAGTGGTTTGCGAAGTTTCGTGCTGGAAATTTCTCTCTGGACGATGCTCCACAGTTGGGTAAACCAGTTGAAGTTGATAGTGATCAAATCGAGACATTCATTGAGAACAATCAACGTTATACCACGCGGGAGATAGCCGACATACTCAAAATATCCAAATCAAGCGTTGAAAGTCATTTGCACCAGCTTGGTTATGTTCATCACTTTGATGTTTGGGTTCCACATAAGTTAAGCGAAAAAAAACTTCTTGACCATATTTCCGCATTCGATTCTCTACTGAAACGTAATGAAAGCGTTCCCTTTTTAAAACAAAGTGTGACGGGCGATGAAAAGTGGATACTGTACAATAATGTGGAGTGGAAGAGATCGTGGGGCAAGCGAAATGAACCACCAACAACCACACCTAAGCCTGGTCTTCATCCAAAGAAGGTGATGTTGTGTATATGGTAGGATTAGAAGGGAGTCCTCTATTATGAGCTCCTCCTGGAAAACCAAATGATTAATTCCAACAAGTACTGCTCCCAGTTAGACCAACTGAAAGCAGCACTAGACGAAAAGCGTCTGGAATTAGTCAACAGAAAACGCATAATCTTCCATCAGGATAACACAAGACCACATGTTTCTTTGATGACCAGGCAAAAACTGTTACAGCTTGGCTGGGAAGTTCTGATTCATCTGCCATATTCACCAGACATTGCACCTTCGGATTTCCATTTATTTCGGTCTTTACAAAATTCTCTTAATGGAAAAAATTTCCATTCCCTGGAAGACTGTAAAAGGCACCTGGAAGAGTTCTTTGCTCAAAAAGATAAAAAGTTTTGGCAAGATGGAATTATGAAGTTGCCTGAAAAATGGCAGAAGGTAGTGGAACAAAAGGGTGAATACGTTGTTCAACAAAGTTCTTGGTGAAAATGAAAAATGTGTCTTTTATTTTTACTTCAAAACCGAAGGCACTTTTTGGCCAACCCAATAGTTGGGGCGGGCATGTGGGATCTTTTAGTTGAAGCATGAAGGATCTTTAGTTGCAGCATGTGAACTCTTACCTGCGGCATATGAGATCTAGTTCCCTGACCAAGGATCAAACCTGGGCCCCCTGCATTGGGAGCACAGAGCCTTAGCCACTGGGCTACCAGGAAAGTCCCTGTTATGTATTATTAACATGAATCCTTTGTGGATATATATATTTCAAATATCTTCTTCCTGTTTTAGTCTTGCCTTTTCACTCTGTTAACAGTGTCTTTTGATAAACAACAGTTCTTTATTTTAAGAAATTCAATTTTTTCCCTCTATGGCTAGTACCCTTTGAACCCTATTTTAAAAACATTTGCCTATCTATCTATATTTTGAAATACTAAAGTTATTTTCTCCCTGTATTTCACCCTTTCCTTTTCCCCCTTTCTTGCAGATAGCAGACTCTGCTTCATTGCTTTAGAGGAAGTATGTGGCTGAGCTGAAAGCAGATTAGCTTGCAAGATGTTTGAGCTTTCTTTTCTAAAAATTCAAGCACATTAAGGAGAATTGGATTTGAGGGAGAATGGGACTTCCATCAGATTCACAAGGAGTGTCCCTTGGGCTGAGGTTAGAGAAGGTGGGAGAAGTCAGGAAGAACCTGGGCCCTGCTTCTGGTGGCCTCTTGGAGAAGCCTCAGAGAGGAATGGCTGCTTTAATGAACTTGAGGGACAGGAATGCAAGGCCTGAGGTTATAAATATTAAAAAAGACTTCTGTGTCCCAAGGCTGGCACAAGAAGCCACAGAGATACTGCCAATCTAAAGATGTCAAGTGGACAATGTCACAATAACCTGTGAGGACAAATGATCCTCCTCAATACCTACCCAAGGTTTGGCATTGCATAAGACCCCAGAACCAGTTAGGGAAGCCCCAAAAGTATAACTGAGACTGACCCCCTTCTAGCCCCAACAGAAGTAGTTCATTCCACTTCCTTTTTTTTTTGAAAAGATTTTTTTAATTCTTTTTTTTTTTAATTTGTTTTTTAAAAGTTTTGGCTGTGTTGGGTCTTCATTGCTGTGCACTGGCTTTCTCTAGTTGCGGCGAGCGGGGGCTACTCTTCATTGTAGTGTGCGGGCTTCTCATTGTTGTGGCTTCTCTTGTTGCGGAGCACGGGCTCTAGGTGCACAGGCTTCACTAGTTGTGGCACATAGGTTCAATAGTTGTAACTCAAGGGCTCTAGAGCACAGGCTCAGTAGTTGTGGCACACGGACTTAGTTGTTCTGTGGCATCTTCCTGGGCCAGGGCTCAAACCCGTGTCCCCTGCATTGGCAGCTGGATTCTTAACCACTAGCACCACCAGGGAAATCCCTATCTACTTCTTTATGTGGTAGTTTCTGAAGCTTGAGGTTGATTTGAGAAAGGAGAGCATTTAAAACTATTTAAAGATGTAGAAACAGAACATGGATGAAAATTACTTGATGTGAACTGCAGGTAAAAGTATAATCTTCTTAATAAATTCCAGTTTCAGCCAGCATAGCTTCCTGAATGATCTAGGATTAAAATAATAACATGGTTTAAAATGGAAGTTTTTTTCTTTTCCCTGAATTGTATTCCTTTTCTTGATCCTCTTAGGAGCTCACCAAACTTTTCTTCCTCCTGTATTTTTCGTTCCCATTTAAAAAATGAACTTTGCTACTTTTTTTTACATGTAAAAAAAAGCTTTTAATTCTCCATGATAAAAAATAAAAATACTCCTAATTTATTTTAAAAATATTTAAAATAAAGTAATATTTGATGCATACAAAATAATATTTGCAACTTATGTTTAAGTTATAAAGCTTAAAAATAAAATAAACACCCATGGGCTTCCCTGGTGGCACAGTGGTTAAGAATCCGCCTACCAATGCAGGGGACACGGGTTTGAGCCCTGGTTTGGGAAGATCCCACATGCTGCAGAGCAACTAAGCCCGTGAGCCACAACTACTGAGCCTGCGCTCTAGAGCCCCGAAGGCACAGCTACTGAGCCCACGTGCCACAACTACTGAAGCCTGCGGGCCTAGAGCCCGTGCTCTGCAACAAAAGAAGCCACCGCAATGAGAAGCCCATCGACACAACTAGAGAAAGCCTGCACGCAGCAACGAAGACCCAATGCAGCCAAAAATAAATTTTAAAAAGTAAATAAATAAAAATAAAATAGGGCTTCCCTGGTGGCTCAGTGGTTGAGAGTCCGCCTGCCGATGCAGGGGACACAGGTTTGTGCCCCGGTCTGGGAAGATCCCACATGCCGTGGAGCGGCTGGGCCCGTGAGCCATGGCCGCTGAGCCTGCGCGTCCAGAGCCTGTGCTCCGCAATGGGAGAGGCCACAACAGTGAGACCCGCATACCGCAAAAAAAAAAAACAAAAAAAAACTCTCCATAAAGTGTGCACAGAGGGAACCTACCTCAACATAATAAAGGCCATATATGACAAACCCACAGCCAACATCGTTCTCAATGTTGAACAACTGAAAGAATTTCCTCTAAGATCAGAAACAAGAGAAGGTTACCCACTCTCACCGCCATTATTCAACATAGTTTCGGAAGTTTTAGCCCCAGCAGTCAGAGAAGAAAAGTAAATAAAAGGAATCCAAATTGGAAAAGATAGAGTAAAACTGTCACTGTTTGCAGATGACATGATACTATACATAGAGAATCCTAAAGATGCTACCAGAAAACTTCTAGAGCTAATCAATGAATTTGGTAAAGTGGCAGGATACAAAATGAATGCACAGAAATCTCTTGTTTTCCTCTACACTGATGATGAAAAATCTGAAAGAGAAATTAAGGAAACAATCCCATTTACCATTGCAACAAAAAGAACAAAATACCTAGGAATAAACCTTCCTAAGGGTACAAAAGACGTGTAGGCAGCAAAGTATAAGACACTGATGAAAGAAATTAAAAATGATACAAACAGATGGCGAGATATACCAGGTTCTTGGATTGGAGAATCAACATTGTGAAAATGACTATACTACCCAGAGCAATCTACAGATTCAATGGAATCCCTGTCAAACTGTCAAAGGCATTTTTCACAGAACTAGAACAAAAAAATTCTACAATTTGTATGGAAACACAAAAGACCCCGAATAGCCAAACAATCTTGAGAAAGAAAAACAGAGCTGGAGGAATCAGGCTCCCCAGCTACAGACTATACTACTACATTAATCAGGACAGTATGATACTGGCACAAAAACAGAAATATAGATCAATGGAACCGGATAGAAACCCCAGAGATAAACCCACGCACATATGGTCACCTTATCTTTGACAAAGGAGGCAAGAATGTACAATGGATAAAAGCGTCTTCAATAAGTGGTGCTGGGGGCTTCCCTGGTGGCGCAGTGGTTGGGAGTCCACCTGCCAATGCAGGGGACATGGGTTCATGCCCTGGTCCGGGAAGATCCCACATGCCGCGGAGCGGCTGGGCCCGTGAGCCATGGCCGCTGAGCCTGTGCGTCCGGAGCCTGTGCTGCGCAACGGGAGGGGCCACAACAGTGAGAGGCCCGCGTACCGCAAAAAAAAAAAAAAAAAAGTGGTGCTGGGAAAACTGGACAGCTACATGTAAAAGAATGAAATTAGAACACTTCCTGACACCATACACAAAAATAAACTCAAAATGGATTAAAGACCTAAATGTAAGGCCAGACACTATAAAACTCTTAGAGGAAAACATAGGCAGAACACTCTATGAGATAATTCACAGTAAGATCCTTTTTGACCCACTTCCTAGAGAAATGGAAATAAAAACAAACAAACAAACAAAAAACAATGGGACCTAATGAAACTTAAAAGCTTTTACACAGCAAAGGAAAATATAAACAAGACGAAGAGACAACCCTCAGAATGGGAGAAAATATTTGCAAATGAAGTAACTGACAAAGGATTAATCTGCAAAATATACAACCAGCTCATGCAGCTCAATATCAAAAAAACAAACCCAATCCAAAAATGGGTAGAAGACCTAAGTAGACATTTCTCCAAAGAAGATATACAGATTGCCAACAAACACATGAAAGGATGCTCAACATTACTAATCATTAGAGAAATGCAAATCAAAACCACAATGAGGTATCACCTCACACCAATCAGAATGGCCATCATCAAAAAATCTACAAAAAATAAATGCTGGAGAGTGTGTGGAGAAAAGAGAACCCTCTTGCACTGTTGGTAGGAATGTAAATTGATACAGCCACTATGGAGAACAGTATGGATGTTCCTTTGAAAACTAAAAATAGAACTACCATACGACCTACCAATCCCACTACTGGGTATATACCCTAAGAAAACCATAATTCAAAAAGAGTCATGTACCCCAATGTTCATTGCAGCACTATTTACAATAGCCAGGACATGGAAGCAACCTAAGTGTCCATCGACAGATGCATGGAAAAAGAAAATGTGGCACATATATACAATGAAATATTACTCGGCCATTAAAAGAAACGAAATTGAGTTATTTGTAGTGAGGTGGATGGACCTAGAGTCTGTCATACAGAGTGAAGTAAGTCAGAAAGAGAAAGACAAATACTGTATGCTAACACACATACATGGAATCTAAAACAACAAAAAAATGGTTCTGAAGGACCTAGGGGCAGGACAGGAATAAAGACACAGACGTAGAGAATGGACTTGAGGACACGGGGAGGGGGAAGGGTAAGCTGGGGTGAAGTGAAAGAGTAGCATTGACATATAAACACTACCAAATGTAAAATAGCTAATGGGAAGCAGCCGCATAACACAGGGAGATCAGCTCCGTGCTTTGTGACCACCTAGAGGGGTGGGATAGGGAGGGTGGGAGGGAGGTGCAAGAGGGAGGGGGTATGCAGATATATATGTATACATATAGCTGATTCACTTTGTTATACAGCAGAAACTAACACAGTATTGTAAAGCAATTATACACCAATAAAGATGTTAAAAAAATTAAAATGAAGATAATAATGATTAAAAAGAAATGGGCAGAAGACCTGAATAGACATTTTTCCAAAGAAAACTTACAGATGGCCAACAGGCACATGAAAGGATGCTCAACATTGCTAATCATCAGAGAATGCAAATCAAAACCACAATAAAATATCACCTCACACCTGTCAGAATGGCTATCATCAAGAGACCACAAATGTTGGTGAGGATGTGGAAAACCCTTGCACACTGTTGGTGGGAATATAAATTGGTGCAGCCACTGTGAAAATGGTATAGAGTTTCCTCAAAAATCTAAAAATAAAACTACCATATGATCCAGCAATTCCACTCCTGGCTATATGTCTGAACAAAACAAAAACTCTATTTTGAAAAGATACAGGCACCTTGATATTCATAGCAGCATTAGTTACAATAACCTATATGTGAATGCAACCTATGTGTCCATTAACAGATGAATGGATAAGGAAGATATGGTTATATCCCATATACAATGGACTACTACGAAGCCATAAAAAAGAATGAAATTTTGCTGTTTGCAACTACAGAGTTGCAACTACCGCTTTGCCATTTGCCGTTTGCAACTACAGAGACCTGTAGAGTATTATGCTTAGTGAAATAAGTATAGACAAATACTGTATGTTATCACTTATATGTGAAATCTAAAAAATAAAACAAACTAGTGAATATAACAAAACAGTAACAGATTCACAGATATACAGAGAAAACTAGTGGTTACCAATGAGGAGGCAGAGGGAGGGGAAAGATTAGTGAATTAAGAGGTACAAACTACTATTATAAAACAAATAAGCTACAAGAATATATTGTACGGACTTCCACTGGTGGTCCAGTGGTTAAGACTCCGCGCTCCCAATGCAGGGGACACGGGTTTGATCCCTGGTCAGGGAAGATCCCGCATGCTGTGTGGCCAAAAAGAAAAAAAAAAAAGAATATATTGTACAGCACAGGGAATATAGCCAATATTTTATAACTTTAAATGGGGTATAATTTATAAAAATTTTGAATCAGTATTTGTACACCTGAAAATATTATAATATTATATATCAACTATACCCCAATTAAAAAAATCAAAACCAACAACAACAAAAACCTAAATATGCAATTACCATATGACCCGGCGATTGCGCTTCTGGGCATTTATTCCAGAGAACTGAAAGTTTATGTTCACACTAAAACCCGTACATGAATGTTCATAGTAACTTTATTTGTAATAGCCAAAAACTAGAACCAGTCTGGATGTCTTTAAATAGGTCAATGGTTCCACTATCTGTGGGACATCTATATCCTTGAATATTACTCAGCAATAAAAAGGAATGAGATATTGATAACTTAGCTGAATCTCCAGGGAATTATGGTGAGTGGAAAAAGGCAAATCTCCAAAGGTTACATATTGTATGATTTGATCAGTATAACATTTTTGAAATGACAACATTTTATAATTGGAAGACAGATTAGTGGTTGCTAGGGTGTTGGTAGAGAGGGGGCACAGGAGGGAGGTGGGGGTGGTTATAAAAGAGGAATATGAGGGATCCTGTGATGATGGAACTGTTCTGTATCTTGACTATGGTGATGGACACACAAACCTACATAGGTAATAAGATTGTACAGAATTTGATACAAACACTCATGCACACACATGAAAATGAGTATTAGCAAAACTGAGAAAATCTGGATAAGATCGGTGGCTTGTATCATTCTCAATACCCTAAATGTGATATTATGCTATAGTTTTGCAGAATGCTACCGTTGGGGGAGACTAGGTAAAGTGTACAAGGGATCTCTCTGTATTACTTCTTACAACTGCATGTGAATCACAATTACATAAAAACATTTTTCAATTAAAAAATGTTTAAATTTAATAAGAATGCTATTGTTGTTGTTTGTCATGAATTATGGAGTGACCTTCAACATGACAATCAATTCCAACATTTTTTTTTCATGAAAACGAGAAGAAAAATATAAGCCTAGCTGCATACATAACAAACAGATTAGAGCTCCCACAGCTCACTTTGCTAGATGAGAATCCTATGTCAAGAGAAAGCAGTTTCGGGGCTTCCCTGGTGGTGCAGTGGTTAAGAATTCGCCTGCCAACGCAGGGGACATGGGTTCGAGCCCTGGTCTGGGAAGATCCCACATGCCGTGGAAGAACTAAGCCCGTGCGCCACAACTACTGAGACTGTGCTCTAGAGCCCACAAGCCACAACTACTGAGCCCGCGTGCCACTACTGAAGCCCGCGTGCCTAGAGCCCATGCTCCTCAACAAGAGAAGCCACCGCAATGTGAAGCCCGCGCACCGCAATGAAGAGTAGCCCCCGCTCGCAGCAACTAGAGAAAGCCTGCACACAGCAACGAAGACCCAACGCAGCCAAAAAAAGTAAATGAATAAGAGGGTTAACATAAATTATATATATATATATATATATATATATATATATATATATATAAAGAGAAAACAGTTTTCTTCAATCCCCTGGGGTTAAATTCAGGTTGCATCACCTCCTGTCTTGTTCAAGTAAATGAAGGCTGAACCCCTGATCCTGCTTACATCAGCAACAAAATGATTGCAACTCCATGTTTCAATTGTTAAGGCTACCTGGAAGAAGTAACCTTCAAAAACATTTATGTAGCATTTCCAGTTAACTGTAGATTTTTGTGCTCAGAGAAATCAATAGGACATTGTTACTTTTTTTTTTTTTGCGGTATGTGGTCCTCTCACTGTTGTGGCCCCTCCCGTTGGGAGCACAGGCTCCGGACGCACAGGCTCAGTAGCCATGGCTCACGGGCCTAACCACTCCGCGGCATGTGGTATCTTCCCGGATCAGGGCATGAACCCGTGTCCCGTGCATCGGCAGGCAGACTCTCAACAACTGCACCACCAGGGAAGCCCCATTGTTACTTTTAATTCCGGTTTATAAATACTCATCAGCACTAGAAAGTTAGTGGGATTATATATTTCAATCTACTTTAAAACTAAGGGAGCAGTACAGTTCTTCTTGAAAGTCCAAACTAAATGTAGGCTACAGAAAGTGATGTAGGTAATGGATATTAAAGATTAAAAGGGTCTTATGAAAGGTTCAAACAATCTTGAAAAAGAACAAAGGACTCACACTTCTTGATTTCAAATCTTACTACAGAACTACAGTAATCAAAAGTATGGTAATGACATAAGGATAGATATTGAGATTAATGGAATAGAATTGAGAATCCAGAAATAAGCCCATACATTTATGGTCACTTGATTTTCAACAAGGCTGCCAAGACCATGCAATGGGGAAAAAACAGTCTTTTCAACAAATAGTGCTGAGAGAACTGGATATTTACATGCAAAAGGATGAAGTTGCACTATTACCTCACACCATATTCAAAAATGAACTCAAAATGAATCAAAGGCTTAAGTAAGAACCAATATAAGAATTAAAACTATAAAACACTTTGAAGAAAACATAGGAGTAAATCATCATAACCTTGGATACAACAACAGTTTCTTAGATATGACACAAAAAGCACAAGCAACTAAAGAAAAAATTGATAAATCAGACTTCATCAAAATTTAAAAGAGAATGTATTTGCAAAACATATATTTGATAAGGGACTAGTATCTAGGTTATATAACAAATTCCTATAGCTCAACAACAAAAAGACAACCCAATTTAAAATGGGCAAAGGGGGGCTTCCCTGGTGGTCCAGTGGTTAAGACTCCGTGCTTCCACTACATGGGGCACGTATTCGATCCCTGGTCAGGGGACTGAGATCCCACGTGCCGCATGGTGCGGACAAAAAACAAAGTGGGCAAAGGACTTGAATAGACACGTATCCAAAGAACATATACAAATGCAAATCAAAACCACAGTGATATACCACTTCACACCTACTGGGATGGCCTTAATAAAAAATTTTTTTAAAAAAACAGAAATTAATGTGTTAAGGATATGGAGAAATTGGAACCATCATACATTTCTTGTTTTTCTTTCTTTGTTGTTTAGGCCACGTCATGCAGCATGCAGGATCTTAGTTCCCCGACCAGGGATCGAACCTGTTCCCCCTGCATTGGGAGTGTGGAGCCTTAACCACTGGACAGTCAGGGAAGTCCCACCATCATACATTTCTGGTGGCAATGTAAAATGGTGCAGCCACTGTGGAAAAGAGTTTGGTGGCTCATCAACAAGTTAAACACAGAATTACCACATCATCCAGAAATTCCACCCTTTATATACCCAAAAGAATTGAAAACAGGTTTTCAAACAAAATCTTATATATATAAATAATCAGAGCAACACTATTCACGGAAGCCAAATGGTGGAAACATCCCAAATGTCCACAAACTGATAAGTAGATAAACAAATGTAGTATATCCATACAATGGAATGTTATTCAGCCATTAAAAAGGAATGAAGTACTGATACGTGCTACAACATGGATGAACTTTGAAAAGATGTTAAGCGAAAGAAACCAGACACAAAAGGCCACATATTGTGTGACTCCATATGTGACTCATATTCTGGATATGAAATATCCAGAATAGGTAAATTCATAGAGACAGAAAACATGTTTGTGGTTTCAGCAGATTGGGGGAGGGGAAAACTTGGAGTGACTGATTAATGGACATGGGGTTTCCATTTGGAATAATGAAAATGTTCTCGAAATAGATAGTGGTGATGGTTGTACTTAATGCCCCTGTATTATACACTTTTAAATGGTTAAAATGGTAGGTTTCATGTTATGTATATTTTACCACAATAAAAAATGGAAAAAAAGGAAAGAAAAAATAAAGAGATCTTACCAAAACAGCCAAATTAAATATCATTGTCCTCTAAGCCATGATACAAGATGCTCCATGACATACGAAATAGATTAAGGAACGGTCCAGAAACCTGTGAGATCTCTGCAGAGATGGTAAAATTACCAGCATAAACAAATCTCAATAGTGTAAATGTGGAAGTTATTGAGATGAAGATGAGACCACTCTCCCTTAAAAAAAATAACTAAAAGCACTCATATATATGCCAGGAACTGTTATAAACCCTTTACAATATTAAACTCATGGTATCCCTATAACAACCTTATGAGGAAGGTGCTACTATTAACTCTATGTGGTACCATGTTTGGATTGAAGATACCACTAAGGAGTATGGTTGCATTACTTTTCTATTGCTGTGTAACAAACTACCACAAATTTAGTAGCTTAAAACAACACACACATTTATTATCTCCCAATTGCTGTGTGTCGAGAGTCTTGGCACAGATAAGCTGGGTTCTGTGCTTCAGAGTCTCGCCAGTCTGCACTACAGGTGCTGGCTTCTTCAGACCCAGGGAGGGCAGTCTCTCTGATTCCAGTCTTCTAAGATGGGGTCATGTATAACGTAATGTCAACACAAGAGTGACAACCCATCCCCTTTGCCATGTCCTATTGGTTAGAAGCAAGTTACAAGTTCTGTCTGCACGCATGCACGGACATCAGGAAGTGGGATTCTTTGGGGGTCATCCTAGGGTCTTATCTGCCACAATGATTGAGCAAATCAATCCAACTCTGGGACCCAGAGAGCCAGAATTTAAAACAATTTTAAAGGATTTTAAAAATTGAAAATTTTTAAAGAAAAGAAAAATTCCCCAGAAGAGATCCATCTTCAACTTGGTGACTGGAGGGCTCTGTAGGCCTCTTGCTTCCTTAACCAGTTTTGACACTTGCTCTGGCTTTGGCTTTGCATTTCCTCCCAAGATGACCATATCAGGTAGTCCTTTAAGGACTTCACAACCTCCGTTCCACTTCTTCCTGGCAATTGTTAAGAGATTGTTTCAGACTGAGGCTCCTACTTCATTGCCTAAAAACCTGACAGTTGTTGTTTTTTGGGCTATCTAGTTTCATACTTTCCACTGTGTGTAGTCTAGGCAGGAGGGGAACTCCCAACACCTGCTTCCCACTGCTGGCTCCTATTACAAAAGCCAATGGGACCAGATCCTTTTTTTACCTCCCCTCTGGTATAGACACTGTGTGGGCATTTGACCCAAATTTGGCTCTCTTTTAGGACTTTGAATCCTGAGTGAATGATGCAATGATGGAGGAAACTTAGGAAATGAGAGTGTTAGCTGCAGTTCCAATGATGTCACAAATCTTTTTTTCTTCCTACTCCTCAGGATCAATAATCAAAGAAACTTGTGCTGTGTGTACTAATGTGGGACTTATAGAACTGAGGGTTCCCTAGATATCAGTTTTGTTCCGCCGTGAGGGTGAGTATGTTATACGAGACCCTCTACGTAAGGCTGTACTTCTGGTTATCAGAGAAAAGTCATAAATTAATTCATGCAACAAAAATTTCTTCAGCATCTGCTTTGGGCCAGCACTGCTCTAAATGCTGGCAATACAATGAAGTACAAGGCAGACATGGGCTTGGCTCTCATAAGCAAATCATAAATAAACAAGGTAAATTCAGATAGTAAAAGTTATATGAAGAAAATAAAACAGGAAAATGTAGTCAAGTGGGACATGGGGTTGGAGTGGAGAGGTCTTTGTCAGATAAGCTCATCAGGGAAAGCCTCTTTGAGGATATGACATTTGAACTGAGACCTGAAGGATGGGAAGTCAACGATATGGATAGCTGGACGAAAAGAATTCCAGGCAGAGGAAAAAGCAAGTACAAAGACCCTGAGATGAGATGGGTTTGGTATGTTTAAGAAACAGAAAGACATCTAGTGTGGCTAGGATAGAGTGGTTGATGGGGAGAGAGGTAGGAGTTAAGATTATAGGGGTTTTGGGAAGCCAGATCATGCAGGGCCTTGTAGGCTACTACAAGGACTTTGGTTTTCACTCTGAGTGAAGTGAGAGCCATAGGAGGATTTTGAACAGAGGAAGGATGTCATTGACTTAGGTTTTCACAGGACCCTTTTGGCTGCTGCGAGGATATGGAGATGGAGGCAAGGATGAAAGCAAGAATAAGGTTGCCGTTTAGGAGCTATTTGCCTATCATTGTGTGACTTCAAAAAAAGTGCCTCCTCCAGGTGGACATAGCCCCATGGCACTTGGCTTGGAGAAAAGGGCCTTTATCTAAAGAGAAAGATGCCTCTTCCTGCAGATGCAGCCCCACACCCAGGTGCAAGACTTAGCACCAGAATACAAACTGGACTTCAGCCCCTACTGGGCCCCTAGCCAGATATCCTTGTGCAGTGCACAAACCACACAACTGTCTATAGCCCTGATCAAAGAGACTGATGGAGGTTGTTGCAATAATTCAGAAGAGAGATGATGATGGCTTGGATCTAGGTGGCAACAGGGTGGAGGGAGGAAAATGCACAAGGCATATGCCGAGGAAGTCCTTTGTCCTGGGTCCAGCCCTAGCACTGAGAAGAATGGACTGTTATTGCTTCTCTAAGAGCAGCTCTAATGTCCACCAAACCTGTCGGCTCAGACTCATTCCAGCCCTAAACAATTCCCTCAAGGGAGAAGTGGGGAGTGTTTACAAAGGAGGTGGAAGCAGTGGGTGGGGGAGGTTTCTCTCCCCATGGAGAGAATCCATAGTCCCCAGGAAGCTTTGGCCTCCCAAGAAGGATGATAGCCAATAGGCTGCCCTCCCAAGGGAGTTCAGGAGCAGTTGTGCATCTATGCAAATTGTGAGAAATAAGGATATTAATCCCTATTTATTGTTACAAGGTAGTTGTGAGGATCAAATATATGTTCAAAGCAACTAGACTGGGCCTGGCACTTAGTAGGCCTTCAGAAGACCTTGGCCCTAGTCCTGGTTCCTCCACAGACTCACTGAGGGATCTTAGACAAGTCGCTTTTCCTTTCTGAGGCTTAGCTTCTTCATTTTTACAATGGATATGATATTCCCTATAAAGAAGAAGTTGATGGAGCAGATAGACTGAAACCCTGAATGTGAACATGACAGAAATGAGATTGCCCTAAGAAAGCTTAGTGGAATGGTACCCAGAAAATGGTGATAATTCCCTCAGAGGAGCTTAGAGGAGCTGGTCCACCACTTTTCTTTATGCTTTCTGGTCTTCCTGTATTTCTGTCTTTCTTTCCCTTTGTCTTTCTGAGAAATTTTCTGCTTCCTGGTCTCCCTCTGTGTTGCCCCTTTCTCTTTTCTGTGATTCAAATTCTGCTTTTCTTTTTTTCTGTCTCACTCTTCTCCTTCCCTTCAATGGTCTCCACGCCCCCTTCACCATTTACCCCAGCTCTCTCTGTCTCTTGTGTCCGCCCGACCCCCACCCTACCCTTCCTCCCTCCTCCCAGGTTTAAGGATGAGTAATGTCTGAGAGTCTGGAGCTACTGCAGCTGTTCTGAGCCACTGGGGCCTCTCACCTCCCAGACCTGAATAAGGCTGACCCTCAGGAGGGGCAGAGGAGAAAGGGTAGCAGGAAAAAAGGGGTGTTGTTACACTTGTAGTCTCCTTTTTTTACCATTAATTTTGGAGGAGAAAAATGAAACAAATGCGGAATTTAAAACTTCCTCTTTTATTTTGCTCCAGATGCAATCGTTGATGCCCTAAGAGCTAGGTTTGACTTTCTAGGAAAGAAAACTCCTCTAAGAAACCACACTGTTTAAACACTAGGTTTGCCTGGACCACAGCATCTGATAAGACAATGAAAACAGAAAAGGCTTTTAAAACCAATTTAATCTACACACAAATGTAATTCTAATGAAGGATCAATAGTCTGCTGGATCATTTTTCCTGTGACTCCTTGGAGAAGCTTAAAGAGCCTTTCGATCAATAGAGTGGATAGTGAATAAAATGTTCTTTTTGAAATAAATTGAGTTGATTTAAAGATGAAGATTAAGTAAATAATAGACAAGATGGTACTTGGTCTTGGCAAACTTTCTGAGGTGGTTCTCCAGTGGCTGCTGTTTAGGAAACAATGATCTAATGAAATCAATATATAATGGGAGGTGGCCAAATGCCTACACAAATTAATCAGGGCTATGACCACATCTGAAGAAAGAACGGTTCCACAAACAAGTGTGCCCAGCCTTAAAAAGGAGAGATGCAGAATTGGAAGAGCGTGGCTAGTCCTGTCCAGGGGAGAGAGATTTGGGGATATTGCTTGTTGATTTATGGTTTCCCAGACCCACTTCTCCCCCTTCCTTTGTTGTCTGTGGAGAATTCTCTCTGACCCATTGTATCAGGACCTCTCAGTTGCCCCCTTCTTCCAGGCTGTCAGGGCCCTGCCTTGGTTCCAGGGCCCACTCTTCTCCTATATGATTCAGGACTAAAGTCCTGATTAATTTGAGCCAGTGGTTCTCAAAGTGTGGTCTAAGATTCTCAGGGGATCCCCAAGACCCCTTCAGACTACAAGATCAAAACTCTTCTTGTGATGTTATTTTCCTTTTTCACCCTCATTATTTCATAGGTATATGATGGAGTTTTCCAGAGATTACATGACATTATGATGTCATCACTCTGACAGTTAACAGAATGTGTGTTTGTGTATTCTTGTATTTTTTAGAATTTTCTAAGGTTTAGCATATAAATATATGTGTTTTTACAGATTAACTTAGTTTAATCTCAATGTGCTGTTATTAACTATCTTTGGTGGTACGTGCTATAATCTCTGTAACCATATTATCATTTCAATATATTATTACTTTTAAATCACAAAGTTTTCCTTGCATCTACATGGAAACACACAAGAAGTTAGTATATTTTGTTGTTTTGTCTTACAATCATGTTTTTAAAATTTCTCAGTCTTAATTTCTAACATTATATAAACTGGCAGCTATCACTCATATAAACACAAGCTCTTTGAGATCCTCAATAATTTTTAAGAGTATAAAGATGTCTTGAGGCCAAGAAGTTTGAGAACTATTGGCTGAAGCCAATTATAAGGGGTCCCATTCCTTTTTCCAGCAATTGGTTAAAGAAGGAGAATGTGTCACTGTCTTGACTCATGAAACAGAAAAGGAGGTCTGCTGTGGGGTAGAAATGTGAAAAAGGTTTTCTTGACCTGAAAAGGAAACACACAAAGAAGCAACCATTCCTTAGCTTGTCTTTTGATATTGTCCTGTGTGGAAGTGATGCTGAGACTCAGCAGCCAGCAAGGCAAGGTAGCCTAAGAACAAAGTCAATGCACTGAAGGAAATCCAAAAAAGAGGGGATATATGTATACATATGGCTGATTCACTTCATTGTACACTAGAAACTAACACAACATTGTAAAACAGCTGTACCCATTTTTTTTTTAAAAAAAGCATAAAAAACAAAACAAAACAAAAAAACAAAGTCAATGCACTGGGTTTCATAGAATGGAAAGGTAGGAAGGACTGGGTGCTAGAGGTACTGAAGTAACCAACCCAGAAGCCTCCCTACCTGAGGACTTCCTTTTTTGTGAAATAACACACTTTTTTGTTTTTTAACCCAGTCGAGTAGAGTTTGAGGTTACTTGCATCTTAATTAATTAATTGATATACCCATTGTATGTAGTCTTGGTGGGATGGTAAAACCCACTGTGAAAACCTGAATAGGCTAGATATTACCTCTTTGCTCCTAAGTGTGTTGAGGGAAGTGGGCTTATAACCTAAGCTTAGTCAGCTAGATGCTCTTTTTGAATTATGAGCAAAGAATACAAGGATGGAGGGAAGAGGATGAAGTTGTTCACTCCCCAGAGCCCTCCTACAGCTCTCTTATTTCCTGCCCTGTTCTCAACCTGGTCCTCCAGTCATGCATAGATTCTACAAGCACAGAGTTGATTTCTGTTGTTCACAACCAACAACCTTAACGGAGATGCAGGGAGGGTCAGAGACAGGAATATACTAATCACTAAGAGGTGCTCTCTATTTCATTTTGTTTCATCGGACAAAAAAATCACTCAAGACTCTCCATCTCTGGGGGAATTTCCTGTCAGTCCAGTGGTTAGGACACTGCGCTTCCACTGCAGGCAGCAAGAGTTCAATCCCTGGTCAGGGAACTAAGAAAAAAGCGGGGAGTTCGCTCAGGTTCCCGCCTGTGACCTAAGATGTCCTCTCCCTCCCCCGCTAAGTTCTGAGACCCCAGAGCCCCCTCCACCGGCCTCCAGGTGAAAGCCACTCAAGTTCGGCTTCCAGACACTTGGCTGGGATCGGTCCAGGGACCCGGTCCCTCGGGGCAGCCTGAACCAAAAGGAAGCAAGGGGTCCTAGAGTGAGAGAGCGCGGCACTGTAACGACCCCCAGACGCACAGTTTGAATCTAGTCCTCAATTGCATGGCGGGTCAGCCGCCCCCCTTCTCGTCCTCTCCCCGAAAGGGTGAGAATTATCTGGCACCCAGCTCTGGGTGCGGTTGCAGAGAGCTCGGCAATCTGGAGTTTGGAGGCGACCGCACTCTAAGGAGATTCTCTGGGGCTGCACAGGGGAGTCAGCGCCACAGCCGGGAAGGCAGAAAGGGAGCCCGCAGCCGAGACAGGAAAGCGCCCGAGTCCTTCAGACACATCCCCGCCTCCATACTTCCATCAGCCCGGGCCAAGGGGACGCGGTTCCTAGTCCCGAATTTGGGCAGCCGCCCCCGCTCCGCATCCCGGCAGATGTGGAGCGAGTCTTCTAGGTCAGGCAGGACCCCCAGCCGCCCCGCACTCGCGGCAACTTTGCCCCAGCCCCTCCGGGCGCTTACCTCCTGCTGGAGCTGCCGCGGGACTTCCCATCACAGACCCTCCTACTTTCCATTCTCTAGGGATTAATCCCTGGAGCTGAGAGGCTTTCTTTTTTAAGCCCCTGAAATTCCCTTTCTTGGGCAAAATAACTTCATTGCCTCCAAGGAGGGCCCAGATCTAATGAATACACAAAGTTTTGTTAACCCTTCCTAGGAGAAAACACCTTCCAAACCTCACCCTCCCAAAGAACAAGGGTGAAATGGATATTTAATTGGTTCTTAGCCACCCAGCATTCATTCCCCACTCCTTTGGTAACAGCACCCTTATTTGGGAGATCTGAATTATTACTCTTCTATTGGATATAGTCTGGCAGGACTGTCAACCACAGTATCATGCTTTCCTCTAGTCAAGGGAGTGACACGTGACCCGAACCAGACCAGCTGGATCTTGAAGAGGTCAGCGCTTCTCTGAACTCTAACGTGCATATGAATCACCTGAGAGCCTTGTTACAATGCAGATTCTGAGTCAGTGGGGCCTGAAATCCTGAATTTCTAAAAAACTCCCAGATGATGCCAGTGCTGTTGGTCCACAGACCACCTTTTGAGTAGAAAGGGAGTGGAGTGAGCAAACAGTACTTTCATCCAGAACTGTGTGTAATAGCTTCATCCAGATGGAGCAACCTTGAAAGATCATCAGTCTAGAGTTGCTAGACTGGATCCAGATCCTGTCCCCTCTGACCTGAATCTTCAGCCTTTCCTTCCATTTCTACAAGCTCTCTCTATCCTTACAGTAAATTATATTTCATATTCAAGGTGACAGAATTTATTTCTGATATTTGCAGCCAGAAGAAGGAAGGAGGAGAGCGAGGGAGGGAGGGAGAGAGACAGCAATTTCCCTCCAGCATGTAACTGGGTCAAAGTACCATTGTCTCTCTGTACAGCCAGCACCTAGTTTTCAGCCTTTATGTGCTGCTGATGTCATCAAAGACATTCTATTTTGTGAACCCCTTTGGGAGACTATTAAGGCTCTTGGGCATCTTCAAAGTAGTAGAAAGTTTCTTTGTCCAGTAACAACTGGAGGAAAACTTTGGGGAACTATGTGCAGAGATGCTTGACTGTTCATCTAGTTTTCCTGCTTTGATAAAGAAAAAAGGTCTGCACATCACTGTGATTCTTTGCATCGATGTCAAAATCTCCATTATTAATTGTTCTGGTTCATCAAGTTGCTGGAAGGTCATGTTTGAAGGAATTGGCATTACAAATGCTATAGCTTATTGAAGGCTATGTGGTGGGAAGGAGACACGGTTAAGGGGTGATCTGAGCTTGATATCTGACAACTCAGGTACAAAGCTGCAAGACAAAATATGAGTTTCTTAGTGTGTACCTGAGAGATTGTTACCAGCTGATAAGAACAATTCAGAAAGTTCCTCCTTAAAAATAAAAATAAAACCAGACCTACCATCTCTGTGAGGGTTAATCTTTGAGTAAAGCCCTCATATGAAATCCCTGGTTCCCAGAGATGGAATGAATGTCTGAGGACATAAGCATTATTGTGGATGAGGCCCAGCAGCTGGGAATTCCAGGAACTGTTCAGCTCTGGTTTCTCCCAGGCAAGTAATGGAACACTCTTATGGGATTTCCATCTAGGGCCATATTTGGAATGGAGCAGATTCCATAGTGGATGAAGCAAAAAAATGGATGAGTTTTGCTTCTCCACGCTGTTTTCACAATCAGTGGTTCCTGCCTGCCCAACATTTTGCCCAAATGACTCTGCTTCCAAGGCTCCAGAAATTTTCTGAGAGCAAATAATATGAGGTATTATGTCCACTTTAACTTTTGTTTATAATAGGCTTATTATCTTATATCACATAGTAATTTATTAGAGTTCACTCATAGGGAGCAAAACTTGAATCTGTAAGACTTCATTCATTAGTATTCAGAATGATATATGTAAGGGTTTCCTCTCAAAATCATTCTTGTAAGGTTGGCAGAAGTCCAGCCCAACCTCATCTCCTCTCTTATAACTGTGATTTTTGATAAGAAGTCTTTGCTTGCAAGTAACAGAAAGTGGCCCTGGCTACCTTAAGCAAAATGGAATTATTTCAAGGCTGGGGGAGAACTCACTGGATTGAAAGGAAGGCTAGATAGACAGAAGCCATTCAGCTACCAAGGGAACCTGATAATAGCAAAAAAATTAACAGTTTCCCCCAGATACCATTCCTAGAGTGCATGAATAAGCACCAATCATTTCTTCTATCTTTGCATCCCTGGGTACAAAACCCTGACATTCCAGTAGAAGAATAAGCAAGGGATATGAACAGACCATTTGCAGAAAAGGAAGTACAGTGGAGGAATGAGTGTTAGACTATCTGAACAGAGGTGGTCCCTGCCCACAAGGGGTCACATACACTATTAAACTGAGTGCTCCTTAGGGCAGGGCCCAGGTCCCACAGCCCTCTCCAGGACTCCTCATCAGATATTTTGCATAAATTAACTCCTTTAATCCTCACAACAACCCTGTAGAATAGGTATGATTATGTCCCATTTGTCCAACAAGGAAACATGCTCAGACAATGGAGGTGGCTGTCCCTAGCTTGCCTAGCTAGGAGGTGGCAGAGCTGAGGTTGACCTTACACTGGTCATTTCCCCTACACATGCTGCCTTGGCTGCTGTATATTGTTGTGCATTTTATGCATTGTACAAAGGTGCCCAGTCCAGAGGATTGGGGCTGAGCTGAAATCTAGCCTGTGATCCACTCAACAAGCCTGCTGCCCCTTTGTAAACCTGTGCCTATCTGGAAGAAGGGGCTCATGTTTCTAATTTGTCCACCCAGGGGAGTGTCTTTTTCACTCTATTCAGAGAACAGCACCGTATGGGCTAGTAGCAGCCTTATCTGCTGCATCTCCCTGGAGTAGGTGTGCGGAGGGGGTGAGTAGGGGTGGCTGAATAAGGATGAGACAGCATAGGATGAGAGGCTGTTAGCTTGACAGAGGTGGAGGGAAACAGATAAAACATTGTGTGAAACCCAGGTGGGTACTCAGGGCAGGAGCTTTTATGTAAGGAAAAGGACAAACAAAGGGCATTGCCTCTCCCTGGGAATTTACTCAGGCCGATGTGAGCTTCTCAGTATAATCTGGGGGCTTTATCTGAGGGGCATGAAATCTGTGGGACTCTAGGATCTCAGTTTGAGGGCTCCATTTGGGGGGCAGGGCTCAGTTTATAAGGCTCTTATGGCAGGCTAGGTCTTAGATGTAGATGACACATCCACCATCCTGGCCTCTCAGTGTTCTGACCTCCTCATTTCTAACCTTGTCCTTCAGCCACTTCAGCCTCATACTTCCATGGTCACAGCCTAGCCCTTGTCCTCAGCAAAAAAGGAAACTCCTCCCCAAATTTCATTTTCAAACATACCACTCTAATCATCATTTCCTGGTCCTCTAGCTGATTTACTCTCGTACCTGCCCTGCATAAGAATTCTTCAATCTCATCTCAACCTCTGATTCTTTCACTCCATCACCTTTTCACTGCCCCTCACTCTTCTCATGTCCTCGCTTACTTCCTTAACTAGTGTGATAGGCAGAATTTTGAGATGACCCCCATGATCTCTATCCCCTGGTATTTTGCCCTATATAATCCCCTCTCTAAAGTATAAGCAGGACTTGCGACTTGCTTCTAACCAATAGAGTATGGCAAATGTGATGGGAGAATATCTATATCTATCTATCTATCTATCTATCTATCTATCTATCTATCTATCTATCTATCCGTATGTATATTATGGCTCCATCTTGTTACCATGCAAGGAACTCAGCTGCTGGCCTTGAAGAGATAAGTTGCTAGGCTGTGAACTTCCTGTTGAGAGGGCTGCATGGCAGGTAATTTCAGGCAGACCCGAGGATCTGTGGTCCTCGGTTTTACAACCACAAAAAAACTAAATTCTAACAAGAACCATGTGAGCTTAGAAGAGAATATGAAATGATACGTGGCCTCATATGAGACCATGGCCTTGGCCAATATCTTGCATGCAACTTGTGAGAACCTGAACAAAGAATCCCGATAAGCTGTGTCTGGACTGCTAACATATGGAAACTGTGAGATAGTAAACATGTGTTGTTTTAAGTTGTTAAGTTTGTGGCAATATGTTCTGTAGCAATAGAAAACTAATACACCCAGCTTAGGTTTCATTATCCATCATTATAATCACTCCCTTGCAAACATCCTTACTATTCTAGCCCTTGTGGTGACAGACCCTAAAGTGACCTCTAGTAATCCCCACCACCTGGTGTTCATGCCCTGTGCAATTCCTTCCCTTTGAGCAGAACCTGTGAGTTGAACAGAACCTGTGACTTGCTTCTAGCCAATAGAGTATGGCAAAAGTGATAGGATGTCACTTCCCTAAGACTCCATCTTATCAGACTGGAGTTAGAGAGACTTTCTCTTGCTAGCTTTGCAGGAGTAAGCTGTCATGTTGTGAGAGGGCCAATGGAAAGGACCAAATGGTGAGGAACTTGGCTTCTAGCAGCTGAGAGAGCTATCCCTGCCTGAAAGTTAGCAAGGAAATGAGGATTTCAGGGGCTTCCCTGGTGGCGCAGTGGTTGAGAGTCCGCTTGCTGATGCAGGGGACACGGGTTTGTGCCCCGGTCCGGGAGGATCCTGCGTGCCGCGGAGTGGCTGGGCCTGTGAGCCGTGGCCGCTGAGCCTGCGCGTCTGGAGCCTGTGCTCCGCAAGGGGAGAGGCCACAGCGGTGAGAGGCCTGCGTGCCGCAGGAAAAAAAAAAGAAAATGAGGACTTCAAAAGCCAAAAAACAAATAAAAAATAATAAAAATAAAACAAACAAAAACCAAAAAAAGGAAAAGAGAAATTAAAAACAGAATAAATAAATAAATAAGAACAAAAAAAAAACAAAAAAAAGAAAAAGAAAATGAAGACTTCAGTCCTAGAGCTTCAAGGAGATGAATTCTTCCAAGAACCTGAGGGAGCATGGAAGTGGATATTTTACCTAGTCAAGACTCTGATGGGACTGCAGCTCCAGTTGACATCTGTACTGGAGCCTAATGAGATCCTGAAGGAGAAGACCCAGCTAATTTGTTCCCAGACTCCTGACACATAGAAACTGTGAGATGATAAATGCATGTTGTTTTAAGCCTCTAAGTTTGTGGTAATTTGTTATGCAGTGAAGAAAACTAATACAGCTCCCCTATCCCATCTTTATACTGACTTGGCCAAACATAACCCAGGTTAGTCACAATGCCCCACCTACTCTGCATCTGTATCAGAGCAGCTGAATGTTATTAGAGAAAACCAAAAACCACACAAGTCAATTAATTTCACTCTAAATTATTGTGGTTTTTAAAATTTTATTTATTTTAATTTATTTATTTTTGGCTGTGTTGGGTCTTTCTTGCTGCGCGCGGGCTTTCTTAGTTGCGGAGAGCGGGGGCTACTCTTCATTGCCGTGCATGGGCTTCTCATTGCAGTGGCTTCTCTTGTTGCGGGGCTCAGGCTCTAGGCACGTGGGCTTCAGTAGTTGTGGTGCACGGGCTCAGTAGTTGTGGCTCACGGGCTCTAGAGTGCAGGCTAAGTAGTTGTGGTGCACGGGCTTAGTTGCTCCGCAGCCATGTGGGATCTTCTGCGGCATGTGGGATCTTCCCAGACCAGGGTTCGAACCTGTGTTCCCTGCATTGGCAGGCGGATTCTTAACAACTGTGCCACCAGGGAAGTCCTAAATTATTGGTTGTGGACCTCAAATGGGCATTAATAGCATAGCAATCCTGCTCTGCTCACTTCCCCACTCTCAGAACTATTTCATACTTTATCTTCTCCTCCCAAACCTCCCACATCCCAGCCTCTGTCCTCACCTTTAGCTGATGGCCTCACATCACCCTTCATTAAGAAGATAGATATATTCAAATGGGAATTTCCTTATCTCACCACCAGATCTACAATCCTCTGGATACACAACTTCCTCTTCTGTCTTGTCACATGGAGAAACTGTCCCTCCTCAAGTCAAAGACCAGTCCCTCTACCTCTGCTTTAGACTCCTCCCACCCACTCAAGGACTTCACTCTTTCAGTCACTCCCATCTCTCTTGCATCACCAGTTTCTCCTCTTTTCGGCTATTCCCATCAGTGCATGCATGTGCTCTATCATCTACCATTTTAAGAGTCCCCCTTGAATTCCACAAGCTCTTCCTGCTATGCATAGTTCTCTGTTTCTTTCACAGCAAAACTTCCCAAGACATGCATTACACACTGATTTCTCCACTTCACCTCCCTTTCACTCTTCAACTAACTGCAGTCTAGTTTTGTACCGCTCCGTGAAAGCTGCTCTTGTCAAAGTCATGAAAGACTTTGTGTTGTCAAATCTGACAGATACTTTCCTCTCATACTACTTGTCCTCCAGTGGCATCTGACGCTGTCAACCAATTCCCCCTTCTTGAAACATGTCTATTTCTTCTCATTCTCCTTTGCTGACTTCTAAATGTTGACATTCTCTAAGCTTGTAGACCCAATTGCCCCCTTATCATCTGCACTTGAATATCTCACAGGCTCCTCAAATTGACCGTGTCTAAAACAGAAATCTTGATGTTTCCCCCAAGTCTGTTCTTCCTGCTTCCTTTCCCTATCTCAGTATAACTGAGACAGGAGAGAAGGGGTGCAGAACACAACTTTTAAAGGAATGACATAGCCGTTGAGGATATGATATAAACTGGTTAGAACTAGGCTCAAGATGGTGGAAGATTTGACTTCCAGTGGACCTTGAGCCTCACTGTATTCTCATTGTAATACATCAGCATATGTTAAATGACACACCCACTGGTGCCACGACAGTTATGAGGCCAACCATTAAAGGCTAAAAAGTGGGTGGCACCCTAACTCCTGGGAATCCCCACCCCTTCTCCAAGATAGTTAGAATATTCCTCCCACTTGTTAGCCTATGAAATTACCCAGCCCATAAAAACTAACCCCCCCCCCACTTCAGGTTGCTCTTGCCTTCTGAGATGGCCCACACTCTGTCTGTGGAGTGTGCATCTCTCTAAATAAACCCGCTTTCACTTTGCTATGGCTTGCTCTTGTATTCTTTCCTACATGAAGCCAAGGACCCTCACTTGGCAGCCTGTCCCAGGGACTCACCAGAGACCTGGGACATGACCGTCCTCTTGTGCCCCATTTTCCCTACAACACAATTACCAGCTACTCAGAAAGCCAAGAATCAGGAATTCCCTGGTAGTCCAGTGGTTAGGACTCCGTGCTTTCACTGCTGAGTGCGAGGGTTCAAAATCCTGCAAGCTGCAGGGCGCGGCCAAAAAATAAAGCTGAGAATCATCCCTTTCCCTCACCTCCTCCACACTCAATAGTACTTATTATGGAGTACTATTGGTTTTATCTCTAAAATTTAACTTGAATTTGTCCGCATCTCTCTGTCTCCACTATCACTAACCTATGCCAAACCACCGTTGTGTCTTGTCTGAATTATTATAATAGTTTCCCAATCGTCTCTCTGCTTCCACTTTTGCCCCTTTATAATTCCTTCTCCACACAAGTAAGTAGGGTCGTCTTTCAAAAAAAGTAAATCACATCATTTTATCACCCTGCATAGAACATTTTCCACTGCATTTCAAATAAAATTCAAACTTCTTGCCATGACTAACAAGGCCCTTGCTGGTGTCACCCACCTCATCTCCTGTAGCTCTTTCCATCCCATACTAAGTTCTGTTTCCCTGGCCTTTGTGCCTGTTGTTCCTTTTCTTGGAACCGTTTTCCTTGTCCTCCATCTCCTCCTTAAGAGCACAGCTTAAATGTTATATCCACAGAGGCTCTTTCCATGACCATCCTACTAAAAACTCTTCCTCCCCCCTCTGTTATCTTCATTCACATTGTAAGCCCTGTGAAAGCAGAACCTTTGTCTGTCATGTTAGCTCCCCAGTGCTTAGTGCAGTGCCTGGCACACATTCAGCACTCAATCAATATTTGGTTAATGAATGAATGAATGAGTGAGGCAGTTTCTCTGAGGATCTGAGTACTTCAGTGTGGGGACTGAGATTGGTGTGAAGGACAAAATGCACTGGACAATTAAGGAGATGATTTTATTCAGGATAGTACAGTAGAGAAACTGTACACTATGGAGAAATGTCTCAAAGAATATGAAGGGAGACTGGGATTCTATGGAGGCAAGTAGACAAGGGTAGATGGTCTGGGAGCTTTATGGAGTGATGAGGAATGAGAGAGACAGGTCTTATCTGAGTCACTGAAGAAAGGTGGAGCTGAGCCTTATCTTGGACTACACGGGAGCAGGGAAGTCCTTTGCCCTTTCTCAGAGCACAAAAGAGAGGGAGAATTTTTGGACCAAGCTGCTTTCCAGGAACATCAGGCTCAGATAAGTTTCAATATTGTCACTGGTTATCTCAGTTTCAGTATAGGGGTTTAGTCTGAAGATTTCAATCTGAAAGAATCAGTTCAGGGGTCTAGTCCAGGCAGTCACTATGCACACCTATATTTGGGTTCAATCTGAACAACCCAAGTGGACCACCTAGGGCTATCATTGCATATAAGTCAATCTGGAGTCTTAGCCCGAGGGACTCCAAGTTGGGACCTTAGTTTGACAGATCAGTTTCAGGGAGCTCTATCTGGGAATTATACTCTGGAGAACTCAATTTGGACTCATCAACTGGGGTACTCAGGCTACCAGGCACAGTCAAGGGGCTCACTCTGGATGTGAGAGACTGGTGCTCCATCTAACAGTTTATTCTGATGTTACTCTGATGTACTCTGAGATTCATTTTGGTGGGGGGCTCAGTGTGGCCTCAGTATGGGGATCTGAAACTTCATTCTGCAAACTAAATCTCTTGTACACAACCTGGGGAACTTCTTCAGGGAGCTCAGGCAGGGTATTTGTTCTGGGGATATCATTTTGGGGGTTTGACCTGGAAACTGTTTGGTCACCTACCTTATTGTTGCCTGTCTAGGGGCTCAGGCACTGCTAACTTAGTATCAGGGATCAGTCTCATGGTACTGGTCACTCAGGAGCTCTATCTGGATCATTCACTGTTGGGTGCTCAGCATGAGGATTTGGGTTTAGAGTGCTGACTCACTGTGACTCAGACATCACCCTCCCACCCCCGCCCGGGAGGGCTCAGCATCTCATCAAAGATGTGATTGCAAGCAACAGAAAACCACCTTATAAGGATGGCTTGAACAAGGCAAAAGCTTTTATTTCTCTCAGGTAAAAACAGTCCCAAGGAACTGCCCCTCTATTCCATTTAAATCTCCTTGGCCAAAGCGTGTATCACATGGCTGTACCCAGTTGCAAGAAAGACTAGGAAATGTAGTCTTTTAGCTGGACTCTTGCCCACTCAGCTAAAAACATGGATTCTGTTCTAAAGGAGGAAAGGGAGAATGTAAATTGGAGTGTTAAGCTAGCAGTCTTGCTACACAGGTGTCTCATCCTGGGTTTCTCAGTCTGAGCCCCTGGTTCTGTGGATACAGTTTTGGGTACTAATTCTGGGGGTATGAATTTAGAGTCTAAGAGATTGGAAGTTCATTCTGGGGAATCAGTTTCATGATCACAGTTAGGGGACCTTGGTCTAGAAACTTACTCTAAAGGCTTCAGTTCAACTTCTGAATCTGTAGACAATATGGTAGATTCAGTCTATAGAATCCCATTCTTGGTTTTCATTTTATAAGGGGCTTAGTCTGGGGGTGCTCAGACTGGGGGTCATTCTAGTACTTCAGTATGAGAGTTCAGGGTCTTCCCTGGTGGTCCAGTGGTTAAGATTCCATACTTCCACTGCAGTGGGCGCGGGTTTGATCCCTGGTTGGGGAACTAAGATCTCGCATGCCACGCTGTGCAGCCAAAAAAAAAAAAAGAAAAAAGAAAAAATAGAGTTCAGTCTAGGAGTCTGATTCTTGGGGTTCTATCTGGGGACTCAGTCCAGGGTCTGTCTGAGCTTCTGTATCACCAGTCTGGTGCTTCATTCTGGGCTTTGGGTTTGTTTTGTGGGCCCAGAGGTTAGAGGTTCAATCTAAGGAAACCAGCTAAGTTTTGGGGATTAGCCTTCAGTCATCACTTTTCAGATTCAGGGTAGGGTCCTCAGTCTGGATTGTTAGGACCCCCCTCTCTGGATACTTGTCTGAGGATTCATTTTTTGGCATGTGTCTTGAAAGCTCAGACATTGGTAGCTCAGTCTGGGGGCTGTGTGGGAGCTTTCTCGGGGGGTCAGTTAAGAGGAGCTCATTCTGGGGCACTTAGACTGGGCGCTCAGTCTTGGCAGCTAATTCTGTGAACATAAGCCTAAAGTTTTCAGAGTGGGAGTTCCATCTGGCAGCCTTTGGGGTCCACCTGGGTTGCTCCCTCTTCCATACAAACCTGAGGACTCAGACTGGGTTATCAGTTTGAGGCTGAGACCTTGGAAGCTCATCTGGGAGCATGCTGGCTTCTGATCTCAATCTGTAGACTTATTCTGAAAATGGGAGTTGTGGGTCTCAGACAGTGGCAGCTCAGTCTGGAGCAATTAACCTCACAGTCTCATGCCTGGGAGCTTGTGTTAGTTCTGAGAAGCAGACACTAAGATGGGATTAGTGTCACAAAAGTGAGCAACAATTTTATCAGGGGAAATGCCAATGAGAGAAAATGGGGTGGGTGCCATGGAAGGCTGGGAGAGCCATTGGAACATAATGCAGTCTGACCCAGACTAAGGAGAGAAAGAGGGAAGGTTGAGTGAAAGTGTCCTAGACTGCTGTGCAGTGCAAGGGAGTTTTGGCAAGGCTGTGTGGGATTCCTCGAACCAAAGTCACCCAAGTATCCATACCACACTCAGTCATTGGCTGGGAGTAGCTCGTGGGAAGTATGGTCTCTGCACAAATGAGGGGAATTCAGAACACAGAAGCTGGGGCTCTTGATCAATTATGCATCCTGAAATTTAAAGTCTATGAGATGCATTCTCATGGTTACCATGGGATGCATACTTGTTCTCTCTGGGGATTCCCTCTAGGGCTCATTCTGGGTGTGTTATTTGGGACCTCAGACATTAGGTTTTCAGTCTGAGGGAATCTGTTTCAGAATGTGGACTCAGTCTGTATTTTCAGTGGGGGCATATTTGTGGCCTCAGTGTGTGAGGGGTCCTTCTGGGAACTCAGTTTGGGCTCACTTCCAAGATACCACCCCCATTCTCCTTCAAGGAGTTAAGCTTGAGGTCTTAGTCCTATGGCTCTGCCTAGAGGTTCATTATGGGGAACCTGACTTTGAGGGTTTAAATGTTGACAGTTCACTCTTGAGACACCTGAGGATTCAATATGGGAGCCTGATTTTTGGTCTAAGATATGACTGAGTCTCTCACCAAGAGAGTGCTAGGCTCAAGGCTCTGTCTGGGTGGCGGGTCTGGCCAACTTCGGGAGGCTCAGATACTGGGGGCTCAGTCTGGGGTATTTTAGCCTGAGGAGTCATGCGTAGGGTATCTCAATGTGAAGACCTTACCTGGGGATTTCTGTCTGGTGGGCTCTGTCTTGGAATCCTAAGAGGGGTCCTAGTCTGAAAAGTTTCATCTGGAAGCACTCTCTGCATTTACACGCTAGCAGTTCAGTTTGGCAGTTCAACCCGCATTTCAATCTTGGAGCTCTGCCTGAGGTCTCATGCTGGGGATTGAATTTTGGTTTAAGTTTTGGGAGTTCAGTCTTTGATACATCAATCTGATCATCTTCATCTGAAGGTCTAAGCTAGCCTGAAATGTTCCCTCTAGAGTAGGGTCTAGGAATATTTAACCTGGGATTCATGGATTTATAAAGTTTCATGCATAGAATTTGGAGTGTCTGTGTATTTGGATGCTAGAAAAACACATCTTATTTTCACCAACCTCCACTGAAACTTGACATTTCTTTCAATAATGAAAGTAGGCAACCGACCACAGTAGTATTAGCAGTACATATGACTTTGTCACCAATACACAGATATTTCTCATAGCAGATCTCTTAAAGTATTGTTTACATTCATCATTAATTTGAAATCACAGTAGTCATTTAACCTGTTAGTGAAACTGTGCGCCTGATGTTGGGACTTGAACCCTCGTGCCAGGACTTGAACCCAGACAAAACCTACAGTCTTTTAATTGAGATCACACACCTGGTCTCAGGACTTATTGAAGCTCAGGTTCTTTATGTCTCATCGCAGAAAGAATTCAGTAAGAGACAAAGTGATAGGTAAGAAGCAGATTTATTTAGAGAGGTACACATTCCATAGACAGAATGCAGTCTGTCTCAAAAAGGGGAATGGCCTTGGGAGAAACACTCCACAGACGGACTGTAGGCCATCTCAGAAGGCGAGAGGCCCTGAAATATGGGGTGGTTAGTTTTTTTTTTATATATTTATCTATTTATTTATTTTATTTTGGCTGCCCGGGGTCTTAGTTGCAGCACGTGGGATCTTCACTGCGGCATGCGGGCTCTTAGTTGCAGCATGCGTGCGGGATCTAGTTCCCTGACCAGGGATCAGACCCAGGCCCCCTGCACTGGGAGCATGGAATCTTACCCACTGGACCACCGGGGAAGTCCCCCGCATGGTTAGTTCTTATGGGCTGGGTAATTTCATAGGCTAATGAACAGGAGGATTATTCTAACTATTTTGGGGGGAAGGGGGCGGAGATTTCCAGGAATTGGGCCACCGCCCACTTTTTGGCCTTTTAGGGTTGGCCTCAGAACTATCATGGCACTGTATTACAATGAGTGTATAATGAGGCTCAAGATCTACTGGAAGTCGAATATTCTGCCATCTTGGACCTAATTGGTTCTAACCAGTTTATGTTATGTCATCAACTGCTGTCATTCTTTTAAAGGTTGTGCCCTTCCCTCTTCCCTCCTGTTTCATTAGTAGATCATGGTATTTAATGCATTAATAAAGAAATATGTATACTGGGAATTCCCTGGCAGTCCAGTGGTTAGGACTCAGTGCTTTCAATGCCAGGTCCTGGGTTCGATCCCTGGTTGGGGAACTAGGATTCCACAAGATGCATGGCATGGCCCCCCAAAAATGTATATTACAATTAATTTTTATATTATTTTGCTATTTTAATATAATTGGTTTCCTTTGTAATTCTATATTTTAGTTTATGCACTTAAAAACATTTTTCTGGCAAGAGGTATATTGGCTTCACCAGATTGCTAGATGGGTTCAAGTCACAGAAAAGGTGAAATCTTAGTACACTCAGCTTTGCACTTCAGTCTCAAGACGAAATCTCAGGATTCATTCAGTGGCCTTGGTTTGTTGGAGCCCAGAATTGGGTTCCCTGTGTGGGAATTTCCAGCAGGCCTACTGTGATATTGTGATTTATAATAAGAAATACAAATTGGGTCTTCAACCCATTCCTGACACAGAGCTCCTACAACCTTTGAAATTTCCTCTGAGATGAGAGTGATAAAAAGTGTCTTTTGTTACGTTAATGAAGAGATGTTTGGAAAGCCCCTAGGTAACTAAGTATGGGGGCTGGTTGTCTGTGGCGCCAACCACGGGGATTAGAGGTTTGGCACTTTCAGTCCCTCCCCTCCACCTCTAGGAGGGGAGAGGTGCTGGAGTTTGAGTTCAATCACTAATGACCAATAATCTAATCAATCGTGCCTCTGTACTGAAGCCTCCATAAAACCCCAAAAGAACAGATTCTGAGAGCTTCAGAGTTGATGAACACGCAGAGATGCCAGGAGAGTGGCATGCTCAGAGAGCTTGGAAGCCCCTTGACCCTTCCCACATGGCTTGTCCTATGAATCTCTTCCATCTGGCTGTTCCTGAGTTATATCCTTTTATAATAAACTGATAATCTAGTAAGTAAAATGTTTCTTTGAGCTCTGTGAGCCGCTGTAGTGGGGGGGGCGTTGGAACTCTGACCTGTGGGCCTGTGGGTCAGAAGCACAGGTGACAACCTGGACTTGGTGATTGGCGTCTGTGGTGGGGGCAGTCTTGTGTGACTGAGCCCTTAACCTGTGGAATCTGACACTATCTCCAGGTAGATAGTATCAGAACTGAGTTGAATTGTAGGACACCCAGCTGATATTGAAGAATTGCTTGGTGGTGTGGGAAAACTCAAGACACACACACTGCAACTGGTAACCGAAATCTTACCTACTCTCTCCACGTACGTAACTTTGAGGCCCTGGGAACTCACACGCAAGTGCTTAATCTCAGTTTCTTCGTCTGGGCTTCTTTGAACTCAATTTAAATTGCTGAGTCTGCAGGAATGAGTCTCTAGAGCCCCGTAGGAGTTTATTCCTCCTGAGATTATCAGTCTGGGAATGCTCATGATTATCATCACACACCATGTTGTTCCCTGCTTCTGTTTCTTTGTATAGATTGTTTCCTCAGCATGAAAGGCTCTTTCTTTCTTTAGAAACACACCCTCACCCTCATCTACACAAACTCCCCATCACCTGGCAAAATTCCTCTCAAACTTTAAGTCTGAGGCATTATCTCTCAGAGGCTTGCCATAATCCCCAAGGCTGTATCAGGAACACACTCTGCTGGACTCCCATGGGCTCCTGTGATCCTTTCTCCTCTAGCATTGCACAGAGATGGATTTATCATAGAACTAATAAAGTTTAAGCCTCCGCACTTCACACTTACACAGACCACTTCCAAGTCCCTGGGTGTTGAGCATTGTCAATTTGAGAAGTACTTAAGATTTGTCACTGCACAAGAACAGTCAAAATACCATGAAATTTTACAGCTTACATGTAAACGAAACTAAATAGAAGTTTTCCCAAATTTAACAACAATCTTAAATTTTGTGTTACTAATAACAAGCTGTGAATTTGAAATTTTTCTAAACTACCAATAACAAAATATTTTGATCAACCGAATGGAATTGAATTCAATCGAATTCTTTTTATTCTCTCTTGAAAATGTTATTATAAAATAATTGTCATTTACTTACAGGAGGATATCAAAGTGTTTGCAACCAAAAAAAAAAGGAAAAATTAGTAGAGAGATTAGTCAGGCAATTAATAAAAATATTTTATTTCTCTAGTTTTGAGGATGTTTGTGGCATTTGTCAGTTTTTTTTAAAATTGGAATTTGTAAATTTTAAAATTTCTTTTATAAATCTAAAGCAATACTCACTTTCATCCCTAAATTTGTACTGTTTTTCTTAAAAACAGCTTGCAAAATTCTATCTGCCTCAGGCCTTTCAAAAATCTGCATTCACCCTGAGCACTGATCATACTCTATGGTCCTTGGAAAATCTTGCATGCCAGACTGTAAGCTCCTTGAGCATCTGACCAAACCCCATGACCCAGCAGCACTAAGCACAGGGCCAGACACAGAAGTATCAGTACTGTTTGTTAACATGGACTTGTCCGAAGTTTGCAACCTTTGCTGTGAGAGGGAATCACCTATAATACTTTTCTAAAAACAGCTTTATTGAGATATTATTTATATACCATAAGCTTCACCCATTTAAAATGTACAATTAAATGGTTTTTAGTATATTTTCAGAGTTGTGAAACTATATTAGTTTGCTAGGGCTGCCATAACAAAATACTACAGACTGGTGGCTTTAACAACAAAACTTTATTTTCTCAAAGCTCTAGAAGCTAGAAGTTTGAGATCAAGGTGTTGGCAGGTTTGGTTTCTTCTGAGGCCTTTTTCCTCATCTTGCAGATGTGTGTTCACATGGTCATCTCTCTGTGCATGCGTCTGGTTTCTCTGTCCTAATCTCTTTTTTTTTTGGCCACACCATGCGTCTTGTGGCATCTTAGTTCCCTGACCAGGGATTGAACCCCCTGTGTCCCCTGCAGTGGAAGCACTGAGTCCTAACCGCTGGGCCATAATCTCCTCTTCTTATAAGGACACCAATCATATTGGACTAGGGTGCACCCACATGGCCTCATTTTACCTTAATTAACTCTTTAAAGGCTCTGCCTCCAAATACAACCACATTCTGGGGCTTAGGGCTTCAACGTATGAATGGGGTTGGGGGCGGGACACAACTCAGGCCCTAACAGCAGATATCACCACATCTAATTTTAGAACATTTTCATTGCCCCTAAAAGAAACCCTATACTCATTAGGAGTCAGGCCACATTTTCCCCCTTCCTTTATCCTTAGGCAACCATTAATCTATTTTCTGTCTCCATAGATTTGCTTGTTATGTACATTTCATATAAACGATACCATGCAATATATGGGCTTTTTTGACTAGTTGGTAGTGATGTCACCTCTTTCATTCCTCATTTCAGTAATTTGAATCTTCTCTATATTTTACTTAGTTAATGTAGCAAAAAGTTTGTCAATTTTGTTGATCTTTCTTAAAAAGACTGAGTTTTGGTTTTACTGATTTTCTCTGTTGTTTTTCTATTTTCTGTTACATTTATTTCCTCTCCAATTTTTATTATTTCCTTCCTTCTGCTTGCTTTGGGATTACTCTGTTCTTCTTTTTCTAGTTTCCTAAGGGGGAAGTTCAGGTTATTCATTTAAGATCTTTCTTCTTTTTTAATAGGGACGTTTACAGCTATAAAATTCCATTTAAGCATTGCTTTGGCTGCACCTCATAAAGTTTGGTGTGCTGTGCTTTAGCTTTCAAGTCATTTCAAGATGTCTTATTTCTCTTGTGATTTTTTTCTTTGATCCATTTGTTATTTAGAAGTGTGTTAATATCCACATATTTGTGAATTTCACAAATGTCTTTCCGTTATTGACTTCTAATTTCACTCCATTGTGGTCAGAGAATGTACTTTGTATGATTTCAATCCTTTTAAATCTATTGAGGCCTGCTTTAGACTTAACATATAGTCTGTCCTGGAAAATGCTCCACGTGCACTTCAGAAAAATGTGTATTCTGCTGTTATTGGGTGGAGTGTTCTATAAGATGTTAGGATGCATTATTAAATGCAGATTTTTAGGCAATGCTACGTGAGGTTGCTTCTGTCCTAGGGCCTGAAACGTGCATCTTTAATAAGTTCCCCACATCTTTTCTGCGTAGTACCCATGGGTCCGGAACTCATGGCCTCAGCCGCCCTCCCCTCCTGGCTTCCTTAGATTTATTACATGTGAGTGACGCGGTGGTGTCATCGATTGCTCGACAGACTTTTCTATTGCTCTAGTCTTGCTGCCAGGTCTGCGGAAAGGCGAATCTGCGTTCTCAGGCTCGGCTTCCGACTCCTTCTGCCTGGGCGGTGCTGCGCTGGTATTGGCCCGCCTGGACGTCACATGCTCCGCGGCCGGATGATGGCGGGCGCTGCTGAAGATTTGCGAGCGCTCTTCGGGGTTGCTGTCCGCGCGGTGCTGGAGGCCTGGCCCGCCTTGCAGGTGAGCGGGGCCAAGGCTGGGACAAAGGTTAAAGACCGGGGCACAACAGGAGTTGGTCCGGCGAGCCGCCGGAGGCTTGGTTGGGCGGTGTAAGCAGCGGCCTCCTGCGCCCCCGTAGTCCGGCTCCCGGGCTGACGTGGTGGGCTTGGGCCTGTGTTCGCAGATCGCTGTGGAGAACGGCTTCGGGGGTGTGCACAGCCAGGAGAAGGCTGAGTGGCTGGGGGGTGCAGTGGAGGAGTACTTCTTCCGCAATGGTGAGTGAATGTGAGGCGCTAGGACGTGTCTCTGTGGGGCGTGGGAAGGAGGAGGCCGATCCTAGTGAGTCGGCACTTCCTCTTGAGCAATTGTCGGTTGGTACCTGAGGGCGAGGTGGAATGAATGCAGGCTTTGGAGTCAGAATCCTGAGTTCGAATGCCTTACGGGCCGTGCCATTGACTCAGGGTATCAGGCTGGACAAGTCGGTTTACTCCCCTGAGACTCAGTTTCATAATTTGTAAAATGGATATAAAAGTATCCACCAGCGCAGTCCAATAGAAATACAATGCTAGTCGCATCACGTAATTTAAAATTTTTCAGCAGCCACTTGAATAAAGTAAAAAGAAGCAGATGAAATTAATATTATTTAACTCAACATATCCAAAATACTTCGACATGTAGTCAGTATAAAACATTATTAATGAGATGTTTTACATTTTTTTTTAGCATTACGTTTTCAAAATCTGGTGGGTATTTTTCAGTTTTAGCACATCTCATGTTTTTGGTCTAGCCACACTTTTAAGTGCTCAGTAACCACATTTGACTTTTGTGGACAGCAGAGATCTACATCTTTGGTGTGTCTTGAGGGTCGTTAAGAATAAGGGGCCCTGCAGGGAGTCTTTTGCAAAGTATGATTTTTACAGAATTTTTCATATAGTTTTTTAGTCTTGAAGATGACATTAGGCAGTGTCCTTTCTCTCAAGTTCACCATCTAGTGAGGGATCCAGATAAGTAAATAGGCGTTTACACATAGGGTGATAGGTGTTCTAGTAAAGAGGAGCTCGGTGCTTGGGTAATGTGAGACTGGGAAGGAGGCGTCTTTTGGAGATCGTTAGGGGGTGGTGGTGATTGGGCTGAATCTTAAGGGATGAGAAGGAGTTAACTAGGTGGGGGAGGCAGAGAGAGTAGCACTCAAAAATAAGTCCTGTGGTATGAGGAGATTATGTGTTATATTTGGAAAGTGGCGGGGAGCTCAGTGTTAGAGTAACGGTGTGTGTGTGCTTGTGGGTGTGTGGAAGGGAGGAGTGGTGGAGAATGGGGGTTGGAGAGGACCCTGGAAAGGGGTGAGACACGGAAGGTCTTATGGGCCTTTGATTTTTGTCCTTTAAGCTAGTGTTTGCCAAAATGCATGCGTTGGAAGACTAGTTCTGTTAGATGTTCAGCAAAGAAAAACCTTCTCCAGTCAAATTATATAAGAAAAGCTCTTTTCTTCAGTTTCTTACTTAAGAGTCACAGTAATCATTAACATATTAAAGGCTTGGATAAGGTTAAGAATCACCAAAAAGAAAGCTGTTTACCTTTGGTTCCCATTAGTTTTCTGTGAATAGCTTCCCTTAAAACCCAGCAGGACAGTTATTTCTCAGAAGCAGAACATGAAACACTGCAGTAGGTGATTAAAAATTCATGAGCGGGATCTAAAACGATGGGGTTTTCTGGCTAGAAAGTAGTCAGTGTGGAGCATGGACTGGAGAGGGAAAGACTGATGAGGAAGCTGTTTCTGTCTAGAAAATGATGAGGCCTGAACTAGGGCACTGGCAATAGTCATGGACAAGAAGGCGTGGCCCTAAGGAAATTGTTTGGCTGTAGAGGGGGAGGGGAAGGGGGGCAGGTTTCAGGTTTGAGTCGCTGGGTGGCTTAGGTGCCTTTCATGGTATAGAAGAACGCTGGGGAATGAGAAGTAGGTTTACAGGGTAAGATGATGAATCTGGCTTTGGATATGGAGGGTCTGAGGCACCTGTGAAACAGGTGGAGAGTAGTCTGGGTTGGAGACAGATTTGGGGGATATTAGAGTGTTAGGGAAAGCCAAGGGGGTGAATGAGCTCTCCCAGAGGGAAGAGAGAGCAAGGAGCTTTGTGGAAGACTTTCTTGAGTTATTCTCTAATTCAGAAAAAGTAGAGCATGGGCCTATAAGGTAACTGAAGCCAAGAGTCTTAGCCAAAGTAACACAATAGGATGTTAGGTCAAGGCTGTGATGATTTCATTGTGGCAAGTACTTACATCCATTTCTTCTTACCTATGCCATTGGTCTATGGCCTCCTGTGTCGGTGGAACAACAGCTGGGAAGAGTCTCTACATTTCAAAAACTTCAGCCCTTGAGTGATGGAAGTGAACATGGATTATGGGTCTCCCCTGTGCTAGGCATTGTTTGGGTGACTTCTCATAACAGACCTTCAAGGAGGTTACTATTAACATCACTTTGCAGATGAGAAAACTGAGGCTTGGAGATGAGTCACATGCTCAAGGTCACATAGAGAGGAGGCCGGTTAAAATAGGCCAGATGAAAGATGGCGAGTGTGGATGGAATGCTGCAGGAATAGAGGGCTTAGTAGAATGCAGGAGATTCGAAATTAGGTATTTTATTTAGTGTTTGGTTTTTTCTTTTTAAAAATCATGTTAAAACCTGGAAAGTAGAGCACTTTAGCAAATAAAAGGCTCACTGAACCTTTACCCACCAACCAGATGTGGATCCACTAAGTAGGTATTGAAGGGTAGTGGGCAGGGGTGATGAAGTTGGCTGGTCTTTGATCAGAGGACCCTATCCTTTCCTACTCAGCTGACTTGGAGCTAGATGAGGTGGAGGACTTCCTCGGGGAGCTAATGACAAACGAGTTTGATACGGTTGTGGAGGATGGGAGTCTGCCCCAGGTGAGCATATCGTGGATACAACTGCTGTCTCCCTGCCTGCAGCCTTTCTTCTCCCTAGCTGTCTGTTTTAGACCAATGCTCTTGGCTGTAACCATTCTTTTCTTGAGTCCTGTGCAAGAACGTTCTATGACTCCCTATTGCCTGAGTCTAGTCTTCCCAGGCTTTTCAAATCTTGCCTCTTCTATTTCTCTCTATACATCATTCTTAGCTAGGTCTGTTCGTCACCCCCATCTCAAGGACACATCAGGCCAGGTACATTTCCACCCCTGCTCTGGTTAACATAACTGCCCCCGCTGGGATTGCCTTCCCTTTTTACATCTTCCACCTTTCAAACCCAGTTCTAGTGCCTTCCCTGCTAGGAGGCCCTCCTTCAATGCTTCAGACCCTTACTGAGCCCTTCATATGTGGTTGCTTCATTAGTGAACTCCTTGGAGAGGAAAGAGACCCATTCTCTTCTGGAAAGTTCCAGACCCCTCCCCACTCTTGCTGCAAACACGGGCTGGTTATATTGTAGGTTCTCTAGAAAATCCAAGCTGGTTGAATGTTTTCTTGGTAGGTGAGCCAGCAGCTACAGACCATGTTCCACCACTTCCAGAGGGGTGATAGGGCTGCTCTGAAGGAGATGGCCTCTCTCATCACCCAAAGAAAGTGCAAGGTCAGAGCCACCGCACTGACGACAGCCAGAGAGACTGATGAGGATGATGATGCAAACAGCGTGGAGGAGATGGAGGTGAAGGGGGTGCCTCTTGGGTGTGGAGATGCAGATATTTTCAGTCTTCTGGAAGATCAGCTAGTTTCACAGGGAAGTGATGGGGGTGGTGGTGATGGTGGTGGTGGTTGTATTATCCAGAGAGGGCAGGAAACTTTCCTAAGGTCACACAGCCAGTCCTGGCAAAGCTGGGAGAGCCTGGGTTTCCATTGGCCACAGTTGGGAGGTGTTGTATTTAGCTCTCTCTTGTATTTCTCCTCCAGGTCGCAGCTACGAATGATGGGGCAGCTACAGATGGGGTCTGCCCCCAGCCTGGTCCAGACTCCCAGACTATTAAGGAAGAGGAGATAGTGGAGGATGGCTGGACCATTGTCCGGAGAAAGAAATGAGTGGGGCTGGAAATAGTCTGGGTCCTTGTTTGCTAGTTGTTTGGGGCTTGTTTGTAGGGGTTTTTTGGAGGGTCATGGACCTCTGGACTGGTTACCCCATCTCCACCCTCTCCCATTCCCCTGTCCAGCTCCTTCCAGGGAAGAAGAGCCCAAGGGTCTTTGGTCTTGGGGTGGTCTGAGTGATGAGGCCTGGTTTCCCAGCAAAGTGCCACTTGGGTGCAGTCAGTGTGAAGAGGGAGGGATGAGTGGGTATGGGCGTGACTAGAGGAAAAGCTAACGCTGGCTGGTAGTAGACAGGTGGATGTGTGAAGGGAGAGGACCAACAGGAGAACCAGTATTCCCGCTGGGTAAGGAATGTTAAGATGAGCTTGCTCATGGTTAGTTGATGATGTGAACGGAAGTAGCTGTGGTACCTCTCCCTCGCTTCCCCCTGCCCCCACACAGAGCAGCTGTATGCCCCTGCCCAGAAATTGGAACCTCCCAGGAATGCTTCCTTCCTGCAGCCCAGTGTCCAGCCCTGGGCTCCTTCAGGATGTCTAAGACCTTGTCTAGGCAGTGAGCTCGGGGGACCTGGGGCTTTGTTTTCTGTCTCCTTCAACCTCTTTTCAAACTCCTCATCCCATTGAAGTCCAGGGATGAGGCTTAAGACCTCAATAAATAATACCTTATTGTTTAATTTGTGGCTTGACCTGTGAGTAGTCTTGGAATCAGCCTTCTGGGAGCTGAGCTTCAGAGCTCAGCAAGGGAGCAGTTTCTGGGCCCACCCCAGCAGCCTGGTACTTTGGACAAACAAACGGACGAATGGAGCACAGCAGCGCTCTGAACGTTTCCGTAAGCCTGAAATAAACTGTATTTTTCTTTAAAAAACAAAACAAAGAGTATTCATTGTCCTCCCCGCCCCCCCCCCCCCGTTCCCCTGTCCTGCCCGGTGGCCCTGCCATGGGTCTGGACGATAAAATACTGGGTAGCCTGGGGCCAGGTAGAAGCTGTAAGCCGTGGGAGAGGCAGGAGGTCACCACCCCATGTAGCATCATACATGTGAAGACACTGGTTGAGGGGGCAGGGGTGGGCCAGGACCATGGGGTCAGTGGCAGAGCTGGCACTTGAATCCAGATCTCCTGCCTCTGGTGCTTTGGGGGGAATTGGGTGGAGGCAGGATCTGTAGGGTATTGAGGGGTTAGGGGGAAATGGCCTAATTCAGGCAGGTCTAGCAACAGCTCCCACCCTCCCTGGAGGACAGGGTTTAAAAAATTTAACATCACTGTAGGAATATTTGTTTTAAAAGCCCAGGTTTTGTGAAAAGATGAATTAAAAAACCCAAGACCCAGCATTCAGGATTGAAAGTGCCCATGATGGGAGTTCAAGTATTGACTGAGCTGGGAGAGAGCGGGCTGGGGCCCTCAATTGGACATGGGCAGCTAGAGTGTGGGGCAGGGGGCCCCAGTTACCCACAAACCCTCTAGGTCTTGTCTCGGGTCTGGGGGGCTTCAGAGGGTTCTGCCGTGGCTCCTGAAGCTGCCACTGGTGCCTCCTCCATCTCTCTGTCCTCAGACAGTGTGGGCCCTGGGCAGAACGTGTCCCCACGGCCTGCCCGGCCAAGCACAGCCATCCAGCGCCGCTGCAGCTCCTCTGTCTCAGGACTGAAGTACCAGCTCAGGTGGCTCTGGGTGATCTTGAAGACATGCCGTCTGTCAGGCCGTTCCCCAGCCTCAGGAGGCCCCACCTCAAAGCCAATGAGGGGCAGGCTGCGCTGGGCTTTCACATCCTGGGGGACAGGGACAAAGCCAGGGGTCACCTAGGGGTTGGGCTTCTCACTGGTTTTGTATCTGCTAAACCCCTCTTTTTCTTCCCTTGCTCAAGAACCTTATGTGGCTTCACTGAGCAACAGGAAAATGTCTGAACTGGGGCTAGAACGCAGGCTGGTTCAAATACCTCTTTCCTTCCACACCCCAAACCAGGTGGGCTAGTCTCTTTAGCATATAATGTTTTCCATCCTTTGGGCTGTTGCCCCCCATCTGCATCTTCCCCATTCCAAATTGGATTAAGCAGTGCCTTGTCTCCACTACAGCTTCCTCCAAGAAGCTAGCCCTCCCACAAGTCACCGACTTTTCTCTACATAAGTTGACCCACAGTCACTCCTTGTCTCTAGCCAGTCTTTGTCTCACAAGGGTGGGGGCTTCTGATTTCTCCTTAGGTTCACCCTATCCTCCAAGGTCAAGGAGAGGTGAAGGACTCATGTGAAAGGAGGGCAGCCTGGTTTTGCCAGGTGGCTGAAAGGACCCAAAGGAGTAGGATGCACACCTGAGGGGCTCCGTAGATGTACAGCACCAAGGGTTCGTTCTCAGGGACCACAAACCAGGCCTTGTGCCAGCCTTTCCCGCCCTTCTCCATGTAGTGCAGGAAGCTGCAGATGACGCTGTTCTCCGCAGCCACTGAGGCCTGTTTCTGTGGCCAGAGACATGGGGGGCATCAATGTTGATAGGAGGCCTAGCCTGGCTCCTCTTGGCTTCAACACCCCCTCAGCATAGGCATTGCTATTTCCATGTCTCAGAGGAGGATGCTAAAGCTCAGGTGGCAGGAGTGATTTGCCTGTTGTCACTCAGTCAGAGTCGAGATTCAAAGCCAGGCTTGTCTGCCAGATTTGGGCCATGGCTGCTGCCTCTAAGAGTTGCTGGGAGGGGTGTGTAGCTCTCAGTGGGGGCACCTAAATGCCAGTCAGGCATTCTTCCATCAGTCCATTTATTCCTCAAGTCATTTATGCATTTACACTTCATCTTTTATCACATGCATTCCCTGCACTCAGCGAGAAGCAATCTAGCGTTGTGGTTAAGGGGTTGGGTGGGTGGGTAAGGCAGTCAGTCCCAGAATCCCAGCCCTAGATGGAAATATATTGACTTGGAAGGAGAGCATATAGGGCTGTTGTAAGGATTAGATGAATTAATACATACAAAGTGCTTAGAAGAGTGCCTGGCACAGAGTTAGCTTTCTTTAAGCGTTAAATAAAATAAATACCTCAATTTAAAAAGCAAAAGTGTGTGTATGTGCGTGCATCTAGAAAGATAGGAAGCATAAGCATTAATGGTGGTAATCTCTGGGTCAAAGGAATACGGTATTTTTGTTTATATTGTCTAACTTTCTTCAGTGCATATATCCTACTTTGTAATAAGAAAGCTGCCACTCACTGTGTAACATGGGCAAATAACCTCCCAGGGCCTCAGTTTCCTCATTTGTAAAACAGGAATAGGAATAGCATTGATAGGTAAGTTACTGTGAAGAATAAAGCACTTAAATAAAAATTACTCTTTCATTCACTCATACTCATTTTACTCACTCCAAGCCTGCGTCACTTGTTCAGTGGATACACACGGTACTACGATTTCAGAGATGCCCAGGCCTCAGCCACCACTGCGTGGGTGGCTGGGGCCCATGTGGTCAGTGTGGGTGGGTTAGTTGGGGGGCTTGGCTCTTACCTCCAGGATAGACCTCCGGCGCTGGGGTGTATGCTGGCTGCAGGCTGGGCTGCTCCCGGGCACCCCATGCAAGGCCACGTAGCAGTCAGTGCACACACGGTTGGAGCGGTTGTTGTCATAGACAAGGCGGGCCCGGAACTCAGAGCACTTCCCACAAACCACCTGGGGTGGCAAGTGGGTAAGGACAGCCTGATTCCAGCGGGCCTTCCCCTTCAGTGTACCAACTCCCACAGCAGACTCACAGCCTCCCCCCACTTAGAGAGTGCCCATTTAGAAGTGGGCCTTTGGGCTGCCAGCCTGTCCCCTCCCTAGCTCTGCCCCTGCCTCCCAGCACTCACATGCCCGCAGGCCTTGCAGTGGTGCCTGCGTTTGGTGATGGAATTGAAGGGCTCCTGGCAGCGCATGCACATGGTGACTTCCTTTTCCCGGATGGGCGTAGGTGCCCGCTTCCCAAGATCCACATTCTGGAGAGAGGGCCAGGGCTCAGGTCAGAGACAGCTACTCCCCAGTCCAGTCCATCCAGCCCTTGCCCCTGCCCCTGCCCCTGCCCCTGCCCCAAGGCTTGGATCATCACTGGGAGGCAGCAGATACATTCAGAAGACCTGCCTTTGAGTCCTGGCTCTGCTCTACCTCACTGTGCGACTGACGACCAGTCACGTCTACTTTCTGAGCATTGTTTGCCCAATGATTTCTCTGTGCCCCTACCAAAAGAAGACTGTGCTTCTGAGGTCATGTACTGCCTCTCTGGTCTTTACCCTCTGGGAAGGGGAGAGGAGCATCACAAGGTAAGGTGGGCACCTGGAGGCCCGGAGGGGATCCCGGTGCAGGAGGAGGGGGTGGGGACTCTTACCGGAGAGTTGGGGGGTGTGTCTTCATCTTCCCTGTTTGTGGAGTTCAACAGTTTGAAGGTCTCCAGCGTCTGTTCATGCTTCAGGAGGGTAGAGTTGATGGCCTGGGAGGAGGTGTAAGAAGAGGTCAGAACACCTCAAAACTCACCCATTTCCACCCTTACTTCAACCTTCCTATAACCTAGCTTGGAGTCAGAAAAGTTGGGTTCTAGGCCCAGCTCTACCCCTTGCTAGGTGTATGACCTTGGGCAAGTCCCTTCCCAAATCCAGGTCTCAGTTCTTATATTTGTGAAGTGGGGGAGGGGGATCAGGGGCTGAAAAACCACAAAAGGCCTTCCTGGCTATTACTATCTGGGATTAAGGTTTTACAGGGCTTAACTCACTGGGGTTACACCCTCAGAGGAGCCAGCTTTCTAAAGGAAGAATTGGTTAGTTTCTGCTTAACCTCTGGACCTCAGTTTGCTTATCTGTGAAAAGGGGATGGTAAAGTTTATTGGAAGGCAGGTGTCCAGGCCCATTCTGGTGAGATGTGAATTTTAGGGGAGAGCCCACCACCCCCTTGAAGACCTGTTAATACTCTTCCAGCCCCCTACCACAAAGCCTTCTTGGATGTTACCTGGACCCAGTCTTTCTTCTCCTCCTCAGTCCTTGGGTAGGGAAGGTGGTGGGGGCAGGGGGAAAGAAAGATGTTGGGTTAGGCAGGCCAACCAAAAGCAATTGTAGTGGTAAAGAGCAGGTGTTTTGGAGTTGGAAAGATGTGAGTTTGACCCTTTTCTCCTTCACTTATCACTTGTGACCTTAGGCAAGTCATATAACCTATCTGAGTTTATTTATTCAACAGTTATTAATACTCTCCAGACCCTGTGCTAGGAACTTGGGCCTCAGAGAGGACCCTACCATCAAGGAAGGAGCTCACGGTCTAGAGGGGGAGACAGGGACAATACAGGGGGATCAGTGCTGTGACAGAAGGAAAATGGGGCTGAGGTGATCTGTAAAGTTCCCAGCACAATCCTTGATACACTAGGTGCTCAATCAGTGTGAGTTGCTTTTTGTTTAAGCTTTAAATAGTATGTTATTATCCATCAAAGTTTATATGGCTGCTTCATATTGTTCCATAGAGATATCTAATTTCTCTACATAATTTCCCTCATGAACTGTATTTACTGCTTTTGTCTTTAAGTGTCCATATATGTATGCATCTATTTTTGGACTGTTCAGTCTGTCTAATTTATATCCTTCTGCCATAAAACACTTTTTAGTAGTTTTTTGCTAAGTCTTGAAATCTGGTAATGTAAATCTTCAAACTTTGTCATCAAGATTGGTCCGGCTATGCTAGGTTCATTGCATTTCCATATATATTTAGAATCAGTATGTCAACTTTTACACACAAAAAAATCTACTGAGATTTTGATTGGAACTGAAGCTGTAGATCAATTTGAGATCATCATAGTCCTAGCAATATTGAATATTTCAGTACATGAAATGATAAATCTCTCAGTTATTTAGTTCCTTTTAAATGTCTCTCAGCAAAATTTTATGGCTTTCAGGGTAGAGGTCTTGAAACTATTTCATTAAATTTGTTTCTGGGTATTTGATACTTTTGATATGATTGTAAAGAACATTATTTTTCTAATTTTATTTTCTAATTGTTGCTAGTATGTAGAAATATAATTAATTTTTATATCAACCATATATCTGGTGATCTTGATAAAGTCATTAGATATGGTACTTATTAAATTTGTTTGGATTTAAAAAAAAAAGAAGGCAGGCTCCCACATGCCACGGAGCAACTAAAAATTAGAAGAGGCCAGGCAGGAGTCAGCCATGAAGCTGGTCCTACTCCTAGTGAGCAGTTGATGGGCCTGCACCAGGGTGGAGGCCTTGGAGACTGCAGGGCAGACCAGAGAGTTGGGGAAGGAAGGCAAAAATATATACTGATTCCTAAGTCAGTGGTTCTAAACCCTGGTGCACACGTTAAAATCATCTGGGGAGCTTTTAAAACTCCCCATGTTCAGGCTATACCCCAGACATATTAAACCAAAGTCTCCAGGGGTGGGTCCCAGACATCAGTATTTTTTAAAAGCTCCTCAGCTGATTCCTGTGTCACTAAAGTTGAGAATCAGTTGTCTAAATGGTGGGCATATGGGTATTTGTTGTATTTCTACTTCTCTGGATATTTGAAAATTTTCATTAAAAACAACTTTTTAAAGGGCAGTAAAAGCAACTGCAAAGCAAATGCTCCATGCCTTCCCTCTGCCACTAGGAGGAAACCCTACACTGCTCGGTGCACCCTTCTGGGCCCAGCATCCCTCTGCAGCCCCCTCCTTCCCAGCCTCCCAGCAGAAGACTCATCCCAGTCACGTGGCTTATCACTTAGGCTCTGCTGAGGCCTGACTGGGCCCACACCTGCCCTCCCCTGGAAGTGCCCGTTGTTGCCTTTGTTCTCACTTTCCTGGCCACAGGCCTCTGAGATGCTCTCTCAGTCTCTCAGAGCATCAAACCTAACTCCCTTCTCTCATCTTCCAGGACGACACCCTCTAGCCCACATTCATCTCACTCTCCTGCCTCCACACAGTTCCAGCAATGAGGGTTCTGACTCTCATTTCTTAATTCCTTGCAGCCTGTCAGAAGCAGATAATCTACCCATGTGCATCCACTCGCTGGCCCTGACCATGGCCTCGATACCCTATCACCTGGGCCCTCAGAAGGCAGCATGAGCTCCAATTCCTGCTCTGCTTCTTTTTAGCTGTGGGATCTTGGGCAAGGTGCATAACTCTTCTGTGCCTCAGTTTCCTCATCTGTAAAGTGAGGTTGATGGTAACAGTGGCTACTTCAAGGATTGTTTTAAGAATCTGACTAGTGAATTTAAACTTAAATTGTTTAAGTTAAAATCAACTTAAAACTGTGCCTGGCAGGGACTTCCCTGGTGGCACAGTGGTTAAGAATCCGCCTGCCAATGCAGAGGACACAGGTTCGAGCCCTGGTCCGGGAAGATCCCACATGCCGCGGAGCAACTAAGCCCGTGCGCCACAACTACTGAGCCTGCTCTCTAGAGCCTGTGAGCCACAACTACTGAGCCCGTGTGCCACAACTACTGGAGCCCATACACCTAGAGCCCGTGCTCTGCAACAAGAGAAGCCACAGCAATGAGAAGCCCGTGCACTGCAACGAAGACCCAACACAGACATAAATAAATAAATAAATAAAAATTAAAACAAAACAAAACAAAAACTGTGCCTGGCATAAGAGCAAGTCTTCATTAAATGTGAACTATTATTATAATCATTCAAGTAGAGAATGGATATGAAGGCCCCTTTGTTAAATAGCTAGGCATTATTTTAAAATTTGTTATTATTTAAAATTTTCTTATGAAAAGTTTCAAGCATACAGAAAAGTAGATAGGATAACACAAGTACATTAAATATATACCCACTATATAGATGCAAATTTTAAAAATATTTTGCTATATTTATTTCATATATATGTATATATTAATATATATTTATATATGTAGATATGTGTGTATATGTATATATTTTTTGGTTGATAAATCATTTAAAAATAAGTTACAGATATCACGATACTAAATCATCAGCATGCATCACCAAAAAACAAGGCCCTGGGGCTTCCCTGGTGGTGCGGTGGTTGTGAGTCCGCCTGCCAATGCAGGGGACATGGGTTCGTGCCCCGGTCCGGGAAGATCCCACATGCCGCAGAGCGGCTAGGCCCGTAAGCCATGGCCGCTGAGCCTGCGCATCCGGAGCCTGTGCTCCGCAACGGGAGAGGCCACAGCAGTGAGAGGCCCACGTACCGCAAGAAAAAACAAAAACAAAAAACAAGGCCATTCTCCTATATCCTCCTATACCATTATCACACCTGAGAAAGTTAGCAATAATTCCCTGATAGCTGATGCCCAGTTCACAGTTAGGATTTTCCCTATTGTCTTGCAAATGCCTTTTAGGGCTGTTTTTCTCAAACCAGACTCCTATCATGGACCAAGCATTGCATTTGGTTGTTATTTCTCTTAAATCTCTGAATCTGCAATAAACTATTTGTGCTGTTGTTATTTATGTTTGGTTTACTATCTCATTCTTCCCTCTCCTCTAACAAAACCCATCAGAAGAGCAAGCATCTTTGGGGAAAGGTACCCACCCTTTCTCTGGAACAATCTCTCCTCTAGGGAGGTAGCCTCTGCCCTGGCACTAGGCCTAGAATGCCTCAGCATATCTGAAGGGAAGAGGGGGCTGGAGGGAAGATATAGGCAAGGGCAAGTACCTAGCCTGGAGCTCCAGGGAGCGCTGCTTTCCTGACACCAGGAAGGTCCGAGGCAGATTGAGGTTGGAGCTTTCCTTTAGCTGAATGGAGAGAGAAAGGGGGTTGGTGAGGCCTACTGAGCTCTACAGGGCCCTCGCCCCCTGCACATATGCACACACTTGGGGTCAAAGTAAGAATGTCTTTGTTCCTCCCAGCACCAAGGCCCCACTCCAGGTCCCCATTTTCCACCTCCTGGTGCTCACCTCCATGCCATCTACATCGATGCGTGCCCGCACGCTAAACTTCTGGCCAAGGAGCCGCAGCCTGGGCACACAGTAAAGGAGGCGGTCGTTGAACTAGGAAGGAAAAGGTTTCAGATGTATGTGTGGAGGACCCACAAGGGGTGTGGCCCAGCTCCCTTCCGTTATTACTCCCGAAGCTTTACTGCTAGGGACTCAAGGCAATAGGTGGAGAAAACACAGTCCAGACTGGGCACAAAGGTTGCAAGGAAAGAGCCTAGGCATGGGAGTCCCTTCCTAGTTGGGTGGCCTTGGGCAAGTCACTTCTCTCTAAGTCTTAGTTACATTATCTGTAAAGTAGAGAGAAAAAAAATTCCCAGTAAAGGTAGTGAAAATACAATGAGTTAGTAGAGGAAAGAATGGAGAGCAGGAAGTATAGCCTTGAGTGAGTACCAGGTCAATGTGGCGGGCAGGGGTGGGGGGCATGCACCCCTACCCGTGGCACTTACTAGTATGAGGTATCGGTCTTGAGTGGTCCCATTCTTTGCTGACAGCTTAAGGATGTGGCCTTCTTTTATGAGCTCTTTAGTGGGGCTGACAATGTCTTCCTCACCCCCTAGCAGCTCATATACCTTCAGCAGCTTGTGCATTCGTTCCTGGCAGGAGACAGTGAATAAAAGGCAGGGTTTGGGGTGCTGGCCTCCCCTCAGATGTCCACAAGTCGCAAGCCCCCCACCCCAGAACGGAGATCGAGATAGGTGGCTTGGCCAAGGAAGGGCAGGGGTTAGAAGGACCACTCACCATTTTGCGGATGGCAGCATTAGAGTGCTCTGCTGCTGTGGCTATCAGCTCCAGAGACTCTGCGGGCAGAGTGGGAGGTCAAATGGGGGGGCTAGCAGAGAAAAGGCTCTTGGGAGCTTCTCTGCTCCCTGAATACCTCCTCCTGGCCTGACCACACCCTTCCCATTCCAGAAAGTGCCAGCCTCAAAGATGTCCATAGCAACATCACTTAAAATCAGAAACTGACTCAATTAATGCCACAATAGCAGAATCACAGGACATGAAATAGCTGGCAGCCAATAAAACACAAGCTTAAGATTATTATTACCATTAAAAAAACAACAATAATAGTTACACATGTAACTGGAAGGAAATATACCCATGTTTAACAAGTTGTCTCTGGATGATGGGACTATGGGTGATTTTTATTGTCTTCTTTTTCCATATTTTTGACAGAGAACACATATTACTTTTATAATCACAAAAAAGTCAGATGAAGCAAAGAGATGATCCTATTCTTTGTCTCAATAATTCTGATTATAGGAATCTATACTAAGAAAATACACGTTTTATGTACAAATACACTTTCATTGCCGTGGTGTTTACAACAGTGTCAAACCAGAAACAACCCAGTTAAATAAATGTGCATTCATATAATGCAATACTAAACAACCTTTGCAAATGATGCTTTGGTAGGGTTTTTCATAATCTGTGAAATGCTCAGGACATTTTAAGAAAAGGAAAGGATACAAACTTGTATATACCAAATGATCTCAATTTCACAAATATACGTGTATAAAAAACACCAGGAAGAAAATATGTCAAAATGTTCCTCACGCTTATTCTCTGGAGTCTCGTATCATAGGTGATTTTCTTCCCTGCCTCTTTCAGCTTTCCTGTATTTCCATATTTCCTATTGTGACCAGGTATCAGAAAAAAAACGAAATAAGTCCCTATGCATCTCCACACACTAACAAATCTTGCCCATGCTTGAGGCCCAGCTGCACTGCACCCCTCTCTTGTCTGCACGGTGCTGTATTTTCCCACTCAGAAAATATGCCTGTAAAGGAGGAGCACAGGTGCTTCTGAAGAGGGTCCACATGGTTGGCAAACCAAGTGTTATTTTCCTAGGGGAAAATGACCAAGGAAAATGACCATGGAAAATGACCTCCATGACCAAGTCTTGGTGCTCAAGATCTGTGGCCCCAACCCAGTTCAGGCCTTTCAGGTGCATCTCCAACCTCCCAGCCCTTTTCCATCCTAGCTGCCAGAGGGAGCATTCTCACATACAGCTTGCTGTCACTCCTCTGTTCAAATCTGTCAGTGGTTTCCCTTTGCCTTCAGGGTAAAGACCCAGTCCTTTAGCCTGGCATTCAAGGCCCTTGGTGATCTGGCTTCTGTTGACCTCTCCAGCTTTCTCCACTTGCACCTCTCTAAACATGTCCTGTCTTGCTTCACCTGGCCAACTCAGTCTTCTGAATTCAGCTCACCTCCTCCTATAAGCCTGCCCTGAGTTCCCAGGCTGGATTAGGATACTGTCTGGATTTCCACCTTCCCCTTTGCTCCCCTCTGTCCCACCAGTCACACTACGTATCCATTGTGTATTTATATATCTGCATCCCTCAGCAGACTAGGAGCTCCCTAGGATGGGGCCAAGGTCTCACCATCCTCTCCTGGGCTCCTGAACAGATGCTTTGCATGCCATCATTCAATTGTCACAACAACCCTATGTGCCCTGTTTGTCCAATGAGGAAATTGAGACTCAGAGAGAAGAGGTGCCGGCCCTAGGCTATCTGCCTGGGAGGCAGCAGAGCTGACATCAGAGCTGCCCTTTCTCCCACACATTCTGCATCTCCCCTACCCCAGGGCAACGGGCATGCTGGGTTGTGGAGGTAGGCAGTGCCCCGGGAAGGGGACAGGAAGAAGACTCTGGCAAGCTGTGGGCATATAAGTTCAGGCCTGTGGAGGCCGCTGGGCTCAGACCGCTTTGCTATCAAAGTGTATTGTGTGAGGTACAGACTGGCATTTACAGGGATCCAGTGTGTGTAGGCTCTGTCTGGGGATTCAGTGTGGGGATTTCAGTCCAGGATTTCACTTGGGGGTTCAGGCTAGGGAGTGCGCTTTGGGGAGCTTTGTGTAGGAGCTTGGTCTGGAAGCTCTGGTGGGCCTGGTCTGGGCTTGGCAGTCTGGGATCTTGGTTTGAGTTCAGTCTTGGGCTCAGGGTAGGCTGCTCAGGCCAGGAGTTCCAGCTGGCCTGGTTTGGGGAGTCTAGGGTCCAGGCTCCAGAGTTCAGTCTGGGAAGTAGAAAGTGGGGGAGTCAGTCTGGGGAACCAGGATTCAGTGGGGGCTCAGACCTGGAGGTACTTTCTGGGGCTCTACCTGGGGATTTGAGTCTTGAGGGGTAAAAAAAAATAGAGAGGTCAGCTTAAGATCTTGGGCTGGGGAGCTTAGTGAGCACATCTCAGGCTGGCTCTCATTCAGAGATTTTCATACTGAGCAGCTCAGAAAACTGGATTGGGAAGTTCTTTCTGGGGGGTTCATCTTTGGGCTCAATGTGGGGAGCTCAGCTGGCCAAGCTCAAGCTCTGAAGTTCATTCTAGGGACTCAGATAGGGCTGAGATTGGTATAAAACAGGAACCTAAGTTAGGTGAACTCAATCTGGGGGCTGATTTTAGGGGCATTCAGTATGGAGGGCATCAGTCAGGGCATTCAGTAATAAAAACAACATTTATTGAGTCTTTACCATGTGCCAGGTACTGTGCTAATAGCGTCACCTGGATCATCTCATTTATCCTCAAAACAATTCTATGAGGTAGGTATCATCATCATCTGGAGAGTCATTCTTTTGGGGTCAAGCTAGAAGTCTCAGTCTGAGCGACAGTAAATGGCGGGGGGTAATCTAGGGTGCTCAGTTTGGCAATACCTGTCTATAAAATGGTGGCTAAGGAGATGAGACTGGGAAGCTCTTTTGGGGGAATCTCCCTCTGGGACCTCAGGCCGAGGGCTGTGGCTGGGAACCCACTCTCAGCACCCCGGGTGGGGAGAGCATTTTGGAAACTCAGTCTGGGGATGTTAGTTTGGGGAAACCAGTGTGGGGGATCTATAACTGGGACCTCAAACTGGGTTCAGCCTGAGGGCTCAGGTTGGAGATGTCAGTCTATGGGGCTCAACCCAGGTAGTCAGTCTGGAAGGCTTTTTCTAGAGGTTTAGGTTTTATAGTTCATCCTGATACCTCAGTGGGGATTCTCATTTCGGGGAAAGGACTAAGGCACTTAGTCTGCAGAGGTCTGTTTGTAGAGTTCAGCTATCAAATTTTCTAGTGTTCTAGCTCTTTCTAGAAGTCCAGGCTTGGTAGCAAAGTGCCCCATCTGGTGGGGTGGAAGGGGCTCAGTTTAGGAAGTGGACACAGCAGTGGACACAACTGTCTGCTCCCGACCCTTGTGGCTTCCAGGACCCCACATTTTCTTGGTTTTCCTCCTACCTTTAGGGCTATTCCTTCTAAGTCTCCTTTGCTGATTCCACCTCCCTCAGCTTTGTCCTTGGCCCCCTTTTCTTCTCCATTTACACTCAATCCCTTGGTGACTATGGCCAGCCTCATGGCTTTGCACACTATCCCTGTGCTAGTGACATCCAAATCTCTCTCCCTGGGATTCTAGGCTCATCTAACTCCAAATCAAAGTCCTAAACTCATCTCAGGAACCATCACCACCAGCCAAAAATATGCATGCAAGTCATTCTTGAGACTCTTTCTCCCAAGCCCCACACCCATTCACCCTAGTTCTTTCAGTGCTACTTTCAAATATAATATATTCTGAATCCAACCATTTCTCACTACTTCCACTGCTACCATTCTCATCAAGCCAACCTTTCCCACTCAGATTATTGCAAAAGGCTTCTAACTGGCCTCTCGGCTCCCTTTCTGGCTCCTCAAGTGATCCTAATCAAAACCTTGCCATGGCTACCCACTGCACTCAGAATAAAATCCATCTCCTCATCTTGGCCTTCAAAGTCTTGCTCCTGTCTCCAGCCCTATTTCTTCCACCATTCTACCTTCACTGGTCATGCTCATGTCACACTGGTCCTCTTGTTGGTCCAGAGATATGCAAGCTGCCGCCCCCTGCCCCACCCCCACCCCCCCTTAGGAACTCTGCACCTGCTGTTGCCTCTGCCTGGAACATACTCCTCCCTACTCAGGACGTGGCTCCCTTCTTCTTATTCAGAGTTGACTCAAATATCCTCTATTCTGAGAGGCCACCCAATCTAAAGTTGACCCCCCAGTCACTGTCACATTACCCTCTTATTCTCTGAATCACACATAGCACCTATCTAATGTTCTCCAGTGTATTTATGACTTTTGTCTACTATCTCCCCGAGTATAATACACACTCCCTGAGATCAAGGACCTTGTCTGTCTTGTTCACCTCCATGTCCCATGTGCCTAGGACAATGCACAGAACACCGAGGTGCTCAGTAAATAGCTGTTATATTAATGAAGGAATGAATGGAAGTAACAGTCTGGGGAGAGAAAGTTGGGGAGACTCTGGGCAGCACTCTTTGGGGTGTGACCCTGAGGAGTGGGTCTCATACTGAAGAAATCAGAATGAAACACTCTTCTAGTGGTTCAGTGTGTGAGTACTTGTCTAAGGAGGTGGTATCTCAGCCTAGAGATCCAAATCTGGGAGGCAGAAAATATGGAGTCCAGTCTGAGGTGCTCAGTTCTGGAGAGGTGATTCTGTGGGGTTCTGATCAGACATGGGGGTTCTTTTGGGAGGGTCATTCTGGGTAGTGGCTGGTGGATACGGAGTGAAGCTCTAATGTGGAGGATGGAAAGTCAGGGGTTTGATGAGACAAGCCTCTTTCTGGGGAGCTCAGCTGTGGAGATTCAGTAAAGAGGACTTGGCCTGAGAGGGTCAGTCTGGGCTCTTAGCCTGGTGGCTCAGTCCCTGGGGGTTTAGACTCAGTTTCATTTTGCACTTGGGACAACTTCGTTTGAGGACAAGTCAAGGGGTCAGCCTTGGGGTCTCAACCTAGGAAACAGATGGCTCCCTTTAGGGGATCTTTCTGGGTATGCCCCTCAAACTCTGGAGTTCCAGTTGGGAACTTCAGACTGAGGGGGGACTCCTGAATGTTCTGTCTGGGTACTCAGGTAGAGATCTCAACCTGGAGGTTCATCCTGGGGTCTCATTCTGGACCCTCAAGGTGGGCCTTTCAGTTTGGAGGTCCTATTCTGAGATCTCAATTACGTGGCAATGGAAGGCTGACCCTGTGAGTTAAGTCTTGGGGTGGGGGGGGCAGGGCCCGTTGTGTGCACTCACTTTGGGCATCCTTGCTGTCCGGGGAGCCATGGGGCAGCTTTAACAGATAGTCCTTGAGAAGCAGCTCATAACGGGGGATGCGCTGCACAGGCTCCAGCATGTGGTGCTGCAAGGTCAGGTTGCCACAGGCTTCCTCCTTCTGTGACAGGCAGAAGCAGGAGGGTTCAGGTCTGGCCAAAGACCCTTGACTGGGTCCCTGCAGACCTGTCCACCCCAGTCGGCCCAACCAGCTTCACTGCTTACCTGCACCTCATGGATGATCACTTTAAACTGGGTAGAGCGCTCTGTCCAGGTGTTGACCAGCTCCACGGCCCGGTCAAAGTTCTTCACATACTCGCCGTACATCTTGAGGAAGGGTGCCAGCTTCTGCAGGATGTCTCCAATGCGTGGGTAGCGGTCCCTAGGGGGAAACAGGGGCTGATGTGGTCCTGCTGATTCTTGTCCCCCACAATGCCCCCACCCTGTAGGCCGGTCTTATCTCAGTCCTGGAAATCTACCTCTCAGCCAGTCTGCTCCTTTGGAAATGCTGCTTATATTATACACAAAGTAGGCCAAAAGGCTCAGTTTGACCTGAGACCACAGCCTGGGCTGCCACCCACCCCAACTCTGCCCTGCCTTGAGCACAAGGGATGACACGTCCTGGAATACCCGCTCTGACCTTACTGCAAGGGCCACTTCATACACTGCTTTTTGATTCTGTGCCCAGCCTTGTGCTGGGTGATTCTGGGGACACAAATGAGTCACACTTAGCTGAGCCCTGAGAGGGTCACTGTCAGGTAGGGGAGGGCAAAGTAACCAGGCCTGGTTGCACTCCTCAGGAGTCACAGTCTACTGGAGGACACAGAGGACCAAACCTGGTCCCAGCCTTCATTGGTCACAGTCTGCTGGGGGAGACATGAGAACCAGCCCTGGTTCAGCCCTCAGGGGTCATAGTAGTTGGGGAGATGTAGGAAGTGACTTCATGCCAGCCGTCTGTGGTCACACAGACACGCTTTATCCTGTGGGTGTGGGGAGCATGGAGATGATTTAATCAGGAAGTGACATGGTCTGATTGTTGTTCAGAAAGACCATTATGGCAGGTGGTATAGACGCTAAAGGATGAATTGGAAGAGGAGAGCTTGGAAGCCAGGAGACTGCCTATGAACCTTGCCCTTCTACCTCAGGACTCAGCTCAGATCTCACCTCCTCCCTGAATCCTTCTTTAACCCCCAGGCTAGTTTTGGTCCCTTTATCTGGATTCCCACAGCCTCCCATTCTCAGCTCTATCATAGCACTGATAAAAACAAACAAAAACAAACAAAACAAAAAAAAAATAGCTCACATTCATTTAGCACTTATTACATACCAAGTACTGTTTTAAGCTCTCTACATGTATCAACTCATTTAATCCTTAAAATAACCCTACAAGGTAGGCTATTACTATTACCCTCATTTCACAGCTGAGGAAACTGAAGCAGAGTAATTTAAGAAACTTGCTTAACATCATAAAGCTAGCAAGAGGCAGAACTGGAATTTGACCCCAGCGAGTTTGGCTCCTAACCTCATACTCTTTAGAGCTTTGCTATTATTCTGTTGTAATTTTCTGAGTCCTGATCTGTCTTTCATTATAGATTGGGAGGGCCTAGAAAGCAGAGCTTAGGCCTGATTCTTTCTGTGAAAGGTGGTGAGGGGAGAGGGCAGGCAGGAATGAACTCTCGTGCACACATCTGGCCTGGGCTCTGCAGGCAAGTGGACAGGAAGGCGGGCAGCCTAGGTCTGGGGCCCCTCACCATTCCTCCATGCGCTTCTCTAGCTCAGGCAGCAGGAACTGCTGGTGGAAGCAATAGATGGAGCAGATGTTAGAGAAGATGCCATGGACGACGTCAGCCGGGAAGGAACTGCGGTTCCGAGCTTCTTCCAGCAGCCGGGCGCAGAACACCTATGGGGCAGGGCAGGAGAGATCAGCCCAGTGGGGCCTGGGGCTTAGCTGGGCAAGGGGCAACTGGCAGGTGAGGGCAGTGTCTTTGGGCAGCTCTGTGGAGTTTTGGGATCAGCACTGATCTTGAGACTGAGGAGTGAGGGAATGGAGTTTGGCTTATAATGTGGGGTTGGATTTCAGGTTGTCAAGGTTAGGATCTGAAGGTAGGCACTGGAACAATGAGAAGTCAGGATCAGGGTCAGGATCAGAGAGAAGTTTGGAATTAGATCCATTCATTTAACAAATATTTTTGAGTGTCTACTGTGTGCCAGGCAGTGAACAAAGCAGACAAAAATTCCTACCCTTAGGGATTCTAGTGGGTTTGGGGGTCAGGAATAGGTCCAGGGTTAGAATGAGGTTCAGAGTGTGGTTCACGGCCAGGGGTTAATTCAGGATCTGGGTCAGAGTTGCAGTCAGGGCTGGTATACCTACCCAGGTTTAGGAATGAGGGTTGATACAAAGATCAAGCTTGGGGTCATGAATCAGAGTTGGCTTCAGGGATAGGATGGGGGTCAAGGTCAGAGGGGAGCCTTACCAAACTCTAGATTCTGGCCCCAATGGTAGGGTTGGGCTCAGGTCCTATTACTTCCTCCTTGGCACCCGCCTACCAGGTCCTGGTGCCCTGGCACCCCTGAGGGACCATTCACCTGATCCAGGAGGTGGAGCCTGGAAACATAGGCTTTCTCGGTTTGCAGGAGCTCATTGGCAATGTGGAACACCTTCTGCTGCACAGTCAACTGCAGAGAGAAGAGGCAACTGCTGGTCCATCATCCTGTACCCTAATCTTCACAAAACCCCCAGAATTCTCAGATAGTGCAAATGCTACTCTAAGCCTAATGCCACCCCGAGATAACCCTACCTCCCATCCCTGAACCCATAAGCCCCACAGGTTCACCCCTAACTCCCCCGTGTTTCGTAAAGGTCACCCCTCAATTCTGATGCCGTGCACTCCTCATTCGGTCACTCATTCACCCAGCCATCTGCTCCCTCTATTCACTCAGCATAGTGTAGTGGTTAAGGTGTGGGCTGGAAAGTCAGACTTTCTGGGTCCAAATCCTAGCTCTGACATTTACTAGCCTGCATAAGTTGTATAAATGCTCTGTATTTAAGTCTCTTCATCTACATATACAGATAATAATAGGACCTAAGTCCATTTGTAATTGAGAAAACAAAATCATTTAATATAAATAAAACATATTAGACTATGGATTAAATAGACTATAAATGTTATTTATTCACCCCCTCAGTTCACTGTCAGCAAAGGCTTACTGAGTACCTGGGGTGTGAGGAAAACCCAAAAGTATAAAAATGTATAAAACTCATTGCCTGTTGGGCCACTTGCCTGTTCACTGGACACATATTTGCTGAGTCCCAGACCTCGGCCCCCACATTTGAGCCGGGTTCTGGCGGAGCAGGTATTCTGGCTGCAACCTAATTAAGTGCAAGGATGCCTTTGGAAGCAGTGTTAGGCTGCTGGGGCACAGAAAGGGATTCCTGCTGCTGAGAGCCTTTGTCCACAGCCTCAGGTTCCTAGGGGGCTCTAAGCTCTTGTGGCCCTCCGGAGGCCAGCTGTCTGGAAGTCTCTCTGGATGTGAAACTTTCCATTTTACAAATAAGGAAACTGAGGCTGTGGTGGGGCAGCAGAGACTTGCCCAATGTCACATAGCTACTGAATCTGGGGATTTTCCAGTTGGAACAGGACTTTAAAGATCCCTAACGATGATGCCCATCTTCAAGATGGAAAAACTGAGGTCCAGCTAGTGGTTCTTGGATGAGGGTAGAACAATTTTCCTAGTGGGCATTTGGAACTGTCCATGGTCATTTTTGTATTTACAGTGATGGGGGGACAGCGTACAGGTCTGCTACTGATATTTAGTACCAGGAGACCAGGGAAGCCAAACATTCCAAGTGGAAACAATGCCCTGTTTCAAGAAATACTGAGCTGGGGGAAGAATCAAGTGTAAAAGCCAGGCTCCTGATTTCTCCACACAGTCCTGCCTCTCGGTGAACGTGGGTCAGTACCTCCACAGACTCTTGTCTCTCCATCGGGGGCACTGGGATTTCTCTGTCCTTCTCATCCTCCTCCTCGTCATCCTCCTCCTCCAGGTCACTATCGACCTCCTGGGAGCTGGGTCGGTGGGGGTCGGCCAAAGCAATAGGGACACTGGCCAGGGCAGGGAGCCCAGGGCAGAGGCTGTGGCTGGGGGGCCCATCATCACTGATGAAGCAGGTCTCCTCGCTGTTGGATGGTGAGCTGATGCTGTCAATACCGCTGTCCCGATTGGGCACCTTCTCGCCGTCCCGGGGCCCGGGAGCCAGCAGGAACAGGCAGCGGGAGGCCTCGCCCTCGGGGAGCTGGGGCACTGGTGGCTGCAGGGGTGGCTGTGGCAACATGGCTGGCTCTGCGGGACCTGGGCTGGGGCCAGGGGCTGGCCTATCCGAGGCAACAATCACAGGCTCTCTGAGATGGGTGGTGGACACACATGAAGGCAGGGTATGAGCTTGACTGAGAGGCCTGTCTTACAACTGTCCTTTCTATCCCAGGCCCACCCTACCCCCACAGGGTCCCCTGGGGACCAGACTCACCTTTCAAATTTCTCAATCAGTGAGGATACTGCTGCAGAACTGAGGCTGGCCTCTGCCCTGGAGGCCAGGCCTTTGGCTACTCGGGGGTCTGCAGGCAGTGGGCGTGATGGCGGGGGTGGGATGGGCTCAGGTGGTGGGGGCATCCGGGGCATCTGCAGGTAGCTGGGCTTTGGGGGGACTAGAGAGATGGATGGGAAAAAGAGGGGAGATCCCAATGGGCTGAGTTTGGAGTTGGCTGTCATAGCCAGACCACAGGCCCCTCCACAAACCCCCAGTCTGTACCTTTGCCTGAGGTAGGCACAGAGCAGGCCTGAGGTGAGATGCCAGTATGCACATGTTAGCCCCAGGTCTCAGCCCTTTGCCCCTAGACCACAGTGCTTCCTGTCCTTCTAACAAGCCTTCTCCTCTCCCACTGGCCAACCTTTCCCCTCCTGTGTCCCCTCTCATGGGCCATTCTTCTGCCCCTCTCTGGACCCACTTACCCTGTGGCTTTGGGCCCGGTGCCCGCTTCAGTGGTGAAGGACGCTGGCTGGGGGTTTCAGTGGGGGGACCTGGGTCTGAGCGAAGTCGCTGGGGACCTTCTGGATGAGGCTCAAGGCTCTGGCCAGGGTCAAGGGACAAACTTTTAACCAGGATACGGTTTCCCTGGTGCAGCCCTGCAGAAAGGGAGAAACTGGGTGTGAAGCAACTGATTACCCCAACTGGGAAGCTGTATGTCTTAGCAGGTACCTGTGATATCGGGTTTTCCTGAGCCCCTTTCCTGGCCACACTGCCTTTCTGGGAAGCCTTTACCCCAGCCGTCAGACGGGGAGCCAGGCCCAGGGTTGTGGCTGGCTGTTTTCAGTAACAGACAAGAGTTCTTTGTGATTAGTACATTGATTTCTTGTATGTCAGCAGGCATTATTATTAGGGAGTTTAACCAGGCTGGGGGTGAGCACGAGCAGCCTATGGTTTGTGTACATGCTTGCACTCTTGTTTATTTAGCCACAGTGAGATGCTGAGCCTAAACCATTCTTCACCTTTTTTCTTAAGGTCCTGAGGATATCTGGACTTCCTTTTCTATGGTTTTATATAGCTAAAAATGATGAAATTATATTTCATGAACAAAAGTTTTGCTTCTTAAAATGCCAGCTTCTCACTAATCTGTACTATCCTCTATTTCCACACCTACACACACAAACACACAGCCAGCACCCAGAGTTCAGGTCATAGGAACAGCTTTAAACAGGCAAAAAAATTCAGAAAAGGGAGGCCTTTTTGCACTGTCCCTCTTCTTTCACTGTGGGCTCCCTACCTACCTTTGTCTTTGGGCCTGGGGGAGATGATGGTCACACTGGGGAGAGAAGATTCAATCTGGGAGGTGTGAGGAACAACCCCCCCCCCCCCGCACCAAGGGATGGCATGTCCTAAGGGAAGGAGTGTGGCCTGGATGGGCAGGGAGCTGTGGTGGGTCTCAGATGATAGAGAAGAAGGGGAGGGGAAAGAGTAGAGTAGAGAGGGCAAGCCCTGCATGGCAGTCTGAGGAGCTGGGTGACTATCCTGTGGGCAGAAGGGAACCATGCAAAGCTGTTGTAGGGAAGGATGCAGGCAAACAGGTGTGAGGACGAGAGGGTGAGTGGCAGCCAAGAGCCCCCAGAGCTCCCAACCACATATGGTGCCAGTTTTGCTGTGCCACAGCCACGTGGCCTCTCACAGCCACAGAGAGTCTGTTAACCTGTGTCACACAGTCTCATACATGACCAGTCACAAGTGGGCCCACCCAGTCACAGAGACACATGGGGTTATTTACACTGTTTCACTTAACTTTGGGGCCGCACAAGTTCAAACATCCAATCATGTGCAATCATGCTTCTGAAAGCCTGGTCACACACAGTCACAAAGACCCACAGTCACAACTTCACATATTATCACACAGCCTCACGGTATCACATGCACCAGCAAACGTGGCCATGCACAGTCACAAAGATGCAAGTCACACAGTGACAAATCTACAATTTCACACACAGCCTCATACAACAATCACCCAACCACTTACCATCATATACCCACTTACATACTCTTCAAATATGGTTCCACCGAGTCACAAAGATATACAGTGCCATTTATCCTGTACCTCACAATTGCAGGGCCACAGGGTGTCATAAACACCAGGATATGGTGTTGCAGGTTCACACACCTGCAAACGGTTCACACATTGACAAGACTGTAGCCACACAGGGTCATTATACCATGTCAGACACAACCTTGCACAGTGGCAAAACAGCACAAAGTCACATGCCAGCATGTACCCAGAAACACAGACACACAATCACAGACACATGGCATAATTTACTATGTCATACTCATGAAACAAACATGTCCATGGAGTCCCTGGGTCTTAGGGGCTCAGGTATACACACCCACATGACACTTGCCTCGTGGTCTAAATAGTCATGGTTTCACATGCGGCCTCTGTTGCAAAAACATACAGCTACAACACAAAGATACCCTACCGGGTCACAGGCAGAAAGAACAGCAGGGAATTTTAGCTCTCCCAGTCCTGGAGGGAAGGGAGTAGCCCAACCCACAGGGTTCCAGCAGCTTCCCAGGGTCTCTGACTCCATCCAGGCCACAATCCAGTCGCAAAGGCCCCAGGGGCCTCAGGCCATGGTCCCCTCCTAGCCCTGAAGGAACAAGGTGCCCCAGGCCACAGGCTGAGGCCCCCACCCTCACTCTGTACCTGGCTTTGGGTGCAGTTTCCTTACTTCCTTTCCCACCTGAGCAGGCAGGGCCCTGGCTGGGAGGGAGAAGGTGCTCCTCTCAGCTCAGCTGGGCTGCTTACCCTGCCCTGCTCAGCACATCCTGGCCTGGTCCTGCCCTGTCCTCCCCCTGGGCTTGGGGTTGAGGGGGATGAATCACCTGGAGGGCGGCACATGCAGAGACATAGTTCGAGAGACAATATGGCTAGAGAAAGTGAGACACAGAGAGCAGCTGAAAGGACCAGAGATCCAGAGAGCAAAGCCAGGCACCCCACCGTGCAGAGACCCCTCTCAGGGTTACACACATAGGTGCCAGGGTCCCAGGTGCCCCTTGTCTGCCTCCTTGGGCCTGGAGGCGCCCACCTGGCCCTGTCTCCACAGCTCAAAGCAGGCAGGCCTCCCTGGGCAAGCCCTCCCACCCAGTCGGTACAGGGCAGTGGGGCCCCTAGTTGGGGCCTCTCCCTCTCTCCACTGCTTGTCCCAGGGATAGGGTGACCATGCCACCCTCTGTGGCCTTGCTCTGGCCCACTCTCTGCTCCCTCCTCACCCACCTCACCTGGGAGCGCACAGATGGGCCTGCCCCTCCTTTCTCTCTGCCTCCTTGCAGGCAGCCATGCAGAATGGGATTCAAATATTCGGGGACATCCTGGATTCCCAGGTGAGAGGGGCAGGGACTGTCAGCCCAGTTTCTAATGAAGAGATGAAGGCAGCGAGAGGGGCAGTGACTTGCCCGAGGTCACACAGCAAGTCAGTGACAGACTTGTAGCAGACTGATCTGAGACTGGACTTCTTAACCCTGCTCTCCAAGAGGAAGCTCGGAAAGAGGGGAATCTAGAGGGGCAGAGGTGCGCGTCAGTGCTTCCGAAAGTCATGAGCTAGCGCGGCTAGTAAGAGCAACACCCCCAAGCCTGCCCACAGATTATGACAACAGGGCTTCAGTTCAGGAGCCTAGGCCTGGCCAAGAACCAGGCAGGGCTCCACTGAGGGAAGAAGATTCAAGATCCATCTCTCTCCTATTGCAGGGCTCCCCCTCCCTGTCCCTCTGCCTACATTTCCCTGTTTCCTCCTATGTTTCCCCTTAGTGGCCCCCTTGGCCCCAGGTCTTGCTCCCTTCGGGTGGCTAGATGGACCTCCAGCTCAGGTCATGCCACTTATCTGCGCAAGAACCTTCCATGACTCCCCATTGCCCATGGGGAAAATAGAAGCTTCCCAGCTGGTTCTTTATGGCCCCTCAAGACCCTGCTAAACTCCCTGGCTTCCTTCAGCTTAGTTTAGTTGCCCCAATACTTCTGAGCTCTGCTCTGAGCCTGGTAGATTCTGTGCTGGGGGAGTTGAAAATCCTATCTCTGCCCTCAGGGAGCTCTGAGGGGAGGTCCTTCCCCTCCCCTAGATATCACAGCCCTTCCCACTTCCCTATCCCATCCCCACACCCCTTAAGTCCTGCATTGATTTTCTCCAGTCCATTTTTTTACATTTAATTTAATTTTTTTGGCCAAGCTGCTCCGCATGTAGGATCTTAGTTCCCCGACCAGGGATGGAACTTGCGCCCCTGGCAGTGGAAGTGTGGAGTCTTAACCACTGGACCACCAGGGAAGTCCTCCAGTCCATTTTTTATGGTTGATAATCCACAACATTCTCTCTTACACATGCACGTACATCGACACTCACACCCACACACCTGACAAGGTCTTCCACCAGCACTGCCCCCTTGACCACTGGCATTAGAACAGAGGCCACAAAGGGCATCTCCCTCCCCGCCACGAAAGTCACACCACCAAATGCTTCCAATGCAGGGGGCACGGGTTCGATCCCTGGTCTGGGGTGGGGGTGGAGAAAACCGCAAAGACCTGGTGAGAACCACAAAGCTGCTCACACGTCCACATGCAACACGCTTGGCACAGGGTGTGTACACACAGCCATACTCAGGCGTCTCTTGTCACTGATGGGAAACACGCCCTGGGCACCCCAGGATGCCTGGGTGTGGCCCTGGCTCTGCTGTGGGCGTGGGGTGCGCCCTCTGACAGGCCCCTCAGCAGGCCGAAGGGCAATCTTGATCCTGACCCTGAGGGAGCTCCCAATCTCAAAGACAAGAAACTCTCATTCAGGAAAAGCTAAGTGCGGCTCAGGAAGTGCAAAGGGGTCAGCCTGTCGGGACTGGGAAGCTCAGGGGAGGGAGAGGCCAGGGACAGGATGGCCAGATAAAATACAGGATGCTCAGTTATGTTTGACTTTCAGATAAGCAATGAATAATTTCTTAGTATAAGCATGCCTCATGCATACTAAAAATGTATTATGCTATACTAAAAATTTTTTGTTGTACATCTGAAATTCAAATCTAACTGTACTTTTTTGGGGGTGAACTCCAGAAGCCCTAGTCAAGAAGGGATTCTAGTGAATGAGGTGGAGCCAGGCCTCCGAGGTGGCACCAGGCAAGCTGTGGGCTCTACCCAATTTCCCTGCAATGGGCACCTGAATGCTTATGACAGTGACATTATTTCAGGGATCACCTTGAATCTGGTCTTATTTATTAAAAAAACAAAGTCAATAATTAAAAACCTGTGGTACTTGACCATTCCAAAGAAGGGTGGCATGATCACATTCACTGACCAGACTGCATGGGTTAAGGTGTGAAGCCTTCACTAGGAACATCTGGCTCAGGAGTAACACAGACCTCAGTTAAATCCCAACACCCTCACTTACTAGCTGTGTGACCCTGGGCAAGCCTCTCCATCTGTCTGAGCCTCAGTTTCCTTGTGTGGAAAATAGGATAATAATCACAGCTCCCTGGTTTTGAGGAGTCCATGAGACAAAGAAGGGAAAGAGCATAGTGCTCCCCCACCCACAGAGCAATGTGGCTTGAACTTGAAAGCCAACAGAACCGCACATCCACAAAGACACAAAACTATGCACACAGATACATAAACCCACAGACCACAGGCTGCAACCCAACACAAAGCTATCAACACACTGAGAAACGTGTGCAAACCCAGCCAGAGATGGACACAGAATCCAGCCCCACTCTCCTTGGCAGCTTCTCAGATCAGGGCGGGATTCCTACTAGAGGCGGAATGGCAGAGAAAAGACAATGGTACCCCATCCCCCATTCAAATTCAGTTCAAATATAGAAACCAAACAAAACCACAAAATAAGTGTCAAGAAGTATAACAGAGTTTGGAATTTTCCCATGACAACTTACTGTTAGTGAAATAGCAAACTCATTCCAAAAATTGTTTCTGGTAGCTTCATGCCCCTGCCTGGCAGGTGCCCTTGAGCATGTGCTTCTGAGCTTACTGGCAGAGTAGGTCTACCATCTAGCTGAGTTTGAGGACAATGACTTTACCACTGGAACTGGACCCTTACCTCTTTCCGAGAATTTCAGCTCCCAGCTCTCCCCATCCCTGGCCAGCAGCACCCCCTCTCCCTTCTCCCAGCTTTAGCCTTGGCTTAATCTCAAGACAGCTAATAGGACCCCAGACTGGACCTCAGCCATTAACGCCCTGGTGACATGGGGAATCGCTTCACAACTCTGGACCCCGATTTCCCCCATCTGCAAAATGGGGAGAATATGTGTGTGCTTCTCATTGTGAGGAACTGGTGAGATGCTATTGTGGGCAGAAGCCAGCCCTAGCACTCAGGCCTCCAGACCCCCAGTGCATGGTTCTCCCAGCAGCCCTCAGCCTCCAGGCTGAGAGGTAGGCCCCTGGGACAGTTGAATTCCTGGGGGTGGGGTGGGGTGGGGAAAAGGAGCAGAGGGAGTGGAGAAGAAAGAACAGCAAATAAGAAAGTGTCCTTTGGGCAGCCAGCTCCGTGGGGGGGCTGGGGGGGAAGGGGAGTCCCTTAGCTTGAGAAAAAAGCAGAGGATAAAGGTGGAGTAGCTGCCCCACCTCTTCCCACCTGCCCCTTGAATGTGAGGTCCAGCCCAGCTGCCCTGCTCCACCTTTGCAGCCAAACTTGCTTGGCCTGGCAGATGTTCTTTCTGAAAATTTAAACACAAAGCTCTGTCAAGAATGAGAAATGCAGGGGGAGCTGTCTATAGGAACCCTGTGGCTAGCCTGAAGATCCCTTCCTTGAAGTGGACTGGTCTTATGAACATAAGGACTCTGCAGAAAAATGGAGGCACCTTTTGCAGAGTGAAGGCATTTTTGGAAAGTGGGAGCCATTCTGGCAAGTAAGGAGCTTCCTAGAATGTTCCCTCTTGAAAACTGGAGAAACTTTCTGTAAAATGAAGGTCTTTTGGATAAAAAGAAGGCTCCTTCTGCAAAGGGAAAGTTTCTGCAATATGGAGGCGCTTTCTTCAAAGTGGAGGGACATTCTGTAAAGTGAGGAGAGTTCTATAAAGACCCTTTTGTAAAATGGATGATGTCTGTAAATGAAGGACCCTTTGACAAAATACAAGACTGTTCTGTAAAACGGAGGAACTCTTTTGTAAAATGAGGCTCCTATGTAAAGTGAAGAACATTTTTGTGAAGTGTGGACCCTTGTGTAAAGTGAGGACCTTTTTGTAAAATGGGACAGTATAATGCAATAGGGGATGGTGAAGACGGGGGTAAACTGGAGAGCGCATGTCTCACTTAAAGTAGGGATGGCAGCTTCTCCCCTCTATCTAATTGTCTATCTATCTAATTGCAGTAATGGGGGCCCTGCATTTTCAGGTCTTCCAATATTTCAAGAGAATCAGAAATCCAGGCTTTTATGTGAAATCCCCTAATTTTAAAAACAGTGAGTAGGCCACATGAAACTTTTGAGTCAAATTAAACTTGTGGGCCACCAGTTTGCAACTTGCAATACCTGAGTTAGATGGTCCTTAAGGTCCCTTCCACCTCTGCCATTTACCTCCTGCTCTATCTGATGTGCTCTGGCCCTAGGGCAGCAGCTTTGGAGTCCCTCCTCTACCCCCTGGAAGGGCCCAGTCTCTTCTGGGCCTGAGCACTCTCAGGGAGCTGGCTCATGCAATACTTGTCAGCAGTTCCGTGAACTGGAATCTGCCTTTCGTTCTGTCTGGTCTTCTGCCTTGTGCAGGATGCCTGGTGAAAAAAGCAGGAGACTGCAAGAACTTTTAGAACTCTCTGGAACTCAAGGTGTTCAGTTTTTTGTGGAGGATATAAGGTATGAGGATTCAACTGTTTGTTGAGCTCCTACTCTGCACCAGGCATTTTGTTGATGCTTTCCTGCAGGGCATCCTCCTAACAACCCTGTATGCTATTAGCTCCATTTTACAGATGAGGAAACTGAGGCACAGAGAAACAAAATAACTTGCCTGAGGATACACAGCTAGAAGTGGTTGAACTGAGACTGGATCCCAAGTGTGTCTGTGTCCAGAGTCACAGAGCACATCCTCAGTCAATGTTTGCTGAATTGCGAAAGAAATCACATTGGGGGCGGTGGGGGGGGAGGTCAGAGAACTTTCTAAAGGAAATGGTTTTTGAGTTTGGCCATCCAGGTTGTTTTTTCAGGTGTAGATAGACTGGGCACAGTCCTGCAGGCAAGGGAAGAAAAGTGAGCAACGGTGTGGATACTAGGGGTGGGGAGGTGAAGAGTGTGTTTGAAGGGCACAGTGACCAGAGTCTTGGGTTTGTAAGAACAGGAGGAAGGGGCAGAAAAAGCCAAAAGACAGGCAGGCACCCTCCTTCTCCACCAACCACTACCACCAAGATACAGACCCATAGGGGCCATGCAGAGGCAGGCACTGGCACAGAAACACACACACACACACACACACACACACACACACAGAGTCTACATACAGAGACACACACGCAGAAACATCTGGAAATGCCCCAGGGGCTTAGAGCCAAGGTGTCATAACACAGGAACACATAACATATACAGACCCAAAGACACACATAGACACACATGGATATATAATGACACACACTCAAACATACACATGGATATACAGAAACAAGAACATTAAGATATACACAAAACAGACCCATGGGGACAAAGACAGCGAGGCAGCCAGGCACATGTGCACGCATGCGCACGTACACACACACACACACACACACACACACACACACACAGCCACATGGGAGCACAGACAGCCCATCTCTCTTCCAGTTGCTTGATTGCTGTTGAGAGCCTGGCCACCTCCTCCCAGCATCTCTGGACCTGAGGCCAGAGAAGGCTGGGGGTGGTAGCTCCACCCCCAGGGAGGGGCTGGGGACTTCAGAGGACAGGAAGGGAAGGGAGTGGAGCTGCAGCTGGGAGCACTGGGGGCAGTAATTACCCAGTGCTGGGGCTGCCACGCTGGCTGTGATTTCCCTCCTCCTGAGGACAAAGCCGCTAGGGGATGGCCCCTCTGACCCCTGCTGTGTGTGACCCCAGAGCCCCCAACACCCACCCCTCCCCTCTCCCCCTGCCCCCACACCGAGGCCTGGTCAAAACTGAGAGTTGGCAACACAGAAAGATCATGACGGAAAAGGACCGAGAGAGACTGGGACAAAAACAAGGAGGAAGAAGACAGGAAAACTACAGAGACCCAGAAAATCGGACAGCTAGAGAGGGAGACAGGAAAAAATGGGCGGGGGCGAGTCAGAAGGGAGACAGAGACAGTGAGGGATGCAGGCCCAAAGAGGCAAGGGGACAAAAAGAGCAGACCAGGGCCACTTGTTGAACATGGCTACAATGTGCCATGCCCAGTGCTCTGCTCTACCTGTGGCATTTAATCCTAACAACCCTAGGAGGTGGGGATGCTAACCCCATTTTGTAGATGAGAAAACCGACGCTCAGAGGGGTGAGGTGATTCGCTCAGGATCACATGAAACTAGAAAGTGGCAGAGCTGGGTCTGGGGGGCTCTCACCACTGCCTGCCCCTGACAGGGACATGGGGCCCAAACAGAGATCCCTGAAGGAATTCTCCAGAGACAGAAGCTGTCAGGGAGATCTGGAGACTTGGAGCCCCTAAGAGATGCAGAATGAAAGAGCCCAGCACCTTCCCTGCCCCCTCCCCTGCGCCCCGGGTGGGGGAGGGGGCCGCAGCTACACCTGGAACGCATTAGGCTGGGAGGCCCCGCCTGGGGAGCAGGGAAGAAGCTGGAGAGGGGGGCAGAGAAGGTGAAGGTGAAGTTGAAGGCAGCGGCGTGGGCGGCGGCGAGGGCCTAGCAGGCCCAGGCAGAAGGGCTTCTATGCCAGCTTCAGCTCCTTGGGGCCAGCGCTGCCAGTCCTGCCTTTCCCGCTTTCTACAGGCGCCTTCCCTCCCTGACTTAACCCCTTCTCTGCACGGGCCACGGGGAGGTGCTGCGGAGCGCTGAAAGCCTCCAGCAACGGGAAAAGCCTTCAGTTCCCTCTCTGGGCCTCAGCCACACACCTGTGCCCCTCACCCTCCTGTCCTTAGTCTGGGGCCCAGATGGACACAATTGACGCCTACTGGGCACTGACCCTTTTTCAAGCTCCTCAGACTCAGTGCATCTTAAAACCCAGCTCTATCCCAGCCCCTAGTGGCTCTTCCTCCTGTTTCCCCACCCAGGAATGGCAGGAATGGCACCTCCAGCCACCCAGTTCCCTAAGCCAGAGGCTGGGCTTTCTCCACGACTCCCCCTGCTCCCTTAACTCACACATCCAGCCAGACCCCAAGTCCTACAGAGTCAAATTCTTAGGAGGGCAGGAATCCATAGACTATTTTTCCCACTCCAGCCTCCTAACGGGTCTTCCTCCCATCCTCAGGGCCCTCTACAAGGTATTCTCCACACCACAACCAGGTTATGAAAATACAGTCCCCTTCAATTTCTGTAGCCCGGTGAAGGGCTCCCCTTGCCTCGGGGGTAAACTCCAAACTCCTGAGCTTAGGGACAAGTAAGGCCCAGCCTGAAAACACTTCCCCACACCCACACCCACCCCCACCCTCCAGTCACAAAGGCCTCTTGTCTGTTCCTCGAAAGTGCTCTCCTCTGCCTGGGGCTTTGGCACATGTCATTCTCGTGGGCCTGAACAGCTTTTCTGCTTTTCCTTACCTCTGGACTATTTATCCATGGGATCTCAGCTCAAGTGTCCTCTTTTCCCTGCCTGCCCCCTCCTCATCTGTTCCTTCAGCATCTGTGCTTGGAATTACCTGTCATGTATGTCTTCCCTGCTAGAAAGGAGCTCCAGGAGGACAGGGACTGAGCCTGCCTTTTGTTGCCCACCCAGCAATTCACACAGGGCCAAGCACAAAGTAGGTACTCAATAAACATTTGTTAAATGAAGAAATGTCCTCCTTCTTCCCCTCTTGCACTCTCCCTTATCTGCTCACCAAGTACTTAAGGATGCCCTACTATATGCCAGACAAATGCGATGAACAGGTCCTTGATGTTACAAATGGGGAAACGAAGGCCTTGAGGTGGGAAGGGAAGCCTGAGGGCACAGTGAACCAAGGGCAGAGTCAGGAGTGCAGAGGTGCCTTCTGCTATTGCCCTCATCCTTGTCTCCAGCCCTCTGTGTTTTGAGGTACCTTTTGGAGGTGTGATGCCTTCCAGGTCGAAGGAACTGGGTACTGGAGCCTGGAGAGGCTGGACTCACTGCTCCAAGGATGTCTGCTCTCTCCAGATGAGGGCACTTAACACTTCTGGGCTGGGCAACGGCAGAGTGCACTTCCTGTCCTCATTCCAGACAGGTCCTAGCCCCACCCAGCCAGCATCTGGCCAGCTCCACATCTGCCTAAGGCATTTAGCTAACTGGTCCCCAGAATACCATGGCTGGCATCTGTCTGGAGCACTGGTAGCTGCCGCTCACCCTTGAAGGAGCAAGTAGCCCCAGCCAGGCTGTCCCCTAGGGGCAGAGGCACATGAAAGGGCCGAGGAATGGGGGTGCCAACCATCTACAGCTGGAAACTTCAATTCTTTTAGTCCTGTCTGGAGAAGTCCTTTTTGCAGCTACCCAGTCTTTACACTTTGCTGTGTTTGTTTGGGAGGCCCCAGCTGACTAGAAACCAAATCAGGGTCTTTTCCCAGACACTCCCCTGGAATCTCAAACTGCTGCTCTCCAAAAATCACCAGCAGAGCCCACCACTCCCTCCTGTCAAGAGTCCCCTCTTCTCCTTTCCATGAGCAACCTCCCTCTATGGTCTCTCAGGATGCCCTCAACAGGGAAAACATGGAAGGAGCCACAGGAATTTACTTCACCAATGTTTGATTTGCTTTTCAGTACTCCCTCCGTTCTTTGCAGCAGCCACTACCCTGGGTATATGTGAAATGGGTCTCAGCTTTATGCAAATATACTTTAAAAACTGCTCCTCCCCCCACCCCACCCCCAAATGACATTTCTAAGGCAAAGTTTGGGTGACTCTGCTGACCTCACTATCTGACCTCACTATCTATGTCTTCAAGGATGGGACTGGGGCTTCCCTGGTGGTGCAGTGGTTAAGAATCCACCTGCCAATGCAGGGGACACGGGTTCGAGCCCTGGTCCAGGAAGATCCCACATGCCGCAGAGCAACTAAGCCCGTGAGCCACAACTACTGAGGCTGCACTCTACAGTCCGTGAGCCACAACTACTGAGCCAGCGAGCCACAACTCCTGAAGCCCACACGCCCTAGAGCCCGTGCTCTGCAGCAAGAGAAGCCCGCGCACCACAACGAAGAGTAGCCCCTGCTCGCCACCCGGATGCCCCCCCAGGCCTCTCAAATGCAACAGGTTTCAAACGTACATCAGTATCTCCCCCCAAACCTGCTCCTTCTCTTGCAAGTAGGTGGCCCCACCAGCATCCACCAGGTCACCATAGTTGGTTTCAGAAAACAACCCAGACTCATCCTGGACTTTTCCTTCTTCCTCGGCCTCTACATCCAAGACACCACCAAGATCTGTCCATGTTAGCACCAAAATATCTCTCAGATCTTACCTTCCTCACCTGCCATCACTCTAACCCAAGCTACTATCACCTCTTGCTGGGATGACTGTGACCCCTACCTGCCGGTCTCTGACTCCACTCTTGTGCCCCTACCATCCACTCTCCACATACAGCCGTGGGGATTTCTCAAACACCCATATCTGAGCACATCATTCCCCTTCAAAGGTTCCCCTTTGCCCTCAGGATAAAGTCCCTTCACCAGCCTTATCTCTCTACTTCTCCCAATACCAGCCCCTGTCCGAGGATGCCTCATGTCTCAGTGCCTTTGCTCCCACTGAACTTCCTACCTGAACTGCTATGTTCCTCCTAGCTCTGCAAACCTTGCTGGCACCCCTCTAGAGCCCTTCCTTTGGGCCACGCCCTGTGCTGAGTGCTGCTGATGCCAGCGTTTCCTCTGCCTAGAGTCCCAGAACTGTAACTGCCTTCCAGCTTAAATTGCCAAATGGCAGCCATACATAAGAGCTAGGCATAAAGGGTAAACTGAGGCTGCCAGTGTTTGTGCGTATGTGGGTGAGAGGTTGACTCACTCCCTTTAGCTTAGATCCCATGCCTCCCTTCAGGGTTGGGAGTTATGGTGGGAGGCCCACACAAGGCCCTGGGGAGAGGGCCTCAGAGTGGAGGCTGATGTGGTATCCTAATGATGCTGACTCACTGTAGGACCGCAGCTAAACTGCCTCTCAGAGTCTCCACTGTCCCAGCTCAAGGATGGTTCCCACTCTAGGCTATACATCAGAATCACCTGAGGAGCTTTCAAAATAGATTCCTGGGTTGCAACCCTAAGATCCTGGAGCTTTGAGGTAGAGTCTGGGAATCACATTTATTTTTTCAAAGTCAACAAGGGGGATTCTGATGTTCATCCAGTATAGGAAACCCAGGGCCAGACGGTGACTAGGGGCCTTTCCAGCTCCAATTCTTACTCTAAGAGTGTCAGATGATGGCCCAGGCTCCAAATCAGAAGGAGCCAGCCCCTCTTGCTGCCCCCCTCAACAGGCTGAGTCCTTCCACTACCCACGAAAAGGCTTTAACACCAGGTGCAACTCCTTTGACTGAGCTAGGGTCAAGTCCCAAGCTATCCCCCAATCAGCATCTGGAAAGATATTCCCAAAGCTGAGGAAGAGAGCAGGGCTTCCCCCAAATCTCTATGAGCAAACCTACACTTGGGAACTCCTTTCTGACTCTCTCAAAGCCCTCTCTGGTATCTCAGAGTTTAGTTATCTCAGTAACCCAATAAGGCCTTAGGTTTTATCAAACCGGGAAATGGGCATAAAAACAATCAACCAACCCCCCACTAGGAATCAGGGTAACTAAAAGAGAAAGCACTTTGAAGCAATTCAAAGCTTTTACATGGATAAGATATATTATTTTAAAAACCATCCCCCCCACCAGGATGGGCCACTGCCCCTAAGGATGGTGATTCTATAAAGGCCTCAGCAGTCTGAGGGAGGAAGCGGGGAGGCACACGGAAATCTTAACATGTGGACTAAAATGTTTCAATCCTTTAATTGACACTCTCTCTCTCTCTCTCTCACACACACACACACACCCTGCAACTACCAACCCTGTCCTCTTTGGGCCAATTATAGGCAAGTCCTGTGGAGAGAGAAGCAAGTCACTTGTGCCTACCCCTGGGCTGGCTGGGCAGTGGGGGTGGCGGGCTCTCACGCCCCATGCTGCTGTGAATCACATGGCCCAGCGCTTGTCTTGCCAGGGCCTGAGTAATTCCTCCGCCTCTTCTTCAGAAGGTTTTTCTCTTATTTTTTTTTTAAATTTTATTTCATTCTGCAGGCTTTGCAACCAGTATCTCATAGACTTCTCATGGCATTCTCTAGATGAGGAAATTGAGGCTCAGAGAAGGGAAGTCACTCACCCAGGGTTCCACAGTGAGTCAGTTAGGAATGGTTAGATGGGAGGCCAGGTCCTTCCCTGACACCCTTCTTATTCCCACTCATCAACTTGAAGTGAAAGAAAGAAAAAGACACCCACCAATTCGAGAGGCAGGGACTTCATTGGGAAAAAGGATCGTAGGAACTTTGTGCTGCTTTTTGGGGGGAGGAGGGGAGTGGTTCAGGATGGGTATTTTGATTGTAATTTGGAAGGACTGATGGAATAGAAAGAATCACTGCTGTGTATTGATCAGAGGCCAGAGACCAGGGGCCTAGATGCTGCCCAGCTACTGACTCCCATACCAAGAGTATCTGGAGGGCAGGAGCTCAGTTGTCCTTCTCTTAGACAATGGTTACTGAGGGCCTACTATGTGATCCCTTCTTATCTGTTCAGGCATTTGTTCAAGGATTTATTGAGCTAGGCACTATGCTAGTTGCTGGGGATACAACGGTGAAGAAAACAGATATAATCCCCTTGCCCTCACGGAGCTCATATTCTAGTTGAGGAAGACAGGCAATAAATAAGTAGACACATAGAATAAGATAACTGCATATGTACTAAGCACAAGGATGGAAGTGCAGTGGCAATTTCGATGGAGACCCACAAGGGCCCCTACCTAAAGTGATCAGGGAAGGTCTCTCAGAGGAGGTGACATCTGAGCTGAGACCTGAAAGATAAGAAACAAGCCAGGTAGAGAGCAGGGGGAAGAGCTGCCAGGCAGAGGGGAAAGCAGATGCAAAAGCCCTGAGGTGGGAGTGCTTGTGGCATGTTTTGGGATCTGAAAGAAGGTGCTGCAGTAAAGTGGGTGAGTAACCTGCTCCACACAGTGTCTGTCAAGGGGAGTTTGGAAAGTCAGCAAGAGCAACATGCAGGGCAGGGCGTTAAAGGCCTGTTGTCAGCTGGTTATCTCCAGCCCACACTGAGGGAGCCCCTGAGAACTCCCAGAGGTTCCACAACTAGCCCAAGGTCACAAGAGCAGCAAGGGGCACATGTTGCCCATACTTTTATGCTTTACTAATGCTACCTGGTACTGGGCCACAGTCCCCCCAAACCTGAGAAGCCTGGGATGTGGACCCTGGGAGGTCCCAGAGGCTCAACAGCTACTTCAAGTGTTGCCCAGGGGAAGGTACTGCTCTTCCTCCATGGCTCCCGGGCTCAGGTCCACATGGGATGTCCCCAGATGGGGGAGGCCCTGCTGGACTCCTCAGACACTCAGTTCTGTGCAGTGCAAAGGTCTCTCCAGGCAGTGGCCTGTGGCCCCAGCCTGACCTAGAGCTGCTCCACCTCTGCAAATCCAAGTTCAAGCATCCTGACTTCGCCTCACAAACAACCTTATTAAAGCCCTGCACCTCTGCAGCTCTGCTACAACTGGCTTCTGCCTCCCCCCATCACCACCTTTCTGCTGTCTCCCTACCTACCAGCCCCTCCAGCCCTTCCCTCCAACTTGACCCCCAAGGCCCACCTCTTCCACCTTTGTCTCTCATCAGCACCTTCTACTCCCTCCTTCCCTTGTCCTCCTGCCACATACACCTGGCAAAACCCCAACCTTGGATCAATCCACCATCCCTCTTTTTTTTTTTCCACTCATACTCCAGAGCTGCCGAACAGTACAGGAGAAAATCACATAAGCAGAAGGCTTGGCTTTACTTTCATGGTCTCCAACCTCAGTTTGGGAAGCAGAAAGACCATAGACTTTGGACTCAAACAGATCTGGTTTGGAATCCTGTCTCTATACTAGCTGTGTAACCTTGGGCAAGTTACTTAATTTCTTTGAGCCTCAGTTTCCTCCCGTACAAAATGGGTCTAATGATACTTACTTCACAGGAGGCTCCTGAAGATGAAATGAAAACCCATGTAAAGCACCCAGTGCCTGGCACAATGTAGGCGCTTGGCAAATGGGAGACTCGTTCTTTTCTCCCATTCCCCCAAACAAACCCCCTTTTTACTGCCTTGCAATCCAGCCCCTTTTTCTTAGAGTGCTCCCTCTCCCATTAGCCTCAGCAGATAGAAGAGAAGAGGGTCGGAAGGATTGAGGGGGCACAGGGGACAGAGAGGAGGCGGGAGGGGGGGGCCGGGGTTGAAAGAATTAGACGAAGGCCGAGGAGTGAGGGAAGGGGTTGCGGGTTGAGAAGAGACGAAGGGCTGGGGTGAGCGGGCCGGCCCAGAGGTGGGGCTTAAAGGGCCCGAGAACAAGAACCCGCTCCCAGGCCCATGGCTCGGGCTCCCATGCTTTCTCGATCACTCACCAGGCCGGGGTTGCGAGCCCTCCAGGTGGTAGGAGAAGCGCAGGGCCCGGTGGTGCTGTGGACTGGGGCCGCAGGGCAAGACCCGGGGGCCTGGAGCGACGCCCAGACTGGCGTCCGAGGGTCCGGCAAACTGGGGATCCAAGAGGCTTCCGAGAGCCGAGCCTGATCCCCTGGGCACCGGCAGTGCAGGCTCCGAGGCTCCAGGGTCCGAGTCGGCATAGGCCGGTGGCGCGGCGCTGGGGGAGTTCGCGGTTGGGTGTTCGGGCTCGGAAGGCCCAGCGCCCCCCGGGGCTCGGTGGCCGTGCATGGTCCGGGCCTGGGCGCGGGGCCCGGGCTCCCCGCTTGGCTCCAGCTCCTGGGGCGTAGGCGCGGGCGGAGGAGGCCCGGCGCCCGGCGGAGCAGCGGCCTCAGGCTCGGGGGGCGGGGCTGCGGGCTCAGCCCCACTGCGGAGACTCGAGCCCCCGGCCCGGGCCCGGGCCAGCAGCCGTGGCAGCGGTGGCAGTACCAGCAGCAGCCGCGGCCACCGCCGCTGCGGTGCCAGGCATCGCCGGCCCGGGCCCCGCGCTGGGAGTGGGCTCGGCGGGGCTGGGGGCCCGCTCGGGAGCGCTGTCTATGCGGCAGCGGCTGGGTGAAGGTCGGGGGGTAGCGCTCGGCGCGGGCTCTCTCGTGAGAGGCGAGCCACTTCCGTAGCCCCGGGGCGAGCGGCCGGTCTGTTCCGAGTGCGTGTTCTCTTCTTTCTCCCCAGATGGGAATCGATCTGGGCTCTCCTGGCTGGTCGGAAAAGGTTCTTCCTCCCGCCGCAGCGGAGGCTGGGGGGCGGAGGGGAGGAGAGGAGAGGGAAGGGGAGGGAGGGAGGGAGGAGAGGATGGCGGTGGCGGGGGGCGCGTGTGTGCGCCGCGCGCTCGGGCTGGGGGTTTCCCCCTCAGCCAATGCCTCCCGACGATGCTCCAGCGGCGGGGGCAGGGGCACAGCCTGGGCCCGGCTCTGCCGTCCTCCCCAGCCTTGGCCTGGGTCTCCGCGGCGGCGGGCGGGAAGGAGCCCGGGGAAGGGGGTGGGGAGGCGGGAGCAGTCGCTGAGGCAGCCGCAGCCACAGCGGCGCTGGGACCCAGTTGCCCGGGCCCCGCCCCCTCGCCCGGGATTTGCGCCTGGCCACGCCTCCTCACTTCGGCCGGCCTCAATTCTCACTGCGACCGCCTTCAAGGCACTCCTTCTTCTTAAAAATTCCCCCTCAGCCTGTCCTCCCCATCTCCCCCTGGTCCCGCACAGTCAAGTCTACGGGCTCAAACCCCCAAATCTGCCTTTCTGTCACATCTCAGTTCTGCCTCCCTCTGCTCATCGTTCAATCTCTTTTCCAGCAACCTTTCCACATGTTCCAGAGTTTCCCTAGGGCTTGGCTCGTAGGGGACTTGCCTTTGATACTCTTCACGCAGCTCAGACCAGACCTCATGGTTCTTTACTTCGCCACTCTTTGGCCAATAGCCTCAGTTTCCAGGATTGTCGCATCTGCCTGGCAGCATTCCAACCTTGAATCAGTCCAACTGTCCGCCTTTTCCATGCCTGTGCCCAGGCAGCTAAACACTGCTGGAGAAAACTATTCAACCTCACAGATTTGTGCCACTATAAACTCATGGTCCCCAGCTTCTACCAGGCCCTCGGTGCTGACCCACAACCCTACTATGCATTCCCGGACAGCCTTCTCTCTCATGCTCTGCAACAGCCATTTCTAACCTCCCTTCTCCTCAAACCCCTAACTTCTCCATCTGTCCCCTGACCCTCAGCAGATGACCCCACCTACTTCACAGAGTAAACAGAAGTCACCAAAAAGGAAGTTCTTTCCTTCTTGCCACCAAACCTACAGAATCTGTCCCTTGTTCCTTCCCAACAGCATTTAAACATACTCAGGTCTCTTCCATCTAAAAATTACCAAAAAATCTCCCTCTCCAACCACCTCCCTCTCTTCCCTCTATAAACGTCTCAAGAGTCGCCTACACTTAACTGTCTTAATTTTCCCACTTCCCACTTATCTTTCAACCCACTCCAATCTGCCTCTACTATTTGCCTGATACTGCTCTCTTATCAAGGTCTGCCATGGCCCATGTCACTAAATCCAATAGAATCTATTCAGAGGTTATCTTACCTGACTTCTTGGTAGCATTTGGCACTAGTGACCACTCCCTCCTCCTTAAACCACTTCCATGACACCACACTCTCAGTTTTCTCCTGCTTCCTTGGTAACTCCTTTTTACTTTCCAGACTCCTCCTTGTCCAACTCTTAAATGCTGGTGCTCTTTAGGTTTTGGCCTGAGCTCTCTTCTCTCTGCTCTTTCCTATGATTATTACATTCATTCTCATGGTTTCAACTATCATTTCTTTTCTGATGACTCCCAAATTGATACAAGTCCAGGTACTTCTCCTGACCTATGCGTTCAGCGCGTTAATAGATAACTCTACCTGAATACCCTGGAGACACCTAAAGCCTCAGCTTCTCTCCAACTCAAGGTATCCTCCTCCCAGCCTTTTTGTCCTTCTTTGTGCCTTACCTTAGCGAATGACCCTAGTCAAGGCAGAAACCTGAGCTATACCCCCCTTCTTTCTCCTCCACTCCCATGCAATCACCAAGTCCTGTCATTTTTATCTCCTGAATATCTCCCAAATTTACGTAGTCTCTTTTATTTCTGCTGCTACTACCCTAATCTAGGCCAGCACCATTTCTAACCTGAATACTGTCACAACCTCCCTGTTTTAGTCTTATTCCCTGGAATCTAGTCTCTTCACTGTAGGCAGTATGATCTTTTGAAAAGGTAAACCAAAATCATATCACTCTCACGTTTAGAATCCTTCAATGAGTCCCCCACTTGCTCTAAAGGAAAACTACCTTCCTCAACAGGCAAAGTCAAGCTGGGCTCTTCATGATTTGACCACCACCAGCCTTTCCAGACTCCATGCTTGAGTCAAAGCTGAAATTATTAGACTGTTCCTTATGTCTAGCTTTGGAGTCTTTGCATATGCTGTTGCATCTGCAAGAAATTCTGTCCACATCTCCCCAGTTCCATTTCATTTGTTCTTCAGATCTCTGCTCATTTGATGAATGCCTTTTGAGCACACACTTTGGGCCAGGCACCACATGAGGCACTACTTATGCAGTGGTGAATAAGACAGACATGAAAAAGATCATGGAAAACAAACTCGGCCCTCAGAATTTCAGTCTGGCGCTGGAGAGGACTTGAGGTAAACAAATACATAATTAAAACATATAAACACACAAAATTACAAATTGTGATAAGGCTATAAAGAGTTGGAACAGGGTGATAGGAAAGAGAATAACAGGTGGGGGCAATTTAGCCTGAGATTCAGGCAAGGCTGATACTTAAGGTGAGTAAAGGAATGGGAGTTAGCCCATGAAGAGTGGAGGCAAAAGTGTCCCAGGCAGAGGCCACAGCAAGTGAGAAGGCCCTGGGAAGAAAGGGAAAGGGTATACTTAGGAACTGCAGGAAGGCCAGTGTGGCTGGAGCATAGTGAGCTGAGGGCAAGAGGTATGGGATGTGAGGTTGAGGAGGTAGGCAGGCAGAAGCCAACTTATGTTGGGCTTTATAGGCCATGGTGAGGAGAATAGATCTTATACTATGAGCAATAAAAAGGTACTGAAGCAGTGCTTTTAAATGTGGGTCAAACTGCAGAAGGTACTGAAATCAACTTGAGAAAATAGAAAATATCAGAACGTATCATAGGATTATGTAGGAAGGGTAAGCATGTCTCAGTTTGCATCATATATGATCATGATGAAATAGTATCTCTTTTGTAGATACTTCCTATCCCCCAAATGCTGAAATACACTACATTGAAAGGTTTTAAGCTTGGAATTGACATGGTATAGTTAATGTTTAAAGAGATTACTTTGGCTGTTGTGGATTGGATTGGAGGTGGACAAGATTAGGAGTCTACTGCAATCAGAGATGATGGTGAGTGGACTAAGGTGGCAGAGGTGGAGATGAAGAGAGGTAGATTTGAAAGATATTTAGAATTGAAAGGGCTTGGTGTGGTGGCTTGCGGGTGGGAGGGAGAGGGAGGAATCAAGGATACCTCCCAGGGACCTGGTGATGTGAGGCCAGGTCATTCAGCGAGATGAGGAAGACAGAAAGAGGAACAGGTTTTCAGGGGAAGATCAAGAGTTCAGTTTTACATGCCCTTGAAATAGCCAAAGGAAGAAGTCAAGCAGATAGTGGTATATATTGTACATCCCAGAGAGGTCTGGTTTCAGATATAAATGAGAGTTGGCAGTATAGAGATAGCATTAAAAAACCACGAGAGAAGAAGTCAGAGATAGAACAAAGAGAAAGGAAGAGGATCCATGACTGAGCTCTGAGATTCTCATTTCAAGTTTAGAGGTTGAATGAAGGAGTAGGAGGTGGCAAAGAGACTGAAAAGAGGTAAAGAGATAGGGACATAACTAGCGATGTGTCAGGGATGTTTTAAGAGTGCTGAGAAGTCAACTAAAATGAGGATTGAAAAGGGTCCATTGGATACGGCAATATGGGTGTTGGTAGTGACCTTGATATAAGTAGTTTTGGAGGAGTGGTGGGGTGAAAACCAGAATGGATGAAGAGTGGATGGATACACCATTGGTAGGAGTGTAAACTGATACAACCACTCTAGAAAATGTTGGCCATTTTCTAGTAAAGCTGAACTATGCACATACTCTAGGTCCAGCAATTTTAGGTGTCTATCCCAGAGCGGTAGTTCCCACAATGTGGTCTGGGGATCCTGAGGGCAGGGATGGGGGGTGGGGGAGCCAAAACCATAATACTAGAAAGATGTTATTTGCTTCTTTTACTCTCATTCTCTCAAGTACGTAAGAGTGGAGTTTTCCAGAGGCTACATGACATGTAATATCACAGATTGAATGCAGAAGCAGATATGAGAATCCAGCTGTCTTCTATTAAGCCATACAGTAAAGAGATTTGCAAAAATGTAAAACAATGCCACTCTTCTCACTATATTCTTTTTGTTTTGGAAAATATAGTTATTTTTCATAAAAATGTTACTTTTGTTAAATGTAATTGGCTTATTATTTTAAAATTAATATATTTAAGCTTTCTCAGTTTTAATTTCTAATACAGCAAGTATCAATTGGTATAACCCACATACACCAAAGCTTTTTAGGGTCTGCAGTGATTTTTAAGAATGTAAAGCAAGTCCTGAGACCAGAAAGTTTGAGAATTGCTCCCCTAGAGAAATCCTCACATGTGTATACTGGGAGACACTACAAGAGTGTTCACCAAAGCCTGTTTGTTTTTTTTTATTTTTATTTTTTATTTTTAATTTTTTTGGCGGTGCGCGGGCCTCTCACTGTTGTGGCCTCTCCCGTTGCGGAGCACAGGCTCTGGACGCGCAGGCCCAGCGGCCATGGCTCATGGGCCCAGCCACTCCGCGGCATGTGGGATCTTCCCGGACTGGGGCATGAACCCGTGTCCCCTGCATCAGCAGGCGAACTCTCAATCACTGCACCACCAGGGAAGCCCACCAAAGCCTGTTTGAAACAGCAAGAAACAGAAACAAGAAAATAAGATGAATAAATTGAGACATATTTATACAATGGAATACTATAATTAAATAAATGAATGAACTCCAGCTACATGTATCAACATGGATAAAACTCAGGAAACCTAATACTGATTCAAAAAAGTCATGAAAGAATATGTTTATATAAAGTTGAACAACAGTCAAAATTATACAATATATGGATGCAGTAATATGTTGTAAAACCATACAAAAAAGCAAGGCATGAAAAATGACACTGGTTACCTCAGGGAGGGGAAGGAGATGTGACTGGGGAGGGCTACATGGCGGGTTTTGTCATTCAGAAATGATTTGTTTTTGAAGCTGGGTGATGGGTACAGGTACATAGGTATTTGTTTTATAATTTATTCGAACTGTACAGATATGTATATTATAAAATTTATAATGTATTATCATGAAAAATAAATAAAATTTAAAAAGCAGGAATAATTGGATAGAGTGCTGGTGGGAGGGTAGATTGTTACAGGACCCTCCCTGAGGTCAGAGGGAATAAAACACTGCCCCCGATCCTGCTGAAGTGGAGCTAGGTGTGTAGGCGATTTCCTTGTGAAACATGGCTGTGAATGGGAACAGAGCCCAGAGAGCTAAGGTGATGGTAGGAGGAGGGGCAAAGAATGATTTTTCTAAGATGGGAGATACTAGACTATGCTTGTTTGCTGCTGGGAAAGACCCAGAGACCATAGAGAGGGACTGGATGGCAACACAGAAGAGAAAGGGAATAATGGAAGGGAAAGGAGGAGCTGGGATCTGAGGCACTGGGCCTCAGAGAGGAGAGGTCCTCAGGCCCTTCATTGTAACAGGAAGGAATGAAACAAAAGATGAATACAGATACTGGGAGGTTTAGAGATTCAGTGGTGGGAAGATGAAGGTCCTGGAACAATTCTCCCATGTCTGATGGCTTTTATTTTGTCACTGAAGCATGAGATAAGATCATATTTCTGTAGAGAGAATAGAAATATTAGTCAGTCTTTCTTAATAGCATGGTTGATAGAAATTTTTTACTATTGATAGTTTAGAAAAGTTTCAGCTTTACGATAATGTAGTTTTAGGACTATTGTCAAATTTGGGAAAACCTGTTTAGTTTCTTTCATATATGAGCTGTAAGATGTCAGGGCATTTCAATTTTCTTATAGAGTGAAGAGTACACATCTTCAGTACTCTTTGATTTTTCGCTGATTGTTAAGCAGGGTCTTGGAAGAAACAAATGAGGGACCCTGAAGCTTCACTGACCTCTCTGTAAATCTGTCTTTGGCCTCTTTGACCTACTTTCTCCTCCAGGAAGCATTCTCTGATTTTCCCTGGCCGAGGTTCTCCCACAGGGCTTTATTCCTGTCACTCACAGGACTTTTCTCACTCTCTCTGAGGTAGCCAGGTCATCCTCCTTCGCTAGATAGAGGGAGCTCCAGAGGGTAAGGAGTCAGGACACACTTACCTTGGTTCAGCAGTCTTCCATCAGTCTGTGAGTGAGTCTTCACTGGAGCAGTGTGGTATGGTGGTCAAACATGTAGGCCTTGGAGGCAGGCAGACTGGAATTTGATTTTTTGCACCTTGGGTGTACAGAAAGAACAGGGTTCATCCTAATCCTTGGTTCATGATATACTCTACCATTGGTCCAGGCTGGGGCTTCACTCCTAGCTCCTCTGTGTGACCCTGGGTAAGTTACTCATTGCTCTAAGTCTCAGTTTCCCCATCTGTAAACTGGGGATGATAATAATACCTACTACATCAGAGTTGTGAGGATTCAATAACATAATCCATGAAACGCATGCACAGTCCCCAGTACCTAATGTTTAATAAATGGTAGCCCTCCACATGATTGGGAGTATACTGTAGGTGGAGGATACAGTATTGCATAACAAAGGCCCAGGCCCTGCCTTCCTGAGCTCACAGCCTATTGGGTACCACACAGCCCAGTGCCAGCCCTGATATATCCAAGACTTGTGAGTGGTTGTTGAATCAAAATTATTTCATTCTGTGCCTCTATTTCTTTTATTTTTTACTGTCACCCCAGTTCACCATCACTGTCACCACCTTTCAGATGTCTCCCATCTCTCTTATTTTGCTCTCTCTTGTCTTTCTGTTTACATCTCTCTGGTGGTTTCTCTTTCCTATCTCTCCTATTCTCTCTCAATCTCTCCCCTTCTTGCTCTTGCTCTCACTCTCTCTCCATTGCCTCTGTTGGGGGTTGCCTTGTCTCCATCCTGTCCCCATCTAACTTATGGTTCTCCTCTTGGTCTGTGTCTCCATCCTCACATATATAATACCATATTACTCTACCTCATCTGTTTCTGAATCTGTGTTCCAAAATTTCTGTCTTTTCTGCTTCTCTTTCAATTTCCTTTGGCTCCTTGGCCTCTTTTCTGTCCACCCCCCTGTCTCCAACACTCTGTACCTATTTATCTTATCTCTGCCTGTCTCCCAGTTCTCATCTTTGTATTTATGTTGCTGCATTCATCCGTCTCTGTTCCCCACCTATCTTTCTCTATTTCTATTCTCACCTTTCTGTTCCAGTCTCTGTCTTCACCCCAGCCTCCGACCCCCTCACAACTAACATTTACATTCTCTTTGTTTCTCTCTCACACACATACCCCTATGTTGGTCTTCTTGCCCTTGTTTCCCTCTTTGAGTCTCTCCTCATCTATCACCCCTTTTCTACCTCTGTTACCATCTCTCTTGCTGGGTGGCTCTCCTCATGTGCCTGTCTCTTGTTTCCATCTTTCTGTCCCTATGTGTGTTTCATCTGTTTGCCATCTTGTCCCCAGATCCCTGTCTGTCTGTATCTCTCTGTCACTGACAGAGTAGTCAAGAGTATGGCCTCTGGTGTTAGATTGTTTGGATTCCAATCCTAGTTGTGCTGCTGACTTGCTGTGCCTCAGTGTCCTCATCTGTAAAACAGGGCTGATAACAGTACCTGCTTCAGTGTTACCAAGAGCATTAAATGAACTAACACATGTACAGCTTATAGAACCATGCCTCAAATATAAGAAATGCTCAAAAATATTAGCTCCTAAAAATAAATAACAAGGACCTACTATAGCACAGGGAACTGTATTCAATATCTTGTAATAACCTATAATGGAAAAAAATATGAAAAAGACTTTATATACCTATATATTTACATATATATATAATTGAATCACTTTGCTGTACACCTGAAACATTGTAAATCAACTATACTTCAATTAAAAAATATTAACTTCTATATCATCAACCTCTTCCTCCTCAACACCATCTCCATTTCTATCTTTGTCTATCTAATCCCAGTCACTCTCTTTATCTACCTGGCTGTTATCATCTCTGTGTCTCTCTCTATCCACCTGGCTGTTATCATCTCTGTGTCTCTATCCTCATGTTTTATGTAACTGCCTTTCTGACCCCAATCTGTGTCTCTGTCCCCATCTCTCTCTCTCCCTACATTCCAGCCTCATTTCTGTCAGTCCCTCTTTTTCTACCCTGCCCATTCCATCTGTCTGTATATCTCTCTGTCCCCAAACTTCTTTGCTTCTTTATCACCATTCTGACTATCTGTTCCTATCATTCAGGCCCTATTTCTTGGTCTCTGTCTCTTTATATCCTTGTTCTCATTTCTCTATCCCCCTGTTCCCATATCTATCTTTGTTTATCTATTTCTTTATAAAAATCTTATTCTGTTTCTTTCTCCTCATCTCCCTGTGTCTTCTTCTGGCCTCTCTGGACAATTTAGATTGGAATTGGTCTGGTAGATAATGTGGAGCTATAAAAGGGTTTAGGAGGAAGCAGTAGGCCTGGCAAGAGGCAAGTGGCAGGGTGTGGAATTTCATGGCTCTGCCAAATCCTCCTGAACGACGTGGCCTCTGAGGTCAAGGTTAGCATAAACCCCCTCAACTCAGCCTCTTCAAGAAAGACAAAGAATGCTGCAGTTATTGGGAGGACCAGGAAGGGGTATTTTTCTGAGTGAAATTCCATCCGGAAGCTGGAATCCAGAGCATTTCCTGTTGTAATGTTTCTTCCAGACTTGGAGAGTCTGAACTTGCCACGTAGCATGTGCACTGCATACATATATTTCTACAGTAAAACACAGAGATGCATACATAATCCCCCACCCTCAGAGATGCAGACATGTGCAGAGACATATAGATACACATAGAATCAAGAACCCTCACAGTTGCAGACACTCCAAGACATGGAAAAGCACACAGAATGAATTACCAGCTGGCAGAGTGCTGATGTACACAGGGACATTGAGAGAACCATGGAAATACCCCCATCACAGCTCACGGACCCATGCAAACAGATACAGAAAAATAATTACATAGAAAAATTGTTCTTTTTCAGCCTGACATTTTCATATAAACAGAAACACACCAGAGCATCATGTATAAAAAACACACCTTTATAGAAGTGTGCACATTCATACATAATCACAAATATCAAAAGCAACAGAGAATCACATATAGCCATTGCTTTGCTGAAAGTGTAGAGGTAGCCAAACTTCCTCTGGCCCCCAAATAACAGACCTGCCGCTCCTCTTGTGCCCCCCTCTCTGTGAAGGCACCACCAAGTACTCAAGCCAGAAACCTGACTGCTAGGTACTAGACAGAAATAATTGAAAACATCTAGATAAAGTTTTTTTCCTAGAAAAATATAAAGTGATAAAAATGGCATAGGAAGTAGAGAACGTGAATAGACCACTAGGCATTAATGAAACTGAAATGGTAGGTAAGGACATCGCTTCCCCCCAAATCCAGGCCCAGATGGATTTACAGGTATAGTGTGCGGGACTCTCAGGAGTTACTTCTCTTCTTATACAAGTTATTCCAGAAAATAGAAAAGGAGAGAAAGCTGCCTAGCTCATTTTATTTGTCTAGTAAAATCTTGAAGTCTTGATTTTAAAAACAGATAAGGACAATTAAAGAAAATTATAGGCTCATTTCACTTATGAATATAGATGCATAAATCGTAAATTAAATATTAGCTAATCGAATCCAACAGTATTTAAAAAATACATCACAATCAAATGGAGTTAATTCCAAGAATGCAAGGAGAACGCATTCAAACTCAGAAAAATCTATCAATGTAATTTACCACATGAATAGACTAAGGGATAATAATCATATGAGTATCTCAATTAATATAGGAAAATTATGTTACATGCCTACTTACGATGAAAACTCTTTAAAAAATATGAATAGAAGGCAAATTTCTTAACTTGGTGAAGGTTACATACCAAAATTTTACAGCATACTTTGCAGAAAATGGAGAAACTTAAGATGCATTTCCTTGAAGATTAAGAATAAGACTAGATACTTACCCTCACCAACTACTGTTTAACATAGAACTGGAAGTCTTGTTTAATACTATAAAGGGAGAAAAAGAAATGAGACGTGTAAGGACTGGAAGAGAAGAGATAAAACCAACAGATTTAACTGACATACTATTAGAATTAAAAAGATTTCAGCAAGGTTGCCAGGTACAAAATCAACTTATAAAAATCAATAACATTTCTTTACATTAGCAATAAACAACTAGAAAAAATAAGATACCTAAAATTAATCACTAGACCAAAGTATAAACTTTTCTAAATGTCAGGACAACTAAAAAAAAATGAGAAAAAAACCACATTCACAGAAAGATAGACAAGATGAAAAGGCAGAGGGCTATGTACCAGATGAAGGAACAAGATAAAACCTCAGAAAAACAACTAAATGAAGTGGAGGTAGGAAACCTTCCAGGAAAAGAATTCAGAATAATGATAGTGAAGATGATCGAGGAACTTGGAAAAAGAACGGAGGTAAAGAGAGAGAAGATGCAAGAAATGTTTAACAAAGACCTAGAAGAACTAAAGAAAAAACACCTAGAAGAATTAAAGAACAAACAAACAGAGATGAACAATACAATAACTGAAATAAAAAATACACTAGAAGGAATCAATAGCAGAATAAATGAGGCAGAAGAACAGATAAGTGACCTAGAAGACAGAATGGTGGAACTCACTGCCATGGAACAGAATAAAGAAAAAAGAATGAAAAGAAATCGAGACAGCCTAAGAGACCTCTGGGACAACATTAAACACAACAACATTCGCATTATAGGGGTCCCAGAAGGAGAAGAGAGAGAGAAAGGAACCGAGAAAATATTTGAAGAGATTATAGTCGAAAACTTACCTAACATGGGAAAGGAAATAGCCACCCAAGTCCAGGAAGCGCAGATGGTCCCAGGCAGGATAAACCCAAGGAGAAACACGCTGAGACACATAGTAATCAAATTGATGAAAATTAAAGACAAAGAAAAATAATTAAAAGCAACAAGGGGAAAACGACAAATAACATACAAGGGAACTCCCATAAGGTTAACAGCTGATTTCTCAGCAGAAACTACAAGTCAGAAGGGAGTGGCATTATATATTTAACGTAATGAAAGGGAAGAATCTTCAACCAAGATTACTCTACCTGGCAAGAATCTCATTCAGATTCGATGGAGAAATGAAAAGCTTTACAGACAAGCAAAAGCTAAGAGAATTCAGCACCACCAAACCAGCTCTACAACAAATGCTAAAGGAACTTTTCTAAGTGGGAAACACAAGAGAAGAAAAGGACCTACAAAAACAAACCCATAACAATTAAGAAAATGGTCACAGGAACATACATAAAATTACCTTAAACGTGAATGGATTAAATGCTCCAACCAAAAGACACAGGCTAACTGAATGGATACAAAAACAAGACCCATATATATGCTGTCTACAAGAGACCCACATCAGACCTAGGGACACATACAGACTGAAAGTGAGGGGATGGAGAAAGATATTCCATGCAAATGGAAATCAAAAGAAAGCTGGAGTAGCAATACTCATATCAGACAAAATAGACTTTAAAATAAAAATGTTATAAGAGACAAGGAAGGACACTACATAATGATCAAGGGATCAATCCAAGGAAAAGATATAACAATTATAAATATATATGCACCCAACATAGGAGCACCTCAATACATAAGGCAACTGCTAACAGCTCTAAAAGAGGAAATCAAAAGTAACACAATAAGAGTGGGGGACTTTAACACCTCACTTACACCAATGGACAGATCATCCAAACAGAAAATTAATAAGGAAACACAAGCTTGAAATGACACAATAGACCAGATAGATTTAATTTATATTTATAGGACATTCCATCCAAAAACAGCAGATTACACTTTCTTTTCAAGTGCACATGGAACATTCTCCAGGATAGATCACATCTTGGGTCACGAATCAAGCCTCAGTCAATATAAGAAAATTGAAATCATATCAAGCATCTTTTCTGACCACAACGCTATGAGATTAGAAATGAATTACAGGGAAAAAAAACGTAAAAAACACAAACACATGAAGGATAAATAATACATTACTAAACAACCAAGAGATCACTGAAGAAATCAAAGAGGAAATCAAAAAATACCTAGAAACAAATGACAATGAAAACATGACGATCCAAAACCTATGGGATGCAGCAAAAGCAGTTCTAAGAGGGAAGTTTATGGCAATACAAGCCTACCTCAAGAAACAAGAAAAATCTCAAATAAACAACCTAACCTCACACCTAAAGGAACTAGAGAAAGAAGAACAAACAAAACCCAAAGTTAGTAGAAGGAAAGAAAGAATAAAGAACAGAGCAGAAATAAATGAAATAAAAACAAAGAAAACAATAGCAAAGATCAATAAAACTAAAAGCTGGTTTTTTGAGAAGATAAACAAAATTGATACACCATTAGCCAGACTCATCAAGAAAAAAAGGGAGAGGACTCAAATCAATAAAATTAGAAATTAAAAAGAAGTTACAACAGACACTGCAGAAATACAAAGCATCCTAAGAGACTACTACAAGCAACTCTATGCCAATAAAATGGACAACCTGGAAGAAATGGAGAAATTCTTAGAAAGGTATAACCTTCCAAGACCGAACCAGGAAGAAATAGAAAATATGAATGCACCAATCACAAGTAATGAAATTGAAACTGTGATTAAAAATCTTCCAACAAACAAAAGTCTAGAACCAGATGGCTTCACGGGAGAAGTCTATCAAACATTTAGAGAAGAGCTAACACCCATCCTTCTCAAACTCTTCCAAAAAAAGTGCAGAGGAAGGAACACTCCAAAACTCATTCTACGAGGCCACCATCACCCTGATACCAAAACTAGACAAAGACACTACCAAACAAAAAATTACAGACCAATATCACTGATGAATACAGATGCAAAAATCCTCAACAAAAAGCTAGCAAACAGAATCCAACAACACATTAAAAGGATCATACACCATGATCAGGTGGGATTTACCCCAGGGATGCAAGGATTCTTCAATATATGCAAATCAATCTATGTGAAACACCATATTAACAAATTGAAGAAAAAAAACATATGATCATCTCAACAGACGCAGAAAAAGCTTTTGACAAAATTCAACACCAATTTATGGTAAAAACTCACCAGACAGTGGGCATAGAGGGAACATACCTCAACATAATAAAGGCCATATATGACAAACCCACAGCAGACATCATTCTCAATGGTGAAAAAGTGAAAGCATTTCCTCTAAGATCAGGAACAAGACAAGGATGTCCACTCTCGCCACTATTATTCAACATAGTTTTGGAAGTCCTAGCCATGGCAATCAGAGAAGAAAAAGAAATAAAAGGAATACAAATTGGAAAAGAAGAAATAAAACTGTCACTGTTTGCAGATGACATGATACTATATACATAGAGAATCATAAAGATGCCACCAGAAAACTACTAGAGTTAATCAATGAATCTGGTAAAGTTGCAGGATACAAAATTAATGCACAGAAATCTCTTGCATTCCTGTACACTAATGATGAAAAATCTGAAAGCGAAATTAAGGAAACTTCCCATTTACCACTGCAACAAAAAGAATAAAATATCTAGGAATAAACCTACCTAGGGAGACAAAAGACCTGTATGCAGAAAACTATAAGACACTGATGAAAGAAATTAAAGATGATACCAACAGATGGAGAGATATACCATGCTCTTGGATTGGAAGAATTAATACTGTGAAAATGACTATACTACCCAAAGCAATCTATAGATTCAATGCAATCCCTATCAAATTACCAATGGCAGTTTTTACAGAACTACAACAAAAAATCTTAAAATTTGTATGGAGACACAAAAGACCCCGAATAGCCAAAGCAGTCTTTTTTTTTTAAATTAATTTATTTAATTTTTGGCTGTGTCGGGTCTTTGCTGCGTGCGGGCTTTTCTCCTGTTGTAGCAAGTGGGGGTTACTCTTCCTTGCGGTGCACAGGTTTCTCATTGTGGTGGCGTCTCCTGTTGCGGAGCACGGGCTCTAGGCGTGCAGGCTTCAGTAGTTGCAGCACGCAGGCTCAGTAGTTGTGGCTCGCAGCTCTAGAGCGCAGGCTCGGTAGTTGTGGTGCATGGGCTTAGTTGCTCTGTGGCATGTGGGATCTTCCCGGACCAGGGCTCAAACCCATGTCCCCTGTATTGGCAGGTGGATTCTTAACCACTGCGCCACCAGGGAAGCCCTAGCCAAAGCAGTCTTGAGGAAAAACAATGGAGCTGGAGGAATCAGACTCCTTGACTTCAGACCATACTACAAAGCTACAGTAATCAAGATAATATGGTACTGGCACAAAAACAGAAATATAGATCCATGGAACAGGATAGAAAGCCCAAAGATCAACCCATGAACCTATGGTCAACTAATCTATGACAAAGGAGGCAAGGATATACAATGTTGAAAAGACAGTCTTCAATAAGACCACCATTCAATAAGTGGTGCTGGGAAAACTGGACAGCTACATGTAAAAGAATGAAATTAGAACGCTCCCTAACATCATACACAAAAATAAACTCAAAATGGATTAGAGGCCTAAATGTAAGACTGGACGCTATAAAACTGTTAGAGGAAAACATAGGAAGAACACTCTTTGACATAAATCACAGCACCATCTTTTTTGATCCACCTCCTATAGTAATGGAAATAAAAACAAAAATAAACAAATGGGACCTAATGAAACTTCAAAGCTTTTGCAAAGCAATGGAAACTACAAACAAGACGAAAAGACAACCCTCAGAATGGGAGAAAATATTTGCAAACGAATCAACGGACAAAGGATTAATCTTCAAAATATATAAACAGCTCATGCCGCTCAATATTAAAAAAACAAACAACCCAGTCCGAAACTGGGCAGAAGACCTGAATAGACATTTCTCTAAAGAAGACATACAGATGGCCAAGAAGCACATGAAAAGCTGCTCAACATCACTAATTATTAGAGAAATGCAAATCAAAACTACAATGAGGTATCATCTCACACCAGTTAGCATGGGCATCATCAGAAAATCTACAAACAACAAATGCTGGAGAGGGTGTGGAGAAAAGGGAACCCTCTTGCACTGCTGTGGGAATGTAAATTGATATAGCCAGTATGGAGAACAGTATGGAGGTTCCTTAAAAAACTCAAAATAGAATTACCATATGATACAGCAGCATATATATACTAGGCATACTAGGCATATACCCAGAGAAAAGCATAATTCAAAAAGACACATGCACCCCAATGTTCACTGCAGCACTATTTACAATAGCCAAGTCATGGAAGCAACCTAAATGCCCATCGACAGACGAATGGATAAAGAAGATGTGGTGCATATATACAAGGGAATATTACTGAGCCATAAAAAGGAACGACATTGGGTCACTTGTAGAGACGTGGATGGATCTACAGACTGTCATATAGAGTGAAGTAGGTCAGAAAGAGAAAAACAAATATCATATATTAACACATATGTGTGGAATGTAGAAAAATGGTACAGATGAACCAGTTTGCAGGGCAGAAATAGAGACACAGATGTAGAGAACAAACATATGGACACCAAGGCGGGAAAGTGGCAGGGGCATGGTGGTGTTGTGATGAATAGGGAGATTGGGATTGACATATATACACTAGTATGTATAAAATGGATAACTAATAAGAACCTGCTGTATAAAAAAATAAATAAAATTCATAAATTCAAAAAATAAAAGAAAACAAAAAAATTGAGTGTTAACTGATAAAAAACAAACAAAATAGACTACATAGTAACATGAATTTAATATATAAAAATATAACTAAAAAAGAAAATAAAACTTAATGTGATAATATTAACACCAAACATCTTTTGTATCGATAAATATAAATGGTCTTAGCTCATCTATTTAAAGAAAAACATTTTTGTATTGGATCCCTGAGCAAAACTCAACTACTGTATTCAAGAGAGTCAACTAAAACAGATTCAGAGAGGTTAAAAATAGAAGAAGGGCAAAGGTATACCAGTCAAATGCAAATAAAGAAAGCAGAGGTTGTAATCTTAATTATCAGCCAAGTTAGAAAGTCAGAATGAAAGGCATTAATTGACTGTCAATGTCATGAAAAGGAAAGACTAAGGAACTGTCCACAGGTTGGAGGAGATATGATGACTAAATGCAATGTGGGATTCTGGTTTGGAGCCTGGAACAGAAAAAGGATATTAGTGGAAAAACTGGTGAAATCTGAATAGTCAGGAGTTTAGTTAATAGCAATGTACTAATGCTAATCTCTTAGTTTTCTCAGATGTAGTCATATAAGATATTAACATGAGAGGCAACTAGATGAAGGGTTCTATAAAACTAAAATTATTCTGAAATAAAAAGCTTATTACAAAAAAGAATTGAGACAAAAAAGGCCACAATTCACAATGAAAATATAAAGTTATGAGTATTTTTGTATCAAATAACATAGCAACTTTCACAAAGCTGAAATATTAAGAGATACAAGGAGAAATAGATAATAGATTGAAACAAACTAAGAACAGGAGAAATTTAACTCACCTTTCTCATTCCAGGACAGATCAAATGAACAACAACAGCAACAAAAACCCAGTAAGAATACAGAAAACCTAAACAACAAAATCAATATTAGGCCAAGAAGAAAATCTCAATAAATTCCAAAAGGTAGAACTAATACTGACAATGTTCTCTGATCACAACTGGATAAAGGCAGAAATCAATGTAAAAAAGATCTTCCATCTGAATATATAAAAACTCTCTGTCAAACAATTCTTGGGTCAAAGGGCAAACTCAAACCAAAATTGCTGAATTTCTAGACAATAATAATAATGAAAACATTACATATCAGAATCTATGGGTACAGATAAAGCAGCAGTCAGAGAAAAGTTCATTGCCTCAAAATACTTATACTAAAAACAAGGGAAAAAATTAAATGAACCCAACTCAGAAAGTTAGTGAAAAGAGAAACAGAATAAACTTACGGGGAACAGAAGGAAAGAATTAACAAAGAGAAAAGCTCAAATAAAGGAGTTAGAAAACAGGTAACAGTAGAACTAATAAATAAATAGATTAACCAATTCTGTTAAAAAGAAATAAATAAGCCATTAAATAATAATCAAAAAAAAAGGAGAAAGCACAAAGACACAAACCAGGAAATGAAAAGTTGGACATAACCATAGCAAGAGGACATTTTAAACATTATGAAGGACTTCCTCATGCAACTCTATGCAAATCGTTTTAAAGACCTTGAAGAAATGGAAAACATCCTAGGAAAATATAATTTACCAAAACTCTAAAAGAGAAAAGTCCATATAGACCAATTTCCATGGAAGAAACAGAAAAAGTTACAAAGAGCTACTTTCCCCCCAAAGCACTGGGCCATGATGATTTCACAGGGGAAGTCTGCTAACACTGAAAAGCAGATCATTTGAATGCTATTTTTATTTTCCTGATCCTAGATAAAGAAGGAACACCTTCATATTCTTTTTATGAAGTGAGTATAACATTGATATCAAGATCTAACAAAGATTTCACAAGAAAAAGAAAATGATATAAACCAATCTTCACTTATGAATATCGATGCAAAATCCTAAATATTAGCAAACAGAATCCCTGACTATGTGGAGTTTATTTTCAAGAATGCAAAAATCATTCAATATTAGGAAATCCATTAATACAATCTAACATATTGTTGAATCTAAGGAGAAAAATCATATCATCATTTCCAGAGATGCCAAAGAACCATTTGACAAAATTCAATACCCATTCTTTACAAAAAATTCTTTATAAAAATTTCTTCCTTAATATAATTATGTCTGCCTCTTTCTCTATCTATCTATCCATCCATCCATCCCCAAATCCAGCAATCCTGCACTTCACTTAACCAGGAAACACTAGCAGCATTTATATGCTAAACTCACAAGGGTATCTACTCTCTCCACTACAATTTAACATTATATTGGAGGTAGCAAAAGCATTGTGATTAGAAAAGAAAAAGAAATTAGAAATTACAATTGGAATGGAGGAGGTAAAGCTATCATTCCTTATAGATAAGACTGTAGAGCCAGAAAACCCAAGCAAACCAATAGAAAACTATTACAAACAAGAGAACTCAGCAAGGTACCAGGATATAAAATTAATATATAGAAATCATTCAGTTAGAAGACATATGGAAGAGAAGGCTTCATTTATCATAGCAACAAAAAAAGACAAAATAATGTCTTAGTCTGTTGTGGCTGCTATAACAGAATACCACAGACTGGTTGGCTTATAAACAACCGAAATTTATTATTCAGAGTTCTAGAGGCTGGGAAGTCCAAGATCAAGACACTCAAAGATTTTATGTCTGGGGAGGGCCCACTTCCTGGTTTATAGACAGCCATCTTTTTGCTGTGTCCTCACATGGCAGGAGTGGAAAGGGAGCTCTCTTGGGTCTCTTTTATAAGGGCACTAATCCCAGTCATGAGGGCTCCAATCTCATGATCTAATCACCTGCCAAAGGTCCTACCTCCAAACACTATCACATTGGGGGTTAGGTTTCAACGTAAAATTCGGGGGGTGGGGGCAGACACAAACATTCAGTCTACAGCAAATACCTAGAAACAAACTTAACAAGAAATGTCTAAATCCTTCAAGAGAAAACATTTGTAACACTCTGAAGAAACAAATAGAAAGGCACCCCATTTTCTTAAATAGGAAGACTCAAAATCATAAAGATGTAAAATTAATTTATAAATTTAGTATAAGCTAATTAAAAATACCATATTTTTTCTTTTTCTGAAACTAGACAAGCTGAATTAAAGATCAAATGGAAAAATAACGAACAAGCACAGCCAGAATATCTCTGAAAAGGAAGAACAATGATGGGGGACTACTGCTACAATAATTCTCTATAAAAAACCAAAATGAATATTTAGATACCCAAACTTAGACAGAGTCTATGGTCAGCTGAGAGGTTCTATGCACTGGATCAGGCTCTGTTGATCTCAACTCTGCCAGCTCATGTATCTGCACTAAGTTGGTGGCTTGGCTGGAGGTTGGCTGCTATAGGATGCCTTGGCTGGGAGGACCAGGCTCATTTCTATATGTCTCTCACATCCCTCCAGCAGACTAGCCTGGGTATGTTCTCACAGCAGTGGCACGGGTCCAAGAGAGGAAGCAGAATATGCAAGAGCTTTCTCAAGTCTCTGCTTATATCAAATTTGCTACTATCCTGTTGGTTGAAGTAAATTATATGGCCAAACTCAGTCACTATGGGAGGGCACTACCAAAGGGTGTGAAGACACATAAAAAATTGGGGCCATTAATGCAATCTATCACAAAAGTACAAATCAAAATCTAGAATCCATAAAAGAAAACATAAACTTGTTTACATAAAAATAAAGTAAAATTTGCTTGGAAAATATCCATTAGCAAAGTCAAAAGAACAACAAACTGGGAAAAAAATACTGACAACTGATATCATTCACAAAGGTCTAATTTCTCTAATTATATAACAAGCTTGTAGAAATCGAGAAAATAAACAGAGCATATAAATAGACAACTCACAGGAAAAGCCAAAAATGACCCTTAAACATATGAAAAGATGCTCAACCTCACTCATCATAAAAGAAATGTCAATTAAAACTACAGTGAGATACTGTTTCTCACCTATCACATTGGCAAAAATCCGAAAGTCTTTAATGATACACTTTCTGAGCGAGGTGGTGGTGAAACACATAAACTCATACATGGGTGGTAAGTGCAAAATGGTACACCTACGGAGGGAAATTTTGGCAATATCTACCAAAGTTATAAATGTGATTCTTAGAATTTATCCTATAGAAATATCTGCATACATATGAAATGTCTATTCATCATGGCACCATTTGTAATACCAAAGGACTGAAAATACCCTGAACATCCATCAGTAGGGTATTGCAGTCATTAAATAAACTATTACACATCCACATAATGTAACGGTTTCTCAGCTCTCAACAGTTTCAAGTCATACTACATGACTTTCTATGTAGTGGAAACTTTCTAATGCTCTGATATGCAAGGACCTGCAGGATGTATCACGTGAAAAAAGCAACATGTATAACTGTATGTATAGTATGTCACCTTTTGTGTAAGAAAGAGGGAGATGGAATACGATATACGTTTACACTTGTTTGTATCTGCATAAAGAGACACTGGAAGAATAAAAAAATAAATGAATAAAACTGGTAACTGTGGGCGGTGTGTATGGTGGCAACTGGGTAGAATGGACAAAGATGAGTGACAATTCTCAAAGTATAATTTTTATATAGTTTTGCTATTCAAAATGCATGTATATTATCTATTCAAAAAATAAAAATATTCAGAATAGTAACTAAAACTGTAAAGTCACTAGGAATTAAATTAGTAAAAACACAATAATTCTAAAGAGAAAACTTTAAACTCTTAATAAAGAGCACAGGTAGAAGGTGAACTGAACAAATGAGGAGATATTCCATGATCTTGGATGGGACAAGTTAATATTTTGATAGTGTCAACTCTCCCAAATTAATCTATAAATTCAGTGCAATTCTAATCAAAATTACAGTTGTTTTTTTGAAGAGCTTGATAAAATCTTTTGAAGATTTATGAAGAGTTATAGTTAAAAGACAACCCAAAAGAAGACTAAAGAGGAGGAGACTTGCCCTATCAGATTTAAGATATGTTACAAAATATTAAAAAAATAGGTGGTATTGGTACAAGAACAGAAACAGACCTATGTGTGTATGTTTCATAATATACGACAAAGGTGGCATGGTAAATCAATGAAAAAGGAAGGATTGTTTAGTATTTGGTGGTGGGAAATGTGGCTCACTATGTGGAAAAAATAAAATTGCATACCTACCTAACACCATAAATGAGCGTGGATTCTAAATGGATTAAAACCTAAAGGTGAGGGGGTCGGAGGAAGATGGGGGAAGAATAAGGCATGGAGATCACCTTCCTCCCCACAGATACACCGGAAATACATCTACACGTGGGACAACTCCTACAGAACACCTACTGAATGCTGGCAGAAGACCTCAGACCTCCCAAAAGGCAAGAAACTCCCCACATACCTGAGTAGGACAAAAGAAAAAAGAATAAACAGAGACAAAAGAACAGGGACGGGACCTGCACCAGTGCGAGGGAGCTGTGAAGGAGGAAAGGTTTCCACACACTAGGAAGCCCCTTCGCGGGCGGAGACTGCAGGTGGCGGAGGGGGGAAGCTTTGGAGCCACGGAGGAGAGCACAGCAACAGAGGTGCGGAGGGCAAAGCAGAGAGATTCCCGCACAGAGGATAGGTGCCGACCGGAACTCACCAGCCCGAGAAGCTTGTCTGCTCACCTGCCGGGGCAAGTGGGGCTGGGAGCTGAGGCTCCGGCTTCAGTCAGAGCCCAGGGAGAGGACTGGCGGCGTGAACACAGCCTGAAGGGGTTAGTGCAACATGGTTAGCCAGGAGGGAGTCCGGGGAAAAGTCTGGACCTGCCAAAGAGGCAAGAGACATTTTCTTCCCTCTTTGTTTCCTGGTGCGCGAGGAGAGGGGATTAAGAGCGCTGCTTAAAAGAGCTCCAGAGACGGGGGCGAGCCGCGGATAACAGCGCGGACCCCAGAGACGGGCATGAGACGCTAAGGCTGCTGCTGCTGCCACCACCAAGAAGCCTGTGTGCAAGCACAGGTCACTATCCATACCTTCCTTCTGGGGAGCCTGTGCAGCCCGCCACTGCCAGGGTCCCGGGATCCAGGGCCAACTTCCCTGGGAGAACGCACGGCGGGCCTCAGGCTGGTGCAACGTCCCGTTGGCCTTTGCTGCTGCAGGCTACCCCGCACTCCATACCCCTCCCTCCCCCCAGCCTGAGTGAGCCAGAGCTCCCAAGTCAGTAGCTTCTTTAACCCCGTCCTGTCTGAGTGAAGAACAGACAGCCTCCAGCGACCTACACGAAGAGGCGGGGCCAAATCCAAAGCTGAGCCCCAGGAGCTGTGCGAACCAAGAAAGGAAAGGAAAATCTCTCCCAGCAGCCTCAGCAGCAGCGGATTAAATCTCCACCAGCAACGTGATGTACCCTGCATCTGTGGAATATATGAATAGACAACAAATCATCCCAAATTGAGGAGGTGGACCTTGAGAGCAAGATTTATTATTTTTCCCCTTTTCCTCTTTTTGCGAGTGTGTATGCTTCTGTGTGAGATTTTGTCTGTATAGCTTTGCTTTCACCATTTGGGGTTCTGTCGGTCTGTTTTCTTTTTGTTTTTTTATTTACTTTTAAAAAAAATTTATTTTATTTTATTTTATCTTACTTTATTTTATTTTACTCCCTTCCTTCCTCCTTTCCCTCCTTCCTTCCTTCCTTCCTTCCTTCCTTTCTTTCTTTCTTTCTCTCTCTCCCTCTCTTTCTCTCTCTCTTTCTTTCTTTCTTTTCTTCTTTTTCTCCCTTTTATTCTGAGCCACGTGGATGAAAGGCTCTTGGTGCTGCAGCCGGGAGTCAGTGCTGTACCTCTGAGGTGGGAGAGCCAACTTCAGGACACTGGTCCACAAGAGACTTCCCAGCTCCAAATATTATCGAACGGTGAAAATCTCCCAGAGATCTCCATCTCAACATGAGCACCCAGCTTCACTGAACGACCAGCAAGCTACAGTGCTGGACACCCTATGCCAAACAACTAGAAAGACAGGAACACAACCCCACCCATTAGCAGAGAGGCTGCCTAAAATCATAGTAAGTCCACAGACACCCCAAAACACACCACCAGACGTGGACCTGCCCACCAGAAAGACAAGATCCAGCCTCATCCACCAGAACACAGGAACTAGTCCCCTCCACCAGGAAGCCTACACTACCCACTGAACCAACTTTAGCCACTGGGGACAGACACCAAAAACGACGGGAACTACGAACCTGCAGCCTGAAAAAATGAGACCCCAAACACAGTAAGATAAGCAAAATGAAAAGACAGAAAAACACACCACAGATGAAGGAGCAAGATAAAAACCCACCAGACCTAACAAACGAAGAGGAAATAGGCAGTCTACCTGAAAAAGAATTCAGAATAATGATAGTAAAGATGATCCAAAATCTTGGAAATAGAATAGACAAAATGCAAGAAACATTTAACAAGGACCTAGAAGAACTAAAGATGAAACAAGCAACGATGAACAACACAGTAAAAATGAAATGAAAAATACTCGAGATGGGATCAATAGCAGAATAACTGAGGCAGAAGAACGGATAAGTGACCTGGAAGATAAAATAGTGGAAATAACTACTGCAGAGCAGAATAAAGAAAAAAGAATGAAAAGAACTGAGGACAGTCTCAGAGACCTCTGGGACAACCTTAAACGCACCAACATTCGAATTATAAGGGTTCCAGAAGAAGAAGAGAAAAAGAAAGGGACTGAGAAAATATTTGAAGAGATTATAGTTGAAACTTCCCTAATATGGGAAAGGAAATAGTTAATCAAGTCCAGGAAGCACAGAGAGTCCCATACAGGATAAATCCAAGGAGAAATACGCCAAGACACATATTAATCAAACTGTCATAAATGAAATACAAAGAAAACATATTAAAAGCAGCAAGGGAAAAACAACAAATAACACACAAGGGAATGCCCATAAGGTTAACAGCTGATCTTTCAGCAGAAACTCTGCAAGCCAGAAAGGACTGGCAGGACATATTTAAAGTGATGAGAAAAACCTGCAACCAAGATGACTCTACCCAGCAAGGATCTCATTCAGATTTGATGGAGAAATTAAACCTTTACAGACAAACAAAAGCTGAGAGAGTTCAGCACCACCAAACCAGCTTTACAACAAATGCTAAAGGAACTTCTCTAGGCAAGAAACACAAGAAAAGCAAAAGACCTACCTACAATAACGAACCAAAAACAATTTAGAAAATGGGAATAGGAACATACATATCGATAATTACCTTACATGTAAATGGACTAAATACTCCCACCAAAAGACACAGATTGGCTGAATGGATACAAAAACAAGACCCATATACATGCTGCCTACAAGAGACCCACTTCAGACCTAGAGACACATACAGACTGAAAGTGAGGGGATGGAAAAAGATATTCCATGCAAATGGAAACCAAAAGAAAGCTGGAGTAGCAATTCTCATATCATACAAAATAGACTTTAAAATAAAGACTATTACAAGAGCCAAAGAAGGACACTACATAATGATCAAGGGATCGATGCAAGAAGAAGATATAACAATTGTAAATATTTATGCACCCAACATAGGAGCATCTCAATACATAAGGCAAATACTAACAGCCATCAAAGGGGAAATCGACAGTAACACATTCATAGTAGGGGACTTTAACACCCCACTTTCACCAATGGACACATCATCCAAAATGAAAATAAATAAGGAAACACAAGCTTTAAATGGTACATTAAACAAGATGGATTTAATTGATATTTATAGGACATTACATCCAAAAACAACAGAATACACATTTTTTCTCAAGTGCTCAAGGAACATTCTCCAGGATAGATCATACCTTGGGTCAGAAATAAAGCCTTGGTAAACTTAAGAAAATTGAAATTGTATCAAGTATCTTTTCCAACCACGACGCAATGAGACTAGATATCAATTACAGGAAAAGATCTGTAAAAAATACAAACACATGGAGGCTAAACAATACACTACTTAATAATGAAGTGATCACTGAAGAAATGAAAGAGGAAATAAAAAAATACCTAAAAACAAACGACAATGGAGACACGACAGCCCAAAACCTATGGGATGCAGCAAAAGCAGTTCTAAGAGGGAAGTTTATAGCGATACAATCCTACCTTAAGAAACAGGAAACATCTCGAATAAACAACCTAACCTTGCACCTAAAGCAATTAGAGAAGAACAGAAAAACCTCAAAGTTAGCAGAAGGAAAGAAATCCTAAAAATCCGATCAGAAATAAATGAAAAAGAAATGAAGGAAATGATAGCAAAGATGAATAAAACTAAAAGCTGGCTCTTTGAGAAGATAAACAAAATTTATAAACCATTAGCCAGACTCATCAAGAAAAAAAGGGAGAAGACTCAAATCAATAGAATTAGAAATGAAAAAGGAGAAGTAACAACAGACACTGCAGAAATAAAAAAGATCATGAGAGATTACTACAAGCAACTCTATGCCAATAAAATGGACAACCTGGAAGAAATGGACAGATTCTTAGAAATGCATAACCTGCCAAGACTGAATCAGGAAGAAATACAAAATATGAACAGACCAATCACAAACACTGAAATTGAAACTGTGATTAAAAATCTTCCAACATAGGGAGGGTGGGAGGGAGGGAGATGCAAGAGGGAAGACATATGGGAACATATGTTTATGTATGACTGATTCACTTTGTTATAAAGCAGAAACTAACACACCATTGTAAAGCAATTATACCCCAATAAAGATGTTAAAAAAAAAATCTTCCAACAAACAAAAGCCTAGGACCAGATGGCTTCACAGGCGAATTCTATCAAACATTTAGAGAAGAGCTCACATGTATCCTTCTCAAACTCTTCCAAAATATAGCAGAGGGAGGAACACTCTGAAACTCATTCTACATGGTCATCATCACCTTGATACGAAAACCAGACAAGGATGTCACCAAGAAGGAAAACTACAGGCCAATATCACTGATGAACATAGATGCAAAAATCCTCAACAAAATACTAGCAAACAGAATCCAACAGCACATTAAAAGGATCACACACCATGGTGAAGTGGGGTTTATTCCAGGAATGCAAGGATTCAATATATGCAAATCAATCAACATGATACACCATATTAACAAATTGAAGGAGAAAAACCATATGATCATCTCACTAGATGCAGAGAAAGCTTGTGACAAAATTCAACACCCATTTATGATAAAATCCCTGGAGAAAGTAGGCATAGAGGGAACTTTCCTCAACATAATAAAGGCCATATATGACAAACCCACAGCCAACATCGTCCTCAATGGTGAAAAACTGAAAGCATTTCCACTAAGATCAGGAACAAGACAAGGTTGCCCACTCTCACCACTCTTATTCAACATAGTTTTGGAAGTTTTGGCCACAGCAATCAGAGAAGAAAAGGAAATAAAAGGAATCCAAATCGGAAAAGAAGTGGTAAAGCTGTCACTGTTTGCAGATGACATGATACTATACATAGAGAATCCTAAAGATGCTACCAGAAAACTACTAGAGCTAATCAATGAATTTGGTAAAGTAGCAGGATACAAAATTAATGCACAGAAATCTCTGACATTCCTATACACTAATGATGAAAAATCTGAAAGTGAAATCAAGAAAACATTTCCATTTACCGTTGCAACAAAAAGAATAAAATATCTAGGAATAAACCTACCTAAGGAGACAAATGACCTGTATGCAGAAAATTATAAAACACTGGTGAAAGAAATTAAAGATGATACAAATAGATGGAGAGATATACCATGTTTTTGGATTGGAAGAATCAACATTGTGAAAATGACTCTACTACCCAACGCAATCTACAGATTCAGTGCAATCCCTATCAAACTACTACTGGCATTTTTCACAGAACTAGAACAAAAAAATTCACAATTTGTATGCAAACACAAAAGACCCCGAATAGCCAAAGCAATCTTGAGAACGAAAAACGGAGCTGGTGGAATCAGGCTCCCTGACTTCAGGCTATAATACAAAGCTACAGCAATCAAGACAGTATGGTACTGGCACAAAAACAGAAAGATAGATCAATGGAACAGGATAGAAAGCCCAGAGATAAACCCACGCACATATGGACACCTTGTCTTTGATAAAGTAGGCAGGAATGTACAGTGGAGAAAGGACAGCCTCCTCAATAAGTGGTGCTGGGAAAACTGGACAGGTACATGTAAAAGTATGAGATTAGATCACTCTCTAACACCATACACAAAAATAAGCTCAAAATGGATTAAAGACCTAAATGTAAGGCCAGAAACTATCAAACTCTTAGACGAAAACATAGGCAGAACACTCTAAGACATGAATCACAGCAAGATCCTTTTTGACCCACCTCCTAGAGAAATGGAAATAAAAACAAAAATAAACAAATGGGACCTAATGAAACTTCAAAGCTTTTGCACAGCAAAGGAAGCCATAAACAAGACCAAAAGACAACCCTCAGAATGGGAGAAAATATTTGCAAAGGAAGCAACTGACAAAGGATTAATCTCCAAAATTTACAAGGAGCTCATGCAGCTCAATAACAAAAAAACAAACAACTCAATCCAAAGATGGGCAGAAGACCTAAATAGACATTTCTCCAAAGAAGATATACAGACTGCCAACAAACACATGAAAGAATGCTCAACATCATTAATCATTAGAGAAATGCAAATCAAAGCTACAATGAAATATCATCTCACACCAGTCAGAATGGCCATCATCAAAAAATCTAGAAACAATAAATGCTGGAGAGGGTGTGGAGAAAAGAGAACACTCTTGCACTGCTGGTGGGAATGTGAATTGGTACAGCCCCTATGGAGAACAGTATGGAGGTTCCTTAAAAAACTACAAATAGAACTACCATATGACCCAGCAATCCCACTACTGGGCATATACCCTGAGAAACCAAAATTCAGAAAGAGTCATGTACCAAAATGTTCATTGCAGCTCTATTTACAATAGCCAGGACATGGAAACAACCTAAGTGTCCATCATCAGATGAATGGATAAAGAAGATGTGGCACATATATACAATGGAATATTACTCAGCCATAAAAAGAAACAAGACTGACGTATTTGTAATGAGGTGTATGGACCTAGAGTCTGTCATACAGAGTGAAGTAAGTCAGAAAGAGAAAGACAAATACCATATGCTAACACATATATATGGAATTTAAGGGAAAAAAAGGTCATGAAGAACCTAGGGGTAAGACAGGAATAAAGCCACAGGCCTACTAGAGAATGGACTTGAGGATATGGGGAGGGGGAAGGGTAAGCTGTGACAAAGTGAGAGAGTGGCATGGACATATATACACTACCAAATGTAAAATAGATAGCTAGTGGGAAGCAGCTGCATAGCACAGGGAGATCAGCTCGGTGCTTTTTGACCACCTAGAGAGGTGGGATAGGGAGGGTGGGAGGGAGGGAGATGCAAGAGGGAAGAGATATGGGAACATATGTATATGTACAACTGATTCAGTTTGTTATAAAGCAGAAACTAACACACCATTGTAAAGCAATCCAATAAAGATATAAAAAAAAATGCACAGACACAAAATATTCTCCACCGTGGGCCAACCTGGTATTAAGTGCCTCCTGAGAAGATACAATATGAAGTAAGCGGTATCCTCTATGTCCGGTTATTGCTGAAATTATTTAACCTGAATAATGGTTTATATAATTTATATAATTAATAATTTATATAATCATAATTATATAATTATATATAATTATATAATTATATATAATTATATATAATTATATAATTATATATAATTATATAATTATATAATATATTTAATATATAAAATTATATAATTAGATATATAATATATATAATATATAATATATATAATTACATATAATTATATACAATTATATAATTAATAAGTTTATATAATTAATAATTTAACCTTTCATGTGGAAAGAGCAGATGAATCCAGATATTCTGTGGGATATTCTATAAGAAACTGGCCTGGACTCTTGAAAAGTATTGGTGTAATCTCAAACACACAAAAAATCTAGGGGTACTATTTTAGATTAAAAGAGGTTAAAGTGCTAAAACAACCAAACGTAATACACAAACCTTAATTAGATACTGGGATCAAAAAATCAGAGCAGGTCTAAGAACATTTTGGGCTCAATTGGAAAATTTGTATATAGGGTATCTTTGATGGTATTATTGAATTAGTAAGTTTTCTTAGGTGTGATAACAGTATTGTGGTTATGCAGGAGAATGTCCTTATTCTAGTAGATGAGTGCTGAAGTTTTTAGGGGTGAGCTGTTATACTGCCTGCAAGAAGATGTACACATATACATATAAAGAGAAGTAGAACAAATTTGGCAAAATATTAAGAGTGTATGGGCTTTCATTGTACTATTTTTTCAACTGTTCTGAATTTTGAAAAATGGAAAAATGAAAATTTTGGGGAAATACATGCATGTAAAACAACAATACATATTTTGCAAGAACACATATAAACAAAAAGATATGCATAAAACACTTTAAAATGCTTGCCTACATGAAGGAAATGAGAGTGGGAAGTAGAGATGAAAGAGAATTTAAAAAACAACAAAGACCTCTCCCTAAAGTAACACTCACTCATTGAATACATGGAAAACAAAGAAAAGCACAATGAAGAAAACTAAATTCATTGATAATTTCATTTTCTCTGTCAGCAGTTCTCAAAATGTGTTACCTGGACTAGCAGCAGCAGCAGCTTCATCGTCATCATCATTTTCTTCTTCATCTTCTTCTTCATCACCACCACCACCACCACCACCACCACCACCTGAGAACTTGTTAGAAATGCAATACAGACTTAACTAAAACACAATTCTGGGTGTGGGGCCCAGCATCTGGTATTTTAACAAGCTCTCCCAAGTGATTCTGCTGCAGCCCAGGTTTGAGAACCACTGATCTAGATTTAGACACCATTAATTTTGTTATAGATCCTCACAGTCTTTCTAAAAAAATATGAAATACTTCAGGCATACAAATAAGTATGAAGAATAATATAGCACACACCCATGTACCTATTACCCAGATAAAATATTAGACAGTCAAAGTCCCCTGTGTATTTTTCTCTCATTTTGTTCCCTAGAGATAATCACCATTCTGCATTTGGTGTTTAATTCCTTTGTTTAAAAAATATTGTTTACATAGCTATGTAATTGATAAACAACATAGTGCACTGTTTTCTAGTTTTAAAAAATCTATATAAATGGTCTCACACATCATGTATCCTTCCACAACTTGCATTTTATCACAGCAGTATGTTTCTGAAATTAATCTGGATTGATATAACCAATTCTGGTTCATTTTTTTTTTACTGTTGTATATAGTAGTCTGTTGTGTGGCTACACCACTATTTATTTATTCTCCTTTTGGTGAACTTTTAGATTGTTGAGATTTTTTTCTCTATTACTAACAGTTCTGTGATGAATATTCTTTTCTTGATTGTTTTCCTTTTATCTTTATTTTGCAATGAATATTCTTGCACATGCCTCCTTGTGCATATGTTTAAGAATTTCTCTAGGACTTAACATACATATATATATATATATATACACACACACACACACACACACACACACACATACACACACACACATCTCTAACAGAATTGCTGGGTCCCAGGGCCATCTTTAACTATTCTGATTGTTTAACTATTCTTAATTGTTTTCCAAAGTAGTAATACCAATTTTCATTCCTATCAAAGACTTCATCACAAATTTTTTCCTCATGGTTTGTGCATTTCGGACTTTGTTTAAAAAGTCCTTCCACAGTCCTAGGTCACAAAGATATTCTCCACCCTCTCATGTGGAAATAAATAGGGATCCAGTTTTATTTTTCTCGTTATGGTGAGCCAAATTTCCCAGCACTATCTACTAAAATGTCCATTTCCCATTGATTTGTGGTGTAGGCCCGTAAACTTACCCGTTTAACAAACATTTGCTGAAGCGTGCCTTGTACCAGTCTTGGGCTGGGTCCTGCTGAGGGCGCGAAGATAGATGGCTCCTAGTCTCAGGGAGTTCACTCTCCTGTGAGGAGATACAGCCACATAAATGATTATAATACTAAGTGATAAATGCAACAAGGTGCTCTGAGTTTCTCTCTCAGCTGGGAAAGTTCATAGAAGCGACAAGAGTTAGGTCTTAAAGAAAAAGGAAGAATTTGCTAATGCAGGGGGGAAGGTGAAGGTGGCTAGGGCTGGTTTGGGGTCCAGAGGAGTTGTGTTTCTCTAGGGTAAGAGTTTAGAAGCCTTCCATGGATGTAGGGGCAGTGAGTCCTTCGCACGTAAGAGGTAGGAGTAGGCAGAGGGAGTCATTTTCTGCCTGGATATGCTAGAGGTTGATATCCTTGGGGTACAGGGGCTCGGCCTCACCCCAAAGTTTAGGCTAGAGGAAGAGGAGTGGCTGGAACTAAGTTATCAGGAAGAAGACATTTTCAGACTAATAATTATTTTTTTAAGGGGGAGACCTCATTCTCCAGCCAGGTCAGGAGCTCCCTGAGATGGCTTCTGAAGAAACTCTTACTTGCCCCCACTCCAGAGGTAAATCCATTCCCTCCAGCGGACTCTGCTCTGGGGCCTGAGGGAGGGAGGGGGGGAGGAGGAGGGGAAGAAGGCAAATGGGTGGGAGAGGCTTCCAGTTCTTCCGTCTGTAGGCCTGGCCGTGGATCTGCGCTGCAGCAGAAAGAGCTCTGAGTGACTCCCTCAGGGTTCCTCTGGGACCCCGCAAGCCGGGACGGTTGCTGGGAGCAGCTAACCTAGTCATTTCAGGTGGGTATACTCAGCAAAACATGTGACCCTGGCGGCCATTTTCTCACACCCTGCCCGTCGCCATCTTCCGTTGTAGACAAAGGCACCGACCCCCCCACCCTTGTCTGATGCGGCCTTGGCGATCACTTGGTCACTAAGATTCGAGAACATACATATTTAGGGCCAGGCAGAGGCCCGCAGACAAGAACTTGTCTTACAAGTAGGTTATATGCCCACACCAGCCAACGAACCGCTGCCGCCTCCCCGCCTCCCCCCCTCGCCGCCTCGCCGCCTCGCCGCCTCCCCTGCTCGGCTATTTCCTTACCTTACGGAGCGTCCGGGAGGCGGGGCCAGCGCGGCCCCGGGGAAGGGACGGGAGGGAGCGAGCTGTCAATCCTAAGCCCCGCCCCCGGGTACGCTCACAGCGAGGCTGGGATCCGGAAGTCGAAGTCTAATGCTGCGAGCGCAGTCTGTGGGCTGACAGTGTTGTACTGTCTTCTCTTCTCAGATCTTCTCCGGAAGTGGAGGTAAGGCACGACTCTCTTTTTTCGTGGTGAGCGCTCACCCAGCCGGCCGCGCCGAAAGGATCAACTATTTCAGGTGAAACCCGAGGCGCCCTCTGCCCTGGACTAGAGAGGTGAAGAGTCGGGCTCCTTCCAGGGTAGAAGGGCCCGGATGAGAGGCAGGGATTGCTCGCCTGTGGACATGCGCCCAAACACATTCTTGCGGGGTAGAGGGGCACGGACGCACCTCATCTGGACAGGTATAGACCCCTGGACACACTGTATGGAGAGTTACAGACCCCACTTGTGTGGAGAAGCGTCGAGTGCCCTCCTCCTTTTAGGGTAGTGAGGTTCCATTCCGTATTTTCCCGGTGTAGACAGGCGTGGACACCCCGAAGGTGTGGCGACATCGACCCCACCCGTAAAGAGACACATCTCCCTCCTCACGAGGCTGAACGGCGCAGATTTCTACTGGCGCTAAGGCACACAGATCCACCTCAGCGCACACCTTTTCCCTTAGGCAGAGGCTTTGATGTATTTACCCCCACCCCCGCCTGACGACCAGAATAGAGGAGCTCCGAAATTTTAATATACAGAGGAGTGAGCCTCCTTCCCTTAGCGTCAAGACCTAGAGACCTCCCTACCTCGCCCCCGTGTAACTAATTGACCGATGTCTCGCCCCCGCTCCTGCAGAGGCGGTAGACCACCCCTCCCTATGTGTTTGGAGGCACAAGTCTCATCCCACAGAGAAGCACGCAGATTTACCCCTTCTAGGCTAGAGTGAGTCCCCATTATGGAAAATCAGATCTCACCACCTCCTCCCCAGGTGCTGGCATACTGAATTTGTAAAGGCTTGACCCAAAAATGCCCTGCAGCAAACAACAGCAGACCTTAACCCATGAAGAGACAGTCAGAACTGCCTCTCCTGGGGTACCCGGGGAAGAAGGGCTCAGATTTATTCTCTTTTTTAGGTAGACACAGATCATCCCTCCTCTCCCCCCTTCCCCAAGGATTTAGAATCACCAACTGTAGGAAAGGAGAGACCCCAAGGGAGCAGAGAGGTGCCCTCCAATGTTGAGGAGCAGTGACATCACTGATCACCCCATAGTGCGTGCATATGGGCTACCCCCTTATCCGAGGTAGAGGAGCTCAGATCTTTTTCTCCCTATCCAGGAAAAAAACCCACAGGAACCCCCCCCCCACCTACTGTAAGGGCCGTTCCATTGAATGTATAGCTGCATTCCCCCCTCCCCCATGCAGAGAACCAGAGGTCCTTTTCCTTCAATATTAACACGCTGCTGACTTCAACCCGTACACGAGATAAACAGATCGTGCCCCATCCCATCTCTCATGGAAGGGGCTAGAGTAACCCACTGCGGGCAAGGTGCAGACCCCATTCATGCAAAGCTGCATAATTCCCCCCTTTGTTAGCATGGCACTAATGTCACCTTGTAGTGGAGATCGGTATATCAGTCCCATCTCATGGCCCTCCCTAGGATAAAGTGATTCAAAGTACCCCCCAGCCCCGGTCCCTGCACAACTTACAGATGTAGACTTGTGCTCCTCTCCCATGCAGCGAAGATGCACACAGCCACTGTGCCGGTTTATCTAGTTCCTCTGTATCCTGGAGTAGAGTGACAAAAGGCATCCTGCCCTCCTCCCCCCTGTCACCAAGGAACAGACCCCAGCCATACATACAGGTGCACATTTTTCCCCCCTCCCCCAAGATTTTGCACTGACCTCAGTCCACATAGACATACAGATAAAAAGCCCTATTCTGAGGTCCCTTTTCCCCAGGGTAGATTCCTGGGATATGTCTTTTCCTCCCACTTCCAGGGTAAATGAGAACCCCCTATTTGGGGAAAAGAGGTGCAGTTAATACCCTTTGTAGAAACAGATTGTCCTTGCATACCACTCTCCCCTTAGAGAGGTTTAGTGCTAGTCCCTTACCTGGGGTATCCTATATCTGATGCATTGAGGCACTGACTCCACCCAGGAAGAGAGGTTTAGACTTAATTTCCCATTGGGTAGTGTGACACTACCTTCCCTGTAATATTATTATTATAATTAATTATACTCAGCCATACCAGGTGCCAGCTCCAGTATAACCCCTTCTCTCAGATTCCTCTAATTGTTAGGGCTTCCTTATCATGTTCTTTAACATTTTATTTTGCCTTCAGGGGGCTCAGAAGGGGCTTATAGCATTGTGGTTCCTCTCTCTGTCTTCAAATTGGTTCTTCTCTCATTCCAACAGGAAGAAAAAAGCCTGCAGATTTGAATCTACCTGCTTTCAAGCTAGTCATCATGGTGAAACTTAGACACAGTGAGTTTCTTTTACCACTTCTTCCCAATCCTAAGCTTTAATGAATATTCATAGTATTTTAAAAAATTTCCCAGAATGGGGCTTCCCTGGTGGCGCAGTGGTTGAGAGTCCTCCTGCCGATGCAGGGGACACGGGTTCGTGCCCCGGTCCGGGAAGATCCCACATGCTGTGGAGCGGCTGGGCCCGTGAGCCATGGCCGCTGAGCCTGCGCGTCCGGAGCCTGTACTCCACAACGGGAGAGGCCACAACAGCGAGAGGCCCGCGTACCGCAAAAAAAAAGAAAAAAAAATTGTCCAGACGCACAGTATTTGTAAATTGTCCAGTCAGTAATAGTATTTGCCTACCAGTGTTGTTGTGAGGATTTAATGAATTAAAATAGGTAGAACACTTAGAACAGTGCCTGGCACATAATAAGTGGTCTGTAAGTATTAGCTTTAAAGATTCAGCCTTCATTTCTCTTTGGAGTTTAGCCCCTCAGAGGATGCATACACTGTCTGCCACTGAATTATTGTCTGATCTCTCTTGAGCTTTGGATTTTTCTTACCTATGAAACAGACAGTGTGGATACATTGCTGTTCTTTCTGCCTTCAGGACTCTTTCCCTTTCCTTCTCATCCTTTAATGGGATAACTCTTGCTTGTTTTTCAGATTTCAACTTATACATCATTTCCTCTGGGAATCCCTCCTGTTAACCTCCTCCCTTGGTTTCTACTTGTCTGTGTACCCACAGGAACCAGGGCTGTTGACTCTATGATTGGGTCTGTCTCTTTCACAACACTGTTAACTTCTCACTGACATCTGGTTCATCTTTGTGTCCCAAGGGCCCAGCATGACCAGGCATAGCTATTTGGCACTTACTGTATGCCAGGCACTAGAATGTCTCAATTAATAGTGCTAACTCAATCCCCCCCTCCTCCCACCATGATGCTTACAGCCTAGAGGGAGAAGACAAATGTGATACATGGACTCTTCCTTAAAAGAGGGAAGGCAAAGGCAGTAGGACAGGTCTGGTTCTGTGCTTCCCTGCCTTTATCCTGCTATGGCCCAAGCAGAAAATGATAACATTTGGATAGCACACTGGATAGACTGGATGAGAATTGTGCAACCCAGTGGCCTTGTATTCTGTGTGAATTGTGGCCCTGCCTATGTAGGGCTTGGTGAAAAAAAATTCACTTACTTTATATAATCATAAAAATTTCATCAAGAATCAGACTTTGGTTATGTTAATACCAAAAGCAAATAATCATTTTTTCACGTAACACAAGAAAAGTGAACAAAAGTAGTTATACTCTATTTAAGAATATCAAATACAAGATAATAATAAAAGTATTATTTTTTAATTAATTTTTATTGGTAATAGGATTATTAATAGTGATGAAAAACAATAATTACCTGGTGAAATAGAGTGTATGCATACAAAGGAACTCTGGCAGTTTAAAAAAATGAGGAAGTAGTATATGGAAAGACTATTATATGGAAAAACTGTTAGATGGAAAGATCTCCAGGATTTGTTAAGTGAAAAAAGCAAGTTGCTGACAGGAGTACATAGTATGTTACCTTGCCTGGGAGAAAATGGAGGGAAATAAGAATATAAATTTGTTATTTGCATAAAGAAACTGAATGATGCATCACAAACTAATAAAGTGGTTTCTTGTGGTGAGGGGACTGCAGTGGCTAGGGACAAGTGTGGGAGGGAGATCTCTCAGAATACATGGTTTTATTTTTATTTATTTTTCATAATTTTTATTGGAGTGTAGTTGATTTACAATGTTATGTTACTTTCAGGTGTACAGCAAAGTAAATCAGTTATACTTATACATATATCTACTCTTTTCTAGATTCTTTTCCAACATAGGCCATTACAGAGTATTGAGTAGAGTTCTCTATGCTATACAGTAGGTCGTTATTAGTTATCTATTTTATATATAGTAGTGTGTATATGTCAGTCTCAATCTCCCAGTTTATCTCCCCCGCTTTCCCCACTGGTGACCATAAGTTTGTTTTCTACATCTGACATGGTTTTACTTTGGAACCATCTGACTGTATTACCTGTTAAAGAACAATCATACATATCTGCATTAGTGGGAAAATGGTGAACATTAAATTAAATAGAAAAACTTTACATGTGCACACAAAACAAAGACTTTCACTGTTAAATTGCAACTGAAGTCTTGATCAGACTAACTAGGATGATTGCAGCGGAAGATGGGGGAGGTGCTTCATGGTGCAGCTCCCTGCACCCTGGGCTAGAGATACCTTGGACCCAAATGGTAATGATAATGATTAAATCTGGGAAGGTTATTGAGAAGCCCTAGAAAGAGTGTTCACATACAGTTTCAACTGTTGTACGTTTTTGAATGGCTATTAAAAAGGAGGGTACGTTTTATCATTTAAAAGATTTACAACCATCAATGATTGGTGGCACAGGTATGTAATCCATCGTAATGACAGACTGGAATGTAAGCTGCACAGGGAGGGAAATAGGGTGGCCGTTGAATAAAGAACCGAGTGGCGCCAGTGTTTTGGAAGTCTCTAGGAGGTTGAACAAATGTGCTTGAAGATAGTTGAGAGGGGTGTCTGAGATTGCTTTCTGAAGTACAAGCAGTTATAGATGATGATCATAGATGTCACCAACGCAATGCGTGGGCAGGTGGCTACATGGAATGGGGATGTCAAGGAAGTGGGAAACCTGAGCATTGGAAGGGGCCCAGTGATCACCAAAGTTGCCCAGGTTGATGATGGCAGGAGTTCAGTTGAAAGTAAAGCTATGGACTTCCCTGGTGGCGCAGTGGTTAAGAATCTGCCTGCCAGTGCAGGGGACACGGGTTCAATCCCTGGTCCGGGAAGATTCCCACATGCCGCGGAGCAACTAAGCCCGTGCACCACAACTACTGAGCCTGCACTCTAGAGCCCGCATGCCACAACTACCGAAGCCTGTGCACTCTAGGGCCTGCATGCCCCAACTGCTGAGCCTACATGCTGCAACTACTGAAGCCTGTGCACCTAGAGCCTGTATTCTGCAACAAGAGGAGCCACCGCAATGAGAAGCCTGTGCACCACAGTGAAGAGTAGCCTCCGCTCGCTGCAACTAGAGAAAGCCCACGTGCAGCAACGAAGACCCAATGCAGCCAAAAATTAAAAAAAGATAATTAAGAAAAAAAAAGCTATGAGCTAGGTGCTTCAGTAAAAGAGGAAAAGTGACTCATAGGTGACAGGCATAGCAGCAGTCTCAAAAAAAAGTAGGATTCCCCCCTCCCCCCTCTTTTTTAACAAGAGGGAGAAATTGGTTTGGCAGTGGTGAGTCTGCAAGATACCTCCTGCACCTACTGGCTCCAAGGTATTCATGTTAATATAAACTAATAGCCACCTTTCAAGCCTGCAGGTGAAGCAGTGTCCTCAGGGGAGAGCTGAGTCTCTATTAAGGCAGGAGGTTGAGGAATTGTTCCCAAGAAAAGATGGAAGAATTAGGGGAGTGCTGATCTCCTAAGTGGGAGTTTCAGAGGGCATAGTGGGAAGTCAGATGCAGGGGTAGATGGAGGATGGGGGCAGAGTCACTGCCAGGCTGGGGATACAGGGATGTAGTGGGGTGAGAGTATGGGAGATGATGGATGAATGGAGAGATCCACCTTTGAGTATTGATATGAGAGTTGGTGGATGGAGATATTGGTGGTCAGAGAGATTTAAGGAAATTCTTCAAGGTCATATAGCTAGGTAGTTATTGAGCCAGAACAGGAACCTAGGTATGGCTGGCTAAAAAATGGTAGCTGTTTTCTCTCTGAAGCTATTAAAAAACAGTAACAGCGGCTCCTGGGTGTTGCAGTGTTGTGAGTGTTGCAGTGTTGTGACTGCACCCCTACCCTCTTCCTCGCTTCTCCTCCCCTCTCCTTCTCCTCTCTGAAGCAGACGTTTTTCGCCACTTTAAGTGATGTATTTTCTTTCATCGTGTGCCTGTATCCAGTGCAGGCCCTCATTTTCCAGGGAAGTTAGGCCGATGGAAATTGTTGAGTAAAATGGCCAGACCTGGTTCCTTCCAAACCTCACATTCTTTTCATTGCAACATGAGTACTTTGGAAGAAAAGGAGACTTGGGATCTGATTTTTTTTTTGTTATGGGGAGATTAGGCCCATTCACATTCATTATGATAACTAATATGTTTGGTCTGATTTTTACCATCTTATTTTATATTTTTTGTTTGTTTCTTCTTATTCCCTTATTACTTTTAAAAAGTTTAACAAGTTAAAAAGAAATCCTCCACCAGGACTTAAAATTACGTTGGTAATTGCATTCATATTTATATCAAGCATAACTAAATTTTTTTTATCACTTTACCAAAGTTAAATAACTATTTTTGCCCTACTCTTCCAAAGTGAGACCTTTAGCATGATTTTATACTTATTTTTGCTGGTATACTTCCTCAAGTAGTTTTACCAGAAAGGGAACACAGGTGGTAATCTTTGCACATGTCTGTCTTTTACCTTCACGTAAGAGTGAAATATTGATCAGTTATAGGAATTTAGCTTGGAACACGGTCCCTTGTCTCAGTACTTTGTAATGGTTATTCTTCTGTCTTAAGTGTTCAGAATTGTGGATTTGAGAAGGCTGTCTGCTTCTCTCACATTTGTTGGGAATGCCTTCTGTTTGGAAGTTACAAGATTTTCTCTTTATCCTTGGAGTTCAGAAATTTCATCAGTGTATGCCTAGGGCATATGTCTTTTGTTAATCTTGATGCTCCATGCGCCTTTCTAGTCTGAAGCCTCAGTCCTATTTTCAACTTGGGAAACTTTCATCTATTATTTTAAAAAATAATTGCTTCTCCATTTGTATCTTTTCTCTTTCTGGAACTCCTGTTAATTTAGATACTAGCTCTCCTGAGTCCATTCTCCATTTTCTGTTTTTACATTTTTTTTTTTTTAAGTTGTGGCGCGCGGGCCCAGCAGTTGTGGCTCGCGGGCTCAGCCGCTCCGGGGCATGTGGGATCCTCCCGGACCAGGGCCCGAACCCGAGTACCCCACACCGGCAGGAGGACTCCCAACCACTGCGCCACCAGGGAAGCCCCTGTTTTTACTTTTCTTTGGATTTTTGTCCTGTTTTAAGCAAGCTCTTCCCTTGGCCTTCTAGCTTATTAATTTGGTTATTAGTGATGTCTGTTCTGTTTTTCACTACATCAATTGAATTTTTATTCAATATCAAATTTTGGGAATCTTTTTCTCACACAGTTCATTTGAAGTATCTTCTTGAATCTCTTTAAGAACTTGCAGTAGTATTTATTTATTTAATTAATTTATTAAAAAAATTTTTTTTTGGCTGTGTTGCGTCTTTGTTGCCTCGCATGGGCTTTCCTCTGGTTGCGGCAAGTGGGGGCTACTCTCTGGTTGCAGCAAGTGGGGGCTACTCTTCGTTGTGGTGTGCGGGCTTCTCATTGCAGGGGCTTCTCGTTGCAGAGCATGGGCTCTAGGGCACAGGCTTAGTAGTTGTGGCACACGGCCTCAGTTGCTCTGCAGCATGTGGGATCTTCCCAGACCAGGGCTCGAACCTGTGTCCCCTGCGTTGGCAGGCAGATTCTTAACCACTGTGCCACCAGAGAAGTCCTGCAGTAGTATTTAACTCCTCTGTTTCCTACATTAACTCTGCTTTGGCGTGAACCACCTAGTGTGATTGGGGAGCCTGTTCTCTGATAATCTCAAGCTGCTCCTATATTTGTTTGTAGCATATATTCTGACCTTCCAGAACCTCCCCCTGTAAGAATTCCTTTAGCCCCCTTGCAAATGGTGAGAATTAAGGGAAGCCATTCTTTCTGAGAGGCCAGCTGTGAAGGAGATGACAGACGGGACTCCTCATTGAAGTGGGAAGAGGCCCCTTAAGTTGCTGGGCTTTGTTAAGGCGTGATTGTAGAAGGTGAACTCTCTCCTCCTTAAATCAAAGGGAGGTTGCAGTTTAGCTGTGTAGCGCAATTCCCTTTGGAGGCAATGACATGAGCAGGGTCAGCAGGAAGGGACAGTGCTGAGGGCATCTACTCTGGCTTAGCTGGCTGGGACTCCTCAGAGTCCCTAACCAGGGACTAACCAGGGTCCCTAACTCTAACCCTAACCCTCAGATCACTTTCCCATGCTACCAGCCCCCCACCTCAGCCTGGTGCCAAAATTGTTGAGCTGCCCCAGCTAGAAGTTGGAAGAGAGAAAGGAGTCAGAAGCGCACCTTCAAGTTGCTCTCTTCACAGGATTCCCTTAAGAATTGTTTCAGTTTGCACTGAATACCCCGAACATTTATATCCACTACCTCCTCTGACACTGTTGCTGCCAGCTCCGTGTCTGTCTTGTGCGCCTAGACAGACATGGTGTCTGAGGCTTCCTTAGGTTCCCAGTGTGGCCTGACCTCCATTAAGGTTCAACAAATGTTGGGTAGGTGGATGATGGCTTTTTTTTCTTTCTTTAGAAAATAAAAAGCCAGGTAAAAGTTCCAAAGGCTGCAAGAAGGTAAGTTGGTTCCACGCTCAGGTAAGGTATACCCATTGTTGACGACAAGGTCAGGAACAGGTTACCCACCCTAGAAGAGGCCCACAAAACCAGGTAGATATTGGGTGACTCCAAACAGAGCACTGCATTGGAATCAGTAGATCTGGCTTTCCCTCCCTCTCTGGGTGGCTTCAGCAGAGAAGCAGCAGCATTTATTAAGTTCCCACCACAAGCCATGTACTGCTTTGTGCTTGGTTTACCTTGGTTAGGGATTGTCATCATCCTATTTTTTAGATGAAGAAACTGAGCCTCAGTGAGAAAGTTCTTAGGTTCAAGGTAGCACAGCTAGGACTTGAGTCTGTCTAATTCCCAAGTCCCTATTGCTCATGGAGAGGAGGGAGGTTCAAACAGTCTTTGGCCCCAGCTCCTGGATCTTCTGGTCCTGCTGGGAAAGTTGTGGACACGTAGGACTTGGGTCAGAGCAGCGGTTCTCCAACTTTAACTAGCCCTCCAGAATCACCTGGAGGGCTGGTTAAAACACAGATTGCTGGGCTCTACCCTTGAGTTTCTGATTTGGTAGATCTGTCTTGGCATCTGATAATTGGTATTTCTAGTGCCTAGGTGATGCTGTTACTGTTGTTCCAAGGGCTGCACGTCCCTGCCTGGCTAGGGGAAGAAGGGTCTTTTTCTAGTCAGATGGGCAGACCTCTGGGGACAGAGCCCTTTTTGTTTGCTTCTCTCCTCTTTCCCCCAACAACTACACTTCTGAGCAGCTTTAACACCCGCTGGGAAGGGTGATTTCCATGTGTTCATTAAGTCTGTTCATTTTTTCCCTGTTGTGTGGTGACCAGCCTGCAAAGCAGAATGGGAAGAAAGCAGCCACCAAAGTGGCCTCCGCTCCCCAGTTTGTTCACTCCAATGATCATGCCAATCGGGAGGCTGAATTAAAGAAGAAGAGGGTAAGCCCTTTCCCTTGGAGAGAGAGGGCCTGGCTTGACTGCCAGGTCTACAGAAATGTTGAAAGGCAAAGGCCAGAACTGTTAGGGTTGTTGAGGCTGTTTGTGGAAAGGGGAAGAGAGGGCAGTTGCCTTGATACTTGATTTAGTGTCCATTTGCTCACCTCCCAGTCCATGGCTGTCTGGTTTATGTTCTCATTGCTCCACTGGAATGACCTCTGCCAGCCTCACCAGCATGTTCTCTGATATCAGACTCATGGATAACTTTCTTCCCTCATGTTATTCAAATTCTCAGCATTTGAGACCATGATTTTTTTTTTTTGAAACACTCTCACTTTGGCTTTCCTGTCATCTCACTCTCCTGGATGTCCTTTCTTTTCTGCTGTCTCTTGCTGCTCTGTAAATGATGGAGCATCCCAGGACCTTGTTTTCTTTTCCTCTCTGGTCTTAAGTGCTTCCCGCTACTTAGAACACATTCTCTCTCAGCTTCACATATCTTCCTTGTATTAGTGTCTGCCATACTTTCCCTTCCTTCATCTCTTTGTCTTTTTCTTTCTCTCAAACCCCTTATCTCTTGCTGTCATATCTTCTCCCTTCCTGTATCCCTGCTCCTCCCACCTGTGCCATGTCACACTGTTTTCTCCCTCTGTCACCTGCTCCCTGTTACTCTTGGTCTTCCATCCCTCCCTTAGACTGCAGACCTAGTCAGCTACAGCCCTGGTGTGCGTTCACTTGTTAGGTTGAGGAGATGAGGGAGAAGCAGCAGGCTGCCCGGGAGCAAGAGAGACACCGACGCAGGACCATTGAAAGCTATTGTCAGGATGTCCTGCGATGCCAGGAGGAGTTTGAGCGCAAGGTAAGAGAGCAGTCTTTGCCCCTGGGTAGGACTGGTGTGGGTTTGCTCAAAAGCATCTTTTGCCATTGATCTGTGAAAAGGAAAGAGGAAGGGTGTGAGATTGTTGGAGGGGGAGTAGAGAATCAGCTCAGAGAGGACGGGAAACAGTAGGGACATGGAGGGAGGGTGAGAGGGAGGTGAAGAGCCTTATCTGTGACTGGACAACCCTGGTTAGGTCCTTTCTCCCAAGCTGGAACCCAAAGACTGGGGTCTGGGAGTGGGGAGGCGTTGGACTAGGGGACAGGGGGAGAGAAGGAATGAGAACGTGAGGGGAAAGTTAAGAGAAGAGTCTTCTTTCTAGGACCTCTTACTGCCTTTCTGGCATATAGTCTCATCTCACAGAATATATACTTTCCAACTTAAAGTTCCTTTTCTAATATAAAGTACACATTTTGCTTCCTCCATCCCACATTCCCCATAGATTGTTTTTCTCACTTATACCTCCCTCTTACATTTCTCCCTTATACACTCAGGTGCAATCCCAGGCCTCTAGCTGGTGCTCAAACACACACTTACAAATAGGCACACACATGGACCATGTGGGTCTATCCTTTCTTCTTCTAGTTCCTGGCTTTGTTGGCTGATACAAGCTGCTCTTTGGTGGGCTGGGACTCACATGGCTCTCCCAGCCTCCCATGGTTGCCAAAGACAGCTCTCACTCTCTTTCCTCCCCTGGACCATTGTCTTTTTTTCCCTTTAGGAGGAAGTTTTGGAGGAATTAAATATGTTTCCTCAGTTGGATGATGAGGCCACAAGGAAGGCTTATTACAAGGAGTTCCGTAAGGTATGGAGGCCCATTTTTTAAAAAAATTTTTATTCATTTATTTATTTTTTGACTGCATTGGGTCTTTGTTGCTGTGCGTGGGCTTTCTCTAGTTGTAGCGAGCGGGGACTGCTCTTGGTTGCAGTGCGTGGGCTTCTCATTGTGGTGGCTTCTCTTATTGCAGAGCACAGGCTCTAGGCATGTGGGCTTCAGTAGTTGTGGCACACAGGCTCAGTAGTTGTGGCTTGTGGGCTCTAGAGTGCAGGCTCAGTAGTTGTGGCGCTCAGGCTTGGTTGCTCTGCGGCATGTGTGATCTTCCTGGACCAGGGCTTGAACCCGTGTCCCCTGCATTGGCAGGCAGATTCTTAACCACTGCACCACCAGGGAAGTCCCGGGGGTGCATTTCTTAAGGCCCTTTAGGGAGGGCATCAATCCAGTGCTGTCTCCTCTCTGCTTCTGTTTTTCCTAAGATGGAGACCTCTTCTTTCATGGGCCTGTTGATTGCTACCCAGTTCTTTCCCTGCCTTCATCCCTCATTCCCTGCCCTGCAGGTGGTGGAATACTCTGATGTGATTCTAGAAGTCCTGGATGCCAGGGACCCATTGGGCTGCCGCTGCTTCCAAATGGAGGAGACTGTCCTGCGGGCAGAAGGCAACAAGAAGCTGGTCCTGGTCTTGAACAAGATTGGTGGGTATTGGGCAGTATTGGGTAAGGCAAGGCAGGGACCAGGACTTGTTGAAAAACTAGCTTGGACCAGACCCTGACACCCAGCAACTCAGTGGTATCCATAACAGTTGTGCAAGGTAGGAATTCTTGTTTGAGTTTTTAAAGCCAGGGATTTGAGAGGTGAAGTCACTTGTCTAAACACACACACACCACACACACAGTACAGCAGAAGTTGGGAATGGAGTTAAAGCCTGTCTGCCTTTCAGTCCCCTGTTTTTGCCATTTTGAGCTTTATCTGTGACTGGCCAACCCTGGAGAGTTCCTCTTTTCTCCCAAGCTGGAACCCGGACACTGGGGCAGAAGAGCACATCGGCTCACGAGTCACTCAGGTCTGGGTCTCATCCCAGTTTTGCTGTCTGTTTTCTCTGGGATCTTGGACAAGTCATGTCACCTGAGAGCTTCTGTTTCTCTAGGTGTAAAATGGGCTGTGATTGTCCCAATCTCATAGGATTGTTGGAGAATTAATGATAAAGTGCTTGGTACATACATGTTCAGTTCTTCATAAATGGTAGCCATTTTTGTCAAGGTTATTCTTGACATTTGGCCCAACCTAGAATGATCCAGGGAGGGGTGGGAAGCACTGTCTTTGGGAGGCCTCTGGTACCCTGGGCCCCCTGGTCTGGAAGGAAGGCATCTAGGACCATAGAGCTGTTTACCCATTCTCCTTGAGGAAACAGGTCTCCTCAGGGAGGGCCAACTGGTCCCCTAGACTAGACTGTCCTTTCTAACTCTAACCTGGGGACTGGACAGGGACTGTCAGTGCTAGGGAGATATCTGTTGGCAGGAGGTGGGCCAAGTCTTGGATGTGGGTGGCTGCATCTTTAGAGTGAGCCATCGAGGTGATGTTCTCCTTTCCAGTCCTCTCTGTTCCTATTTTCCCCAGACCTGGTCCCCAAGGAGGTTGTGGAGAAGTGGCTGGAATACCTTCGGAATGAGCTGCCAATTGTGGCTTTCAAGGCCAGCACCCAGCATCAGGTCAAAAACCTGGTAAGCTGGGGCCAGGGACATCTAGCCTCTTTCAGGATAGCCTGGGGCTACACTGTTTTCTAATTATATCATTAACATAGAAATGTGTTTTCAATGTAAGATATTAAAGTATACAGAAACATTTGTTGCTTTGATGGAGAGAAACTGGGTCCTGGGGGACATTTGTTTTTTCAATTTTGTACCAGGTATAAAACTTATTTATTTAAAAAAATAAAGTAGAAAAAATAAAAACAATTACAGTTGACCCTTGAACTAAACAGGGGTTAGGGACATCCACCTTCTGCACAATGGAAAATCTGTGTATAACTTATAGTTGGCCCTTCATATCTGCAGTTCTGTATCTGCAGATTCAACCAACTGCGAATCAGGTAGTACTATAGTATTTACTAGTGAAAAAATTTGCGTATAAATGGACCTGTGCTGTTCAAACCCGTGTTGTTTAAGGGTCAGCTGTATAGATGGAAGCTTGAATATCCTTACGCTGGTACCTCCAATTCCAAACTCTTTTATCCATATCCAGAAGTAACCACCATTGTTAGTTTGGTGTGTATCCTTCCAGATGTTTTTCTGTGCTTTATATTATATGTGGATGTGTTTATAAAGAGAAAATAGTGTTTACGAGTATCATATATGTCATCCTGCATTTTGTTTTTTTTTCCTTGAAGATCTTTCTATAGAGTTCTACCTTTTTGATGCTAAATAAAATTAGTTTCCAATTTTTTTTATCATTATAACCAGTACTACAACATGTACTCTTACACGTCTTGGCTAGTGGGCAAGTGTTTGTGTAGGTTGGGCACTGAGAGGTAGAGTGGCTGGGTCATAGGCTTTTTGCATTTTACATTTTCCTAGTCACTGACAAATTGCTCCCCAGCACCCCACCTCCTCCACCCCCACCCCTCAGTGGCTGTACCAATTTATCTTCCCACTAATGGGATAGATGAATGTGTGAGAGGGCTTATTTCCCTACGCCCTTGCCAACATTTGATATCATTAAACATTTAAATCTTTATTCATCTGGGAGAAACATGATATCTCCTTTATAATTTTTTGGCCTTTTTCATGGCAAAAATGTGATAAGCATCCTTTTTTAACAGTTTTCTTTCATTTGTGTTCCACTTCAAGGATATAGCTCCTTAATCTGTTTCTTATTAATAGATATTTAAGTCAATTCCTATTTTGAAGTACTGTGGTAGGTAAGTAAGGACAGAAGAAGAGCCGAAAGGGCATTGTAGGCAGAGGAGGTAGCATCAGGAGTAAGGAGATGGAGGCCGAAATGACCTTGACCTGTGTGAGGAATCAAGGGAAGGTAGACTTTATGTGGGCCAGGCACCATCTCTTCTCTCCACAGACAGGGAGGCAAACGTCCCCACTGTGTAGGCGAGGTTCACTGAGGCCCAGAGAATGAAATCAGAATTTGCCAGGCACACGCCTGTGAGAGGCAGAGCTGAACTCAAACCTGGCCTGCCTAGAGGCAAGGATGCTATCCTGTCCCTGCTGAGGGAGGCAAGAGACAGGCAGGGACAGAGAAGACTGGAGGTGCAAAGACAGTGGAAAAATAGGCCTTGTGGAAGCAGGGAAATGGCAGGTATTCAGGGCCTATGTGAGAAGCCCTCTGCTTCAGGCTGGGGGTTTCAGTGATCACAGGGAGGCGGCCCTGAAAGTTGGAAATCTGAGCTGAGACCACATCTCCCACCTGATGCCTCTTCTATAATACCCCTCATTTTCCAGAATCGCTGCAGTGTGCCAGTGGATCAAGCCTCTGAGTCACTGCTGAAAAGCAAAGCCTGCTTTGGAGCTGAAAATCTCATGAGGGTTCTGGGGAACTATTGCCGCCTGGGTGAAGTGCGCACCCATATCCGTGTGGGCGTTGTGGGTAAGGCCTTGGGGGAGGTCATGGGACCCAGGCTTCTTCCTTGTGCAGGGGCTTCATTGGGGCAAAGGATTCTGGGAACTTCATGTTACTTTTGTGGGGGGAGGAGAGGAACTGTTCAGGAAGGGTCTTGTGATTTGTAATTCGGATAGGTGGACGTGGGAAGGCATACTCAGGATCACCACCATGGTTTGAGTGTTAGAACCATGGACCAAAAGTGCGGGGCCGGGCTTGGAGTTGGCCTCATCTCATTCTACCAGAGCTGTGGGAGGGAGGGGTGAACACCTCCCTTTCATAGATAAGAACACTGGGGCTCAGAGGAGGGAAAGGGACTTGTAGGGCTCAGCCCTGGGTGAGACAAGGCAGAGCTGAGGCTCAAACCTGGAACCCAGGGTACTGAGGGAAGGCTGGTGGGAAGGGAACAGGGAAATTGAGAGAGGCAGAGATAGACCCGCAGGGAGAGGAAGTGAAGGTGGACACTGAGAAAAAGGTATAGATTTGCATACCTGAGTAGACACAGAAGATTTGAGAAGCCAAATGGTGGGATTGGTGGGGAGTGGAAAGGGAAGACAGATGTGAATGACAGAGGCATGCAGAGAGAGGGAGATATGATCACAAAGAAGTGTGCGCAGAGACTTGCAGAGAAACATAAGAGGGCTAGAGACCCTCCCATGTAAGTAGAGAGGCAGACATGCATACCCAAGGAAAGAATGAGTGAGTCAAACACAGGGATAGAGAGAGATTCAGAGGGAGATACACATAGAGGCAGGAACAAAGATGCAGACACAGAGGAATGCACCCCCAGACCTATGCACACATACAGATCCACAAACACATGTACACATCCACATGTATGGAGACATGTACAGACCCAGAGGCAAAATACATGCAGACCAAACTCTTCCCATACACTCACCCAACTCCGCTTCCCCTCTCCAATGAAATAGAGCCACGGAGAGACACGTGCCCGGATACACTCGACCCTCAGACATAGTCACGCCCCAGAGTCACAGAGACAGATACACGTCTATGATGAGACGGATATATATGTATATATAGAGAAATAGAGATACAGAGGGCATTAGGGAGGCACAGAGAAAAGAGACACAGTGGAACACGTACGGAAGGACATACATGTAGAGAGACAAGCCCATGGAGAGAAGGAACATGTACAGAAAGAGCTGAGAGGAGCTGACATAGAGGGAATTACAAAGAGGTAGAATTGGTGGGGTGGGGAGAATTAGAGAGAAAGGACAATGGCCAGAATGAGATACAGTGAGACAAACCGGCAGAGAAAGAGGTGCTTAGATACACAGAGATACACAGACAAAGAAAGATGTGATAGAGAAAAAGATGGAGTGAGAAAGACAGAAATGGGAAAAGCAGTGGCATTTAGAATGAGAACAACCAAGAGACAGAAGATATACAGAGACTTCTATACATGAGGGATATATACACAGGCACATCTGTGAGGGAGCAGTACATGTGTAAGTTCTAGCACACAGAGAAAGAGAATGGTGGGAATGAGAGACCCAGTGAGGAAGAAATAGACAAGGACATCCATAGGCTGAGAGGTGCTCACAGATGCCCAAACAAAAAAACACGCACCACAGGCGGAAAGCTGCTCAGAGACTGACATCTGGAGATGAGCTCCCCCCACCCCCTGCCAGGTGAATTATATACCAGGATGGATGATTCTGTCTTACAACATTTCCCAGTGTCCACCCTCCACTGGATTTTGTCACAGAGGCCTTGCTTTGAGCGTCTTTCCCAGGCTGTTTGTAGGTAGGAGGTGAGTGCCACATCTAGAAAGAGGGACACGTCTAGCCAGGTTGCTCACATATGGAGGAGAGGGGTAGAAAGACCATGGAGGGGGTTGGTCAGGGCCTTGGATGGGAAGGCAGGAGGCCAGGCTCTGTTTTTGGCTCCCCCATGGCCTGGTCACACTGCCCCTGCCTGGGCCTCCCACACACAGGCTGTCCCAGATATTCTTGAGGACCCTTCCTGCCCTGAGCCATCTGCTGCTCCTTTGTAGGCCTTCCCAATGTTGGGAAGAGCAGCCTGATCAATAGCCTGAAGCGCAGCCGTGCGTGCAGTGTGGGAGCCGTTCCTGGGGTCACCAAGTAAGCACCTGCCTGCTCCCCCACTTCACAGATCCTTCACCCTACCATTCCCCCAACTCCCACGCCTTCAGCCCCTGTCCCTTATCTTGGACCAGCCTTTGATTCTTCCCTGGGCATGGGAGTCTCACTAATAGCCCTCATTTACCTGGCACACCCTGGCTGTGGGTCAGGCACCCAGCTGGGTGTTTCCCCCACTTAGCTCCTTGAAGCCTCCCGACACCATGCAAGATTGGGCTCTGAATAAGCAGCTCCACTTCCTCGGTGAAGCAACAGGCTCAGAGAGTCAGAAGCTTGCCTGTGGTCCTGCAGCTCAGTCCCCGGTGGTGGAGGCTAGACTGGAATCAGACCCCATATCTCTCCGCCTTCACCTGTGTGCCATCTGTCCCACCCCTTCTCTCAACTGGGTGCTTGGAGCCTAGAGGATGCCAGGCACATCTGGGCTTATCACCGTCCTGTGTCCTCATATCTCCCCTCTCCCACCCCAGGTTCATGCAGGAGGTCTACCTGGACAAATTCATCAGGCTGCTGGATGCCCCGGGCATTGTCCCAGGACCCAACTCGGAGGTGGGCACCATCCTGTGCAACTGCATTCATGTGCAGAAGCTGGCGGATCCTGTGACCCCAGTGGAGACCATTCTTCAGCGCTGCAACCTGGAGGAGGTACGCGGGCCTCTTGCTTATGCCCTACCCTGCTCCAAGGGCCCTTCGTTCTTCCTCATGATTTCTCTTCTTCCTCTCTTCACCAGATTTCCAGCTATTACGGTGTCTCTGGGTTCCAGACCACTGAGCACTTTCTGACTGCAGTGGCCCACCGCTTGGGGAAGAAGAAGAAGGGGGGCATATACAGTCAGGAGCAGGCAGCCAAAGCTGTCCTGGCTGACTGGGTGAGGTGAGGAGGGGGCTAGGTGTAAGGGTGAAGCCTGCTGGGAGTCAGGCTCCACGAAGGGGATCATCTGTGTTCACTGCAGCGGCGGGGCAGCCTAACTTCTTGGGTAGGGAAGTCCAAGGCACCAGGTCACATCCTGCTTGGCAACTTATGCCCAGTGATTATCCAGCAGCTCAACCTCTTGTTCAGAAGCAACTGTCTGGGTTTTCTAGTTGACCCTCACTGTTTCTGACCTGAGAACTCATTCTCTCTTTGATTGGTCATTTGTTGTCTTAATGAGATCACCAATTTCTTCCCACCTCCCAATTCAGCGGGAAGATCAGCTTCTATACACTCCCACCCTCCACCCACACTCTGCCTGCCCATCTCAGTGCTGAGATCGTTAAGGAGATGACTGAGGTCTTCGACATTGAGGATACTGAGCAGGCCAATGAGGACACCATGGAATGTAAGTAAGGGCGAGTAGGTTGGCCTGCCTGGCACCTGGTCCTGCCCTAGTAGAGCCACACAGACCTGACAACAGGTCCTACATTTGACCTCCCCCTGCTCTGGCTCTACTCTGACTTGGGGAAAACTGTTTAACTAGCTTTAACCTTAATGTCTTTTCCCACAAGGTGGAGAATTGTAATCTGGGTCATGGGAATATGGGGGTGGGGTGGGGTAGGGAGGCAGCTGGTTGTGGGCTCTTGGTAGATAGGAAAAAAATCAGCAAAGTACCTGGAACATGGTGAGGTATTTACGAAGTGTGAGGTTCCTTTCCCCATCTCTTGAGGCCTGGAGTGGACTGAGATACTCCTCTCAAAAACCCCTTCTCTCATTTTGCTCCAGGTTTTGTCACAGCCATTGCATGTCCATTTCTAGATTTTTACTTTTATCCACATTGGCAGGTGAGGCATCTGAGACACAGAAAGGTGATATTTGCTAAATGGTGCATGGTCATTGACAGGCAGACGTGGCATTCAAACTAGCTCTCTTGCCTTGTTTTGAAGATTCTCCCAACTCAGTATCTAAGTGGTTAAAAGAATGGACTGCCTGGATTAAAATTTGAGTGTTGTGTGGTGCTGTACAAGTTCTTAAGCTCTCCATGTCCAATGATGTCATCTGTAAAATGGGGACAGTAGCACCCACCTGATAAGATAGTTGTGAAGACTTATTTGATATGTAAAAACACTGCCTGGCATATAGTACATGCTTGGTAAATATTAGCTGTTATTAAGATGGTTATTTGTTGAGGTATAGAGGTATGACTTTCAGAAACTCCTGTAGGAAGTTTGTTCTCTTCAGATACTCTACCATCTGCAGCTCTGGTTGATGGCTCCTTTCTTCTCTATCCCACCCAAGGAAGGTACCCGGTGATCTCTGGGCCTGTCTGTGGACACTCGTGGGTAGTGGAGAAAGCCTTGGCTGGCCTGGCTTCTAGTTACCCTGTTTCTCTTGAGGGCCAGTAGCTTTCCTTCTCTGGGCCTTTTAGTGTGCTTGGATTACAAATGAGGACAAGAGGCTTGCCTACCCCCATGTGGCTTTGGGCAAGTCAGCCCTTTTTCTGAACTTTGCTTTTCTATTAAGTGGGTAGCTGGGAGGAATTAGTGCTCACATTTTTATGATGATGCTTGACTCTGGCTGTGTGTGAGGGCAAGCAGGGCTCTGGCAGTGAGAATGTACTTTGGCAAAAGATAGAGGTCCCGGAAATTGAGAAGAGGGAGTGGTTAATAGTGAGAATTTCCTAGTTGCCCTAGTGTTGAATCTTGAAGATTAGGGATTAGAGGCCCAGGGCAATGGACACATTTGTGGTTTGCACTGGAGGCCAGCTCTAGGCAAGGCACCAGAGAGAGAGGGAGAGAGGCCCGGTCCTGGGGAGGGAATCCCAGTAGCTGCCATTTACAAAGCAGTGTCTCAGGCCAGTGCATTTCAGGTACCCTCTGCTGTAATTCACAGCAGCCCTTTGTTATAGGGCTTGTGGCATTCTCATTTTCCAGATGAGGAAGCTGAGGCTCCAAGACCAGCTCCCAGCAGGCGAGTACCCTACTGCAAAACCCACATCTTGAATCATTTGTCATGTGGCCTCCCAGCAGGAATAAAAGAGCCTTCCCTCCTGACTACCCTGGGCAGCGTCCACATATCCTTTCCACTGAGGCCTGACCAGGGGGCTAGTAGCAGGGAGGAGCCAGGGCCCTGACAGTGGTATTTATTGTGTTAAAGGCTTGGCCACTGGAGAACCTGATGAGCTGTTGGGTGACATGGACCCGCTCGAAATGGAGATCAAGTGGCTCCATTCTCCTATGGTGAAAATAGCAGATGCCATGGAAAATAAAACCACGGTGTATAAGGTACCTGTTCTCTTTCTTCATGGCAACACTCTCCTCTACCCCGGGCTCTGGGAAATGGTCAGTCCCTTCCACCTGGCTCCCACAAGGTCCGCCTATAATACTGGGGAGATGCGGGTTGTTCATTCATACCTTGTGGGCTCCCTGGGTGCTAGGCAGGGTGCATCCTTTGCCAAGCAATGGCAGGTCCAAGGAGGAGGCATGCTCTCTCAAGTAGCTTTCCCAGCCCAGCTCTAGCCTAGAGAACAGGATCCCTGTCTATCCACCCGCTTCTTCAAGTTACAAACCTGGGCAACCCTGATTCTTCCTTCCTTCTAACTAGTATCCTGGATCCTATATACAGTCAGTCACCAAGTCTGTGGCTTCTCCTGCCTAAATCTTAAGAGATGCTCTTGGCCTCTTTCTATTCCTACCATTCCTGTAACCCTAGCCTAACCTTCCAGTTGTCTCCCACCTGGACATTTGTTCCATATGGCAGGTCCCAAAGGTCACCTGCCCTTTCATGGCTCCCCAGGATCAAGTAGATATGCTCTGCTATGATCTCTGGAGGCTTTTTCAGCCTCTATGTCTGCCAGTCCCCCATCGCTGCCCTTCGAGAGGTCACAGTTTAGTGGTTTCAACCACGGATATCTACACTGTGATGGGAGACACACAGGCTGGGGTTGGGGGCAGAGGTTGGAAAAGCATGGATCTAAGGGCCCTAACTAACCTATACTACTTGTGGGTCAGGGAAGTATTCCAGGGGGCCTTGATGCTTGTGCCACGTCTTGAAGGTTGAGGAATTCTCTGGGCAAGGGGGGCAGCAACCTGTGGTCAGGGGCTCAGCCAGTGCGCGTGCCAAGACCCAAAAGGGTGAGAGCGTGTTATTTTGCAGAAATCACTAGTGGTCTGAGGTGACTGGAGTGAGGGTAGAGGCGGGGAAAGATGGATCTGGTGTCAGATCATTGAAGGCCTTGAGTTTGACTTTAAACCATGGGTAATAGGTAAACACTGAAAGTTGTTTATGTTTTGTGGGGGAGGGGAGGCAAAGGGTTTAAAATTTTTTTCCCATTTTGTTTATTTAAGATATTTTTTTGATTAGGTACATGGTATAAAATTGAAAAGGTAGGATATTCCCTGGCGGTCCAGTGGTTAGGACTCCACGCTTTCACTGCTGAGGGCCTGGGTTCAATCTCTGGTCGGGGAACTAAGATCCCACAAGCTGTGTGGCGTGGCCAAAAAAAAAAAAAGGAAAGGTAAAGGGTATACAGTAAAAGTAAATCTCTCTCCTGCTTCTCTCTCCCAGCCACCCTGCCCCCTCCTGAGTGTCCTTTCAGAGCTACTCCATCTTTATACACACATATATATATAAAAGCAGATAACAGATCTATTTCAATGCTTTTTTAAAAAATTTTATTTATTTATTAATTTATGTCTGTGTTGGGTCTTCATTGCTGTGTGTGGGCTTTCTCTAGTTGTGGTGAGTGAGGACTACTCTTCGTTGCAGTACATGGGCTTCTCACTGTAGTGGTTTCTCTTGTTGTGGAGCATGGGCTCTAAGTGTGCAGGCTTCAGTATTTGTCTTGCGGGCTGTAGAGCGCAGGCTCAGTAGTTGTGGCACACAGGCTTAGTTGCTCCATGGCATGTGGGATCTTCCCGGACCAGGGCTCCAACCCATGCCCCCTGCATTGGCAGGCGGATTCTTAACCACTGAGCCACCAGGGGAGTCCCAACAGATCTATTTCAATTCAAATAGTCGTATGCTGTTTTTATTGTTCTGCACATTGCTTATTTCACTTACAAATTCATCTTGTAGATTGTTCCACATGATTACTTAAAGAACAGTCCTTCATTTTTAAAAAAGAAAATTATTTATTTGGCTGCATCGGGTCTTAGTTGTGGCACACGGGATCCTCACTGTGGTATGTGGGTTCTTCGTTGCAGCGCGAGGGCTTCTCTCTAGTTGTGGCATGCGGGGGCTAAGTAGTTGTGGCACGTGGGCTTAGTTGCCCCGCGGCATGTGAGATCTCAGTTCCCCGACCAGGGATTGAACCCACGTCCCCTGCATTGGAAGGCGGATTCTCAACCACTGGACCACCAGGGAAATCCTCTGTCGTTCATTTTTGATGGCTATATAATATCTGGAAGGGTTTCTTAAGCAGGGAAGCAACATGGTCAAGTTTATGTATTAGAACTATCACTCCAGTGGCTGGGGTAAAAATCAAGTTGGAAAGAAAGGAGCCAGAGTGGAGGTAAGAAGTCCAGGAAGGAAACTGTTGCCTGAGCTCTGTAAGAAATGATGAGGCCTGCATTGGGGCAGTGGTAGGAATCACGCCATTCCCATCTTCACATAGTTTCGAAAGTCCCCCCAGTGCTTACAGGAAAATCAGTTTAAAGTTGTGAGTTTAAGGCCATCCCCTGATATTTCTCACTGAGCCCATAAGCCCCAGAACATACCATTTTTCCTCAAGGACCAGCAGTAGTTCCCTACTCCATACTGCAAATTCTAGGCTCAGGTTCAGGGCCCTGAGTAGGGCCACTCAATTGCACAACTCCATTTAGGAGTGCTATGTTGTAAATGGTGCCCCCTCCCACCCCCGCAACCCCATAGTTGTACAGTGTGGTAGCCTTGCCTTTTACCCACTGTAGTGTAGCAGGTAGTCATACATACAGAATCCTGACTGCTTGGGTTCTCATTTATTCTACTGCTTACTAGCTGTGTGACCTTACGTGCCTTGTTTGTCAAAGACATTGTTGCAAGGATTAAATGAGTTAATACACAGGTGTGTGTGAGTACATGTATACATATACATATGTATGTATATGTATAACACACACATATATGTGTATGCTTAGAAAGGTACGTGGCACATAGTGAGCTTCCTGTCAATATTACCTTTTACTGACCACATGTATCTTCTGTTACAGCCAAATAGACACCCTTTTGGGTGCCCAGGTATGCTCTCTGCTTTTCCAGTGTTCAGTCAGGAATGACCCTTCCATTAGCAGAAGTATGTTGACCACCACCATCCCCTCAGCCTCTGTCACTTACGCTGCATTTCTTTGGTGGGCACTTACTACATTCTAACTTGAGGTGTGGTTGGGTTTTTTCCTCTTTAGCCTGGTTGCTTCGTGAAGGTGGGACTGCATCCGAGCCATTTCTCCAACATTTCCCCATACAGAGCTAGGCACAAAATTGGTGTCAGAACATATTTGTTAAATTGAGTAAGACCTTGAAGGGTCACTTGAACAAAGAATCATTGAATACCAATTGTCATTGACAAGTAATTCTGCTTTTTCATTTTATTCTTGTAAAAGCCATGCAAGCTACCTACTGTCCACCCTTATTTGACAGATGAGCAAATTGTGGCTGAAAGGATAACTAAGCACCTGCTAGTCTGTGGTGGAGCCAGACTTGAAGCTTATTAGTTCTGTATGGCTCCAAGGCTCCTGTTCTTATGCAAGCCTGTCCTTGCCTCCTCTGCAGAAGTCTTTGGAGGTACTCTGGGGGCCCAGACCTCACTGTTGTCCTTTCTTTCCCCAGATCGGAGATCTCACTGGGTATTGCACCAATCCAAACCGTCATCAGATGGGGTGGGCTAAGCGCAATGTGGACCTTCACCCCAGGAACAACAGCTCAGTGGATGTCTGCCCAGTGGACCGCCGCCCGATGCTACAGAGGATCATGGAGACAGACCCCCTGCAGCAGGGCCAGGCTCTGGCATCTGCCCTGAAGAATAAGAAGAAGCTCCAGAAGCGTACAGGTAGGGGCACTTGACCACACCCCTGTGCTCCAAAAAGAACCTACCTGAGACCTTAATTAGGGGCTCCTGAATGAGCATCTCCATGTGTCCAGCCCCGGGCCAGGGTTGGGGGGCAGGGAGGGGTTAGGAGGCTTACCTGCTAGCACAGTGGTTCTCAAACTTTAGCTTGTATTAGAATTGCCTGGAGGGCTTATTAAAACACAGGTTTCTGGGACCCACCCCCAGAGTTTCTAACTGAGTAGTTGGACCTTGGGTGGGTGGGTGGCAGGGCGCTGAGAATTTGTGTTTCTAACTGGTTGCCAGTTAGTGGTGATGTTGCTCCTCTGGGAACCACACTTGGAGAACCACTGGCCTAGTTTTATGTATCAAATACCCACCATTTATTTATCACCTGCTTTCTATGTGTTAAGAAGCTTTCAGGCTATATATGTTTACTTTATCAATAGGCGATATATTCAAAATCCAAAGGGTACAAAAGAATATACAATAAAATGTCTCCTTCCAATCCCGCAGTCTTTCAGGCATCCCTCCAGAGGCAACCATTTCTTGTATCTCATTCCTGAGATAGGTACACAGGCAAATATCTGTATATTCTTTGTTCTCTTTTTGTAGACAGAGGCTAGTCTCCTGAACATATAGTTTTGCCACATCATTTTTCCACTCAATATATATTATAGATATTTCCCCATCAATTCACAAAAGAACTTCTCCCTTCATTTCAATGGTGGTCTGCTGTATGGCTGGTCCATTTAGGTCTTCATGCTATACTAATTTTCACTAACTCATTGCAAAAGTCTTATTCTCATTTGTTAAGTGAGGAAACTGGGGCCCAGAGACATTAAGTGACACACTCAAGGTATTTGATGGGGCCAAAATGCAAACCTAGATTTGACTGATCCCATGAGCCCTGTTCTTTGAACTAGACTATGTTCATAACCATTCGCTCTTGGCCTGATTCCACGCTGAGTCCTGGGAATACAGAGATGAATTGCTCTTGAACTGCTGGTCTTATTGGGGAGTGGGGAGGAGACGAGAAAACAGACATTGGCAACACAAAGTGATCACTGTGAAGACATAGAAAGCACAGTGCGGGAACCTAACCCAGCCTGGAGGTCGTGGTGGGGTAGGGGTGATCAGAGAAGGCTTCCAGAAGGAGGTGATGTCTGAGGGGAATCCTGAGGAACAATAAGGTGTGGCTGGAGGATGGAGGTGAGCATTCAGGCTCAAAGCCCCTACTGCCATCCTGCCCCTTTGCCGTGAGAGCTTTGAGGGTCATGGCAGAGTGCTAATAAGTTCAACACAGTAAAAGAAAACAGCTGTTTTGATACTAGGAAGAGAAAAATACTTGAAGCTCAGTACTCTGACACTCTGAGATACAAGCTATTTTGGGGTGATCATTTCATAGGTAGACAAATGGGTCTTCCTGTGAGGCTGAGCAGTGGCTGCCATTAGCTCACCAGTTGTTTTGTTTAGTGTTGGGTGGGGAGGGGGCGGTTAGGGAGCCAGTTTGGGAGTTTGGTGCAGACCAAGGTAAATGTAGGCTAGCTCCTGCAGGCCTCCTGTTGGCAAGCCAGCCACCAAGTGACTGCCCATTTTTCTCCATCTGCAGATAAACTCGCCAGCAAGCTGTCTGATTCCATGATGTCCGCCCTTGACCTCTCTGGCAATGCTGATGACAGTGCTGGTGACTGATCCACTGATCTCACCTCCTTCCCCCACTCCAAGCATCAGTTCCAGTGGAAATAACAGATGAAATGGTTTGCTTCTCCCTGAAATTAAAAGAGCCCCTTCCCCCAACCCCCCTTCCCTCCATTCTCTGGGAAAAAAAAGTCCCAAGTGTCTGAAACTGACAAACCCAATACCCTTATTTAATCTGTACTCTGTTTTCAAGAGAAATTAAAAAAAAATTATCAGCAGATCCCTTATGCTAACAATTTATCCCCCACCTTATAGGTTGGGCTGGTTGGAGGGCCGACCCCTCACAAAACCCTCTTGGAGAGCTAAACATGCAACTGGAGGCTAGGCTGCTCGTAGATCTGGGGCTTCCTCGGTGGTGGTGGGGGTGATGATTTCTTTACCAGTCTACAACAAAGCTCAGCAGCAAGCCATCCCTGCAATGGGCTGCAGGTCACACATCTTCCTCCCACCCAAGCCCACAGATCCTCGCTTGGGTGGCAGCAGGAGTAGGGGGAACAGTGATGAGCCTTCTGAGTCTCTGGAAGGGTTTAGGGATAGAATAGAGGAAAGAAGACAACACACAAGCCTGGCTGGTGCTGAGGTGTGGTAAGCACTGCCTGTTTACACAAAGGGGAAGAAAGGTACCTCTTGGTAGGTTGCTGCTGTGGGGCATTTCTGGGCAGACTGTGAGTTGGAATTGCTTGAACTGAAGCACTCTGGCTGGGACCCGTCATTGTGTGACCCCGTCTCACCCAGCACCAGCATTTGAATTCCATGATTCAAAAGAGTTCTGGTATCATTTATTCATAGGCTGCATCCTCAAGAGCTGCTATATCAGGGGTATACCAGCAAACTCCTTTTCTGGTGTCTAGAAGACATTATACCCCATAAAAATATTAGCCACCTCTTCTGGGGGAGCATACTCCATCAGAAAAAGACCCAGGCAGTGTCAGGGCCCCTCAGAAAGGGACTAGGGTAAATGATGGCAACAGAAACACAGTATCTTACTTTACCAGGGGTTGTTTGGGTTATGCATAGGACCTCAGTTCCTAGCAGTCTACCTGAGACTGGACATGTTTGAAGGGAATGGGTGTTAGATTGCAGGCTTTGCCCCCCACCCCAAACTTCCACATCATCTGTGGATCCACAGCCACATCTTAGCCTTGCCTCTCTTGCTGTCACCCTATTCAAATCCTGAGACTGGAACCGTGTGATAGGCCCTTGGTTGCAGGATGGTTGGCAGGGAAGTGCAGACCACTTCTGCATTCTGGGGCAGCCAGAGGAGAGAATTACATACTGCTTGAGCACAAACTGAACCAGACCCTGAAAACCTGTTACCTTCTTTAGCCTTCAATACAGCTGTGCCAGTAAGAGGTTAGTCTCCCCATATGAAAGATAAATAGGCTCAAAGTTGTCAGGAAGTACCCAAAACAACATATTAAGTGGTGGTGCCAGGATTGGAACCCAGGTGTGATAAAAACATTATGCAGTCCCTTTCCTCTGCATTGTACTGCCTCCTTAACATTAAGTACCTACGGTGTGCCAGCCTCTGTTATCAAGTCTTTTAAATACATTCTCTCTTTTTTTGGCTTTAAAAAATAGGGCCTTGATAAAATGCCACTCCAAATACTCTTTAATGGGGTCCAACTTACTTTACACTATCCTATCAAAATCTCCTGATAGATAATAGTGCTACAATGAAAAATTGCATACCAGGACAGCTAATGCCATTTTATAACCATATGGCAATTCATAATTTAACTTTAAAAATATTTTCTAATACTCCTAAGAGATACTGGTAACTAAATACTAGGAATAAGAGGTATCTCGTTGAGTAAGAAACATCATGGGAACAAAATTTGGCCCAAGTCAAACAGAAGAACTAAAGTAGTCATGTCAGGATAAGAATTTGGGATTCCAGATTTTCTACAGCATATCACAAGTTTTTTTTCTGCTTTTTTTAAAAAAATCATTTATTTATTTATTTATTTATGGCTGAGTTGGGTCTTTGTTGCTGCGTGTGGGCTTTCTCTAGTTGCGGTGAGCGGGGGCTACTCTTCGTTGTGGTGTGTGGGCTTCTCCTTGCAGTGGCTTCTCTTGTTGCAGAGCACAGGCTGCAGGTGTACGGGCTTCAGTAGTTGTGGCATGCGGGCTCAGTAGTTGTGGCCCACGGGCTCTAGAGCACAGGCTCAGTAGTTGCGGTGCACAGGCTTAGTTGCTCCGCGACATGTGGGACCTTCCTGGACCAGGGCTCGAACCCGTGTCCCCTGCATTGGCAGGCGGATTCTTAACCACTGCGCCACCAGGGAAGCCCTATCACAAGTTTTTTACAATGCTATTTTTCGAGTCTTTTCCCTCTTGCTTTTTTTTTTAAGTATAATTTATATACAATAAAGTTCACCCTTTATAGTGTAAGTTCTGTGAGTTTGGACAAATGTATACAGTAGTGAACTACCATCACTATCAAGGTATAGTTTACATCACCCCCAAAACTCTTGGAACTCTTTGTAGTCAACCCCTACCCCCACCCTCAGATTCTGGGAGCCCCCGATCTTTTTTCTGTCCCTATAGTTTTGCCTTCGTGTGAATGTCATGTAAAAAGAATCATACAGCATGTAGGCTTATTTTATGCCTATAGGTATAGAATAAAATAACCTCTGGTGTACTTAGAATAAGATAACCTCTGGTGTACAGTTCTATAAGCTTTGAAAAATGCATAGAGTTGTGTAACCAACACAATCAAGGTATAGAACAGTTCTATTACCCTCTGCTCTCCCCCGTCAAATTCATCCCTGCTACTTTATAGTAAAAACCTCCCTACCTCTTAACTCCTGGCAACCCTGATTTGTTCTTTGTCCCTATAGTTTTATCTTTTGGAGAATGTCATATAGATGGAATTATACAATATGTAGCCTTTTGAGACTGGCTTCTTTCACTAAGCACATTTGAGATTCATCTACATTATTGGGTTTATCAGTAGTTCCTTATCTGAGTTACACTCCATTGTATGGATGTACCACCATTAGTTTATCCATTCCCCAGTTGAAGGGACATTGGGTTGTTTGCAGGTTTGGGTGATTACAAATAAACCTGCTGTAAACATTTGCATGGATTTTTTTGTGTTTTCATTTCTTTAAATACTTAGAGTTGGTTTGCTGGGATATATGGTAAGTATATGTTTAACAGGCTCAGAAACTGCTAAACTTTCTCAAAGTAGCTCTACCATTTGGCATTCCCATCAGTGTGTGAAAATTCTCCACACATTTTCCAGCAGCTGGCATTGTCAGTTTTTTGACATTAGCTAATCTAGTAGGATGTAGTGGTATCATTGTAGTTTTGATTTGCATTTTTCTACTGACTAATGATTTGAGAGTATTTTCATGTGCCATCCAAATATCTTCTTTGGTAAAATGTTCAACTCTCGCACATTTTGTATTGGGTTGCTCATTTTATTATTGAGTTTTGAGAATTCTACATATAATTGGATAAAAATTCTTTATCAGATATATGTATGTTTTGTAACATTTTTTCTCCAGTCTGTGGCTTGTCTTTTCATTCTTTAAAAAGTGTCTTTTTTCATTCTGAAAAAGCTTTTCATTTATGGCCACACAGCATGCGGGATCTTAGCTCCCCAACCAGGGATTGAACCCGTGCCCCCTGCAGTGGAAGCCCAGAGTCTTAACCACTGGACTATCAGGGAAGTCCCCTGAAAAAGCTTTTAAAACATTTAAAATTTAAAAAAATATTGTGGTAAAATACATATAAAATTTACCATCTTAACCATTTTTAAGTATAGAGTGGCATTAAATTTATTCACATTTGTGCAACCATCACCACAATCCATCTTCAGAACTCCTTTCATCTTGCATAACTGAAAGTCTACCATCTAAACACTAATTCATCCTCCCCGCAGCCCCTGACAACCACCATTCTACTTTCTGCCTCAGAATTTGATTACTCTTGGTACCTCATATAAGTGGAATCATACAGTATCTCTCCTTCTGTGACTAGCTTATTTCACTTAGCATAATGTCTTCAAGGTTCATACATGTTGTAGCATGTGGCAGAATTTCCTTTTTAAGGCTAAATAATATTCCATTGTAGTGTACACCATATTTTGTTTATCCATTTACCCATTGATGGACACTTGGGTTGCTTTTACCTTTTGGCTATTGTGAATAATGCTGCTTTAAGTATGGGTAAACAAATATCTATTTGAGTCCCTGCTTTTAATTCTTTAGGGTATATACCCAAGAATGGGATTGCTGGATCATATGGTAACTCATTTTTAATTTTTTGAGGAACTGCCATACTATTTTCTGTAGAGACTGCACCATCTTATGTTCCCAACAAGAGTGCTCTAGGATTCCGGTTTCCCCACATCCTCACCAACACTTTTTCTTCTCTTCCTTTCTCTTTCTTTCCCTTCCTTTCCTCCCTCCTTCCCTCCCTTCCTTCTTTTTCTTTCATCATCCTAAAGGGTGTGAAGTGATATGTGATTTTGATTTGCATTTCCCTAATGATTAGTGATGTTGAGCATCTTTTCTTGTGCTTATTGGTCATCTGTATATCTTCTTCACCCATTAAAAAATTTTCTTATTGTTGAGTTGTAGAAGTTCTTTATATATTCTGCATATTAACTCCTTATCAGATATGATTTGCAAATATTTACTCCCATCTCCTGGATTGCCTTTTCATTCTGTTGATTGTGTCCTTCAATGCATAGTTTTAAATTTGGATATAGTTAAGTTTTTTCTTTTGTTGCCTATACTTTTGGTGTCATACACAAAAAATCATTGCCAAATCCAATGTCATGAAGCTTTCTGCCTATGTTTATTTCTAAGAGTGTTGTAGTTTTTGCTCTTACATTTCGATCTTTGATCTATTTTGAGTTTTTATGTATGGTATAAGGAAAGTGTCCAACTTCATTCTTTTGCATGTGGATATCCAGTTTTCTCAACTCTATTCTTTATCTAAACAGTGTCTTTTGAAGAGAAGACATTTTAAATTTTGATGAAGCTTAAAAAAATTTTTTATTGGCGTATAGTTTCTTTACAATGTTGTGTTAGTTTCTGAGGTACAGCAAAGCGAATCAGTTATATGTATACATATATCCACTCTTTTTTAGATTTCCTTCCCGTTTAGTTCACCGCAGAGCATTGAATAGAGTTCCCTGTGCTATACAGTAGGTTCTCATTAGTTATCTATTTTATACATAGTAGTGTATATATGTGAATCCCAAGCCCCCAGTTCATCCCATCCCCCCTTCCCTTTGATGAAGTTTAATTTATTATTTTATTCTTCTATGGAATATGCTTTTGGTGTCATATCTAAGGAATCTTCGTCTAACATAAGATTACAAAGGTTTTCTCCTATGTTCCCTTTTATGAGTTTTATAGTTTTAGGCTTTACATTTAGGTCCATGAGCCATTTGCGGTTAATTTTTGTATATGGCACAAGGTATGGCACCACGTTCTTTTTTTTTTTTTTTTAGCATATAGTTACCCAGTTTTTCTAGCAGTGTGTGTTGAGAAGGGTATCCTTTCTCCATTGCATTGCTTTTGTCAAAAATCAATTGTCTATATATGCGTGGGTTTATTTCTGGACCCTCTGTTATGTTCCATTGATGTATTTGTCTACCTTTATGCCAGTATTACACTGTTTTGATTACTGTAGCTGTATAATAATTTGGGAGATCAGATAGTCTTAGGCCTTCAATTTTGTTGTTTCTCAGGATTGTTTTGGCTCTTTGGGGGTCTTTTGAATTTCCACATGAATTTTAGAATCAGCTTGTCTATTTCTACAAAAGAGTCTGCTGGGATTTGGTTGGGATTGCATTGAATCTATAGATTAAAGTGGGGGAAGAATTGACCTCTTAACAATATTGAGTCTTTGGCTCATGAACAAGATGTATTCCTCCATTTATTTAGGCCTTTAATTTTTCTCAGCAATATTTTTTTATAGTTTTCAGTGTACAGGTCTATCACATTTTTTCAGATTTATCCCCACTTATTTCATATTTTTGGATGCTATTATAAATGGTATTTTAAAATTTTCAATTCCCAGTCATTCACGGCTAGTATATAAAAATACAATTGTAGCAGTGAATTTCCAGTCATTCACTGTTAGTATATAAAGATACAATTGTGGGACTTCCCTGGCAGTCCATTTGTTAAGACTGTGCACTCCCAATGCAGAGAGGACACGGGTTCAATCCCTGGTTGGGGAACTAAGATACCACATGCCTCACGGCACGGCCAAAATTGTATATACATATACAATTGGTTTCTGTATATAGATATTATATCCTGAAACCTTGCTAAACCTACTTAGTTCTAGTAGCTTTTTTCTAGATTTCATTATACTTTCTACATAGATAATCATGTTCTCTGTGAATAAAGATTGTTTTAATTTTTCTTTTTTGTTCTCTTTTTAAATTTGTTCCTATCTTCAAGATTTTTTTAAAGGTTTTCTTTCTTTTTTTTTTTTTTGTGGTACGCGGGTCTCTCACTGTTGTGGCCTCTCCCGTTGCGGAGCACAGGCTCTGGACGCGCAGGCTCAGCGGCCATGGCTCATGGGCCCAGCCACTCCGCAGCATGTGGGATCTTCCCAGACCGGGGCATGAACCCGTGTCCCCTGCATCGGCAGGCAGACTCTCAACCACTGCGCCACCAGGGAAGCCCTTCTTTTCTTTTTTTTAAAATTTAAATACAGTTAATTTACAATGTTGTGTTAGTTTTAGGTGTACGGCAAAGTGATTCAGTTATACATATATATATATATATATATATATATATATATATATATATATTCTTTTTCAGATTCTGTTCCATCGTGGGTTATTACAGGTATTCAATATAGTTCCCTGTGCTATACAGTAGGTCCTTGTTTACCTATTTTATATAGTACTGTGTATATGTTAATCCCAAACTCCTAATTTATCTCCCCCGCCCCGCTATCCCCTCTGGTAACCATAAGTTTGTTTCCTACATCTATTTCTGTTTTATAAATAAGTTTGTATGATTTCTTTAGATTCCACAGATAACTGATATCACATGATATTTGTCTTACTCTGACTGACTTACTTCACTTAATATAATAATCTCTAGGTCCATCCATGTTGCTGCAAATGGCATTATTCTTTTTTAAAAAATTTATTTATTTAATTTATTTTTTTGGCTGCGTTGGGTCTTCATTGCTGTTCATGGGCTTTCTCTAGTTGTGGTGAGTGGGGGCTACTCTTCATTGCAGTGTGCGGGCTTCTCATTGTGGTGGCTTCTCTTGTTGCGGAGCGTGGGCTTTAGGTGCGTGGGCTTCAGTAGTTGTGGCACACGGGCTCAGTAGTTGTGGCTCATGGGCTCTAGAGCGCAGGCTCAGTAGTTGTGGCACACAGGCTTAGTTGCTCTGCGGTATGTGGGATCTTCCCGGACCAGGCATTGAACCCGTGTCCCCTGCATTGGCAGGTGGATTCTTAACCACTGCGCCACCAGGGAAGTCCCTATTTTATTATTTTAATGGTGGAGTAATATTCCATTGTATATATATACCACATCTTCTTTATCCATTCATCTGTTGATACACATTTACATTACTTCTATGTCTTGGTTATTGTAAATAGTGCTACATAGGGGTGCATGTATCTTTTCGAGTTAGAATTTTCACCAGATATATGCCCAGGAGTGGGATTGCAGGATCATATGGTAACTCTATTTTTAATCTTTTAAGGAACTTCCATACTATTCTCCATAGTGGCTGTACCAATTTACGTTCCCGCCAAGAGTGTAGGAGGGTTCCTTTTTCTCCACCCTCTCCAGCATTTATTGTTTGTAGACTTTTTGATGATGGCTATTCTGACTGGTGTGAGGTGATACCTCACTGTGGTTTTGATTTGCTTTTCTCTAATAATTAGCGATGTTGAGCATCTTTTCATGTGCTTCTTGGCTATCTGTGTGTCTTTTTTTGAGAAATGTCTATTTAGATTTTCTGTCCATTATTTGATTGGATTGTTTGCTTGTTTTTTTGATATTAAGCTGTATGAACTGTTTGTATATTTTAAAGATTAATCCCTTGCTAGTTGCATTGTTTTCAAATATTTTCTCCCATTCCATATGTTGTCTTTTTGCTTTGTTTATGGTTTCCTTTGCTGTGCAAAAGCTTTTAAATTTAATTAGGTCTCATTTGTTTATTTTCGTTTTTGTTTCCATTACTCTAGGAGATGATTCCAAAAAAATATTGCTGCAATTTATGTCAAAGAGTGTCCAGCCTATGTTTTTCCTCTAGAGTTTATAATATCTGGTCTTAGACTTAAGTCCTTAATTCATTTTGAGTTTATTTTTGTGTATGGTGTTAGGAAGTGTTCTAATTTCATTCTTTTACATGTAGCTGTCCAGTTTTCCCAGCACCATTTATTGAAGAGGCTGTCTTTTCTCCATTGTATATTTTTGCCTCCTTTGTCCTAGATTAGGTGACCATAGGTGTGTGGGTTTATCTTTGGGCTTTCTATCCTGTTCCATTGATCTATATTTCTATTTTTGTGCCAGTACCATACTCTTTTGATGACTGTAACTTTGTAGTATAGTCTGAGGTCAGGGAGCAGGATTCCTCCAGATCAAGATTGCTTTGGCTATATGGGGTCTTTTGTGTCTCCATACAAATTTTAAGATTTTTTGATCTAGTTCTGTGAAAAATGCCATTGGTAATTTGATAGGGATTGCACTGAATCTGTAGATTGCTTTGGGTAATATAGTCATTTTGACAATATTGATTCTTCCAATCCAAGAACACAATCTTTCCATCTGTTTGTGTCATCTTCGATTTCTTTTATCAGCTTCTTATAGTTTTCAGAGTACAGGTCTTTTGTCTCCTTAGGTAGGTTTATTCATAGGTATTTTATTCTTTTTGATGCAATGGTAAATGGGATCGTTTCTTTAAGTTCTGTTTCTGATCTTTTGCTGTTATTGTATAGAAATGCAAGAGATTTCTGTGTATTAATTTTGTATCCTGCAACTTTACCAAATTCATTGATGAGCTCTTGTAGTTTTCTGATAGCATCTTTAGGATTTTCTATGTATAGTATCATGTCATCTGCAAGCAGTGACAGTTTTACTTCTTCTTTTCCAATTTGAATTCCTTTTATTTCTTTTTCTTCTCTGATTGCCATCACTAGAACTTCCAAAACTACGTTGAATAAAAGTGGTGAGAGTGGACATCCTTGTCTTGTTCCTCATCTTAGTGGAAATGGTTTCAGCTTTTCACTATTGAGAATGATGTTAGCTGTAGTTTTGTCATATATGGCCTTTATTATGTTGAGGTGTGTTCTCTCTATGCCCACTTTCTGCAGGGTTTTTATCATAAATGGGTGTTGAATATTGTCAAAATCTTTTTCTGTATCTATTGAGATGATCATATATGGTTTTTAGTATTCGGTTTTTTAATATGGTGTATCACACTGATTGATTTGCATATATTGAAAAATCCTTGCATCCCTGGGATAAATCCCACTTGATCATGTTGTCTGATCCTTTTAATGTATCGTTGAATTCGGTTTGCTAGTATTTTGATGAGGATTTTTATGTCTATGTTCGTTAGTGATATTGGCCTGTAATTTTCTTTTTCTGTGGTATCTTTGTCTGGTTTTGGTATCAGGGTGATGGCGACCTCATAGAATGAGCTTGGGAGTATTCCTCTGCAGTTTTTTTGGAATAGTTCCAGAAGACAGGTGTTAACTCTTCTCAAAATATTTGATAGAATTTGCCTGTGAAGCCATCTGGTCCTGGACTTTTGTTTGTTGGGAGTTTTAAAATCAGTTTCAATTTCAGTACTTGTGATTGGTCTGTTCATATTTTCTACTTCTTCCTGGTTCAGTCTTGGGAGATTGTACCTTTCTAAGAATTTGTCCATTTCTTCTAGGTTGTCCATTTTATTGGCATATAGTTGCTTATAGTAGTCTCTTATGATCCTTTGTATTTCTGTGGTGTCTGTTGTAATTTCTCCTTTTTCATTTCTAATTTTGATTTGAGCCCTCTCTCTTTTTTTTTCTTGATGAGTCTGGCTAAAGGTTTATCAATTTTGTTTATCTTTTCAAAGAACCAGCTTTTAATTTCATTGATGTTTCCTATTGTTAGAGACATAAACCCTGCTGAATCTGTAACAAGGCCTGCGTTGCTCTAGGGTTTGACATTGCCAATAACTTATCAGCAGTCTGCATCTGTGCAGCAAGGTCAGGGTTCTGGCTTAGTGACTGCATCATGCTTCTCATGTAGGGGGCAGACAACATATTTTGCATAAGTTGTGAGTTTTCAGTTATTTGTTGCAACAAGCTCTGCATTCCTGGTGTGTTGAACATACTAGCTCTTACTCCAGGCCCCAAATTTGGCACAGAACTCTGCCCAGCAGTGCCACTGACAGCACTACCACTAGTGCCTCCCAGGCACTTCTGAGTGCCTCCCTCAGAAGCTGATGAATTCTGAGAAGCCTGTGGAGCCCGCGTTTTGGGTAATCGATCTCTATATTCTGTACGGGAAGGTTAACTACCTTCACCTGAGGATATATTGCTCACTAAGGAAGCAAATGGATTACCACCAAACTGTTCTTGTGCAGCACTCAGCATTAGTTCCTGAATATCTGGGTACATGCACCATAAAGCATTGTAGTATCCTCTGGGATGCTTCCTAGGTTGGTTAAGGCTCGGTCCTGGTTTCTCATTATTTCCTGCATCATTGCTGGATTCTTGGCAAGTTCCAATGTTTGTCTCATAATATCTGGATTATTCAACATATAATTACTTTCTGGATTTCTCTGTATCAACTGCTGCATTTGTGGATTGGCCATAATTAACTGCCTCATCAGGTCAGGATTTGAAAGCATGCTCTGGACAGAGGGATTCTCCATGATCTGGACCATTATTTCAGGACTGGACACAAGTTGCTGCTGCACCTGGCTTTGTAGTTCAAAGAAGTTGGTACTATTCAAACCCAAGCTACTCAGACCTGCAAGTCCTCTAAGGCCACCTAAACCAAAAAGGTTGCTAGCAGCAGAACCAAATGTGGAGTTACTATTAGGAGCCGATGATGTGGTAGCACTGCTTCCACTGGTGTGTTTTTGCTGAGCTGAATGATCCTGAGGTCTGTTTTGTGTTTTGATGACGAGGTGAACAATAAGTCCATTGTGAATTCCATGCTGACTTAAAGTATCTTGATCTTTTAAAATGTTTCCAGCAAATATCAACACAAGTTGGTTGGTATGTGATTTGAAACATTTAGAGATTTCTTCCTTGAACTGTGGGGGTGGAGCTATTCTTGGACACTGTGAAGTACTCCTTCAGGGTCTTCAGGGTGACTTTTGTGATGTTGGGTTCTGTGGAGGCAGCGGTGGCAGGGGGGCCGGCACCTTTGGCAGTGGTGGCACTGTCCTGGGAGCTTGGGGGGCTGAGACTTTCACCATTCTTGGCCATGGGACAGCAGTGCCTCAGGTGTGCAGGAGGGAGTGGGCGAGCCAAGGGGAGCCAGGCAACACCTGAGCTGGTCGGCCGGGGCAGCAAAGAATGTGGGGCACACTGCCTCAGTGACAACTGGGCGCAGGGACGCCCTGGCAGGCTAGGGGGCACAGAGCTCGATGTGGGTTCCAGTGCAGGCCCTCAGCACTTTAAACATGTAATCACCTTTGTATCTGATAAGAAATCGGCTGTTAATTTTTATTGAGAACCCCTTATATATGATGAGTCATTTATCTCCTATTGCTTTCAAGATTTTCTTCTTGTCTTTATCTTTTAGTGATGTGATTATAATGTCTTGGTGTGGATCTCTGAGTTTAACTCATTGGAGTTCCTTGAGGTTCTTGGATGTATGGATTCATGTATTTGATTAAATTTGTGAAGTTTTAGCTATTTTTAAAAAAACTTATTTAATTTATTTTTGGCTGTGTTGGATCTTCGTTTCTGTGTGGGCTTTCTCTAGTTGCGGCGAGTGGAGGCTACTCTTCATTGCGGTGCGTGGGCTTCTCATTGCAGTGGCTTCTCTTGTTGTGGAGCACAGGGTCTAAGCGCATGAGCTTCAGTAGTTGTAGCACGTGGGCTCAGTAGTTGTGGCTCACAGGCTCTAGAGTGTAGGCTCAGTAGTTGTGGCGCATGGGCTTAGTTGCTCCACGGCATGTGGGATCTTCCTGGACCAGGGCTCAAACCTATGTCCTGCATTGGCAGGTGGATTCTTAACCACTGTGCCACCAGGGAAGCCCCTATTATTTTTTCAAATATTCTTTTTCTCCATTTCCCTCCTCTTTTGCTTAAACTTCCATTATGCACATGTCGATATGTTTATTACTGTCCCACAGGTCTCCTAGGTCTGGATCATTTTTCTTCATTCTTTTTTCTTTCTGCTCTTCAGATTGGATACTCTAATTGATCTTTTTTTGATGATTCTTTTTTGTTCCTGCCAAAATCTACTATTGAATCCCTCTAGTGAATTTTGTATTTCAGTATTTAACGTTACAGCTCCAGAATTTTAATTTTGTTCCTTTGTTTAATTTTTATCTCTTTATTGATATTCTTTATGTATTTAGACATTATTCACATAACTTCCTTAAGCTCTTTGAACATATTTAAGACAGTTGATTTAATATATTTATCTTTATGTCTACCCTCTGGGCTTCCCTAGGAACAGTTTCAACTGATTGCTTTTTTCCTGTATATGAACCATAGTTTCTTGGTTTTTGGCATGCCTCATTTTTTTGTTGTTGTTGAAAACTGGACATTTGCAATAATACAATGTGTATATAAATGAACAAACCAAACCACACAAAAACAAATACATAGATACAGAAAACAGAGTAGTGGTTATCAGAGGGGGTGGTATCGGGGGGGTAGTGCAAAATGGGTAAGGGGGTTCAACTGTATGGTGCCGGATGGAAAATAAATTTTTGGTGGTGAGCATGTAGGCTATACAAAATTAGAAATATAATGTACACATGAAACTTATATAATGTTATAAATCAATGTTACCTCAGTAACATATGTGTGTGTGTATGTATGTATATATAAAATGTGGCAACTCTGGAAGTCAGATTCTTTCATTTTCCTGTGTTTTGTTGCTCTTTGTTGTTTTTTTTTAATTTAGTGTCTTTTCTGAATTAATTTTGTAAAGCCTGTATTCTTTGTCATCTGTGACCACTGAAGTCTCTGCTTGGTGAGCAAAGTGGTTAGCTAATGACCAAAAGAGATTCCTGTTTTTTAAAAAAATAAATTTATTTATTTATTTTTGGCTGAGTTAGGTCTTTGTTGCTGCTCACGGGCTTTCTCTAGTTGCAGCGAGTGGGGGCTACTCTTCATTGCAGTGCCTCGGCTTCTCATTGTGGTGGCTTCTCTTGTTGCGGAGCATGGGCTCTAGGCATGCGAGCTTCAGTAGTTGTGGCTCATGGGCTGTAGAGGGCAGGCTCAGTAGTTGTGGCCCATGGACTTAGTTGCTCTGCGGCATGTGGGATTTTCCTGGATCAGGGCTCGAACCCATGTCCCCTGCATTGGCAGGCAGATTCTTAACCACTGTGCCAGCAGGGAAGCCCCCAACAGAGATTCTTTAAATGTCTGGAAATAGTAACACTCCTTGTCTTTTCTGAGGGGCTCTGTGTCTTTATTGGGGACATGCTTTTATCAGCTCATCAGGCAGTTTACAACTCTGTCTTAACCTTAACTTCCTACTAGTACAGAGCCTCATTAACAGGCAGAGGTGAGAGCCTAAGGCTTTCTCAGGTATTTCCCCAGTGTCCACACAACCTTAGTCATAAACACAGACCTGCATATGTATGTGGCACTCTGATTCCCAGGAATACATTGGAGCTTTGGACATCTCATTTCCCAGCTTTTCATATAAAATTTTAAATTTTCTTTTCAATATTTAAAAAATCTTTCTGGGCATTGGGGTTTTGATAGGAATTCCATTCACCCTGTGTATTAATTGGAGATAATTGACATTTTTACTATAATAGGCTTTCTAAAGCTTAAACATGGTATGTCCCCACATAATTAAGTCTTTGATTTCTTTCTTCAGTGTTTTGTAGTTTTCAGCATACAAGTATTGTGTGTGTTTTGTTAGGTTAACATCTATTTAATTTTTTGAACAATTGTAATAGGAATTTAGGGATTGTATTTTTAATTTTAGGTTCCACATGTTCATTGCTAGCATGTAGAAATATGTTTGATTTCTGTATGTTTTTCTTGTATACTGTTACCTTGCTGAACTCACTTATTTGTACTAGGTTTTGTATATGTGAATATCTTGGGATTTTCTATGTAGATTACTTTGCCTTCTGCAAATTTAGACAGTTTTATTTCTATATTTTCAGTATATATGATTTTTATTTTGTTTTCTTGCCCATTGTACTGGTGAGAACTTCCAGTATAATGTTGAAGTGGTGAAAGTGGAATTCTTGCCTTATTCCATATCTTAGGGGAAAACATTGTCTTTCACCATTTTGTGTAACATTATAGTTTCTTTTTTACATTCTCTATGTCAAATTAAGAAAATTTCTGTCTATCACTATTATTCTGAGCATTATTTTTTTATCATGAATGAATGTTGAATTTTTATCAAAAACTTTTCCGTATCAATTGATATGATTATTTGATGTTTCTTGTTTAGTCTGTTGATGTGATGGATTACACTGGTTGATTACAAATGTGGAAACAGCCATGTTAGCACTGCGTTAGCTTTATTCTTCAAATTTTGATATGATTTATTTTATTATTTTCTTTTTGCGATACGCGGGCCTCTCACTGTTGTGGCATCTTCCATTGTGGAGCACAGGCTCCGGACGCGCAGGCTCAGCAGCCATGGCTCACGGGCCCAGCCACTCCGCGGCATGTGGGATCTTCCTGGACAGGGGCATGTACCCGCGTCCCCTGCATCGGCAGGCGGACTCTCAACCACTGCACCACCAGGGAAGCCCGATATGATTTATTTTCATTTCCATCCAACTCAATCCAATTCAATGTATTAAAAAATCTTTTTTAATTATTGAGATACCATATCTTCTTTATCCATTTGTCCATTGATGGACACCTAGGTTGCTTTACTATCTTGGCTATTGTAAATAATGCTGCAATAAACATGAAGTGCACATAACTTTTTGAATTAGTATTTTTGTTTTCTTTGGGTAAATACCCTGAAGTGGAATTGCTGAATTATATGACAGTTCTATTTTTAAATTTCAAGGAACTTCCATACTGTTTTCCACACTGGCTGCACCAATTTGTATTTCTACCAACAGTGCTGGAGTGTTCACTTTTCTCCACATCTTCACCAACACTTGTATTTTGTTGTCTTTTTGGTAATAGCCATTTTTGACATGTGTGAGGTGGTATCTCATTGTGATTTTGATTTGCATTTCTCTGATGATTAGTGATGTTGAGCATCTTCTCATGTGTCTGTTGGCCATATGTATGTCTTCTTTGGAAAAATATCAATTTAGGTCCTATGCCCATTTTTTTATGTGGTATTATCTTTAAGTACAAAGACTTTTCCAATCATGTCACTTAGAGTTCATTTTATTCACTGCTGTGTTTGGCCGCCAGTCTCGTTTCTCTCCTCAGCAATGGTAAGGCGGATACCCTTTCTATGAGGAAGAGAGATCCATGGTTTGTTGCCTTTGCCAATAACGAAAATGTTGGAGAGCCGGGTGGCAAAGCTGTTGCCACTGGCATCTTTCACACGAACTACACCTAAAGAACCAGGATGTCTCGCCCGGTTAGTGATTACACCAATTCTTCCCAGGTTAGCACCTCCAGTCACCATGCACAGGTAACCAGTGTCAAATTTGATGAAATCAGTAATCTTGACAGTCTCCAAATCAATTTGAATGGTGTCATTCATCTTGATGAGGGGATCAGGGTAGTGGATGGTGGGAGCATCATGGGTCACCCGATGAGGGATTCCTGTTGTCCCCAGAAAGATCTTTCTCACTTTACACAGCTTATACTTGGCCTCCTCAAGTGTAATACAATGAACAGCAAAGCGACTCTTGGTGCCATAGATCAGACGAAAATTCTCTCCAGTCTTGTCAATGCTGATGACATCCATAAAACCAGCAGTAGGTTATATCAGTGCGGACCTTGCCATCAATCCAAATGAAACGCTGCATGCAGATCTTCTTTATTTCATCTCCTGTTAGGGCATACTTAAGTCTGTTCCTTAGGAAGGTGATTGGGGGCGACATTCCCTTAGCTTGTGGGGACTGGTAGATGGACGAGGAGCAAACACACCAGTCAGTTTATCCAGCATTCAATGCTTTGGAGCTGCTACACGCTTCAGGTGCTTCTTGGGACCATGAGCCATGGCTGCACTAGGCACGTAAAGAGCCCTATGCCCATTTTTTAAAAATTAATTTATTTATTTTTGCTGTGTTGGGTCTTAGTTTCTGTGCGAGGGCTTTCTCTAGTTGTGGCAAGCGGGGGCCACTCTTCATCGCGGTGTGCGGGCCTCTCACTATCGCGGCCTCTCTTGTTGCGGAGCACAGGCTCCAGACGCGCAGGCTCAGTAGTTTTGGCTCACGGGCCTAGTTGCTCCACGGCATGTGGGATCCTCCCAGACCAGGGCTCAAACCCGTGTCCCCTGCATTAGCAGGCAGATTCTCAACCACTGCGCCACCAGGGAAGCCCCCATGCCCATTTTTTACTTGGGTTGTTTGTTTTTTTGATGTTGAGTTGTATGAGTTCTTTTCATATTTTGCATATTAACCTCTTGTTGGATATATCATTTGCAAAATCTCTCATTTCCGTTTCATTTTGTTGATAGTTTCCTTCACCGTGCAAAAGCTTTTTATTTTGATGTAGTCCCATATTGTTTCCTTTGCCTGAGGAGACCTATCCAAAAACACGTTGCTAAGATTAATGTCAGAGAATGTATTGCCTGTGATTCTTCTATGAATTTTATGGATTCAGGGGTTACATTTAAGTCTTTAATCCATTTTGAGTTTACTTTTATACATGGTATGAAAAAGTACTCCAGTTTGATTTTTTTTTTGGCATATGGCTGTATAGTTTTTCCAACTATATCATTTATTGAAGAAGCTGTCTTTCTCATATTGCATATTTGTGCCTCCTTTGTCATAGACTAATTAACCATATAAATGTGGGTTTATTTCTGGGCTCCCTATTCTGTTCCATTGATATATGTGTCTGTTTTTGTGCCAGTACCATACTGTTTTGATTAGTGTAGCTTTTTAGTATAGTTTGAAATCAGGGAGCATGATACCTCCAGCATTTTCTTCTTTCTCAGACTGTTTTGGCTACTTGGGTTTTAGTTTGTGTGTGATGCCATACAAATTGTAGGCTCCTTTGTTCCAGTTCAGTGAAATATTTCATTGGTACTTTGATAAGGATTGCATCAAATCTGTAGATCATCTTGGGTAGTATGGTCATTTTAACAATATTAATTCTTCCCCCCCCCCCCCCCCCGCCAACCTCTGGGCTCTGCCACTTTATTTATTTATTTATTTATAACAGAAAGTTTTTTTAATGGATTATTTATTTTATAGTCACAAAACTAAAAATGTTTAATGAATTATCTTATTTAATCCTTTCTTCACCTCTGAAAATTAGGTGTATTATCTTTATTTTATTTTTTTAACATCTTTATTGGAGTATAATTGCTTTACAATGGTGTGTTCGTTTCTGCTTTATAACAAAGTGAGTCAGTTATACATATACATATATCCCCATATCTCTTCCCTCTTGCATCTCCCTCCCTCCCACCCTCCCTATCCCACCCCTCTAGGTGGTCACAAAGCACCAAGCTGATCTCCCTGTGCTATGTGGCTGCTTCCCACTAGCTATCTATTTTACGTTTGGTAGTGTATATATGTCCATGCCACTCTCTCACTTTGTCCCAGCTTACCCTACCCCCTCCCCATATCCTCAAGTCCATTCTCTAGTAGGTCTGCATCTTTATTCCCATCTTGCCCCTAGGTTCTTCATGACCTTTGTTTTTTTTGGATTCAATATATATGTGTTAGCATATGGTATTTGTCTTTCTCTTTCTGACTTACTTCACTCTGTGTGACAGACTCTAGGTCCATCCACCTCACTACAAATAACTCAATTTCGTTTCTTTTTATGGCTGAGTAATATTCCATTGTATATATGTGCCACGTCTTCTTTATCCATTCATCTGTTGATGGACATTTAGGTTGCTTCCATGTCCTGGCTATTGTAAATAGAGCTGCAATGAACATTTTGGTACATGACTCTTTTTGTATTATGGTTTTCTCAGGGTATATGCCTAGTAGTGGGATTGCTGGGTCGTATAGTAATTCTATTTTTAGTGTTTTAAGGAACCTCCATACTGTTCTCCATAGTGGCTGTATCAATTTACATTCCCACCAACAGTGCAAGAGTGTTCCCTTTTCTCCACACCCTCTCCAGCATTTATTGTTTCTAGATTTTTTGATGATGGCCATTCTGACTGGTGTGAGATGATATCTCATTTTAGTTTTGATTTGCATTTCTCTAATGATTAATGATGTTGAGCATTCTTTCATGTGTTTGTTGGAAATCTGTATATCTTCTTTAGAGAAATGTCTATTTAGGTCTTCTGCCCATTTTTGGATTGGGTTGTTTGTTTTTTTTTGATACTGAGCTGCTTGAGCTGCATGAGCTGCTTGTAAATTTTGGAGCTTAATCCTTTTTCAGTTGCTTCATTTGCAAATCTTTTCTCCCATTCTGAGGGTTGTCTTTTGGTCTTGTTTATGGTTTCCTTTGCTGTGCAAAAGCTTTGAAGTTTCATTAGGTCCCATTTGTTTATTTTTGTTTTTATTTCCATTTCTCTAGGAGGTGGGTCAAAAAGGATCTTGCTGTGATTTATGTCATAGAGTGTTCTGCCTAACAATATTAATTCTTCCAATCCATGAACATGGTATATCTTTCCATCCGTTTGTGTCATCTTCAATTTCTTTCATCAATACCTATTCGTTTTCCAAGTATGAGTCTTTTACTTTCTTGGTTAGGTTTATTCCTAGGTATTTAATTCTTTTTGATTCAGTTGTAAATAGGCTTGTTTTATTAATTTCTCTTTCTGATAATTCATTATTATTGTATAGAAAGGCAACTGACTTCTATGTATTAATTGTGTATCCTGCAACGTTACTGAATTCATTTATTATTTCTAATAACTTTTAGGTGTTTTTTTTTAATTGGGGTATAGTTGCTTTACAATGTTGTGTTAGTTTCTGCTGTACAGTGAAGTGAATCAGCTATATGTATACATATATCTCCTTGGGGATTTCTTTCTCATTTAGGTCACCACAGAGCACTGAGTAGAGTTCCCTGTGCTATACAGCAGGTTCTTATTAGTTATCTATTTTATACATATTAGTGTATATGTGTCAATCCCAGTTTCCCAGTTCATCCCACCCCTTTTAGGTGGTGTCTTTAGGATTTTCCCTATGTAGTATCATTTCATCTGCAAACAGTGACAATTCTACTTATTCATTTTCAATATTGATTCCATTTATTTCTTTTCCTTGTCTGACTGCTGTGGTTAGGACTTCCAATATTATGTTGAATAAAAGTGAAGAGAGTGGGCATCTTTGTCTTGTTTCTGACCTTAGAGGAAATGCTTTCAGTTTTTCACCACTGAGCATGAAGTTAGCCATGGACTTGTCTTCTATGGCCTTTATTATGTTGTGATATATTCCCTCTATACTCACCTTGTTGAGAGAGAGTTTTTATCATAAATGTATGTTGAAATTTGTCAAATGTCTTTTCTGTCTTTTGAGATGATCATATGATTTTTGTCACTCATTTTGTTACTGTGGTATGGCATACTGTTTGATTTGTGGATGTTGAACCATTACTGATCTCTGGAAAAATTCCACTTGATTATGGTTACAATTCTTTTATTGTGTTGCTGAATTTTGTTTGCAAATATTTTGTTGAGGATTTTTGATTCTATGTCTCTCAGGAATGTTGGACTGTAATTTTCTTTTCTTGGTGTCCTTGTCTAATTTTGAGATTAAGGTAATGTTGGTCTCAAAAAATGCATTTAGATGTGTTGCCCCCTCCATTTCCTATATTTTAGAAGAGTTTGAGAAGTATTGGTATTTATTATTTAAATGTTTGGTAGAATTCACCATCGAAGCCATCTAATCCAGGGCTTTTAATGTTTTGGGAGTGGTTGGTCTATTTATATTTTCTGTTTCTTCCTAAATCAGTCTTGGTAGGTTGTATGTTTCTAGGAATTTATCAGTTTCCTATAGGTTGTCCAATTTGTTGGTATATAATTCTTCATAGTAGTCTCTTATTATCTTTTGTATTTCTGTGGTATCAATTGTAACATCTCTATAATTTCTGATTTTATTTGAGACTTGCTCTTTTTTTCTTGGTGAATGCAGCTAACATTTTGTCAATTTTATTTATCTTTTCAAGGAATGAGCTCTTAATTTTATTGATTTTTTTGATTGTCCTTTTAGTCTCTATTTCATTTATTTCCACTCTGATCTTTATTATTTCCTTCCTTCTACTGACTTTGGGCTTCATTTGTTCTTCTTTTTTCTAGTTCCTTGAGGTATAAAGTTAAGTTGTTTATTTGAGCTTTTTATTATTTTATGATGTAGGCATTTATCTCTATGAATTTCCCTCTTGCAACTCCTTTTGCTGTAGCCCATATGTTTTGGTATGTTGTATTTCCATTTTCATTGACTCAAGGCATTTTTTATTTCTCTATTGAATTTTTCTTTTATTCATTGGTTTTTCAGTAACATGTTTAATCTCCACTTATTTGTGAATTTTCCACTTTTCTTCTTCTAATTGATTTCTATAGTCCAAAAAGATGCTTGATATGATTTCAATTTTCTTAAATTTATTTTTTTAAGTTATTTTATTTATCTATTTTTTTGGGCTACGTGGGGTCTTCATTGCTGCGTATGGGCTTTCTCTAGTTGTGGCGAGAGGGGGCTATTCTTTGTTTTGGTGCGCAGGGTTCTTATTGCAGTGGCTTCTCTTGTTGCATAGCATGGGCTCTAGGCACGTGGGCTCAGTAGTTGCGGCACGTGGGCTCTAGAGCATGCAGGCTTCAGTAGTTGTGATGCGCAGGCTCAGCAGTTGTGGCACATGGGCTTAGGTTCTCCGCAGCATGTGGGATCTTCCTGGACCAGGGATCAAACCCGTGCCCCTGCATTGGCAGGTGGATTCTTAACCACTATGCCACCAGGGAAGTCCCTTAAATTTATTAAGACTGGTTTTGTGCACTAACATATGATGTATCCTGGAGAATGTTCCATGTGTTCTTGAGAAGAATGTGTATTCTGTTTCTTTTGGATGGAATGTTGTGTATATTTTGTTAAATTCATCTTGTCATTTAAGGTCAATGTTTCCTTGTTGATTTTCTGTCTGGATGATATATCCATTGATAAAAGTGGGGTATTAAAGCCCTCTACAATTATGTATTGCTTTTTATTCTCCCTTTAGGTCTATTAATATTTCTTTGTATATAGGTGCTCCTATGTTGGGTGCATAAATATCTAAAATTATTATAGGCATACCTTGGAAATACTGTGAGCTTGGTTCCAGATCACTTCAATAAAGTGAATATTGCAATAAAGTGAGTCACATGAATTTTTTGGTTTTCCAGTGCATATAAATGTCATGTTTACACTACACTGTAGTCTACTGTGTGCAACAGCATTATATCTTTGAAAAAGTACTAAAAAATGCTGACCATCATCAGACAATGCAGGGTTGTCACGAAACTTTGATTTGTAAAAAAATGCAATGTCTGTAAAGCACAATAAACAAAGGGCAATAAAATGAGGTATGCCTGTGTATCCTCCTGTTGGATTGACTCCTTTATCATTATCTAATGACCTAATTTGTATATTATTGCAGTCTTTGTCTTAAAGTCTATTTTCTCTGATATAAGTATAGCTACTCCAGCTTTCTTTTGGTTTCCATTTACATGGAAGATCTTTTTACATTCTTTAACTTTCAATCTGTGTGTGTCCTTTCATCTGAAGTAAGTGTCTTGTAGGCAGCATATATATGGGTCTTGTTTTTTAATCCATTTAGCCACTTCATGTCTTTTGGTTGGATAATTTAGTCCATTTACATTTAAGTTAATTTTTGAGAGGTATATACTTTTTGCCGTTTTGTTCATTGTTTTCTGATTGTTTTTTTTGCAGTTCTTCTCTGTTCTTTTCTATTTCTCTTGTTCTCTTCCCTTGTGGTTTGATGATTTTCTTTAGTGTTATATTTGGATTCCTTTCTCTTTATTTTTTGTGTATCTATTATAAGTTTTTTGTTTTTGGTTACCATGAGGTTCATATCTAATAATCTGTATATAAAGCAGATTATTTCAAGTTGATAGTTGCTTAAATTCAAATGCATTCTAAAAGCACTATATTTTAACTTACTCCCCCTTTTAATATTTTTGACAGCCTATTTTAAATCTTTTTATTTTGTGTATCCCTCAACTACTTATTGTACTTTTAGTTGATATTACTACTTTTGTTTTTTACCTTTCATGCTAGCTTTATAAGTGGCTTTGTTATATATTTGTTTTTACCAAGATTTTCTCTTTTGCATATTTTCTTATTTCTATTTATGGACTCTTCCATTCTGCTTAAAGAAGTCCCTTTATCATTTCTTGTAAGGCTGGTTTAGTGGTGATGAATTCGTTTAGTTTTTGCCTGTCTGGCAAACTATTTCTCCTTCAATTCTGAATGATAACCTTGCTGAATAGAATAGTCTTGGTGTAAGTTTTGTCCTTTCAGCACTTTGAATGTATCATGCCACTTCTTCCTGGCCTGCAAAGTTTCTGCTGAAAAATTCACTGATAATCTTAAGGGGGTTCACTTATATGTAACTAGTTGTTTTACACTTGTTGCTTTAAAAATTCTCTTTATTTATTTTTTTTAACATCTTTATTGGAGTATAATTGCTTTACAATTGTATGTTAGTTTCAGCTTCACAACAAAATGAATCAGTTATGTATATACATATATTCCCATATCTCTTCCCGCTTGCGTCTCCCTCCCTCCCACCCTCCCTATCCCACCCCTCCAGGCGGTCACAAAGCACCGAGCTGATCTCCCTGTGCTATGCGGCTGCTTCCCACTAGCTAACTACCTTACTTTTGGTAGTGTATTCTCTTTATTTTTAACTTTTGGCATTTTAATTGTAATGTGTCTTGGTGTGGATCTCTTTGGGTTCATCTTGTTTAGGACTCTCCATACTTGGATGTCTGTTTCTTTCCCCAGGTTAGGGAAGTTTTCAGCCATTATTTCTACAAAGAAGTTTTCTGCCCCTTTCTTTCTTTTCCTTCTGGAGGTCCCTATAATGCAAATGTTAGTATGCCTGAGGTTGCCCAGAGTTCCCTTAAACTATCCTCATTCCACAGAATTCTGTTTTCTTTTTGCTGTTCTGATGGGATGATTTCCACTACCCTGTCTTCCAGATCATTGGTCTGTTCTTCTGTATTATCTAACCTTCCATTGATTCCCTCTAGTGTATTTTTCATTTCAGTTATGTGTTTTTCACCTCTGATTGGTTCTTTTTTATATTTTATAAATTTTTTTGAAGTTCTCACTGTGTTCATCCATTCTTCTCCAAGTTCAATGAGAATCTTTATGACCATCACTTTGAATTTTTTTTTTTTTTTTTGCGGTACGTGGGCTTCTCACTGCCATGGCCCCTCCCGCCACAGAGCACAGGTCCCGGATGCGCAGGCCCAGCAGCCATGGCCCGCAGGCCCAGCCGCTCCTCGGCATGCGGGACCCCCCCAGACCAGGGCATGAACCCATGTCCCCTGCATCAGCAGGTGGACACCCAACCACTGCGCCACCAGGGAAGCCCTGAATTCTTTTTTTTAAGGGGCCACCACTTCTTTATTATTATTATTATTTATTTATTTTTGGCTGCATTGGGTCTTCATTGCTGTGCACAGGCTTTCTCTAGTTGCCATGAGCAGGGGTTACTCTTCTTTGTGGTGCATGGGTTTCTCATTGTGGTGGCTTCTCTTGTTGCAGAACATAGGTTCTAGGCACGCAGGCTTCAGTAGTTGTGGTGCATGGGCTCTAGAATGCAGGCTCAGTAGTTGTGGCTCACGGTCTTAGTTACTCCACAGTATGTGGGATCTTCCTGGACCAGCGTTCAAACCCATGTCCCCTGCATTGGCAGGCATATTCTCAACCACTGTGCCACCAGGGAAGCCCATTTTTATTCTTTATAAATTATATTACTTATTCCCATATCATTAAGATCTATTTCTGAGGGTTTTGTCTCGTTCTTTCATTTTGAACATATTTTTCTGTTTCCTCACTTTGCTTTGATCTCTATGTTTATTTCCATGTATTAGGCAATATTGCTACCTCTCTCATTCTTGAACGAGTGACCTTGTGTAGGTGATGATCCTTCTCATTCAACCTCGTCCTAGCTCTTGGTTGTCTCACAAATCTTTGCAGTTGTCTATACCACCTGATTTATTCTTGATATGCCCCTGATGTTGAGGATGTACTGAGACCTCTCAGTGTTCCAAGGGGAGGAATCTCATTTAACCCCCAGTGTCAGTCTGATTGGAAGCCAGACCCTCAGGCAGTACTTTTAAAGTACACAGATATATACATTCCAGTGGAGCCATAATTGTATTCTCTGCTGGCTTCCAGATGAGGAGACCTGGAGGTGTCCTCTGGGTAACAGCTACAAACATTGGGGCTCCTGACTAGTATATAAGTTGCACTCTGGGGAGCCTTGTTGAGCATTAGTGAGGCCAAGAGGGTGGGCAAGGATGGTGTCTCCCTGCTTATGTACCCTGGGAGCACCTCCTTAACCTCTAGATGTGTGGGAAACCTGAAGCCTCTACTTCAGGGTGAAGTTCCAGGCTAAGTAAATAGGCCTTTTTCACAGGAAGACTGAGATTGTGTTTCAGTCTGCTGTCTGTGCAGTACCCTGGTGTTGGTGGCCTGCTGAGAACTGTCTTTCTGATTGTTACAGTCCCATGGAGCTCTGGAATGCCAGCCCTCTTGGTCAACAGGGCCAGGCAATCAAGTGCTGTCCCTTTTGTGAATTGTACATGCCCAACAACTTTGGCTAGGAAGCTGGAGAGTGTATGGTGCAGGGCTTGTTCCCTTTTTTCATAAAGGCAGTGGGAAAATGACTGCATACAGTTGCAGGCTTCAGCAACACAGCAGTAGAGTGCCTTGTCTGAGTGCATGTCAGCTTTAGGCCAGGTGTAGGAGAATGCTGCAACTGCTCATATTTGCAAGACCCAGCCTGGTGGCAGGGAAGTGTTGAGCTGGCTTTAGGCTGGGAGAGGAATAATACTGCAACTTGTCATACTCGCCTTCCCCAGCCAGGGAACGGGGTGTGTGTGTGTGTGTGTGTGTGTGTGTGTGTGTGTGTGTGTGCTGCAACAACAGACATTCCCTAGTTTCAGCAAGGTGGTGGGATAGTGCTGTGACTGCTCGCCCCCACATCTCAAGTCAATTCTCACATTCTTTTCAGGTGGAATGATCCTTATATAGCTGTATATTTATTGTATCCTTGGGAGGAGGTAAGTTCAGGCTCTTTTTATGCTGCCATTTTGAACCCTATTATCTTAACTTTTATTTTTAATATTGGCTTAACAGATGCAAAAATTCTCAATAAAATACTAGCAAATCAAATCCGGCAAGGTATAAAAAGAATTATACACTGCAACCATGTGTAAATTATTCCAGGTATGCAAGGCTGGTTCAACGTTTGAAAATTGATAAATGAAATCCATCACATCAACAAACTAAAAAAGAAAATCACATGTTCATATCAATAGATGCAGAAAACACATTTGACAAAATCCAGCACTCATTCCTGATAAACTCTCAGTAAATTAGGAACAGAGGGGAACTTTATCAACTTGATAAGGACTATCTATGAAAAAATCTATCACTAACATCCTACTTAATGGTGAGAAACTTGAAGCTTTCCCACTATGATCAGGTACAGGGAAAAGATTTCCTCTCTCACCATTCCATTTCTGAAAGTCTTTGCTAATGCAATAAGACAAGAAAAGGAAACAAAATGTATACAGATTGGGAAGGAAGAAATAAAATTGTGTTTTCAGATAACATGATAGTCTTTGTAGATAATTGAAAGAATCAACAAAAAACTCTTGGGACTAATAATTGATTATAGTAAGGTTGCAGAATAAGATTTTAATGTACAAAATCAATTTCTTTTCTACATATCAGCAACAAATAAGTTGAATTTGAAATTAGAAATGTAATATCATTTACATTAGCTTCCCCAAAATTAAATATTTAGATATAAATCTAACAAAACATGTACAAGATCTATATGAGAAAAATTATAAAATGCTGATTAATGAAATCAAAAGAGAACTAAATAAATGATGAGAGAGTCCATGTTCATGGGTAGGAATATTTAATATTGTCAAGATGTCAGTGCTTCTGAAATTGATCTATAGATTCAATGCAATCCCAATCAAAATCCCAGCACTTTTTTTTTCCCCAGTACGCGGGCCTCTCACTGCTGTGGCCTCTCCCATTGCGGAACACAGGCTCTGGACGTGCAGTCCCAGCAGCCATGGCTCATGGGCCCAGCCACTCTGCGGCATGTGGGATCCTCCTGGACTGGGGCATGAACCCGCATCCCCTGCATCGGCAGGCAGACTCTCAACCACTGTGCCACCAGGGAAGCCCCCAGCACGTTTTTTTATGGATATTGACAAACTGATTCAAAAGTTTATAGGGAATTCCCTGGTGGCCCAGTGGTTAGGACTTGGGGTTCAAATATTGGTTGGGGAACTAAGATCCTGCAAGCCACTGGCCAAAGGAAAAAAAAAGTTTATATGGAGAGTTAAAAGACCCAGGATAGCCAACACATATTGAAGGAGAGAACAAAATTATAGGATTGACATCATCTGACTCCAAGAACTACAATAAAGCTACAGTCATCAAGAGTGAGATATTAGGGAAAGAACTGACAAATAGATAAATGGAACAGAATAGAGAGTCCGTAAATAGACCTGCATAAATATAGTCAACTGATCTTTGACAAAGGAGCAAATGCAATAAAATAGAGCAAAGAGAGTCTCTTCAATAAATGGTGCTGGAAAAACTGGATATCCACATGCATAAAAATGAATCTAGACACAGACCTTACACAGTTCAAAAAAAATCAACTCAACATGGATCATAGACCGAATTGTATAATGTAAACCTATAAAACTCTTAGAACATAACATAGTAGAAAACCTAGATGACCTTGGTATGGTGATGACTTTTTAGATAAAACACTAAAGGAATGATCTATGAAAGAAATAATAAACAAGACTTTATTAAAATTAAAATCTTCTGTTCTGCGAAAGATGCCAAGAAAAATAGGAGGCAAGCCACAGACAGAAAATATTTACAAAAACACCACTGATAAAGGACTGTTATCCTAAATATACCAATAATTCTTAAAACTCGCCTATAAGAAAACATACAACCTGATTAAAAATGGGCCCCAAACCTTAACAGATACTTTACCAAAGAAGATACACAGATAGTGAATAAACATGTGAAATGATGCTTTACATTCTATGTCATCAGGAAAATGCAAATTAAAACAACAGTGAGATACCACTTCCCACCTATTAGGATGACCAAATCTGGAACACAGATTGGCAGTTTCTTACAAAACTAAACATACTCTTACCATATAATCCAGCAATCACATTCCTTGGTTTTTACCCAAAAGGAGTTGAAAATTTTGTCCACACAAAAACCTGGACATGGATGTTTATAGCAGCTTTATTCATAATTATCCAAACTTGGAAGCAACCAAGATGTCCTTTGGTAAGTGAATGGATAAATAAACTGTGGTACATTCAGACAGTGGGAAATTATTCAATGATAAAAAGAAATGAGCTATCAAATCATAAAAGGACATGGAGGAAACAAATGCATATTGCTAAGTGAAAGAAGCCAATCTGAAAAGGCTACATACTGTATGATTCCAATTTTATGACATTCTGGAAAAGACAACATTTGTCTCCATTTTTACTGTGAAGACAGTAAAAAGATCAGTGTATGCCAGGGGTTGGGGTGGTGGGAGGAATGAAGAGGTGGAACAAAGAGAATTTTTAGGAAAGTAAAAATACTTTGTATGATATTATAATAATAGATACATGGCATTATACATTTGCCCAAACTCATAGATTGTATGACACCAAGAGTGAACCCAAAGGTAAACTATGGACTTTGGGTGATTATAATGTGTCAATGTAGATTAATCAATTATAACAACTGTACAATTCGGGTGAGTGATGTTGAAAGTGGGGGAAGCTATGCATGTGTGGGGACAGGAGGTGAATGTGAAATCTTTGTACCTTCCTCTCAATTTTGCTGTGAACCTAAAACTGCTGTAAAATAATAAAGTACAATATTTAAAGACTTACCTTAAAATATATTTTTTGCATACTACCTCATGGATTTCAGATTTGTCTGTCATATGAATTTTAACATGTATTAACTGAAAACTAATAAAACAGAAGTTATTTTACCAGCAAAATGGGTTTTATTTGGGAAACAGCAATTAATTGCACTTTAAGACATGCAATCTATGTCAAACCACAGACATGTCCAGAGAACAAAGGAAAAGAGGCTGCTTTTATAGGGAAGCAGGCGTAGTTGAGAGGGACAGCTCTAAATAAAAGTTCATTGGAGAAAAGTAGGAGTTCATGGTGGTGATGGTTTCTCATTGGCTGAGCTGCACCCATTCCTTATTGGTTGGGCTGTTGCTGAGCAAGGAAAATTCTTCCTTCAGGATACTAAAGTAGTTGTACTTTCTGTTTGGGAGTGCAACTTATGCTTCTTCCTGTTGGGCATGCAAATCAAGGTCAGTGCATGCAAAGGATGGCCAGTGATAATGCATGCATGAGAGTCATTCCCAACTTTAATTTTAGTTGAGGTTTCCTTTATTAATTTTCAAATGTATAGATTGGTTAAAAACAAACACAATCAGAATACAGAACAGTTCTATTACCCCTTAAACTGCCTGTGTTATCCCTTTGTTTTCATGTTTCCCCTCTATTCCTAAATCCTGACAACCACTGGTCTGTTTTCTGTCAGTATATAAATGGAATCACAGAATAGAATATAGGACTTTTGAGAACAGCTATTATTTTCACTCAGCTTTGAGATTAGTTAATTTTGTTCCATGTAACAATGCTTTATTCCTTTTAATTCTGGAGTGGTACTCCATTGTATGGATATACCACAGTTTGTTTATACATTCCCTCATTGAAGGCTATTTGGGTTGTTCCCAATATATGGGGATTATGAATGGAGCTTTTACAAACATTTGTGTACAGATTTTTGCAGGTACAGAATTGTTATTTTTGTGGAGCAAATACTTGGTTTAGGATTGCTGGTCCTTATGGTACATTTATGTTTAACTTTTTACAGCTTTATTGAGCTATAATTGATATTAAAAGGGCACACATTTAATGTATACAATTTGATGAGTTTGGACATATTCATACACCCATGATCACCACGATCAGGTAATAAACTTACCCATCACCTCTAAAAGTTTCCTTTCATCCTTTTTTTTGTGATACGAATTATATTTGTAAGAAACTGACAAACTGTGTTTCAGAGTGGCTCTACCATTTTGCCCACCCACTATGCAGGTATGAGAGTTATAGTTCTGCTAACTGTAGTTCTGCTCCATCCTCACCAGCACTTGGTGTTGTTATAATTGTTTACTTTAGATATCGTAAAAGGTGTGTAGTGGTACTCATAGTTTTAGCTTTTAGTTCTCTAATGGCTAATGATGGTGAACATCTTTTTATCTGCTTATCTGTCATCCTATAATCCTCTTTTGTGAAGTGTCTGCTCATGTCTTTTGCCCACATATGAATTGTGTCACTTATTTTCTTAGCATTGAGTTTTGTGAGTTCTGGCTACAAGTCGTCATTGGATATGTAATTTGCAAATATTATTTCCCAGTCAGTGGTTTACGTTTTCCTTCTTTTAACAGTGACTATATCAGAGCAAATATTTTAAATTTTAATGAATTCTAATTTATCAATTATATCTTAATGGATTGTATCTCTAGTGTCATGTCTACTATTTGCCTATACCAATGCCATTAAGATTTTCTCCTTTGTATTCTTCTGAATGTTTTGTAATTTTACATTTGGATCTATGATCCATTTTGACTTAATATTTATATAAGGTGTGGAGTTTAAGTTGAGGTTCATTTAAAAAATATGGATACCCAATTTTCTCAAAACCATTAAAAGAATTACTATTCTCCCACCATCAAGATGCCTTTGTATCTTTGTAAAAAAAAAAATCAAGTGACTATATTCACGTGGGTCTATTTCTGGACTCTTATGTTGATTTATGTCTTTATCAATGCAAATTTCATGTTGTCTTAATTACTATAGCTTCATAGTAAGTCTTGAATTAGTGTGATTATTCCAAATTTCTTCTTTTTAATATTCTTTTCTTCTAGTTCTTTTGCCTTTCCATATAAAGTTTAAAATCAGTTTGTCTGTATCTACAACTAATCCACTGGAGTTTTGATTGGAATTATGTTTAATCCTTAGGTCAATTTGGAGAGAGCTGAAAAATTTCCTGCACCTCCACAAGTCTTTTAATCCATGAACATGGTATGGTTCTCAGTTAATTTAGGTGTTCTTTGATTTTTCATCAGTATTTTTTAGTTTTCAGCCTGCCTATCCTGTACATGTTTTTAGGTTTTTACATATTTCATTTTTGTGGAGCTACTATAAGTGGTAATTTTTAAAATTCCATTTTCCAGTTGAATTTTGGTAGCGCACAGAAATACAATTGATTTTTTCCTGAGCTATCTTGAGATATATTTGACATGTAACATTGTCTAAGTTTAAGGTGTACAACATGATGATTTGATACATGTATATATTGCAAAATGGTTACCAAATAAGGTTAGTTAACACCTCCATTATGTTACATAATTGCCTTTTGTTGTGGTGAGAACATTTCATATTTACTCTCTTCACAACTTTCAAGTATTCAATACAGTATTATTAACTATATTCACCTTGCTCTACATTAGATCCCCAAAACTCAATCATCTTAACTGGAAGCTTGTATCCTTTGTCCAACATGTCTCCATTTCCCCCACTCTCCATTCCTTGGCAACCATTATTCTACTATGTTTCTATGACATTGGCTTTTTTAGATTCTACATATAAGTGAGATCATAAGTATTTGTGTTTTTCTGTCTAACTTATTTCACTTAGCATAAATGCCCCCAAGGTCCATCCATATTGTTGCAAATGGTAAGACTTCCTTCTTTTTCATGGCTGAATAATATTCCATTATTTGTGAGTGTTATATATGTATACATACACACATATGTATATAAATTCACATTTTAAAAATCCATTCATACATCAGTGGACACTTAGGTTGTTTCAGTCTCTTGGTTATTGTGAATAATTCTGCAATGAACGTTGGGATGCTGATATCTTCTTGAGATGGTGATGTCATTTCTTTGGACATAGACCTAAAAGTGGGATTGCTGGATCATATGAGAGTTCTATTTTTAATTTTTTGAGGAAACTTCATTCTATTATATGTAGTGATTATACCAATTTACATTTCCATCAATAGTGCACAAAGGTTTGGTTTTCTACACATTTTTGCCAACACTTGTTATCATTTGTCTTTTTAACAATAGCAGTTCTAATAGGTATGAGGTGATATTTCATTGTGTTTTTAAAAGTAAATTTATTTATTTTTATTTATTTATTTTTGGCTGCATTGGGTTTTTGTTGCTGTGTGTGGGCTTTCTCTAGTTGTGGTGAACAGGGGTTACTCTTCATTGTGGTGCATGGGCTTCTCATTGCAGTGATTTTTCTTGTTGTGGAGCACAGGCTATAGGTGCATGGGCTTCAGTAGTTGTGGCATGTGGGCTCAGTAGTTGTGGCCCATGGGCTCTAGAGCATAGGCTCAGTAGTTGTGGCGCACAGGCTTAGTAGCTCTGCAGCATGTGGGATCTTCCCGGACCAGGGTTCAAACCCGTGTCCCCTGCATTGGCAGGCGGATTCTTAACCACTGTGCCACCAGGGAAGTCCCTCTCATTGTGGTTTTGATTTGCATTTCACTGATGATTAGTGATGTTGAGCACCCTTTCATGTACCTTTTGGTCATATGTATATCTTTTTTGGAAAAATGTCTATTCATTTCCTCTGCCTGTTTTTAAATTGGGTTGTTGGTTTTTGTTGCTATTGAGTTGTATGCATTCTTTATATATTTTTGGATATTAACCCCTTATCAGATATATAATTTGCAAACATTCTTTCCCATTCCATAGGTTGCCTTTACATTTTTTTTTGGTGTGAAGAAGGTTTTTAGTTTGATGTAACCCACTTGCTTCATTTTGCTCTTGTTGCTTATACTTTGGGTGTCATATTTAAAAAATCATTGCTGACTCTAGGAGTCAAGATGGTGAAATAGGAGGACATGGAATTCGCCTCTCCTCACAAGTACCTCAAGAATACATCTACAAATGGAACAGTTCTCACAGACCACCTGCTGAATACTAGTGGAAGACCTTGGACACCTAAAAGGACAAGAAAACCCCCCAGCAACTGGGTAAGATGAAAGAAAGAGAAAAAAGAAAAGAGGAAACAGGAAGGGACCAGCACCGCTGACAGGGAGATGAAGGTGAGGAGAGCTTCCTGCACTCAGAGAAGCCCCCTCATGGTGGAGAAATCAGCTGGGACAGAGAGAGACCTTTGGGGGATTGCGAGATCAGAGGATAACACAGCAACAGGTCTGTGGAAAGCAGGACAGAGTAAGATCTATGCACATGGTCCTTGCTGCAGCCCTGTGCACCCCACCTTGAGTTGTGTGTCTCTTGGTGTGGAGGGGGGCTGGGTACTGGAAAGTGGGGTTCGGAGAGTGGACCCAGGGAGGGGACAGCTGTTGGCTGTGAAGAGACAGCCTGAAGGAATGGGAGTAAGGAGATCCACAACCAGGAATGTTTGTGGAAGAAGCCCAGGCCACCATAGAAATAAGGCACCACTGTTGAGTGGTGCACAAGGGGCGGGGCCACCATTGCAATGCTGTTCCCTACCCTCCAGCCCCTGACTCTGCATGCAGTGGAGGGGCACCCGTCTGAGAAGGTTGGCCTGCACCTCAAGCCTAGGCCTCCTCTGCCCACGCAGGGTCCGGGGTCCTGAGCGCTGCCCCAACCAAAGCCTCCAGGGAACCAGCCCTGGGTGCCCCAACCTGAGACGGGAATCTGCCAGTGCTGGCGGGGGCTGAGTGCTAAAGTGTGGGGTTAGGAGAGTGGACCTGGGGAGAAGGCTCCTGTTGGCTGCATGGAGATGGCCTGAAGGGATGGGAATGAGGAGCTCAGGTGCGCGGAGACAACCTGAGGGGACAGGAGTGAGGGGTTCTGTGGTTGGGAATCCTCCTGGAGGAAGCGTGGTCTGCCTTGGAAACGAGGTGCCATTGTTGAGTGGTGCGCAAGGGGCTGGGCTGTCATCGTGGACTCTCTCCCCACACGCCAGCCCCTGCTTCTGTGGGAACTGCCCACCAGAGTGCCTCAGACTGTTGCAACTTCCTGCTGGTCTCTGCAGCTGCATGCACTAGAGGGGGATCCCATCAGAGTGAGTGTGAGTGCCCCAGTTGTGACCACCTGATCCATCCCTGCCCTGAGCAAGCAAGTGTGCCCCAGTCAGCTGTTCCTTTTACCCCGTCTCACCTGGAACAGATGCCTGAGGGTGGCCCACACGTAGAAGTGGGACCAAAACCAAAGCTGAGCCCCAGGGGCTGTACAGCTGCACAAGGGAGAGGAACAGAAATCTCTCTGTACAGCTGCACAAGCTGTGGGTTAAATCCCCATGATCAGCTTGGTAAACCCTGCATCTGTGGAATATCTGAATAGACAATGAGTGCTCCCACAACTGAGACCAGTCTAGCTTTAGCAGCCATGGACTTTGGGGGCAAGTACATGCAGGAGTTGGGGCAGGTCAGAGGCTGAACTGCCCCCACAGTGCCCACAGTGGGTCCAGAGACCTACCTAGAGGTATTGGAGGGCCTCCTGGGGAGGTGGGGGTTGGCAGTGCCTCACTGTGGGGGCAAGAACACTGACAGCTGAGACCCCAGGAAATTTTTTTTTGTTTTGCTCTCCTGTTATTCTTTTACTTTTTAAATTTTTTTCTTTTCTTTTTTAAAAATTTGTGTAAGATATTTTTTATTTTTCTATTTTTATTTTACGATTTTGTTCTTTCATTTTTTTGTTTTTCTCTTTGTTTTCTTTTGTTTTGTTTTTATCTTTTTTCCACTGGTTTTTTTTGTGTTTGTTTTATGTATTCTTTGCTTTTTTTCTTAGTTTGCTTTCTGTTTTTGTTTTGATTTTTTAAATATTTATTTATTTATTTATCTATCTATTTATTTATTTATTTATTTTGGCTGTGTTAGGTCTTTGTTGCTGTGCAAGGGCTTTCTCTAGTTGCAGTGAGCAGGGGCTACTTTTCATTGCAATGTGAGGGTTTCTCACTGTGGTGGCTTCCCTCATTGTGGAGCATGGGCTCTAGGCACGTGGGCCCAGTAGTTGTGGTTTGCAGGCTCTAGAGCACAGGCTCAGTAGTTGTGGCACATGGACCTAGCTGCTCTGCAGCATGTGGGATCCTCCCGGATCAGGGCTCGAACCCATGTGCCCTGCTCCAGCAGGCAGAACTTAACCACTCTGCCACCAGGGAAGTCCCTGTTTTGATTTTTGTTTTCTGTTTTTGTTAGTTTTGCTTTTATTTTTAAAAGATATTTATTTATTTATGTATTTTGGGAGTGCCAGGTCTTAGACACAAGAGGGAGGAGATATGGGGATGTATGTATGTTTAGCTGATTAACTTTGTTATAGAGAAGAAACTAACACACCATTGTAAAGCAATTATACTCCAATAAAGGTGTTAAAAAAAAAGAACTACAATGAGGTGTCACCTCACATTGGTCAGAATGGCCATCATCAAAAAATCTACAAACAATAAATGCTGGAGAGGGTGTGCAGAAAAGGGAACCCTCTTTCACTGTTGGTGGGAATGTAAATTGATACAGCCACTATGGAGAACAGTATGGAGGTTCCTTAAAACACTAAAAATAGAACTACCATATGACCCAGCAATCCCACTACTGGGCATATACCCTGAGAAAACCATAATTCAAAAAGAGTCAGTACCAAAATGTTCATTGCAGCTCTATTTACAATAGCCAGGAGATGGAAGCAACCTAAGTGTCCATCATCAGATGAATGGATAAAGAAGATGTGGCACATATATACAATGGAATATTACTCAGCCATAAAAAGAAACGAAATTGAGTTATTTGTAGTGAGGTGGATTGACCTAGAGTCTGTCACACAGAGTGAAGTAAGTCAGAAAGAGAAAAACAAATACCGCATGCTAACACATATATATGGAATCTAAGAGAAAAAAAAAAAGGTCATGAAGAACCTAGGGGTAAGATGGGAATAAAGACACAGACCTACTAAAGAATGGACTTGAGGATATGGGGAGGGGGAAGGGTAAGCTGTGATAAAGTGAGAGAGTGGCATGGACATATATACACTACCAAATATAAAATAGATAGCTAGTGGGAAGCAGCCGCATAGCACAGGGAGATCAGCTCGGTGCTTTGTGACCACCTAGAGGGGTGGGATAGGGAGGGTGGGAGGGAGGGAGATGCAAGAGGGAAGAGATATGGGAACACATATATATATATGTATAACTGATTCACTTTGTTATAAAGCAGAAACTAACACACCATTGTAAAAAAAAGAATAAACCATTTCTCTATCATCAAAAAAAAGATAATATAATAATATAATATGTGGATAATAATCCACATATTAATTGTCAAATGTTAAAAACAAGTAGAGGATCTTAAAAGCAGCGAGAGAAGAAGAACTTGTTACCTAGAAGGGAACCAACATAAGACTATCAGCCAATTTTTCAGAAGAATCCTTTGCAGGCCAGAAGAGAGTGAGATGATATATTCAAAGTGTTGAAAGAAAAAAAAATCCTGCCAGCCAAAAATACTCTACTCAACAAAGTTGTCCTTCAGAACTGAAAGAGAGATTAAAAGTTTTCCAGACACATAAAAGCTGAAGGGTTTAATCATCACCAGATCTGCCTTAAAAGAGATATTAAAGGAGTTCTTCAAGCTGAAACAAAAAGATGCTAATTAGTAACAGGAAAACATATGAAACTAAAATGCTCACTGGTATAGTTAAATATATAATTAAATTAAAAATATTCTAATGTAATGCTGTTAGGTCAATCACATATAACTCTAGTATAAAGGTTAAAAGACCAAAGTGTTAAAAATAACTGTAACATAATTTTTTAATGGATACACAGTGTAAAAAGGTGGAATTTTGACATCAAAAATATACAATTTGGGGGTGGAGGAGTTTGGTACGTGTTAAAAGTTAGTTATCAGATTAAAGTAGACTGTTATAAGTGTAATGTTTTATGTAAGCCTCAAGGTAACTATAAAGCAAATGCCTACAGTATATAGAAAGGAATCTAAGCATACCAGTACAGTACATCAAATAACAAATGAAGAGAACAAGAAAGGAATAAAGGCACAGAGGAATTAAAAAATAACCTGAAAATAATGAATGAAATGGAAACAGTAAGTCCATAATATGAATAACCACTTTAAATATAAATAGAATAAATTCTCCAGTCAAAAGGCATAAAATGGCTTAATGGCTTAAAAAGAAGTTCCAACTGGGGAATTCCCTGGTGGTCCAGTTTTTAGGACTCTGTGCTTTCACTTCCGAGGGCCCAGGTTCAATCCCTGGTCAGGGAACTAAGATCCCAGAAGCTGAAGAGTGAGGCCAAAAAAAAAAAAAAAAAAAAAAGACTATCTTGAAAGAAATATCAATAAGAATTTAAGAATTTTAGAAAGTTCCAAGTATATGAAGTTTATGTTGCCTACAAGAGACTCCCCACAGCTTTAAGGACACACATAAAGTGAAAGTGAAGAGATGGAAAACAGTATTCCATCAGATGAAAACTAAAGGAAAGCAGGAGAAGCTACATTTATATCAGACAAAATAGACTTTACAAAGATTGTAAAAAGAGAAAGAATGTCATTATATAATAATAAAAGGGTCAATTCATCTAGAAGGTATAACAATTTTAAATATTTATACACCAAGCATAGGAGCACCTAAATATATAAAGCAAATATTAGCGGATCTGAAGAGAGAAATATACATCAATACAATAAAAGCAGGGGACATCAATACCCTGCTTTTGGCAATAGACTATCCAGACAGAAAGTCAATAAGAAAACATTGGATTTAATCTACATGTTAGGACAGATGGAACAAACATATATATATATAGAACATTTCATGCAAGAACAGCAGAGTACACATTCTTCTCAAGCTCACACGGAACATTATCCAGGATAGATCATATGTTGGGTGACAAATCAAGTCTTAATAAATTTAAGAAGATTGAAATCATATCAAGTATCATTTCTGATCACAATGATCTGAAACTAGAAATCATTTACAAGAAAATGGAAAAAAATCACAAATAAGTGGAGATTAAATAACATGCTTTGGAAAATCCAACATGTTAAAGAAGAAATCAAAAGAGAAATAAAAATAATACCTTGAGATAGATGAAAATGAAAACAAAACATACTGAAACTTATGGGATGTAGCAAAAGCAGTTCTAAGAGGGAAGTTTCTAGTGAAAAAAGCCTTCATTAAGAAATAAGAAAAATCTTGGCTTCCCTGGTGGCACAGTGGTTGGGAGTCCGCCTACCAATGCAGGGGACACGGGTTCGTGCCCCGGTCCGGGAGGATCCCACATGCTGCGGAGCGGCTGGGCCCGTGAGCCACGGCCGCTGAGCCTGCACGTCGGAGCCTGCGCTCCGCAACGGGAGAGGCCATAACAGTGAGAGGCCCGCGTACCGCAAAAAAAAAAAAAAAAAAAAAAAAAAAAAAAAAAAAAAATAAGAAAAATCTCAAATAAACACTTAACTTTACACCCAATGTATTAGAAGTAGAAGAACAAAATAAGCCCCAAGTTAGCAGAAAGAAGGGAATAACAAAGATCAGAGAAGAATGAAACAGAGACTAAAAAGAAAATAGAAAAGATCAATAAAACTAAGTGCTACTTTTTCTAAAAAAGATAAACAACTGAAAAATCATTAGTTAGACTTACCAAGGAAAAACGAGAGAGGACTCAAATAAATAAAATCAGAAATGAGAGAGGAGAAATTACAGTTGATATCACAGAAATACAAAGGCTCATGAGAGATTACTATGAACAATTATATGCTAACAAATTAGACAACCTAGAAGAAATGGATACATTACTAGAAACATAAAACCTACCATGACTGAATCAGGAAGAAATAGAAAATCTGAACAGTGCAATTACTAGGAAGAAAATTGAATAAACAGTAAAAAATCTCTTTAACAAGAAAAGGCCAACAGTAGATGGTTTCTTGGGTGAATTCTACCAAACATTTAAAGAAGAATTAAGACCAAATCTTCCCAAACTCCTCCAAAATATAGAAAATGAGAGAACACTTCCCAGTTCATTTTACAAAGCCAACATTACCTTGATATCAAATCCAGACAAGGGCACTACAAGAAAAAAAGCTATAGATCAATATCCCTGATGAACATGGATGCAAAAATCCTCAACAAAATATTAGCCAACCAAATTCAATAATACATTAAAGGGATTATACAACACGATCAAGCACAATTTATTTCAGGGATGCTGTGATGGTTCAACATTCACAAATCAGTAAATGTGATACACCACATTAACACAATAAAGGATAAAAGTCATATGATCTTCTCAATAGATGCAGAAAAATCATTTGACAAAATTCAACATCCTTTTAGTATAGAAACTCTCAACAAACTGGATATAGAGGGACTATACCTCAACATAATAAAGGCCATATAGGACAAGCCCACAACTAATACCAGAAAGAATGGTGAAGAGCTGAACACTTTTTATCAGATCAGGAGTAAGACAAGAATTACCATTCTTACACCTTTTATTCAACAAAGTACTGGAAGCCCTAGCCAGAACAATTAGGTAAGAAAAATAAATAAAAGGCATAGTTTTGGAGTGGGAAGAAGTAAAATTGTCTCTATTTGTAGATGACATGATATTATATATAGAAAACCTTAAAGACTCCATTAGAAAACTATTATATTAATAAACAATTTCAATAAAGTTGCAGGATACAAAATCAATTTACAAAAATAAGTTTCATTTCTATACACCAATAATGAACTATTAGAAAGAGAAATTAAAGAAACAATCCCATTCACAGTACGATGAGAAAGAATAAAATACTTGTGAATAAATTTAATCAAGGAAGTGAAAGATCTTTGCACTGAAAACTATAAGACATTGATGAAAGAAATTGGAAAGGACACAAATAAATGGAAAGATATCTCATGTTCATGGGTTGGAAGAATTAAAATTGTTAAAATATCCATACTACCCAAAGTGATCTACAGATTCAATGCAATCCCTATTTTTGTTGATTTGTAGTTATTTATTTGTTGTTTATGGGGGTGATGAACATTGGGACCTCCTAGCCCTGTATCTTGCTGATGTTGCTGTATCCCTCACATAGCAGTCTTAATAGCTTTTTTTTTGTAGATTCCATGTGATATTTTTTCACATAAGCCATCATATCATCTGTGGATAGGTATAGTGTTATTTCTTTATTTCCAATATACATGCCTTTTGTTTACTTTTCTTGCCTTATTGCACTAGTTAGGACTTCCAGTTAGATGTTGAAAAAGTGTAGTGAGATTGAACATCCTTATCTTGTTCCTAATCTTAGGGGAAAACATCTAGTCTTTCACTGTTAAGTATGATGTAGGCTGTAGGTTTTTCATAGTTGCTCTTTATCAAGTTGAGGAGATTCCCCTCTACTCCTATTTGCTGAGTTTTTTTTTTAATCATGAATGGTGTTGAATTTTTTCAGTTGATTTTCTGCATCAATCGATATGATTATGTGGGTTTTCCTCATAAGCCTGTTAATTTGGAGGATTACATTGATGGATTTTCAAATATTGACCCAGCTCTGTATTCCCAACACAAACCTAACTTGGTTGCAGAGCTTTGCTATTTTTATATATTGCTGGATTTAAGAAGAGATGGGAGAATTGCAGTAATTCTCTCTCTGATGAAGCAAGATGCAGTGGGATCAGGTGCCCAAGTGGAAGAATTGGTCTTAGATAGGAGCAGTGACCTGCTATCCACAGTTACAGGGAGACTGTGTTGGCACAGATGGGAGTAGGTGGGCAAAGGTGGTTAGAGATTTTGGGAGTTTTCTTTTGATGACTTCTATTTTTGATGTGTTAACCACTGTAAACCGAGCATAGGAAAAGTAGAGGAGGATGACAGGAGTGCCAGTTTCAGAAGGGTTTAATGCAATGATTGAAGGCTCCATCTTTCTCTAGTGGGCCTTGGTGAGCTGCTGAATATTCTATAGCAGAGGAGTGGGGTATGATCAGACCTAACATTTGGACTTGATTTTGTAGACAGAATGGTTAGGAAGTATAAAGGTTGGGGGTGGACAGTAACCTAGGTTGGAAGTGATGGGACCTAAACTAGGCTGCAAAGATGGAGAGGAGCTGTTGGCAGAGCTAGAATGAAATGGAGTTGGCACTTGGGTGGCAGAGGCAGCAAGGAGAATATTGTTTATTCATTAATTCACTTTATTTATTTATTCATTCTTTCAAGAAATATTAATGAGAGATAAACAGTGGCCTATTGGAGGTCAGGGCACAAGCACAGAAGGCTGAAGAATGGGTTGGCAGCTCAGCAGGCATTGGGGCCCCAGCAAAGAAAAAAACGATGAGTTCATGGCCCAGTAGGGATTGGGGCCTGATTGAGGAAGGGAGAAGAGCAGGGTGGCAGCCCTTTGTCTGAGGATATTGGTTACATACAAAACATAGGACATATAAAGATATTAAATTTTTCAAACACAGAATATTATAAAACTATAATAGTTTTAAAGAAATAAAACAGGAGATTGAAAATATGTACAGAGAATGGAAGATAATAACAAATGACCAAGTAGATTTGAAAAAGAACCAAATAGGACTACTATATATGAAAAAATATAACAATTGAAAACAGAAAGTCAGTGGATAGATCAGACAGCAAATTAAACCTTGATGAACAGTAAATTAGTGAACTAGAAGATAGATCCAAAGAAATTATCCAGAATGTGGGTCAGAAAGAGAAACCCAGCAACTTAGAAACAGATGCTTGCCTGGGATTCTAACCCAGCTTGTTACAAACAGAGAAACCTAGGACTCTAACTAGCCTCTGCTTGTCTGGGACTCTAACCTGGCTTCTAGAATATACTCAGAATCTTAAGAATCAAAGTCTATCCTCACCGTGTTTCAGTGGACATTTATCTGGAGCACCGGGTTTTGGTTGGAGTCAGACTCACCAGTGGACACCCAAATGAGCAAGCAGACTGGAGACAAAATTTTTGGTGGGAGATGGGAAGCTTGGTTGTCCGAGTTGAGGGTCTGATGGTGGTTCTGATCCAGATCTGAGTTGCGGCACCAAAAACTGTTAAAGAGAACCAAAGTTGGACAGAAGTTACAGTGGTGAAGATAGATTTTATTCAATAAATTATTGCAACAGCAGAAGAGAGACTCCAGTATAGAACTGGGCTCAATTCTGAATACAACCAGAAAAACTGGGGATTTATAGCTAAGGAGCAAGTTGAGGGGGAGCATTGGTGGATGGAAAATTAGTAACAGGAGCCATGAAGTCTGGGAGAATTCTGGCTGAACTGACCTAACAGGATTCTTGCTGACGATAGGCTAGGTGATCAGGTATCACCTGGGGGATAGTGTGGATGAGCAGTTTGATCAGATATCAAGGGTGGGGAATTCTCACTAAACTGACCTAGTAGGATTCTAGCTAGAACTGAATTCTACAAGGAAGTAAGTACATGGATGGGCCTTACTGGGGAGAAGGTTCAGGGAAGCCTGACTAAAGTTTGGTCAAGCAAAGAATCTTTGTCAGTGGACATGAGTTTTCAAATCCGTTGGGTAAATACCAAGGAATGTGTTCACTGGATCATATAGTAAGAGTATATTTAGTTTGGCATGAACCACCAAACTGTCTTCCAAAGTGGCTGTACCAATTTGCATTCCTACCAGCAGTGCATGAGTTCATGTTGCTCTACATCCTCACCAGCATTTGTTGTCACCTCATAATGTTTTGAAATGTTGTTTGGCCTTTGAAGTCCTATGGTTTGGGAATGGGATGTTTTGCCACACACTCATTTTGTCTGAGACAGCCTTTTCCTCCCTTTTGGCAAACACTTACCCACATTTCAGGTTCTACCTCTTCCTGAAACTCTGCCTGATCCATTCCTCTGGGCTCCTACAGCCTTCCTTTACTTGTATTTTTGTCTCCTCCACCAGACAGGGGGTAAGTCTGACTATATGAAGCCACAAAAATTTACAGACAAGATCCTTGGTCCCAGAACCTGTTCTGGACTGGACATATAGGGTGAGTTAGACATGGTCCATATCATTGAGCGTTGCTGTAAAATTAAATGACTATAAAAGTCCTTAGTATAGTGCCTAGGACAGTGTAAGCACTCAATGAATGTTAACTATAATCATCACCATCACCACCACCACCACCACCATCATCAGTATCTTTCCCTGTCAGTTTATAAAGATATAGCCCATTTTTAACAGATAAAATCACCCCCCTAGTGACGCTTTCAATTTTCATTATTGCAAACAAATGAGTAAGGCTTATACTTGTTCACGCATGGGTCCTTGCAAAGTATTTTTCCCTTTAGAGCAAAGGTTCTTGAAGTGTGGTCACTGAATCAGTTAGCATCAGCATTACTCACAACTTGTTAGAAATGCAAATTCTCAGGCCCCATTCCACACCTACTGAATCAGAAACTCTGATAGTGGGTGAACCTTGACAACCTGCGTTTTAGCAGGCCCACTAGGTGATTCTGTTGCACTGCTCTAGGACTCTTGGGTGTATACATGGAAATGGGATTGCTGAGCCAATAGGATACATGAATTTAAAAGTTTTTTAAAAAAATATTTATCTGGTTGCGTCTGGTCTTAGTTGCGGCAGGGGGCTCCTTAGTTGCCGCTCAACGGCTCCTTAGTGTGAACTCTTAATTGCAGCATGCGTGTGGGATCTAGTTCCCAGACCAGGGACGGAACCCGGGCCTCCTGCAGTCTTAACCACCACACCACCATGAAAGTCCCGCACTTAAAAGTTTTAACAGACACTGTCAAATAGCCCTCCAACACCCCCTCACCCCCCGCCCCCACGGCAACTTCCACTTGGAAGGCTGGAACAGGCCTCTCCAATCCCGCTCCCATCTCATCTGACGCGCCCCGCCCTGACTTTCTTGCATCAGCCTCCCGCTAGCCCCGCCGGCTACGAACAGACGCAGGCGCAGTTAGAGTATCTCAGAAGTGTGAGCCGCACACAGGTCTGGGCTTCAATTCCCACGCTTGGAGAAAGGAGGTGGAAGGAGTCAGAAAGGGGCGATATCTATCTCTGGAGTGGGTGCGACAAAGGCAGAGTAGGGAGTAGTGAAGTTTAGGGTTCGCAGCTTTTCTTGGATCCGGCTCTTAGAACCAAGAGTTTGCCTGCATTTCTTACGAGTAGGGTGTTGCCACTTTTTAAAGTATTGGAATAAAGAAAAGAGAGAACTCAGGAACCTGAAGCTCGGCCCCACCTGCGGCAGCGGCGCACCAATTGGCCAGTGGTGGGAGCGCATGCGAACCAGTGAGAATGACATCATATTGTAGATCCCAGCGGAGAGAGGCTTTGGGCGAGGGAGGAGCTCGGGTGAGAGTAGCAGGGTGGGATCAGTCCGGGCCAACTTCAGGCTGAAGCACCTACTAAGAGGTCGAGATCCCCAGAACGGGGGAGAGGAAGGAGTCTTGGAGGCAGCTAGGCTGGGGCTGGACTCCCGAGGGTGGAAGCCACTGCCCAGGAGGAGGTTAGAGCCACCGAAGACAGTCGGGTGGCCGCCAGGGGGTGACCGTGCCTGCACACATCCACAAATGGTTCCGCACAGACTGGCCTATATATTTTGAAACGGTTTATTTTTGTATCTCTTTCTTCTTCTGCCCTAATGTCCCTGAGAAAAAGAATCATGGGTGATTCGTTGAATCTCCAGCACCTAATGGGAGGCCCGGTAACAAAAAAGGCACGTAATTAAGATGGTTGACTGATTGAATGAAAAGGGGGAAAAGGAGAGGAAAAACCTCAGAGATGTTCATGGTTTACTTAAGTTTAGGACATTTTTCCCCCTGTAGATGAGACATTTTAAATGTTCACCAGCAGACCCTGAGCCTACGCAGCTTTTACGTTGTTGCAGTCGAAGTGTACACATAACCCTGTGTCCTTAGTTACAGCATAATAATTTTCCCCTGTTGCTATAGAATCTCCACAGCCATCATCCATCGGTAATGGTTATAGAATGTTCCATCAGACAGCTGTGCCACGAATCACTTAACCCTTCCCCTCTTGTTGGATATTAAGACTACTTCTCTGTTTGACCATCAGAAAATAGCCTTGTTAGGAATAATTTTGTGCTTAGAGCTTTTCTTGTTTCGGAGTAGGGTTGGGTGGATATTGAGGAGCAGAATTAGTGGGAAAATGGCATGAATGTTTTAGGCTCTTATTGACCCACTTTCCTGAAAGGGATTGTACCCATTGATGCCAGAGGCCAAATCCGAAATCAACCCTAGTGAACTCCAGGTATTGTTCCAGGCTGGTTTAAAATTCTCCCTCCTGAAGCAACTCTCAAGTTTATTATTAGTTCTGCCCTTTGGGGCAAGACAAACACACACTAAAGGCTCAGGGACAACTTTAGCAACTACAACAGCTGACATTGAGAGAGGGTGCAGCTCAGCTTTCAAGCTTGGGCAACAGGTGTGGATGAACTTGCCTCACGGAGACAGGGAATCTGAGAAGAGGAACAGGTTTGGGGGTGGGGGCAGATGAGATCAGTTTTAAATACATTTAGTATGAGGTGCCTTTGGGACATCTAAGGGGATGTATCCAGGAGACATGCATACATACGGATAAACAGCAATATTTGCCCTTCTCTGAACTCCTAGAGTTTCCTATCTGTGGATCTCTCATGGCTTAGCCTTCCTTTTCCCTTGCACTACCCTGGGAGCTCTTTGAGGCCAGGATAAGGGCCTGATTCATTTGTATATCCCTCCTCCCAGTGCATTACACCTACGAGCCTTTAAAAGTCTGCCCTAGATGAAGGAATTTCAATGATTTCTTAATTGGACAATTCCTGCAGTAGGATTTCTCTTCTGGGGGGAAAATTTGAGAAGCTTGAGAGTTCTGAGAAGGCTTCCTGTAAGAGGTGGCATAATGTTACTGTTAATAATTGTGACCATTTTTTGAACACCTACTGTATGGCAGTCACTCTGCTACACACATGCATCAGAAAAGCCACTTCTTGCCTGCCATCTTTACACCTCCGTTCTGGGAGAATCTGTTCTACTTACAGCTCCTGCTGAATGGGCAAGCCAGGCCTGACTATGTACTGTATCCTCCCTTCCCTTAAGGTACAGCTGATTGCATCTGATCCAAGCCCAGCCAGACAACCTGAGAGTTTTATGGCCCTGCTTGACAAGATGATGTGGACCAATCAGATTGCACTTTTGGGAAAGTGAAATAAGAGATGCAGAGGGGAGTTGCCAGTTAGTTGTTGAGCGGGCAGGTCTAGCAGTCCAGGATGCTGGTGGGGGGGTGGGCATTATGGAACAAGTCAAGTGTCAGCTGCATTTCTTTTTTTTTTTAAATATTTATTTATTATTTATTTATTTAGGCTGCACCGGGTCTTAGTTGTGGCATGCGGGATCTTCACTGTGGCGTGCGGGCTCTTTAGTTGTGGTGTGTGGGATCTTTTAGTTGCATCATGTGGGCTCCTAGTTGTGGCATGTGGACTTCTTAGTTGTGCCATGCAAACTCTTAGTTGCGGCGTGCATGCAGGATCTAGTTCCCCAACCAGGGATTGAACCCGAGCCCCCGGCATTGGGAGCATGGAGTCTTACCCACTGCACCACCAGAGAAGTCCCTCAGCTGCATTTCTGAGTTGAGCACGATGCATGGGGGAAATGTGCAGAAAGAAGCAGACATGTAATGTAGATGAGTCATGTTAATAGCAAAGCTCTAGAGCAGAGGCCCATGCCTCATCCAGAACTTTCCTACAGCTCCAGGCTTAATGAGCTCTAACTGTGCTCAACTTCCTGATCTTGGATTTCTGATTCTTGATCTAGCTTGACTGAGTTTCTCTTCCTTGTGTCCAAAAGAGCCCTAACCAAAACAACCCATTACATAGGTTTGGCCCTCTGAGGTGAGTGTATTTTTCCTCATTTTACAAATGAACAAACTGAGGCTTAATGAGATTAACTTGACTAAGGTAACCTAGCCAGTAGGTGATGGAGCTAGTCTATGTGATTCTCTTATTCTCTTTTAAAAGTGTTAAGGTGTTATTGTTATTTTTAAAAATTACCACAAATTTGTTACAAAAAAAGATAAAAGAAAAATAATCAATACAGAGATTATGTGTCTGATTCTCAGTCAGCTTCTCCAACTCTCCCCTACATTTACTAAGCTCCAGCTATACTGGCCTCCGTTTCTGGAACACATCAAGGTTGTTCTTGCCTTTGGGCCTTTGCACCGAATCTTCCTTCTCCTTGGAATGCTTTTCTTCTTGATTTTCTGGTGGCTGGCTCCTACTTGTCATTTAGGTCTCAGCTCAATTGTCACTTCCTCAGAGAGGCCCTGCCCAGCCATGCAATGTGAAATAGCCCACCCAACCCTTTCCCCCTACTTCTCTCCATCATATCACCCCGTTTTTTTCTCCACAGACCTTATTGTGTTGATATTGTGTCTGAAATTGTGCTATTCATTTATGTCATTGCTTATCATCTGTCTCTCCTTCAACACAGAGCAGAGGCCTCATCTGTAGTCCCAGAACCTAAAACAGTGCTGCCATATAATAGAAGTTCACTCAGTATTTGTTGAATGAGTGAATGAATGAATGTATAAACTAAAGAAAGAAACATTTATCCAACCCTCTTTTCCCCAATACCAATTCCCAGAGACAGTAACTCAACAGTTCTACATCTTCCCAGATATTTTCTGTGCATATACAAACATATACCTCTCTTATATAAAAATAAATGTGCATATATTCCTTTATAACGGCAATGAAAGTTCTGCAACCTGCTTTTTCACATGACAAATTATCATTAACACCTTTCCATGTCAGTACTTAACTACTTCATTAAAAAAGCCCAAATTCATAGTATTAAATTGTATGGATATAACAGAATTTATTTAACTAAGGCCCCTCTTTCTTTTAACTTTTTATTTTATATTGGAGTATAGTAGATTAACAATGTTGTATTAGTTTCAGGTGTACAGCAAAGTGATTCAGTTATACATATACATGTATCTATTCTTTTTCAAATTCTTTTCCCATTTAGGTTGTTACATAATATTGAACAGAGTTCCCTGTGATATACAGCAGGTCGTTGTTGGTTATCCATTTTAAATATAGCAGTGTGTACATGTCAATCCCAAACTCCCTAACTATCCCTGCCCCAACCCTTCCCCCGCTGCTAACCATAAGTTTGTTCTCTAAGTCAGTGAGTCTGTTTCTGTTTGGTAAATAAGTTCATTGGTATAATTTTTTCTAGGTTCTGCATATAAGAGATTCTCTTTCTCTGTTTAACTTACTTCACTCAGTATGACAATCTCTAGGTCCATCCATGTTGCTGCAAATGGCATTATTTCATTCTTTTTAATGGCTGAGTAATATTCCATTATCTATATGTACCACATCTTCTTTATCCATTCCTCTGTCGATGGACGTTTAGGTTGCTTTCATGTCATGGCTATTGTAAACAGTGCTGCAATGAACATTTGGGTACATGTATATTTTCAAATTATTGTTTTCTCTGGATATATGCCCAGGAGGGGGATTGCTGGATCATGCAGTAGCTCTAATTTTAGTTTTTTAGTGAACCTCCATACTGTTCTCCATAGTGGCTGTATCAATTACAGTCCCACCAATAGTGTAGGAGGGTTCCTTTTTCTCTACACCCTCTCCAGCATTTATTGTTTGTAGATTTTTTGATGATGGCCATTCTGACTGGTGTGAAGTGATACCTCATTGTAGTTTTGATTTGCATTTCTCTGATAGTGATGTTGAGCATCATTTCATGTGCTTATTGGCCATATGTATGTCTTCTTTGGAGAAATGTCTATTCAGGTCTTCTGCCCAGTTTCGGACTGGGTTGTTTGTTTTTTTAATATTGAGCGGCATGAGCTGTTTATATATTTTGAAGATTAATCCTTTGTCCGTTGATTCGTTTGCAAATATTTTCTCCCATTCTGAGGGTTGTCTTTTCGTCTTGTTTGTAGTTTCCATTGCTTTGCAAAAGCTTTTAAGTTTCATTAGGTCCCATTTGTTTATTTTTGTTTTTATTTCCATTACTATAGGAGGTGGATCAAAAAAGATGGTGCTGTGATTTATGTCAAAGAGTGTTCTTCCTATGTTTTCCTCTAACAGTTTTATAGCGTCCGGTCTTACATTTAGGCCTCTAATCCATTTTGAGTTTATTTTTGTGTATGATGTTAGGGAGCTTTCTAATTTCATTCTTTTACATGTAGCTGTCCAGTTTTCCCAGCACCACTTATTGAATGGTGGTCTTATTGAAGACTGTCTTTTCAACATTGTATATCCTTGCCTCCTTTGTCATAGATTAGTTGACCATAGGTGCGTGGGTTTATCTTTGGGCTTTCTATCCGTTTCCATTGATCTATATTTCTTTTTTTGTGCCAGTACCATATTGTCTTGATTACTGTAGCTTTGTAGTATAGTCTGAAGTCAGTGATTTTGATTCCTCCAACTCCATTTTTTTCCCTCAAGACTGCTTTGGCTATTCAAGGTCCTTTGCGTTTCCATACAAATTTTAAGATTTTTTGTTCTACTTCTGTAAAAACTGCCATTGGTAATTTGATAGGGATTGCATTGAATCTGTAGATTGCTTTGGGTACTATAGTCATTTTCACAATATTGATTCTTCCAATCCAAGAACACGGTATATCTCTCCATCTGTTGGTATCATCTTTAATTTTTTTCATCAGTGTCTTATAGTTTTCTGCATACAGGTCTTTCGTCTCCCTAGGTAGGTTTATCAAGAGGTATTTTATTCTTTCTGTTGCAATGGTAAATGGGAGTGTTTCCCTAATTTCTCTTTCAGATGTTTTATCATTAGTGTATAGGAATGCAAGAGATTTCTGTGCATTAATTTTGTATCCTGCTATTTACCAAATATATAGATTAGCTCTAGTAGTTTTCTGGTAGCACCTTTAGGATTCTCTATGTATACTATCATGTCATCTGCAAACAGTGACAGTTTTACTTCTTCTTTTTTGATTTGCATTCCTTTTATTTCTTTTTCTTCTCTCATTGCTGTGGCTAGGACTTCCAAAACTATGTTGAATAATAGTGGCGAGAGTGGACATCCTTGTCTTGTTCCTGATCTTAGAGGAAATGCTTTCAGGTTTTCACCATTGAGAATGATGCTTGCTGTGGGTTTGTCATATGTGGCCTTTATTATGTTGAGGTATGTTCCCTCTATGCCCACTTTCTGGAGAGTTTTTATCATAAATGGTGTTGAATTTTGTCAAAAGCTTTTTCGGCATCTATTGAGATGATCATATGGTTTTTATTCTTCAATTTGTTGATGTGGTGTATCACATGGATTGATTTGCCTATATTGAAGAATCCTTGCATCCCTGGGAAATATCCCACCTGATCATGGTGTATGATCCTTTTAATGTGTTGTTGGATTCTGTTTGCTAGTATTTTGTTGAGGATTTTTGCATCTATATTCATCAGTGATATTGGTCTTTAATTTTCTTTTTTTGTAGTATCTTTGTCTGGTTTTGGTATCAGGGTGATGGTGGCCTCATAGAATGTGTTTGGGAGTTTTCTTTACTCTGAAATCTTTTGGAAGCGTTTGACAAGGATGGGTGTTAGCTCTTCTCTAAATATTTGATAGAATTCACCTGTGAAGCCATCTGGTCCTGGACTTTTGTTTGTTGGAAGATGTTTAGTCACAGTTTCAATTTCATTGCTTATGATTGGCCTGTTCATATTTTCTATTTCTTCCTGGTTCAGTCTTGGAAGGTTATACCTTTCTAAGAATGTGTCCATTTCTTCCAGGTTGTCCGTTTTAGTGGCATAGAGTTGGATCCCATCGTGTTTTCGTTGCCATTTTTCTCTAGGTATTTTTTGATTTCCTCTTTGATTTCTTCGGTGAACTTTTGCTTATTTAGTAATGTATTGTTTAGCCTCCATATGTTTGTGTTTTTGACGTTTTTTCCCCTGTAATTGATTTCTAATCTCATAGCACTGTTGTCAGAAACGATGCTTGATATAATTTCAACATTTATAAATTTACTGAGGCTTGATTTGCGACTCAAGATGTGATCTATCCTGGAGAATGTTCTGTGTGCACTTGAAAAGAAAGTGTAATCTGCTGTTTTTGGATGGAATGTTCTCTAAATATCAATTAAATCTATCTGGTCTATTGTGTCATTTAAAGCTTGTGTTTCCTTAATAATTATCTGTTTGGATGATCTGTCCATTGGTGTAAGTGAGGTGTTAAAGTCCCCCACTATTATTGTGTTACTGTCGATTCCCTCTTTTATAGCTGTTAGCGGTTACCTTATGTATTGAGGTGCTCCTGTTTTGGGTGCACATATATTTATAACTGTTATATCTTCTTCTTGGATTGATCAAGGGTGATCATTATGTAGTGTCCTTACATGTCTCTTGTAACATTCTTTATTTTACAGTCTGTTTTATCTGATGTGAGAATTGCTACTCCAGCTTTCTTTTGATTTCCATTTGCATGGAATATCTTTTTCCTTCCCCTCACTTTCAGTCTGTATGTGTCCCTACGTCTGAGGTGGGTCTCTTGTAGACAGCATATATATGGGTCTTATTTTGCAATCCATTCAGGGAGCCTGTGTCTTTTGGTTTGGAACATTTATTCCATTTACCTTTAAGGTAATAATCAATATGTATGTTCCTATTACCATTTTCTTAATTCTTATGGGTTTGTTTTTGTAGGTCCTTTTCCCCTCTTATGTTTCCCACTTAGAGAAGTTCCTTTAGCATTTGTTGTACAGCTGGTTTGATGGTGCTGAATTCTCTTAGGTTTTGCTTGTCTTTAAAGGTTTTGATTTCTCCATCGAATATGAATGAGATCCTTGCTGGGTAAAATAATCTTTGTTGTAGGTTCTTCCCTTTCATTACTTTAAGTATGTCATGCCTCTCCCTTCTGGCTTGTAGAGTTTCTGCTGAGAAATCAGTTGTTAACCTTATGGGTGTTCCCTTGTATGTTATTTGTCGTTTTTCCCTTGCTGCTTTCAATAATTTTTCTTTGTCTTTAATTTTTGTCAGTTTGATTACTATGTGTCTCGGCATGTTTCTCCTTGGGTTTATCATGTATGGGACTCTCCATGCTTCCTGGACTTGGGGGGTGGCTATTTGCTTTCTCATATTAGGGAAGTTTTCAACTATAATCTCTTCAAATATTTTCTCGGGTCCTTTCTCTCTCTCTCCTCCCTCTGGGACCCCTGTAACACGAATGTTGTTGCATTTAATGTTTTCCCAGAGGTCTCTTCGGCTGTTATTTCTTTTCATTCGTTTTTCTTTATTCTGTTCCACAGCAGTTAATTCCACACTTCTGTCTTCCAGGTCATTTATCCGTTCTTCTGCCTCAGTTATTCTGCTATTGATTCCTTCTAGTGTAATTTTCATTTCAGTTATTGTTCATCTCTGTTTGTTTGTTCTTTAATTCTTCTGGGTCTTTGTTAAACATTGCATCTTCTCGATCTTTTCCTCCATTCTTTTTCCGAGGTCCTGGATGTTCTTCACTACCATTATTGTGAATTCTTTTTCTGGAAGGTTTCTTTCTTCACTTCATTTAGGTGTTTTTTTTTTTTTGTAACCAAAACTTTAATCCCAAGGATTCTCACAAAACATATTACAAATGACAGCATGAAAAAAAAATCTTGCACAGTAACTCATAGTTCAGCTCTACAATGTACCCTTAAACTGGCAGGACATGGGTATCTTGAATAGTGTCAAATTTCCAAATAATATTACAAAGAGCTATGTATCCATATTCAGCAATCACAGAAGGTAAACTAACTTTCTTGAAACTTCTTAGATTCTAAACCCACTGGACAACCTCTTGTCCAGTGTGAAGACTAGTGGAATTTTTAAACCTCTAATCTAGTTTAAGGGTGCAGCTTTAATTTTTACCTGCTGGCTTGTGTTCACAGCAGCTTTTAAAGACCGCTTAACTACAGCTGCATACCATATCCCAGCTACAGAGTCTTTTCAATTTTTACCAGTTTTGTTTCCATAATATTAAACATCACACTTTAGCTGGGCAGGAGTTAGAGGTTTATTATCAATCTATGCAAGACTAAAAATTCAAAGCAAATTCAATTTTGCTTAAGGGAACATTGTAAAGTAACAATTCTTGATATTATATGCCTCATATGATCCATTTCAAACCATAGAGAATTACATCTTTTTGTGTCACTGTTCCAAGAGACAAACAAATGTGAACAGCTAAAATATTTTTAAAATGCACCAAGCTTATGAAGTCTCAAACAAAACTTGAATTTTCTGTACATACTCCTGTCAAATGAAGTTACTTCCTGTACACCACTCCTCTTGCAAACTGGTCTTCTATTTCCTTTCATTTCACCTAGATCGGCTACGAGACCTAGAGAAAGATGGGGACGGCTTGTGATTTCTCTCCTGGGACAGTGATCTCTCTCTTCTCCTATCTCTAGAAAGGGACCTGCTCTGGCTGCGGGAGAAACTTCTCCATCTTGGAGATCTGCGGCAAGGTGGAGGACTCCTCCTCCGATAATCATCTCGAGGGCGACGACCCCAAGAAGGAGGTGGGCCACGATTTCGACTTCTCTTTTCACCATTCGACAGTTCCACTCTTACTCGGCAGCCACATAGTGTTCTCCCATCTAGCTCTCGGACATCATCGGCTGCATCTCGAGGATCTTCAAATTCCACAAAAGCGAAGCTGGGAGGGTTTCTAGCAACCCACACACTTCGGAGTGGTCCATAATAGCCAAAAACTCGTTCCAATTCAGTCTTGTTACCATTGTTTCCAAGATTACCTACATAAACTTTACAGTCCAACGGACAGGAATCACGATGCATTTCGAGATCTCGGGTTAGAAACGCGTAGGCTCAAATCCACACACCCTCGCCTGGGTCTTCCCGGTCCCCTCGCGCCTGGCACCCACAGATGCTCTCCCACATCCGTCGTCCACGAAATGGCCCATTTAGGTGTTTTTCTGAAGTTTTATCTTGTTCCTTCATCTGGTACATAGCCCTCTGCCTTTTCATCTTGTCTATCTTTCTGTGAATGTGGTTTTTGTTCCACAGGCTGCAGAATTGTAGTTCTTCTTGATTCTGCTGTCTGCTCTCTTGTGAATGAGGCTATCTAAGAGGCTTGTGCACGTTTCCTGATGGGAGGGACTGGTGGTGGGTAGAGCTGGCTGTTGCTCTGGTGGGCCGAGCTCAGTAAAACTTTAATCCACTTGTCTGCTGATGGGTGGGGCTGGGTTCCCTCCCTGTTGGCTGTTTGGTCCGAGGTGACCCAAGAATGGAGCAAACCTGGGCTCTTTGTTGCAGCTAATGGCCTACTCTGGGAGGGCTCATGCCACGGAGTACTTCCCAGATCTTCTGCTGCCATTGTCTTTGTCCTCACGGTGAGCCACAGCCACCCCCACCTGTGCAGGAGGCCCTCCAAAACTAGCAGGTAGGTCTGGTTCAGTCTCCTATGGGGTCACTGCTCCTTCCCCTGTGTTCTGATGTGCACATTACTTTGTGTGTGCCCTCCAAGAGTGGTGTCTCTGTTTCCCCCAGTCATGTCGAAGTCCTTCAGTCAAATCCTGCCAGCCTTCAAAGTCTGATTCTCTAGGAGTTCCTCCTCCCATTGCTGGACCCCCAGGTTGGGAAGCCTGACGTAGGGCTCAGAACCTTCACTCCAGTGGGTGGCCTTCTGTGGTATAAGTGTTCTCCAGTTTGTGAGTCACCCCCCCAGAAGTTATGGGATTTGATTTTATTGTGAATATGCCCCTTCTACCGTCTCACTGTGGCTTCTTTGTCTTCGGATGTGGGATATCTTTTTGGTGAGTTCCAGTGTCTTCCTGTTGATGATTGTTCAGCATTTAGTTGTGATTCTGGTGCTCTCACAAGAGGGAGTTGATGATCCAATGCTGATACATTATTATTAGCTAAAGTCCTTAGACTATATTAGGGTTCACTCTTTGTGTTATATATTTTAACCATAACAGTATCATTCAAAATAGTTTCACTGCCTCCCGTATCCCATGTGCTCCACCTATTCAGCCCTCCTATTTCCCCCACCCTGCCAACTCTTTGCAACTACTGATCTTTTTTACTGTCTCCCTCTAGTTTTGCCTGTTCCAGAATGTCATATACTTGGAAACATATGGTATATAGACTTTTCAGTTTGGCTTCTTTCACTTAGTTATATGCATTTAAGGTTTCTTTCTGTGCTTTTGTGGCTTGAGAGCTCATTTCTTTTTACTGATGAATAGCAATCAAGTCTATGGATGTACCAGACTTTATCCATTCACCTACTGAAGAACATCTTGGTTGCTTTCAAGTTTTGGTAATTATGAATAAAGCTGCCATAAATATTTAAGTTTTAAACTCATTTGGGTAAATACCAAGAGACATATTTTCTGGGAATGAGTGGCCAAAATGGTGGAGTAGAAAGACCCTGAGCTCACTTCCTCCCATGGGCACACCAAAGTTACAACTGTTCAGATACAAACTTTCGATGAGAACAATGTGAAGACTAGAAGAAAACATTTTCCACAACTAAAGATATAAAGAAGGAACCACAGGGAGACAGGTGGGGGGGTAGAGATGCAATAGAGTCAATACCTATACCCGCCCTGGATAGGTGACCCACAAATGGGAGATAATTACAATTGCAGAGGTTCTCCCCAAGGAAAGAGTGGTCTGAACCCCACATTAGGCTCCCCAGCCCAGGGGTCCTGCACCAGGAAGACAAGCCCCCAGAACATTTGACTTTGAAAGCCAGTGGGGCTTACTTTTGGGAGAGCTAGAGGGTTGTGGGAAATAGAGACTCCACTCTTAAAGGGCACACATAAAATCTCACACTCTCCAAGATCCAGGACAGAAGCAGTAATTTGAAAGTAGCCTGGGTAAGACCCACTTGTTGATCTTGGAGAGCCTCCCAGAGAGGCAGGAGGCAACTGGGACTCACACTGGAAGCATAGATGCTGGAAGGAGCCATTTTGGGGAGCTCAGCCTACCATGAGGACACTGGTGTTGGCAAGCACCATTCTGGATCCCTCCCTCTAGCTTATCAGTGGTGAGAGCCAGCCCTGCCCACTGGATAGTCAGAACCAATCCTGGGATACACCAGACCAAGCAGCTAGCCAGGCAGGGACACAGCCCCACTCACCAGCAGGCCAGCTGCCATAGGACCCCCTAAACCCCCAGCCACTCCAGGGCCCAGCCCTGCCCACCAGAGGGCCCAGGAACCAGCACCACACACCAGTGGGTTGTCACTAGCCCTGGAACACCTGGGACTAGTAGCCAGCCTTTGGAACATGACCCTGACAACCAGCAGGCTACCACCAACTCCAGGATCCCTGGGGCCTGAAGCCAGAGAACCCAGGACCTGGCTCCACCCATGGATGGGCTGGCACTAGCTCCAGGACCTGGCCTTACCCACGAGTGGGTGGGTGTCAGCACCTGGGACCCTATGGACCCCAATACTGCTCACCAGCTGGTGGACACCAGCCCAGGGACCACTGCCTCCCCACAGCCAGCAGTGACAGGACCCAGCCCACCCACCAGCAGGCCAGCAACAGCCCCAACACTATCTGGGCCCTGACCCCATCCATCAGTGGGCTGCCACCAGCTCTGGGACGTCCCAGACTCCACAGCCAACCATATAAGAAACCAGCCCCACCCACCAGCAGGCCAACACTAGCTCTGGGATCCTTAGCCCCACATCCAGCTACCTCAGGACCTGGCTCTGCAGACCAGTGGACCAACACTAGCCCCAGGAACTCCGGGACTCTGCAGCCAGCCATCTGGTGACACAGCTAAGCCTACCAGCAGGCCAACACCAGCACCAGGACTCCCTGGGTCATACAGCCAGCCATGCCAGGACATGGTCCTGCCCACCAGTGGCCAGCAGCCTCCACATTAGGTAATCAGTTGGACTGGAATGGGGCCAGCCATGCATATCAGCATGCAAAAACAGAAAGGCCCACACAATTCACATAGAGGGCAGCCCACACAGAGAGAACATATATCTCTGGTGACCAGAGGGGTGTGTACTGCTGGACCCCAAGTAGCCAAAGCACTCTTGAGAAATAAAACGGAGCAGGAGGAATCATGCTCCCTGACTTCAGACTACACTACAAAGCTACTGTCATCAAAACAGTATAGTGCAGGAGCAAGGACAGAAATGTAGATCAATGGAACAGGATAGAATGCCCAGTAATAAACCCACACACCTATGGTCAATTAATCTATGACAAAGGAGGCAAGACTAAATAATGAGGGAAATACAATATCTTCAATAAATGATGCTGGGAAAACTGGACAGGCTACATGTAAAAAATGAAATTAGAACATTCTTTAACACCATTCACAAAAATAAACTCAAAATGGATTAAAGACCTAAATGAGAGACTGAACACTATAAAACTCTTAGAGGAAAACCTAGGCGGAACACTGTCTGACATAAATTGCAGCAATATCTTTTTGATCCACCTCCCAAAGTAATGGAAATAAAAACAAAAATAAACAAATTGGATATAATTAAACTCCAAAGCTTTTGCACAGCAAAGGAAACCATAAACAAAATGAAAAGAAAACCCACAGATTGGGAGAAAATATTTGCAAATGATGTGACTGACAAGGGATTAGTCTCCAAAATTTACAAACAGCTCATGTGGCTTAATATCATCCAAACACACCACCCAATCAAAAAATGGGCAGAAGTCCTAAATAGACACTTCTCTAAAGAAGATATATAGATGGCCAAGAGGCAAATGAAAAGGTGTTCAACATCGCTAACTATTAGAGAAATGCAAAACTACAATGAGCTATAACCTCACAGTAGTCAAAATGGCTATCATCAAAAAATCCACAAATGGTAAATGCCGGAGAGGGTGTGAAGAGAAAGGAACCCTCCTACACTGTTGGTGGGAATGTAAATTGATACAGCCACTATGCAGAACAGTATGGAGGTTCCATAAAAATCTGAAAATAGAGCTACCATATGATACTGCATTCCCACTCCTGGGCATATATCTGGAGAAAAACATGGTCCAAAAAGATACATGCACCCCAATGTTCATTGGAGCACTGTTTATAATAGCCAAGACATGGAAGCAACCTAAATGTCCATCGACAGAGGAATGGATGAAGAAAAATTGGTACATATATAAAAGGAAATATTACTTTGCCATTAAAAAGGATGAAATAATGTTATTTTTAGCAACATGCATGGACCAAGAGATTGTCATACTGAGTGAATTAAGTCAGACAGAGAAAGAGAAATATCATATGATATCACTTATACAGGGAATCTAAAAAGAAATGATACAAATGACACATATTTACCAAACAGAAACAGACTCACAGACTTAGGGAATGAACTTATGAATACCAGGGTTGAAGGGTGGTGGGAAGGGATAGTTAGGGAGTTTGGGATTGACATGTACACACTTGTATATTTAAAATGGATAATCAACAAGAACATACTGTATAGCACAGGGAATAGTCCTCAATTATATGTAACAACCTAAACGGGAAAAGAATTTGAAAAAGAATAGATACATGTATATTTATAATTGAACCACTTTGCTGTACACCTGAAACTATCACAACATTGTTAATCAACTATACTCCAATATAAAATAAAAAGTTAAAAAAAAGATTTATGTGCAAGTAGTTGTTTAAATACATGTTTTCAATTCTTTTGGTATATATTCAATAACAAGGAGTGGAATTACTGTGTCATATGGTAATTCTATGTTTTAAGTATTTGAGGAACTGACAAACTGTTTTCCCCTCCACATCCTCCCCAACATTTGCTAATTCCTGTTTCTTAGATTACAGCCTGCCTAGTGAGTATGAAGTGCTATCTCATTGTGTTTTTTTGATTGCATTTCTCTAATGACTAATTATATTGAGTGTCTTTTCTTGTGCCTCTTGGTAATTTGTATATTTTCTTTGGAGAAATGTCTATTCAAGTCCTTCGCCTATTTTATTTTATTTTGTAGCACCATTTTCTCTTTTTTCAAAGTTTTTATTGGATTATATTTGATTTACAATGTTGTGTTAGTTTCAGGTGTATAAAGTGAGTCAGTTATACATATATCCACTCTTTTTAAAGATTCTTTTCCCATATAGGCCATTACAGAACGTTGAGTAGAGTTCCTTGTGCTATAAGTAGGTCCTTATTTGTTACCTATTTTATATATAGTAGTGTGTATATGTCAGTCCAAATCTTCCAATTTATCCCTTCCCCCCTTGCTCCCTGGTAACCATGAGTCTGTTTTCTACATCTGTAACTCTATTTCTGTTTTGTAGATAAGTTCATTTGTACCCTTTTTCAGATTCCACATATAAGTGATATCATGTGATATTTGTCTTTGTCGGTCTGACTTACTTCACTCAGTATGGCAATCTCTAGGTCCATCCATGTTGCCTCAAATAGCATTATTTTGTTCTTTTGTATGGCTGAGTAATATTCCACTGTATATATGTACCACATCTTCTTTATCCATTCCTCTGTTGATGGACATTTAGGTTGCTTCCATGTCTTGGCTACTGTAAATAAAGTTGCAATGAACATTGGAGTGCATATTTATTTTCGAATTATGGATTTCTCTGGATATATGCTCAGGAGTGGGATTGGTGGATCATGTGGTAGCTCTATTTATAGTTTTTTAAGGAACCTCCATACTGTTCTCCGTAGTGGCTGTACCCATTTACATTCCCACCAACAGTGTAGGATGGTTTCCTTTTCTCCATACCCTCTCCAGCATTTATTGTTTGTAGATTTTTTGGTGATGGCCATTCAGACTGGTGTGAGGTGATACCTTATTGTAGTTTTGATTTGCATTTTTCTAATAATTAGTGACGTTGAGCATCTTTTCATGTGCCTGTTGGCCATCTGTATTTCTTCTTTTGAGAAATGTCTATTGAGTTCTTCTGCCCATTTTTTAATCAAGTTGTTTGATTTTTTAATGTTGACTTATATGAGCTGTTTATACACTTTGGATATTAACCCCTTATTGCTCATCATTTGCAAATATTTTTCCCATTCGGAGGTTTGGCTTTTTGTTTTGTTTATGGTTTCCTTTGCTATGCAAAAGCTTTGAAGTTTAACTAAGTCTCATTTGTTTATTTTTGTTTTTATTTTCATTACTCTAAGAGGTGGTTCAAAAAAGATCTTGCTGGGGCTTCCCAGGTGGTGCAGTGGTTGAGAGTCCGCCTGCCAATGCAGGGGACCTGGGTTCGTGCCCCGGTCTGGGGGAATCCCGCATGCCACGGAGTGGCTGGGCCCATGAGCCATGGCCGCTGGGCCTGTGCATCCGGAGCTTGTGCTCCGCAGCGGGAGAGGCCACAGCAGTGAGAGGCCCACGTACCACACACACAAAAAAAATTTAAAAAGATCTTGCTGTGATTTATGTCAAAGAGTGTTCTGCCTAAGTTTTCCTCTAAGAGTTTTATACTGTCCTGCCTTATGTTTAGGTCTTTAATCCATTTATTATTTATTTATTTAGTTGCACTGATTCTTAGTTGTGTCAGGCAGGCTCCTTTGTTGTGACTGACAGGCTCCTTAGTTGCGGCATGCATGCCCCTTAGTTGTGGAATGCAAACTCTTAGTTGTGGCATGCATGTAGGATCTAGTTCCCTGACCGTGGATCCAACCCAGGTTCTCTGCATTGGCAGTGTGGAGTCTTAACCACTGTGCCACCAGGGAAGTACCTTTAATCCATTTTGAGTTTATTTTTGTGTATGGTGTTAGGCAGTGTTGTAATTTCATTCTTTTTTTTTTTTTTTGCGGTATGCAGGCCTCTCACTGTTGTGGCCTCTCCCATTGCAGAGCACAGGCTCTGGACGCAAAGGCTCAGCGGCCATGGCTCACAGGCCCAGCCACTCCACGGCATGTGGGATCCTCCCATTCCGGGGCACGAATCCATGTCCCCTGCATCGGCAGGTGGACTCTCAGCCACTGCGCCACCAGGGAAGCCCTGTAATTTCATTCTTTTATATGTCTAGTTTTCCCAGCACCACTTGTTGAAGAGACTGTGTTTTCTCCATTGCATATTCTTGCATCCTTTGTCATAGATTAGCTGACCATAGGTGCGTGAGGATCTTTCCTTTTTCTTAATGTCTACATTTATCACTATAGATTTCACTCTTAGCACAACTTTTGCTGCATTCCATAAGTTTTGGTGTATTGTGTTCCATTTTCATTTGTTTCAAGCTATTTTTAAATTTTCCTTTGATTTCATCTTTAATCCTTTTTTTATAAAGAGTGTGTCGTTCAATTTCCACACATATTTGTAAAAATTTTGTTTCCTCCTGTAATTGATTTCTAGTTTCTTACCATTGTGTTTAGAAAAGCTACTTGATATAATTACAAATTATTTAAAAAATCACTGAAACTTGTTTTGTGACCTACATATATTATCCTGGAGACTATTCCATGTGTGCTTGAGAAGAATGTGTATTCTTCTACTGTTGGATTGAATGTTCTGTATTTATCAGTTAGGTCTACTTGGTCTAAAGTACAGTTCAGATACAGTGTTTCCTTATTTTCTGTCTGGATGATCTATATATTGCTGACAGTGTGGTATTGAAGTATCTTGCTATTATTGTATTGTTGTTTATTACTCCCTTCTCATTTGTTAGTATTTGATTAACATTCAGGTGCTCTAATGTTGGGTGCATATATTTTTACAATTGATATATCCTGTTGATGAATTTACCCCTTTATCATTATATAATGACCTTCTTTGTCTCTTCTTACAGTTTCTGACTTAAAGTCTATTTTGTCCTTATAAGTACAGCTACCACTGCTCTGTTTCAGTTTCCATTTGCGTGAATATCTTTTTCCATTTCTTAACTTTGAGCTTGTGTGTATCCTTGAAGCTGAAGTGAGTCTCTTGTAGGCACAGTATAGTTGGATATTTTTTTAATATCCATTCATCCACTCTCTGCCTCTTGATTGGAGAATTTAGTCTATTTACATTTAAAGTGATTTAGTGTTAGATAAGCACTGTTGCCATCTTTTAATTATTTTCTGGTTGCTTTTTTGTTGTTGTTTTCTCTTTTCCTCTTGTTGTCTGTCCTCCTTTGTGAATTGATGGTTTGTGTCATGGTATACTTTGATTCCCTTTTCTTTATCTTATGTGTATCTACCATAGGGTTGTACGTGTGTGTGTGTGTGTGTGTGTGTGTGTGTGTGTATGTGGTTACCCTGATGCTTACTTGAAACATCTTATGGATATATAACAGTCTATTTTAAGCTGATAATCACTTAAATTTGATTGTATAAAAAATGTCTATCTTCTACCTCCCTCCTCCCTATTTTATGTTTTTGTGTCACAATTTACATCTTTTTTTATATTGTTTCCCTTAACTAATTATTGTAGCTATAGCCTTTTAAAAATACTTTTATTCTTTAAAGTTTACATTAGAGTTAAGTGTTTAACACTCCACCACATTACAATAGTAGAGTATTCTGAATCTGACTACATATTTAACTTTACCAGTGCATTGTGTATTTTCGTGTTACTAGTTAGTGTCCTTTCATTTCATCTTGAAGAACACCTTTCAGCATTTCTTTTAAAGCAGGTCTAATGGGAATAAACTCCCTCAGCTTTTGTTTGTTTTGCAAAGTCTTTGTCTTGCTTTTACTTTTTTTTAAAAAATATTTATTTATTTATTTATTTAGGCTGTTCTGGGTCTAAGTTGTGGCATGTGGAATCTTTGTTTCAGCATGTGAGATCTTTAGTTGTGGCATGCAAGCTCTTAGTTGTGACATTCATGTGGGATCTAGTTCCCTGACCAAGGATAAAACCCAGGCCCCCTGCATTAGGAGCATGGAGTCTTACCCACTGGACCACCAGGGGAGTCCCTATCTTGCTTTTACTTCTGATGGACAACTTTCCTGGGTAAAGTATTCTTGGTTGGCAGTTTTTCCTGTCACTTTTTAAAAAATTAATTAATTAATTAATTAATTTTTGGCTGCGCTGGGTCTTCGTTGCTGTGCGCAGGTTTTCTCTAGTTGCGGTGAGTGGGGGGTACTCTTCATTGCAGTGCGCAGGCTTCTCATTATGGTGGCTTCTCTTGTTGCAGAGCACAGGCTCTAGGCACATGGGCTTCAGTAGTTGCAGCATGAGGGCTCAGTAGTTGCAGCTTGCAGGCTCTAGAGCGCAGGCTCAGTAGTTGTGGTGCACAGGCTTAGTTGCTCTGTGGCATGTGGGATCTTCCTAGACTAGCGCTCGAATCCGTGTCCCCTGCATTGGCAGGTGGATTCTTAACCATTGTACCACCAGGGAAGTCCTCCCCCATCACTTTGAATATATCAACCCATTCTCTCCCACCCTGCAAGGTTTCTGCTTAGAAGTCCACTCTTTCTATTGTATGAAAGAAAAAAAATGTTTTTTGCTGATTTAAAATTCTCTCTTTGTCTTTGAGACAGTTTTATTTTAATGTGTCTTGGAGATAATACTTTTAGATAGAAATTTTGGGGTGACTCTTAGCTTCATGAATGTGGATGTCCAAATGTCTCCCCAGGTCAGCAAAATTCTCTGACATTATTTCCTTAAATAAGCTTTCTATTCTTTCCTACTTTTCTTTTCCTTCTGGGACTACAGTGATGTGTAGATTATTTCTCTTAGTGGTATCCCATTAGTTCTGAAGGCTTTCCTTCATTACTTTTCTTTTATTTATTTATTTATTTTTTTGCTCCTCTGACAATTTCAAATGATTTGTCTTCAAGATCACTGATTCTTTCTTCTGCTTGGTCCAGTCTGCTGTTGAAACTCTCTATTGAATTCTTCACTTCAGTCACTGTATTCTTTAGCTACAAAATTTGTTTTGTTCTTTTTTTATGATTTGTATCTGTTTGTTGAACTTCTCAATTTGTTCTTGTATTGTTCTTCCTGATTTCATTAAATTGTTCATTTGTGTTCTCTTGTAGGTGTCTGAGCATGTTTAGAATAATTATTTTGAATTCTTTGTTGGGAAATACCTATATCTCCATTTCTTTGGGGTCAGTTACTAGAAGTTTATTGTTTCCTTTGGTGGAGTCATATTTCTCTGATTTTCATGGTCCCTGTAGTGTTTTGTAGGTGTCTGTGCATTTGAAGAAGCAGTTGCTTCTATGGACTTCATGGACTGACTTTAGTAAGGAAAGACTTTTACCTGTATGTGTGTTGGGGGTGAGGTATGCTGGAAAGTGCCGTGACCCTGGTTCTAGTGGTGCAGATCACCAAGTGCAGGGGTGTGTGGTGGCACCAGGTCTGGGAGTGTGTGTGATATCTCTTCAGCTCAGGCTACTGGGGTCCACAGCACCAACAACCATGTGGTACATGGCAAGTGCTGTGGGGTCCACAGTGTCTGCACAGGCTGTTGGGTTCCTCAGTGGCACCTTCGGGTCCAGCATCTAGGGAACAGAACAGGCAGTGGTAGTGGCTGGAATTGGTGGTGTGTACATACTCAGCCGCAGGGGCCAGATGCAGGTACCTGTGTAGTGTCAGGCACTAGTTGCAACAATACACATAGTGGTTAGGGGGTTAGGGCATCAACAAGGGCCAGTGCCAACTGTAGGCACACTGGCAGTCACAGGGGACCTGGCTGTCAGCACGTAATACTGTGGATGCTGGTTCTCACTACAGGCACATGGCAGTGGAGGCTGGTATTGGGTGTCAGGCTGGGGGCATGCAAGTGTTAAGTCTGGAGGGGCTAGCTGTTGGTGAGCCCAGTGATGTAGGCCAGTGACAGGAGACAGGGCTGGATCTGAGCCTATAAGTACCCGTGGAAGTCCTGGCTTGGACATGCCTTCCTGTGGTTGCGTAGTCTCCCCACAGGCATGTGAATGGCAGTGGAGACTGGTGACATGGGTCAGGCAGGTGACATGCAGGTACACAGTTGGAGAGGCTAGCTCCAGTTGAGCTCAGTGGTCCAGACCAATGATAGGGTCAGATCTGGGTCCATGAGCAGCTATGGAGACTCTGGTTGTTGTTGTTCACACTAGTGCCTGCACAGTCTTCCCAGGGACTTGTGCATGGCAATGGAATCCAGTGATGTGGGTTGTGCTGGGGATGTGCAGGTGCACAGCTAGAGGGGCTATCCTTAGGTGAGGCCAGTGACAGGATACAGTCATATCTGCACCCATAGCATCTCTAGGGGCCTTGGCTTTGGCATGCACCTCTATGGCTGCAGAATCTTACAATGGGTGTGCCCATGGCAATGGAGGCCAGTGATGGGCATCAGGCCAATGGTGAGCAAAAGCATAGCTATAGGGACTAGCCCCGAGTGCACATATCGTGGTGGTGGTTAACTGCATGAGCTAGGCTGGCATTTTGCACTCATGCAGCTAAAGGGCCTGGGATTGTTGCTGGTGCAGTTTCTGGGCTATGGCATGGGCATGTAGGAAGGGAGCATGGAGGGACGCAAGCAGCTGGCATTTGTCAACACAAATACTTTTTCATGAAACATGGTGAAATCTACATGGGGTCTGTGGAGGCTGTGTTGGCCATTGGTTTCCTCAGCAGTGAAATCTGCTGGGTCTTCTGCAGAGCAGGTCACTGGGAAATTTGGTTATTCCCACTGCATGGCTGGTATTGGTAGCCCCTGATTTTCTTCCTTGTTCCTAGCCATCACTATATGTCTAAGCTTTGCTTGTCTCTGAACGGGGGGGCAGGGGGGAACCAAAATAGGTCTTTCATGCAGTGCCCCAAAAGGCTGGGGAAGTTGGTCTCCCAACCCATCCTCCTTTTCTAGCCAGGGAGGGTGAGGCAAAATCTTTCTAGTTGGGGAGTTCTCTCTTGGCACTGAGTAATGCTGGCTTGGGGGATGGGATGATGCAGGCAAAATGAAGCTGTTCTTCCTTCCGTGTTTGTGTGGTTATTCTCAAATATTTTGTTCCACTGTGCTGCTGAAACTTTTTAAGTGGACTCCAGAGCTCTCTCAGAGCTGTTTTTGTTCATGGATAGCTGTCTAGTTGTTGATCTTTGTGAGGGTATGGAGGCTGGGGTCGCCAACTCTTCCACCTTGGTGACTGTTCCTCTACACTAGCATTATTTACCATGTATTCTTGTGGATTTAAGTTACCTTCGGGTATTATTTCCTTATGCCAATACAGCTTTGCTCTCACCCACACTTTTGTGATTTTATTGTCAAGTGTATTTTAGTTTTTACATGTATGGACCTACAATACAAATATACCTATACATGTATATATGAACACATGTATGATCTGTTTATTATCTATCATCTATCTATCTAGATATGATTTTATACAATTTCTTTTAAAAGTAGCTTAAGAAGGGAAAGGGGAAGAAATATGAATTTATATTGTTTTTTATAATTGCATAATTACCATTACTGATAATCTTTCTTTTTTTGTGTGAATTTGAATGACTGTCTGGGATCACGTACTTTCAGCGTGAAGAACTTCCTCTTAGTATTTTTTTTTAAGGAAGGTCTGTTAGCAGTAAGTTATCTCAGTTTTTGTTTATCTGAGAATGCCTTTATTTTGCATTCATTTTTGAAATTAATTTTTCTGGATATAATGTTCTTGGTTGAGAGTTTTTTCTTTTAGTACTTTAAATATGTCATCCTAATGCCTGCGGGCTTACATTTTTTCCTGAAGAGACGTCAACTATTAATCTTAATCGGGTTCCCTTGTATGTGATGAGTTATTTTTTTCTTGCTTCTTTAAAGTGTTCTTTTAGTCTTTGTCTTTCAATATTTTTAATATGATATGCCTGGGTGTGAATTTCTTTGTTAATCCTACTTGGATTTGTTGAATTTATTTGATTAATAGATGAATGCATCTCATAAAATTTGGGAAGTTTTCAGTCACTGTTTCCTGTAAAACTTTTTTCTGCTCCTTTCTCTCTCTTCTCTCCTTCTTGTACTCCCATTATGCATATGGTGGTGTGCTTAATGTCTATATTTCTCTGTTCATTTTTCTTCATTCTTTTTCCTCTCTGTTCTTCAAATTTCATAATCTCTATCAATCTGTTTTCCAGCTAACTGATCCTTTTTTAAAAATGTTAGTTTAGACCTATTATTGATCCCTGTGGTGAATTTTTTATTTCAGTTACTGTACTTTTTAATCTCTTGAAATTCTATTTGATTGTTTTAAAAATAACTTCTGTCTATTTATTGATATTCTACGTTTGTGAGGCATTGTCATCACAGCATGCTTTATTTCCTTAAGCATGGTTTTCTTTAGTTCTTTTAACATTTATAATGACTGCTTTGAAGTTTTTAACTCTGACAACAGGGCCCTCTCAAATCACTTCTGTTGCTTATTTCCCCTCCCTCCTTATATGGGTCACATTTTTCTGTTTCTTTGCATGTCTCATACTTTTGTTGAAGACCAGTCATATTATGCAATATATTGTAGCAACTCTATATATTGATTCCCTTCCCTCTCTATTTGGGCTTATTTTTATTTTGTTTTGTTTTTGCTTGTTTATTTGTTTAGTGATGTGCCTAGACTATTTTAGTGAAATATTCTTCCTCAACAGTGTGATGCCTCTTATGTCACTCCTCAGAGGGTATAGCCTTGGTCATACACAGTCACCTTGGGATGACAGAGGTTTTAGCAGGATTCTTTTTGACTATATCTTTCCCTGATTTCTATGTTGTGTGCCTCTGTTGATATTACAGTTATTAGTTTTCACTAATTTCAGGCTGATTGCTCTATTTTTTGCAACAATGCCCTGCGGAATAAATTGCTGATGTCTGATTCAATTATATTTAGGAAGAAGTAGTTTTTTTGAGGTCAGACTTGAGGTTTGTTCTGACCCCAAGGAGGACTCTTCTTATCTCTCTATTTTGTTCTCTCTGGTAATGTAGGTGACCTATGATTTAACTTGTGGCTCACGGAGAGCCATCACCCTCCTCTTAATTCCCTATCACCAAAATCTATTGTTATGAGAATGTCCTTAGGCTTCAAATAAAGTCAGTTCTTAGGGACTGCTTCTTTCTCTGGGCAAAAGCTCTGAGCCACTGTTCCAAGCACTTGGCTGGGATGGTAGCCTCTGGCCTTCTTATATTGCCTCTCTCGGTGTTGGGTCTGCACTAAATGAGAAAGCTGAGGTGAGGCCATTTTGAGTCCCATATTATTGGTGTGCTGTATCTGGGGTAGAACCTTTGTCCTATGATTTGGAGCTGGCTGGAGGAAGGAACTCACTCAGAATTTTTAGCCTCTATAACTCAGAGTTGAAGCAATTGAGAAATGCTGACAGACTTCCCCTCCAGTAAGATATCATCCCTTGATTAGGAGCTATGAGGAGAGGAAGCACTCCTTGGGCCACATTCCCCTAGAGTTGAGCTTCTGTCAAGATAAGCTGGGGAGATGAGGGAGGGATCAGGTTATGGTTGAAGTGCTACAGACTCTCATTGTTCTTGTGGGGGATTTGGTAGATTTTCAAGAATAAATGTTATTTTTCAAATTTGGTGTATGCCATTAAGATAAGTTCCAGGGACTTTATTTATTTATTTATTTACTTAATAACATCTTTATTGATGCACAATTGCTTTACAATGGTGTGTTAATTTCTGCTTTATAACAAAGTGAATCAGCTATACATATACATATATCCCCATATCTCCTCCTTTGTGTGTTTCCCTCGCACCTTCCCTATCCCACCCCCTAGGTGGTCACAAAGCACTGAGCTGATCTCCCTGTGCTCTGCAGCTGCTTCCCACTAGCTATCTACTTTACATTTGGTAGTATATATAAGTCATTGCCACTCTCTCACTTTGTCCCAGCTTACCCATCCTCCTCCCCGTGTCCTCAAGTCCATTATCTATGTCTGTGCTTTTTATTCCTGTCCTGCCTCTACGTTTTTCATAACCTTTTTTTTTAGATTCCATATATGTGTGTTAGCATATGGTATTTGTTTTTCTCTTTCTGACTTACTTCACTCTGTATGACATACTCTAGGTCCATCCATCTCACTACAAATAACTCAATTTCGTTTCTTTTTATGGCTGAGGAATATTCTATTGTATGTATGTGCCACATCTTCCTTATCCATTCATCTGTTGATGGACACTAAGGTTGCTTCCATGTCCGGGGTATTGTAAATAGAGCTGCAATGAACATAGTGGTCCATGACTTTTTTTTTCATTTTTTAAAAATGAAAGCTTATTTATTTATTTATGGCTGTGTTGGGTCTTCCTTTCTGTGTGAGGGCTTTCTCTAGTTGTGGCAAGTGGGGGCCACTCTTCATCGCGGTGCGCGGACCTCTCACTGTCATGGCCTCTTGTGTTTCAGAGCACAAGCTCCAGACGCGCAGGCTTAGTAGTTGTGGCTCACGGGCCTAGTTGCTCCGTGGCATTTGGAATCTTCCCAGACCAGGGATTGAACCAGTGTCCCCTGCATTGGCAGGCAGATTCTCAACCACTGCACCACCGGGGAAGCCTTTGTTTTAAATTTTATATTATTTATTTTTTAATACAGCAGGTTCTTATTAGTCATCAATTTTATACACATCAGTGTATACATGTCAATTCCAGTCATCCAATTCATCACACCACCATCCCCATCCCCCCGCGGCTTTCCCCCTTGGTGTCCATGTGTTTATTCTCTACATCTGTGTCCCAATTTCTGCCATGCAAACCGGTTCATCTGTACCATTTTTCTAGGTTCCACATACATGCGTTAATATACGATATTTGCTTTTCTCTTTCTGACTTACTTCACTCTGTATGACAGACTCTAGATCCATCCACGTCTCAACAAATGACTCAATTTCATTCCTTTTTATGTCTGCGTAATATTCCATCGTATATATGTACTACATCTTCTTTATCCATTCGTCTGTCGATGGGCATTTAGGTTGCTTCCATGACCTGGTTAGTGTAAATAGTGCTGCAATGAACATTGGGGTGCATGTGTCTTTGTTAATTATGGTTTTCGCAGGGTATATGCCCAGTAGTGGGATTGCTGGGACGTATAGTAATTCTATTTTTAATTTTTTAAGGAACCTCCATACTGTTCTCCATAGTGGGTGTATCAATTGACATTCCCACAAACAGTGCAAGAGGGTTCCCTTTTCTCCACACCCTCTCTAGCATTTGTTATTTGTAGATTTTCTGATGATACCCATTCTAACTGGTGTGAGGGGATACCTCATTGTAGTTTTGATTTACATTTCTCTAATAATTAGTGATGTTGAGCAGCTTTTCATGTGCTTCTTGGCCATCTGTATGTCTTCTTTGGAGAAATGTCTATTTAGGTCTTCTACCCATTTTTGGATTGGGTTGTTTGTTTGTTTAATATTGAGCTGCATGAGCTGTTTATATATTTTTGAGATTAATCCTTTGTCCAATGATTCATTTGCAAATATTTTCTCCCATTCTGAAGGTTGTATTTTCATCTTGTTTATGGTTTCCTTTGCTGTGCAAAAGCTTTGAAGTTTCATTAGGTCCCATTGGTTTATTTTTGTTTTTATTTCCATTACTCTAGGAGGCGGATCAAAAAAGATCTTGCTGTGATTTATGTCAGAGTGTTCTTCCTATGTTTTCTTCTAAGAGTCTCATAATGTCCAGTCTTAAATTTAGGTCTCAAATCTATTTTGAGTTTATTTTTGTGTATGGTGTTAAGGAGTGTTCTAATTTCATTCTTTGACATGTAGCTCTCCAAGTTTCCCAGCACCACTTATTGAAGAGACTGTCTTTTCTCCATTGTATATCCTTGCCTCCTTTCTCATAGATCAGTTGACCATAGGTGTGTGGGTTTATCTCTGGGCTTTCTCTCTTGTTCCATTGATCTATGTTTCTGTTTTTGTGCTGGTACCATATTGTCTTGTTTACTGTAGCTTTGTAGTATAGTCTGAAGTCAGGGTTTCTGATTCCTCCAGCTCCGATTTTTTCCCTCAAGACTACTTTGGCTATTCGGGTTCTTTTGTGTCTCCATACAAATTTTAAGATTTTTTGTTCTAGCTCCGTAAAAATTGCCATTGGTAATTTGATAAGGATTACATTGAATCTGTAGATTGCTATGGGTAGTATAGTCATTTTCACAATGTTGATTCTTCCAATCCAAGAACATGGTATATCTCTCCATCTGTTGATATCATCTTTAACTTCCTTAATCAGTGTCTTATAGTTTTCTGCATACAGGTCTTTTGTCTCCCTAGGTAGGTTTTTTTTTTTCCCTAGGTAGGTTTATTCCTAGGTGTTTTATTGTTTTTGTTGCAGTGGTAAATGGGAGTGTTTCCTTAATTTCTCTTTCAGATTTTTCATCATTAGTGTATAGGAATGCAAGAGATTTCTGTGTATTAATTTTGTATCCTGCAACTTTACCAAATTCATTGATTAGCTCTAGTAGTTTTCTGGTGGCATTTTAAGGATTCTCTACGTATAGTGTCATGTCATCTGCAAGCAGTGACAATTTTACTTCTTCTTTTCCAATTTGTATCTTTTTATTTCTTTTTGTTCTCTGATTGCCAGGGCTAGGACTTCCAACACTATGTTGAATAATAGTGGTGAGCATGGACATCCTTGTCTCATTGTTCCTGATCTTAGAGGAAATGCTTTTAGTTTTTCATCATTGAGAATGATGTTTGCTGTGGGTTTGTCATATATGGCCTTTATTATATGGAGGTAGGTTCTCTCTACGTCCACTTTCTGGAGAGGTTTTAACATAAATGGGTGTTGAATTTTGTCAAAAGCTCTTCTACACTTATTGAGATGATCATATGTTTTATATTCTTCAATTTGTTAATATGGTGTATCACATTGATTAATTTGCATATACTGAAGAATCCTTGCATCCCTGGGATAAATCCCACTTGATCATGGTGTATGATCCTTTTAATGTGTTGTTGGATTCTGTTTGCTAGTGTTTTGTTGAGGATTTTTGCATCTATATTCATCAGTAATATTGGTCTATAATTTTCTTTTGTTGTAGTATCTTTGTCTGGTTTTGGTATCAGGGTGATGGTGGCCTCATAGAATGAGTTTGAGAGTGTTCCTTCATCTTCAATTTTTTGGAAGACTTTGAGAAGAATGGGTGTTAGCTCTTCTCTAAATGTTTGATAGAATTCACCTGTGAAGCCACCTGGTCCTGGACTTTTGTTTGTTGGAAGATGTTTAATCACAGTTTCAATTTCATTACTTGTTATTGGTCTGTTCATATTTTCAATTTCTTCCTGGTTCAGTCTTGGGAGGTTATATCTTTCTACGAAGTTTTCCGTTTCTTCCAGGTTGTCCGTTTTGATGGCATAGGGTTGCTTGTAGTAGTCTCTTAGGATGTTTTGTATTTCTGTGGTGTCTGTTGTTAACTTCACCTTTTTCATTTCTAATTTTATTGATTTAAGTCCTCTCCCTCTTTTTCTTAATGTGTCTGGCTAATGGTTTATCAATTTTTTGTGTCTTCTCAAAGAACCAGCTTTTAGTTTTATTGATCTTTGCTATTGTTTTCTTTGTTTCTATTTCATTTATTTCTGCTCTGATCTTTATGATTTCTTTCCTTCTGCTAACTTTGGGTTTCATTTGTTGTTCTTTCTCTAGTTCTTATAGGTGTAAGGTTAGATTGTGCACTTGAGATTTTTCTTGAGGTAGGTTTATATAGCTATAAACTTCCCTCTTAGAACTGCTTTTGCTGCATCCCATAGGTTTTGGATCGTCGTGTTTTCATTGTCATTTGTTTCTAGGTATTTTTTGATTTCCTCTTTGATTTCTTCAGTGATCATTTGGATATTTAGTAACGTATTTTTTATCCTTCATGTGTTTGTGTTTTTTTTCATTTTTTCCCCTTTAATTCATTAATTCCCCTTTAATTCATTAATTAAATCCCCTTTAATTCATTCTAATCACATAACTTTGTCATCAGAAAAGATGCTTGATATGATTTCAATATCTTAAATTTACTGAGGCTTGATTTGTGACCCAAGACGTGATCTATCCTGGAGAATGTTCTGTGCGCACTTGAGAAGAGAGTGTGATCTGCTGTTTTTGGATGGAATGTCCTATAAATATCAATTAAATCTATCTGGTCTATCATGTCATTTAAAGCTTCTGTTTCCTTATGTATTTTCATTTTGGATGATCTGTCCATTGGAGTAAGTGAGGTGTTAAAGTACCCCACTATTATTGTGTTACTGTCAATTTCCTCTTTTATAGCTGTTAGCAGTTGCCTTATGTTTTGAGGTGCTCCTATGTTGGGTGTGCATATATTTATAATTGTTATATTCTTCTTGGATTGATCCTTTGATCATTATGTAGTGTCCTTCCTTGTCTCTTGTAACATTCTTTATTTTAAAGTCTATTTTATCTGATGTGAGTAGAGCTACTCCAGGTTTCTTTGATTTCCATTTGCATGGAGTATCTTTTTCCATCCCCTCACTTTCGGTCTGAATGTGTACCTTGGTCTGAAGTGAGTCTCTTGTAGACAGCATATATATGGGTCTTGTTTTTGTATCCATTCAGCAAGCCTGTGTCTTTTGGTTGGAGCATTTAATCCACTCACGTTTAGGGTAATTATCGTTATGTATCTTCCTATTACCATTTTCTTAATTGTTTTGGGTTTGTTTTTGTAGGTCCTTTTCTTCTCTTGTGTTTCCCACTTAGAGAAGTTGCTTTAGCATTTGTTGTAGATCTGGTTTGGTGGTGCTGAATTTTCTTAGCTTTTGCTTGTCTGTAAAGCTTTTGATTTCTCCTTTGAATCTGAATGAGATCCTTGCCAGGTAGAGTAATCTTGGTTGTACTTCTTCCCTTTCATCACTTTAACTATATCATGCCACTCCCTTCTGACTTGTAGAGTTTCTGCTGAGAAATCAGCTGTTAACCTTTCGGGAGTTCCCTTGTATGTTATTTGTTGTTTTTCCCTTGCTGCATTCAATAATTTTTCTTTGTCTTTAATTTTTGTCAGTTTGATTACTGTGTTTCTCCTTGGGTTTATCCTGTATGGGACTCTCCGCACTTCCTGGACTTGGGTGGCTATTTCCTTTCCCATGTTAGGGAAGTTTTCGACTATAGTCTCTTCAAATATTTCCTCAGGTCCTTTCTTTCTTCTCCTTCTGGGGCCCCTATAATGCGAATGTTGTTGCGTTTAATGTTGTCCCAGAGGTCTCTTAGGCTGTCTTCATTTCTTTTCTTTCTTTTTTCTTTATTCTGTTCTGCAGCAGTGAATTCCACCATTCTGTCTTTCAGGTCACTTATCCGTTCTTCTTCCTCAGTTATTCTACTATTGTTTCTTTCTGGTGTAGTTTTCATTTCAGTTATTGTATTGTTCATCTCTGTTTGTTTGTTCTTTAATTCGTCTAGGTCTTTGGTAAACATTTCTTTCATCTTCTCAATGTTTGCCTCCATTCTTTCTCCGAGGTCCTGGATCATGTTCACTATCATTATTCTGAATTCTTTTCTTGGAAGATTGCCTATCTCCACTTCATTTAGTTGTTTTTCTGGGGTTTTATCTTGTTCCTTCCCTACATAGCCCTCTCCCTTTTTATCTTGTCTATCTTTCTGTGAATGTGGTTTTTTTCCCACAGGCTGCAGGATTGTAGATCTTCTTGCTTCTGCTGTCTGCCCTCTGGTGGGTGAGGCTATCTAAGGGGCTTGTGTAAGTTTCCTGATGGGTGGGAGTGCTGGTGGGTAGAGCTGATTGTTGTTTTGGTGGGCAGATCTCAGTAAAACTAATCTGCTTTACTGTTGATGGATGGGGCTGGGTTCCCTCCATGTTGGTTGTTTGGCCTGAGGCAACCCAACACTGCAGCCTACCTGGGGTCTTTGGTGGGGCCAATGAGAGACTCTGGGGGGGCTCACGCCAAGAAGTACTTCCCAGAATTTTTGCTGCCAGTGTCTTTGTCTCCACAGTGAGCCATAGCAAGCCCCCACCTCTGCAGGAGACCCTCCAACACTAGCAGCTAGGTCTGCTTCAGTCTCCCCTGTGGTCATTGTCCCTTCCCCTGTGTCCCGATGCACACGCTACTTTGTGTGTGCCCTCCACGTGTGGAGTCTCTGTTTCCCCCAGTACTGTCGAAGTCCTGCAATCAATTCCCACTAGGCTTCAAAGTCTGTTTCTCTAGGAATTCCTCCTCCCGTTGCCAGACCCCCAGGTTGGGAAGCCTGACATGGGACTCAGAACCTTCCCTCCAGTGGGTTGACTTCTGTGGTCTATGTGTTCCCCAGTCTGTGAGTCACCCACCCAGCAGTTATGAGATTTGATTTACTGTGATTGCGCCCCTCCTACCATCTCATTGTGGCTTCTCAGTTGTCTTTGGATGTGGAGTATCTTTTCTGGTGAGTTCCATTGTCTTCCTGTCGATGACTGTCCAGCAGCTACTGTTGATTCTGGTGTTCTCGCAAGAGGGAGTGAGAGCACATCCTTCTATGCCACAATCTTGTTTCCTCTCCCCATGACTTTTTGAATTATAGTTTTCTCAAAGGTATATGCCCAGTAGTGGGATTGCTGGGTCATATGGTAGTTCTATTTTTAGTTTTTGAAGGAACCTCCATACTCTTCTCGATAGTGGCTGTATAAATTTATGTGCCCACCAACAGTGCAAGAGGGTTCCTTTTACTCCACACCCTCTCCAGCATTTATTGTTTGTAGATTTTTTGATGATGGCCATTCTGACCAGTGTGAGGTGATAAACTCATTTTAGTTTTGATTTGCATTTCTCTAATGATTAATGATGTTGAGCATTCTTTCATGTGTTTGTTGGTAATCTGTGTATCTTCTTTGGAGAAATGTCTATTTAGGTCTTCTGTCCATTTTTGGATTGGGTTGTTTGTTTTTTTGTTATTGAGCTGCATGAGCTGCTTGTAAATTTTGGAGATTAATCCTTTGTCAGTTGCTTCATTTGCAAATATTTTCTCCCATTCTGAGGGTTGTCTTTTGGTCTTGTTTATGGTTTCCTTTGCTGTGCAAAAGCTTTGAAGTTTCATTAGGTCCCATTTGTTTATTTTTGTTTTTATTTCCATTTCTCTAGGAGGTGGGTCAAAAAAGACCTTGCTTTGATTTATGTCATAGAGTGTTCTGTTTAGGTTTTCATCTAAGAGCATGTCTGGCCTTACATTTAGGTCTTTAAACCATTTCGAGTTTTTTTTTGTGTATGGTGTTAGGGAGTGTTCTAACTTCATTCTTGTACATGTAGCTGTCCAGTTTTCCCTGCACCACTTATTGAAGTGGCTGTCTTTTCTCCACAGTATGTTCTTGCCTCCTTTATCAAAGATAAGGTGACCATATGTGCATGGGTTTCTCTCTGGGCTTTCTATCCTATTCCATTTATCTATATTTCTGATTATGTGCTAGTACCATACTGTCTTGATTACTGTAGCTTTGTAGTATAGTCTAAGTCGGGGAGCCTGATTCATCCAGCTGATTTTCCTTTCTCAAGATTGCTTTGACTATTTGGGGTCTTCTGTGTGTCCATTAAAATTGTGAATTTTTTTGTTCTCTTTCTGTGAAAAATGCGATTGGTAGTTGGGTAGGGATTGCATGGAATCTGTAGATTGCTTTGGGTAGTAGAGTTATTTTCACAATGTTGATTCTTCCAATCCAAGAACATGGTATATCTCTTCATCTGTTTGAATCATCTTTAATTGCTTTCATCAGTCTTATAGTTTTCTGCATACAGGTCTTTTTCTCCTTAGGTAGGTTTAGTCCTAGGTATTTTATTCTTTTTGTTGCAATGGTAAATGGGAGCATTTCCTTAACTTGTCTTTTAGAATTTTCATCATTAGTGTATAGGAGTGATGGAGATTTCTGTTCATTAATTTTGTATTCTGCTGCTTTATCCAATTCATTGAATAGCCCTAGTAGTTTCCTGGTAGCATCTTTACGATCCTCTATGTATAGTATCATGTCATCTGCAAACAGTGACAGTTTTACTTCTTTTCCAATTTGGATTCCTTTTATTTCTTTTTCTTCTCTGATTTCTGTGGCTAAAACTTCCAAAACTGTGTTGAATAATAATGGTGAGAGTGGGCAACCTTTTGTTGTTCCTCATCTTAGAGGAAATGGTTTCAGTTTTTCACCATTGGGAGCGATCTTAGCTGTAGGATTGTCATATATGGCCTTAATTATGTTGAGGTAAGTTCCCTCTATGCCTACTGTCTGGAGGGTCTTTATCACAAATGGGTGTTGAATTTTTTCAAAAGCTTTTTCTGCATCTATTGAGACGATCATATGGTTTTCCTCCTTCAGTTTGTTAAAATGGTGTATCACATTGATTGATTTGCGTATATTGAAGAATTCTTGCATTCCTGGGATAAGCCCCTCTTGATCATGTTGCGTGATGCTTTTAATGTGCTGTTGGATTCTGTTTGCTAGTATTTTGTTGAGGATTTTTGCATCTTTGTTCCTCAGTGATATTGGCCTGTATTTTTCTTTCTTTGTGTCATCCTTGTCTGGTTTTGGTACCAGGGTGATAGTGGCCTTGTAGAATGAGTTTGGGGGTGTTCTTCCTTCTGCTATATTTTGGAAGAGTTTGAGAAGGATAGGTGTTAGCTCTTCTCTAAATGTTTGATAGAATTTGCCTGTGAAGCCATCTGGTCTCGGGCTTTTGTTTGTTGGAAGATTTTTAATCACAGTCTCAATTTCAGTGCTTGTGATTGGTCTGTTTCTATTTTCTATTTCTTCCTGGTTCAATCTGAGAAGGTTGTGCTTTTCTAAGAATTTGTCCATTTCTTCCAGGTTTTCCATTTTATTGGCATATAGTTGCTTGTACCATCACTCTTAATCCTTTGTATATCTGCAGTGTCAGTTGTTACTCTCCTTTTTCATTTCTAATTCTACTGATTTGAGTCTTCTCCCTTTTTCTTGATGAATCTGCCTAATGATTTGTCAATTTTTTATCTTTTCAAAGAACCAACTTTTAGCTTTATTGATTTTTGCTTTTGTTTCCTTCATTTCTTTTTCATTTATTTCTGATCTGATCTTTATGATTTCTTTCTTTCTGCTAACTTTGGGTTTTTTTTTGTTCTTCTCTGCTTAATTGCTTTAGGTGTAAGGTTAGGTTGTTTATTTGAGATGTTTCTTGTTTCTTAAGGTAGGATTGTGTTGCTATGTACTTCCCTCTTTGAACTGCTTTTGCTGCATCCCATAGAATTTGGGTCATCCTGTTTTCAACATTATTTGTTTCTAGGTATTTTTTTGATTTGGAGTTATTCAGTGATCTCTTTGTTATTTAGTGTTTTTTTTTTTGCCTCCATGTCTTTGTAGTTTTCACAGTTTTTCTTTTTGTGGTAATTGATATCTGGTCTCATAGTGTTGTGTTCGGAAAAGATACTTGATATGATTTCAATTTTCTTAAATTTACCAAGGCTTGACTTGTGACCCACGGTATGATATCTCCTGGACAATGTTCCATGAGCACTCAAGAAGAAAGTGTATTCTGTTGCTTTTGGATGGAAAGTTCTATAAATATCAATTAAGTCCATCTTGTTTAATGTATCATTTACAGCTTGTGGTTTCCTATTTATTTTCATTTTGCATGATCTGTCCATTGGTGAAAGTGGGTTGTTAAAGTCCCCTACTCTGTGTTAAATTGATTTCCCCTTTTATGGCTGTTAGCATTTGCCTTATGTACTGAGGTACTCCTATGTTGGGTGCATAAATATTTACAATTGTTATATCTTCTTCTTGGATTGATCTCTTGATTATTACGTAGTGTCCTTCTTTGTTCTTGTAATAGTCTTTATTTTAGAGTCTATTTTGTCTGATATGAGAATTGCTACTCCAGCTTTCTTTTGATTTCCATTTGCATGGAATATCTTTTTGCATCCCCTCACTTTCAGTCTGTATGTGTCCTAGGTCAGAAGTGGGTCTCTTTTAGACAGCATATATATGGGTCTCTTTTTACGTCCATTCAACCAGTCTATATCATTTGCCTGGAATTTTAATCCTTTTACATTTAAGGTAATTATCCATATGTATGTTCCTATTACCATTTCTTAATTGTTTTGGGTTTGTTATTGTAAGTCTTTTCCTTCTCTTGTGTGTCCATCCTAGAGAAGTTCCTTTAGCATTTGTTGTTAAGCTGGTTTTGTTGTGCTGAATTCTCTTAGCTTATGCTTGTCTGTAAAGGTTTTAATTTCTCTGTCAAATATGAATGAGGCCCTTGCTGGGTAGAATAATCTTGGTTGTAGGTTTTTCTCCTTCATCACTTTAAATATGTCCTGCCACTCCCTTCTGGCTTGCAGAGTTTCTGCTGAAAGATTAGCTGTTAACCTTATGGGGATCCCCCTGTATGTTATTTGTTGTTTTTCCCTTGCTGCATTTAATATTTTTTCTTTGTATTTAATTTTTGATAGTTTGATTAATGTGTGTCTTGGCATATTTCTCCGAGGATTTATCCTGTATGGGACTCTCTGCCATTCCTAGACTTGATTGACTATTTTCTTTCCCATATTAAGGAAGTTTTCAACTATAATCTCTTCAAATATTTTATCAGTCCCTTTTTCTCTTCTTCTTCTGAGACCTCTATAAGTCTAATGTTGGTGCATTTAATGTTTTCCCAGATGTCTCTGAGACTGTCCTAAATTCTTTTCATTCTTTTTTCTTTATTCTGATCTGTGGTAGTAATTTAGAGTATTTTATCTTCCAGGTAAGGTATCCGTTCTTCTGCCTGTATTTTTCTGCTATTGATTACTTCTAGAGAATTTTTTATTTCACTTATTTTATTGTTCATCAATGCTTGTTTCCTCTTTAGTTCTTCTAGGTCTTTGTTAAATGTTTCTTGTATTTTCTCCATTCTGTTTCGAAGATTTTGGACCATCTTTACTATCATTAATATGAATTCTTTTTGAGGTAGACTGCCTATTTCCTCTTTATTTGTTTGGTCTGGTGGGTTTTTAACCTTGCTCCTTCATCTGCTGTGTGTTTTTCTGTCTTCTCATTTTGGTTAACTTACTGTGTTTGGGGTCTCCTTCTTGCAGTCTGCACGTTCGTAATTCCCGTTGTTTTTGGTGTCTGCCCCCAGTGGCTAAGGTTGTTTCAGGGGGTTGTGGAGGCTTCCTGGTGGAGGGGACTGGTGTCTGTGTTCTGTTGAATGAGGCTGTATCTTCTCTTTCTGGTGGGCAGGACTGCATCCAGTGGTGTGTTTTGGTGTGTGTGTGGCCTTATTATGATTTTAGGCAGCCTCTCTGCTAATGGGTGGGGTTGTGTTCCTGTCTTGCTAATTGTGTGGCATAGGGTGTCCAGCACTGTAGCTTACTGGTCATTGAGTGCAGCTGGGTCTTAGTATTGAGATGGAAATCTCTGGCAGAGCTTTCACCATTTGATACTACATTGAGCTGGGACGTCTCTGGTGGACCAATGTACTGAACCTGTGTCTCCCACCTCAAAGGCACAGGTGTGACACACGGCCAGAGCTCCATGGCCCTGTCAGCCACATGGCTGCTAGTGTTGGATGGTCTCCTGCCGAGGCAGGGCGTGGCTGTGGCTCACCATGGGGACAAGAACACTGGCAGCAGAAGTTCTGGGTTGTATTCCTTGGCATGAGCCATCACAGGGTTCTCCATTAGCCCCACCAAAGAGCTAGGTAGGCTCAGTTGCTGGGTCATCTTAGGCCAAACAATGCTCCAGGGAGTTTTTCTTTCTTTGAATTTCATTTTATTTATTTTTTTATACAGCAGGTTCTTATTAGTCATCAATTTTATACCCATCACTGTATACTTGTCAATTGCAATCATCCAATTCATCACACCACCATCCCCATTCCCCCGAGGCTTTCCCCCCTTGGTGTCCATATATCTGTTCTCTACATCTGTGTCTCAACTTCTGTCCTGCAAACCGGTTCATCTGTACCATTTTTCTAGGCTCCACATACATGCGTTAATATACTATATTTGTTTCTTTCTTTCTGACTTACTTCACTCTGTATGACAGTCTCTAGATCCATCCACGTCTCAACAAATCACCCAATTTTGTTCCGTTTTACGGTTGAGTAATATTCCATTGTATATATGTATCACAACTTCTTTATCCATTCATCTATCGATGGGCATTTAGGTTGCTTTCATGACCTGGCTATTGTAAATAGTGCTGCAATGAACATTGGGGTGGATGTGTCTTTTTGAATTATGGCTTTCTCTGGGTATATGCAGAGTAGTGGGATTGGTGGATCATATGGTAATTCTATTTTTAGTTTTTTAAGGAACATCCATACTGTTCTCCATAGTGGCTGTATCAATATACATTCCCCCCAGCAGTGCAAGAAGGCTCCCTTTTCTCCACACCCTCTCCAGCATTTGTTATTTTTAGATTTTCTGATGATACCCATTCTAGCTGGTGTGAGGTGATATCACATTGTAGTTTTGATTTGCATTTCTCTAATAATTAGTGATGTTGAGCAGCTTTTCATGTGCTTCTTGGCCATCTGTATGTCTTCTTTGGAGAAATGTCTATTTAGGTCTTCTGCCCATTTTTGGATTGGGTTGTTTGTTTTTTTCATATTGAGCTGCATGAGCTGTTTATATATTTTGGAGATTAATCCTTTGTTTGTTGATTCATTTGCAAATATTTTCTCCCATTCTGAGGGTTGTGTTTTCTTCTTGTTTATGGTTTCCTTTGCTGTGCAAAATCTTTGAAGTTTCACTAGGTCCTATTTGTTTATTTTTGTTTTTTTATCTATTACTGTAAGAGGTGGATTAAAAAAGATCTTGCTCTGATTTTTGTCAAAGCGTGTTCTTCCTATGTTTGCCTCTAAGAGTTTTAGAGTGTCCAGTCTTACTTTTAGGTCTTGAATCCATTTTGAGTTTATTTTTGTGTATGGTGTTAGGGAATGTTCTAATTTAATTCTTTTACATGTAGCTGTCCAGTTTTCCCAGCACCAGTTATTGAAGAAACTGTCTTTATCCATTGTATATCCTTGTCTCCTTTCTCGTAGATCAGTTGACCATAGGTGTGTGGGTTTATCTCTGGACTTTCTATCTTGTTCCATTGATCTATATTTCTTTTTTTGTGCCAGTACCATATTGTCTTGATTACTGTAGCTTTGTAGTATAATCTGAGGTCAGGGAGTCTGATTCCTCCCGCTTCATTTTTTTTCTCTCAAGACTGCTTTGGCTATTCGGGTTCTTTTGTCTCCATACAAATTTTAGGATTTTTTTTCTAGTTCTGTAAAAATTGCCATTGGTAATTTGATAGGGATTGCATTGAATCTGTAGATTGCTTTGGGTAGCATAGTCATTTTCAGTATTGATTGATATTGATTCTCCAATCCAAGAACATGGTATATCTCTCCATCTGTTGGTATCATCTTTAACTTCTTTCATCAGTGTCTTATAGTTTTCCCCATACAGGTTTTTTGTCTCCCTAGGTAGATTTATTCCTAGGTATTGTATTCTTTGTGTTGCAATGGTAAATGGGAGTGTTTCCTTAATTTCTCTTTCAGATGTTTCATCATTAGTGTATAGGAATGCAAGAGATCTCTGTGCATTAATTTTGTATCCTGCAACTTTACCAAATTCATTGTTTAGCTCTAGTAGTTTTCTGGTGGCATTTTTAGGGTTCTCTATGTATAGTATCATGTCATCTGCAAACAGTGACAGTTTTAATTCTTCTTTTCCAATTTGTATTCCTTTTATTTCTTTTTGTTCTCTGATTGCCATGACTAGGACTTCCAAAAGTATGTTGAATAATGGTGGTGACAGTGGACATCCTTGTCTTGTTGCTGATCTTAGAGGAAATACTTTCCTTTTTTCACCATTGAGAATGATGTTTGCTGTGCGTTTGTCATATATGATCTTTATTAGGTTGAGGTAGGTTCCCTCTATGCCCATTTTCTGGAGAGATTTTTATCATAAATGGGTGTTGAATTTTGTGAAAAGATTTTTCTGCATCTATTGAGATGATCATATGGATTTTATTCTTCAATTTGTTAATATGGTGTATCACATGGATTGATTTGCGTATATTGAAGAATCCTTGCATCCCTGGGATAAATGCCACTTGATCATGGTGTATGATGCTTTTCTTTTTTTTGGTATGCTGGCCTCTCACTGTTGTGGCCTCTCCCATTGTGGAGCACAGGCTCTGCACGCGCAGGCTCAGTGGCCATGGCTCATGGGCCCAGCTGCTCCGCGGCTTGTGGGATCTTCCCGCACCAGTGCACGAACCTGCATCCCCTGCATCGGCAAGTGAACTCTCAACCACTGCACAACCAGGGAAGCCCGGTGTATGATGCTTTTGATGTGTTGTTGGATTCTGTTTGCTAGTATTTTGTTGAGGATTTTTGCATCTATATGCATCAGTGATATTGGTCTGTAATTTTGTTGTTGTTGTAGTATCTTTGCCTGGTTTTGGTGTCAGGGTGATGGGGGCCTCATAGATTGAGTTTGGGAGTGTTCCTTCCTCTGCAATTTTTTGGAAGAGTTTGAGAAGGATGGTGTTAGCTCTTCTCTAAATTTTTGATAGAATTCACGTGTGAAGCCATCTGGTCCTGGACTTTTTTTTTGTTGGAAGATTTTTATCACAATTTGAATTTCATTACTTGTGATTTTTCTGTTCATATTTTCTATTTATTCCTGGTTCAGTCTTGGAAGGTTATACCTTTCTAAGAATTTTTCAATTTCTTCTGGGTTGTCCATTTTATTGGCATAGAGTTGCTTGTAGTAATCTCTTAAGATGTTTTGTATTTCTGCCATGTCTTTTGTAACTTCTCCTTTTTCATTTCTAATTTTATTGATTTGAGTCTTCTCCCTCTTTTTCTTGAGGAATCTGGCTAATGGTTTATCAATTTTGTTTATCTTCTCAAAGAACCATCTTTTAGGTTTTTTGATCTTTGGTATTGTTTTCTTTGTTTCTATTTCACTTATTTCTGCTCTGATCTTTATGATGTCTTTCCTTGTGCTAACTTTGGATTTTGTTTGTTCTTTCTCTAGTTCCTTTAGGTGTAAGGTTAGATTGTATACTTGAGATTTTTCTTGTTTCTTGGGGTAGGCTTGTATAGCTATAAACTTCCCTGTTAGAACTGCTTTTGCGGCATCCCATAGGATTTGGATCATCTTGTTTTCATTGTCATTTTTCTCTAGGTATTTTTTGATTTCCTATTTGATTTCTTCAGTGATCTCTTGGTTTTTTAGTAACGTATTGTTTAGCCTCCATGTGTTTGTGTTTTTTACATTTTTTCCCTGTAATTGATTTCTAATCTCATAGCATTGTGTTCAGAAAAGATGCTTGATATGATTTCAATTTTCTTAAATTTACTGTGGCTTGATTTGTGACCCAAGATATGATATATCCTGGAGAATGTTCTGTGCACACTTGACAAGAAAGTGTAATCTGCTGTTTCTGGATGGAATGTCCTATAAATATCAATTAAATCTATCTGGTCTATTGTGTCATTTAAAGCTTTTGTTTCCTTATTTATTTTCATTTTGGATGACCTGTCCATTGGTGTGAGTGAGATGTTAAAGTGTCCCACTAGTATTGTGTTTTGTCGGTTTCCTCTTTTATAGCTGTAAGTAGTTGCCTTATGTATCGAGATGCTCCTCTGTTGGGGGCATATATATTTATAATTGTCATATCTTCTCTTGGATTGACTCCTTGATCATTATATAGTGTCCTTTCTTGTCTTTTGTAACATTCTTTATTTTAAAATCTATTTTATCTGATATGAGTATTGCTATTCCAGCTTTCTTTTGATTTCCATTTGCATGGAAAATCTTTTTCCATCCCCTCACTTTCAGTCTGTATGTTTCCATCCCCTCACTTTCAATCTGTATGTATCCCTAGGTCTGAATGGGTGTCTTGTAGACAGCATATATATGGGTCTTGTTTTTGTATCAATTCAGCAAGCCTATGTCTTTTGGTTGGAGCATTTAATCCATTCACGTTTAAGAAATTATCAATATGTATGTTCCTATGACTATTTTCTTAATTGTTTTGGGTTTGTTTTTATAGGTCCTTTTCTTCTCTTCTGTTTTCCAGTTAGAGAAGTTCCTTTAGCATTTGTTGTACACCTGGTTTGGTGGTGCTGAATTCTCTTAGCTTTTGCTTGCCTGTAAAGCTTTTGATTTGTCCTTCGAATCTGAATGAGATCCTTGCCAGGTAGAGTAATCTTGGTTGTAGGTTCTTCCCTTTCATCACTTTAAGTATATCAAGCCACTCCCTTTTGACTTGTAGTGTTTCTGCTGAGAAATCAGGTGTTAACCTTATGGGAGTTCCCTTTTATGTTATTTGTCATTTTTCCCTTGCTGCTTTGAATAATTTTTCTTTGTCTTTAATTTTTGCCAATTTGATTACTATGTGTCTTGGTGTGTATCTCCTTGGATTTATTCTGTATGTTACCTGCTGAGCTTCCTGGACTTGGGTGGCTATTTGCTTTCCCATGTTAGGGAACTTTTCGACTATAATCTCTTCAAATATTTTCTCGGGTCCTTTCTCTTTCTCTTCTCCTTCTGGGACCCCTATAATGCGAATGCTGTTGCGTTTAATGTTGTCCCAGCGGTCTCTTAGTCTGTCTTCATTTCTTTTCATTCTTTTTTCTTTATTCTGTTCCGCTGCAGTGAATTCCACCATGCTGTCTTCCAGGTCACTTAACCGTTCTTCTGTCTCAGTTATTCTGCTATTGATTCCTTCTAGTGTAGTTTTCATTTCAGTTATTGTATTGTTCATCTGTTTTTTTGTTCTTTAATTTTGCTAGGTGTTTGATAAGAATTTCTTGCATCTTCTCGATCTTTGCTTCCGTTCTTTTTCCAAGGTCCTGAATCATCTTCACTATCATTATTCTGAATTCTTTTTCTGTATGGTTGCCTGTCTCCAGTTCATGTAGTTTTTATTTTCTGGGATTTTATCTTATTCCTTCATCTGGTACATAGCGCTCTGACTTTTCATCTTGTCTATATTTCTGTGAATGTGGTTTTTGATCCACAGGCTGCAGGATTGTTGTTCCTCTTGCCTCTGACTTCTGCCCTCTGGTGGATGAGGCTATCTAAGAGGCTTGTGTAAGTTTCCTGATGGGACAGACTGGTGATGGGTAGATCTGACTGTTGCTCTAGTGGGAAGAGGTCAGTAAAACTTTAATCCACTTGACTGCTGATGGTTGGGGCTGGGTTCCCTCCCTGTTGGTTGTTTGACTGAGGCAACCCAACACTTCAGCCTACCTGGGCTCTTTGTTGGGGCTAATGACTGACTCTGGGCGGGCTCACACTGAGGAATACTTCCCCGAAGTTCGGCTGACATTGTCCTTGCCCCCTCTGTGAGCCACAGCCCCCCCCCACCTCAGCAAGAGGCTCTCCAACATTAGCAGGTAGGTCTGGTTTAGTCTCCCCTGGGGTCACTGCTCCTTTTCCTGGGTCCCAATGTGCACACTTCTTTGTGTGTGCACTCCAAGAGTGGAGTGTCTGTTTCCCCTAGTCCTGTCAAAGTCCTGCAATCAAATCCTGCCAGCCTTCAAAGTCTGATTCTCTAGGAATTCCTCCTCCCATTGCCAGACTCCCAGGTTTGGAAGCCTGACGTGGGGCTCAAAACTTTCACTCCAGTGGGTGGACTTCTGTAGTATAAGTGTTCTCCAGTCTGTGAATCAGCCACCCAGCAGTTATGGGATTTGATTTTATTGTGATTGCTCCCCTCCTACCATCTCCATTGTCTTTGGATGTGTGGTATCTTCTTTGGTGAGTTCCAGTGTCTTCCTGTCGATAACTGTCCAGCAGCTAGTTGTGATTCTGATGTTCTCACAAGAGGGAGTCAGAGCACGTCCTTCTACTCTGCCATCTAAATTCATAATTCAGATACTTGTTATTCTCAGTAGTTGTGTTCCATAAAGCTGCTGCAATCACTGAATGAGCAAATATTAAACCAGTGCTTGCTGGAAGATGGCTGCTCCAGTGATGCCCACCATTGCCAAGCACCGCCGCCCCACACCTTCTCCTCCGCCCACAGCCTGGGTCCCTCACGCGTGCTGCTGTGGGACCTGTAGCAGCCAAGCTTACCGGCCCCAAAGCCACTGCTGCTGCCACCGCCACTACCACCACCACTGTTCCCTCTAGGGACTTTAAATGGCTGTTTTTATGAAGTAATTTTCATTAGTTATGGTTGTTTGATTTGTATAAAGTCCGTGGAGCTACTTATGTAGCCGTTCTAGAAGTTGGAGCAAAGTAGTCATTTATAAATCAGGTAGGAGAAGAAAAGAGTATACACTAAATATATATTGATACTGCCTTTTAATGTTTTTGTACATATATGAATTCATATTATACTCTCTATATAGTGTATGTATATATATCTATATAAAATGTAAAAACTACATATAGTTTTTATATTTACTTATGTGGTTATTTTACCAGTGGTCTTTATATTTTTTTGTGAATTTGAGTTGTGTCCTTTCATTTCAGTCTGATCAACTTCTTCCTTTAGTATTTCTTGTAGTTTAGTTATTCTAGCAACACATTCTCTCGTTTTTGTCTTGAAGTGTCTTACTTTCTTCTTCATTTTTCAAAAAGAGTTTTTGTGGACATGAAAATCTTGGTTGGTAGATTTTTGCTTTCAGCAGTTTGACTCTGATGAGAATTTTGAGCGTCTTGATTGTGTAATACTTTTTTAAAATCTAAATTTGCAACTTTCCAGCCATAATTTGTTCAAATATTCTTTCTGCCCCTTTCCCCTTCTTTGAGTAAGAATATTGCTAGTAAGAAGGCAAAATGTTGGTATCCTTGACTGTGTCCCACATTTCTTTGAGGCTCCGTTCATTTTTGTTCACTCTTTTTCCCCCTGTTTTTATTGAGATTGGATTATATCAATAGACCTATCTTCAAGTTCACATTTTTCTTCTGCCAGCTGAAATCTGCCTTCGAGTCTGTAGAGTGAAATTTTATTTTATTTTATTTTATTTTTTAGTGAAACAATTTAAGTGTTTATTAGGAGGAAAAAGTGTACATGTTCACCCGTGACTGACACGGGTGAATTCAGAGAAAGAGTTACACCTTTGTGGTAGTTTGAATCACTTATATGGGAAAGTTCTTCTGGGTTTCATCTGGCCAGTCATCTTGCCTTGCCTGGTTCTTGTCTAGTGAAAATTTAAATTTGGTTATTGTACTTTTCAACTTATAATTTCTTTTTAAAAAATATTAATTAATTAAGTTGTACTGGGTCTTAGTTGTGGCAGGTGGGCTCCTTAGTTGTGGCATGCATGTGGGATCTACTTCCCTGAATGGGGATTGAACCCAGGCCCCTTGCACTGGGAGCACAGAGTCTTGTCCACTGTGCCACTGGGGAAGTCCCTCAAATTATAATATCTATTTAAAAAATAAATCATCTTTATTGATAGTCTCTATTTGGTGGGATATCATTCTTTTACTTTTTAGACATAGTCTCCTTTAGTTCTTTGAACATACTTATAAAAGCTGATTTAAAGACTTTGTCTAGTAAGTACAAGTTTAAGTGTCCTCAGGGAGAGTTACTATTTACTTCATTTTTTTCCCTGTGTATGAGCCATACATTCCTATTTCTTTGAAAGATTCAAAATTGTGTGTTTAAGTGTGGACATTTAAAATAATATAACTTGACAGTTCTGGAAATTAGATCTGCCACCCTCCCATTCTCAGGGGTTTTTTTTTGTTCTTATTTGTTGCTGATGGAGATGATGTTGCTTTTTTTAAAAAAATTATTTATTGGAGTATAATTGCTTTACAATGGTGTGTTAGTTTCTGCTTTATAACAAAGTGTATCAGTTATACATGTGCATATGTTCCCATATCTCTTCCTTCTTGCGTCTCCCTCCCTCCCACCCTCCCTATCCCCCTCTAGGTGGTCGCAAAGCACCGAGCTGATCTCCCTGTGCTATGCGGCTGCTTCCCACTAGCTATCTATTTTACGTTTGGTAGTGTATATATGTCTATGCCACTCTCTCGCTTTGTCACAGCTTACCCATCCCCCTCCCCATATCCTCAAGTCCATTCTCTAGGAGGTCTGTGTCTCTATTCCTGTCTTACCCGTAGGTTCTTCATGACATATTTTTCCTTAAATTCCATATATATGTGTTAGCATACGGTATTTGCCTTTCTCGTTCTGACTTACTTCACTCTGTATGACAGACTCTAGGTCCATCCACCTCATTACAAATAGCTCAATTTCGTTTCTTTTTATGGCTGAGTAATATTCCATTGTATATATGTGCCACATCTTCTTTATCCATTCATCCAATGATGGACACTTAGGTTGTTTCCATCTCCGGGCTATTGTAAATGGAGCTGCAATGAACATTTTAGTACATGACTTTTTGAATTATGGTTTTCTCAGGGTATATGCCCAGTAGTGGGATTGCTGGGTCATATGGTAGTTCTATTTGTAGTTTTTAAAGGAACTTCCATACTGTTCTGCATAGTGGCTGTACCAATTCACATTCCCACCAGAAGTGCAAGAGTGTTCCCTTTTCTCCACACCCTCTCCAGCATTTATTGTTTCTAGATTTTTTGATGATGGCCATTCTGACTGATGTGAGATGATATCTCATTGTAGTTTTGATTTGCATTTCTCTAGTGATTAATGATGTTGAGCATTCTTTCATGTGTTTGTTGGCAGTCTGTATATCTTCTTTGGAGAAATGTCTATTTAGGTCTTCTGCCCATTTTTGGACTCGGTTGTTTGTTTTTTTGTTATTGAGCTGCATGAGCTGCTTGTAAATTTGGAGATTAATCCTTTGTCAGTTGCTTCATAAGCAAATATTTTCTTGCATTCTGAGGGTTGTCTTTTGGTCTTGTTTATGGTTTCCTTTGCTGTGCAAAAGCTTTGAAGTTTCATTAGGTCCCATTTGTTTATTTTTGTTTTTATTTCCATTTCTCTAGGAGATGGGTCAAAAAGGATCTTGCTGTGATTCATGTCTTAGAGTGTTCTGTCTATGTTTTCCTCTAAGAGTTTGATAGTTTCTGGCCTTACATTTAGGTCTTTAATCCATTTTGAGCTTATTTTTGTGTATGGTGTTAGAGAGTGATCTAATCTCATACTTTTACATGTACCTGTCCAGTTTTCCCAGCACCACTTATTGAAGAGGCTGTCCTTTCTCCACTGTATATTCCTGCCTCCTTTATCAAAGATAAGGTGACCATATGTGCGTGTGTTTATCTCTGGGCTTTCTATCCTGTTCCATTGAACTATATTTCTGTTTTTGTGCCAGTACCATTTCTGTTTTTGTGCCATACTGTCTTGAATTACTGTAGCTTTGTAGTATAGTCTGAAGTCAAGAAGCCTGATTCCTCAAGCTCCATTTTTCATTCGCAAGATTGCTTTGGCTATTTGGGGTCTTTTGTGTTTCCATACAAATTGTGAAATTTTTTGTTGTAGTTCTGTGAAAAATGCCAGTGGTAGTTCGATAGGGATTGCATTGAATCTGTATATGGCTTTGGGTAGTAGAGTCATTTTCACATTGTTGATTCTTCCATTCCAAGAACATGGTATATCTCTCCATCTATTTGTATCATCTTTAATTTCTTTCATCAGTGTCTTATAATTTTCTGCATACAGGTCTTTTGTCTCCTTAGGTAGGTTTATTCCTAGATATTTTATTCTTTTTGTTGCAACGGTAAATGGGAGTGTTTTCTTGATTTCTCTTTCAGATGTTTCATCATTAGTGTATAGAATGCCAAAGATTTCTGTGCATTAATTTTGTATGCTGCTACTTTACCAAATTCATTGATTAGCTCTAGTAGTTTTCTGGTAGCATCTTTAGGATTCTCTATGTATAGTATCATGTCATCTGCAAACAGTGACAGCTTTACTTCTTCTTTTCCGATTTGGATTCCTTGTATTTCCTTTTCTTCTCTGATTGCTGTGGCTAAAGCTTCCAAAACCATGTGGAATAACAGTGGTGAGAGTGGGCAACCTTTTCTTTTTCCTCATCTTAGTGGAAATGCTTTCAGTTTTTCACCATTGAGGATGATGTTGGCTGTGGGTTTGTCATATATGGCCTTTACTTTGTTGAGGAAAGTTCCCTCTATGCCTACTTTCTGCAGGGTTTTTATCATAAATGGGTGTTGAATTTTGTCAAAAGCTTTCTCTGCATCTATTGAGATGATCATATGGTTTTTCTCCTTCAATATTTTAATATGGTATCACGTTGATTGATTTGCGTATATTGAAGAATCCTTGCATTCCTGGAATAAACCCCACTTGATCATGGTGTATGATCCTTTTAATGTGCTGTTGGATTCTGTTTGCTAGTATTTTGTTGAGGATTTTTGCATCTATGTTCATCAGTGATATTGGCCTGTAGTTTTCTTTCTTTGTGACATCCTTGTCTGGTTTTGATATCAGGGTGATGGTGGCCTCATAGAATGAGTTTGGGCGGGTTCCTCCCTATGCTATATTTTGGAAGAGTTTGAGAAGGATAGGTGTTAGCTCTTCTCTAAATGTTTGATAGAATTCGCCTGTGAAGCCATCTGGTCCTGGGCATTTGTTTGTTGGAAGATTTTTAATCACAGTTTCAATTTCAGTGCTTGTGATTGGTCTGTTCATATTTTCTATTTCTTCCTGATTCAGTCTTGGCAGGTTGTGCATTTCTAAGAATTTGTCCATTTCTTCCAGGTTGTCCATTTTATTGGCATAGAGTTACTTGTAGTAATCTCTCATGATCTTTTTTATTTCTGCAGTTTCAGTTGTTACTTCTCCTTTTTCATTTCTAATTCTATTGATTTGAGTCTTCTCCCTTTTTTTCTTGTTGAGTCTGTCTGATGGTTTATCAATTTTGTTTACCTTCTCAAAGAAACAGCTTTCAGTTTTATTGATCTTTGTTATTGTTCCCCTCATGTCTTTTTCATTTATTTCTGATCTGATCTTTATGATTTCTTTCCTTCTGCTAACATTGGGGGTTTTTTGTTCTTCTTCTTCTACTTGCTTTAGGTGCAAGTTTAGGTTGTTTATTTGAGATGTTTCCTGTTTCTTAAGGTAGGATTGTATTGCTATAAACTTCCCTCTTAGAACTACTTTTGCTGCATCCCATTGGTTTTGGGTCGTCGTGTCTCAATTGTCATTTGTTTCTAGGTATTTTTTTTACTTCCTCTTTGATATCTTCAGTGATCACTTCGTTATTAAGTAGTGTATTATTTAGCGTCCATGTGTTTGTATTTTTTACAGGTCTTTTCCTGTAATTGATATGTAGTCTCATAGCGTTGTGGTTGGAAAAGATACTTGATACAATTTCAATTTTCTTAAATTTACCATGGCTTGATTTGTGACCCAAGATATGATCTATCCTGGAGAATATTCCATGAGCACTTGAGAAATATGTGTATTCTGTTGTTTTTGGATGGAATATCCTATAAATATCAATTAAGTCCATCTTGTTTAACGTGTCATTCAAAGCTTGTGTTTCCTTGTTTATTTTCATTTTGGATGATCTGTCCATCGGGGAAAGAGGGGTGTTAAAGTCCCCTACTATGAATGTGTAACTGTCGATTGCCCCTTTTATGGCTGTTAGTATTTGCCTTATGTATTGAGGTGTTCCTATGTTGGGTGCATAAATATTTACAATTGTTATATCTTCTTCTTGGATTGATCCCTTGATCATTATGTAGTGTCCTTCTTTTTCGCTTCTAATACTCTTTATTTTAAAGTCTATTTTGTGTGATATGAGAATTGCTACTCCAGCTTTCTTTTGGTTTCCATTTGCATGGAATATCTTTTTCCATCCCCTCACTTTCAGTCTGTATGTTTCTTTAGGTCTCTAGTGGGTCTCCTGTAGACAGCATATATATGGGTCTTATTTTTGTATCCATTCAGCCAGGCTGTGTCTGTTGATGGGAGCATTTAATCCATTTACATTTAAGGTAATTATTGATATGTATGTTCCTATTCCCATTTTCTTAATTGTTTTCGGTTTGTTATTGTAGGTCTTTTCCTTCTCTTGTGTTTCTTGCCTAGAGAAGTTCCTTTAGCATTTGTTGTAAAGCTGGTTTGGTGGTGCTGAACTCTCTCAGCTTTTGCTTGTCTGTAAAGTTTTTAATTTCTCCATGAAATCTGAATGAGATCCTTGCTGGGTAGAGTCATCTTGGTTGCAGGTTTTTCCCTTCATCACTTTAAATATGTCCTGCTACTCCCATCTCGCTTGCAGCGTTTCTGTTGAAAGATTAGCTGTTAACTTTATGGGGATTCCCTTCTGTGTTATTTTTCCCTTGCTGCTTTTAATATATTGTCTTTGTATTTAATTTTTGACAGTTTGATTAATATGTGTCTTGGCGTATTTCTCCTTGGATTTATCCTGTATGGGACTCTCTGTGCTTCCTGGACTTGATTAACTATTTCCTTTCCCATATTAGGGAAGTTTTCAACTATAATCTCTTCAAATGTTTTCTGAGTCCCTTTCTTTTTGTCTTCTTCTTCTGGAACTCCTATAATTCTCATGTTGGTGCATTTAATGATGTCCCAGAGGTCTTGAGACTGTCCTCAGTTCTTTTCATTTTTCTTCATTCTGCTCTGCAGTAGTTATTTCCACTATTTTATCTTCCAGGTCACTTATGCATTCTTCTGCCGTAGTTATTCTGCTATTGATCACATCTAGAGTATTTTTAATTTCATATATTGTGTTGTTCATCATTGCTTGTTCATCTTTAGTTCTTCTAGGTCTTTGTTATATATTTCTTCCATTTTGTCCATTCTATTTCCAAGATTTTGGATCATCTTTACTATCATTATTCTGAATTCTTTTTCAGGTAGACTGCCTATTTCCTCTTCATTTTTTAGGTCTGGTGGGTTTTTATCTTGTTCCTTCATCTGCTGTGTGTTTTTCTGTCTTCTCATTTTCCTTATCTTAATGTGTTTGGGGTCTCCTTTCTGCAGGCTACAGGTTCGTAGTTCCTGTTGTTTTTGGTGTCTGTCCCAAGTGGCTAAATTTGGTTCAGTGGGTTGTGTAGGCTTCCTGGTGGAGGGGACTAGTGCCTGTATTCTGGTGGATGAGGCTGGATCCTGTCTTTCTGGTGGGCAGGTCCACATTTGGTGGTGTGTTTTGGAGTGCCTGTGGACTTATTATGATTTTAGGCAGCCTCTCTGCTAATGGGTGGGGTTGTGTTCCTGTCTTGCTAGTTGTTTGGCATAGGGTATCCAGCACTGTAGCTTGCTGGTCGTTGTGTGAATCTGGGTGCTGGTGTTGAGATGGAGATCCCTGGGAGATTTTCACTGTTTGATATTATGTGGAGCTGGGAAGTCTCTTGTGGACCAGTGTCCTGAAGTTGGCTCTCCGACCTCAGAGGCATAGCACTGACTCCTGGCTGCAGCACTGAGAGCCTTTCATCCACACGGTTCAGAATAAAAGGGAGAAAAATTAGAAAGAAAGAAAGAAAGAAAGAAAGAGAGAAAAAATAAGGAAGGAAGGTAGATGGAAGGAAGAAGTAAGGAAGGAAAGAAGATAAAATAAAGATAAAATAAAATAAAGTTATCAAGATAAAAAATAATTATTAAGAAAAAATTATTTAAAAAGGAAAAAAAATGGATGAATTGAACCCTAGGACAAATGGTGGAAGCAAAGCTATACAGACAAAATCTCATGCAGAAGTATACACATACACACTCACAAAAAGAGGAAAATGGGAAAAAATCATAAATCTTGCTCTCAAAGTACACCTCTTCAATTTGGGATGATTCATTGTCTATTCATGTATTCCACAGATGCTGGGTACATCAAGTTGATTGTGGAGCTTTAATCCGCTGCTCCTGAGGCTGCTGGGAGAGATTTCCCTTTCTCTTCTTTGTTTGCACAGCTCCGGGGACTCAGATTTTGATTTGGCCCTGCCTCTGCGTGTAGGTTGTCGGAGGGCGTCTGTTCTTTGCTCTGACAGGACGGGGTTAAAGGAGCAGCAGATTCGGGGGCTCTGGCTCACTGAGGCCGGGGGCAGGGAGGGGTGCGGATGCGGGGCGAGCCTGCGGCGGCAGAGGCCAACGTGACTTTGCGACAGCCTGAGGCGCACTGTGTGTTCTCCCCGGGAAGTTGTCCCTGGATCCCCGGACCTTGGCAGTGGCGGGCTGCACAGGCTCCCCGGGAGGGGAGGTGTGGATAGTACCCTGTGCTCACACACAGACTTCCTGTTGGCGGCAGCAGCAGCCTTAGCGTCTCATGCCCATCTCTGGGGTCCGTGATTTTAGCCGCGTCTCGCGCCCGTCTCTGGAGCTCCTTTAAGCAGTGCTCTTTATCCCCTCTCTTCGCGCACCAGGAAACAAAGAGAGAAGAAAAAGTCTCTTGTCTCTTTGGCAGCTCTAGACTTTTCCCGGACTCCCTCCCGGCTAGCAGTGGTTCACTAACCCCCTGCAGGCTGTGTTCACGCCACCAACCCCAGTCCTCTCCCTGCGCTCCGACCAAAGCCCGAGCCTCAGCTCCTAGCCCCGCCCTCCCCAGCGGGTGAGCATACAAGCCTCTCGGGCTGGTGAGTGCTGATCTTCACTGATCCTCTGTGCGGGAATCTCCACTTTGCCCTCCGCATCCCTGTTGCTGTGCTATCCTCCGTGGCCCCGAAGCTCCCCCACTCCGCCACCCACAGTCTCTGCCCGTGAAGGGGCGTAGTAGTGTGTGGAAACCTTTCCTCCTTCACAGCTCCCTCCCACCTGTGCGGGTCCCATCCCTATTCTTTTGTCTCTGTTTATTCTTTTTTCTTTTGCTCTACCCAGGTACGTGGGGGAGTTTCTTGCCTTTGGGAGGTCTGAGGTCTTCTGCCAGCATTCAGTAGGTGTTCTGTAGGAGTTGTTCCACGTGTAGATGTATTTCTGGTGTATCTGTGGGGAGGAAGGTGATCTCTGCATCTTACTCTTCCACCATCTTCCCAATTCCCCCGATTGACCTCTCTTGTTTACATTTTAATTGAGTTGTTTGTTTTCTTACTGTTTTGAGAGTTCTGTGTTTATTCTGGCTACAAGCTCTTTGTTGGATATGTGATTTTCAAACACTATTTCATAGTAAATGGATTGTTTTTCATTTTCTTAACAGTGTCATTTGCAAAACAAACATTTAGAAATTTTATTGAAGTCCAAATCTATTTCGCAAATCTCTTTTTGGATCATACTTTTGGTGCCAAACCTAAGGTCATATAGAATTTTTTCCTATGTATTCTAAAAGTTTGTGGTTTTACATTTAGATCTATGACCCATTTTGACTTAATTTTTATATAAAGTGTGGTGTTTACATTGAGGTTCACTTTTTTTTTGCATGTAGATGTCTTATAGCTCCAATAATATTTGTTGAAAAGACTATCCTTTCTCCATTGAATTTCCTTTGCAGCTTTGTAAAAAATCACTTGGCTGTACTTGTGTGTGTCTATTTCTGGGTTCTCGATTCTGTTACATTGGTCTATGTGTCTATTTCTTTGTCAATACCACACCGTTTAGATTACTGTGGCTGTATAATAAGTCCTAAAATCAAGTAGTATGATTCCTCCAACTTTATTCTTCATTTTCAAAATTATTCTAATTATTCTATTTCCTTTGCCTTTCCAAATGCATTTCAGGTAAGCTTGTTTTTATCCACAAAAAATTCTGCTGGGAGAAGGAAAGAAATCATAAATATCAGAGCAGAAATAAATGAAATAGAAACAAAGAAAACAATAGCAAGGATCAATAAAACTAAAAGCTCGTTCTTTGACAAGATAAACAAAATTGGCAAACCATTAGGCAGACTCATCAAGAAAAAGAGGGAAAGGACTCAAATCAGTAAAATTAGAAATGAAAAAGAAGTTACAACAGATACCGCAAAAATACACAGCATCATAAGAGACTACTACAAGCAAATCTATGCCAATAAAATGGACAACCTGGAAGAAATGGACAAATTCTTAGAAAGATATAACCTTCCAAGACTGAACCAGGAAGAAACAGAAAATATCAACAGCCCAATCACAAGTAATGAAATTGAACTGTGATTAAACATCTTCTAACAAACAAAAGTCCAGGACCAGATGGCTTCACAGGTGAATCCTATCAAACATTTAGAGAAGAGCTAACACCCATCCTTCTCAAACTCTTCCAAAAAATTGCAGAGGAAGGAATACTCCCAAACTCATTCTATGAGGCCACCATCACCCTGATACCAAAACCAGACAAAGATACTACAATAAAAGAAAATTACAGACAAATATCACCGATGAATATAGATGCAAAAATCCTCAACAAAATACTAGTAGACAGAATCCAAGAACACATTAAAAGGATCATACACCACAATCTGTGGGATTTATCCCAGGGATGCAAGGATTCTTCAATATATGAAAATCAATCAATGTGATACACCATATTAACAAATTGAAGAACAAAGTCCATAGGATCATCTCAATAGATGCCGAAAAAGTTTTTGACAAAATTCAACACCCATTTATGATAAAAACTCTCCAGAAAGTGGGCATAGAGGGAACCTACCTCAACATGATAAAGGCCATATATAACAAACCCACAGCAAACACCATTCTCAATGGTGAAAAACTGAAAGCATTTTTCTCTAAGATCAGGAACGAGCCAAAGATGTCCACTCTCACCACTATTATTCAACATAGTTTTGGAAGTCCTAACCATGGCAATCAGAGAAGAGAAAGAAATAAAATGAATACAAATTGGAAAAGAAGAAGTAAAACTGTCACTGTTTGCAGATGACATGATACGATACATAGAGAATCCTAAAAATGCCAACAGAAAGCTACTAGAGCTAATCAATGAATTTGGTAAAGTTGCAGGATAAAAAATTAATGCACAAAAATCTCTTGCATTCCTATACAGTAATGATGAAAAATCTGAAAGAGAAATTATGGAAACACTCCCATTTACCATTGCAACAAAAAGAAGAAAATACCTAGGAATAAACCTACCAAGGAAGACAAAAGACCTGTATGCAGAAAACTATGACACTGTTGAAAGAAATTAAAGATGATACCAACAGATGGAGAGATATACCATGTTCTTGGATTGGAAGAATCAATATTCTGAAAATGACTATACTACCCAAAGCAATCTACAGATTCAATGCAATCCCTATCAAATTACCAATGGCATTTTTTATGGAACTAGAGCAAATCATCTTAAAATTTGTATGGAGACACAAAAGACCATGAATAGCCAAAGCAATCTTGAAGGAAAAAGTCGGAGCTGGAGGAATCAGACTCTCTGACTTCAGACTATACTACAAAGCTACAGTAATCAAGACAATATTGTACTGGCACAAAAACACAAACATAGATCCATGGAACAAGATAGAAAGCTGAGAGGTAAACCCACACACCTATGGTCAACTAATATATGACAAAGGAGGCAAAGATATACAACGGAGAAAAGACAGTCTCTTCAATAGGTGATGCTGGGAAAACTGGACAGCTACATGTAAAAGAATGAAATTAGAACACTCCCTAACACCATACACAATAATAAACTCAAAATGGATTCAAGGCCTAAACGTAAGACCAGACACTCTAAAACTCTTAGAGGAAAACATAGGAAGAACACTCTTTGACATAAAGCACAGCAAGATCTTTTTTGATCCACCTCCTAGAGTAATGGAAATAAAAACAAAAATAAACAGATGGGACCTAATGAAACTTCAAAACTTTTGCACAGCAAAGGAAACCATAAACAAGAAGAAAACACAACCCTCAGAATGGGAGAAAATATTTGCAAACAAAGCAACGGACAAAGGATTAATCTCAAAAATATATAAACAGCTCATGCAGCTCAATAATAAAGAAACAACCCAATGAAAAAATGGGCAGAAGATCTAAATAGACATTTCTCCAAGGAAGACATACAGATGGCCAAGAAGCACATGAAAAGCTGCTCAACATCACTAATTATTAGAGAAATGCAAATCAAAACTACAATGAGGTATCACCTCACACCAGTTAGAATGGGTATCATCAGAAAATCTTCAAACAACAAATGTTGGAAAGGGTGTGCAGAAAAGGGAACCTTCTTGCACTGTTTGTGGGAATGTCAATTGATACAGCCACTATGGAGAACAGTATGGAGGTTCCTTAAAATACTAAAAATAGAATTACCATATGATCCAGCAATCTCACTGCTGGGCATATACCCTGAGAAAACCATAATTCAAAAAGACACATACACCCCAATGTTCATTGCAGCACTCTTTACAATAGCCAGGTCATGGAAGCAACGTAAATACCCATTGACAGACAAATGGATAAAGAAGATGTGGCACATATATACAATGGAATATTACTCAGCCATAAAAGGAAACGAAATTGAGTTATTTGTAGTGAGGTGGATGGACCTAGAGTCTGTCATACAGAGTAAAGTAAGTCAGAAAGAGAAAAACAAATACTATATGTTAACACATATATATGGAATCTAAAAAAAAGAAAAATGGTTCTGAAGAACTCAGAGTGCAGTCTCAGTAGTTGTGGGGCATGGGCTTAGTTGCTCCATGGCATGTGGGATCCTCCCAGACCAGGGCTTGAACCTGTGTCCCCTGCATTGGCAGGCAGATTGTTAACCACTGTGCAACCAGGGAAGCCCCTAATGTGTTCTTTATCTAGTTTCTTAAGATGGAAAATGAGGGCATTGACTTGAGACTATTCTTTTCTAATCTATGTATTTAATACCATAACTTTCCCCTCAAGTACTGCTTTAACTGTATCCTGCAAATTCTGATAGATTATAGTTTCATTTTTTCAGTTCAAAACATTTTCTAATTTTAATTTCTTCTATGATTATTGGATTACTTAGAAGTGTGTTACTTCATTTCAAAATATTTGGGGAGTTTCTAAGGACTTTTCTGTTACTGACTTCCAGTTAAATTCCACTGTGGTCAGAAAACATACTTTGTATGACTTAAATAGTTTTGAATTTATTGAGACTTTTTAATAGCCTAGAATATGGTTTATCTTGTTAGATGTTCTGTATGCACTTGAGATGAATATATATTCTGCTGTTGTTGAGTGGAGGGTTCCATAAGTGTAAATCTGATCAAGTTGGTCAATAGTGCTATTTGAGTCTATTTTACCTTTGTTGATTTTCTGCCTAGTTATCAATTATTGAGAGTCAGTTATTGAAATCTTTGACTATCATTGGGGATTTGTCTATTTCTCCTTAAAATTCTGTCAGTTTTTGCTTCATGTATTTTAAGTTCTGACATTAGGTGTGTAAACCTTTAGGATTATGTACTCTTGATTAACGAATCACTTTATCTTTATGAAATGACCTTTAAAAATCCCTGGTTATATTCTTCACCCTGAAATCTACCTTCACCTGATCTTAATATAGCCACTCTAGCTTGTTATATCTTTTCCACTTTTTACTTTTAACCTATTTACCTTTACATTTAAAGTGTGCTTCTAGTATGCAACATGTAGTTGGGTCTTGCTTTTTATCCAATATGGCAATCTCTGTCTGATTGCATGTGGATATTTAGACCGTTTACTTTTAATGGTTGCTGAAATAGCTAAGTTTGAGTCTATTATTTTGCTATTTGTTTTCTTTTAGTCTGCTCTTTTGTATAATCGCTTTTCCCTCTTTTTCTTCCTCCTTTAGGACTAATGGAGTATTTTTATGATTCCATTAATATAATTCATTGACTTATTAGCTATAACCCTTTGTTTTTTTTATTATAGCTGTTGCTTTAACATTTACCATGTATATCTTTGATATATTAAAGTCTTTCTTAAAGTGTATTATATTATTTAATGTATAGTATAAAAAACTTACAATAGAATACTTACATTTTTCTCCTCCTAGCTTTTTTTCCTATTGTTGTCATGCTTTTATCTTATATGGTTAACCATTTGGTGACAATTTCTGATGCACTTCATTCTTTTGTGTAAATACAGATTTCTAAGTGGCATCATTTTCTTGTTGCCCAAAGGTCATTCTTTAACTTTTCTTTTAGTCCAGAGCTGCTGGAAATGAAATCACTCAACTTTTAAATTATTGAAATGTCTGTTTTGCCACCTTGTTGTTCTTCTTTTTCTTGTTCTTGTTCTGTTTCTCCTTTTTCTTCAACTATTCTTACCATATGCATGCCCATTTATTTCATGTCTGTAGTAGTGAAAATTCAGATGGGTTTTGGTAAATTATTCAAGTATTACACACTTAATCAGGTGGTGATGACATTCATGTTTGTGATTTCTTGTGTAGTCTTTTTAGGAAAATTGGCACAGTCACTGGAAATTAGTATGTGGCTACCTAGCAAGTACTAGGCTACTAGCAAGTATGTGGCTACCTAGCAAGTACTTTCCCCCATCTCTGTCAGGATGAAAAATCAAAAGCAGCTGACATTTGTATAGCAAGGAAAACAGAGTCCTTTCACTCTTTTGTTCAGGCCTATATCAAGTCTCCTGCATTGTCAGGTCTGGAAGAACCCTCATCATATTGATTTTCTGAAAAACATTGCACTGGTCCATTATATGTATTGACATTAGATAATAAATGGAAGTAGTGGGCAGGAGGTAGAAGCCTTTTAGATGGCTAAGTATGAAACATGCATGATAATCATTGGGAGATAAAATATAAATATTCAGGAACTATCCATACTGATGAAGTCTGTAGAGGATTAGTTGTCTGAGGTACGTTAAGTTATATTTTCAAAAGTGAGAGACAACAAAAAAAAGTGAGAGACAACTTGTTGCACTGATTTTGGAGGCATGTTATACTGCATTTAGGCAAGTTGCACTCTTGTGTTTGCTGGATTGCCCATAAGGTTTTTGAGTGGGACCTGGAGCAAAAGAAGGCTCTGCAGTGATTCAGGCCAGTGTGCAAACTGTTTTACCTCATGAGCCTTATGATCCATTAGACAAAATGGTATCAGAAATATCTGTGCAGTTAGATATGCATTGTAGAGCTGTTGGAATACATCACAGAAAAATTACAGGCTCCTAAGGTTTTGGAATAAAGTATGCTTTTTCCTGCTAACTATCCTCCATTCGAAAAATAGCTTCTGACCTGCTATTTGGTCTTGGTAGAGACTAACCTCCTGAATCTAGGACAGCAAGTGATTATGTGCCCCAAAATATTTGTCATGAACTGTTCTATTCCACCAAATCAGAATATTGGATATATGTTGTGCTGTTCCTTTGTTAACTTGAATAGTAAGTATGAGAACAGACCAAAACAGGATCAAAAGGCACAAGTAGAGTGTATGAGCAACTAGATCACACTCTGATGATATTGATTCCCACTGCTTCAATGCCTGTTATTGAACTCACCTTATGGCTTTATGGGGAGTTCACTATAACCAGCTAATAGAGGAGGAAACAGCACACTCCTGGTTTATAGATGGGCTTGCAAGTATGGTGGCATCAGGTGGAAGTCTATGGCTATTGCATTATAGTCCAATTCAGGGGTATCCATGAGAGGCTGAAGTGAAGTAAAATCCTGCCACAGAGCAGAGTTTTAGGAGGTACATTTACTTGTTCATTTTGTTAGGAGGAGAGATGTCCTGAGTTTAGACTTTATTGATTTGTGTCCAATGGCTGAATGAGTTTACTGATAGCCTGGCACTAGGAAAGAATATGATAGGAAAATTGGTGACAAAGAAGTCTGGAGGCTAGTTATTTGGATGGAATTCTAGGGATAGGCACAGAGTAGAGGGATGTAAATGCTTACCAAGGGATAGGACATTAGAGGGTAGAAAACAAATGAGTTCTGGGTATTTATTTCTTTGGCTCTTTGTCCTGAGGCATGTACTGACCATTACAATATTTCTATTCTTAAGGTCTCATCTCCTCATAGAGCAGCCTTTTCTGTCATGTTCATACTCCTTTCCAGTTTGTGGGTGTAATGACTACTTCCTGGCACAAGTCCCAGGGTCCTTTATCATACACTCTTGGTTTCTATTAACTCTACCAATGCTTTATAAAGAGCCCAAGACTCATGGATTATTTAGAAGTATGTTGTTTAGTTTCCAAGCCTTTGGAGATTTTCCTGTTATCTTTCTGTTACTCATTTCTAATATGATTTTATTGTAGTCATAAAATGTATTCTGTATGATTTCAATTCTTTTAAATTAGTTGAGGTTTGTTTCATGGCGCAGGATATGGTCTTTGGGTACTTAAAAAGACTGTGTATTCTGTTGTTGGATGAAGTAGTCTATAAATGATGATTAGATTCTGTTGTTTCATGGTAGTATTCAGTTACGGTACATTATTGTTGATTTTCTGTCTGGTTGTTCTATCTATTGTTGAACAAGGCATATTGAAGTCCCCAGATAAAATTATGAATTTGCATGTTTCTCTTTTCAGTTCTGTAAGTTTTTACTTCACATATATTGCAGTCCGTTATTTAGTGCATACACATTTAGGATTGGTATCTCTTTTTGGTGGATTGACCCTTTTATCATTATATGATATCCCTCTCTGGGCATGTAAATTTTCTTTGATCTGAAATCTACTTTATCTGATATTGTATTAGTCAGGGTTCTCCAGAGAAACAGAACCAATAGTATGTGTATATATATAGAGAGATTTATTTTAAGGAATTGGCCCATATGATTATGTAGGCTGGCAGGTCCAAAACCTGCAGTCAAGTCTGAAGGCTATCAGGCTGGAGACCCAGAAAAGAACTGATGTTGCAGTTAAAATCCAAAGGCTATACTGCTGGCAGAATACTTGCCTGGGGAAGTCAGTCTTTTGTTCTATTCAGACCTTCAACTGGTAGTCCCTCCACATTATGGAAGGCATTCGGATTTACTTAAAGTCTACTGATATAAATGTTAATCTCATCCAAAAACACCCTCACAGAAACACCTGGAATAGTGTTTGACCATACACATGGACACCATAGCCCAGCCAAGTTGAAGTATAAAATTAACCATCACAGATATTAACATAGCCACTCCTGATCTCTTTTGATTAATATTTGAATGATATATCTTTTTCCATCCTTTTCATTTCAACATACCTAAGTCATTATGTTTGAAGTAAATTTCTTGTAGTCAGAATGTAGTTGGGTCATGTTATTTTTTTAAACTTACTTTGACAACCTCAGTCTTTTTCTTTTTGACAATCTCAGTCTTAATTGGTATATTTAGATCATTTATATTTAATGTAAATGTAATATAATGTGTTAAGGCTTAAGTCTGCCATTTTAATTTTTGAATTTTATTTTATTTATTTTTTTAAACAGCAGGTTCTTATTAGTCATCAAGTTTATACACATCAATGTATACATGTCAATCTCAATCGCCCAATTCCTCACACCACCACCACCACCACCCCACCGCTTTCCCCGCTTGGTGTCCAAACATTTGTTCTCTACATCTGTGTCTCTATTTCTGCCCTGCAAACTGGTTCATCTGTACCATTTTTCTAGGTTCCACATATATGCGTTAATATATGATATTTGTTTTTCTCTTTCTGACTTACATCAGTCTGTATGACAATCTCCATCCATGTCTCAACGAATGACCCAATTTCATTCCTCTTTATGGCTGAGTAATATTCCATTCTATACATGTACCACAACTTCTTTATCCATTCGTCTGTCTATGGGCATTTAGGTTGCTTCCATGACCTGGCTATTGTAATAGTGCTGCAATGAACATTGGGGTGCATGTGTCTTTTTGAATTATGGCTTTCACTGGGTATATGCCCAGTAGTGGGATTGCTGGATCATATGGTAATTCTATTTTAAGATTTTTAAGGAACCTCCATACTGTTCTCCATAGTGGCTGTATCAATTTACATTCCCACCAACAGTGAAAGAGGGTTCCCTTTTCTCCACACACTCTCATTTGTTGTTTGTAGATTTTCTGATGATGCCCATTCTAACTGGTGTGAGATGATACCTCATTGTAGTTTTGATTTGCATTTCTCTAATAATTAATGATGTTGAGCAGCTTTTCATTTGCTTCATGGCCATCTGTATGTCTTCTTTGGAGAAATGTCTACTTAGGTCTTCTGCCCATTTATTAATTGGGTTGTTTGTTTTTTTAACATTGAGCTGCATGAGCTGTTTACATATTTTGGCGATTAATTCTTTGTCCGTTGATTCGTCCACAAATATTTTCTCCCATTCTGGAGGTTGTCTTTTCTTCTTGTTTATGGTTTCCTTTGCTGTGCAAAAGATTTTAAGTTTCATTAGGTCCCATTTGTTTATTTTTGTTATTTCCATTACTCTAGGAGGTGGATCCAAAAAAGACCTTGCTCTGATTTATGTCAAAGAGTGTTGTTCCTATGTTTTCCTCTAAGAGTTGTATAGTGTCTGGACTTACATTTTGGTCTCTAATCCATTTTGAGTTTATTTCTGTGTATGGTGTTAGGGAGTGTTCTAATTTCATTCTTTTAAATGTAGCTGTCCAGTTTTCCCAGCACCAGTTATTGAAGAGACAGTCTTTTCCCCAATGTATATCCTTGCCTCCTTTGTCATAGATTAGTTGACCATAGGTGTGTGGGTTTATCTCTGGGCTTTCTATCTTGTTACATTGATCTATGTTTCTGTTTTTGTGCCAGTACCATATTGTCTTGGTTACTATAGCTTTGTAATATAGTCTGAAGTCAGGGAATCAGATTCCTCCAGCCCAGTTTTTTTCCATCAAGACTGCTTTGGCTAATTGGGGTATTTTTTATCTTCATACATATTTCAAGATTTTTTGTTCTAGTTCTTTAAAAAATGCCATTGATAATTTGGTAGGGATTGCATTGTTTTGGGTAGTATAGTCATTTTCACAATATTGATTCTTTCAATCCAAGAACATGGTATATCTCTCCATCTGTTGGTATCATCTTTAATTTCTTTCATCAGTGTCTTATAGTTTTCTGCATACAGGTCTTTTGTCTTCCTTGGTAGGTTTATTCCTAGGTATTTTATTCTTTTTGTTGCAATGGTAAATAGGAGTGTTTCCTTAATTTCTCCCTCAGATTTTTCATCATTAGTGTACAGAAATGCATGAGATTTCTGTGCATTCATTTTGTATCCTGCCACTTTACCAAATTCATTGATTAACTCTAGTAGTTTTCTGGTGACATTTTTAGGATTCTCTATGTATAGTATCATGTCATCTGCAAACAGTGAGAGTTTTAATTCTTCTTTTCCAATTTGGATTCCTTTTATTTCTTTTTCTTCTCTGATTGCCGTGGCTAGGACTTCCAAGACTATGTTGAATAATACTGGTGAGAGTGCACATCCTTGTCTTGTTCCTGATCTAGAGGAAATGCTTTCAGTTTTTCACCATTGAGAAAGATGTTTGCTGTGGGTTTGTCGTATATGGCCTTTATTATGTTGAGGTAGGTTTCCTCTATGCCAGTTTTCTGGAGAGTCTTTATCATAAATGTGTGTTGCATTTTGTCAAAGCTTTTTCTGCATCTGTTGAGATGATCATATGGATTTTATTCTTCAATTTGTTAATATGATGTATCACATTGATTGATTTGCGTATACTGAAGACTCCTTGCATCCCTGGGATAAAACCTACTTGCTCATGGTGTATGATCCTTTTACTGTGTTGTTGGATTCTGTTTGCTAGTATTTTGTTGAGGATTTTTGCATCTATATTCATCAGTGATATTGGTCTGTAATTTTCTTTTTTTGTAATATCTTTGTCTGGTTTTAGTATCAGGGTGATGGTGGCCTCATAGATTGAGTTTGGGAGTGTTCCTTATTCTGCAATTTTTTGGAAGAGTTTGAGAAGGATGGGTGTTAGCTCTTCTCTAAATGTTTGATAGGATTCACCTGTGAAGCCATCTGGTCCTGGACTTTTGTTTGTTGGAAGATTTTTAATCACAGTTTCAATTTCATTTCTTGTGATTGGGCTGTTGATATTTTCTGTTTCTTCCTGGTTCAGTCTTGGAAGGTTATATCTTTCTAAGAATTTGTCCATTTCTTCCAGGTAGTCCATTTTATTGGCATACAGTTGCTTGTAGTAGTCTCTTAGGAAGCTTTTTATTTCTGTGGTGTCTGTTTTAACTTCTCCTTTTTCATTTCTAATTTTATTGATTTGAGTCCTCTCCCTCTTTTTCTTGATGAGACTGTTAATGGTTTATTAATTTTGTTTATCTTCTCAAGGAACCAGCTTTTAGTTTTATTGATCTTTGCTATTGTTTTCTTTGTTTCTATTTCATTTATTTCTGCTCTGCTCTTTATGATTTCTTTCCCTCTGCTAACTTTGGGTTTGTTTGTTCTTCTTTCTCTAGTTCCCTTAGGTGTAAGGTAGATTGTTTATTTGAGATTTTTCTTGTTTCATGAGGTAAGGTTGTATAGCTATAAACTTCTCTCTTAGAACTATAGGTTTTGGATTGTTCTGTTTTCATTGTCATTCGTCTGTAGGTATTTTTTGATTTCCTCTTTGATTTCTTCAGTGATCTCTTGGTAATTTAGTAATGTATTGTCTAGCCTCCATGTGTTTGTGTTTTTTACGTTTTTTCCCCTTTAATTCATTTCTAATCTCATAGCATTGTGGTCAGAAAAGATGCTTGGTATGACTTCAATATTCTTAAATTTACTGAGGCTTGATTTATGACCCAAGTAGTGATCTATAGTGGAGAATGTTCCATGCACACTTGAGAAGAAAGTGTAATTTGCTGTTTTTGGATGGAATGTCCTTTAAATATCAATTAAGTCTATCTGGTCTACTGTGTCATTTAAAGCTTCTGTTTCCTTATTTATTTTCATTTTTGATGTCTATCCATTGGTGTAAGTGAGGTGTTAAAGTCCCCCACTGTTATTATGTTACTGTCGATTTCCTCTTTTATAGCTGTTAGCAGTTGCCTTATGTATTGAGGTGCTCCTATGTTGGGGGCATATATATATTTATAATTTTTATATCTTCTTCTTGGATTGATCTCTTGATCATTATGTAGTGTCTTTCCTTGTCTCTTGTAACATTCTTTATTTTAAAGTCTATTTTATCTGTTATGAATATTGCTACTCCAGCTTTCTTTAGATTTCCATTTGCATGGAATATCTTTTTCCATCCCCTCACTTTCAATCTGTATGTGTTCATAGGTCTGAAGTTGGTGTCTTTTAGACATCATACATATGGGTCTTGTTTTTGTATCCATTCAGCTAGCCTGTGTCTTTTGGTTGGAGCATTTAATCCATTCATGTTTAAGGTAAAGCATAATTCAAAAGGAGTCATGTACCAATATGTTCATTGCAGCTCTCTTTAGAATAGCCAGGACATGGAAACAACCTAAGTGTCCATCAACAGATGAATGGATAAAGAAGATGTCATGCATGTATACAATGGAATATTACTCAGCCATAAAAGGAAACGAAATTGAGTTATTTATAGTGAGGTGGATGGACCTAGAGTCTGTCATACAGAGTGAAGTAAGTCAGAAAGAGAAAAACAAATACCGTATGCTAACACATATATATGGAATCTAAGAAAAAAAAATGGTCATGAAGAACCTAGGGGTAAGACGGGAATAAAGACACAGACCTACTAGAGAATAGAGTTGAGGATATGGGGAGGGGGAAGGGTAAGCTGTGACAAAGTGAGAGAGTGGCATGGACATATATACACTACCAAACGTAAAATAGATAGCTAGTGGGAAGCAGCTGCATAGCACAGGGAGGTCAGCTAGGTGGTTTGTGACCACCTAGAGTGGTGGGATAGGGAGGGTGGGAGGGAGGGAGACACAAGAAGGAAGAGATATCGGAACATATGTATATGTATAACTGATTCACTTTGTTATAAAGCAGAAACTAACACACCATTGTAAAGCAGTTATACTCCAATAAAGATGTTAAAAAATAATTATCGATATGTATGATCCTATGACCATTTTCTTAATCGTTTTGGATTTGTTTTTGTTGTTCCTTTTCTTCTCTCATGTTTCTCACTTAGAGAAGTTCCTTTAGCATTTGTTGTACACCTGGTTTGGTGGTGCTGAATTCTGTTAGCTTTTGCTTGTCTGTAAAGCTTATGATTTCTCCATAGAATCTGAATGAGATCCTTGCCGGGTAGAGTAATCTTGGTTGTAGGTTCTTCCCTTTCATCACTTTATGTATATCATGCCAGTCCCTTCTGGCTTGTAGAGTTTCTGCTGAGAAATCAGCTGTTAACCTATGGGAGTTCCCTTGTATGTTATTTGTCATTTTTCCCTTGCTGCTTTCAATAATTTATCTTTGTCTTTAATTTTTGCCAATTTGATTACTATGTGTCTTGGTGTGTTTCTCTTTGGTTTATTCTGTGTGGGACTTGCTGCCCTGCCTGAACTCGGGTGGCTATTTTCTCTCCCATGTTAGGGAAGTTTTTGACTATAATCTCTTGAAATATTTTCTCTGGTCCTTTCTCTTTCTCTTCTCCTTCTGGGAGCCCTATAATGTGAATGTTGTTGCATTTAATCTTGTCCCAGAAGTCTCTTAGGCTGTCTTCATTTCTTTCACTCTTTTTTCTTTATTGTGTTCCACAGCAGTGAATTCCACATTCTGTCTTCCAGGTCACTTATCTTTTCTTCTGCCTCAGTTATTCTGCTCTTGATTCCTTCTAGTGTTGTTTCCATTTCAGTTATTTTATTGTTCGCCTCTGTTTGTTTTTTCTTTAATTCCTCTAGGTGTTTGTTAAACATTTCTTGCATCTTCTCGATCTTTGCCTCCATTCTTTTTCCGAGGTCCTGGATCATCTTCACTATCATTATTCTGAATTCTTTTTCTGGAAGGTTGCCTATCTCCACTTCATTTAGTTGTTTTTCTGGGGTTTTATCTTATTCCTTCATCTGGTACATAGCCCTCTGCCTTTTCATCTTGTCTATCTTTCTGTGAATCAACACTACTTTTGCCTTATTAATTTTCAGTTCCAGATGATATGTTCACTGATGTAACTAGGGTGTTAAAGTTGCCTACTATCATTGTATTATTGTCAATTTCTCCCTTTATGTCTGTTAGTGTTTGCTTTGTATATTTAGGTGCTCCTGTTTTCAGTGTGTTTATGTTAATGAGTGCAATATCCTCTTCTTGTACTGATCCCTTTATCATTATATAATGTCCTCTTTTTTCTTTTGTTTTAGACTTTGTTATAAATTCTATTTTGTCTGATATGAGTATTGTTACCTTCCCTTTCTTGTCTTTTCTTTTTACATAAAATGTCTTTTTCTATCTGTTAACTTTCAGTCTGTGTGTCTTTAGCTCTGAAGTGAGTCTCCTGTAGGCAGCATACAGATAGGTCTTGTTTTTTATTCAATCAGCACCCTAGGTCTTTTTTTTTAACATCTTTATTGGGGTACAATTGCTTTACAATGGTGTGTTAGTTTCTGCTTTATAACAAAGTGAATCAGTTATACATATACATATATTCCCATATCTCTTCCCTCTTGCGTCTCCCTCCCTCCCACCCTCCCTATCCCACCCCTCCAGGCTGTCACAAAGCACCGAGCCAATATCCCTGTGCCATGCGGCTGCTTCCCACTAGCTATCTACCTTACTACGTTTGTTAGTGTGTATATGTCCATGACTCTCTCTCGCCCTGTCACAGCTCACCCTTCTCCCTCCCCATAACCTCAAGTCCGTTCTCTAGGAGGTCTGCGTCTTTATTCCTGCCTTACCCCTAGGTTCTTCATGACATTTTTTTTTCTTAAATTCCATATATGTGTGTTAGCATACGGTATTTGACCCTAAGTCTTTTGATTGGATCATTTATTCCACTGATATATAATGTGATTATTGAAAGAAACACACTGCCATTTTATTACTTGTTTTTCAGTTGTTTTTGTAGTTATTCTCTGTTAATTTCTTCCTTTTTGGTTTGATGATTTTCTTTAGCAGTATTTGCGTTCCTTTCTTTTTAGTGTCTGTGTATCTATTGTAGGTTTTTGACTTGTGGTTACCAGGGTGTTCACGTATGTTAACCTATAACTATACGTACTTTTCTAAAACTGGCAGTCATTTAAGTTCAAACACATTCTGAAATATGTACACTTTTTATCCCCCACCCCCACATTTTTTGTTTCTGATGTCACATTTTACATCTTCATGTTTATCCCTTAACTGTTTATTGTAGTTATAACTGCTTTACAATTTTTTAAATCTTTTAATCTTCATAGTAGCTTATTTAAATGGTGAAACTCAGTCCCTACTATATACTTGCCTTTACTATTGGGATTTTTCCTTTCCTATAAATTCTTACTTCTTGTTATAGTCTTTTCTTTTCCACTTAGAGAAGACCCTTGAACATTTATTTAGGGTGGGTTTAATATTGATGAACTCTTTAGGTTTTGCTTGTCTGAGAACTTCTTTATCTATTGTTCAATTCTAAATGAAAATATTGCTGGGTAGAGTATCCTAGGTTGCAGATTTTTCCTTTTCAACCCTTTGAATATATTATGCCACTCCCTTCTGACCTACAAAATATCTGCCAAAAAATCAACTAATAGTCTTGTGGGTGTTCCCTTGTATATAATGCTTTGTTTTTCTCTTGCTGCCTTTATAATTCTCTCTTTATATTTAACTTTTACCATATTAATTATGATATGTCTTGGTGTGGGTCTGTTTGAGTTCCTCTTGATTGAGACCCTCTGTGTTCCCTGTACTTGGATATCTGTTTTCTTCTTCAGGTTGGGAAGTTTTCACCCATGATTTCATTCAATAAAATTTCAACTCCCTTCTCTCTCTTCTCCTTCTGGAACCCGTATAAGGTGAATATTGGTATGCTTGATGTTATCCCAAATATCCCTTAAATTGTTATCATTAAAACTTTTTTCTTTTTGCTGTTCTGATTGGTTGATTTCCAATATTCTATCTCTCAGATAACTTATGCATTTTGCTGTATCACCTAGTCTGCTGTTTATTCCTTGTAGTGTGTTTTTCCTTTCAGTTATTGTATTCTTCAGTTCTGACTGATTCTTTTCTATATTTTTGAGTTACTTTTAAAAATTCTCACTGTGTTCATCTATTCTTTCCCCTAATTCAGTTAGCATTCTTATTATCTGGTAGATTAATTAACCAAGGAAGTAAAAGACCTATACTCTGAAAACTATAAAACATTGATAAAGGAAATTGAAGATGATACAAAGAAATGGAAAAATATCCCATGTTCTTGGATTGGAAGAATTAACATTGTTAAAATGGCCATACTGCCCAAAGCAGTCTACAGATTTAATGCAATCCCTATCAAATTACCCACGACAATTTTCACAGAACTAGAGCAAATAATCCTAAAATTTATATGGAACCATGAAAGACCCAGAATTGCCAAAGCAACCCTGAGGAAAAAGAACAAAGCTAGAGGTATCACACTCCCTGACTTCATACTATACCACAAAGCTGCAGTAGTCAAAACAACATGGTACAGACACATAGGTCAGTGGAACAGAACAGAGAGTGTAGAAATAAACCCACACACTTATGGCCCATTAATATACAACAAAGGAGGAGAAAAGATATATAACGGAGAAAAGACAGTCTGTTCAATAAGTAGTACTGGGAAAACTGGACAGCTACATGTAAAAGAATGAGATTAGAATATTTTATCACACCATATATGAAAAATAAACTCAAAATGGATTAAATACCTAAACATAAGACCTGAAACCATAAAACTCTTAGAAGAAAATATAGGCAGAACACCGTTTGACATAAATTGTAACTATATTTTTTTGGATCTGTCTCCTACAGCAAATGAAATTTAAAAATACTAAAGAAATAAGACCTAATTAAACTTAAAAGCTTTTGCACAACAAAGGAACCCATTGATGAAATGAAAAGACAACCTACTGAATGGGAGAAAATATTTGCAAATGATATGACCAATAAGGGGTTAATATCCAAAATATATAAACAGCTCATACAACTCAACATCAAAAAATCAAACAACCCAATTAAAAACTGGGCAGAAGACCTGAATAGACATTTTTCCAAAGAAGACATATGCATGGCCAATAGGCACATAAAAAGATGCTCGATATCACTAATTATTAGAGAAATGCAAATCAAAACAACAACAAGATATCACCTCACATCTGTCAGAATGACTATCTTCAAAAAGTCAACAAATAACAAATGTTGGCAAGGATGTAGAGAAAAGGGAACGCTTGTACACTGTTGGTGGGAATATAAATTGGTGCAGCCACTTTGGAAGACAGTATGGAGGTTCCTCAAAAAACTAAAAATAGGACTACCATATGATCCAACAATTCCACTCCTGGGTATATATCTAGAAAAAACAAAAATATTAATTCAAAAGATACATGTACCCGATGTTCATAACAGCATATTTTATAATTGCCAAAATATGGAAGCAACCTAAGTGTCCATCAACAGATGAATGGATAAAGAAGATATATATATATATATATGCATATATATATACATACACATATACATAACTCAGCCATAAAAAAGAATGTAATTCTGTCATTTGCAATATTGTGGATGGATGGACCTAGAGAATATTAGGCTAAGTGAAATAACTCTGGCAGAGAATGACAAATACTATATGATATCACTTATATGTGGAATGTAAAAAATAATACAAATGAATGTATATAGTGAAACAGAAACAGACTCATAGATATAGAAAACAAACTAGTGGTTACCAGTGTGGAGAGGGAATTGGGGAGGGACAAGTTAGGGGTATGGGATTAAGAGATACAAACTACCATGTTTAAAATAGATAAGCAACAAGGTATATTGTACAGAACAAGGAATTATAACCATTATTTTGTAATAACTTTTAATGGAGTATAATCTATAAAAATATTGAATCACTATGTTGTACATCTGAAACTAATATAATATTTTTAATGAAATATTAAAATATTCAATTAAGAAAAAGGAGTGTGAATGTGCACCAAGGATAGAGTTTTGTGTTTGTGCATTCCCACCCACTAACACCTCAGAAAGGCATTCTCTTCTCCCCTCTCCTCTCCTCCCATCCTATCAGACCAAGCTCCTCAAGTCTGGCTTCAAACACCATCCCTTGCCCCAAGCTGCACTGGTTCTACTGGCCCTGGAAGAAAACTCACATTTCTCATCCACACTCCCTCTTTCCACTTCACTCGTTTTACCCTGCCATCCACTCTCCTCACTAGATCACTCTCATGCTTACCCCTGTCACAAGGCTCAGTATGAGACCACTCCCTCTCCTAGTCTCTCCTTTTCTCCTCTTTGTCAATGGTAAAGCAATGGTAAAAGTCCTACAAGGCCTGGCATCAAGAACACCTTCAGATCCTTTGTGTCCCATTCCTATGTCTCCCACTGTTTGTGTATCCCAGTGTCTTTGTGTCTCAAACTTTGAGTGTCACAGTGTTTGTGTATATCCCAGCGACATTGTGTCCAAATGTTTTAGTTTCTGTGTGTCCTAATGTCTTTATGCCCTGGTGTCTCTGTGTTCCAGTGTTTGTATGTCCTAATGACTGTGTGTCATAGCTTTTCTCTATGCCCAAGTGTCTATGCGTCTTGGGGTCAGTGTTTGAATATCCCAGCACCGTGTCCCCACTGTTGGTATTTACCCTTATGTGTAAATGCCAGTGTCTCTGTGCCCCAGTGTCTGTACATGTCCCAATGACTATATTGAACAGTGATGTTATCTTAGCATCTGTGTATATCTCAGAACCTTTGTGTTTCCAGTTTCAATATGTCCCAGTGGCTGTATATCTCAATGTCTGTGTTTCCTAGGGTCTGTGAGTTGCAGGGTCCAGGTATGTTCCAATGACTGTTTGTCCTAGTCTCTGGGTCCCAGTGTCTGTGTCCCAGGGTCTCTGTGTTACAATGTCTTTGTGTGTCCCATTGACCAAGTGTGCCTGTGTTTCTGTGTCCCAGTCAGTGGTTCTTATTGTCAGTATGTACTAACTCCTGCTTTCCAGTGTCTATGCATCCTATTTACTGTATGTTCCAATGTTGTATATTTCCTGATGGCAGTATATCCCAGTGTTTATGAGCCTTACTTTCTGTGTGTTCCCATATCTGTATGCCTCAGTGTTTGTGTATCCCAATGCTTGTGTTTCCTGGTGTCTGTGCTTCATAGAATCTGTGAATGCCCCAGTGTTGGTGTGTCCCAATGTCTGTGTACCTTGTGTGTGTGCACCAATATCTATGTGTTCCAGTGCCTGTATATCCCAGAGTCTGAGTATCCTAGTGACTATGCACCAGTATCTACATTCCCAGTGTCTGAGTGTCTCAATGAATATATATCCCCATGTCACTGTATATCAAAGTTTCTATGTGTCTCAAGTTCTATGTGTCTCTGTCTATGTACCACAATGTCTATGTATACCAATTTCTCTATCTCTGTAAATAAGTGCATTAGTGTCCATGTGCCCCCAGTGTCTGTGTGTCATAGTGTCAGCATGTTGGTTTTATAGCTCAGTTTCAGTGTTTCTGTGTGCCTCAGTTTCTATCCCAGTCTGTGTGCCCTAGTGTTTTCATACTAGTGTCTGTGTTTTAATATCTGTGGAAAGAGTGTCTGTACGTCCCAGTGTCAGTGTACCCCCATGTCTGTAAGTTTCAGTGTCTATGTGTCCTAGTGTCTATGCAAGTCCCAATGGACTATATGTTCTATTGTCTGTCAATGTCTGTATGTCCCAGTGTTTGTGTGTTCCAAAGTGACTGTGTGTTCCAGAGTAAGCATGTTGCAGTGTGTCTATGTATTTCAGTGTTTTGTGTGCCTTAGTGTCTGTACCCCAGTTTCTGTGTGTTTGAGTCTGCATATCCCAGGGTCTACATGTTTCAGTGACTGTGTCCCTATGTCAGCATGTCGTATTCTGTCTGAGTTTCAGTGTTTGTGTGCCTTAGGGACTATATCACACTGTCTGTATGTCCTAGTGTTTGCGTGTCCTTGAATCTGTAGGTTTAAGTGTTTGCTACTGTATATGCCAGTATCTGTATGTTTTCTGGTGTCTGTATGTCCTAGTTTCTGAGGACCCCAATGTTTGTATGTTCCAGTGTGTACCACAACATCTCTATGTGTCAGTGTTTGTGTGTCTCAGGGTCTGTAAGTCCCAGTGGTTGTCTCAGTGTCTGTGTACCTTGTTTCCCAGTGCCTAGGTGCCCTAGTGACTGTACATCCTAGTGACTGTACATCCTAGTGACTGTACATCCAAGTGTCTATGTGTCTCAGGGGCTGTGTCCCAGTGTCTGTACACCCAAGTATCTGTGTGTCTCAATGTTTATGTATCCCAGTGTCTATGTACCTCAATGTCTATAAGTCCCTGTTTCTGTCTACTGACTATGCAACAGTCTGTGTGTCAAAATGACTGTGTGTCACAGTGTATATATAACTCCCAGTATCTGTAGATCACAGCCTCTCTGTACTCTAATGCTTGGGTGTCCCAATATCTGTTTATGTCCTAACAACTGTATGTTCTAGTGTCTGTGTGTCTTGATGTCTGTGAGTGTTCTGGTATCTGTGTTCCTCAATTTTTATATGTCCCATGGTTTGTATACCCCAGTGACTGTTTCCATGTTGCATATGTCTCTTAGTTTCAGTGTTTTTGTGTACTTCAGTACCTGTAGCCCAGTGTTTATGTGTCACAACATCTGTTTGATCCAGTTCTGTGGTGGTTCTATGGTGGTTCTGTGTCTCTATGTGCCTCAATAACTGTATGTCCCAGGATGTGTCCCAGTTCCTGTGTGTTCCAATGTCAGTGTGCCTCAGTGTATGTATATTCCAGTGTTTGCTTGTTCCACTGTTTGTGAGGTAAAGTGTCTGTGTGTCTCAATGTTTTTATATGTCCTTATGTCTGTGTGCCTCAATATCTATATTCTATTGTCCGTGTGTTCCAGTCTCAGCATGCTCCTGTGTGTCTCTGAGTTTCAGTTTTTGTGTGCTTCAGTCTCTATACCCCAGTTTCCTTGTGTCCCAGTGTGTGTGTGTGTCCCAGGTTTTATGTGTCCCTGTTTGTGTATCCCTTTTTGTGTTCCTGAGTCTTTACATGTTCCTGAGTCTTTTCACTTTTCTGAGTCTTTATTGTGTCCTCGAGTCATTGTTCATCCTTGAGTCTGCATGTTCCTGAGTCTTTGCATGTGATCTAGGATCTAGTGTCTGTTCATCTCCATGTCAGGGCACCCATGAGCCTCTGTGTTCCAGTATCTGTGTGTTCCTATCTTTGTGCATCCCCAAGTTTTGCATATCCCTGAACTTTTGTGATCCAGTGTAAGTGTGTCCTGGAGTCTCTATATTCCTGTCTGGGTGTCTCTCTCTGAGCCTCTGTGTTCTAGTGTCTATATTAATGAATCTGCACATGCCTCCTTCTATGTGCCCTTGTTTGGTGAGTCTCTGAGTCTATGCATCTCTGGGGCTTGGCTCTCCATGTCTGTGATTTTGTATTTATCCTACTTCTCCATTTATTTTCACCAGCTTTTGCCAATGTTTCTGTATTATTTTCTTGATGTTGCTGTGTCTTAAGTTGCTCTGTGCCTCAGTGCCTCTCTTTCTTAGTCCATTGATCTTTTTCTCTAGATTCCCATGACTGTGTTCTTGTTTCTATGGGTCTGTTTGTCAGGGTGTCTCTCTGTATCTGTTCCTCTTTTCGTCTTGCTCTGTCCTTGGTATGCTTTTGATCTGACTCACCACGTCTGTGTCCCTGTCTCTGTTTGTGTCTGGTGTCTGGATCCATGTCTTTTTATTTTTGACCCACTATTTATGTGTCCTTGGGTCTGATTCACTGTCCCCATCCATTCATCTGTGGCCTTGATTGCCTTTTTGTGTGTCATTATTTCTGGATAACCCAGGTGTATCTTGATTCTGTGTCTTTGCCCATTTGCTTATGTTCTGTGTATCTGTTTCTCTGTGTCTAGGTTTCTTTATTCCTATCTTGATCCTTCCAGAAGTGTGCCTGTGTTTTTGTCCCTATGTCTAGCCTGTATTCATACGATTGTGTTTGTGAGTTCACATCCCCATGTCTACTTGTTCTAAGATTTCTGTCTCTGAATTCCTGTGTCCCTGTCATTGTGTCACAATGTCCCCATTATTCCTGGGCCTCTATTTTGTCTGTCCTTATATCTCTGTTACCTGGTCTGAAACTTATCTCTTTGGTGGTGTTTGTCACTGTTGAGGTGTCTGCATCCCCATGTCTTTGTCGCTGGATCTCTAAATATATAAGTCTATGCTCCTGTCTCACTCTTAGTGTGTTTCTGCATGTGCGTGTGTCCTTGGGTCTTTGTCACCAAGTCTGGATCTGTGTAACATCTCTATTTCTATGTCCTTATAGGTCTCTGGTCTTGTATCTTTGTGTTCTCTTCTCATCCCCCACCCCATGTCTGCATGTCATCATGTCTATGTGTTTCTACCTCTCTGTCCTTGATATCTTGGACTGTGGTTTTGACCAATGTCCCCCTGGTTACTTCTGTGTCCTGTGTGTCTTGACTCCTCTGCTCCTGTGTCTGGATCTCTGTGAATCTTTATCTTTTCACTTGTATGCTGTTATGTCTCAGTGTCTTCACATTAGTCATTGTGTGCCTGTCCCTGGGTGACCTCATTTTTGTCTCCCTGCCTCTTTGTTTGTGACAGGAACAGCACCTCAAAATGGGGATACAGAAGCCCAGCAAGTGGGCATCTGTTTCTCTGGGTTTATGTCCCTGATACTGTCACTCTGGCTTCCTGCCCCCCTCTTTGTATGTCTACATGCTCTTATGTCTATTCTCTTTATTTTGAGATCCTTGTGTTTCCACATGTCTCTATCTCTATTTACCCATCCATGTCTGTGTCCTCGTTGCTGTCTTTCTGTGTGTGATTCTGTGCCTTTGGTTGTGAGTATTATATGTGTGTGTCTACTGCTGTGTCATGGGATCCTTTTTGGTTCATTCATTCAGCAAATATTTACTAAGCACCTACTATGTGCTAGGCCCTAGGGGTACATAGATGATTCAGAAAAGGTCCTTGCCCTCAAAGAGCTCACAGTCTAAGTAAGGGATCCAGACAAGTAAATAGATGATTACTACATAGTATGATAGGTGAGCTTGAATGGAATGTGGGGGTGGGCTATGGTAACAGGAGGGGACCACACTCAATCTATGGGAGGGGTCAGGGAAGGCCTCCTAGAGGAAGTGACAACTAAGACTTGAAGAATATGTAAAATTTACCTGCATGAAGCCAAGGAAGGGAGTCCCACATAGAAGGAAAAGCACACGCAAAGGCCCATTGGTGGGAGAGAGCATTGTTTGCTAGGGGAACTGTAAGAACTTTAAATATGTCATCAGAGCCAGAGGTCATGAGCAGGACTGGTACTTCAGTTTTTTGTTTTAAGGAAGTCACTTCTAAGGCTGCTGTGGAGTATGGATTGAAAAGAGTAGAGACTGGAGACAGTAAGGACTGTGAGGAGGTAGAAGTCCCTAAGCCTCTAGGTCCATAGATCTGCATGTCTTTGTGTGTGTGTTCTGGTATGTGTGTCACTCAGTGCATGTGTTAGTGTGCATGTCCCTGTGTGTTTCCACGTCCTCGGAGCTTTGTTCCTGGCTCACCCTATGCCCTGGCCTCTGGGTCTCCAAAACTCAGGTCTCCTGCTCTGGGGTTCAGGGGCCATCACAGGACATAGGCAATGTAGGGGTGGCCCAGCAGCTGCTGTACATGAGAGTGCTTCACCAGCCAGCAGGAAGCCCAGTGGGGTGGCAGCCTTGGTGAGTCCTTCAGCAGCCTCTTGCCCAGGATCACAAGCACATCTGGGTCCTGGTGCCTCCTCAAGCTTGGCGCCATAGGCCCTGCCACCAGCTGGATGTCTGCATGCTGGAAATGTCCTGAGGGAGAGAGATGCAACACCAGTTAAGGCAGTGGTCTCAGTCCTACTGACAGCTCTGAGAGGATCCTAAAGCAGGAAACCTAGAAGGAAAAGTGGGAGGGAGGAAGGGCAGCAAAGGCCTGGAGGAGGGAAGAGGCTGAGCATTGTGTGAAACGTGGAGGAGCCAGATGGGGCAGTAGTATGAAAGTAGAGAGCCAAGGTGGATGAGATGGCAGCAGAGGGGTTCAGTCCGGCTTGAAGTAGATGACAAGGCAGATTGGAGAAGTGAGGAAGTTCAGAGGAAGTAAAAATATCTGTCCAACCCACCATCACTGCCCAAACTCTTTGGCGTGTGCCTCTGCCTCAGGTTCTGCTAGTGTCTCCTGACCTACAGTCTGGTTTCCTGCAATCTCCCTTTACAGTAGCCTCCAGAGGGATCTTTGTAATACTCAGATCTGACTGTATCTTTCACCTGCTTGTGCCTTTTCATGACTCCCATTGCCTTCAGGAAAAAGCCAAATTCCTCATGCTGGCATTCTTGTTTGATCACTCCAGCTCCATCTCCTCCAATCTCCATTCCTTTCCTCTACATGTTTGCTCAGCTTTACAGACTCAGTGTGGGTCTGTCTACTATAGGAGATCTTTCTTGAACTCCAGAGCTGGGCAAGATGCCTCACCCTGGGTTCCTCCAGCTCCCTGGACTGCTTTCTGTCTAGCACTGATAACTCCCTGGGATCACTATCCATGCCTGGGTCTGTCTTTTATATATATATATATATATTTATATATATATATATATATATATATATATATATATATATATATAATTGCTGCATAGGGTCTTCGTTGCTGTGTGTGGGCTTTCTCTAGTTGTGGCAAGCGGGGGCTACTCTTCATTGTGGTGCATGGGCTTCTCATTGTGGTGGCTTCTCTTTGCTGTGCAGCATGGGCTCTAGGCGCACGGGCTTCAGTAGTTGTGGCACATGGGCTCAGTAGTTGTGGCTCACAGGCTCTAGAGCAAAGGCTCCATAGTTGTGGCACACGGGCTTAGTTGCTCTGTGGCATGTGCGATCTTCCCAGACCAGGGCTCGAACCCATGTCCCCTGCATTGGCAGGCGGATTCTTAACCACTGTGCCCCCAGGGAAGTCCTGGGTCTGTCTTATTCCTAGACCAGGAGCTCTCCAAGGGCACAGCTTGGCTCTGATTCCTCTTTGTGGTTTGAGGGTCAAGGTGCTGGGGGCTCATTGGCCTCTCACCCTGGCAGAGTCTCTCTTGGGACTGGTGCCCTCTGACCACTATCAGCCTCAGTAACACTTTTCCAGCAGGCCACGAGCCAAGGGGCTGAGACCTGAGCCACTGATCACATAGAGCCCCAGGTGGGGTAGTTGCAGGGTGCTGGCATTCTGGTAGCGGTGCTGGAGGACTAGGAATTCAAGGTGGGGCCCAAGGCAGAGGATGAGGTGGGCTGTAGCAGCCGCATGGAGCTCCAGCTGGGACCTCTTCAGTAGGGCTGACTGATCCCAGGACAGAAGCAAGGTACCCTCACCTTGCATGGATATGGAACTGCGGGTGATGGTGATAGTGTAGGCCTGGGATTTGTCTTTAGTAACTGTGATGATCTGGAAGTAGGTACTTGTGCCCTGTCCTTGATGGTGTCCCAAGCAGCTGTCCACGTACATGCAGCCCTGGAGGGAGAAGAATGCTTGCTGGGAGCACAGGCTTTCACATGGTCATTCACATAGTCACCCACAGCACAGGAGGGGTGAAGTCTCAGGGCCTGAAGTTCAGATGAAGTGGTGCAGATCTGTGGTTAGAAAGCTAGCTCCTGAGGAAAGTGCTTCTACCACAGCCCATCTATCTGCTCCTTCCTGTGCAGTGTATGAGCATGTATGTATATGTGTGCATGCTTACCCCAGTGGGGCTATTTGCATGTATGTGCTTGCCTCTGAGTGTGTAAATGTGTGTGTTTAGTTCTGTTCATATGAGTATCTCTGGACATATCAGTGCATCTGCGTATTTGGGGAAGGTGTTATGGTAGAGCATGTATTTTTTTTGGTTGTATGTGTATATGTGTCTCTGGATATGTTGGTGTTATAAGTCTTGGTGAATAGTTTATGTTGTGTGTGTCTGGCTGTGTGTTGGTACATATTGTATAACTGGGGGTGTCACTGTGCATGCATCTGGCTGTGTGTCATGGTATTTATGTGCTTTGGTATGTTTTATATGTCTAGAGTAGCAGAGTATGTGTACCTATGTGTGTTGAATTCTTGTGTATTGGGATGAGTGAGGTTACCAGCGCATGTGTGTGTGTCTGAGTGTGTTGATATATGTGTCATTGTGTAGATCTGAGCATGTGTTGTTCATCTCTGTGTGTCTGGATGCTTATTTGTATGTTACTATGTGTAGGTGTGGAAAGTGTCAAAATATATGTGCCTAGATGTGTATTTTTGTGAGTTTACTGTATTCCCTAGTGTGTGTGTATGTGTCTCTGTGAGTGTCTTGGTGTTAGAGTATATTTGTGTGTGTTTCCATGTGTCTGGGTATGTCCTTGTGTGTTAGTGCGGTGCACTGATATGTGTTTGTATTAACCCACAAATGTCTGGGGGTGTTGACATGTGTATATCTGGCTGTGGAGTTATATGAGGTAGAGTCTTTGGGGCTATCACCTGCCTTTGGGTCATCTATGAGCTGTAGTAGGTCCCCTGGGCACCCATCTAGTGTGAAGTGGATCCTCTCTTTTGAGCATGGGCTGTGGATCACAAAGTGGGTGTCCCCATCCACTGCAAGGCAGGAGGCACAACTCTGAAGTTATGGTCCTAGAAGTGAGGCAGGAGGTAAATGGGTGCCCCAGGGTAGGCAATTGGAGATTCGTTCCCTAAGGACAGAAACTCCAAGATGAGCATAGCAGGACAATTGAGAGAGGAGGCTGGGCCCTGCTCAGATAGAAGATAAGAGACCATATATTTCTCATTCTCAAAGTCAAGGAGACCTTCCCAACTAGAAAGGCTCCTTGGAGGTCAAAAAGGGAGGGGGCGCCACCCCATAGTAAGTGATTTCAACTACCCATAGGCCTCTTGGGTGGCATCCATCTTGGCGCACACATTGGGAGGATCCTGAGATATACCAAATACGGACTCTGAACCAGGCAAATCAAAATGATTGGCTAAAGGAAACCTTGAGGAAATGCCCCATATAAGTGATTTAAACCACCACGAGGGCGTGACTCTCTTTTTGAGTCAATCCCTGTGTCTATACACGCGTACTGTACTCTTTTTCCTCCTAATAAATACTTTACTTGTTTCACTACTTTCCATCTTTGTGGGAATTCTTTTCTGCAAAGCTGAAGGGCCAGAGCCTTGTCACTGACCACTGGTCGAGTGGCTAGGATTTGCTGCTCTTACCACCACGACCTGACCTCAATCTCTGGCCAGGAACAGAAACCCTGCTTCAAACCGTTGCAGGCTGAGGCACCTGAAATCATATTTGGTTCCGACACCTGGGAATTCAGGCATTCAAGGTAAACAGTGGGTTTCACCCAGCTGCGGCTTGAGGTCCCTGACTTTTGCTCTTATTTTCTTTCTCACTCTCCACTTCACTTTCTTTTCAAGACCTGCAGGGCATAACCTCTGTCTGCTCACAGCGTTGTGGCTACCCCAACAACATTGAGGGTGGCAGGCAGATTCCCCAGGCTGTGCAGATTCAAATAACACTTGGGTGACAGTTGATGCTATCCTTTGGGACATGGTGGAAACGTGATTTCCAACTGAGAAGGAACCCAAGGGGTGTCTTTTTCTCTCTCTTGCTCTCTCTCTCTCATTGTCCTGTATGGAACCCTCCACTACGCTTTTCTTTCAGAAATTACTTGCACAACAAGGTCTCTTTCTCACTTCGTATCTCTGTGCCCTTTTAGGGAAGGATTTCCTGGACATCATTCCTAAACTGCATCCCCGCCACTGACAAACCCAGTGCTGCCTGTGTGAGACAAAATTGTCAGACCCTTCCCAGTTCTATCTTAGCTGCCAGACAGGGCAAAGGATTTTGGGTTCTTTTGCTGTCTAGTCTCTCACCTCACTCAACGCCCAGAAATTTACTATGAGAATTTCTCCACCTCCCAGCCCTGGAACCTTGAACCCTGTGGCATCTTCCATAGCGCCCAACTCCAATTTCTCCAAGGGTTCCTCTTTGCATCTATGGGACCCCCTTCACTCCAGGTCTTGGCAGCCTACACACTGCTATGGACAGCCTGTCTGGCTGGCCGCTACCCAGAAGCCTGAATTATAAACTTTGTAGATGCTCAGTCATGAGGAATACACCCCAGCATAGGAAGACTTATCACAGGACATAAGCTCTATAGACAAGGGATCCCTCCTAAGGAAAGTCCTGGCAACTGGTCTGCACTGGTTCAAAGGTCCTCCCCTGGCCATGTTGGGGGAGAAGGCTTGCACAAGTTACCATGGAAGACCAGAGACATCTGGTCAGAAATCGATGGGAGAGTAGAGGACACTTGAAACCTCATCAGGTTTGAAGAGAATTTGGGCTATGCCCTGAACCCCTTCAGGTTAAAGCCTCCTGATAAATGTTTCCAGCATGCCAGATTCCATTCTAGAAGCTCTCTCTTGTTCTTGCTTGCAAGTTACTCAACATAGGAGGATCCCCCTCCAAGCAAGAAGAGACACCTCTGGAGTGTATCCTTAAGAATTGGAATTGTTTTTTAAATAGAAGGGCTAAGAAAGGAAAAACTTAAGTTCTACTGTAACAGTGCCTGGCCTTTGTATAAGTTAGGGAATGGAGAAAAATGGCCTGAAAATGGGTCTTTAAATTACAATACCATTCTGCAATTGGATCTTTATTGCTGCAGGGTGGGAAAGTGGACTGAGGTTCCCTATATTCAGGCTTTCATGGTCCTTTACCAAAATCCCACCTCTTATAATTCAAAACCTGGGGAACCAGAAAACTCTCCTGACATGTTAGATGATCCCCCTTCTAAGCTCTCCCATCTCTCAGGGGCAAACCTAGCTCCTCCTCCTGACAGTATCCCTACTTCTCCAGAGCCACCTACTTCTCTTGCTCCCTCTGACTGACCCCAAACTGCACCTCCTTATGTCCCACCAGACCCTCCATTACCCCAAGAGAGGCTAGTCCTTCTTGGGTAACTCGCAGTGGAGCTTCCTATCACCCAGGATCAGGGAAACTATGCCCTCTTAGGGAAGTAGCAAATGGAGAAGGGACAATCAGAGTACATGTGCCCTTCTCTTTAACTGACTTAGCCCAATGCAAACAGAAACGGGGCCAATTTTCTGAAGACCCTAGTAAGTTTGTTGAACGGTTTCATGACTTAACTTGGAAGGATGTCCAAGTAATTCTATCTATTTGCTGTACTCCTGAGGAAAAACAGAGAATCTGGACAGCAGCCCAGGGACATGCCAACCAGCTTGCCAGACACCAACCCGAACATTATGCTATGGGTGGAGATGCAGTCCCAAATCAGGAACGCCCTTGCAATTATAATTTGCAGGCAGGAACAGAAGCCAGGAAGCCTATGCTCCAATGTGTATTAGAAGGGATGAGAAAGTGTATCAAAAAGTCAGTTAACTATGAAAAGGTTAAAGGAGTGACCCAAGAAGAAGAAGAAAATCCAGCCCTCTTTCATAGGCAGCTTGTGGAGACTTTTAAGAAGTATACCAACATAGATCCCTCCACTTCTGAAAGTCAGCCCCTGCTGGGACAACACAACATTTTATTAGTCAGTCCACCCCTGATATTAAATGGAAACTCCAAAGATTACAATTAGCCCTACAAACACCCATGCCCCAACTACTAGATGTGGCATTTGGGGTATTTAATAATTGAGACCAAGCTGAGAAGGAAGAGAGAACCCATCATGAGAAAAGACAGGCCAGGGCTCATGCAAAACTGATAGGTGTTGCTGTCAGCCATGCCTTGCAACCTCAGGACAACCCAAGGGGGCCAAGAAAGTCCAACTCTCCATCTGGAGGTAAGACCAACAAGGGGGAATGCTACAAATGTAAGTCAACTGGCCACTGGGCCCAAGATTGCCAGAAAGAGCCCCCCAGGCCATGCCCAACCTGCAAACAAATAGGTCATTGGAAGAGGGACTGCCCTCAGTCCCAAAGAAGAAGGGGGGCTCCCGCTCCCAAGATGGCCATGCTCGACAACTGAGGTGGGCTGGGGATTCTGGTGGCTCCCCCCAATGAGATGTCTTATCTCCATCGAGGAGCCCTGGGTAGTCCTTGACGTGGCAGGTAAGAAGATTGATTTTTTAATTGATATGGGAGCCACTCACTCTGTCTTAATTTTTCACTCTAGACCTCTTTCCTCCAAAAGCTGTACTGTGACTGGTGTTGATGAAAAGCTTAGCACCCATTGCTTTACTGGGCCTCTCACTTGCCAATTTGAGCAGTGGTTGATTTCGCATGCCTTTTTAGTTGTACCTGAGTGTCCCACTCCATTACTGAGGAGAGACCTTCTGAGCTCCCTCAGGGCCATACTCGATTTAGGAGGCCCCGAGCAGCCCCTTATCTTGACTCTGACTAAGACAGACCAACTGGAAGAGCAAGGTCCTATTCCCAGCCATATTCTACAAGCAGTGGACACTTCAGTATGGGAAAAAGGAATCCCTGGAAGGGCCATAAATGCCCAACTGTAAGAATTAGTCATAGACCAGAAGCTGCCTACCCTAACAAGAGACAATACCCTATAAAGTTGGAAGTGAAGAAGAGTTTACAACCCCTTGTAGATAAATTCTTAACGCATGGCCTCTTGGTGCCCTGCCAGTCTCCGTGCAATACTCCTATTAGGCTAGTTGTTAAGCCAAATGGGGAATGTAGGATGGTACAAGACCTTAGAGCAGTAAACGATGCAGTGGTCCCTATACATCCCCTCATGGCCAATCTTTATAACATATTAGCCCAAATCCCTGAGGACACTAAATGGTTTATTGTACTTGACCTCAAGGATGCCTTTTTTTTGCATCCCAGTTCATCCCTCATCACAATATCTATTTGCCTTCTAGTGGACTAACCCCGGCTCAGGCCAAATGCAACAATATACCTGGACAGCATTGCCTCAGGGGTTTTGGGACAGTCCACACTTTTTCACCCAAGCCCTAGGAAAGGAACTAAGGGAAATACACATGAAAGAAGGGGCTATTATACAGTATGTAGACGATATATTAATATGTAGTCCCTCCATGGAGGCCTCAGATCAAAATACCATTGAAGTGCTTAATATCCTTGGGGCCTGGGGTTACAGAGTCTCTCAGATAAAGGCACAAATCTCAAAACAACAAGTTAAATATCTGGGATATATTATAAACCCTGGAAGTAGACAGTTATCTCCAGATAGAAAACAAGCTATATTAGGCCTAAGCACACCAAAGACAAAGAAACATCTCTGTACCTTTTTGGGCATGACAGGATTTTGTAGAATTTGGATTCCAGGATTCAGGCTAATGGCTAAGCCCCTATATGAAGACACTAAAGGCCCAGATACAGAACTATTACTTTGGAACGGGGAATAAGAAAAGGCTTTTTAATGATATCAAGCAGGTCCTCACCAGAGCCCCTGCTCTGGGTCTCCCCAATTTGAAAAGCCATTCATCTTGTATGTGGCTGAAAAGCAGGGGACAGCTTTTGGTGTCCTTATACAGAATCTAGGGGAAGTTCCTCAGCCCATAGGCTACTTTTCCAAGCAACTAGACTCCATGGCCCGAGGTTGGCCTGGCTGCTTCCGGGCAGTAGCTGCCACTGCTTTATTAGTGGAAGAAGCCAACAAGCTCACCTTTGGACAGCCACTGGAAGTCCAGACCCCTCATCAAGTGCAAGGGATTCTAGATACAAAAGGTCACAATTGGCTAACTGGAGGCCATCTTATTAAGTACCAGCCTTTGCTCCTTGACTCCCCAGAGCTAACCCTCAAAACTTGCCACACTTTTAACGCCACTACACTAATGTTCGCCGAAAGCCCAGAGCTAACACATTCTTGCCTCAAAACCCTTGACTGGGTCTATGCCTATAGGTCTGACCTAACAGACCAGGCCACAGAAAACCCTGAGGAAGAATGGTTTACTGATGGCAGTAGTTTCATTAAACATGGAGTTAGGAGGGCAGGGTATGCTGTTGTGAGCATGCATAGTGTCAGAAGCAAAACCTTTGCCACCTAAAGGCTGAACTGATAGCTCTAACCCAAGCCTTAATCCTAGGGGAAGGAAAGATTGTAAATATATACACTGACTCAAAATATGCCTTCCTTGTTTTACATGACCACACAGCTATCTGCAAAGAGAGAGGACTCCTAAATGCAAGAAATTTCCCTATAAAATATAGGGCTGAGATTTTACATCTCATAGAAGTGGTTCAAAAACCAAAACAGATAGCAGTCATTCACTGCCACGGGCACCAAAAGGGAACTTCTCAAATTTCCCAAGGAAACAACAGGGCAGATCGGGAAACAAAGAAAGCAGTCTTGATGCCCATAACTGAAATGGCATTAATCCCATCTCTTACCCCTTCTAACGTTATACCCAGGTACTCAACTTCCAAAGAGAACTGGACATGAGACAGAGGAGGAACTAAGGGAATGGATGGCTTGTGGAACATAGATCAGAAATTGCTCATACCTCTCTCTGACCAATGGAAAATTATTATAGGGCTACAAGATTCTTTCCATCTGGGGAGAGATGCAATGTTTATAATTGTTTTCCGTCTTTTTACAGGGAAAAGGCTCCCAGAGACAATTAAAAGAGTTACTTGAGCATGTGCCCTTTGTGCCACCCGTAATCCAGGAGGCAACTTCAAGCCTCCCCCTCTTGTTAACCCAGTCCAGCGATGTAGGACTTACCCAGGAGAGGACTGGCAAATAGATTTCACTCAGATGCTCTCTTTCCAGGGTTTCAAATACTTACTAGTCTTTATAGATACTTTTACTGGATGGAGAGAGGCCTTCCCTACTAGAACAGAGAAGGCAACTGAAGTGGCTAAGGCTCTCCTAAAGGAAAGTATTCCTAGATTCAGGTTGCCCCGTCACCTTCAGAGTGACAATGGACCTTTGTTTGTAGTAAAGATCACTCAACAGCTTTTTCAGGCTTTAGGGATTAAATACAACCTCCGTTCATCCTGGAGACCACAGTCTTCAGGAAAACTGGAACAGGCTAATCATACTCTAAAGAAAACCTTGGACAAACTCCATCAGGAAAGGTCAGAGTCGTGGTATTGCATGCTGCCAATAGCCCTCTTAAGGGTCAGAGCAGCCCCTAAAACAATCACTAAGTTAAGCCCTTTTGAAATGACATACAGAAGGACATTCCTTACTCTGGACATGCTAACTGACCCAGAAACCCAGGTTCATCTTAAATACATTATAAACCTAGGCCCGGTGCAGAGGCTATACAAGAGCCTGGCAACAGAGTACAGCCCTCTCCAGATGACAGTCCCAGTCACTCTGTTGTAAAACCTGGAGATTGGGAACTTTTAAAGACCTGGAAAAATGAGTTCCCTGGTCATCAGCTACTCACAAAATGGAGGGGTCCTTACCAAGTCCTGCTGAGCACTCCTATAGCAGTTAAACTCCAGGGGGTCACCAGCTGGGTTCATCTGTCCAGAATTAAACCTGTTTCCACTGATATGTTACAAGAACCTGAAGACCTACATTCCAGCCATTCCTGTGAATCCACCCCTTCCTCTGAGTCTCCACAGGATCCGGAGGACCCAGAAAAGCCTGAAAATTCCAGGTGGATGAATGAACCTCTCCAAGACCTGAAGCTTTTATTTGAAAAGGACAAAAAGACTTCTTAGACCCTAGGCTAAGTACCCATAGCCACTATCTTCCTTCTTGCCTTCCGGTACACTTACAGAATAATTGATAGGCTCTGGTAGATTTAGATAACTATTGTCTTCTTTGCTCTCACCTTTGCTTTTGGAATTTACTAAACTTCTCTGCCCATGCTAGGTGATTTAAATATGACTCTGACTGGTGCTACTATGAAGCCTTAGCTTTTCTATGCCTATTTCCCTTATCCACAGGATGGACAGCAGCTCTGGTTCTCATTGCACAAACTCTTGCTTCCTCCACTCTATTGACGGAATGCTGGATTTGTTTACCCTGAGCTAAGTCCACTGTGGACCAGAGCAACCCTCTTGTCCATCTTGTAAGGAATTATAGCCAAGTTCCTGATGGAAAATGGTCTTCTACCAGAGACCCAAGGCTCAGAACGGTAATGTACGGAGTCAGAATTGTTCATTTTCCTACTGAAGAAAATTCTAATGTCTCTTGCCTAACCCTCCCCTTAGCAACAGAAGGAGAATATGAAGTCAAACTGGGAGGACAAAGAACTGGCATTAAAGCACCCCAGCATTTTATAATGCCCCCCCAAGCCAGAATTCCAGTTACTTATTTGTGCTCAAACTCTAACTCGCTACCCAAAGGAAGAACGATCCACACAGGAGAAGCAGATAGTAGGACGGATGTGGATGGAACGGGTTGGTTTTGTAGCTGCAGAAATTTTCCATAACAATAGAATTGGATGGCTAGGTCTTTTTTTTTTTAAAAAAAAATCTTTATTGGAGTATAATTGCTTTACAATTTTGTGTTAATTTCTGCTGTATAACAAAGTGAATCAGCTATATGTACACATATATCCCCATATCCCCTCCCTCTTGAGCCTCCCTCCCACCCTCCCTATCCCAACCCTCTAGGTGGTCACAAAGCACCGAGCTGATCTCCCTGTGCTATGCAGCTGCTTCCCACTAGCTACCCATTTTACATTTGGTAGTTTATATATGTCAATGCTACTCTCACTTCGTCCCAGTTTACCCTTCCCCCACCAGATGGCTAGGTTTTAAAACTTTGGGTGAGTTAGTCTACCGTGCCCTGCCAGGATACATTTTCATATGCCAGGTAGATAAAAAACCATGCACCACTAATTGCTTACAAAATAACTCCATGCCCACACAGTGTATGCTGGGAACCTTGATTACCCCTTTCTTAATCCACTCCTTAAACGAATCCAAGCACTGGGCCACTTCATTAAAACTGTTCACACAATTAACTCGAGATTTACCTGGTGGCATCCCGGATGCAGACGCCTATTTCTTTGGGTATACATTGTTACCATGGTGGGGAGTAGCCGCCCACCAACATGTCCTTCGAAACTTGTCTTATACTCTTACTACCATAGGTAACAGTACTGCTAACTCTCTCACTAATTTACAGAAGTCTCTAGATTCGCTGGCCAAAGTGGTACTTGACAACTGACTGGCCCTGGATTATCTGTTGGCAGAACAAGGAGGGGTACGTGCAGTTGCCAACACTTCTTGTTGCACATACCTTAACACCTCTTCCCAGGTAGAGGCCAACATTGAGAAAATTCGACAACAAGCCACCTGGCTTCAGCAGACAATTAACCACCAATCCTCGGTATTATGGGTAGGAAAATTGAAAACTGGTTCTCCAGCTTGTTTTCCTGGATCCCACAAGATATTAAAACCTTTCTAATGCACTATGATAATCTAAGTGGGAGGGAAGTCCAAAACGGGAGGGGATATCTGTATGCGTATGGCTGATTCATTTTGTTGTGTAGTGAAGGCTAACACAACATTGTAAAGCAACCATACTCCAATAAAAATTAATAAAAAAAGAAAGGGATTTAAAAAATGTAACAGGAAGTGGCTTTAAAAGTAAAATAATATTCTTAAAAAGAAATTAAAAATAGAATTAATATTAGATTCTAATTAAGTTCACTCAAAAGATAAATTAAATTTAATTAATTATTTTTTTGGTATACACAGTTGTTTCCTTTATTGGTTCTAGTAATTATAATTACATGTATTTATTAGAGTTCTTTAATCTTAAAAACTTTAATTTCTAGTGATATCTAAGAATTAAGCAATTGTGAACTGTCATGCCTTCCTATACCAGCATTCTTTTTTTAAATTAATTTTTATTGGAGTATGGTTGCTTTACAATGTTGTGTAAAAATAAAATCATGAACCAAAGAAAAAGAACCTCTCTGATGGGAGGTTTCCATTTTCTTATAACCTTCCTTGTTTCAGCCATACTGATTTATGTTATATTTTGCCTAGTGCTCTGTTGTCTTCCATACTGTTGCAAATTTGCAACCAAGACCTTTCAGTCCAAGAAGGAGACCTGGAACCAACAGGTTCAGAACTTCCATTTTAGAAATAGAGAAATATACTAAAATTTTAAGCCTGAGATTAACAAAGATATGCTGACCTTGTATAACCAACTTCCTACCCTTGCTTGAGTCTCTGATTATAGTAGTCTTTTGCTAGTCTTTAGCCCCTGCTTCTCTAATCTAATTATTTAGTTTGTTTTCTCTAGGGCATCACAGGACAATGGTGATGCAGGGACTCCAACCACTCCCCACAGCCAATCCTGCTGAAATAACAGAAATCACCCTGGGGCCCCTTAATGAGACAGGGCAAGAGTTCTGTGACCCCAGTTAGGTAGGGTCTACAAGACCCTTGCCAGCCTGAGGAAGCTATGGAAGATAGACCTTTGTCCTTCATCTTCCCCATAAATATTTCTTGGGGGCTACTTCTCTCACGGGGTATTTGAGGCAGGAGGTAGATGCCCTCCCTAGGGCTAAGCTATTGGAGATTCAGTACCGGTGGACCGATACTCTAAGATGAGAATAGTAGGACAATTGAGAGAGGAGGCTGGGCCCTGCCCAGATAGAAGATAAGAGACCACATAGTTCTCATTCTCAAAGTCAAGGAGATCTTCCCAACTAGAAAAGTCCTTGGAAGTCAAAAGGGGAGTGACACCCAACTACCCATAGCCCTCTTGGGTGGAATCCATCTTGGTGCACACATTGGGAGGATCCTGAGGTATACCAAATACGGACTCTGAACCAGGCAAATCAAAATGATTGGCCAAAGGAAACCCAGAAGAAATGCCCCATATAAGTGATTTAAACTACCATGAGGGCTTTATTCTCTTTCTGAGTCCGCCTGTGTCTATCCACATGTACTGTCTCTTTTTCCTTCTAATAAATACTTTACTTGTTTCACTACTTTCCATCTTTGTGGGAATTCTTTTCTGCAAAGCTGAAAGGCCAGGGCCACTGGTCTAGTGGCTAGGATTTGGTGCTGTCACTGCCACAACCTGACCTCAATCTCTGACTGGGAACCAAAACCCTGCTTCAAGTCACTGCATGCTGAGGTCACTTGAGATCAGAAGGAATGGGAGAGGAGGGGAGGGAAGGAGTGAGGAGAAGGTAGGAGGCCATGTCTATTTCCCCAGAGAGACAGCCCAGACCCAGTCCTAGTGCACAAGCTGTCCTGTACTCAAACAGGACAGCGAGGGTGGCTGGCTTACCCGAGGATGAGAAGGTGAAGATGCTTGGCAACGTGCCTACAAAAGAGAGGGGGAGGGATTCCCTGGTGGCGCAGTGGTTGAGAGTCCCCCTGCCGATGCAGGGGACACGGGTTCGTGCCCTGGTCCAGGAAGATCCCACATGCCGCGGAGCGGCTAGGCCTGTGAGCCATGGCCTCTGAGCCTGCGTGTCCGGAGCCTGTGCTCGGCAATGGGAGAGGCCACAACAGTGAGAGGCCCACGTACCGCCAAAAAAAAAAAAAAAAAAAAGAGGGGGACTGTGTTGGTAAGAGCCTGATCCATTACATTCCTAGGTACTCTGGGGCCCCCTGGCCTCTCAGTCACCTCCTCCAAAATAAACCCCAAAATCCTGAGCTCAGCATTTAAGTCTTTTCTGATATCTAGTCCCTGCCTAGCTCTCCAGGCTCCTCTGCATGCTCCAGCCCAACTGAACTGACTATTCTTATGAGTGCCCTGCCTTATCTTGCTAGTGGCCCTTTGCTTCTGTTTTTTCCTGTCACCTGGAATGTTCTCCTTCCTTTAGCTACTAAGGATCAATTTCTAGTTATTCTTCCAGGCCAACTCAAATGTTATTTTCTCTTGCTCTCTGTCTGTGGTAGGTAGAATTCTAAGATGCCCCCCAAGATTCCCCAGTATACACACCCTGTAAAATCCTCAGGGTGTGATATGGTGAGTTATCACTCCCATAAATAGGTCATGGTATGTGGTGCAGTTGATGAAATAAGGAGGTTATCCAAGTGGGCATGACCTAATCACACGAGCCCTTTAAATCTGGGTCTGGAGATCAGAGGCAGAGATGTCAGAGGGATTTGAAGTATGAGAAGGATTTAACAGGAGGGAGATTCTCCATGGCTGTCTTTGGAAGATGGACGGGGCCACGTGGCAAGGAATGCAGGAAGCCTCTAGGACCTGAAAGTGGCCCCAGGGGCCTCTAGAAGCTGAGAGTGACTGCTAGCCAACAATCAGAAAAAAACAAAAAACCCAAAGAAAACAAAACCCCCCCCAAAATCCCACAGCGATCTCAGTCTTAATACAAAGAACTGAATTCTGCCAACAACCTGAACGAACGTGGAAGACAATGAGAACTCAGTCTGATAGACACCCTGATTTTAGTCTTATGAAATCCTGAGCAGAGAACCTAACTAACTCTTGCCTAGACTTCTGGCCCATAGAAGAGATAATTAATGGGAGTGTTTTAAGCTACTAAGTTTGTGGTAATTTATTATGCAGCAATGGAAAATTAATACATTGCCCCTCCTCTGGGATCACACAATGCCTGTGAAAATTCTAACTGAATGGAAATGAAAGCTCAGGGATCTTTGTCAGGGGAGCTCTTTGTTCAATTTTTGCTAGCCCTGCAGAACTTCCCTGAGATTCCATGCTGTCTCCAGCTCCTCCCAGAATCTCCTCAGAATTGCTGTCCCAATGTGGATTTTCTGCCAAGTGTAAAAGAAATAAGAGAAATCCTTCACACTCTGAGGGCAAAGATGTCCTCGGCCCACCAAAGGGGAGACTCTCCTTCTGACCAGGAGAGTCTTCACTGGCTTCCCAATCTGACCTGCACATTGCCAAGACTGAGACCTTATGTTCTCCATAGTACCTTAGTCTTTCAAGCTCAGTTATGTTCAAAATTCTTTCTTATAGCATTTATGCATGCATTCATATGATCATTTATTTATTCATTCAGGCACTGTTCAAGCATCAGGGATATGGTGGTGAAAAAGTCAGTCATGATTTCTGACCTGGTGAAGCTCATATTTTGGTTGGGAAGGCAGGCATGAATGAAATTATAATTACCAATGATGACAAATGCTATAAGAAAAAAGAACAGATTGACGGAGGGAGTTGCAGATCCTTGACATAGTCTGGGGCAGTAGGAAGGGGTGAGAAGGACATTTGACCTGAGATTTAAGGCATGAGCTGGAGTTTGAGTGGCAATGGAAGAGATTAGAGTGGTAGGTAGGGAGCAGGGCAAGGCAGGTCAGAGCAATTTTCAAGCAGGGGGAACAGCTTGGAAGAGGTCTCTGAGTGGAGGCAGGGATGGGGGTAAGGCCCATTGGAGGAACAGGAGGCCACTGGGGCTTGAGTTCAGAGGGTGAGTGGGAGAAGGTGAGGTCAGAGAGGTATGGGATAGAGGGCAGATCATGCAGGGCCTTGAAGCTCATAAAGAGGACTTTGGACTTTATTCTAGGTATGATAGGAAACCCTTGAGAGGAGTTAAGTAGGGAAGGAACATGAAGTGATCTATGTTTTGAAACTATCGTTTTGGGCTTCCCTGGTGGCGCAGTGGTTAGGAATCCGCCTGCCAATGCAGGGGTCATGGGTTCGAGCCCTGGTCCGGGAGGATCCCACATGCCACAGAGCAGCTAAGCCTGTGTGCCACAACTACTGAGCCTGTGCTCTAGAGCCTGCAAGCCACAACTACTGAGCCTGCGTGCCACAACTATTGAAGCCCATACACCTAGAACCCGTGCTCCGCAACAAGAGAGGCCACCACAATGAGAAGCCCATGCACCACAACGAGGAGTGGCCCCCGCTCGCTGCAGCTAGGGAGAGCCCGCGTGCAGCAACGAAGACCCAACACAGCCAAAAATAAAATAAAATAAAATAAATTTATATAAAAATAAATGATCCCTTTGGCTGCTGTGGGAGAATGGCCAAGAGAATATCTCAAGAGAGGAAGCAAGAAAACCAGTGAGGAGGCTGGAACAGTTTTGTTGGTGAGGCACAATGGTAGTCTGCCCTAGGATAGTGAGAGTTGGGGTAGTGAGAAGTGGGTGCATTTGACAAACATATTAAAGGTAACAGTGTCAGGAATTGAAGATGGATGTGATATTGGGAGGGAGGGTGGTGAAGGATAGGGGTATGTCAAGGATGTCATGCCCAAATTTCTATCTCTATGACTTATTGCCACCAACACCTGGTTCTAATCCTGTCCTACAAGGTCACCCCAGGAAATGTCACTCCTCTCAGGAAGGCGAATAGTGAAGTGGTGAATCACATTCAGCATGGGACCAGATTATGTAGGTTCAAATCTCTTACTAGCTATGTGATGTGGAACAAGTTATTTCACTTCTCTGTGCTTCAGTTTCCCCATGAGTAAAATGCAGATATTAAGAGTTTTTTGGTGAGGATTAAATGAGGACTACAAGTACAATATGTAGAGCAGTACCTGCACATAGGAAGAGCTAAAAAATGTAAACTGTTATTATTTCACAGTCTTTGGGAAATTTAAAGACAACTGTCATCATCTTCCCCAATTTTTATATCCCTTTCATTAAGCAGGGCTGTTCATAGAGCACAAAAGAACCAATCAGAGCTGACTGGCCTAGTGATGCTCCAATTTATAACCCCACATCCCTTCTCTGCTTGGGAAGCATGAGCAATTCTCTTGTCCAACAAAGCAAATGTCAAAGCCATAGCTTGGCTAGTTCATTTCTGTGCATTCCCCAGTCTTAACATCCCTTCTCTCCCAGGGCCTCTAATTATGTGCCTATGTGCTGAGGCCCAGAGAAGTTAAGTAGTTGGTTCAACGTCTCAAAGTAAGCAAGCAAGCAGTTTGAATCACAAGAATTTGCACAAGCTTTGTATACTTCTAGCTCCTGGTTCCCTCTATTCATACTGCTCCCCCCCCTTGTGGCTTGACCTCTTGCCTATGGCACTCACCATCTTTGTCAGGAGTGAGGAAGGTATAGAAAGCCGGTGGGTTCAAGGACTCCACAAATTTGGACTCCTCCATTGAATCAGACAGCAGCTGTAGCTCCTCAGGGATAAGGAGCAGGATGACCGCCTCAGGGAGGATGCTAGAAGGCAGCAAGACTGGCAGGTTTGGGGGGTTGCCTTCTGGCATAGGCCTGGAGCTGTTGGGTAGGCCCATTGTTGGGACTCCTGACACAGATGGTCCCAGAATTTTCCTGGTGCACTGGGGCTCTGGCAACAGGTCATGCTGATGCCATAGCCTTCCAGGGGGCAGCAGAGAGGGCAGGGTGGGGTGAAAGAGAGTAGGGAGGGGCTCTCCAAGGACAGAAATTGTCATGGAACTGCTGGGACTTGTAGGACTTGAGATAGTGCTTAGAAGTATGCTAAGGCTCTGAGGAGGTGGGGACCTGAGTTTGTCAGGTCTGGAGGGTAATGAGATTTTGGGTTTATTGGGGATTGTTGTCTTAGGTTTGGAAAGTGATAAGCTTAGGGGAGTTTGATGAGGTGGGGCACTAGGTTTAAGAGGTGATGGGATTTTAGGGGTCTTGGGTAAGAGGATCCCAGGTCTAGGGTACGGCAGGTTGTTTGGGGTCTTAGGAGCAGGAACACTTGCTCTGGTGTGTGATGGGTATTTGAAAAACTGATGTGTGGAGACTCCAGCCCTGGGCTGTGACAGACTTTTGGGTGACTGTGATGTAAGTACCCCAGGTTGGGGGTGTGATGGGGCATCTAATTTAGGTTGTGATGGAGAACCAGGTTTGGAATGCAGCAGAGTAACATGTTTCATAGAGCCACCTTTGGGCTGGGCTGGGGTGCTAGGATTCAGAGGTGGGACTTGTGTCTTGGAATTCATGGGTAATAGGGTACCAGAATTCTGATGTAATGGCGTGTTGGGCTTCAGAAGCAATAGGCCACCAGAATTTGAGGGCACAAAGGCAGCAGGTGGTATCCTAAAGTTGGCTGAGCCAAGTTGCCAGAATCCTGTTGTGCTGGAATTTGGGGCTTTGGTGTGCGAGGGTGGATGGGGTACTAGGGCTCTGACCCAGTGGCTCCAACTCCTTGGAACTGGGCAGGAGTAGTTGAGGATAAGTAGAACTTTGGTTTCACAAGCCTTGATTTGGGAGAAACCTTGGGAACCAAGGCTGGCTGGGCTGTGCCTGCCCTTAGGCCATGACTGCTGGTGGATGAGGGCATGATGGTGCCTAGTCCATCTGCGGTGAAAGTCTGTTTCCTGACTTCAGTGGCTTCTTTGGGCTGCACCATGACCAGTGATGTCAGAGGTGTGACAAAATCTTATTCAAAGGACAGGTTGAGGACTTTGGAAGCCAGCAGGTGGTGAGTGCTGGCATCGTGAGCTTGGAAGTGTGCCTCCAGCAGTTCTCCAGAGGTGATGTTGGCCCAGAGGCAGCGTATGAAGTGGGCTACATTGGGGGCTGGCTCCCCTGGGCAACCAAAGACATTCTGGCTGCTGTTGGTGGCCACCTCACTGTGGCAGGCCCCGAGAAGCCGACCCCTGGGGCCACGGGTTGCCAGGTAGATGTCTAGTTCCTGCTCTCTTGGTTGCACTTGGCCTGCCACCAACAGCTCCGAACCACCAAAGTAGTTGGGGAAAAAGGCCCAAGGTGAGGCCCCAATCAAGCCACCTAGGTAGTCCAGATGCACATCTACCAGCAGAGGCATGGAGATCTCTTCACAGAGGCCCTCCAGCTGTAGGGCTGTGTTGGTGTCCTCACATATGGGCCAGGCTGCTCCTTGGTTCTCCAGGGACAAGCGACGCAGCAGTGGGAAGTCAGCATCATCCCCAAAGGCCAAGCTGACCTTGGGACACTCTGTTGTCCAGTGCCTGACGGATGTTGGAGAGGATCACACTGGGAGTTGTCACTCCAGCCATGGGCTCCCCATCTGTCAGGAAGATAATGAGAGGGATCCTCCCCACATTGTGGCCCCTCCCAGGCTCCTGGTTTCTATGGTTCAGCACTGAAGTAGCTGCCAGCAGAGCTGCATTGATGTCAGTCCCTAATTGGAGAGCAGACTGTGAGACCATTTTTTCTAGTAACTTCTACCCGCATTGGACACACTGGGTACCTCACCAACCTCCCAGGCAGAGTCATATCTCCTTATCTTTGCTCACACTGTTTCCGCTGCTCATCCTTCCCAAATCCCCACCCCCACACAGGCTCCCTGAGATCTGACAGTGGGGCCCACATGTCCTTGGTTTTTATCACTCCCTGTCTCAGACTGCTCTGACTGTTTCCTGGGGGGATGTCTCATTCTCTAGTCAGATTGGCAGATCCCCAAGGATAGCATCTCCACCTCCATGCTACAGGGGAAAAAGGGCTGAGTTGTCAGGAGGTGGTGGGTGGGGGAGACTTCAGTAATCGTCTGAGAGAGGATTGATCAGAAGCCAAAATCAGGGCAGCAGCTTGCTCAAATACTTAGAAATAAATATCTAGATTATTGATAAAAAAAACCCAAAAGTTTCAGCAAATTCTTTTGAGTATGTGCTTTAAAGAGGAGGAAATTCAGCCCCAAAGAGGAATGTGTCCTAAAATACATGGAGATTTAGCTATGCTCTTTCCACTAGGCAAAGAAACACAGAAGGACAAAGGGACATATTTGTGTAAAATGTAACAGTGATATTTCAGACATTATGAGAGGTGAAGTGGATGGGTGCATGAAGGGAGGGTTTCAAGAATTTCCCATGTAACCACAGCCTGCCAATTTGGGTGGGTAGGTCTAACACAGCCAGCAGCTTCCACGTGCCCCAGGTAGTCCTTGGCACTGGGGACATTCTGGATGGTGGCCTGGATGGAGCCTCTGGCTTTCCAGACACTAACTGTGTCAGAAAAGGAGATGATGTTGAAGTAGTCGCTGACCGGCAGGTTACCAAGGATCACACTCATGGCCTTTTTAATCTGTGGGATATAGATGATGTGAAGGAGATGGACCAAGACTTGAGGTCTTGTTCAAGACTGAAAGGCTCTTTCTATACAAGGTACTAAGTGTTGTATGTGGTTTTAATGTTCTCTGACTCCAGCACTTTAAGTCTAGGATTCTTAGGCCAAAATGCTCTATAGGCTCTAATGGATCAAATCCTAGAACTGTACTGTCCAATGGTAGCTGCTAGCCACATGTAGTTATTTAAATGTAAATGTAAGTTAGTTACAATTAAAGAAAAAGTTAAAATTCTGTTTCTTCATTTGCAGTAGCCACATTTCAAGGGTTCAATAACCTCATGTTGCCAGCAGCTACTGTACTGGACACTGTTTAGAACATTTCTATCATCAAAAAAGTTCTACTGGACAGTGGTGGTCGAGAAGGTTCAAGTTCTATGCTTTCAGAGAGCTAGGATTCATGAGTTCTATGGTTTCTGAGCCCATGATCAAGGATTCAATGATTCGAGGGCCCTAAAGTTTAAGAGCTTTACGACTCCAGGTATTTATAGCTACCTTTCAATGGCTTTGCATGCTTTGGTTCTCTGTTCTCTCTAATCTGTTCTTCTACCTCAATTTCTGTTTCTTCCAGGCTGGTCTTCTCACCAGCCTCCAGATAACCTAGATTCTATTTCGTCTCCACAACTTTGTCCTTTACTTATTCATACCTTCATAGTTCCTTCAGTTGCTCTTTCTCTGGGCAGCCCTTCCTTGATTGCCTAGTCTGATCCATGCCCTTCACACCCAGATATTCCCTGTCCCACACTATTTGCTGACTATCTTACGTGGAATATTTTCATTCTCCATACAGATCTTGAGTCCTCTGAGAACAGGGCTTAGATTGCTACTTCCTCTTGGCTCCCTTCTCCATGACAATATTTAGTATAGGGCTACGCTCAGGGAATACAATATGTAGGTTCCAGTATTAGGGTACCATTTATAGGATAATTGCTATGCTCCTGGCAGTGCAACTTTAGATGCATCAGCTCATTTCATCTTCACAGCAACACAATGAAGAAGGTACTAATATTATCCTCATTTTACAAGAGATGACATTAAGGCTCAGAGAGTGGAGTGGCTAGCTCAAGGTCACACAGCTAGTCATTGATAGACCAGGGACTCAAATCTGTATTTTGGAGGTGGTAAATCCAGTGATTTTAAGCATAATATACACCTTCAACCTTTTATAGAGGTGTGGATTCTAGAAACCACAGGAAGGACATTTGTGGCTTGCCTTTCTCTACATCTTAAACTGATAGAAGATGCCTTGAATGCTTTTAAGGGAATCAGAATATTTCCTGCCATAAGATGAACTCAGGGGATAAGTCACACATTCTGGGATCAGGAGCTGAGCACCGGGGACTTCCCTGGTGGTCCAGTGGCTAAGACTCCACACTCCCAATGTAGGGGGCCCTGGTTCAATCCCTGGTCAGGGAACTAGATCCCACATGCCACAACTAAGAGTTCTCATGTAGCAACGAAGATCCTGCATGCTGCAACTAAAAAAAGAAAGAAAGAAAAAAAGATCCCACATGCTGCAAATGAAAAGATCCCACATGCCACAAAGAAGATTCCACAAGCTGCAACTAAGACCTGGAGCAGCCAAATAAATAAATAAATATTTAAAAAGAAAAAAGGAGCTGAGCACCATATTCCTGCTTCCATTGAGAGGGCTGACACATAAAGGATGGCTTCCCTGAGAATCTCCTGTTATCCAGGGACAGATTACGTTTTTAAAAGTTTGTTGTTTAATCTCTTATTACTTTGAGATTTTCCAGCTATCTTTCTGTTGCTGATTTGTAGTTTTATTCCATTTAGTCTGAGAACATACTTTGTATGATTTATATTATTTTAAATTTGTTAAGGTGTGTTTTATGGCCCACAATGTAGTCTGTCTTGGCAAATGTTCCACATGAGCTTGGGGCAAATGTGTATTGTGCTGTTGTTGGATGAAGCGTTGTGTAGATGTCAGTTAGATTCAATTAAATGATGGTGTTGTTCAGTTCAACAATGTCCTTATGGATTTTCTGCCTGCTGGATATGTCCATTTCTGATATAGGGAAGTTGAAGTCTCCAACTATAATAGTGGATTTGTCCATTTATCCTTGCAGTTCTATCAACTTTTGCCTCATGTATTTTGACACTCTAATGTTAGGTGCATACACATTAAGGATTATTATGTCTTCTTGGAGAATCGACCCTTTTACCATAATATAATGCACCTTTTAATCCCTGACAATTTACTTGCTCTGAAGTGTACTTGGTCTGAAATTAATATAGCTGTTCCAGCTTTCTTTTGATTAGTGTTAGCATGGTATATGTTCTTTGCATCCCATTACTTTTATCTATCTGTGTCTTTATATTTAAAATGGGCTTCTTGTAGAAAACATAGTTGGTTTTTGTTTTTGTTTTGTTTTGACACTGACAGCTTCCGTCTTTTTTTTTTTAATTTTTAAAATTTTGTTATGGTAAGAACACTTAACATGAGATCTAGTCTTTTAAATTTTGAAGCAATTTTTAAGTCGGCCGTACTGTTTTTTTTTTAACATCTTTATTGGAGTATAATTGCTTTACAATGGTGTGTCAGTTTCTGCTCTATAACAAAGTGAACCAGCTATACATAAACATTATATGGAAGCTTCTGTCTTTTAATTGGTGTATTTAGACAAGTCATCAAGGTGATTACTGATATAAGTAGATTAATATTTGCTATATTTTAAACTGTTTTCTCTTTGTTTCCCTTTTTTTTCTTTGTCTCCTACTCTTTTCCTGCCTTCTCTGGTTTCAGTCGAGTGTTTTATATGACCCCATTGTCTCTCGTCTCTTAGCATATCCATTATGTTAAGAAAATTTCTTAGTGGTTGCCCTGGAGTTTGCAACATGCCTTTACAACTAATTACAGTCCACATTCAAATAACACTATACAGCTTCATGAATAGTTCAAATACCTTGTGACAGAGTAGTCCAATTCCTCTATCTTGTCCTTTATAACATTGCTGTCATTAATTTCACTTATCAGTAAACTATATTCACTGAATACATTGTTGCTATTATTATTTTGAACAAATCGTTATCTGTTAGATCAATTAGTTAAAAAATAAAATATATTATTTTACTTTTATTTATTCCTTCTCTAACAATCTTCCTTTCTTTATGTAGATCCAAGTATCTGAGCTATCCCGTTTTCATTCTCTATGGAGAACTTCTTTTAACATTTAGCGGTGCAAGACAGGTCTACTGGTGACAATTCTCTCAATATTTGTTTGGCTGATATCGTCTTTATTTTTCACTTTGGAAGGACAATTTTGCTGCATACAGAATTCAAAGTGAGTGGTTTTTTCCTTCAACACTTTGAATGTTTCACTACACTCTCCTTTTCCTTGCATGGTTTCTCAAGAGAAATTCAATGTAATTCTTATTCTTGTTCCTCTATAAGTAAGATATTATTTTCTGTGGGCTTTTACAGGATTTTCTCTTTGTCTTTAATTTTCTGCAGGTCGAATAGGATATGCGTACATGCACATTTCTTGGTATTTATCCTGCTTAGTGTTCTCTGAGCTTCCTGGACCTGTGGTTTGATGGATGTAATTTATTTTGGAAAATTTGTATCTGTTATTCCTCCAAATATTTCTTCTGTTACTTTCTTTCTTTTCCTTATGGTATTCCCATTACACATGTTACACTTTTGTACATGTACACAGTTCTTGGATATTTTGTCTTTGTTTTTTTTTAACATCTTCATTGGAGTATAATTGTTTTACAATGATGTGTTAGTTTCTGCTCTACAACAAAGTGAATCAGCTATACATATATCCCCATATCTCCTCCCTCTTGCGTCTCCCTTCCACCCTCCCTATCCCACTCGTCTAGGTGGTCACAAAGCACTGAGCTGATCTCCCTGTGCTATGCGGCTGCTTCCCACTAGCTATATATTTTACATTTGGTAGTATATATAAGTCCATGCCACTCTCTCACTTCATCCCAGCTTACCCTTCCCCCTCCCCGTGTCCTCAAGTCTATTCTCTACATCTGTGTCTTTATTCCTGTCCTGCCCCTAGGTTCTTCAGAACCATTTTTTTTTTTTAGATTCCATATATATATATTTTTCATTCTTTTTTCTCTTTGCTTTTCAGTTTGGGAAGTTTCTATTGTCATGTCTTCAAGTTCATTGATTCTTTCTTTGGCCATGTTCAGTTTCCTAATGAGCCCACCAAAGGCATTTTTCATTCCTGTTACAGTGTTTTATATTTCTAGTATTCTTTTTAATTTTCTTAGGATATCCATCTCTGCTTAAATTTGCCATCTGTTCTTGTATGTTGCCCACTCTTCCCATTAGAACCATTAGCATATTAGTCATACTTATTTTAAATTCCTGGTCTGATAATTTCTAAGCTCTGCTATATCAGTTTGGTTCTGATGCTTGATTCATTTCTTCAGATTGTGTTTTTCCTTTTAGCACTCTTTGTATATTTTTGTTGAAAGCCAGACATGAGGTATGAGGTAAAAGGAAATGAAGTAAATAGACCTTTAGTGTGAGGTTTTATGTTTATCTTGTTAGGAGTTAGGTTGTGTTTGTTGGTTGCTGCAGTTGTGGGTGTCAGAGGCTAAAATTGTTTCTAGAGTCCTTGTTTTTGTTTCCTATGTTGTCTTGGATTTCCCTAGAGACTCTTTCATAAATAGAGTACAGGCTTCCAGTTCTTTCAACTGTAACCTCCTGCTTTTACACAGGAACCCAGCTGATATGGTGGTCATGCATGGGGGGAGGAGAAACATTCTATAGTTCTAGGATTAGGTCTCAGTCTTTTAGGGCACCTAGCCCCTGGAATATGCTCATCACAAGTTCTTTCAGCTTTTATCCTGCCTTAGATGAAATGGGAAGACTAAAAAGGCTTGGAGTTGGGTATATCCCTTCCCATACATTAAAGGCTAGAGGAGACAGTTTTCAATACTTCCCTTCTCCCAGTTTGGTTATATTCTCATAAAACACAAGTCAGTTAGCCTTAGGTCGGATGGGCTCTGTGGTTCAAAATGTCAAGGTAAAAAGGTTACACTGTCCCAAGACACTAGAACTGTATATTTCTAGAACCCTAGAGTACAATGGTTTGAAATGCTGCTTCCAGAACTTCATGGATTCAGGCTCTAAAGTCAAAATCTCTTTGGCCTATGGCTCCAGGATTCTGTTTCAAGGGTGCTATGGTAGGTGGGGTACAAGACTGAAGCCTAGATGGACCCAGGACTCTATGGCTTCTAAGCCCTATAAGGCCAGTGCACTGTATTCTTCTGGCTATATAGTCAAACAAAACAAAACAAAACAAAGCTGTGGCCCCTTGACAGTTCTGAATCTAAAATGACTACAGTTTTAATGTTTTGACTCATGCTTTATGATGCCAGAGTACTCTAGCCCAAAGTCTCTATGACTCTGGGCCTTTATGAGACCTGGAGGTTTGTGGTTGAGGCTCTTGATGGATTCAGGCCCCACAGTCCTATGTTTCAGTGTTCCTATGATTCTGTGGCTCCATGTCTACGTGGCTCCTGATATGTAAGGTACCAAGACTCTAAGGTAGGCCTAGGCCTATAAGGTCCAAAGGTGATGGGATGGCAGGGTGTCTTGTCTCAGGGAACCACTGTACCAGCACTCTCTGCTTTCTGAGCTTTCTAAATCAAGAGCAATGAACGATCCCCAGGGTCCTTGTTACCTGCTTCATTTTGGTACCAAACATGGAGCCGCTCGCGTCAATAACAAACACCACGTTTTTCTTAACAGGTGGAAGGCTTCTGGGTGCAAAGTAATGAACAAAATAGCCATCGCAAATCTGGAGAAAAAGAAGTGGAATCAACAAAAACTGTGAAAGCCAGTCTAAATCAAGTCCCCTCTTATTTTGCTACATAAAACCCTGCTCTTTTCCTTCCTAGGCCTTATCACTGTTGCTATTAAATAGGCATTTGTGGGATTGTTTGCTCAATGTCCATCTCCTCCACCAGAAGTGTATCTCTGCTGGTCAGGCTGCCAGCCCAGGGCCTGCCCCTGAGCTGTGGAGAAAATGAGACTGGCTTGTGGCCCAAGGCTCCAGGGATCAGGATCTCTGTAATATGTGAGTTCCTGTCTGTGAGAGCTGGGCTTGCATAGTCTTGAGGGCCCCTAGGGACGTTTTGCCTGGGCTCCAGGAACTGAGAGTGTTGTTTTAACCTCCCTCTATAGAGTGAGCCTGGGGCCCGGCTCCATTGCTGCCAGGGGCTGGGAGTTTGCAGGGCCTCCCTCTCCTCCTTAAACCTCCTTTCTGCTGTTGCTGGGCAGAGCAGGGAGGGGAGGAGGGAGCAGAGGCTGAGTGAGCTATTTGTTCAGAGGGGATTGGTTAGACCAGGTGCAGATGCCTTGGGCTATCGGGGATATGATTGGCTGCTGACCCCCTTCCCCCACTCCATCTCTCCTTCTGCAGAGCCTGGGGCCTGGGACAGTTGAGGGAAGGGGAGGGGGAAGCTGGAAGGGCCCCCAGGACCAGTGGCAGCTCAGCCTAAGGAAGTATAGGCTTGCTGAGGGTCTGAGCTGCCCAGGAGCCTGAAGCAAGCTCTGTCCTGGGATAACCAGCTTATTCTCCTCTCAGCCCTTCAGGCATTCTCCGGTCACAAAGCTGGACACACTATCTCCTCCCATCTTGGAGGGCGGGAGGGGGGTGGTGGAGAGCAGGAAGGAGATGGGAGGACATCTTGCTCTTCCCCTCCACCCCAGCCTTTGAATTAATTCACAAGCACAAGCGTAGGCTTTGTCTGCACTTTTTCCTGGCACTCTACAGCAGTTCCCCAAGCCCTGGGTCAACCATCCTGCAACTGCCCAAGCCACAGGCAGAGTCCAGCTGCCCTTCTGTGTTCTTCCCATACCTGGGTAGGTGAGAGCTTCTGGGAAAATCACATTCCTACCTCTCCATGGTCCCAGGCTCACCAGTGACCCCACACCTCACATCCTATTATGTAAACCAGAGGCATGACCCAGGTCACCAACCTCTCACACTCCCTTCAACTGTCATGCCACCCCATTCTCAGGAAATGCCTCCCCTCCCTCTTCATGAAAAAATTAAGGGCACCAGGCCATGTCCCTTGGACTGCCCACCCCACCCTTGCGCAGGGTCCACACACCTATATGCCTCCTCCCTCTACTGAAAGACAAAACAATCCTTCCCTGACCCCATGCATGCCCAGCCTCCAGTACCTCCTCCACCAGCCAGACTCCTACTCTCCAACCCAGCCCATGCACCCGACTGGGTCTTCTTTAGAGTTTAAAAATGTTGGTGTCTTTTCCATCCACTAAGACAACCTCCATTCATCCCAATCCCACCCAAACTTCAAATCAGCTCCTTTCTTCCCGGTAGCATGCCAAGGTAATGAACTCGGCAGCTGCAATGGTCTTCTCACCTCCGGTTTACTCCTCTGCCCACTGCAGCCTGGCTCCCACCCCCACCGCTGATCCATCTCTCACCAAAGGTAGCAACGACCAGTTGGTTGGAAAACTCAGTGGGTGTATTTCAGTTCTCACCAGACTGCACCTCCCTGATATATTTCACGATTGACAATCACTTCTGCTCCTCAGAAGAATCTTTTCCCCTGGGATCCAGAGAGGATGAACACTCCTTATTCTCCTACCAGCTCTCAGGTCCATCGGATTCAGTCTCTTTCTTCAGCTCCCTTTCCCCACTGTCCCTTAAACAGTGTTGCCTAATATTTGTCTGTCATGGCGTGCAAAGAGAATGATTACGTTTGTGTAGCACAATGGAGGGAAGTGGTGGGGATTTACAGCCCTGAATAGGCTGATGGCAGCTCCGTGGGGCCAGATACCCCAAGGGCTGTGGAGATCAATAGCTCCTAGACTGGGAAGCTCTACCTTAGCAACTGCCATCCTGGGTCTGCTCTTCTGGCTCTATACATTTGGCCTGGGTCACCTCCCTAGCTCTCTTGGATTCAACCCCTGAATCTCCACTGCTGACCCCACAACTCTTTCCCCAGTCCGATGCTCTTCACTCTTCCCCCTCCACAGCTTCATACACACTCACCATTGGACCTGTTCCCTTGGATGGCTGAAGCCTCCAATGTATGCTGCCCAAACAACAAATTCATTACCTTCCTCCCATCTCAGCCTTGCGTGTCTTTGTCATTTAGAGGCACCATCATCCACATGGTCACTCCAGATACAAACCTGAGTGTCACCCCTGAATCCTCCTGTGTCCCTCACTCCTCACATCCAACCAGCCACAAATTCATGCTGGTTTGATCTGCTGGATATGTCTCAGGCCCAACCCGCCTCGCCATCCCAAACTAATGAAGTCCAAATTTAGGGCTCCTTTCCCTCTGGTTTCCCTGCTTCTCCTGGGGCCCCTCCCGTCCATGCATCGTTGCAGCAGCTGCAAGGTCTGGTCTTTCTAAACACAAACCTCATAGCGTCATTCCCTCTCAGGGCTCCCTGGGCATGTTCAACATAAATTTTATGTTCCTTATCAAGCCCCTGCAGCACTCATGGCCTTCAGTCTCACCTCTTAGCATTTCTTGGGCCTCAAATCAAAACTCCAGGAACTCCAATCCACTTGTAGTTCCCTACACACCCCTGGATATTTCCAGCCTCTATTCTTTGTATCATGCAGCCCTCAGTTTACTAGACTGCCTTTGCCTTCTGAGAGCCCCCCTTCCCAACTTGGCACACTTCTTTGAATTCTTTAAGACCCAGGTCAGGCTCCCTGACCTCCTCACCCCTCATGATGGCTTCCATCATACTTATGTTGTCATTGATAAAGCACTTCTCATCTTGTGTCATTCTCGTGTCTCTCTGTTTCACCTGGAGACAGTGAATAAGATCTGTGTGTGATTCACTTCAGGGTTCCTGACATCAGCCAGCAGTGGGCATAACGGATTAGGTGCCCATGGAGTAAATGTGTTGGGCTTTGAAAGGCGGGCATACTCAAGTAAAATGGGAGGTGAATTGAGGGGTTCTTGGTTGGGGGATGCAGGAATCATAGCACACAGTGGATGGGAGTATCAGTCGTACTATTTAATGCCTAGTTCCGTCTGTTCTATCTGTATCTTTACTCCAGGCAATGATGGGAGAGGTAAAGAATGAACAAGCAGACAAATGTCTCAGTTCACACGTGCACGCGCGCGTGTGCACTCACACACACACACACACACACACACACACACACACACACACACACACACCAGAACACCAGGTTAAGGCCCTGCTGCCACCTACTGGCATGATACCCTCAGCTCCTATTCTGAGAGGGTGAATTGCTTCTATTCCCCTTATACAACAGGCCTCTGTTACACCTCTGTGCCTCTGCATATGCGATTCCCCTCTCTCTGCATGCCCTCCCCTTCATCCTATCGGCCCAGGTGGAGGTAAAGTCTATTCAGTTTTCCTATGCTAACTTAAAGGCCAACTCGTTCAGGAAGGCTCTCGTGAAACCCTCCTCAGTGGTATCCATACGTAACCCATTACATATTTATACACAGCCCTTAGAACCTTTTATGACTGCTCTGGCTCTATGTATCGAGTTACCTCAGGATGGGACATTTCCAAAGGGAGATTAGGGACTGTGTCCAACTCATTCCTGACTTCCCAGAGTCACTGAGGGCAGGACTGGGCTAGAGATGTTTCCAGCTTGATGGAGGTGAGTCCACATATGAATGAATGAATGAATAAGTAAGTGCATGAGGAGAGGTGTAACCAAAGCACTATACTAGCCCAGAGCAGAGAGAGGAATTGTAAGTGGGGTGGGGTCATCATGGAGGTGGCACTGAAGCAAGGTTTTCAGGGATGAGGAGGACACTCACCAGTGGAAAAAGGAGGGAGAAGACATTCCCAGGGCGGCAGACAGTATGAGCACATACTCAGGCACAGATGACTGGCAGGTTCAGGTGCTTTGGGACATTGGTGTGTGGTGTGGCATGGTGTGGGGGAGCTGGAGGATGGTTTGTGTGCTGGAGGCAGTGAGAGGTGTGGTGGGAGAAGCAGGCTGGGACCAGACCTCTCAGGCTGCCATGCAATTGTTGTTGTGAAGCCAAGGGTCCCGGATCAGCCTCTACCCCTCTGGTAGAGCGTGGGACCTCTGCACATTCTTCGTGAGTGTGTGAGCTCAGAATTTAAGGGCTCCCTGTTTAGGCAAATGGCTCAAGTGAGGCAAAAAGAATTTTTAAAACTTAGAGACATCCAGAAAGCCCAAGAGAACATGAGAGTATCAGAGCTGCAGAAAGTGTGAGAGACTAATCGCTGGCCAATGGTTGCCTTTCCGAAAGGTCTGGTTAAGAGTGGGCTATGATTTGCTTCAGTTAGGAATGTATTCACCTGGATCTTGATTCAGTTTATACAGTTCCGGGTGTCCAACCCTTTGGGGGACACATGTGCCTCACCAGGTGTGAAGTCATGTGTCGCTACACACCGTCCTATCCGTGTTCACTAGTCCTCACTGATCCCTAGGGAGAAACAAACGTGCACCTTGTGGAGGCCAGCGCCTTGTTTCCCAGGTCTGTCTGACTCCAGAGCCCACGCTCTTTCCATTCTCCTGGCCCTCTCACCTGCACGTCTCCAACGATGTCCTCCATGACTACATCATACTGGACCACGAAGTCGGCCCTGATGCCTAAACTGGAGAAGGCAGACTGGTCTTGCAGTGTCACGCAGAAGGTAATTCGGACACTGGTCTCTCCCCTCTCAATCCTGGTGGATGGGGGCGAGTCAGCCTCACCTGCACGGGTGGGGAGGGGTTAGGTGGGATGGAGAGCTCACCAGGCAGAAAGTCAGGTAAAGGGACATCAAAAGAGGCAATATCTGGGGAGGGTGAGAAGTAAGCCCTGCACCACCTGCTGTTCCTTTTGCCTGCAACGCCCCTCCACCTGCCCAAATGCTACATTCCTCTCCCAATCCTACAACCAGCTCCCCCTACTCTGCCTCTTCCACGGGCCCAGCCTGACAGACCCAGCCCCCACTCAGCTCCCAGGCTCTGGCAGCCTGGCCCTCACTCACAACTTCATCCTGGCTCATTTGCCATCCATCCAGGGAGCCCAGTCTCTGGAGGAGTGTCATGTCCCCAGGAGCCTGGATCTCCTCCCGGAGAGACCGTGTCGTGTGTGTTGTGGAGAGAGACAGATACACAGTCAGGGCCTCGGTCTCCTCCCATGCCCCTTACTGCTGTGGGAAACTGCAGCCCAGCAACGTTCTCTTCTAGATAGAATTTCATGTGTTTTCTTCCCCCTCTGGCTTCTTGACTCTCAGAATCACGTGTGTGAATAAGACTTTTAGCGCCTCATGAAATCACAGATGAACTTCTGGTCCCGGATGTTTGCTGAGCTGGCCACAAGATCAACTCCTCTGGAATTTCAGCCCAAGACAAATGTCCATTTAGACATGCCTCTGTGCCTCCTTTTTTCCAGAAAATGGAAACTAGGGAATTCTGCTCCCCACCCCCCTTTCCTGCTACAGCTGTCAGGAAGCTTAGGGGCAAACTGAGCCCCCATACTCTCTGAGGCGTCTGCTTACATACATTCCCTTGGCTTCCTTCCTTTCAGAGGTCTTTGTTCTGTTTTATCCCCACAGGATTGGCTCTCCCCTCCGTTTTAACCTTTAAGGAGAAGGGGGGAGGGAGCTGCCATTTATAGCTTAGGGTTTAAGCGTGCAAGCTCCAAGGACTCAGATGCTGCCTGTGGGCCCCTGGACAAGTTATTCACACTCTCTAAGCCTCAGGCTCCTCATCTGTAGCACGGGAAGGATAATAGCTCCTCTTTCATAGACAGTGTTTGTGCGAATTCAGTGAGATCATTTATGTAAAGCATTTGGAACCATACTTGGATCTTAGTAAGTGCTCGATAATGCTAATGATTACAATTATCATCAGGTCTTCATTACTCTGTACCAGTGATTTGCAGAGAGGAATTTTCTCAAATTCTCACAGTGGTCCTGGGCCATCGATTGCACGTCCCCATCGTACAGACGGGAAAAGTGAAGCAGAGCCAGTGAGTGATTTGCCTGCTGCCCCACCTTTGGAGAAGGTCAAAGCTGGGATTTGAACCCAGGTCTGTGTCTGTCTCTCTCTTGTCTGTATTCCATACTGTCTCTCTGGGTCAGCAGGATCCAAGTAGGTAGGACATCCGAAGCTAAACAGTTTAGCGAGAGTGGCCACATGACATGGGTGATTTCTCTGTGCCTGTCCACTTGTCCCTCAGCGGAGGCGTCTAGGCCGGACCAGTGGTTCTCCAAGCTGACTGGACATCAAGTTCACTTGCAAATGGGTTAAAAAGATAGGTTCCTGGGCCCCTCCCCAACCTACTGAAGCAGACTCCAGGAGGGTGGGGTCCAGGAATCTGTATTCTGACAGCTCACATAGCGATTCTGCTGGCCGTAGCCAGTGTGGCCTTCAAACACCTTGAGATGGAAAAACAAACACCTTGAGATGAAGTTTGAAGCAAGCCTGGCAGCCAGGACATCTCTCTGGCATACAGGGCCTGAGATGATGTCCTCTGGGGCAGCCTGCACTTCATACTGTCCTCCCATTGCCCTTCCATTCTCAGTGGTGATTCCAGAGGAAAGCAAGTGTGGGCTCTGAATCCCTTAGCAATGTCAACATATGATTTCATGGAGCTGACTCAGCAACTCCTTCTCCCCTTTTACAATTTCAGGAGGGAAATCACCACTGCGGGAAATGTGGGACTTGCTGGTTTCACACAGCTTGCAAGGATGAGAGCAAGTTTGTAACCGAAATATTTTCAACTCCAAACCTGCCCTCTTCTCCTTGTTTGAATGGGAAAGGAACCTAGGGCAGAAGTGGTATTAGAGGGAAGCAGAGGGAAAAGGGGCAGCTTCCCATTTAGGGAAGGCCAGTCTTATGGTTGACCTGTAGTGCTGCTCACATACTTGTGTGGGTGTTGGTGTGCAGGCGGCTGGTCCTCAGCGGTGGTACGTGAAGATAGCCAATGCCTGTCTTTTCTGACACTGTGACCTCTACACTCAGCCTTCTCACCAATTGGGGTCTCAGGCTCACCACCAGCTGGTACTGGCCCTGGTGCCGCTGCAGCAGCTCCTCGTAGGCGAGAAAAAAGTCACCTTTGTGGCTGTTGCCAGGCTGGTGAAGATGCGAAACTTCTCTGATTCTCAGTCCCTGGTCTTGAAAGGGAGGAGGATGAGAGATGGGATGTCGTGAGGAGGAGGGGAGCTGTTAGATGACCTAGTTCTGGCTACCCCCTCTCTGGCCCCAGCAGACCTGGCCAGGCTCTGTTTCAGCTAAGTCCCTCAACCACAGTTAGTTATTCACTCACCCACTTGTTAAACTATCTCTCTCACTCATTCATCCTCTTAAATATTCTGCCTAAGAAATTCTATCACAGGCAGCTTACCCATAAGGAAACTATGTTAGTGAAAATCTGAATCTACAATAAAACAATAAGGGAGTAATGATTTATTTTATAAAAAGAGGTTTCAATTTACACACAATGTCTCTTTCCCTTCAAATAACCCCTCACGCCCACCCCTCCCCCATGCTTTAGACTAAGCTTGTTTATACGCCATTAATTCCTCAGTATGCAGTAGCCAAACCTAAAGTTTCCGTGCTTGATGAAACTCTTTTGGAGGCTGAGAGGAAACATTGAAGGAAGACAATACACTTCTGCCATCAGAATGGAACTCAGTTAGGAAACAGGATTTGATTTAGAGAAATCTCACTTGAACATAACCTTACCGGAAGATGTCAGTTCTTAAATAAGCCACATCCTGCTGGCAGGAGGAAAGTGGAAGTAGTGAAGTAAACTCCCATTTATTGAACACCTACTCTCTTATAGGTTTTGCTATTCATTAACTCACCTCATCTTCATGTAATCCTATGAAGTAGAGATCATTATCCCCACATTACAGAGGTAGAGATTGAGGCCAAGTGAGAACATGTGTAAGTCCCTGATCACACATCCAAGATGAACTTGTCATGTTTCAGACTGGTTGGAGCCTTACCTGATGCCTACATGAGCAGCTATTTTTTCCTTGCTGATGGGCTTCCTCATAGATTTTCTTTTCCTGGTGCTTCTCTTTGACTTCTGCAATGTAGACTTTATTGTTGATGGTCCTGATGGAGCAGGAAAGAGGAAGGACAGACAGAAACAGAGAAAGGAAAAAAGAGATGGTCAGTGACATAGACAGAAAGAGACATACAAAGAAGATGGAAGAGGAGGATGAGGGATGGGGAGAGAAAAAGAGCAAAATAGAACTGTGAAGCCAGAGTGAGAGAAGGAAGAAGAGAAGAGAGCAGAGTCCAGGGAGATAAAAGCAGGTGAAGCAGTTATCATTATCTCCATTTGTCAGGTGGGGAAATAGAGACCACACAGTTGGTATATGGTTGACTTGGTGTTAGGACTTTATGTTTTCCAAAGTGTTGAATGAATTCCATGTTTTGGCACATAAAATAATTTTAGGTGGGACACAACTGAACATTTTTATTACAATTGTTATATATTTACTGTAATGTGTATTAAAAATATAAGTAGCACGTTGAACACATGAGCTCATAGATATTGTTACTTAGGATAAGCCTAACTTAGGTAATCTTAAGTGTATCTATTTACAGAAACTATATTAAGTAACTAATATGGTGGGTGGCACAGGCAGTAAAAATTGTGAAAGCAGAATGCAAATTGCTGCAAAGGCATCTGAGATTGACTAGGGAAGGGGCCTTGACCTTAGCGGGCTCAGAGACCAATGAGATACTAATTCAAACTTGTTTTACCCCAGTTTTTCCTATTGCTCTAAGGAAGGTAATAAGGTATAAAGGAGTTCAAAGAAGGGAGGAAGCACTTTTGCCCAAGTCTTCCAGAAAAGGTCCTAGAGGAGGTGGCCTTGGTGGTGGGGGAGTTCAAATTAGGGAAGATTTGGACAAATGATCATCACTGGCCATGCCTCCTCAGTCTCCTTTGTTGGCTCCTTCTCTTCTTGATTCTAAATCTTTGGAACGTTCCTAGACTCTGCTCTAGACCTCCCCTTCCTCTCCTCTGTTCTTTCTACAGTCACTCTCTAGGTGAGGTCATCTAGTCCCATGGGTTTAAATATCATTTGCACACAGAGGCCTCCCAAATCTGTATCTCTAGTGTGGACCTGTCTCCTGAACTCCAGACCTATATATCGCTTACTTGACATTTCACTAGCATTTCCAATAGGCACCTAAAGCTTAACATATCCCAAACTGAGTTCCTTGTAGCTCCTCCACCTCCCAAATCTGCTCCTCCCTTGGTTTTCCTTATCTCAGGAAATAGTTGTTCGGCTGGAAATCTTAGAGTAATGCTTGCCTCCCTTCTTCCTCTCATACACCACTTCTAATCCATCAGGGAATTTTGACCCTATCTTTAGATATGTCCACAATCTGATTACTTCTCCCCACACCCACAATTACTACCCTAATCCAAACTACCAACATTTCTTGCTTGGATAAATGCAACAACCTACTAACTGGCCTCCTTCTTTAAAGCCTTGCCTCCTTATTACCTGTTCTCTTCACAGCAGTCAGACAGATCCTAGATCCTGTTAAATCCTAAGTCAGACCATGTCCCTTCTTTGCTCAAAAGTCTATGTGGCTCTTGTCTCAAATCAGAGTAAAGGCCAAAGTCCTCACCAGGGCCTCCATGCTCCTATACTATATGGCTCCCTGTCACCTCTTTAACCCCATCCCCTCCTTCTCTTCACCTTATTTATTATTCTCCAGCCACCAAGGCCTCCTTGCTGTTTCTTGAGTTTTTTCAGAACACTCCTGTTTAAGAGCCTTTACAATTTCTGTTCCCTTTGTTTGGAACACTCTTCCTCCAGATATTGGCAAATCTTATACTCTCTCTTCTTTCAGGTCTTTGTTCAAATGTCATTTCCTCAGAGAGACATCCTTGATCGCTCCTAAACAGCGCCTTCCCACTCACTCTTTATCTCTCTTGCTCTACTTTCTATTTCTTTGTAACACTTATCCATAAACTGACATATACTTCCTTGTTTATTTTTCCCTTATCTGCCTTCTCCATTGGACTGTAAGCTCCTTGAGGGCAGGGATTTTTTCTGTATTAATTGCTGCTGTATCCCCAGTACCTGGAATGCTGCCTGGCACATAGTAGGCGCTCAACAATTATTTGTGGAATGGGCATTCAATACAGACAGCAGGAAAACACAGGGACCATGTTTCAGAGAACAGCAAGTAGTTAGATTTGGCTGGAACAGAGAGGTAGGGAAAGGAGTTATGGAGAGAAGTTTGGAGTGGTTGTATAAGCCTAGAGAATAAAGGGTTTTGAACACTAGACTCAATGAGCTCATATGACAGTGAAGTCTAGATATGAAGAATGGGAGTCCAAGATAAATCTTGAAGGGGGGGATGGGTCAGATCTGGTCTTTGAGGAGTGATAGATAGTTCCTTGTCCTAGAGAACATTACTGCAACTCTGCAAGCGGCAGGAACAACAGTCTCTCTTTAACAAATGGAAGGCACAGGTACTGGGGGTGGTTGGGGTAGAATGAAGTTATTTGACCAAAGAAGCAGTTTCTAGGAACACTTGAGGAGGATATGCAACCTGCAGAAAAGACCACTCAGGTGGGAAGTGTTTCTAGGCAGCTGAAACAGACTATTGCTGTGGCTGGGCTCATGTGGGGGTGGGCTGAGCTGGCATTGCCCCAAGGTCTCCTGGGGGTTGTAGGGGTGTAGGGTGGGGCTGGTCTGGCAGCAGCACACTGGGGCCTCTCTATGTGTGCTACCTGCAGCAAGCATACTTTCCATGGAGTCTGCCCAAAATATTTCCTCCAGCCTGTTTTGCTTAATTAAAAAAATTATTTTGGAGTTTTTTCTACTAGAGCAAAAATCCACATTCTGTTTGACTGCTTAGCTCTTGTATCATTTGACCAGCAACCTCTCTGGTGAGCCCCCATACTCCAAACCCATGCTGTCTTTTTTGCCTTTGATCTTCCTGGGTCACCCACACACAGTGATCCTGGTTCCTTCCAGTCTTACCCATATGGAAATCCTGTTTCCAGGAAGCTTTCTTTGACTACCTCACCACCTCTCCCATGAACTCCCTTGCCAGGGACACACTGCCTACCTCCTCCAACCTTTCCTCTCTTCGGGGGAGTGCCATCTGTCCATCAAGGCCAGGAGGTTCCTGATGACAAAGCTCAGGCTCTAGGGCTGCTGTTAACAGAGGCTTACAGATTGTTTATAGCACAAAGCCCACCTCTGGTGAGGGGGTCTGTGCAAAGGCCGAAACTCTGCACGTGCTGGCCTCATTCATCTGCTAAATCTGAGTCACTCTTCCCGTTGGGACCATTTTCTAATTCACACTAAGGTATTATATGAGCCAATGAGGCCCCACCAAGTTCTCCTTATCTGCTCCTCCTCTCAACGTTTACCATCTCAAAGAAGGCACTGTCATCTACCAGGTCAGACAAGCTGAAATCAAGTGGGCACCTTCTATCTTTACTTACTCCCCACATGTATGCACCAGGTTGTTTCTCCCTCCTTATGGTATCTCAAATCCCACCCCCACTACGCTGTTCCAGCCCTCAGCAGCCCTTATGCGGATATTGCCTCAGGCTCCTTACTGAGCTCCCTGCTTCCCAGCTGGCCTTTCCAGCCCACCCCACCTCACTATTGTCACTCCTTGCTTAAAACCTTGCCATATCTCCTCATTATGGGCCACAGTTATTTCTAAAGTGGAGTACACACACTCTGGGGGTGCTGGAGTGTGTACACGCCAACACACACTGAGGGAGTGGGAAAACAATGTTAACACTCTACTTATAGGGTTTTCTCTTACATTGTCTATGTATATTTTTACATATGCTTCATAATGTACCTAATATATTTGCTCAGTAGTGTATTTATAGACCTTATAAATTAATAAATAATATATATTTGGGAAGTACATGATCAATTTTTTCCTGATGGGTGTGCAAACACATAAGATGGTTTGGAGACCATCAAGTAAGGTCCAGGTGCTTGGTCTGGCATTGGCAGCCTTCTACCACCTAGTCATTCCTTACCTCTCCAGTCTCAATTTTGACCACTCTCTACCTCTGCTTGTGCCCTACACTCTGGTGACACTGATGTCCTTCCAGTTCCCCTAATGGGGAAACATTTATTCCTGTGCTCCTTTTGCCTGGATTCTCCAGCCCTGCCCTCAGCCTGCTTGCCCGATGAACAGCTCATATTTTGAACCTCAGTTTAGGTATCATCTTTGTGAGGCTTTCTCTGCATGGGGCTGGGGAACTGACCACTGTCTCCTGGTAGGCCTCGCCATTCCCACCATCCCGCATTCACGCTTCTCTTTCTTCCCAGCATACTTTATTAAAATTATCTGCTTTCATTTTTATTTCCCCCATTAGACTGTGAACTCTTTGGGAGCAGGACCATGTGCAATTCATCTTCCTTTTTCCGTAATACCCAGCCCAGTGTAAGTCACACAGTCAGCATCAGGAAATGTTTGTTAAAAAAATAATCAAGCAAATATTATCAAGGAAATACTATCTGCCCGCCACTAATTTTAGCATATATTTTCACATATATTAGCTCATTTAATCCTTTCAGGTGGGTTCTAATTTATTTTATTTTATTTTATTTATTTATTTATTTTTGGCTGCACTGTGTCTTCGTTGCTGGGTGCGGGCTTTCTGTAGTTGCGGCGAGCAGGGCTACTCTTCATTGCAGTGCGCGGGCTCCTCATTGCGGTGGTCTCCCTTGTTGCAGAGCATGGGCTCCAGGTGCACGGGCTTCAGTAGTTGTGGCATGCGGGCTTCAGTAGTTGTGGCTCATGGGCTCCAGAGCGCAGGCTTAGCAGTTGTGGCGCACGGACTTAGCTGCTCTGTGGTATGTGGGATCTTCCCAGACCAAGGCTCAAACCCGTGGTCCCCTGCATTGGCAGGCAGATTCTTAACCACTACACCACCAGGGAAGCCTGGTGGGTTCTAACTTTATCCCCATTTTACAGATGTGTAAAATGAGACTCTGATAAGTGACATGATTTGTCCTGAGTCCCATAGCTGGCAGAATCAGAATTCAAACTCAAGAGTGCATGCTCTCTATCACTATGCTCTGCTGAAAGAATGAACAAAAGAATGAATAAAACAGTGAGTTTGGAAGCAGACTTACATGGTGAAATTGGAGATAAAGGTGAGGCGAGGCAGATCCAGGTCAAAGATGACTTCATGAGCCTTGGCATGCGGACTGAACAAGACAGAGGTGACAAAGGTGTGGGCGTAGCGGGAAACCACAGTAGAATGCATTGAATAGATTTTCATCAACAGCTGAGGGAAGACAGGGAGGTGGGTTAGGTAGACTCTATCCTTGGCCTACATGTACTAGTACCCAGGACTCCTGGACAGGCCTCAAGGTACAAGTGGAGAAACTGAGGCCCAGAGAGGGAAAACAGCCTCTGTCATTCATTTTGTGGATCTGCCTAATATTTCAGTGAGCTTTACCAAGTCTCAGACCCAAAGGCTCACAGAGGATCACAAATCAAGGGACCTCTGGACAAGTGCTTCTCCAACTTTAATGTGCACATGAATTTCCTGGACATCTTGTTAAAATGCAGATTCTGATTTAACAAGTCAGGGGTGGGGACTGAGATTCTGACTTTGTAACAAACTCCCAGGTGATGTTGATGCTGCTGGTCTATGAATTTTACTTTGGGTAGCAAGGCTTTAGAATATAACAGAGTGGCTGTCATTCATTGAGCTCTACTCTGTGCAAGACACTGTGATATATGTGTCTATAACTATATCTATATCTATTCCCTTTTTAGGAACTCAAGTGTAAAGGATTGCACCTGGGGACTTCCCTGGATGTCCAGTGGTTAAGACTCTGCACTTCCACTGCACAGGGCACAGGTTTGATCTGGTTGGGGAACTAAGATCTCCCATGTTGCAAGGCGGGGCCAAAAGAGGGGAAAAAAAAAAAAGAATTGCACCTGATAAGTACAATCAGACACTGAAAGCATGATAAGCATTTGGCATCCATGATCTTATTTAATCCTCACATCGGCTCTATGGGCTACATAATATTATTGTTCATATTTTACAGATGTGTTAACTGGGCCCAGAGCCTGAGGCCGCACAGTAAGTAACATATCGATCTTCTTCCTGACCTTTCCTGAAGCCATGATCCCTTCATCTACCCACACGTCTAGCTCATTCTCAGTGTGGGGCAGAGGGAAATGAAGGCATTTGGGATCAGCTGGACCTAGAATCAAATTCTGGTTCTGCCACCTCTTAACTGTGTCAATCTCTGAGCCTCAGTTTCCTCTTCTATAACAGTAGATAGCTTAGCTATCTACTTAGCTATAATAGTAGAGCTTAGGTTACAGGGATGCTGTAAGGACTAAATGAAATAATAACCCTAAAATCCCTGGTGGAGCACCTGACATATGCTCAGAAAATAGTAACTCTTTCCTCTGGCCCTAGTTTCCTAGGACTGAGAAAGCAGACCAAATAACCTTCCACTGTTGCCCCCAAGGAGCTAATTTCCTTGCAAATCCTGGGGCTCTGTTCCCTCATCCCAGATCTAACCTTTGTGCTTGATGAGGAGGTCCCAGAAGGTCCCTGGCATGTCAGTTCCAGGAGAATGGTCAGCAAAAAGCTGATACAGATGAGGCATCTCCACTTAGACAAGATGCCACCTCTGGCCCGGGGCTGTTGTTCACATCCAGAAGGTCTGAGCCCAATCTCCAAACTCGTGCTCTTTTAAGCCTTCAGGTATCCCTTCTCTTGGGAGGGAGGGACTATCCTGAAGGGTGGGGAAGACTCTGAATGTGGCATTGAATCCACACAAGCCAGGATTGTCCAAGAGCTGGGGTTGGCATCTTGCCTGGAGAGGGGCCAGTTCCATGCCTCCCTTTTTCCCATCATCCAGCTGTAAGATGAATGGAAACTAAACATACTAGAGTTCTGGGTCTGTCTGTTTGCTGTGTTGGCCCAGGGTGGGGTTTTTCTTTCCTATAAACATCCACAGGAGCACAGTAACTGAGGCCAGAGAAAGGTCACTTAGCACTGATCATCTTAAAAAGGTAGCTGATATGAGAGAGGGGTTGGTGGAGCAAGGCCCCAATCCTGGTCCTTTCTGGCATGGATTTTAGCCTTGAGACAGGAAGGATTTACTTAGGGTCCCATAAAAATTGACTCTTACAGATATGAGTCTTACAATCTGCAGAATATTCAGAGGCCAAGATAGGCTAGGGTAGGACTGAGAAAATAAGATAGTGGTTCAAAGTAGAACTACTGGACTCAGACCATCTGGGTTTGTCTCAGTTCTGCCACTTACTGAGAGTGTAATATTGTGAAATTTAATTAATTGCTCTGCAGCCTCAGTTTCCTTACCTATAAAAAGAGAGTAATAATAGTACCTATTTTATAAAGTTGTTATGAAGATTAAAAAAGCTTGTACTTTCAGAATGCTTGGCACATGGTAAGCATTCAGTAAACATTAGCTGCTAGGACTAGAGCTGGATGAGGCCTGATTGATCTCGAAAGTATGGGAAGCTCCCTGTCCCTCTGGAGACCTAGGTGGGGGAGGGGTGGGGAGATGCTCAGTTGATGGGTGTCAGTCTGCCTGTGGGAACCCAGAGATGCTCTGGACTGTGTCTACAGGAACTGTGGAGGGCAGGAGTGAGAACTGGAGCTGAGAAAGAAAATTACTTGAAGGTGTGCACACGGGACATCAGCATCAGTCAGAACCCCTATCCCTCTGCCCTTTCCATCCACATAGAGCACATGCAGCCCCAGCACTTACCTTCAGGCAAAATCTCTAACGACATTTTACAAACTGCGTAGGGAACATTCAGACTTGTCCTATGGCATTTGGTACCGCATAACAAAGTCTCCTCATTCTTGTATTTGGTGACCCATGGCCTGTCAGTTGCAACCTCCCCCAAGTCCACACGAGGTTTCCTGTCAGAATTTCCTCATGGGAGAGAGCCCTAGCTAGAAAAAAACAGCTCTGCTTATACAACAGCAGAGAAACCCACATCAGCTACCAGTCCTTTTCCCTTACCTGGGATGGATAACCAAGGGTCTTCAGGCAAATTAAGGGAACCTGCAGCATGAAAGCAAAAGACTAAAATAAGAAAATAGAACAACTGACCCCAGAGAAATTGGGGAATTTTGGAAAGGAAAGAGAATTTCAGAAAAGAAATGATAATATCCTCAGCAAATTTCAAGAAGGTAAAACATGAAAAAAACAAGACTTAAATGCCACAGAACAGGAACAATCAGAGAAAAGAAAGACTCCTTAGGGATGGAAAATAAGTTGCTGAAATTAAAAGAAAATCAACAGAAGGACTGGGAAATAAAATTGAGGAAATTTCCCAGGATGCAGGGCCAAAAAACAAAGAAACACAAAGTAGGAGAGAAAATTTAAGAGATGAAGATTAATCCAGCAGGTTCAACATCTGAATAACAGGAGTCCTAGCCAGAGAGAACAGAAAAAATAAAGGACAATTTGTCAAAAACTTGTTAGAAGTTAATTTTCCAAAGCTGAAGAAGGATTTCCAGAACAGGTGCCCAGAACAGTGAACCCAGGTAATAGTGGATCCAACCCAAGCAATTACTACAACAGCCTCCTCACTGGTCTTCAGCTTCCTAATTTGTCATCCCTGCCCCCTTCACCAGTATATTTTCACAACAGCCAGAGGGATCCTTTTAAAACCCAAGTCAGATACTCTCCCACCTCTGCTAAAAACCCTCCTGTGGATTCCACTGTGGCTTGGCTTACAGGGCCCTATAAGATCAGGCCCCCATTACCTATCTGACTTCATTTTCTATTACTTCCCTCCTTGCCTTCCTCCACTAGTCTAGCAACACTGACTTTTATGTTCTTCAAAAATGGCAGGCACGAGACAAACAATGCCAGGCACAGTCCTGCTCTAGGGCCTTTGCACTGACTGTTCTTTCTATTTGGAATGTTCTTTCCCCAGGCATCCACTTGGCTAGCTCTCTCACTTCATGCAAGTCTTTGTTCACATGCTACCTTTTCAGTGAGTCTTTCTCTGACCAACCTATTTAAAACTTCAATAACCTCCCATTCTCACTGGCATTCCCTATCCTTTTTACCCTGATTTATTTTTCTCTATAGCACTGATAACACTTAAACTTGTTATATATTTTACTTATTTATCTGATCATTTTCTCTTTCTTCCTCACTAGAATATCACCTCCATGGGGACAAGGATCTGTTTCACTGCTGTATCCTCAGCTTCTAGAACAGTGCCTGGCACATTGTAGATAATAAATGTTTGTTGAAAGAATGAATACAATAAAGGCAAATAATTCAAGGAATAAAGAAAGGCTATTAGAGAATCCGTGTGTGTGTGTGTGTGTGTGTGTGTGTGTGTGTGTGTACCTGTTCGAAAAAATCATGGTCTAACTACAAAGCAAAATAAAACATAACATGATTATAAGAAGCTGATGGAATATAAGAGGGACTCCCTTTGACCTTGATAGTAGAAACATTCTCTTTGGAGAGGCCGAAAGATTGTGACATAGGACTTGTAGAGAAGGAACTGTATTCCTGGCTCACTATTTGGCTGGGTTTTGAAAAATATTTACATAGTCATGATAATGTAAATCATGACTGGTTTTCAGGTTTTACAGTCAACATGAAGACAAAGCAGGGAAGAGCTGGTTGTGGCTGCAGGACAGAATGTAAATGTTAATAACCTAGACAATGTGAAGGAAAGATCAAACTGACAATGTGGGTCGTTCAATGGGCAGAGGGAGGGTGGTGGCTCTAATATCCTTGTCCTAAAAAGTGGGTAGTCAAAATTACCTGTCAAAAATGGATGGAATAAGGAATAGAGGTTTGAGTATATGTATTTTTTCAAGTTACAAAGTTAACTAGGAACAACAAAGGAATATCAGCGTTAAACATTGCAGGGGAGTGGAGGGAAAGTGAGGCAGTGTACAGAAACAAAGCCCTCATTGTCATACTTGAGAGTCAACAGGATATTGTCTAAATTTTATAAACCAAGAGACAAAGTATATACATGTTATCTAGAGTTGTAAAGGGAGCCACCAGCAGAACTAAGTGCAAGAACTGGGTTTTTTTTGTTTGTTTTTTATAAATTTATTTATTTTATTTTTGGCTGCGTTGGGTCTTCGTTGCTGTGCACGGGCCTTCTCCAGTTGCGGAGAGCAGGGGCTACTCTTCTTTGCAGTGTGTGGGCTTCTCATTGTGGTGGCTTCTCTCATAGTGGAGCACGGGCTCTAGGCGCACGGGCTTCAGTAGTTGCGGCACGTGGGCTCAGTAGTTGTGGTGCATGGGCCTAGCCACTCCGCAGCATGTGGGATCCTCCCGGACCAGGGCTCGAACCTGCGTCCCCTGCACTGGCAGGCAGATTCCCAGCCACTGCGCCACCAGGGAAGCCCAAGAACTGTTAAAATGTTGCTTTGAAGGGGTGGGATGGAGATGGGGAGAGTCAAGGCAGGGGACCATTGGTTTTTATCATGTGCTCCTTCTTACTGTTTGATTTGTTGCCATGTATGTGCATTACTTTAATAAAAATAAGATCTTAAAAACTTCATGTTGATCTTACAACAAAATAGTTATATATCCTATGACACTTTATGACAATATCAGAATGGGTATGTGGATATCCAATTAGACTTGCCTCCACGGAGGAAAATCACACTGTAATGTGCCTTGCATATGTTTATGAAGAGGGTTGGAAAGGATATTATGGGACTTAAAACATTGGCAGTACTTGAGCATAGTAGTGGAGGCTCTGGTATTCGGCATCGTACTGGCCTGGGTTCAAGTCCTCTCTCTGCCATTCATTAGTTGCTCTGTCATGGGCAAGTTACCTCCCTCACCCCCAGTTTGTCCGCCATAAAAGGAGGCTAATGCTCAAACAGTAGAAATGTAAGCCCCTCAAGAGAAAGAGCCACCTCTGTAGAGGTGCATAATATATAGTTGATGCTCAATGTCTGCATGTGAGGCCCGAACCTGCCTCACAGGTATGTGTTGATGAAGGACTCAATGTGCAAAGAGCAGGGGAGAAGGAGTGTTAGTTCAAAAGTGGGTAGCCGGTTTCCTCGTCTATGGGAAATTTGCCTTTGGTTTAATAAAATGTAGTCATTTTGGCTGTGGAAAGAATAGCTCTCAGGGCTTAGAGTGATACAAAATGAATTAAATTGCCCTGTACATAAAAGGAAGAAAACAATAAGAATTCACCAGCAGCTCAAGGGAGAGGGCACATGAGCCTGGAAATGGAAAGGAGGGGAGCTGCTTTCTCTGAGTATTGGGAACAGAAAGAACCCAACAGCGATAGGGAGTGGGGTCCAGGAGAAGGGTTGGTTAGGAAGCTTTTCCAGTGATGGGAAAGGCTTAGGAAACGTGAAGAACAGGAAAGTCTGATGTCCAATATTAAGTTGGTTGCTAGGCTGTGCTGTACAACTTAGATGACTAAAGAAGTGATAGGTAGCCTTGGAAGGAAATCTTTGCCACTTACTCCCAGCCTTCAGAATTTTCCAACATTCAGAGGTACTGATTTTTATATAGTTTGGGGGAAGGGAAATGTGTTAGGAGAGGACTGGTGGTGAGGATATTCTGGGCTTCTCATGTAAGCTTTAGGTGTCTGAAATCTTGGATGTCCCGGTACTAGGCAGTTTCATCCCCTGACATTCTGCAGTAAGCAGTCTTTAGCCTGCCTTTCCTTATCACCTGAACAGAGCTGCTTGGTGATAACTCAGCTTTTCATATTTGTTCCTAGTTAATATGTAGAATCTATATGATTTCAGGTATTTTCCTGCTGATTTATGAATGCTGGAAACCGGTCTGGGACACAGTGACCTAGGTTCATCAGAGTTTATGGGCAGATGCTGAAGTTCAAAAGATTCCAAGAGTTTACAAAGAGAGAAGGTGGGAGGAAATCTCTCTAGTCAAATGATGAAGATTGTAAGTGAATTTATTTTTTTCTCTCCTGTTAAGGTTTCATCCTGTCCTCTGATCCCCAGATCATAAGATGAATGATTATGGTATTATGCTATGAAGGTGTTTGGCATTGAGAGGCACTGGGGAAGTTTGGCTTTGAAAGTCTCTGGGAATGTCTCTCTGATGGACATGGACTGAGATTTTGCCTGAGTCCCTTGAGTCCAATATCTCCTAAGGATCTGACTCTATATTCTTTTAAAGTTATCCCAGGATCCCAAAGGCCACAACCAGGACTTAAAATGTTGTGGAATTTAAAATGATGGAGGTTGTAACAGAGGGTAGATATAACAGAGGGCGTTCCATAGGGAAGAAATCGTATGAGCAATGGCTCCTAAGAGAAGGCAGGGCACATCTGGTAATAGTGAAGTGTTTGTTTGGAATATACACAGTACTCAGAAAAATAGCAAGAAAAAGCCTGGAAAACTAGTCAGGGCTAGATTTTGGGAGAGTCTCAAAATCAGAGTCAGACATTTCTTGAAAGAGTAGTTTATGCTCATTGTCAGGAATACCTCACCTGCAATTCACATCTCAACTCACTGCAGTCATAAAACTTCTGCATGGCATAGACTCCCAAACAGTGGCTTCAATCAGACATACATGTATTTATCTCACCTAAAAGAAATCCAGAGTTAGGCAGTCCAAAGTTTGTATGGTGGTCCTATGAAATTGTTAGAGATCCCGATTCTTCTCAGTTTACTCCTCCACTATCCTTAGGGTGTGACCCTTGTCCTCATGGCCTTTATTCCAGGAGGCTATGTGTCCAGGTAAAAATCAGATTTTCTATTAATAGGGAAGGAGAGGAGAATGTATACTGGAGTAAACAGTTATCGACCTATGCCACAAGTGTGAAACTATCCCCTCCGTGGTCACCAGAGACCAGACCACTACCTGACTGCTACAATCCCTAGACATTTTTCAGGACTTTTCTTGACCTCTGGGTAGTATTCAACACTATTGACTCCTCCCACCTTTTGAAATATTCTCTTCCTTTGGTTTTGTGGCATTACTTTCTCCTGCTTTTCGCTCTGTCTCCTTGGTCATTACTTATCTGTCTCTCTCCTGGGCTCCTTTTCCTTCACCTATGCTGAGGTTGCTGTTGGCCTCCAGGGCTCTTCCCTGGGCCCCGTCTCTTCTAAGGTTTTTATTCTTCCCAGGCCCAGGGAAGAGCCGTTAGTATTCCATATGTTAGTGAAAGGGGTTACCATCTACACATTTGATCTCTCAAATTAGATTCCCAAAAGTTGCCTTTGACACTTCCCTCCTCCTCACCCCTTTCCCTACATCCAACTATTCATAAAGCCTTGCTTTTTATTTCTTTAATATCTTCTGAATTCAATCACTTCTCATGACCTCCACTGCTACCACTCTAGGCCTAACCACAATCATTGTTTACCTGGATGACTACTCTCCCTTTTTTCAGGAAGACATCTAATTCATACTCCTAATGGGTTAGGCAGCTAGAGTGGTGTTCTTTCTAGAACACAAATCTATGTTGCGTCCAAGCCTAGAACCCTTCAATAATCTCTCAGTGTTATCAGGATCAAGACCAAAGTCTTTATCTTGGCATTCAAGGCTTGCCATGATTTGAAAGGGATGGGAATTTGGGGTACTAGAACTGGAAGAAAAGAAGGGCTGTGTCTAGTGTGAAATAAAGCCCTGTAGATGGGGGGAGAGAACCTAGGAGGTAAGAAAGTGGTGAGCTGATGTCACAAACTTGGAGGGAGCAACAATTTAGAGAAAAAGTCAGGCGAACAGAAGCCCACCATGAATATCTGTGAAGTATGTGTGTATGTGTGCATGTGTATGTTGAATTGTCCATAGAACATAGGGATTCATATTTTATTTGCTTAATAGAGGAAAAGGTGACTTCATAAAGCAGAAGACATAACCATTTGAATTACTTTTGATATAGGAAACATATTGAATATTAATTCTATAACTGACCACTGTGTTGACTTTTATTATGGTTTCTAACAACATTAATTGATGCTCTCAGGTTGTCCAGGTCTGCATTCACATACTCTGTAATTAATGATAATGTTGTTTACTTTCAATTCTTTATACATCTTATTTTGTTCTCTTGAATAGACCCAATTATTGATACTTATGTGAATTTATTACGTGGTAAAGGTGCCATTTCAAATCAGTGGGGGAAAAGATGGATTAATTTGCACATGGTGTAGGGATGAGGCTATATTTTTGGAAAATAATTAATCTTTATACAAAATAAATGTTGGAGTGATCAAACATTTAAATGTAAATAATAAAACCATAAAACTGCTTGGAATAAAAGCAGTGATTATTATAACAGGAGTGTGGAAAGCATCTCTAAGCATGAAGCAGAATCTAGTCATGGTAAAGGAAAACCTGATACATTTCACTACATAATAATTAATCCTTTTTGTATAGCAAATATTATCCTAAATAACATGAAAAATATTTGTAGTATATGCAACACATAAACATGCAAGAGACATTGCTGGTGGAAATGTTATTCTGTGTATCTTTTTAAAGTTGACAAGCTTTGTATCAAAATGGAGTCAGCACTGCTTGTAATAGTAAATAAAAAATGAAAACAATCTAAATGTCTATGTATCCTGGACTGGTTAAATACATTATGGGACATTTACAGAGAAAAGATTATGGAGCAGTTAAGAAAAATGTGCACTATGGAAAGCTGTTTAGAATATATAACTGGGAAAAAATAAAACAAACCCTGGTCACAGAACAGTAGGTATAGTGTACCATTTGTGGGGAGAAAACCCAAATAATTAGTATATAAATAGAAACAAATCTGGAAGAATGTATATCAGAACGTTAGTACTGGTTATTTCTGGGGCATGAGATAAGGGTGGCCTTTCATTGGTATGTTACATATTTCTGCATAATTTGAAATTTCACAACTACAACATGTTACTTTTGCAATAAGCAATATATATATATATATATATATATATATATATAAACATATTCAATGAATGAATCGCTTTGAGGCGGTAGTTTTGGTTTGGAATGGCTTCAGACCAAGCCTGGTACAGTGGCATAAACACGGGCTTCGGCGTCAGACAGCCCTGAGCGGGGCCCCATTGCCCCACCCCCGAGGAAGGAGAAGGGGGGTGGCAGGGGGCTGCGGAAAGGGGCTGGGCTGGGCTGGGCTGGGCTGGCTGCAGCTCTAGTCCAGAAGGCTGAGACTTCGAGAGGGACTGAGAGAGGGCAGACGAATTCCGGACTCGCTAAAGGACAAGGTGAGGGACGTTGAGATTGGGGTTTCCAGACAGTGGTTCCAGTCCCCTCGAACCTAGAGCCAGGCAGGTGGTCAATTTTTACTGCACCACTGCAGCTAGGGGAGAGGTTACTCGGAGTGGGATGTAGGCAACGAAGACGACCGAGAGAGTAGTAGGCTGTATGGACTGGAGAGCAGAGGCTAGTTGAGGAAGAGGGGGAGAAAAACTGGGAACCGGGCGTGTTGAGTGGTGGATGGAGAATATGAGGGGGAAGGGGAATACTGAGAGGAAGTGGAAATTAAGAGAAGAAAACAGGGGATGTAGAGAAGGGTTAAGGAATACTGGGGGAGGGGGTGCAATGGTAGCATGAAGGAGGATGTAAGGAATGGGAATCCGGAATTCTGTGGGGTAAATAGGAACGGCGATGGAGAAATAGGGAGCAGGGAACAAGGCAGAGGGAATACGGAGTGGTACGGAGTGGGGGATAAGGAATGAGGAGCGGGCGGGGGGGAAGGGCAGACTGGCTGGGACGGAGGCCCCCTAGGGAGGCGGAAAGGGGCGGGACCACTTCCGGCCTGGAGGGGGGAGGGCAGTCTGAGTTTATGAGGGGCTCAGAGGGAGTGGACGCACTCAGGAGTAGTAGAAGGACGAGGTGAGCAGGGGGGCCCAGCTCTGGATCCGAGCCCAGGAGGGGTCGGCCCCACCCTCTGGGATCTGGAGAAATCCTGCTCTAAGGACCGGATCATACCGGATCCATCCGGCCGGGAAGGGAGGGGACAGGACCCTGTTTGGCTGGGCCCAAGATGGAATCACTAGCTCAATACTGATTTGAGGAGGGGGGTGTATTAGGGAAGGGGCGGAACCAAGATGCGCTTGGCCCCTGTTTGGAGGGGGGCGTATTATGAAAAAGGGCGGGACCGGATGGTGCAGTGGACTTGGGCTGGATGTCAGCAGGGGAGGGGCCTGGACCCCCAGACGCTGCGACAATTTGAGAGAGAGGCTTGTTGGGGAGGGGGCGGGACCGAATGGTACTACGAACTTGGAGAGGGGCGTGTTGGAAAAAGGTACTGGACTGAGCCTCTATTTACGCATGCGCACTATGGATCTCTGGAAAGGGGCGTGTAGTGAAAGGCCAGCTTGGAGACAAGCCAGCTGCCAAATGCGCATGTGCACGGTGGACATCAAAGAAAGCTTCTGCTGGGAAAGCGGGCGGGGCTGAGATGGGCCCTGCAACGGATGCGCATGCGCACTGTCGACTTGCGGCTGGGGGGGTGTGCACTGGGAAAAGGGGCGGGGTCCTCAGAGCTGCCGCGCTGGCACATCTTCCTGGAGTAGGGGAGGGTACGGCTGCAGAGAATTGAGATCTAGGCGCTCTGGATTACTGAATTTGAGAACGGGGGCCTTGGGGGGGTGGGGAGAGGGTTTGGGATTGGGACCCTAGGGAAGGTGGGTATCAGCCTCCAGGCCGAGCGGGAGAGAGGACGTTAAGTGAGCTCGCCTCTTAACCCAGGCCTTCTCTCCTTCAGGCTCAGCTCTTGCCAGGCCAACTTGAGACATGTCTGACACAAGCGAGAGTGGTACGGGTCCAACCCACTTCCAGGTAAGCCCTTCTTCTGCCCTCTCCCTAGCTGCATTTGCTCTCCAGCCCCTGTTGCTGCCCCAAATCTCTTGGCACCTCCCCTCCCATCCCAGCCCTTCTCCATCTACCTACCTGCTTCGTTGCCGCCTCCCTCCCCCAAGTAGAGGGAGGGAGGAGGGAAGGAAGGAGGGAGGAAGGAAGGAGGGAGGAAGGAAGGCGGGAGGGAGGGTAGGCCCGCCCCTCTTCTGCTCAGAGGAAAGGGAGGCCTTGTTGGGCTGAGGTGGTCAGAGCACACTGCAAGTAGGAGTTAGTGTAGGTCAGAGAAGTGAGGCCCTGGAATTTTGGGGCCATTTGCCTAGTTGGGGGTGGGGAGAAGGTCTGTGAGCTTCCCTGCTTCCTCTTGCAGGCTGAAGCTTCAGAAGAGGACCGTGGCTTGAAGATGCAGACCCTATTGACAGTGACCCAGAACTTGGAGGTCTCAGAGGCACCGAAGGCCTCAAAGGCACCAGAGGTCTCAAAGGCCATGAAGGTCTCAAATGCTGCAGGAGTTTCAAAGACCACAGAGGTCTCAAAGGCCACAGAGGCTCAGGAGGTATCTGCCACTCAGGCCTCAGCTACCACTAAGCTGACTGATACCCAGGTTCTGGCAGCTGAAACGAAGAATCCAGCAGCTGACACCAAGATGCAGAATACTGACCCTCAGGCTGTGACAATGCCTGCTACTGAGACCAAAAAGGTCAGCTGTGGGGCTGATACGAAGGTCAATACAAAGACCCTGGAGACTGAGGCTGCTGCCTCTCAGGCTCTGGCAGATGAACCTGAGCCTGAGGGTGCAGCTGCACAGGCTCAGGAGAATCAGGATACTCGGCCCAAGGTCAAGGCCAAGAAAGCCCGAAAGGTAAGACCCTTGCCTTTCTGTTTCTCTCAGTTGGTTCATGGTTCTATAAACCTTTAGAAAGTTCCCTCAGCTCATCAAGGCTGTGGCGGGACACTAAGAGAAATGTGATATAATTCCTGTTTTCAGAAAGCTCACAGACTGGTGGGCACATGAGACAGGAATACGAACAGCTGTAATCTGAATGAAATGCAGTTTATATTTACATAGTAGCTACCATATGTCAGGCCTTGAGCTAGGCACATTCACACAGGTTATCTTATTAAATCCTGAAAGTAATCTAGTTTTGTAGAGAAGGAAGCTGAGTCCCAGAGAGGTGGAGTGACATGTCCAGGATGGTATAAGCAGAGCCAGTGGTGCACACAGGAGGAGGAGAAGCCTCAGGCCCCATCCTTGTGTTGCTCCTGGCCTGGTGGGAAGATGAAACTCCTGCTTGGAAAACAGTGAAAGACAAATCCAAGACTCAGGCAGTTACTACAAGAGTGGGATTAGAGGGGACTTCAGGAAGAGAGAAGATGAGGAAAAAGGACCATCTGCATCATCTGGCAATGTTGTGCTTGCTCTCCATTGATGCAGGTGAAGCATCTGAATGGGGAAGAGGATGGCAGCAGTGATCAGAGTCAGGCTTCTGGAACCACGGGCGGCCGAAGGATCTCAAAGGCCCTAATGGCCTCAATGGCCCGCAGGGCTTCAAGGGGCCCCATAGCCTTTTGGGCCCGCAGGGCATCAAGGACTCGGTTGGCTGCTTGGGCCCGGAGAGCTTTGCTTTCTCTGAGGTCACCTAAGGCCCGTAGGGGGAAGGCTCGCCGCAGAGCTGCCAAGCTCCAGTCATCCCAAGAGCCTGAAACACCACCACCTCGGGATGTAGCCCTTTTGCAAGGGAGGGTAAGAAACCTGTCCTCTCCACTCAGCGTTATTCACTGCTTTGCCTGCCCTCTTCTCTGCCATCCTCTCAAGTCTTCTGCAAGCATGTTTTGATCATTCCATCTTTTCCTCCTCTCCCAGGCCAATGATTTGGTGAAGTACCTGTTGGTTAAAGACCAGACGAAGATTCCCATCAAACGCTCAGGTAGAGTTCTACTAACCCTCCCTTCCCCCAGCTCTGTTCTCCATTGCCCTCTCCCCCATGTGCTGAGGGCATTTCTTGCTCTCCTGCTGCCACTTATGTCCTCCTAAAGTTCTAATTTAGCAGTAGTAGTATCTCTGTTCATTAGCTTAGAACGTGTTTATGCCACCCACAGCAGGGTTGGTGAAGGGTCTTTAGTTTGGGTATGGGGGCCACCCGGCCTCACTTCTGCCCAGGTGCTCGCAACACTCTCCCCTTGCAGACATGCTGAAGGACATCATCAAAGAATACACTGATGTGTACCCTGAAATCATTGAACGAGCAGGCTATTCCTTGGAGAAGGTGAAGGGGCAGACCTGGGGGATGGGTGCAATGGGGTAGCCTTGAATCAAACAAAGGTGTACATGTCTTTACTGGGGGGTACCACAGAGACTAATCCAGCCCCATCACTGTGCAGATGGGCAGACAGTGGCCTAGCAAGGGGCATAGACTAGCTTGAGGTCACACAGTAAGTCAGTGGTAAAATCACAGCTAGGACCCAAGCCACCCAGCTTAGTCCTGACTTCTGTCCACTGCTGGACATGTCCTATAATGTATTTCAGATGTTCTTTCTCCCTTTCATTCCCCACTCTCTGGCTGCCTAGATTCCCACTAATCACAAAGATGATGTTGATTAAAAATAATGCATTTGTTGCCTGTTTGCCGTGTGCTGGCCACTCAGCTAAGTGATTTAAGGGCATTATCTCACTGATGTTTCTCTCTCACACACACACATACACACACACACACACACACACACACACACACACTCACACACACACACACACACCCCTAGTCACAGGGGGAGCTGTGGGATGCCCAGAAAGCTGAATTCTGTGATCTCACAAGCTGTTTTCCACATCTGCAGGTATTTGGGATCCAATTAAAGGAAATTGATAAGAATGACCACTTGTACATTCTTCTCAGCACCTTAGAGCCCACTGATGCAGGCATACTGGGAACGTAAGCTGGGAAAGGGCTGGGGTGGGAGGGAGGCTTCTGCTTTTGCCCATGGTACTACTCCATCCCTGTCCTCTCCCCACATCCCCTTAGGAAGTCAGGAAAGACAGAGCCTAAAAACCTCTATTCCAGCTCCTGCACGTAGTTGGAGCCCTGCACACAATAGTGATACCTGATTATGATTTACTGTAGGGTGTAGAAGCCTGGGGCAGGGCACTCCTACTGTCAGGCTTTTTGTTTCTCCCGAAGCTTCCCAGGAAAGCAGACCTGTCATTGCTTATCTCTTCCTGTTGGCCTTGGTAGAATGGTTCTCACAGGAGGGCTTCCTGGTATGAGTGGCTCATGATGTTTGAAGGCCAGGAGCATCAGTGGGGCTGTGCGTAGAATTCTCTTGGAGCTGAGGGGTCTGGGAGAGCAAGAAAGGACTCACATTGGCTGGGTGTCCGGGTTGTACTGGGTTGACAAGTACAAGTACAATTCTATCCTCTCAGCAACCTGGGGAGAGGAGAATGTGATTTTCCCATTTTATGAATAAGAGAGTCTAAGTGCCTTGCCCAGGGTCACATAGAGCTTGAAGCATAGACTGGGCAGAATTCTCTCATATGTGAAGAATCTGGGAGAAGCTAGCCTAGTGAGCTGGCTGGTGTGTTTTTTTGCAGATAGCTCCTGGATGTAAACCTTCTCTCTGTCCCATTATTCCCCTAGGACCAAGGACTCACCAAAGCTGGGTCTCCTCATGGTGCTTCTTAGCATCATCTTCATGAACGGAAATAGGTCCAGCGAGGGTGAGTGGCTGGGCTGGCAGCTGAATGGGGGGTCATGGTCGGAATTCCACATGTTCATTTTCTATCCCTGTTTCCTTTTGCCTCCCCTTGCAGCTGTCATCTGGGAGGTGCTGCGCAAGTTGGGGCTGCGCCCTGGGTATGATTGGGCTCTGTCAGTGCTTGCTGTCTGTGTTGTCCTTTGGCAAGAGAAGATGGTCCCAGGATTGCATCAGCCTGGTGATCTGGTGGAGTGGGCAGGGTTGCTGGACTGGGTAGAGGGTCCAGGGTTCTGACCTGGGTGTATGGGGAAATGGTCCTGAACTCTGCTGTCTGTCTCACTGACTCTTGGGCTTCTGTGGAGCTTCCATCTTAGGTTGGAAGCCTCTTTTCCATGTTGGAAATGTCTCTGCCCACATCTGGGAAGTGCAACAGCCCCAATTATATTTATCTATGTATGTAATTATGTATGTATGTATGTATTTTATCATTTTCTGCTGTCAGGATACATCATTCGCTTTTTGGGGATGTGAAGAAGCTCATTACTGATGAGTTTGTGAAGCAGAAGTAAGTGTCTAGTGTTCCTGTGTTCCATGCATTTTGCCTGTCTTAGAACTGAGTAATAAAGCTGTGGTGCACGTGCATGTGCATATGTGTGCGTATGCAGGTGGTAGTTTATTCCTGAGGTAGTGGCAGAGAACAGAAGCACACATTTCCTGACCTACTTGTACTCTCACATATGCCTTTGGAACAATTCTTCAAGGGAGGGATTGTCATCACCAGTATTGTACGCATGAGGAAACTGAAGCTCAGAGAGGTGAAGTAATTTGCTCAGGGTTATTATACAGGTAGCAAACGGAAGAGTTGTATTTAGATCCTGGCCCCAATACCTTGGTTCTTTTTTACTATGCTAGCTAGGGCTTCATAGAAATTAATCCCCATAAAGAAATGCCATAGAATGGTAGCTTTAAGCAGCCACGTACTGTGCTGGGGTCTTGACTAGTACATCTCATTTCATTTTCATAACTACCCTGCAGAATAGCTGCTGTCATCTCATCCCCTGTATCAGTTGAGGAGCCTAGGGCTCGGAGAGTGGAAGCCTGAGCATGGCTCCGGCTGGTAAAGGATTCATTTGGACTTGAAGCCCAGACCTCCTGACTTTTCTGGCCAGGGCCCACCCTATTCTTGGTCCTTGGAGAACATGTGTTCACTCATACAAGTGTACCAGCACACACCTGTGGGCTCACATACAGATGGTCGAGAGTATGCATGGAGTCCACTGCTCTTGGTTGACTGTTTCTTCCTGTACAGTCATTTTCTAGGGTGGACTGTCCCAGGGTTCAGCCAGGCCATGGACAAGCCCCATGGTGAGGTGTGCTCAGAGCAGGGGGCCTGAAGAAATGGCTCCTCTGTTTACAACACACCCAACAGGAACCTGGGTTATTGTGACAAGGGGCACAAAACTCGTGGCCTTCCTATGAACAAATGCCCTACACGTGCCCCCTGCACCTCCACGTGGCTGCTGGGCAGGACCAGTGGGATAGGGCTGAATATAGGAAGAAAAGCTGCAGTATTTAGTGGGGGAGTTTTCCACCTAAATGCATGAGTGGGCCACGAGTGGTCTTACAGACATAAAGGCTTTGAACCTCTCTTTTCAAGGTACCTGGACTATGCCAGAGTCCCTAATAGCAATCCGCCTGAGTATGAGTTCTTCTGGGGCCTGCGCTCTTACTATGAGACCAGCAAGATGAAAGTCCTCAAGTTTGCCTGCAAGGTAATTGGAGAGCTGTCCAAGCCTGGCACATCAAGAGCATGGGGTGCCACTGTTTAGGGTAGGCTGTGTGCAGAGCAGCCTGCAGCTCATGCATGAACATTCTGAAGCCTGTATTAATGTGCAAACACTCTATCTGAATAGTTTAATCCTTAAAACTAACATGTCATTGCCTTACTGCAGATGAGAAAACTCAGGCTCAGAGAGGTTGTCAGGTGTTATGTCCAAGGTCGCAGAGATAGTAAGTGTCAGAGCAGGGATGGAATATTAGGTGTATAATTACTAGTAGTATTTATTGTATTACTATAATTTGCATCCTGTAGGCGCTCAGTGTTCAGATTATGATCCTTCAGATGGTTGTTATTCCTGTTTCAGGTACAAAAGAAGGATCCCAAGGAATGGGCAGCTCAGTACCGAGAGGCAGTGGAAGCAGATATGAAGGCTGCGGCTGAGGCTGCAGCTGAAGCCAAGGCAAGGGCTGAGATTAGAGCTCAGATGGGCATTGGGCTCGGCTCTGAGAATGCTGCTGGGCCCTGCAACTGGGACGAAGCTGATATTGGACCCTGGGCCAAAGCCCGGATCCAGACGGGAGCTGAAGCTAAAGCCAAAGCCCAGGAGAGTGGTGGTGCCAGCGCTGGTGCCAGTGCCAGTGGCAGCTTTGGTGCTAGCACCAGCCTGACAGCCACTCTCACGTTTGGGCTCTTCGCGGGCCTTGGTGGAGCTGGTGCCAGCACCAGTGGCAGCTCTGGTGCCTGTGGTTTCTCCTACAAGTGAGATTTCAGGTATCTATTTAGACTTGGGGGAAGCCGGGCCTCGGGGGAATGGGATGAGGAGCTGGGTGGTTATAGGAAGGCCAAGGTTGGAGGACCACATGGAGAGTGTGAGAAAACACTACTTTTGGCATTTTATTCCTTCTTTTTTGGTGGATATCAATTGACTTTTTGATTTTCTTTTACTTGTGTTTTCAGATATTCCTAATCCCAGCAGTCTTTCTCTTCGAGCCAGGGTGCATCCTCAGAAACCTACTCAACGCAGCACTCTAGGCAGCCACTATCAATCAATTGAAATTGACACTCTACATTAAATCTATTTGCCATTTCTGAGTTTATTGCTTTTTTTGGTGGGCTGTCACATTTTGGTATCACATTTTAAAATGAATTGGGAAAGTTTCCACCTCAATCTGTGCTTAGCTTTAGGTGACACTGTCAAATAGAGTAAAATTAGAGCAAAATTAGCATGTTTCTCTAGGATAGGTTGGGCTCCATCTCTAGCCTATAGAGCAGGCAGGATTGCAGTGGTGTGAAGAGTCATGGGGATTATAGGCATAGAGGACACACTTTGAAGAAGAGCCCTGAGGTGGGCAAGTCTGGATAAGAAAAATAGAGATTGAACATCAAGTATAGACTCTCCTTTTGAGAAATTTGGGTGAGACAAGAAGGAGGGAGAGGGAGGTAGCTAAAGGGAGATACGGGAACAAGTAGGGATTTTCTTGGGAAAAGAGAGAGAGACTTGAGCAGGCAGGAGCCAAAAGACAGGGAGATGTTGAAGGCTGACTCGTGCAGCCCAGTCCCTGAGGAGGTGGGTGGGGAGGACCTATGGGAAGGGACTGTACAGAAGGGACTTGGAGAGGGGACTGTGGAAGGATGTTAGGCAGTGGAGAGGCCCCAGTAGAGCATGGAGCCCATGGTTTTTGGGAGACCCCTTCCCCGTGGCAAGGTGCTCAGTAATCTTGTAGGAATCAAGATGAGTGTTAGTTTATTCCAAGGTTTTCATTCTGTTGTTTGGTTGTGGAATAAGGACAAGACCAAGGGCAGTGAGTGTGTGAGTCTGAATCTTCGTTACTGTATCCACAGTGTCTGACATATAGTAGGTTCACAGAATGGTGGAAGAGATGGACCGTGGGACCCAGGCAGGCTTGGTGAGGAAGATGAGGAGATTGTGTGACAGACTGGGAGACAGTGTAGGGGTTTGTGGACAGGAGTCTCTGAAGTCTATGAATAAGGCAGAACATTAAGTGAATATACTAAGTGCCTGCTACGTGCCATGTTCTAGGTGTCTGGGAAGGAATGTTGAGAGAACTGGAAGGATAAACTGGGGCACTAGTCAGATGGTCAGACAATGGGATGATTATATTTAAGAAGAGAGCAGAGATAACTCTGGGTGATGAGAAGGTCCAAGGAGTAGGTGGTTAAACGGGAGAGAAGGTGATGGTTCCTATACATGAGGGGTCAATGGCCTGGGAAGATGGGGTATTGGTTGGGTTATCCATTTGGACAGTGAAATCACAGAGGATGGAGGCAAGTGCCAAAGTCCCTTCGTGTAGTCCTCCCAGCTCTAGTGCCCACTAAGGCATGCGGCCTGCAGGCAATCAGAGATCCACCTTTGCCCTGTTTTGGGGAGTATTTCCCTGGACCTTTCTTTCCAGGAAGCTCTCATCATCTAATTGCCACATTACCAGATTCCTTATCTGGGACAGAGTCTTGCAAACAATGAGGCTCTAGTAACAGCTGCCTTTCCCCTCCTGTAGACTCTGTAAGCAGTAAAGGAACAAGGTTTGCTGCTTAGGGAACAGGATCTAAAAAAGAAAAAGCTGCACCTGGAGCAAGGTAGTTCCTTGCCTGTGGTCATGAATTGAGACCTGCTTTTGCTGCCGAGGTTGTTCTTCACTGGAAACAAAGATTCTTCCATTAATTCCATAGGCCATGGTCCCTTCTGGATGGATAGTACCTGGGAGAGGTAGACAAGGCCAGAGGCAGCTTAGACCTAGGAAGGACTCTCTAGTGGGTGGGTACCACGTCCAGGGCCCTCTCAGACTTGCAGGTGATGTCCATCTGAAAATGGAATGGGTGGGGGGGTGATGGTGAGGGGTGGCAAGGAACTTGGGGACTATGATTCTAATAAAAATTGAGTTCAAAGTGCTTGATAGAGATAAGGGTGAATCATAGTCATGAAGAACTCTGACCTTCCCACTTACCTTCCCTCTGCAGACCACTAGGTTTGCAGGGCTCCCTACCTCTTCTCCTTTCCTACAAGGCTTAGACTTTGACAGGGCAAGTGATGGACTTTTTCTCACTACCCAAGTGTAAGGACTGAAGGCATGTGAGGCAGGGAGGAAGAGATCAAGTCCAGTTCCAGGCAACTGGGGAGTGGCCAGAGCTAGGAAGAGGGAGTGCCAGGGGAAATGGGGATAGACCCTGGTTCATGTTTTTTGTCAGCTTGGAGGCCACTACTACAATGGAAGAACTCCCACAGTATATCATTAATTCCAAATAATTCTAGAATGTATCATATATCCTCCATTTGGCTAGGAGTGGGAAAAGCTCCTAGAGCAGTTTATCTATTTTTTATTATCACCCCCCAAGAAGCCTATTTAGACATTTTTGTCCTAATTGCTACCCCCCATGAAATTTGAATATCACAGATATACTGTATATCTATTTAAAAATTATGTACATTTGCACTTTATACATAAGAAGATATTTTATTCAATATAGGGTTTATAGTGACTAAATAAAATGTTTAAAAGTTTAACAATTTGTAAAAGCTATGAACATTTAACTATTTGCTGAGCAACTTTAAATGTAACCTATTTACACTGTAAAGTATCAGAGTACATATATAAATTAGCAATTTATGTAACTGATGATATTAGTGTAATCAAAATTTTAAAATACTATTCAAAACATTTTTTCAGCAGAAGTAAAACAAATGAAGTTTTAAATTAATTTCTTAAAAATTATTTTTAGTGAAATTAACTTTTAAGTGTTGCTTGATATGAGAAAACTACTTTTAACTAGCTCTTGGATATTCATTCAGGTATCATCAACATTTTTTCTTTTCAGTACTTGACATAATTAATGATAGATTGAATAACTTTTGTAGAATTAAATAAAAGCCATTTTTCTTTAATTCTCAAAGCCCAAACAACACACAGAGCCACTGAGGATCAAACATAAAGGCAGTCAATGGCAGCCAAAAGGCACAAGCTGGTCACTTCTGCAAGAATGAGCAATAGATTGAAAGTCTTCCAGTCATAGCCATCTATTTGCCATGGTTTTGTAGTGTTGATCTTGCATACATTTTGTGTATTTTCCTCATTGTTGCTCATGTGAAACCCAAGAAAACCCAGTAACAGAAATTACATATTAAAGAGTAAGATTCCTCAGGTAGGGCTGAGCTTTAGAGGGCCACAAACTATTGTAATTTTTGTGAAAGTTTTTTGTGATTTTTGTCCCCCACAAGGACCAATTTTCACTCCCTTGTGGGGTGATTACCCACCATCCTATCTTCCCTTTACCCCTGCATTGAGAATAGAAACCCTACAGCAACATTTCACCTGGACTGAATAAAACAAGGTAGAATGAATTCTGAGTGGGGTGTGGGGAAGAAGAGAGAGAGAGAGGGAGGGAGAATGAGAGGAAGACAAGAAAAGAAGGGAGGGAGGGAGGAAAAGAAAACAAGAAATATCTACTAGAGACCAACCATTTGTGAAAACAAAATGGATAACAATATTTTTCTCCAAACTTACACTTTCAAAAATGCTTTGGTCCAACATAATACTATTAATCCATGTACAATTGCCATTCATCCCTTCAAAAGGAGATCACCCCAAATCTTATTACCTACTATCTCCAGCCTCCAGTCTAGGAATTTTTGTGTGATGTCCTTTTCTTTTCTACCTACCTTACAACCCATTCTAGATATGCTACAAGCTATGAACTAGATTGTACATTGAACCACCATGACCTGTGAGTGTATGGGTATTGTATCATTTGGATAATCTTTGGATCATCACTGTGTATGATGTGGATGAAGGTACTAAGGGGATTTCCTGGGACTCATATACTCATATATAGAAGGTAGATTAAGCCCTGCTCCAGTGGGTCCAGCAATCCTGAACTGCAAGTTGTGCGTTATGCTCCTGAGACCTTAGAGGTTGCCTCCACAATGACTGTGTGGAATCTGAGCTCTTGGAGGTCCTACCTGTATTGGCTGGCTGTAATATGCGTTGACCTTTTGCCACCAGACATAGCAGTGCTAGGGTCATGCAATGAATCTCCTGAGTTCCAGACATGCTCTTCCTTACCCCATTGTGTAGCAGAGAGAGTCCCTATTTCCCCTTGATAGTTGGGACCACTCATCCCAGCCACATAGTAAACACCCTTTTTTTTGCCTGTTGGTTCAATGTCATGAGGAACTCCAAATGGCCAGGTGGAAGTCTCAACTTCCTGTGAATCAAAGTTTTGCAATTGTTTCACTAAGTAAAGTGATGAGAGGTGCCATTCCCATTTCCACCCTTTGGTTTCTAGACCTGTGTATTCTGTTTATGGGAGAAAGATCATCATATATTGGTCGTTGATTCACAGAATACACTGAATTCTGCAGGATGGCCCCCCGAGCTCACAAAGTGTTGTTTCCTAACTGTCACCAGAACTAAATCTTCCATAGGCCATCCCACCCTTCTGCAAAGGCGGTTGCTTATGGGTGATTGCCCATCGTCGTTAGACCATTTGTCTTACCTCTTTCACTGTGAAATGTGTTCCTTGACCAGAAAAAAAATATTGTATGGGATATCTCAATGATGTACAAAGTGTATAAAGTAATTAGAAAATCCAAGGATGGTGGTACTGGTAAAAGCACCAGGGAAGGCAAATCCATTCCAGAATATTTGATTATTTCCATAAGGATAAATTGATGCCCACTCCCTGATGGAAGAGGTCCAATGTAATCCCTCTGTCATCCAAGGATTTGTTGGTCTCCCCAGGAAATGGTGACATATTGGGGTTTCTGCTGTTGAGAAATTGGGCACTCAACAGTGTTGGTAGCCAAGTCAACCCATGTGATGGTAAATCCATGTCAAATCTCTGCATAACATCCATCCCTTTTACAATGGCAGTTTTGTTCACTGGCTCATCTAACAAGCACTGGAATGTCTAGAGAAAGAGGTTGACAGATTTCCACAGGCTGGGTCATCATGCTCCCATTTGTAAGCATTCACATGAGACACAAATATTCTCACACTCAGCCCATTCCGAGAGATCTGTTCACTTACTCCTCATATATACGTAGGCAAAGCAATTAGACTGTGCCTTACATGTAATAAGCGCTCTCTAAGTATTTTGCTGCCTTGTTGTTATGGCTCAGTTCTCCAATCTTGTTCCTTCCCAGTGTCTGACAATCTGACAAGACTGTTAATTGGCATTTATCAGTGCCCTGGCCAGGTCACTTTCTGAATTAAGAGATCAACCAGATGCACAGCTCCGAGTTTTGCCTCCTAGGAGAATTTCCCTTCCTTACTTCCCATCAGGGTCACATCTAAGTGGGGCTGTTAACTTCCAGTTAGTTCCTACTTATCATACAGCATCATCTGCAAACCATGCTCCTGGGTTTTTTCTTCTTCAGTGAGCTGGTTATTGGAAACTCACCACAAGGGCCTAGAAGTGAGCTGAGGGAGAGCAAGCAGTGTGGCATGAGTAGGGACTATGGGAGTTTGTGCCTCCTATAACTCGCTTTTGCTTTCAGGACCTGCTCCAGACTGACTTTGTTTATACCGCTGCTCTTTGGTGATGGAGTGTTGTTATTGCCTGTCCAAATTTATGGCTTGGCGGGTCAGATGGCACCAAGCCTAGGATGGGCAGCTCAGTTTAAATGGTCACTTGGGGTCCCATGGTTAGGTGTTCAAACTCTACCAGGGCCAGTGATTTAACTTTGTTAACTCAATCATCAGGTGCCAGGAGCTGTTTCTCAAAAGGAGGGTAATTATTTGACAAAGAGCATGGCTTATGCTCCAAAACTCTAGAGACTTGTGCTTAGATTCTCTGCTTAGGGCTTGTCACAGGCCCCACACAGCATCCCAATCTGTCACAGACGCTCACTCAACTCACTCAAACATTTACTTGCTCATTCCACAAACCTCTGCTAGTGACTACAGTGTTCATGGCCCGTGCTGGGTACTGGGGTGGCCTGTTCTCAAGAACAGTGAGGGAAACAGTGACAGCACCAAAAGGAACCACTTGGGTTTGTGGGAGCCCAGATGAGCAAGTGATTCACCCTTCTTCTGCATATAGGCATGTTATTAATCACAGATGTTGTGTGAGGAACATCTGCACAAATGTACAGTTACAGGCACACATTTTCATGTACAAATATAGGCATTGTGTACACGCATTCTAATTACGGAATATGAGTCAGCAGTCAGTGTGTTCTGGTGGAAGGAGTCCTGACTGAGAGACAGGCGAAGAGGGTTAAACTGCCCCAGCTCCCTCACAGGGTCCCCGTGTGGCCTGGGGCATGTCTCTGGCCCTCTCTGGCTTCATGTCTGCTGCCTGTAACATGCAAACAGCATTAGCTCACCCAGCCTGGTCTTCATGAGCGTCACATTAGATAGTAGATGGGGAGCACCCAGAGTACTTTGTGCCCCAGGAGACTTATATCTTCGCTAATTTATCTTCAGTTTACCGATTCAGCGAGCCATCTGCTTTTTCATGGCATTCTGACTGATGAAGAGAGTAAATGGGAAAGAAAAGGGGAATGAGTGAATGTGTGAGTAAGGAAAGAGTGGGTGAATGTAATGTGAGCAAATGCATGAATGAATCAGTAAATATGAATGAGTGAATGACTGAATGAGTTGATCAGTAACCTTCTCCTATTTATTCTACTAAGGGATTCAGAGCCCACACTTGCTTTCCTCTGGAATCACCACTGAGAATGGAAGGGCAATGGGAGGACAGTATGAAGTGCAGGCTGCCCCAGAGGACATCATCTCAGGCCCTGTATGCCAGAGAGATGTCCTGGCTGCCAGGCTTGCTTCAAACTTCATCTCAAGGTGTTTGTTTTTCCATCTCAAGGTGTTTGAAGGCCACACTGGCTACGGCCAGCAGAATCGCTATGTGAGCTGTCAGAATACAGATTCCTGGACCCCACCCTCCTGGAGTCTGCTTCAGTAGGTTGGGGAGGGGCCCAGGAACCTATCTTTTTAACCCATTTGCAAGTGAACTTGATGTCCAGTCAGCTTGGAGAACCACTGGTCCGGCCTAGACGCCTCCGCTGAGGGACAAGTGGACAGGCACAGAGAAATCACCCATGTCATGTGGCCACTCTCGCTAAACTGTTTAGCTTCGGATGTCCTACCTACTTGGATCCTGCTGACCCAGAGAGACAGTATGGAATACAGACAAGAGAGAGACAGACACAGACCTGGGTTCAAATCCCAGCTTTGACCTTCTCCAAAGGTGGGGCAGCAGGCAAATCACTCACTGGCTCTGCTTCACTTTTCCCGTCTGTACGATGGGGACGTGCAATCGATGGCCCAGGACCACTGTGAGAATTTGAGAAAATTCCTCTCTGCAAATCACTGGTACAGAGTAATGAAGACCTGATGATAATTGTAATCATTAGCATTATCGAGCACTTACTAAGATCCAAGTATGGTTCCAAATGCTTTACATAAATGATCTCACTGAATTCGCACAAACACTGTCTATGAAAGAGGAGCTATTATCCTTCCTGTGCTACAGATGAGGAGCCTGAGGCTTAGAGAGTGTGAATAACTTGTCCAGGGGCCCACAGGCAGCATCTGAGTCCTTGGAGCTTGCACGCTTAAACCCTAAGCTATAAATGGCAGCTCCCTCCCCCCTTCTCCTTAAAGGTTAAAACGGAGGGGAGAGCCAATCCTGTGGGGATAAAACAGAACAAAGACCTCTGAAAGGAAGGAAGCCAAGGGAATGTATGTAAGCAGACGCCTCAGAGAGTATGGGGGCTCAGTTTGCCCCTAAGCTTCCTGACAGCTGTAGCAGGAAAGGGGGGTGGGGAGCAGAATTCCCTAGTTTCCATTTTCTGGAAAAAAGGAGGCACAGAGGCATGTCTAAATGGACATTTGTCTTGGGCTGAAATTCCAGAGGAGTTGATCTTGTGGCCAGCTCAGCAAACATCCGGGACCAGAAGTTCATCTGTGATTTCATGAGGCGCTAAAAGTCTTATTCACACACGTGATTCTGAGAGTCAAGAAGCCAGAGGGGGAAGAAAACACATGAAATTCTATCTAGAAGAGAACGTTGCTGGGCTGCAGTTTCCCACAGCAGTAAGGGGCATGGGAGGAGACCGAGGCCCTGACTGTGTATCTGTCTCTCTCCACAACACACACGACACGGTCTCTCCGGGAGGAGATCCAGGCTCCTGGGGACATGACACTCCTCCAGAGACCGGGCTCCCTGGATGGATGGCAAATGAGCCAGGATGAAGTTGTGAGTGAGGGCCAGGCTGCCAGAGCCTGGGAGCTGAGTGGGGGCTGGGTCTGTCAGGCTGGGCCCGTGGAAGAGGCAGAGTAGGGGGAGCTGGTTGTAGGATTGGGAGAGGAATGTAGCATTTGGGCAGGTGGAGGGGCGTTGCAGGCAAAAGGAACAGCAGGTGGTGCAGGGCTTACTTCTCACCCTCCCCAGATATTGCCTCTTTTGATGTCCCTTTACCTGACTTTCTGCCTGGTGAGCTCTCCATCCCACCTAACCCCTCCCCACCCGTGCAGGTGAGGCTGACTCGCCCCCATCCACCAGGATTGAGAGGGGAGAGACCAGTGTCCGAATTACCTTCTGCGTGACACTGCAAGACCAGTCTGCCTTCTCCAGTTTAGGCATCAGGGCCGACTTCGTGGTCCAGTATGATGTAGTCATGGAGGACATCGTTGGAGACGTGCAGGTGAGAGGGCCAGGAGAATGGAAAGAGCGTGGGCTCTGGAGTCAGACAGACCTGGGAAACAAGGCGCTGGCCTCCACAAGGTGCACGTTTGTTTCTCCCTAGGGATCAGTGAGGACTAGTGAACACGGATAGGACGGTGTGTAGCGACACATGACTTCACACCTGGTGAGGCACATGTGTCCCCCAAAGGGTTGGACACCCGGAACTGTATAAACTGAATCAAGATCCAGGTGAATACATTCCTAACTGAAGCAAATCATAGCCCACTCTTAACCAGACCTTTCGGAAAGGCAACCATTGGCCAGCAATTAGTCTCTCACACTTTCTGCAGCTCTGATACTCTCATGTTCTCTTGGGCTTTCTGGATGTCTCTAAGTTTTAAAAATTCTTTTTGCCTCACTTGAGCCATTTGCCTAAACAGGGAGCCCTTAAATTCTGAGCTCACACACTCACGAAGAATGTGCAGAGGTCCCACGCTCTACCAGAGGGGTAGAGGCTGATCCGGGACCCTTGGCTTCACAACAACAATTGCATGGCAGCCTGAGAGGTCTGGTCCCAGCCTGCTTCTCCCACCACACCTCTCACTGCCTCCAGCACACAAACCATCCTCCAGCTCCCCCACACCATGCCACACCACACACCAATGTCCCAAAGCACCTGAACCTGCCAGTCATCTGTGCCTGAGTATGTGCTCATACTGTCTGCCGCCCTGGGAATGTCTTCTCCCTCCTTTTTCCACTGGTGAGTGTCCTCCTCATCCCTGAAAACCTTGCTTCAGTGCCACCTCCATGATGACCCCACCCCACTTACAATTCCTCTCTCTGCTCTGGGCTAGTATAGTGCTTTGGTTACACCTCTCCTCATGCACTTACTTATTCATTCATTCATTCATATGTGGACTCACCTCCATCAAGCTGGAAACATCTCTAGCCCAGTCCTGCCCTCAGTGACTCTGGGAAGTCAGGAATGAGTTGGACACAGTCCCTAATCTCCCTTTGGAAATGTCCCATCCTGAGGTAACTCGATACATAGAGCCAGAGCAGTCATAAAAGGTTCTAAGGGCTGTGTATAAATATGTAATGGGTTACGTATGGATACCACTGAGGAGGGTTTCACGAGAGCCTTCCTGAACGAGTTGGCCTTTAAGTTAGCATAGGAAAACTGAATAGACTTTACCTCCACCTGGGCCGATAGGATGAAGGGGAGGGCATGCAGAGAGAGGGGAATCGCATATGCAGAGGCACAGAGGTGTAACAGAGGCCTGTTGTGTAAGGGGAATAGAAGCAATTCACCCTCTCAGAATAGGAGCTGAGGGTATCATGCCAGTAGGTGGCAGCAGGGCCTTAACCTGGTGTTCTGGTGTGTGTGTGTGTGTGTGTGTGTGTGTGTGTGTGTGTGTGTGTGTGAGTGCACACGCGCGCGTGCACGTGTGAACTGAGACATTTGTCTGCTTGTTCATTCTTTACCTCTCCCATCATTGCCTGGAGTAAAGATACAGATAGAACAGACGGAACTAGGCATTAAATAGTACGACTGATACTCCCATCCACTGTGTGCTATGATTCCTGCATCCCCCAACCAAGAACCCCTCAATTCACCTCCCATTTTACTTGAGTATGCCCGCCTTTCAAAGCCCAACACATTTACTCCATGGGCACCTAATCCGTTATGCCCACTGCTGGCTGATGTCAGGAACCCTGAAGTGAATCACACACAGATCTTATTCACTGTCTCCAGGTGAAACAGAGAGACACGAGAATGACACAAGATGAGAAGTGCTTTATCAATGACAACATAAGTATGATGGAAGCCATCATGAGGGGTGAGGAGGTCAGGGAGCCTGACCTGGGTCTTAAAGAATTCAAAGAAGTGTGCCAAGTTGGGAAGGGGGGCTCTCAGAAGGCAAAGGCAGTCTAGTAAACTGAGGGCTGCATGATACAAAGAATAGAGGCTGGAAATATCCAGGGGTGTGTAGGGAACTACAAGTGGATTGGAGTTCCTGGAGTTTTGATTTGAGGCCCAAGAAATGCTAAGAGGTGAGACTGAAGGCCATGAGTGCTGCAGGGGCTTGATAAGGAACATAAAATTTATGTTGAACATGCCCAGGGAGCCCTGAGAGGGAATGACGCTATGAGGTTTGTGTTTAGAAAGACCAGACCTTGCAGCTGCTGCAACGATGCATGGACGGGAGGGGCCCCAGGAGAAGCAGGGAAACCAGAGGGAAAGGAGCCCTAAATTTGGACTTCATTAGTTTGGGATGGCGAGGCGGGTTGGGCCTGAGACATATCCAGCAGATCAAACCAGCATGAATTTGTGGCTGGTTGGATGTGAGGAGTGAGGGACACAGGAGGATTCAGGGGTGACACTCAGGTTTGTATCTGGAGTGACCATGTGGATGATGGTGCCTCTAAATGACAAAGACACGCAAGGCTGAGATGGGAGGAAGGTAATGAATTTGTTGTTTGGGCAGCATACATTGGAAGCTTCAGCCATCCAAGGGAACAGGTCCAATGGTGAGTGTGTATGAAGCTGTGGAGGGGGAAGAGTGAAGAGCATCGGACTGGGGAAAGAGTTGTGGGGTCAGCAGTGGAGATTCAGGGGTTGAATCCAAGAGAGCTAGGGAGGTGACCCAGGCCAAATGTATAGAGCCAGAAGAGCAGACCCAGGATGGCAGTTGCTAAGGTAGAGCTTCCCAGTCTAGGAGCTATTGATCTCCACAGCCCTTGGGGTATCTGGCCCCACGGAGCTGCCATCAGCCTATTCAGGGCTGTAAATCCCCACCACTTCCCTCCATTGTGCTACACAAACGTAATCATTCTCTTTGCACGCCATGACAGACAAATATTAGGCAACACTGTTTAAGGGACAGTGGGGAAAGGGAGCTGAAGAAAGAGACTGAATCCGATGGACCTGAGAGCTGGTAGGAGAATAAGGAGTGTTCATCCTCTCTGGATCCCAGGGGAAAAGATTCTTCTGAGGAGCAGAAGTGATTGTCAATCGTGAAATATATCAGGGAGGTGCAGTCTGGTGAGAACTGAAATACACCCACTGAGTTTTCCAACCAACTGGTCGTTGCTACCTTTGGTGAGAGATGGATCAGCGGTGGGGGTGGGAGCCAGGCTGCAGTGGGCAGAGGAGTAAACCGGAGGTGAGAAGACCATTGCAGCTGCCGAGTTCATTACCTTGGCATGCTACCGGGAAGAAAGGAGCTGATTTGAAGTTTGGGTGGGATTGGGATGAATGGAGGTTGTCTTAGTGGATGGAAAAGACACCAACATTTTTAAACTCTAAAGAAGACCCAGTCGGGTGCATGGGCTGGGTTGGAGAGTAGGAGTCTGGCTGGTGGAGGAGGTACTGGAGGCTGGGCATGCATGGGGTCAGGGAAGGATTGTTTTGTCTTTCAGTAGAGGGAGGAGGCATATAGGTGTGTGGACCCTGCGCAAGGGTGGGGTGGGCAGTCCAAGGGACATGGCCTGGTGCCCTTAATTTTTTCATGAAGAGGGAGGGGAGGCATTTCCTGAGAATGGGGTGGCATGACAGTTGAAGGGAGTGTGAGAGGTTGGTGACCTGGGTCATGCCTCTGGTTTACATAATAGGATGTGAGGTGTGGGGTCACTGGTGAGCCTGGGACCATGGAGAGGTAGGAATGTGATTTTCCCAGAAGCTCTCACCTACCCAGGTATGGGAAGAACACAGAAGGGCAGCTGGACTCTGCCTGTGGCTTGGGCAGTTGCAGGATGGTTGACCCAGGGCTTGGGGAACTGCTGTAGAGTGCCAGGAAAAAGTGCAGACAAAGCCTACGCTTGTGCTTGTGAATTAATTCAAAGGCTGGGGTGGAGGGGAAGAGCAAGATGTCCTCCCATCTCCTTCCTGCTCTCCACCACCCCCCTCCCGCCCTCCAAGATGGGAGGAGATAGTGTGTCCAGCTTTGTGACCGGAGAATGCCTGAAGGGCTGAGAGGAGAATAAGCTGGTTATCCCAGGACAGAGCTTGCTTCAGGCTCCTGGGCAGCTCAGACCCTCAGCAAGCCTATACTTCCTTAGGCTGAGCTGCCACTGGTCCTGGGGGCCCTTCCAGCTTCCCCCTCCCCTTCCCTCAACTGTCCCAGGCCCCAGGCTCTGCAGAAGGAGAGATGGAGTGGGGGAAGGGGGTCAGCAGCCAATCATATACCCGATAGCCCAAGGCATCTGCACCTGGTCTAACCAATCCCCTCTGAACAAATAGCTCACTCAGCCTCTGCTCCCTCCTCCCCTCCCTGCTCTGCCCAGCAACAGCAGAAAGGAGGTTTAAGGAGGAGAGGGAGGCCCTGCAAACTCCCAGCCCCTGGCAGCAATGGAGCCGGGCCCCAGGCTCACTCTATAGAGGGAGGTTAAAACAACACTCTCAGTTCCTGGAGCCCAGGCAAAACGTCCCTAGGGGCCCTCAAGACTATGCAAGCCCAGCTCTCACAGACAGGAACTCACATATTACAGAGATCCTGATCCCTGGAGCCTTGGGCCACAAGCCAGTCTCATTTTCTCCACAGCTCAGGGGCAGGCCCTGGGCTGGCAGCCTGACCAGCAGAGATACACTTCTGGTGGAGGAGATGGACATTGAGCAAACAATCCCACAAATGCCTATTTAATAGCAACAGTGATAAGGCCTAGGAAGGAAAAGAGCAGGGTTTTATGTAGCAAAATAAGAGGGGACTTGATTTAGACTGGCTTTCACAGTTTTTGTTGATTCCACTTCTTTTTCTCCAGATTTGCGATGGCTATTTTGTTCATTACTTTGCACCCAGAAGCCTTCCACCTGTTAAGAAAAACGTGGTGTTTGTTATTGACGCGAGCGGCTCCATGTTTGGTACCAAAATGAAGCAGGTAACAAGGACCCTGGGGATCGTTCATTGCTCTTGATTTAGAAAGCTCAGAAAGCAGAGAGTGCTGGTACAGTGGTTCCCTGAGACAAGACACCCTGCCATCCCATCACCTTTGGACCTTATAGGCCTAGGCCTACCTTAGAGTCTTGGTACCTTACATATCAGGAGCCACGTAGACATGGAGCCACAGAATCATAGGAACACTGAAACATAGGACTGTGGGGCCTGAATCCATCAAGAGCCTCAACCACAAACCTCCAGGTCTCATAAAGGCCCAGAGTCATAGAGACTTTGGGCTAGAGTACTCTGGCATCATAAAGCATGAGTCAAAACATTAAAACTGTAGTCATTTTAGATTCAGAACTGTCAAGGGGCCACAGCTTTGTTTTGTTTTGTTTTGTTTGACTATATAGCCAGAAGAATACAGTGCACTGGCCTTATAGGGCTTAGAAGCCATAGAGTCCTGGGTCCATCTAGGCTTCAGTCTTGTACCCCACCTACCATAGCACCCTTGAAACAGAATCCTGGAGCCATAGGCCAAAGAGATTTTGACTTTAGAGCCTGAATCCATGAAGTTCTGGAAGCAGCGTTTCAAACCATAGTACCCTGTGGTTCTAGAAGTATAAACTTCTTATATCCTGTGGCAGTATAGCCTTTGTTACTGAAAGAACCACATAATTCATTGGAGGAATGCTATGGGATGCAATATCCCCTGAATTTTAGCATCTTGGGTACCTGAGTGCTTAAAATCTCATGAAGTTATTGGACATTAAACTCTGGAAGGTTAGGGTTTTTTTTTTTTTTTTTTTTTTTTTTTTTTACATCATAAGCTCCAAATCTCTAAGCCTAGATATCCTAGGCCAGAGTGATTTTTCAGCCCCTGAACCACAGTATCTTTTGACTCACCCTGTCTTCATATCCAGTCTACTGTTAAATGTATTTAGTGATTACCTAATTTTGGGTATGTTATTTTTTTAGTTTTAGAAATCAGCATTAGTGAGTTCAAGAGATCACTAGAAAGTATCTTAATTGAGGCAAAGCCACCCAAGATAATGAAAATAATACAGTAAAGGGTTATAAACATGTGTCAGAAAGCCAAATGATGAAATAAATTTTATTTCTTAAAATTTATTTATTGAAGTATAGTTGATTTACAGTGTTGTGCCAATCTCTGCTGTACAACAAGTGACTCAGTTATGCACATATATACATTCTTTTTTTAAAATATTCTTTTCCATTATGGATTATTACAGGATATTAAATATAGTTTCCTGTGCTATATAGTAGGACCTTGCTCTTTATCCATCTTATAAATAATAGTTTACATTTGCTAATACCACACTCCCAGTCCTTCCCTCCCTCACCCCCCTTCCCCTTTGCACCAAGTCTATTCTCTATGTCTCTTAGTCTGTTTCTCTTTTGTAGATATGTTCATTTGTGCCACATTTTAGATTCCACATAAAAGTGATAATGATTAAATAAATTAATATATAGATTCTAATAGCTTAGAGAATACCAGTTGGGGAAAACAGAAAGAAAACTAGACCTAGGTACACCATGAGCAAGCTGTTTAAAACCAATGGAAGTGAAAAAATGTCAAGAGCATCGAGAAAGAATTATTATCTTTAGGAAATAACAATACATCTTAGAAATGAACTTTGAAAAGAAACTATGGAAAGTCATAGGCAATGCAATGACTTTTTTAAAGGAATTATATTTAAAAAAAATCCCAAGCTATATTCTGTACCCAGCAAAAATGTTCTTCAAAAATTAAGGTAAAATTATGACATTTTTGGACAAGTACTGATAGAATTTATTGCCAGCAAACTCAAGCTACAATAAGTAGTAGAGGATGTTCTTTAAGTTAAAGTAAAATGAACCTAGATGGACAAACAGAATTGTAGAACGGGTTGAAGTTCCCTTGGAAAAGATACACATATGAGTAAATGTAAAAGAATACTGACTGTTTTTTGCAACAATGTTAATTACTTGCCATGGGATTTATAGTAGGTAGAACTAAAAATATTTTTAAAGTAAAGTGCATAAAGGAAATAAATGGAGTTAAATGGTTTTATGGTTCTTTCATTCTTTGAGAAGTGGTTAAACTACTAAGTTAAGGTAGACTATAATAAGGCAAGAATGCATGGTTAGTATTTAGGGTAAACATGACAACAATACAACATTATATAACTAAAAATCTAATAAAAGAAATAAAATGGACCAATAAATACTAATTAATCCAGAAGAAGTCAGGGGAGGAGAACTAAAGATACAAAGAACAGATGGGACAAATAGAAAAGTAGTATTAAGACATTAGGCTTATGGGAGAAGACAAGATGGTGGAGTAGAAGGACCTTGAGCTTACCTCCTCTTACAAGAACACCAAAATTACAGCTAATTGCTGAACAACCAATAAGAAGAATACTGGAACCTACTAAGAAAGATATTCTACATCCAAAGACATAAAGAAGAAACCCAGCATGATGGTAGGAGGGACACACTCATGATATAATCAAATCCCATACTCCCTGGGTGGTCCACCCACAAACTGGAGAATAATTATATTGCAGAAGTTTTCCCACAGGAGTGAGAATTCTGAGACCCATGTCAGGCTCCCCAGCCTGGGTGCCTGGCATCAGGAGGAGGAGCTCCCAGAGCATTTGGCTGTGAAGGCCAGTGGGGTTTGATTGCAGGAGCACCACAGGACTGTGGGAGACAGAGACTCCACTCTTGCAGGGCACACACAAGGTCTCATGTGCACAGGGACCCAGGGCAAAATCAGTGACTTCATAGGAACCTGGGCCAGACCTACCTGCTGGTCTTAGAGATTTTCCTGGGGAATTAGGGGTGGCTGTGGCCCTCTCTGGGGTCATAAAAGCTAGTGGCAGAAATATAAGGGAGTGTTCATCTACTTGAACTCTTGCTGGAGACAGACATGTTGCTTTGGTAATTAGCACCAAGACCTGGCTCCACCCAACAGCCTGTAGGCTCCAGTGCTGGTATGAGTCAGGTCAAACAACCAACAAGGCAGGAACACAACACAATCCATCAGCAGACAGGCTGCCTAAAGACTTTCTGAGCCCACAGCTGCCTCTAGACATGCCCCTTGAGATGGCTCTGCCCACCAGATGGCCAAGATCCAGCTCCATCCACCAGTGGGCAGGCACTGGCCCCTCCCACCAGGAAGCCTGTACAAGTCTCTAGATCAGCCTCACACACCAGGAGACAGACAACAGAAGCAAAACAAAACAAAACAAAACACCCCAAAAACCAAAACCAAAACCCTACAATTCCTCAGCCAGTGGAACTGAGTCCTCAAACAGGTCCTCAAACAGGTCAGGACCTACCCTGGCACAAGCTGGTGCCTGGCACATGGGTGAAGAGAGGGAAGTGTACTCCTGGGATGCATAGGACATCCCTACAGAGGGCCACTTCTCCAAGGTTGAGAAACATATCTAACTTTCCACATACATAAAAATACAAATACAATTTAGACAAAATGAGACAGCAGAGGAATACGTTCCAGACAAAGGAACAAGGTAAAATCCCTAAGGAACAACTAAATGAAGTGGAGATAAGCAATCTACCCAAGAAAGAATTCAGGGTAATGATCATAAAGATGATCCAAGAACTCAGGAGAAGAATGGATGCACAGAATGAGAAGTTTTTAACAAAGAGTTAGGAAATATAGAGAAAACCAAAGTTGAAGAATACCATAACTGAAATAAAAATCACACTAGAAGTAATCAATAGCAGAATAAATGAGGCAGAAGAGGGGATAAGAGAACTGGAAGACAGAGTGGTGGAAATTACTGCTGTGGAACAGAATAAAGAAAAAAGAATGAAAAGAAGTGAGGACAGTTTAAAAGACCTCTGAGACAACATGAAATGCACCAACATTCGCATTATATGGGTCCGGGAAGGAGAAGAGAGACAGAAAGGGCCTGTGAAAATATTGGAAAAGATAATAGCTGAAAAATTCCCTAACATGGGAAATGAAACAGTCACCCAAGTCCAGGAAGCACAGAGAGTCCCATACAGGATTAACCCAAGGAGGAACATGCTGAGACACATATTACTCAAATTGAAAAAAGTTAAAGATGAAGAGAAAATATTAAAAGCAACAAGGGAAAAGCAACATATAACATACAAGGGAATCCCCATTAGGTTATCAGCTGATTTTTCAGCAGAAACTCTGTAGGCCAGAAGGGAATGGTATGATATATTTAAAGTGATGAAAGGGAAAAATCTACAACCAAGAATACTCTATCCAGCAAGACTCTTGTTCAGATTTGACAGAGAAATCAAAATCTTTACAGACAAGCAAAAGCTAAAAGAATTCAGCACCACAATACCACCTTTACAACAAATGCTAAAGGAACTTCTCTAGGCAAAAAAGAAAAGGCCACATCTAGAAAGAAGAAAATTACAAAGTAGGAAATCTCACCAGTAAAGGCAAACATATAGTAAAGGTAGGAAATCATCCTCACAGAAATATGATATCTAAACCAGTAATCATGAGAGGAGGTGAGTTCAAATGCAGGATATTTGAAATATTTTGTAATAACCTATAAGGGAAAAGAATCTGAAAAATTATATACATATATATATATATATATAAAAGACTATGTATACATATATATACATACATATATATAACTGAATCATTAATTTTTTATATATATATATATATAACTGAATCATCCGGCTGTACACCTGAAACTAACACAACGTTGTAGATCAACTATACTTCAATACCAATTTTTTAAAAAAGATATTAGGGTCAAACTGAACTATGTCCTCATTACATTAAATTTAAATACACCTCACACTTCAGTGAAAAGACTAAAAAAGATAGAATTCAATTATATCTTTTATTAAACAATAGATAGACCTTAAATATAAGACCACAGGCTGAAACTAAAAGGATGGCTGGTGTCTTGTATTAATGCCAGATTAAACAGGCTTTGAATCAAGACAAAGAAGAACATTTTGTAATGATAAACGGATCCATTCAATTGTAAGATATAACATTTATAAATTTGTATGTACCCATTATCACAGGCTTGACATATATAAAAAATTAGAAAAAATAAAAAGAGGAAAAAAGTAAACTTTATCCTCAGTAAATGTTAAACTCCCCCCACCAAAAAATTGATAGAAATAAAAGGAGGCATAAATTCACAATCATAAGTAGAGATTTTAGCATGCTTCTCTTAGTAACTGATGAAAATTAGTTAACAAATATGTAAGGATATGGGTGATTTGAACAACAATATTAAACAGTTTTGACATAAAGGACATCTATAAAGCACTACCCCAAATGATAGCAGAATACACATTCCTTTTAAGTGTGCATGAAACAATTTCCAAAAGAGACCACACTCTGGGGTATGTCATTTTTCAAAAAATTTTAGAATACACATTAAAATCACAACGAGATACACTACACCTATTGGAATGTCTTAAAAAACAAAACCAAACTAAGGCAAACCAAAAATTCATAATACTAAGTGCTGGTGAGTATACAAAAAGAAACTCTTAAATATTGCTGGTGGGAATGCAAAATAGTACAGCCACTATGGAGAGTGGTTTGGGAATTTCACGTAAATTTAGAAAAAAAAACTTACCATATAACCTAGAAATCCTATTCCTAGCCTATATTTTTTCCAATAGAAAACAAAACTTAAATTCACATAAACTTTGTAATGAAATGTTTTAGTGGCTCTATTCATACTCACCAATTAAAAGGAAACAACTCAAATGTCCTTCAACATTTGGTGAATGGTTAAATAAACAGTGTTGCACCCATACAATGGAATGCCAGGTATTTACCCTGGAGAAATGAAAACTCATGTTCACATGAAAATCTGTATACAAATATAGCAGATTTATTTATGATTGCTGAAACCTGGATACAACTCTAATGTCCTTCAATTGGTGAATTAAAAAAAAAAAGCTTTGATGCATTCATACAATAGAATACTACTCATCAGCAAAATAAACAAACTACTTATACATGCAATGACATGGATGAATCTCCAATGTGCTGTGGTAAGAGAAAAAAGAAAAACTACAGATTCCAAAGGCTACATACTGTGTAATTCCATACATAAGACCTTCTGGAAAAGACAGTGTTATTGAAAAGCAGATCTGTTGTTGTTAGGACCTAGGAGGGGTGGAGGAGTTGACTACAAAGGGACAATATGAGAGAGTTTTTTTGATGTGATGGAATTGTTCTGTATTTTTCTTTTGTTTTAGATTATGTGACTATATGTATTTACCAAAATCATAAAATAGTAACTTTTACCCAATTCAAATAACAGAAGTAATAAGAAGTACTTATGAGAAATTTTATGCTTGTAAAGCTTATAACTTCAGCAAAAAGATACAATTTCCTAAAAAATTACAACTTACCAAAATAGACACAAGATCAAATCAAAAGTGTGGGGCTTCCCTGGTGGCGCAGTGGTTGAGAGTCCACCTGCCGATGCAGGGCACACGGGTTCGTGTCCCGGTCTGGGAGGATCCCACATGCCACGGAGTGGCTGGGCCCGTGAGCCATGGCTGCTGAGCCTGTGCGTCTGGAGCCTGTGCATCCGGAGCCTGTGCTCCGCAATGGGAGAGGCCACAACAGTGAGAGGCCTGCGTACCGCAAACAAACAAACAAACAAACAAAAAAGTGTGAATAACTCTATATGTTAAATAAATCGAATCTGTAATTGAATTCCTTTCTACCAAGAAAACTCAGAGGTAGGTGGATGCACTGGCAAATTCTTGGAACATTCAAGAAAGAAATATTTACCAATGTTACATAAACTCTGTCAGAGAATATAATAAAGATGAAACATTTTGCAAATTGTGTTATGAGACCAGACTTACCCTGATATCAAAACCTGACAAAGAAACTATAAGAAAAATATGTCATTAACTTTCATGAATGTGTAAAAATTACAAGCAAACTATTTGTAGATTGAACCTCACGACATATGAAAAGGCTAATACATCATGACCAAGAGAGATTTATTTCAGGAATGCAAGTTAATGAAACAGTCAACAGAGTGAAGAGGCAATCTACAGAATGGGAAACCTTATATCTAATAGGGGGTTAATATCCAAAATATACAAGCTACTCCTACAACTCAACAGCAAACAAAACAAGACAAAATAAAAAGCAAGCTAACAACCTGATTTAAAAGTGGGCTAAGGACTTAAATAGACATTTTTCCAAAGAAGACATCAAATGACCAACAGATTCATAAAAAAAATATGCTCAACATCAGTAATTGTCAGGGAAATGTAAATCAAACCCACAGTGAGATATCACCTCACACCTGTCAGGATGGCTAGTGTGTGTGTGTGTGTGTGTGTGTGTGTATGGAGGAAGGGAGAGAGAGAGAGAGAGAGAGAGAGAGAGAGAGAGAGAGAGCAATCAAGTGTTGGTGAAGATGTGGAGAAACTGAAACTCTTGCAAAATGGTGCAACCTTTATGGAAAAGAGTATAGAGATTCCTCAAGTTAAGAATTTCCACTGCTGGGTATATATCCGAAGGAAACACTATCACTATCTTTTTTTATGCTTTTTTTTAATACTTCCTATTTAGTGAGAGCCTACCATATGTCAAACATTTTATACATTTTATCTCTGGTCCTAATACAAACTTGGCCATATATGTTTGGGTTTTTTTTTTGGTTGGTTGTTTTTAAATAAATAAATAAATTTGTTTATTTATTTATGGCTGTGTTGGGTCTTCGTTTCTGTGCGAGGGCTTTCTCTAGTTGCGGCAAGCAGGGGCCACTCTTCATCACAGTGCATGGGCCTGTCACTGTCGTGGCCTCTCTTGTTGCGGGGCACAGGCTCTAGATGCGCGGGCTCAGTAGTTGTGGCTCACGGGCCTAGTTGCTCCATGGCATATGGGATCTTCCCAGACCAGGGCTCGAACCCATGTCCCCTGCATTGGCAGGCAGATTCTCAACCACTGCGCCACCAGGGAAGCCCCGATATCACTATCTTGAAGAGATATCTTCACTCCCAAGTTCATTGCAACACTATTCACAATAGCCAAGATGTGGAAACAACCTAAAGTGTTTATCAATGCAAAAAACAAAGCATGAACCTAAGTGTCCATCATCAGATGAATGGATAAAGAAGATGTGGCACATATATACACTGGAATATTACTCAGCCATAAAAAGAAATGAAATTGAGTTATTTGTAGTGAGGTGGATGGACCTAGAGTCTGTCATACAGAGTGAAGTAAGTCAGAAAGAGAAAAACAAATACCATATGCTAACACATATATATGGAATCTAAGAAAAAAAATGTCATGAAGAACCTAGGGGTAAGACATGAATAAAGACACAGACCTACTAGAGAATGGACTTGAGGATATGGAGAGGGGGAAGGGTAAGCTGTGACAAAGTGAGAGAGTGGTATGGACATATATACACTACCAAACATAAAATAGATAGCTAGTGGGAAGCAGCCGCATAGCACAGGGAGATCAGCTCAGTGCTTTGTGACCACCTAGAGGGGTGGGATCGGGAGGGTGGGAGGGAGGGAGACGCAAGAGGGAAGAGATATGGGAACATATGTATATAATTGATTCACTTTGTTATAAAGCAGAAACTAACACACCGTTGTAAAGCAATTATACCCCAATAAAGATGTTAAAAAATACTTAAAAAGATACATGGTATACATCTACATTCCTGGGGGTAACAAAGGCATGGATAAATTATTTTATGTAAAAATTATTTATGGTGGAATGAATAATTATTAAAACTTTTCAGACCTTCAAAATATACACAGAAATAAAAAAGACAAAGTCTTACACTCAAAGATAACTATTATTAATATTTTAATGTATTTCTACAGGTCTTTCCTCTGTATTTCTTATTTGTTTACATAGTTGTGTATAGTATGTATAATTTGGAATTCACTTTTTCTACTTTACATTGATAATAAATATTCATTTTACTTCCTAAAACAAAAAAAAACAAAGCATGAATCATAAAGGGTAAACTTTATGAAATGGACTTTGTCAATATTACAAACTTCTGCCCTTTGAAAGACACTATCAATAAAATGAAAAGGCAAACCACAGACTGGGAGTATATATTTGCAATGTGTATTAGATATAAAAATCCAGAATAAATAAAGATCTCTTAAAAGTCAACAATGAGAACACACAAAACCAATTAAGAACTAGGATAAGCAATGCTAAGTGAAAGAAGCCAGGTTCCAAACCATACAATATTACATTTTGGGAAAACAAAACTATAGGATGGAGAACAGATAACAGGTTGCTAGGAATTAAAGTTGTTTGGAGGGTTTGACTACAAAGGTTTAATATGGTGGAATTTTGGGGGTGATGGAACTGTTTTGTTTCTTTTTATCATAAGGGTAATAATATGCATCTATGCATTTGTTAAAAGCCATAGAACATACACCAAAATATAAAATTTGCCACATGTAAATTAAAAACAAATTAAAAATTGGGCTAAATATTTGAACAAATGCTTCACAAAAGAAGATGTACAAATGTGCAACAAGCATGTGAAAGATGTTTAATATCACCACCTCTCAGGTAAATGAGAATTAAAACCACACTAACAGACCACTACACAACCACTGGATGAATAAAATTAAAAGACTGAAAATTCCAAGTGCTTATGAGGATGTAGAACAAGTGAAACTCTCATGCATTGCTGGTGGGAGTGCAAAATGTTGTGGCTACATTGGCAAACAATTTGGAAAAAATCATAAGTTTAAATATACACTTACCATATGACTCAACAATCTCATTCTTAAGTATTCACTCAAGAGAAATAAACTCATGTCCATAAATGACTTGCACAGAAATCTTCATAGAAGCTTTACTCATAATAGCCTCCAATCTGGAAAAGAGCCTAACACTTTTTGGTGGGCAAATGGATAAACATAATGGTATCTTTATATAATGTAAAACTACTCAGCAATAAACAGAATAAACTTATGTATGCAAAATCATGGAGAAATCTCATATACATTATGATGAGTTTAAAAAGCCACTCTCAAAAGAGTATATAATTCTATTTATATTATATCCTTTTATAAATTCCTTTTGTAAATTCTTTTATAAATTCTATTTATATGACAAAATAATCTTTTTTTTTGACAGAAAGAAGATAAGTTGTTGCCTAGGCCTTGGAGTATGAGGGAACTTTTTTTGGGTGATGGAAATATTCTATATCTAGATTGTAGATGCTGTTTCATGGGTGTATACATTGTCAAACTCATTAAACTGTAAATGTAAAATGGCTGCATTATCCTGTATACAAATGATGCCTCAATAAATTTGATCTTAAAAATGAAATGATTGTTATTCTTTGCATTACCATAATAAAGCAAAAAATGGCCATCTCAGTAGATGTACAAAGAGAATTGATAAAGTCAATACCTGTTCAGTATTTAAATTCTTGGCAAACTTGATTTCAATCTGATAAAGGGCATTCACATTATAATTTGTATCTTACTTTGCATTTTTATCTTAATTTCACACTATTATTTCTTTCATCAGAGTATTTTAGTTTTCCACATATAGTTTTCCACATATAGATCTTGCACATAGTTTGTTAGGTTTACACCTAAGTGTTTAATTCTTTTGGTGCTAATGTAAATGGCATTCTGCTCTAATTTCAATTCCAGTTGTTCATTGCAGGTGCATAGGAAAGCAATTGAGTTTTGTATATTAACCTTGTCTACAGTCTTGCAATAATCATTATTTGGATTTTTTTACATAGACAATAATGCTATCTACAAAAACAAAAAACAAACAAAACCAATTTTAGATCTTCCATCCAACTCTGTATGCCTTTATTTACTTTTCTTGTTTTATTGTATTAGCTAGGACTTGCAGTATGATGTTGAATAGGAGTGGTGAGTGAGGATATCCTTTCCTTGTTCCTAATTGTGATAAAGCATCTCTAGTTTCTTGCCATTAAGTATGATGTTAACTGTAGGTGTTTTTGTAGATGTTCTTTACTGAGTTGAGAAAATTTCTCTCTATTCCCGGTTTGCTTAGAGTTTTTATCATGAATACGTGTTGAGTTTTGTCAAATGTATTTTTTGCATCTATTGATTGATTTTTCTTCTTTATCCAGCTGATATGATGGATCACATCAATTGATTTCATTAGTTGAAGCAGCCTTGCATACCTAGAATAAATTCCACTTGGTGTGTAATTCTTTTTATACATTGTTGGATTCTATTTGCTAGTATTTTGTTGAGGATTTTTTAATCTATGTTCATGATATATATTGGTCTGTAGCTTTCTTTCTTATAATGTCTTTGACTTGTTTGGTATTAGGGTGATGCTGCCTTCATAGAATAAATTAGGAAGTATTTCCTATACTTCTATTTTCTGGGACATATTTTAGAGAATTAATATACTTTCTTCTTATATGTTTTGTAGAATACACCAGTGAACTCCTCTGGGTCTGATGCTTTCTGATTTGGAAGGTTATTAGTTATTCATCCAATTTCCTTAATAGAGATAAGCCTGAGTGACATCAACAAAATGATGGATTGGGAAACTCCAGGCCCTGGTTCTCCATAGAAACATTAAAAATAAAACCTAGATAACAACAAAAAATGTCTTTATAGGAGTTCTGGAAAACAATAAAAGATCTACAATACCCAAGTGATTGCCCAATCAAGAAAATGCCACATTCAAAATGATAGAAAGTTCCATGATATATTTGTTTGCTTTTATGCCACACCCTCCCAGGCATGGCATATCCTGGTCTGGAGGAAGCAGCAGCCCACTTCCTAATATCCTCTTTTAAATTGGAAGGAGCAGAGCAGACTTTATTTGCCACAATTTAACTAGGCTGAGGGCTGTCTAATGGACTGTTCTCTATTTTGCTCAACTTTGTTCTCAGGCAGGAGAAGCAGTGGGGACACCTTGGGAAGGCTGCAGGAACATTGACAAGTGAAACATACACCAGACCATCAAAGTCTTCAAGAAAAGACTCCTTCAGAAGTTACGATATTTAAAAGCAACCAAGTATGTGGAGAAATTTTAAAAAGCTACACAGAAGCTGATTCAAGACACATGCTCAAAAAAGGCCCAAGGAGATATTAAGCTTTTTCCTCATGCTTATCAGAAGCCTCAGAACCAAGGCCCAGCTGATTAGTGAAGAACTTCCCCAGCACAGAGCCAGTCTTCAAAGATTGAGAGAGTTGGCAGTTTCTTTTTCAAATGCCTAATTTTCAACAACAACGACAAAATTCCAAGGCACACAAAGAAACAGGAAAACATGGCTCATTCTAAGGGAGAAAAGTAAAGATGGCACCAGAAACCATCCCCGAAGACATGAAGGCTTCAGACTTATTAGACAAAGACTTTAAAACAACTGAATTAAATACGCTCAAAAAGCTAAAACAACAACAACAACAAAGAGAAGAACTAAAGGGAATCAGGACAATGATATATGATCAAAATAAGAATATCAACAAAGAGAAATTATAAGAAGGAAACAAAAATTCTGGAGTTGAAAACTATAACAACAGAATAGAAGCATTCACTAGGGAAGTTCAATAGACTTGAGCAAACAAAAGGAAAAATCAGTGAGCTTGAAGATAGGACATTTGAAATTAGTGAGTCTGAGGAGCAGAAATTAAAAAAAGAATGAAAACAATGAAGAGAGCCTAAGGGACTTATGGGACACAATAAAGCAGGCCAATATACGAATTATGGGAGTCCCAGAAAGAGACACGAGAAGGTGACAAAGAGATTTTTTGAAGAAATAATGGCTAGAAATCTGCCAAATGAAAGGAAAGATATGACTCTACAAGTCCAAGAGCTCAACAAATGTCAAGGAAGATAAACATAAAAAAATACGTACCAAGAAATATAATTCAACTGTTGAAAGCTAAAGACAAAGAGAGAATTTTGAATGTGGCAAGTGAGAAGCAACACATAACTTATGAGTCTTCAATAAGATCATCAGCCAATTTATCAGCAGAAACCTCAGAGACCAGAAGACAGTGGAATAACATATTTAAGATGCTGAAAGAACTGTCAACTGAGAATCCTTTCTTTTTCATGTTTAAATGGACTTTATTCCCCTGACCACCACTTTATTGAGGTATAATTGACAAAGAAAATCATATATATGTAAAGTGCACAACTTGATGAGTTGATAAACACAAACATTGTGAAATGATTAACACAATCATTATTTAACACATCCATCACTTCACATATTTTTTTGTGTGTGGTGAGAATGTTTAAATGGAAAATAAATAGCTAGTGGGAAGCAGCCTCATAGCACAGGGAGATCAGCTCGGTGATTTGTGACCACCTAGAGGGGTGGGAAAGGGAGGGTGGGAGGGAGGGAGATGCAAGAGGGAAGAGATATGGGAACATATGTCTATGTATAACAGATTCACTTTGTTATACAGCAGAAACTAACACACCATTGTAAAGCAATTATACTCCAATAAAGAAGTTTAAAAAAAAGATCTACTCTCTTAGCAAATTTCCAGTATACATTAAATGTTATTAACTATAGTCATCTTGCTGTACATTAGACACCCAGAGTTTATTAATCTTATAACTGAAAACTTGTATCCATTGACCAGCGTATCCCCATTTTACTAATCTCCCAGCCCCCATTAATCACCATTTTACCCCCTGTTTCTATGAGTTTCACTTTATGGAGCCTAGGTCCACTGTTGGAGTCCCACCATTAATATGCCTGTGATGTGTGGGGTGTGGCCCTGTCATAGCAGCCTCATTCTTAGTGTGTTCACAGGGAATACAGCAGAGCTCTGGGATTGTACAAGCACCAGAGGGTTGCCCACATGTGGAAGCAGGGCTGAAATCTAAGCAGATTTCTGGTGGGTGTGTGACTTCAGCAGATTCATGCTGGTGGCTTTGTGAGTGCAGCACCTGGGAAAATGTGAGCTGATTACTGTGCTCTCATGGCTGAGTTGTGTTGGGTGCTAGCAGCAGCAGGCTTTGCAGGCACACATGCAGAAGCGAGGCTGAAATCTGAGCTGATTACCAGCATCCCCACAGTGGAGGAGGGGCCAAGGGCAGTGCCAACAACAGTGTACTTTGTGAGCAAACACACTGGGTGACAGGTGATGTCATAGAATTTTATGTCCTGAGGGGCAGCTCCTGGGGAGGAAAACACAGCAGCTCCTTTTCCAGTGGGAGTGCTCCAGTCCCACTTATCTCACACCATAGTGTAGAACTGGATCTGGGGACCTCTATTCCAACAACTGGGGAGCAAACCATGCTCCTGACAGAGCAAAGAGGGGGTCCCACCGAACATCCACTGCAGGCTTTGGTCACCACAACGCCAATCACACCACTAGCAAGGGAGTAATGAACAACACATTCTGAGAAAGGACATGGCAGGCATCCATATCAAATACAGCCCTTGCACCAAAATATTGAACTTACAGCCAACACAAGGATGTTCCTACATAAAAACAGCCCTTCAAGACCACAGTAGGTAAATATATCTCCTAAATTCATAGAGTCAGAGGAATATAAGTAAAAGGAAAAGGCAGAGGAACCACTCCCAATTAAAAGAACAAGAGAAAGCCCCTGAAAGAACAATGAAACAGACCTCTCCAGTCTACCAGACCCGAGTTCAAAAAGGCTGTAATAAAAATCCTGAAGGAATTAAGAAAGACTATTGATAGAAATGCAGATCACTGTGACAAGGAACTAGAAATTATAAAGAGGAGCCAATCAAAATTAGACAACTCTACTGCCAAGATGAAAAACGAGCAAAAGGCAACAAATGAAAAACTAAATAATACAGAAGAACAATTCAGTGGTCTGGAAGATAGAATAATGGAAATTAAGCAGAACAGGAGATAGAAGCATATATATATATATATATATATATATATATATATATATATATATATATATATATATATACACACACACACACATGCACCCGATACAGCAGCAATACAGAAAACACAGTCTTTTCAAGTGCTGATACAACATTCTCTAAGGTAGACCACATACTAGATCACAGAACAGCCATTTTAAATTTAAGAGGATTGTCATTATTTCAAGCATCTTTTCTGACCACAACAGTATGAAACTAGAAATCAACAATAGAAAGAAAAACAGGAAAAAGAACTAATGCAGGGAGACTAAACAACATGCTACTAAAAATGGGTCAATTATAAAATCAAAGAAGAAATCAGAAAATACCTTGAGACAAATGACAATGAAAACACAACCTTACAAAATTTATGGGGTAAAAGCAGTTCTAAGGGGAAAGTTCATAGTGATACAGGCCTTCCTCAAGAATAAAGAAAAATTTCAAATAAACAATCTAACCTACCACCTAAAAGACTTAGAAAAAACAACACACAAAATCCAAAGTCAGCAGGAGGAAGGAAACAATAAAGATCAGAGAGGAAATAAATAAAAATAGATATAAAAACAATAGAAAGATCAATAAAACCAAGAGATGTTATTTTTTAAAGGATAAACAAAATTGACAAACCTCTAGCTTGGATCACCAAGAAGAAAAGAGGATCCAAATAAACAAAATAAGAAATGAAAAAGGAGAAATAACATCTGATACCACAGAAATACAAAAAAAAAAAAAAAGAAAAAGAAAGAATACTATGAATAGTTATATGCCAACAAACTGCACAACCTAGAAGAAATGGACAAGTTTCTAGGAACAGGCAGGCTCCCAAAACTGATTCAAGAAGAAACAGATAATTGGAACAGGCTGATCACTCAAAGCAAAATAAAATCTCTAATAAAATAACTTATTGCAAATAAAAATCCAGGACTGGATGGCTTCACTGGGGAATTCTACCAAACATACAAGGAAGAACTTATATCTATCCTTCTCAAAATATTCCAATGCATTGAAAGGGAGGGAACACTCCCAAATTCTATGAAACCACCATCACCCTTATACCAAAGCCAGACAGAGAAACTACAAAAAAAAATTACATATACAATGGAATATTACTCAGCCATAAAATAGAACAAAATAATGCCATTTGCAGCAATATGGATGGACCTAGAGATTGTCATACTACGTGAAGTAGGTCAGACAGAGAAAGACAAATATCAAATGATATCACTTATATGTGGAATCTAAAACAATGGGTACAAATGAACTTATGTACAAAACATAAGTAGAGTCACGGATGTAGCAAACAAACTTATTGTTACCAGGGGATGGCGAGGGGGAGGGATAAATTGGGAGATTGGGATTAACATATACACACTATTATATATAAAATAGAGAACTAATAAAAACCTGCTGTATAGCACAGGGAACTCTACTTAATACTCTGTAATGGCCTATATAGGAAAAGAATCTAAAAAAAAAAAGAGTGGATATAAGTATATGTATAACTGATTCACTGTGCTGTACACCTGAAACTAACACAACATAGTAAATCAATTATACTCTGATAAAAATTAAATAAAAAATTACAGGCCAATATCTTTGATGAATATAGATGCAAAAATCCTCAACAGGGCTTCCCTGGTGGTGCAGTGGTTGAGAGTCTGCCTGCCAATACAGGGGACACAGGTTCATGCCCCGGTCCAGGAAGATCCCACATGCCATGGAGCAGCTGGGTCTGTGAGCCATGGCCATTGAGCCTGCGGGTCTGGAGCCTGTGCTCCACAACGGGAGAGGCCACAGCAGTGGGAGGCCCACGTATCGCAAAAACAAAAACAAAACAAAACAAAAATCCTCAACAAAATATTAGGAAAATGAATCCAGCAATAATAAAAAGGACCATGCACCATGATCAAGTTGGGTTTATTCCAGGGTCACAAAGATGGTTCAACATATGCAAACCAATTAATGTGATACACCATATTAACAGAAGGAAAGACAAAAACCACATGATCATCTCAATAAATGCAAAAAAGCATTTGACAGAATTCAATATCCATTCATGATAAAAACTCTCACCAAAGTGGGTATAGAGGGAACATATCTCAACATAATAAAAGCCATTTATGACAAACCCACAGTCAACATAATCCTCAATGGTGAAAAGGTGAAAGCGTTCCCACTAAATTCAGGAACAAGTCAAGGATATCCACTCTCACAATTTCTATTCAACATAGTATTTAAGTTCTAGCCCCAGCTGTCAGACCAGCAAAAGAAAAAAAATATCCAAATTGGAAGGAAAGATGTATAACTGTCACTATCTGCAGATCACAAGATACTCTATATAGAGAACCCTAATGTCTCCACACAAAAACTATTAGAACTAACAAACGAATTAAGCAAGGTAGCAGGATACAAGATTAATATACAGAGATCTGTTGGATTTCTTTATACTAACAATGAAATATCAGACAGAGAAAGTTTAAAAAATCTTGTTAAAATCATGTCAAAAAATAAAATATCTGGGCATAAACTTAAGCATGAAGTGAAAGAACTATACTCTGAAAACTATAAAACATTGATAAACGAAATTGAATATAACTCAAAGAAATGGAATGATATCTCATGCTCTTGGATTGGAAGAATTAATTAATGTTAAAATGGCCATATTACCCAAAGAAATCTACAGATCTAATGTAAGCTTAATCAAAATACCCATGACATTTTTCACATACCTAGAAGAAATCATCCTAAAATTTATATGGAACCACAAAAGACCTAGAATTGCCTAAACAATCACGAGAAAAAACAAACAAAGCTGGAGTCATAAGTCTTCCAGGCTTCAGATGATACTACAAAGGTACAGTAATCAAAGCAGCATGGTATAGGCACAAAAGCAGAAATATAGATCAACGCAACAGAATAGAGAGCTCAGAAATAACCCCATGTAACTATGATCAATTAATCTACAACAAAGTAGGCAAGAATGCACAATGTAGAGAAGACCATCTCTTCAACAAGTGGTGTTGGGAAAGGTAGACATGTAAGTCATGTAAATTAATGAAATTAGAACACTCCCTGACATCATACAAAAATAAACTCAAAATGGTGTAAAGACCTAAATATAAGTCATGACACCTTAAAACTCTTGTAAGGGAACATAGATAAATCCTTCTCTAACATAAATCGTAAAAATATTTTCTTAGATTTGTCTCCCAAGGCAAAGAAATAAAAACAAAAGTAATCAAATGGGACCTAATTAAACTTAAAAGCTTTTGCACAAACCATCAACAAAATGGAAAGACAATGCATGGAATGGGAGAAAATATTTGGAAATGATATCACTGATATTGGGTTAATATCCAAAATATAAAAACAGCTCATACAATTCAATACCAAAAAAACAAACAAACAAACCCGCAAACAGCACAATAAAAAATGGGCAGAAGACCTACATAGACAGTTTTCCAAAGGAGACATACAGATGGCTAACAGGCAACTGAAAAGATGCTCAACATCGCTAATTATTAGAGAAATGCAAATTGAAACCACAATGAGGTATCACCTCACAACAGGCAGAATGGCCATCTTATTAAAACGTCTACAAATAGTAAATGCTGGAGAGCATATGGAGAAAAGGAAACCCCTCTAAACTCTTGGTGGTAATGTACATTGGTGAAGCTACTATGGAAAATTGTATGGAGGTTCCTTAAAAAAACTGAAAATAGAGCTACCATATGATCCAGCATTTCTACTCCTATGTATATAATCAGAAATAACAAAAACTCTAATTTGAAAAGATACATGTATCGCAATGTTCATATGAGCACTATTTACAATAGCCAAGACATGGAAGCAACCCAGTGTCCATCCACAGATGATTGGCTTAAGAATATGTGGTATATATGTCAATGCTACTCTATCACTTTGTCCCAGCTTACACTTTCCCCTCCCCGTGTCCTCAAGTCCATTCTCTATGCTTGCAACTTTAATCCTGTCCTGCCCCTAGGTTCACAAGAACCATTTTTTTTACATTCCATATACATGTATTAGCATATGGTATTTGTTTTTCTCTTTCTGACTTATTTCACTCTGTAAGACAGACTCTAGGACCACCCACCTCATTACACATAATCTCATTTCACTTCTTTCTATGGCTAATATTCAATTGTATGTATGTGCCACATCTTCTTTATCCATTCACCTGTCAATGGACACTTAGATTGCTTCCATGTCCTGGGTATTGTAAGTAGTGCTGCAATAAACATTGTGGTACACGTGATGTGATACCTCATTGTAGTTTTTTTTTTCTTTTTTTAACATCTTTATAGGAATATAATTGCTTTACAATGGTGTGTTATTATCTGCTGTATAACAAAGTGAATCAGCTATACATATACAAATATCCCCATAGCTCCTCCCTCTTGAACCTCCCTCCTGCCCTCCATATCCCATCATTCTAGGTGGTCAAAAAGCATGGAGGTGATCTCTCTGTGCTATGCAGCTGCTTCCCACTAGCTATCTACTTTACATTCAGTAGAGTATATATGTCCATACCACTCTCTCACTTCATCCCAGCTTTCCACCCACACTCCCCTTGTCCTCAAGGCCATCCTCTATGTCTGCATCTTTATTCCTGTCCTGCCCCTAAGTTCTTCAGAATTTTTTAAAATTTTTAGATTCCATATATATGTGTTAGCATGCGGTATTTCTTTTTCTCTTTCTGACTTACTTCACTCTATATGACAGACTCCAGGTCCATCCACCTCAACACAAATAACTCAATTTCATTCCCTTTTATGGCTGAATAATATTCCATTTTATACATGTGCCACATCTTCTTTATCCATTCATCTGTCAATGGACATTTAGGTGGCTTCTATGTCCTAGCTATTGTACATAGAGCTGTAATGAACATTGTGGTCCATGTCTCTTTTTTTTTTTTTTCATGTCTCTTTTTGAACTACGGTTTTCTCAGGATATATGCCCAGTAGTGAGATTGCTGGGTCATATGGTAGTTCTATTTTTAGTTTTTGAAGGAACCTCCATACTGTTCTCCATAGTGGCTGTATCAATTTACATTCCCTCCAACAGTGCAAGATGGTTCCCTTTTCTCTACACCCTCTCCAGCATTTATTGTTTGTAGATTTTTTTATGATGGTCATTCTGACTGGTGTGAGGTGATACCTCACTGTAGTTTTGATTTGCATTTCTCTAATGATTAGGGATGATGAGCATCTTTTCATGTGTTTTTTGGCAATCTTCTTTGGAGAAATGTCTATTTAGGTCTTCTGCCCATTTCTGAAATGGGTTGTTTGCTTTTTTTGATACTGAGCTGCATTAGCTGCTTATATATTTTGGAGATTAATCCTTTGTCAGTTGCTTCATTTGCAAATATTTTCTCCCTTTATAAGGTTTGAGAAGGATAGGTGTTAGCTCTTCTCTAAATGTTTGATAGAATTCGCCTGTGAAGCCATCTGGTCCTGGGCTTTTCTTTGTTGGAAGATTTTTAATCACAGTTTCGATTTCAGTGCTTGTGATTGGTCTGTTCGTATTTTCTATTTCTTCCTGATTCTGTCTCAGCAGGTTGTGCATTTCTAAGAATTTGTCCATTTCTTCCAGATTGTCCATTTTATTGGCATAGAGTTGCTTGTAGTAATCTTTCATGATCTTTTGTAATTCTGCAGTGTCTGTTGTTACTTTTCCTTTTTCATTTCTAATTCTATTGATTTGAGTCTTCTCCCTTTTTTTCTTGATGAGTCTGGCTAGTGGTTTATCAATTTTGTTTATCTTCTCAAAGAACCAGCTTTTAGTTTTATTGACCTTTGCTATTGTTTCCTTCATTTCTTTTTCATTTCTTTCTGATCTGATCTTTACGATTTCTTTCCTTTGGCTAACTTAGGGGTTTTTTTGTTCTTCTTTCTCTAATTGCTTTAGCTGTAAGGTTAAATTGTTTATTTGAGATGTTTGTATTTGTTGAGGTATGATTATATTGTTATAAAGTTCCTTCTTAGAACTGCTTTTGCTGCATCCCATAGGGTTTGGGTCACCGTGTTTTCATTGTCATTTGCTTCTACGTTTGTTCTGATTTCCTCTTTGATTTCTTAATGATCTCTTCCTTTTTATTTAGCAAATTGTTTAGCCTCCATGTGCTTGTAGTTTTTACATTTTTTTCCCTGTAATTGATATCTAGTCTCATAGCATTGTGGTTGGAAAAGATACTTGATATGGTTTCAATTTTTAAAATTTTACCATGCCTTCATTTGTGACCCAAGATATGATGTATCCTGGAGAATGTTCTATGAGCACTTGAGAAGAAAATGTATTGTGCTGTTTTTGGATGGGATGTCCTATAAATATTGATTAATTCCATCCTGTTTAATATATCTTTTAAAGCTTGTGTTTCTGTCTTTATTTTCATTTTGGATTATCTGTCCTTTGGAGAAAGAGGGGTGTTAAAGTCCACTACTATGATTGTGTTACTGTCAGTTTCCCCTTTTATGGCTGTTAACATTTCCCTTATGTATTGAGATACTCCTGTGTTTGTGTATAAATATTTACAATTGTTATATCTTCTTAGATTCATCTCTTGATCATTATCTATTTCCTTTTTTGTCTGTTGTAATCGTCTTTATTTTAAAGTCTATTTTGTCTGATATGAGAATTGCTACTCCAGCTTTCTTTTGTTTTCCATTTGCATGGAATATCTCTTTCGATCTCCTCATTTTCAGTCATATGGGTCTTGCTTTTGTATCCATTCAGCCAGTCTATGTCTTTTGGTTGAGCATTTAATCCATTTACATTTAAGGTAGTTATCAATATGTATGCTCCTATTACCATTTTCTTAATTGTTTTGAGTTTGTTATTGTAGGTCTTTTCCTTCGTTTGTGTTTTCTACCTACAGAAGTTCCTTTAGCATTTGTTGTAAAGCTGGTTTGTTAGTCTGAATTCTCTTAGCTTTTGCTTGTCTGTTAAGTTTTAAATTCTCTGCTGAATCTGAATGGGATCCTTGCTGGGTAGAGTAATTTTGGTTGTAGGTTATTCTCTTTCATCACTTTAAATATGTCCTGCCACTCCCTTCTGGCTTACAGTGTTTATGCTGAAAGATCAGCTGTTAACCTTATGGGGATTCCCTTGTATATTACTTATTGTTCTTCCCTTAGTGTTTTTAATATTTTTTCTTTGTATTTAATTTTTGATTGTTTGATTAGTATGTGTCTTGACCAGTTTCTCCTTGGATTTATCCTGTTTGGGACTCTCTGTGCCTCCTTGACCTGTTGTTTATTTCCTTTTCCATGTTAGGGACGTTTTCAACTATAATCTCTTCAAATATTTTCTCAGTCCCTTTCTGTTTCTCTTCTTCTTCCTGGATCCCTATAATTCGAATGTTGGTGCATTTAAGTTGTCCCAGAGGTCTCTAAGACTGTCAATTCTTTTCATTCTTTTTCTATTTTTTGCTCTGCAGTAGTTATTTCCAATATTTTATCTTCCAGGTCACTTATCCATTCTTTGCCTCAGTTATTCTGCTATTGATTTGTTCTAGAGAATTTTTAATTCCATTTATTTTGTAGTTCATCATTGTTTGTTTGCTTTTTAGTTCTTCTAGGTCCTTGTTAAACGTTTCTTGTATTTTCTCCATTCTATTTCCAAGATTTTGGATCATCTTTACTATCATTATTCTGAATTCTTTTTCAGGTAGACTGCCTATTTCCTCTTCATTTGTTTGGTCTGGTGGGGTTTTACCTTGCTCCTTCATCTGATGTGTGTTTCTCTGGATTCTTATTTTGTTTAACTTACTGTTTTGGGGGTCTCCTTTTTGCAGGCTGCACGTTCATAGTTCCCGTAGTTTTTGGTGTCTGCCCCCAGTGGCTAAGGTTGGTTCAGTGGGGTGTGTATGCTTTCTGGTGGAGGGAACTGGTGCCTGTATTCTGGTGTATGAAGCTGATCTTGTCTTTATGGTAGACAGGACCACATACAGTGGTGTGTTTTTGGGTGTCTGTGACCTTATTATGATTTTAGGGAGCGTCTCTTCTAGTGTGTGGGGTTGTGTTCCTGTTCCTGTGTTGCTAGTTGTTTGGCTTAGGGTGTCCAGCACTGTAGCTTGTTGGTCATTGAGTGGAGATGGGTCTCAGCATTGAGATGTAGATCTGTGGGAGAGCTTTTGCCATTTGATATTACAGGGAGCCGGGAGGTCTCTGGTGGAACAATGTCCTGAATTCGGCCCTCCCACCTCATAGGCACAGGTCTGACACATGGCTGGAGCACCAAGACCCTGTCAGTCACATGGCTCAGGAGAAAAGGGAGAAAAATAAAGAAAGGAAAGAAATAAAGAAATAAAGAAAAGAAAGTTATTAAAATAAAAAAATAAATTATTAAAGAAAAGAAAAAGTTTAAAGTAATAAATAAAGAAAGAATAAAAAGAAGAAAGAAGAGGTCAACCAAACCAAAAAACAAATCCACTAATGAGAACAGGTGCTAAAAACTATACTAAAAAAAAAGACAACAACACAAAAAAACATAAACAAAAACAAAAAAATGGACAGAGAGAACCTTAGGAGTAATGGTAAAAGCAGAACTATACAGAAAAAAATCATACAACGCAGCATACACATACAGATTCACAAAAGAAAAAAAGGAAAAAAAATCTATATGTATAAAAAAATGAAGAGAGCAACCAAATCAATAAACAAATCTACCAATGATAATAAACTCTAAATACTAAACTATGATAAACATAAACCAGAAACAAATTAGATGCAAAAAGCAAACCCGAAGTCTACAGTTTCTCCCAAAGTCCACCACCTCATTTTTTGGATGATTCATTGTCTATTCAGGTATTCCAAAGATGCAGGGCACATCAAGTTTATTGTGGAGATTTAATTCTCTTCTCCTGAGGCTGTTGGGAGAGAAATTTCCCTTTATCTTCTTTGTTTTCACAGCTCCTGGGGTTCAGCTTTGGATTTGGCCCCACCTCTGCCTGGAGGTCATCTGAGGATAACTGTTGTTTGCTCAGACAGGATGGGGTTAAAGTACTGATTAGGGGGCTCTTGCTCATTCAGGCCATGGGGAGGGAGGGGTACAGAATGCATGGTGAACCTGTGGCGGCAGAGTCCAGCATGATGTTGCAACAGCCTGCGGTGCTCTGTGTGTTCTCCCAGGGAAGTTGTCCCTGGATCATGGCACCCAGGCAGTGGTGGGCTGCACAGACTCTTGGGAGGGGTGGTGTGGATAGTGACCTGTGTTTGTACATCAGGCTTCTTGGTGACTTCAGCAGCAGCCTTAGCATTTCATGCCTGTCTCTGGTGTCCGCTCTGATAACCACAGCTCATGCCCATCTCAGGAGCTCTTTTAATCGGTGCTCTGAATCCCCTCTCCTCACTTACCCCAAAACAATGGTCTCTTGCCTCTTAGGCAGTTCCAGACCTTTTCCCAGACTCCCTCTGGGATAGCTGTGGTGCACTAGCCCCCTTCAGGCTGTGTTTTTTTTTTTTTTTTTTACATCTTTATTGGGGTATAATTGCTTTACAATGGTGTGTTAGTTTCTGCTTTATAACAAAGTGAATCAGTCATACATAAACATATGTTCCCATATGTCTTCCCTGTTGCGTCTCCCTCCCTCCCACCCTCCCCATCCCACCCCTCCAGGCTGTCACAAAGCACCGAGCCAATATCCCTGTGCCATGCGGCTGCTTCCCACTAGCTATCTACCTTACTGCGTTTGTTAGTGTGTATATGCCCATGACTCTCTCTCGCCCTGTCACAGCTCACCCTTCCCCCTCCCCATAACCTCAAGTCCGTTCTCTAAGAGGTCTGCGTCTTTATTCCTGCTTTACCCCTAGGTTTTTCATGACATTTTTTTTTCTTAAATTCCATATATCTGTGTTAGCATACGGTATTTGTCTCTCTCTTTCTGACTTACTTCACTCTGTATGACAGACTCTAGGTCTATCCACCTCATTACAAATAGCTCAATTTCGTTTCTTTTTATGGCTGAGTAATATTCCATTGTATATATGTGCCACATCTTCTTTATCCATTCATCCGATGACGGGCACTTAGGTTGTTTCCATCTCTGGGCTATTGTAAATAGAGCTGCAATGAACATTTTGGTACATGTCTCTTTTTGAATTATGGTTTTCTCAGGGTATATGCCCAGTAGTGGGATTGCTGGGTCATATGGTAGTTCTATTTGTAGCTTTTTAAGGAACCTCCATACTGTTCTCCACAGTGGCTGTATCAATTTACATTCCCACCAACAGTGTAAGAGGGTTCCCTTTTCTCCACACCCTCTCCAGCATTTATTGTTTCTAGATTTTTTGATGATGGCCATTCTGACTGGTGTGAGATGATATCTCATTGTAGTTTTGATTTGCATTTCTCTAATGATTAGTGATGTTGAGCATTCTTTCATGTGTTTGTTGGCAGTCTGTATATCTTCTTTGGAGAAATGTCTATTTAGGTCTTCTGCCCATTTTTGGATTGGGTTGTTTGTTTTCTTGTTATTGAGCTGCATGAGCTGCTTGTAAATTTTGGAGATTAATCCTTTGTCGGTTGTTTCCTTTGCAAATATTTTCTCCCATTCTGAGGGTTGTCTTTTGGTCTTGTTTATGGTTTCCTTTGCTGTGCAAAAGCTTTGAAGTTTCATTAGGTCCCATTTGTTTATTTTTGTTTTTATTCCCATTACTCTAGGAGGTGGGTCAGAAAGGATCTTGCTTTGATTCATGTCATAGAGTGTTCTGCCTATGTTTTCCTCTAAGAGTTTGATAGTTTCTGGCCTTACATTTAGGTCTTTAATCCATTTTGAGCTTATTTTTGTGTATGGTGTTAGGGAGTGATCTAATCTCATACTTTTACATGTACCTGTCCAGTTTTCCCAGCACCACTTATTGAAGAGGCTGTCCTTTCTCCATTGTACATTACTGCCACCTTTATCAAAGATAAGGTGTCCATATGTGCATGGGTTTATCTCTGGGCTTTCTATCCTGTTCCATTGATCTATCTTTCTGTTTTTGTGCCAGTACCATACCGTCTTGACGACTGTAGCTTTGTAGTATAGTCTGAAGTCAGGGAGTCTGATTCCTCCAGTTCCTTCTTTCGTTCTCAAGATTGCTTTGGCTATTCGAGGTCTTTTGTGTTTCCATACAAATTGTGAAATTTTTTGTTCTAGTTCTGTGAAAAATGCCAGTGGTAGTTTGATAGGGATTGCATTGAATCTATAGATTGCTTTGGGTAGTAGAGTCATTTTCACAATGTTGATTCTTCCAATCCAAGAACATGGTATATCTCTCCATCTATTTATATCATCTTTAATTTCTTTCATCAGTGTCTTATAATTTTCTACGTGCAGGTCTTTTGTCTCCTTAGGTAGGTTTATTCCTAGATATTTTATTCTTTTTGTTGCAATGGTAAATGGGAGTGTTTTCTTGATTTCACTTTCAGATTTTTCATCATTAGTATATAGGAATGCCAGAGATTTCTGTGCATTAATTTTGTATCCTGCCACTTTACCAAATTCATTGATTAGCTCTAGTAGTTTTCTGGTAGCATCTTTAGGGTTCTCTATGTATAGTATCATGTCATCTGCAAACAGTGACAGCTTTACTTCTTCTTTTCTGATTTGGATTCCTTTTATTTCCTTTTCTTCTCTGATTGCTGGGCTAAAACTTCCAAAACAATGTTGAATAATAGTGGTGAGAGTGGGCAACCTTGTCTTGTTCCTGATCTTAGTGGAAATGCTTTCAGTTTTTCACCATTGAGGATGATGTTTGCTGTGGGCTTGTCATATATGGCCTTTATTATATTGAGGAAAGTTCCCTCTATGCCTACTTTCTGCAGGGTTTTTATCATAAATGGGTGTTGAATTTTGTCAAAAGCTTTCTCTGCATCTATTGAGATGATCATATGGTTTTTCTCCTTCAATTTGTTAATATGGTTTATCACATTGATAGATTTGCGTATATTGAAGAATCCTTGCATTCCTGGAATAAACCCCACTTGATCATGGTGTATGATCCTTTTAATGTGCTGTTGGATTCTGTTTGCTAGTATTTTGTTGAGGATTTTTGCATCTATGTTCATCAGTGATATTGGTCTGTAGTTTTCTTTCTTTGTGACATCCTTGTCTGGTTTTGGTATCAAGGTGATAGTGGCCTCGTAGAATGAGTTTGTGAGTGTTCCTCCCTCTGCTATATTTTGGAAGAGTTTGAGAAGGATAGGTGTTAGCTCTTCTCTAAATGTTTGATAGAATTCGCCTGTGAAGCCATCTGGTCCTGGGCTTTTCTTTGTTGGAAGATTTTTAATCACAGTTTCAATTTCAGTGCTTGTGATTGGTCTGTTCATATTTTCTATTTCTTCCTGATTCAGTCTTGGCAGGTTGTGCATTTCTAAGAATTTGTCCATTTCTTCCAGATTGTCCATTTTATTGGCATAGAGTTGCTTGTAGTAATCTCTCATGATCTCTTTTATCTCTGCAGTGTCAGTTGTTACCTCTCCTTTTTCATTTCTAATTCTATTGATTTGAGTCTTCTCCCTTTTTTTCTTGATGAGTCTGGCTAGTGGTTTATCTATTTTGTTTATCTTCTCAAAGAACCAGCTTTTAGTTTTATTGATCTTTGCTATTGTTTCCTTCATTTCTTTTTCATTTATTTCTGATCTGATTTTTATGATTTCTTTCCTTCTGCTAGCTTTGGGGTTTTTTTGTTCTTCTTTCTCTAATTGCTTGAGGTGCAAGGTTAGGTTGTTTATTCGAGATGTTTCCTGCTTCTTAAGGTGGGCTTGTATTGCTATAAACTTCCCCCTTAGAACTGCTTTTGCTGCATCCCACAGGTTTTGGGTCGTTGTATCTCCATTGTCATTTGTTTCTAGGTATTTTTTGATTTCCTCTTTGATTTCTTCAGTGATCTCTTCATTATTAAGTAGTGTATTGTTTAGCCTCCATGTGTTTGTATTTTTTACAGATCTTTTCCTGTAATTGATATCTAGTCTCATGGCGTTTTGGTCAGAAAAGATACTTGATACAATTTCAATTTTCTTAAATTTACCAAGGCTTGATTTGTGACCTAAGATATGATCTATCCTGGAGAATGTTCCATGAGCACTTGAGAAAAATGTGTATTCTGTTGTTTTTGGATGGAGTGTCCTATAAATATCAATTAAGTCCATCTTGTTTAATGTATCATTTAAAGCTTGTGTTTCCTTTTTTATTTTCATTTTGGATGATCTGTCCTTGGGTGAAAGTGGGGTGTTTAAGTCCCCTACTATGAATGTGTTACTGTCGATTTCCCCTTTTATGGCTGTTAGTATTTGCCTAATGTATTGAGGTGCTCCTATGTTGGGTGCATAAATATTTACAATTGTTATATCTTCTTCTTGGATCGATCCCTTGATCATTATGTAGTGTCCTTCTTTGTCTCTTTTAATAGTCCTTATTTTAAAGTCTATTTTGTCTGATATGAGAATTGCTACTCCAGCTTTCTTTTGGTTTCCATTTGCATGGAATATCTTTTTCCATCCCCTTACTTTCAGTCTGTATGTGTCTCTAGGTCTGAAGTGGGTCTCTTGTAGACAGCATATATAAGGGTCTTGTTTTTGTATCCATTCAGCTAATCTGTGTCTTTTGGTGGGAGCATTTAGTCCATTTACATTTAAGGTAATTATCGATATGTATGTTCCTAATCCCATTTTCTTAATTGTTTTGGGTTCGTTATTATAGGTCTTTTCCTTCTCTTGTGTTTCTTGCCTAGAGAAGATCCTTTAGCATTTGTTGTAAAGCTGGTTTGGTGGTGCTGAACTCTCTCAGCTTTTGCTTGTCTGTAAAGGTTTTAATTTCTCCATCAAATCTGAATGAGATCCTTGCTGGGTAGAGTAGTCTTGGCTGCATGTTTTTCTCCTTCATCACTTTCAGTATGTCCTGCCACTCCCTTCTGGCTTGTAGGGTTTCTGCTGAGAGATCAGCTGTTAACCTTATGGGGATTCCCTTATGTGTTATTTGTTGTTTTTCCCTTGCTGCTTTTAATATGCTTTCTTTGTATTTAATTTTTGACAGTTTGATTAATATGTGTCTTGGCGTATTTCTCCTTGTATTTATCTTGTATGGGACTCTCTGTGCTTCCTGGACTTGATTAACTATTTCCTTTCCCATATTAGGGAAGTTTTCAACTATAATCTCTTCAAATATTTTCTCAGTCCCTTTCTTTTTCTCTTCTTCTTCTGGAACCCCTATAATTCGAATGTTGGTGCGTTTAATGTTGTCCCAGAGGTCTCTGAGACTGTCCTCAGTTCTTTTCATTCTTTTTTCTTTATTCTGCTCTGCAGTAGTTATTTCCACTATTTTATCTTCCAGGTCACTTATCCGTTCTTCTGCCTCAGTTATTCTGCTATTGATCCCATCTAGAGTACTTTTAATTTCATTTATTGTGTTGTTCATCGTTGCTTGTTTCATCTTTAGTTCTTCTAGGTCCTTGTTAACTGATTCTTGCATTTTGTCCAATCTATTGTCCATTCTATCTCCAAGATTTCGGATCAACCTTACTATCATTATTCTGAATTCTCTTTCAGGTAGCCTGCCTATTTCCTCTTCATTTGTTAGGTCTGGTGCATTTTTATCTTGCTCCTTTATCTGCTGTGTGTTTTTCTGTCTTCTCATTTTGCTTATCTTACTGTGTTTGGGGTCTCCTTTTTGCAGGCTGCAGGTTTGTAGTTCCTCCTGTTTTTGATGTCTGTCTCCAGTGGCTAAGGTTGGTTCAGTGGGTTGTGTAGGCTTCCTGGTGGAGGTGGCTAGTGCCTGTGTTGTGGTGGATGAGGCTGGATCTTGTCTCTCTAGTGGGCAGGTTCACGTCTGGTGGTGTGTTTGGGGGCGCCTGTGGCCTTATGATGATTTTAGGCAGCCTCTCTGCTAATGGGTGGGGTTGTGTTCCTGTTTTGCTAGTTGTTTGGCATAGGTTTTCCAGCACTGTAGCTTGCTGGTCGTTGAGTGAAGCTGGGTGCTGGTGTTAAGATGAAGGTCTCTGGGAGATTTTCACCGTTTGATATTATGTGGAGCTGGGAGGTCTCTTGTTGATCAGTGTCCTGAAGTTGGCTGTCCTACCTCAGAGGCAGAGCCCTGACTCCTGGCTGGAGCACCAAAAGCTTTTCATCCACAGGCTCAGGATAAAAGGGAGAAAAAGTAGAGGGAATTAGTAGAAGTATGAGGAAAGAAAGAAGGAAAGGAGGGTAGGAAGGAAGGAAGAAAGAAAGAAAGAAGCAAAGAAGGCAAGAAGGCAAGAAGGAAAGAAAGGAGGGAGGGAGGGAGGGAGTAAGGTAGGAAGGAGGGAAAGAAGGAAAAAAGAAAGAAAGAAGATACAGTAAAAATAAAATAAAGTATAATAAAATTATTGAATTAAAAACTTCTTATTTAGAAAAAAAAAAAAAAGGGACGGAAAGAACCTTAGGACAAATGTTGGAAGCAAAGCTATACAGACAAAATCTTACACAGAAGCATACACATACACCCTCACTAAAAGAGGTAAATGGGGAAAAATCCTAAATCTTGCTGTCAGAGACCACCTCCTCAATTTGGGATGATTCGTTGTCTAAAGGAGGGAAGGAAGGACGGAAAGAAAGAAAGAAAGAACGAAGGTAAAGTATAATAACAGTATTAAAATTAATTATTAAGAAAAAAAATTTAAAAAAAAACATGGACGGATAGAACCCTAGGACAAATGGTGGAAGCAAGACTATACAGACAAGATCTCACACAGAAGCATACACATACACATTCACAAAAAGAGGAAAGGGGAAAAAATCATAGATCTTGCTCCTAAAGTCCACTTCCTTAATTTGGGATGATTGGTTGTCTATTCAGGTATTCCACAGATGCAGGGTACATCAAGTTGATTGTGGAGCTTTAATCCGCTGCTTCTGAGGCTGCTGGGAGAGATTTCCCTTTCTCTTCTTTGTTCTCACAGCTCCCAGGGCTAAGCTTTGGATTTGGCCCTGCCACTGCGTGTAGATCGCTGGCGGGCGTCTGTTTTTTGCTCAGACAGGATGGGGTTAAAAGAGCCGCTGATTGGGGGCTCTGGCGCACTCAGGCCGGCGGGGACGGAGGGGCACAGAGTGCGGGGCGGGCCTGCGGTGGCAAAGGCCGGCGTGACTTTGCACCAGCCTGAGGCGCGCTGTGCGCTCTCCCGGGGAAGTTGTCCCTGGATCCCGGGAACCCGGCAGTGGCGGGCTGCACAGGCTCCGCGGAAGAGGGGTGTGGAGAGTGACCTGTGCTCGCACACAGGCCCCTCGGTGGCGGCAGCAGCAGCCTTAACGTCTCCCGCCCGCCTCTGGGGTCCGCGCTTTTAGCCGCGGCTTGCGCCCGTCTCTGAATTCCGCGCTTTCAGCCGCGGCTCGCGCCCGTCTCTGGATTCCGCGCTTTCAGCCGCGGCTCGCGCCCGTCTCTGGGGTTCGCGCTTTTAGCCGCGGCTTGCGCCCGTCTCTGGAGTTCCTTTAAGCAGCGTTCTTAAACCCCTCTCCTCACGCACCAGGAAACAAAGAGGGAAGGAAAAGTCTCCTGCCTCTTCTGCAGGTGCAGGCTTTTCCCCGGACTCCCTCCCGGCTAGCTGTGGTGCACTAACCCCTTCAGGCTATGTTCAAGCCGCCAACCCCAGTCCTCTCCCTGCGCTCCGGCCTCAGCTCGCAGCCCCGCCCGCCCCGGCGGGTGAGCAGACAAGCCTCTCGGGCTGGTGAGTGCCGGTCGGCACCGATCCTCTGTGCGGGAATCTCCCCGCTTTGCCCTCTGCACCCGTTGCTGTGCACTCCTCCGCAGCTTCGAAGCTCCCCCCTCCGCCTCCCGCAATCTCCGCCCGCGAAGGGGCTTCCTAGAGTGTGGAAACTTTTCCTCCTTCACCGCTCCCTCCCACTGGTGCAGGTGCCGTCCCTATTCTTTTGTCTGTTTTTTCTTTTGCCCTACCCAGGTACGTGGGGAGTTTCTTGCCTTTTGGGAGGTCTGAGGTCTTCTGCCAGCCTTCAGTAGGTGTTCTGTAGGAGTTGTTCCACGTGTAGATGTATTTCTGGTGTATCTGTGGGGAGGAAGGTGATCTCCGCGTCTTACTCTTCCGCCATCTTCCGCCTTCCCATTGTAGTTTTGATTTACATTTCTGTAATGATTAGGGATGTTGAGCATCCTTTCATGTGTTTGTTGCCAATCAGTATATCCTCTTTGGAGAAATGTCTATTTAGGTCTTCTGCCCATTTTTGGATTGGGGTTTTTTTTAATATATTGAGCTGCATGAGCTGCTTGTATATTTTGGAGATTAATCCTTTGTCAGTTACTTCGTTTGCAAATATTTTCCCCATTCTGAGGGTTGTCTTTTCATCTTGTTTATGGTTTCCTTTGCAGTGCAAAAGCTTTTAAGTTTCATTAGGTCCCATTTGTTTATTTTTGTTTTTATTTCCATTTCTCTAGGAGGTGGGTCGAAAAGGATCTTGCTGTGATTTATGTCATAGAGTGTTCTGCCTATGTTTTCCTCAAGAGTTTTCTAGTGTCTGGCCTTACATTTAGGTCTTTAATCCATTTTGAGTTTACTTTTGTGTATGGCATTAGGCAGTGTTTTAATTTCATTCTTTTACATGTAGCTGTCCAGTTTTTACAGCACCACATACTGAAGAGGCTGTTTTTCTCCATTGTATATTTTTGTCTCCTTTATCAAAGATAAGGTGACCATATGTGTGTGGGTTTATCTCTGGGCTTTCTATCCTGTTCCATTGATCTATCTTTCTGTTTTTGTGCCAGTACCATACCGTCTTGATAACTGTAGCTTTGTAGTATTATCTGAAGTCAGGGAGCCTGATTCCTCCAGCTCCATTTTTCATTCACAAGATTGCTTTGGCTATTCGGGGTCTTTTGTGTTTCCATACAAATTGTGATAAGTTAATTTTTGATATGTATGTTCCTATTACCATTTTTCTAATTGTTTTGTGCTTGTTATTGCAGGGCTTTTCCTTCTCTTGTGTTTTCTGCCTAGAGAAGTTCCTTTAGCATTTGTTGTAAAGCTTGTTTTGTGATGTTGAATTCTCTTAGCTTTTGCTTGTCTGTCAAGGTTTTAATTTCTATGTCAAATCTGAATGAGATCCTTGCCGGGGAGAATAATCTTGGTTGTAGGTTTCTCCCTTTCATCACTTTACATATGTCCTGCCCCTCCCTTCTGGCATGCAGCCTTTTTGCTGAAAGATCAGCTGTTAACCTTATGGGCATTCCCTTGTATGATTTTTGTTGCTTTTCCCTTGATGCTTTTAATATTTGTTCTTTGTATTTAATTTTTTATAGTTTGATTAATATGTGTCTTGGCATGTTTCTCCTTCGATTTAGCCTGTATGGGACTCTCTGCACTTCATAGACTTGATTGACTATTTTCTTTCCCATATCAGGGAAGTTTTCAACTATAAACTCTTCAAATATTTTCTCAGTCCCTTTCATTTTCTCTTCTTCTTCTGGGATCCCTATAATTCTAATGTTGGCATGTTTAATGTTGTCCCAGAGGTCTCTGAGACGATCCTCAATTCTTTTCATTCTTTTTTCTTTATTTTTCTCTGTGGTAGTCATTTCCACAGAGACCTTTATTCCCCATTTCCATTTATTTTATCTTCCTGGTCTCTTATCCATTCTTATGTCTCAGTTATTCTTCTACTGATTCCTTCTAGAGAATTTTAAATTTCATATTATTGTGTTGTTCATCATTGTTTGTTTGCTCTTTAGTTATTCTGGGTCCTTGTTAAATGTTTCTTGTATTTTCTCCATTTTGTTTCCAAGATTTTGGATCATCTTTACTATCATTACTCTGAATTCTTTTTCAGGTAGATACCCTATTTCCTGTTCATTTGTTTGGTCTGGTGGGTTTTTACTTTGCTCTTTCATCTGCTGTTTAATTCTCAGTCTTTTCATTTTTCTTAAGTTCCTGTGTTTTGTGTCTCCTTTTTTCTGGCTGCAGGTTCGTAGTCCTGATTGTCTTTGGTATCTGTCCCCAGTGGGTATGTTTGGTTCAGTGGGTTGTGTAGGCTTCCTGGTGGAGGGGACTCATGCCTGTATTCTGGTGGATAAAGCTGGATCTTGTCTTTCTGGTGGGCAGGACCACGTCTGGTGGTGTGTTTTCGGGTGTCTGTGGCCTTATTACGATTTTAGGCAGCCTCTCTGCTAATGGGTGGGGTTGTGTTCCTGTCTTGCTAGTTGTTTGTCATGGGGTGTCCAGCACTGGAGCATGCTGGTTGTTGAGTTGAAGTGGGTCTTAGCGTCTAGACAGTGATCTCTGGGAGAGCTCTCCGTGAATGATATTACATGGGGCTGGGAGGTCACTGCTGGACCAATGTCCTGAACTTGGCTCTCCCACCTCAGAGGCTCAGGCTTGACACACAGCTGCAGCACCAAGACCCTGTCAGCCACACAGCTCAGAAGAAATGGGAGAAAAAATAGGAAAAAAATTAAAATAAAGTTATTAATATAAAAAATTTAAAAATATTATTAAAATTAAAAAATAGGTAAAAAAAGAAAAGAGCAACTAAAGCAATAAAGAAATCCACCAATGATAATATGTGCTATAAACTATACTAAGATAAACTTAAAAATCAGTAACTAGTCAGTCACATACAGCAAACCCCAAGCCTACAGTTGCTCCCAATGTCCACCACCTCAATTTTGGGTTGATTTGTTGTCTATTCAGGTATTCCACCAATGCAGGGTACGTCAAGTTGATTGTGGAGTTTTAATCCGCTGCTCCTGAGGCTGCAAGGAGAAATTTCCCCTTCTCTTCTTTGTTAGCACAGCTCCTGGCAGTCACCTTTGGACTTGGCCCCATCTCCGCATGTAGGTCGCCCTCTGGCGTCTGTTCTTCACCCTGAAGCGAGGGGGTTAAAGGAGCGGCTGATTAGGGGGCTCTGACTCACTCAGGCTGCGGGGAGGGAGCAGTACGGAATGTGGGGTGAGCCTGTGGTGTCAGAGGCTGGTGTGATTTTGCAACAGCCTGAGGTGTGCCGTGTGTTCTCCCCATAAGTTGTACCTGGATCATGGGACCCTGGCAGTGGTGGGCTGCACAGGATCCTGGAAAGGGAGGTGTGGATAGTGATCTGTGCTTGCACACAGAATTCTTGGTGGCTGCAGTAGCAGCAACAGCATTTCATGCCCATTTCTTGTGTCTGTGCTGATAGCCGCAGCTCAGGTCCAACTCTGATGCTTCTTTAGGTGGTGTTCTGAATCTCCTCTACTTGCTCACCTCAAGACAATGGTCTCTTGACTCTTAGGCAGTTCCTGACTTTTTCCCAGACTCCCTCCCGGTTAGGTGTGGCACACTAGTCCCCTTCAGACTGTGTTCACGCAGCCAACCCTAGTCCTCTCCCTGGGATCTGACCTCCAAAGCCCGACCCTCAGGTCCCAGCCCCCACCCACCCTGGCAGGTGAGCTGACAAGTCTCTCAGGCTGCTGAGTGCTGGTTGGCACCGATCCCCTGTGTGGGAATCTCTCCACTTTGCCCTCTGCACCCCTGTTGCTGTGCTCTCCTCTGTGGCTCTGAAGTTTTGCCCCCGCCCACACCCTGACTCCTCCAGTGAAGGGGTTTCCTAGTGTGTGGACACTTTTCCTCCTTCACAGCTCCCTCCCAGAGGTGCAGTGTCCATCCTTATTCTTTTCTTTCTGTTTTTTTTTTTTTTTTGCCCTGACCAGTTACGTTGGGAGTTTCTTGCCTTTTGGGAAGTCTGGGGTCTTCTGCCAGCATTCAGTAGGTGTTCTGTAGGAATTGTTCGACATGTAGATATATTTTTGATATATTTGTGGGGAGGAAGGTGATCTCCATGTCTTACTCCTCCGCCATTTTGTAGGTCCTCTATATCCATTGTATATGTTTTGATTGGAACATTTATTCCATTTACATTTAAAGTAACTATTGATGGTTATATACTTACTGCCATTTTGTTAATTGTTTTTTTATAAGAAAAAAATTTATTGATGTTAAGAATATTTTATTTTTTAATTATATAATATTGCAAAACTTTTAAAGACAGCTTAGAATGGGCCTCTTTTTTCAATGTAAAATGTGTTATAATACTGTTAATTGTTTTCTGTTTTTTGTTGTAGTTCTTTTTGGTTCCTTTCACATATAGAATTATTGTATATTTAATAAATAGAAATATAATAATAATTTTATATTGATGTTCTTTTAAGTTCAAATGTATTCTAACCACCCTCTCACTTTTAATGTTTTTTATGTTGTATTTTATATATTTTTGTTTTGTGTATCCCTTATATACTTATTGTGGATATAGTTAATTTTACTAGTCTTGTGTTTTAACCTTCCTACTAGCTTTATAAGTGGTTGATCTACTACTTTGACTGTGTGTTTGTCTTTACTAGTGAGATTTTTCCTTTCATAATTTTTATATTTCTAGTTGTGGCCTTTCCTTTTTTTTTTTTTTTTGGCTTAGAGAAGTCCCTTTAACATTTCTTGTAAATTTGGTTTTGTGTTGCCTAACTTGTTTAGCTTTTGATTTTCTGTGAAACTCTTTACCTCTCCTTCAAAATCCTTTCATGCCACTCTTCTGGCCTGTAGAGCTTCTGCTGAAAAGTCAGCTCATAGTCTTATGGGAGTTCCCTTGTACCTAACTAGTTGCTTTTCCCTTGCTGCTTTTAATATTCTCTTTTTATCTTTAACTTTTGCCTTTTAAATTACAATGTATCTTGGTGTGGTCCTCTTTTGATTGATCTTATTTGGGACACTCTGTGCTTCTTGGACCTGGATGTCTGTTTCCTTTCTCAGACTAGAGATGTTTTCAGCTACTATGTCTTCAAATATATTTTATGCCCCTTTCTGTCTTTTCCTTCAGAAATCCCTATAATGCGAATTTTAGTACACTTGAAATTTTCCCAGAGTTCTCTTAAACTGTCCTTATTAAATTTTTTTTTCTGTTCAGCTTGAGTGCTTTCCCCTACTCTGTCTTCCAGTTCACTAATCCATGCCTCTATATCATCTAACCCACTGTTGACTCCTTCTAGTGTATGTTTTATTTCAGTTATTGTATTCTTCAGCTCTGTTTGGTTTTTCTTTATATTTTCTCTTTCCTAACTTCTCACTGTGTTCGTCCATTCTTCTCCTGAGTTGTCTGAGCATCTTTATGATAATTACCTTGAAATGTTTATCAGGTAGATTGCTTATCTCCACTTCACATAGTTTTTCTTCTGAGGTTTTATCTTGTTCTTTCTTTTGCAACATATTCTGTCACCTCACTTTGTCTAATTTTCTGTTTTTATTTCTATGTATTTGATAAGTTGGTTCCATTCCACAATCTTAGAGAAGTGGCCTTATGTAGGAGATGTCCTATGTGTTCCAGCATCACACTCTCCTATGGTTACCAGAGCTATATGCTTTCGGGGTGCCCTCTATGTGATCTGTGTTATCTCCTCTGTTGTGGTGAGCTGACTACTGTGGGCGCACTGGTAGGCATTGTTGCCCTATGGTTTGGTTGGTTGCCAGGCTCTGCCTAGTGTGGAGGCTGCCGGCTGCTGTTGGGCAGGGCTGGGTCCTGGCACAGCTGGTTGCACAACTTGGAGAGTTCTTGTTCTGGTGTCAGCCAACTGGTGGGCAGGCCTGGGTCACAAGGCTGCTGGCTGTGAAACCCTGGTGGTCTTAGGGCTAGTGCTGGCCCACTGGTGGGTGTGCCTGGTCCTGACACTGCTCCCTGTGGGACCTTGGTGCTCCTGGGGCATTGTCTGCCTGCTGATGTGTGGTGCCATAGCCCAGGGGGTCCTGGAGCTGGTAGCAACCCACCAGTGGGTGAGGCCATGTTCTGGCCCTAGTGTTGGCCCACTAGTGGGTGGAGATAAGTCTTGAGGATCTTACTACAGGGGGTTCCAGACCTGGTGTCAGCCCACTGGTTGGCAAGGCCAGGGCCCAAGGAGTCTTGGGGCTGCTGCTTACCCTCTGGTGTGTGAGGCCAGTCCCAGGGCTAGTGCTGACCTGCTGATAGGTAGAATGCATCCTGGAGTCTCTGGCTGTGGGGCCCTGGGGTCCTGGAGCTGAAGTAGGCTTGATGATGAAAGGGACTGTGGCCCATAGCATCCCATGGCAGATGCCCACCCACTGGTGTGTGAGGCTAGGTCCCAGAGCTGGTGTCAGCCTGATGGTGGTCAGAGCTGTGTCCCAATGGCTGGCTGTGGGGCCCCAGGATCCTGGAGCTAGTGTCACCAGTGGGTGGGAGGGGCCAGGTCCTGAGCCTTCTAGTGGATAGGGCCATGTCCTGAGGCAGCTGGGACCTCAGGGGTTCCTGCAACAGTCAGTCTGCTGGTGGTTGGAGCTGTTTCCCCACCTGGCTAACTGCTTGGCCTGGGGCATCCCAGAACTGGTGCTGATTGGCTGGTTGCTGTGGCTGGGTCTTGGCCCTAATATGCTAGAGAAGGGATTCCTAAAGGGGTTTTGCCAGCAGCAGTTCCCTCCTGGTAGAATGAGACCCTCAAAATGGCTACTGCCAGTGTCTATGTCTCCAGAAATAGTCCTAGTGGCCTCCTGCCTCTACAGAAGGCTCTCTAAGATCTGAAGTTTGTCTGACCCAAGCTCCCTCCAAATTACTGCTTTTGTGCTTGGTCTCAGAGCATGTGAGATTTTGTGTATACCCTTTAAGTACAGAATCTCTATTTTCTGCAGCCCTCTGGTCCTCCCAAAACTAAGCCCCACTGACCTTCAAAGTCAAAAGTTCTGGAGGTTCATTTTCCCAGTGCAGGACCTCTGGGCTCAGGAGTACAATGTGGAGGTCAGACCCCTTGCTCTTTTGGGAGAACCTCTTCAATTGTAATTATCCTCCCATTTGTGGGTCATCTACCCAGTGGTATGGTCTTGAGGTCTTGAGTATATTGTGTCTCTGTCCCTCCTACCCATCTCCTTGTGGTTCCTTCTTTATATCTTTAGTTGTAGAAGATTTTTCTGCTAATCTTCAGGTCATTCTCATCAATACTTTCTCTGTAAATAGTAATTTTGGTGTGCCTATGGGGGGAGGTGAGCTCAGGGTCTTCCTACTCTGGCATCTTCAAATATGTGGAAATTAAAGAACACAGTCCTAATTAACCATTAGGAAATTATAAGAAAAATTAGAAAATACGTAGATAGAAGTAAAAACAAAAACACAATATACCAAAATTTATGCGATGTAGCAAAAGCAATCATAAGAGGAAAATTTATAGTGGCAAATGTCTACATTAAAAAAGGATGTCAAATCAATAACCTTACTTTACACCTTAAGGAACTAGGAATAGAAAAGAAAAATAAACCCAAAGCTAACAAAAGGAAGGAAATACTAAACATAACAGCAAAGATAAACAAAATAGAGAACAGAAAAACAACAGAGAAAATTGATGAAACTGGAAGTTTGTTCTTTGAAAAGGTGAACAAAATTGATAAACCTTTAGAGAAAAAGAGAGGACAAAAAAAGTAAAATATAAAATGAGAATATTACTACCAACCTTACAGAGATAAAAAGGATTATGAGAACAACTCAACAACAAAAAGCAAATAAATAATGAGCAAATGACTTCAATATAAATTTAACTGAAGAAGATATACAAATGGCCAAAAAGCATATGAAAAGAAGCTTAACATCACTGATATTAGGGAAATGCAAATCAAAACTTCAATGATATCACCTCAAATCTACTAGGATTGCTATGATAAAAAATAACAATTGTTGGCAAGGATGTGAAGAAATTGGAAGTTTCGTACATAGCTAGTGCAAATGTAGAATGGTACAGATGATGTGGGAAACAGTATGGTTGACCTAAAAAAATTAAGTGTAGAATTATCACATGACCCAGCAAATCCACACCTAGGTATATACCCAAAATAATTGAAAACAGGTGTTCAAACAAAAACGTGTACATGTAGGTTCATAGCAGCACTATTTATAATAGCCAAAAGGTGGAAACAACACAAGTGTTCATCAAAATGTGGTATATTCATTCAATGGAATATTTTTCAGTCATAAATATGAATGATGTACTGATATACGACATAAGGTGTATGAACCTTGTAATCATTTTGCTATGTAAAAGATGACAGACACAAAAAGTCACATGTTGTATGATTCCTTTTATATGAAACATCCAGAAAATATAAAGCCTTAGGTATAGAAAGCAGTTTAGTGGTTACCAGAAGCTGTGAGAGAAGGAATGGAGTGTGACTGCTAAATGAATTCAGGGTGTCTCTTTTGAGGTAATGAATATGTGGAACTAGATAGAAGTGATGGTTGCACAATGTGAATATACTATATGCTATTGTATCATATACTTTAAAATGATTAATTTTATATTATGTGAATTTTACCTCAAAAATTATAGAAGACTACATATATTTATGCAAATAAATTAGAAAACTGAGATGAAATGTATAATTTCCTAAGGAAATATGGATTATTAAAATTGACTTCATTAGGGATATAATGCTTAAGCATTGAATTTTCATACAGGAAATAGAAAAAGATATCAAAGCATAAAGCACCAGGTCACATGGTTTCACAAGGGAATTCAATGAAAATTTCAAAGACCAGTCAGGTCAAATTCTCTATAAATTGTCCCAGAAGATTGAAAAGGAAGGAAACGTGTTTTTATTCCAATTAAGAAAGAGTAAGCACACTTCACCCTTTCTTTCCCACTGAATGCAACTAGCAGTTATCTAAGGACTCTTTAAATAAATAGTAAGGCTGCCACTTACAATTGGGGAAGAAAACCAGAACTCAAAGTATAACTGGACTGGTGGTGGGTTTCCAATTTTTTTCCTTCAGTATCTCCCAGTCTGGACTCAAACACAGCCTAAAATTGTGCACTGGTGTGGAAATAAAGGGCTGAAGGAAAGGTTACTGTTTCTGGTCTGAAGAGCAGGAAAGGGAACCCCTATGGGTCAGAAGCAATAGGTGATATCCTCTGTTTATTTTTCCATAAACTCCCACTCTATTTCCTAGGGAGTTTTGTGACATCAGTAGCAGCAACAGTAGCAATGTCTAGCCAGGCAACAAAACTCCAAGGGAGGTAAACCCTTCTCTTTGACCAGAATAACAATTGTCCAAAGAACATGGGGGTAATCCCTGTTGCTTTTAATTTTTCTCTTTTCTCTTGATGCTTGATCCCAGAGGCAGATGTAGTAGATGGGAAGTTCATAGCAGAGTGGGAGAAATTAAAGCCCTGGCTTTCTAGTCAGAGGGCCATTGTTGGGGGGAGAGTTCTCCTGAGAACCATAAAGAGTCACAGAGATAATGGAGATGAGAGAGCTCAATAAAACCATCTCATAAATTTGTGTATGAGCTTCTGACCTTAAGCAACTTACCAAAGGTTTTGAGCACCAAACTATGGGGTAGACCACTATCCACAGCCTAGAAAAGCTGTTGGATGGCACACATGCATGACAGGTTGGAATAGCACTACAAAGGCTTTGAAAGTTAAATTTATATTGGAAGCACAGCTCATATATCATAGTCCATTCATGGGCTGATATAACAAAAGTAGCATAGACTGGGTGGCTTAAATGACAAACGTTTATTTCTCCCAGTTCTGGAGGCTGGAAAGTCCAAGATCAAGGTGCTGGAAGATATGGTGTGTGGTGAGGGCCTGCTTCCTTGTTCATAGGTGGCCATCTTCTCTCTCGCTCTCTATCCTTATGTGGTAGAAGGGGGTGAGAGAGCTCTCTGGGGTGTCTTTAATAAGGGTATTAATTCTATTCATGAGGGCTCCACTTTTGTGGCCTAGTCACCTCCTAAAGGCCCCACCTTCAGATACCATCACATTGGTGATTAAGATTTCAACACATAAAATTTGGGAGGACACAAAACTGCAGTCCATAGCATCACAGAATGCAAGTAGAAACTTGCCACCTGAAACTAATTGGGTCAATCTTGTGTTAAAACATAAACAAAAATCAACATTCTTCATAAGATTTAAATAAGACCTAGAATCTTATAACATACTATTAAAAATGTCCAGGATTCAATCCAATATTACTTGAAGGATAATCTCAACATCTCACAAGGGAAAAGACAAAAGAGTTATCATCTCTGGGGTGACACAGAATATTGAAATTATCAGAGACTTTAAAGCAGCTATTATAACCATACTCCAAGTAGGAAGTGTGAAAAATCTTGAGACAAATGGAAGGCTAGAAAAATTTAACGGAGAAATAGAAGGTATAAAAAAGGAAGGAATCTTCTTCATCCTTTTAACAAAGCAAGAACAACATTTGTACCTAAACCTGATAAAAGTAGTACAAAAAAATAAAATAAAAAGTAGTACAAAAAAATAAAATAGTAGTAGTAGTACAAAAATAATAGTAGTACAAAAAAATAAAATAAAAAGTAGTACAAAAAAATAAAATAAAACTGCAAACTAATATCATTCATGAATACTGATGCAAAAATACTAAATAGGGTATTAACAACAGAATCCAGCATCACTGTGACCATGAAGTTATTCCAGGAATACAAGTTTGTTTCAATATTAGGCAATTTATTAATATAAAATATCTTGTTAGAAGAGCAAAATAAAAGTATCATATACTTATCTTTATATATGTTGAAAAGCCTTTGACAAAAGTCAACACCAATTCTTGATTAAAAAGTGAGGAAAATTGGAATAAATTGTGCTTATAGGGTATTATATCATCATTAAAAATGAGTTAAAGCTGTATTAGTTGTCTTGGCAGAATCTCAGTGATATTCTGTAAGGAAAAGCAATATATAGAAATGCATATATAATCTGGTCCCAAATTTTAAAAGTACCACCCAGCTAATTGCTTTGATTCATATCCTAAGGCATTATATCCTAAGGCATATAATGTTAAATTGAGAGCTGAGGGAGAGCCATTTCTAAAGGAAATATTACAAAGAAAAGGAAGCTTTAAGTGGATGGTCTCATTCTGGATGTCCCTTTTCATAGACTGAGGAATTCAAAGGGTAGGACTGAATTCCCTCAAATAAGCTCACAGGCAACTGACTAAAATTTTAAGGAGCAACATCACCGGGAAAATCCCAAAGCTGGGTGTTTAACGTGAACTCTAGAGTATGCAGGGTTGTTTTCCTAGGATAACTATCATTGCCTTACTATAAGCAGGACCCCAATCCCATGAAAGCAGTTGTTAAAGCATGACACATTAAGAGACAGTTGGTGGGATCCTGATAGGCTGAGTGGAGAAGCAAGCCATGATGACCCCTCCCCACATACTGAACTAAACTGGTATTTAGCTGCTGAAGATCAACTCAGCTCAGCCCTTTCTATTCCTACTCTTTCTCTGTCACAAAAGGTGATTACATCAAAAGGTGTTCCCAAAAGGTGATTACATAAACTCACTTATCCCCTTCCCAGATGCATTTGACTTGTTTCATAGGGATGGAACTGTAATGGTGGAGCTCAGGAGCAATGGGAAGCTACTTCGGGCAGGCTGGCAATTATGGGTGTGGTTTTGTATATTTTCCCTTGATTTCTGGGGATATTCAGGCCCTTTGCAGCCCAAGGGCATGTAACATCCTGGTTTATTGTTTATTTGGGGGACAGTGATAATGCTTTGATAGCGACAATAGGGGGAGTGGTTCCAAAGGGCAAACCCGCAGGGTTGTACTTCTGGATTTCCCCGTAGTTTACCTCTTTGCTAACACTCTGAGGTCAGTACTCAGGCACAGCTTTTACAATAGACCTGAAATGGTTTAGTGAAAGTGGATGTATCCATTTCCTACTGCCATTGTAATAAATTACCACAAATTTGTTGCCTTCAAAGGACAGAAATGTATTCTTTCACAGCTCTGGAGGTCATAAATTGCAAGTTTCACTGGGCTGAAATCAAGGTATGAGCAAGGCTGTGGACCCTTCAGAGGCTCTAGAGGAGAATCTGTTTCCTTCCCTTTCCCAGATTCTAGAGCTATATTCCTTGCATTCCTTGGCTCACACTTTGATGTCATTATCTAAGCAATCTTTATCCAACGGAGATCACAAGGAATTTCTAGTGTTTTCTTCTAGAAATTTTGTGTTTACTTTTGGATTTATAATTCATTTTGAGTTACATTTTGTACAAGAAACTTTGTTGAAAATTAATTGACCGTAGTTGTGTGGGTCTATTTCTGGACTCTGTATTCTGTTTCATTGATCTTTGTGTTTGTGCTTTCTCTAACACCATGATGTCTTGATTCCTATAGCTTTATAGTAATTCTGGAGATCAGGTAGTGATGGTTCTCATATTTTCAAAACCCTGTTGGCTACTCTAGTTTCTTTGCCTTTCTACATAAATTTTAGGAGAAGCTTGCCAAATTCTACAAAAAAATCTTGCTGGGATTTTTATTGGAACTACATTAAATATGTAGATCAGTTTAGCATGAATCGATATCTTAAAATTTTTGAGTATTCCAATTGGTGACCATAATATATATTTCCATTTGTTTAGGTAGTTGTAGTGTTCAGTATACAGAACCTATATTTTAAAATATTTATACCTAAGTAATTTATGTTTTTGGTGTTATTATAAGTGGTAATGTTTTATAAATTTCAATTGTTTTCAGTACATTTTCAATTGTTCCTTGCTAGTATATCAAAATTTAACTGTTTTTTTGGGTATTGACCTTGTGTCCAGTGACTGTTGGGTTGAGGATTTGCCCTGATGTATGGAAGAAAGTATTCAGTCTTTCATCATAAACTTTGATGTTAACTCTAGTTTTTTTTTGTAGATGGCCTTCATCAGATTGAGGTGGGTTTCTCCTATTCCTAACTTGCTGAGGGTGTTTTTTTTTTTTTTAAAAAATCATTAATGGTTCAGTTTTGATGAAGACTTTTTCTACATTGCATTAGTTTTCTGTTGTTGCATAATAAATTACCACAGACTTAGCAACTTAAAACAACACCTATTTATTAGTTCACAGTTCTGTAGGTCAGAAGTCTGGCACACTGCAGCTAGGTTCTCTGCTCAGAATCCTGCAAGCCTGAAATCAATTTGTCAGTCAACTCAGTTCTCATCTGGAGGATTTGAAGAAAAAGTCACTTCTCAGCTCTTTCTTGTTATTGACAGATTTCAGTCCCTTGAGCTTGTAGGACTGAGGTTCCTATTTTCTTGTTGGCTGTAGGCTGGGGATTGCTTTCAGCTCCTAGAGGCCACTCTCAAGTCCTTTCCACATATACCACTCTACGTTCAAGCCAGTGACAGTGTGTCAAGTCCTTCATATGCTATGAATATCTGACTTTCTCTTCTTGGACCAGCCAGAGAAAATGCTCCGTTTTTAAAGGGTTCTTGTGATTAAGTCAAACCCACTTGGGTAATCTTTTATTCACATCAACTGTGCCATATCACATAACCAAATTATGGGAGTAAAATCTATCAAATTGAACACTTAAGGGACTATGGAGGGCTTGTACATGTGGAAGTGTACTAGAAATCTTTGGAACCATTTTAAAATTCTGACTACCATACTACACTACACTACAGGTATGAAAAGAAATATTTTTCACCTTTAGTCTGTTGATGTGGTGAATTATATAGATTGATTTTCAAATGATGACTGATTCTTGCATTGTCAGGATAAACCTCAATTAGCCATGATGTATTACCTTTTTTTGTATTGTTGAATTTGATTTGCTCATATTTTGTTGAGAATTTTTGAGTCTCTATTTATGAGGATCATAAGTCTGTATTATTATGTTTTTGTAAATTTAATGTCTAGCTTTAGTATCAGGGTAGTTCTGGCCTCAGAAGACAACCCTGGAAGTTTCCCTTTCTTTCTATATTCTGGAAGAATTTCAATGGAGTTGGTATCATTTCTTCCTTAAATATTTGGTAGAATTAATCAGTGAAGCCATCTGAGCCTGGGGTTTTCTCTGTTCGGAGGTTTTTGTTTTGTTAAAAGAAACTAAAAATTCAATTTCTTTAATAGATGTAGTACTATGCAGGTTATATATTTTTAAGAGTGAGGTTTGGTGACTTGTACCTTTTAAAGAATTTGTGCATTTTATCAAAGTAATTGACTTTTGGGATAAAGTTATCATGACATTTGTTCTTTATCTTTTAATGTTTAGAGTAGCTGAATCAATTACTCTTTTTCAATTTTTCATATTGGCAATTTGGGTGTTCTCTTTTTTTGAGGTCAATCTGCATAGTAATTTATAACTATATTAATTTATAATAAATCAATTTTTTGTTTTATTGAAATTTTATTGTTTATTATACTTGCTTATTTTCTGATTTTGTTTTTATTATTTCCAATCTTTGTGTTTCTTTTAACATCTTTATTGGAGTATAATTGTTTTACAATGGTGTGTTACTTTCTACTTTATAACAAAGTGAATTACTTATACATACACATATATACCCATATCTCCTCCCTCTTGCATCTCCCTCCCATCTTCCCTTTCCCACCCCTCTAGGTGGTCACAAAGCACCGAGCTGATCTCCCTGTGCTATGTGGCTGCTTCCCACTAGCTATCTATTTTACGTTTGGTAGTGTATATATGTCCATGTCATTCTCTCACTTTATCCCAGCTTATCCTTCCCCCTCCCTGTGTCCTCAAGTCCATTCTCTACCTCTGCATATTTATTCCTGTCCTGCCCCTAGGTTTGTCAGAACCATGTTGTTGTTTGTTGTTGTTTTTAGATTCCATATATATGTGTTTGCATATGGTATTTGTTTTTCTCTTTCTGACTTACTTCACTCTGTATGACAGTCTCTAGGTGATCCACCTCACTACAAACAACTCAACTTCATTTCTTTTTATGGATGAGTAATATTCCATTGTATATATGAGCCAAATCTTCTTTATCCATTCATCTGTCAGTGGACACTTAGGTTGCTTCCATGTCCTGGATATTGTAAATAGAGCTACAATTAACATTTCAGTACATGACTCTTTTTGAATTATGGTTTTCTCAGAGTATATACTCAGTAGTGGGAATGCTGGGGCATATAGTAGTTCTATTTATAGATTTTTGAGGAACTCCATACTGTTCTCGATAGTGGCTGTATCAATTTACATTCCCACAAACAGTGCAAGAGGGTTCCCTTTTCTCCACACCCTCTCCAGCATTTATTGTTTCTAGATTTTTGATGATGGCCATTCTGACTGGTGTGAGCTGATACCTCATTGTAGTTTTGATTTGCATTTCTCTAATGACTAGTGATATTCAGCATCCTTTCATGTGTTTGTTGGCAATCTGTATATCTTCTTTAGAGAAATGTCTATTTAGGTCTTCTTCCCATTTCTGGATTGGGTGGTTTTGTTTTTTTGATATTGAGCTGCATGAGCTGCTTGTAAATTTTGGAGATTATTCCTTTGTCAGTTGCTTCATTTGCAAATATTTTCTCTCATTCCGAGGGTTGTCTTTTGGTCTTGTTTATGGTTTCCTCTGCTGTGCAAAAGCTTTGAAGTTTCATTAGGTCCCATTTGTTTATTTTTGTTTTTATTTCCATTTCTCTAGGAGGTGGGTCAAAAAGGATCTTGCTGTGATTTATGTCATAGGGTGTTCTGCCTATGTTTTCCTCAAAGAGTTTTATAATATCTGGCCTTACATTTAGCTCTTTAATCCATTTTGAGTTTACTTTTGTGTATGGTGTTAGGGAGTGTTCTAATTTTATCCTTTTACATGTAGTTGTCCAGATTTCTCAGCACCACTTATTGAAGAGGCTGCCTTTTCTCCAGTGTATATTCTTGCCGCCTTTATCAAAAATAAGGAGACCATGTGTGCGTGGGTTTGTCTCTGGGCTTTCTATCCTGTTCCATTGATCTATATTTCTGTTTTTGTGCCTGTACCATACTGTCTTGATTACTGTAGCTTTGTAGTATACTCTGCAGTCAGGGAGTCTGATTCCTCCAGCTCCGTTTTTCTTTATCAAGACTGCTTTGCCTATTTGGGGTCTTTTGTGTCTCCATACAAACTTTAAGATTTTTTGCTCTAGTTCTGTAAAAAATGCCATTGGTAATTTGATAGGGATTGCATTGAATCTGTAGATTGCTTTGGGTAGTGTAGTCAATTTCACAATGTTTATTCTTCCAATCCAAGAACATGGTATATCTCTCCATCTGTTGGTACCATCTTTAACAACTTTCATCAGTGTCTTATAGTTTTCTGCATACAGATCTTTTGTCTCCCTAGGTAGGTTTATTCCTAGGTATTTTATTCTTTTTGTTACAATGGTAAATGGGAGCGTTTCCTTAATTTATCTTTCAGATTTTTAATCATTAGTGTATAGGAATGCAAGACATTTGCGTGCATTAATTTTGTATCCTGTTATTTTTCCAAATTCATTGATTAGCTCTAGTAGTTTTCTGTTGGCATCCTTAGGATTCTCTAGTAGTTTTCTGTTGGCATCCTTAGTATTCTCTATGTATAGTATCATGTCATCTACAAACAGTGAACGTTTTACTTCTTGTCCATTTTGTGTTCTTTTATTTCTTTTTCTTCTCTGATTGCCATCGTTGGACTTCCAAAACTATGTTGAATAATAGTGGTGAGAATGGACATCCTTGTCTTGTTGCTGATCTTAGAGGAAATGCTTTCAGTTTTTCAACATTGAGAATGATGGTTGCTGTGGGTTTCTCATATGTGGCGTTTATTATATTGATGTAAGTTCCAGCTATGCCCACTTTCTGGAGAGTTTTTATCATAAATGCATGTTGAATTTTGTCAAAAGCTTTTTCTTCATCTATTGAGATGATCATATGGGTTTTCTTCTTCAATTTGTTAATATGGTGTATCACGTTGATTGATTTGCATATACTGAGGAATCTTTGCATCCCTGGGATAAATGCCACTTAATCATGGTGTATGATCCTTTAAATGTGTTGTTGGATTCTGTTTGCTAGTATTTTGCTGAGGACTTTTTCATCTATGTTCATCAGTGACATTGGCCTGTAGTTTTCTTTCTTTGTGACATTTTTGTCAGGTTTGGTATCATGGTGATGGTGGTCACGTAGAAAGAATTTGGGAATGTTCCTCCCTCTGCTATATTTTGGAAGAGTTTGAGAAGGATAGGAGTTAGCTCTTCTCTAAATGTTTGATAGAATTCAGCTGTGAATCCATCTGGTCCTGGACTTTCGTTTGTTGGAAGATTTTAAATCACAGTTTCAATTTCAGTACTTGTAATTGGACTGTTCATATTTTCTATTTCTTCCTGGTTCAGTCTTGGAAGCTTCTACATTTCTAAGAATTTGTCCATTTCTTCCAGGTTTTCCATTTTTTTGGCATAGAGTTGCTTGTAGTAGTCTCTTAGGATGCTTTGTATTTCTGCTGTGTCTGTTGTAACTTCTCCTTTTTCATTTCTAATTTTACTGATTTGACTCCCTCGTTTTCTTGATGAGTCTGGATAATGGTTTATCATTTTTGTTTATCTTCTCAAAGAACCAGCTTTTAGTTTTTTTGATCTTTGCTATTGTTTTCTTTTTTCTATTTCATTTATTTCTGCTCTGATCTTTATGATTTCTTTCCTTCTGCTAACTTTGGGGTTTTTCTTCTTCTCTCTCTAGTTCCTTTATGTGTAAGTTTAAATTGTTTATTTGGGATTTTTCTTGTTTCTTGAGGTAGGCTTGTATTGCTATAAACGTCCATCTTAGAACTGCTTTTTCTGCAACCCATAGGTTTTGGATCATCGTGTTTTCATTGTCATTTGTCTCTAGGTATTTTTTGAATTTGTCTTTGATTTCTTCAGTGATGTCTTCATTATTTAGTAAAGTATGGTTTAGCCTCCATGTTTTTGTGTTTTTTACTTTTTTTTCCCTGTAATTGATTTGTAATCTCATAGCCTTGTGGTCAGAAAAGATGCGTGATATGATTTCAGTTTTCCTAAATTTACTGAGGCTTTATTTGTGACCCAAGATGTGATCTATCCTGGAGAATGTTTCATGCGCACCTGAGAAGAAAGTGTAATCTGCTGTTTTTGGATGGAATGTCCTATAAATATCAATTATATCTATCTGGTCAATTGTGTCATTTAAAGTTTGTTTTTCCTTATTAATTTTCATTTTGGATGATCTGTCCATTGGTGTAAGGTGTAAAAGTCCCCCACTATTATTGTGTTACTGTCGATTTCCTCTTTCATAGCTGTTAGCAGTTGCCTTATGTATTGAGGTGCTCCTATGTTGGGTGCATATATATTTATAATTTTTATATCTTCTTCTTGGATTGGTCCCTTGATCATTATGTAGTGTCCTTCTTTGTCTCTTGTAATAGTCTTTATTTTAAAGTCTATTTTGTCTGATATGAGAATTGCTACTCCAGTTTTGTTCTGATTTCCGTTTGCATGGAATATCTTTTTCCATCCCCCTGCTTTTAGTCTGTATGTGTCCCTAGGTCTGAAGTGGGTCTCTTGTAGACAGCATATATATGGGTCTTGTTTTTGTATTCATTCAGCGCGCCTGTGTCTCTGGTTGGAGCATCTAATCCATTCATGTTTCAGGTAATGATTGATATGTATGTTCCTATTACCATTTTCTTAATTGTTTTAGGTTTGTTTTTGTAGGTCCTTTTCTTCTCTTGTGTTTCCCACTTAAAGAAGTTCTTTTACAATTTGTTGTAGAGCTGCTTTGGTGGTGCTGAACTCTCTTAGCTTTTGCTTATCTGTAAAGCTTTTCATTTCTCCATCGAATTTGAATGACATCCTTGCTGGGTAGATTAATCTTGCTTGTAGGTTCTTCCCTTTCATCACGTTAAGTATATCATGCCCTTCCCTTCTGGCTTGTAGAGTTTCTGCTGAGAAATCAGCTCTTAACCTTATGGTAGTTCCCTTGTATGTTATTTGTCATTTTTCCCTTGCTGCTTTCAATAATTTTTCTTTGTCTTTAATTTTTGCCAATTTGCTTACTATGTGTCTCAGCCTGTTTCCCCTTGGGTTTATCCTGTATGGGACTCTTTGCACTTCCTGGACTTTGGTGGCTATTTCCTTTCCCATGTTAGGGAAATTTTCGACTATAATCTCTTCAAATATTTTCTCGGGTCCTTTCTTTCTCTCTTTTCCTTCTGGGACCCCTATAATGTGAATGTTGTCACATTTAATGTTGTCCCAGCGGTCTCTTAGGCTGTCTTCATTTCTTTTCATTCTGTTTTCTTTATTCTGTTCCGCAGCAGTGAATTCCACTGTTCTGTCTTCCAGGTCACTTATCCGTTCTTCTGCCTCATTTATTCTGCTATTGCTTCCTTCTAGTGTAGTTTTCATTTCAGTTATTGTATTGTTCATCTCTGTTTGTTCTTTAATTCTTCTAGGTGTTTGTTAAACATTTCTTGCATCTTCTCGATCTTTGCCTCCATTCTTTTTCTGAGGTCCTGGATCATGTTCATTATCATTATTCTGAATTCTTTTTCTGGAAGGTTGCCTATCTCCACTTCATTTAGTTGTTTTTCCTGGGTTTTATCTCGTCCCTTCATCTGGTATATAGCCCTCTGACTTTTCATCCTGTTTATCTGTCTGTGAATGTGCTTTTTTGTTGCACAGGCCCCAGGACTGTAGTTCTTCTTGCTTCTGCTGTCTGCCTTCTGGTGGATGAGGCTATCTAAGTGGCTTGTGTAAGTTTCCTGATGGGAGGGACTGGTGGTGTGTACAGCTGGGTGTTGCTCTGGTGGGCAGAGCTCAGTAAAACTTTAATTCACTTGTCTGCTGATGGGTCAGGCTGGATTGTTTGGCCTGAGGCGACCCAACACTGGATCCTACCTGGGCTCTTTGATGGGGCTAATGGTGGGCTCTGGGAGGACTCAGGCTAAGGAGTACTTCCCAGAACTTCTGCTACCAGTGTCCTTGTCCTCACAGTGAGCCACAGTCACCCCCCACCTCTGCAGGAAACCCTCCAACACTAGCCGGTAGATGTAGTTCAGTCTCCTATGGGGTCACTGCTCCTTCCATTGGGTCCCAATGCGCACAATGCTTTATGTGTACCCTCCAAGAGTGGAGTCTCTGTTTTCCCCTGTCTTGTCGAAGTCCTGCAATCAAATTCCACTAGGCTTAAAAGTCTGATTCTCTAGGAATTCATCCTCCCGTTACTGGAACCCCAGGTTTGGATGCCTGATATGACGCTCTGAACCTTCACTCCAGTGGGTGGACTTCTGTGGTCTACGTGTTCTCCAGTTTGTGAGTCATCCACCCAGCAGTTATGGGACTTGATTTTATTGTGATTGCGCCCCTCCTACCATCTCATTGTGGCTTCTCCTCTGCCTTTGGTTGTGGGGTATCTTTTTTGGTGAGTTCCAGTGTCTTCCTGTTGATGAGTGTTCAGCAGTTAGTTGTGATTCTGGTGCTTTCACAAGAGGGAGTGAGAGCACATCCTTCTCTTCCACCATCTTGAACACTATTCTGTTGTTTTTGGGTGGAATGTCGTATAAATATCAATTAATTCCGTCTTGATTAATTATCATTTAAAGCTTGGGCTTCCTTATTTATTTTCATTTTGGATGATCTGTGCATTGGTGAAAGTGGGGTGTTAAAGTCCCCTAATATTATTGTGTTACTGTCAAGTTCCCCACTTATGGCTGTTAACATTTGCCTTATGTATTGAGGTGCTCCTATGTTGGGTGCATAAATAGTTATAATTTTTATATCTTCTTCTTGGATTGATCCCTTGATCATTATGTAGTGTCCTTCTTTGTCTCTTGTAATAGTCTTTATTTTAAAGTCTATTTTGTCTGATATGAGATTTGCTACTCCAGGTTTCTTTTGATTTCCATTTGCATGGAATATTTTTTTGCATCCCCTCACTTTCATTCTGTATGTGTCCTTAGGTCTGAAGTGAGTCTCTTATAGACAGCATGTATACAGGTCTTGTTTTTGTATTCATTCAGCTAGTCTTTTGGTTGGGGCATTTAATCCATTTACATTTAAGTAGTTACTGATATGTATTTTCCTATTACCATTTTCTTAATTGTTTGGGGTTTATTATTTAGGTCGTTTCCTTCTTTTGTGTTTCCTGACTGGAAAAGTTCCTTTAGCATTTGTTGTCAAGCTCGTTTGGTGGTGCTGAATTCTCTTATCTTTTGCTTGTCTGTCAAGGTTTTAATTTCTCTTTCGAATCTGAATGTGATCCTTGCTGGGTAGAGTAATCTTGGTTGTAGGTTTTTCCCTTTCATCACTTTAAATATGTCCTGCCCCTCCCTTCTGGCTTGCAGAATTTCTGCTGAAAGATCAGCTGTTAAACTTATGGGGATTCCCTTGTGTGTTATTTGTTGTTTTTCCCCTGCTGCTTTTATTATTTTTTCTTTTTATTTAATTTTTGATAGTTTGATTAATATGTGTCTTGGCATGTTTCTCCTTGGATTTATTCTGTATGGGACTCTCTGCACTTCCTAGACTTGATTGACTATTTCCTTTCCCATATTAGGGAAGTTTTCAACTATAATCTCTTCCAATATTTTCTCAGTCCCTTTCTTTTTCACTTCTTCTTCTAGGACCCCTATAATTCGAATGTTAGTGCATTTAATGTTGTCCCAGAGGTCTCTGAGACTGTCCTCAATTCTTTTCATTCTTTATTCTTTATTCTGCTTTGCAGTAGTTATTTCCACTATTTTATCTTCCTGGTTCCTTATCCGTTCTTCTGCATCAGTTATTCTCCTATTGATTGGTTCTAGAGAATATTTAGCTTCATTTATTGTGTTTTTCATCATTGTTTGTTTGCTCTTTAGTTCTTCTAGGTCGTTGTTAAATGGTTCTTGTATTTTCTCCATTCTATTTCCAAGATTTTGGATCATCTTTACTATCAGTACTGTGAATTCTTTTTGAGGTATATTGCCTATTTCCTTTTCGTTTGGTCTGTTGGTTTTTTACCTTGCTCCTTCATCTCTGTGTGTTTCTCTGTCTTCTAATTTTGCTTAATTTACTGTGTTTTGGCTCTCCTTTTTGCAGGCTGCAGGCTCGTTGTTCCTGTTGTTTCTGGTCCTGCCCCCAGTGGTTAAGGTTGGTTCAGTGAGTGTGTAAGCTTCCTGGTGGAGAAGACTGCTGTTTGTGTTCTCTAGGATGAGGCTGGGTCTTGTCTTTCTGGTGAGCCAGACTGTGTCTGTTGGTGTATTTTGGGGTGTCTGTGACCTTATTATGATTTTGGGCAGCCTCTCTGCTAATGGGTGGGGTTGTGTTCCTTTCTTGCTAGTTGTTTGGTATCAGGTGTCCAGCACTGTAGCTTCCTGGTCATTGAGTGGAGCTGGGTCTTAGCATAGAGATGGAGACCTCTGGGAGAGTTTTGCTGTTTGATGTTACATGGAGCCGGGATGTCTCTGGTCAACCAATGTGCTGAACATGTCTCGCCCCCCTCAGAGGCACAGGCCTGACTCCTGGCTGGAGCAAGAAGACCCTTTCAGCCACATGGCTCAGAAGAAAAGAGAGAAAAAAAATAAAGAAAGAAAGAAAGAAAATAAAATAAAGGAAAGTTATGAAAATCAAAAAAGTAATGAAAAAATTTAAAAAGTAATAAAAAAAGAGAAAAGAAATAAAGAAAACGGACAGACAGAACACTAGGACAAATGGTAAAAAGCAACGTTATACAGACAAAATCACACAAAAAAGCATACACATTCACACTCCCAAAAAGAGAAAAAGGAAAAAAATATATATATATAAAGAAAGAGAACAACCAAATCAATAAACAAATCTACCAATGATAATAAACTCTAGATACTAAACTAAGATAAACATAAGACCAGAAACAGATTAGATGCAGAAAGCAAACCCCAAGACTACACTTGCTCCCAAAGTCCCCCGCCTCAATTTTGGGATGATTCGTTGTCTATTCAGGTATTCCAGATATGCTGGGTACATCAAGTTGATTGTGGAGATTTAATCCACTGCTCCTGAGGCTTCTGGGTGAGATTTCCCTTTCTCTTCTTTGTTCCCACAGCTCCTGTGGTTCAGCTTTGGATTAGGTCCTGCCTCTGCATGTAGGCCGCCTGAGGGCATCTGTTCCCCACCCAGAAGACAAGATGGGGGGTTAAAGTAGCAGTTGATTTGGGGGTTCTGTCTTACTCAGGCTGGGGGGAGGGAGGGGTATGGAATGTGGGGTGAGCCTGAGGTGGCAGAGTCCGGTGTGACATTGCAATAGCCTGAGGAGCGCCATGTGTTTTCCCAGGAATTTGTCCCTGGATCATGGGACCCTGGCAGTGGCAGGCTGCACAGAGTCCACGGAGGGTAGGTGTGGATAGTGACCTGTGCTTTTACGCAGGCTGCTTGATGGCTGCAGCAACATCCTTAGCATTTCATGTCTGTCTCTGTTGTCCATGCTGATAATTGCCGCTCACTCCCATCTCTGGAGCTCATTTAGGCAGTGCTGTGAATTCCCTCTCCTCCTGCACCCTGAAACACTGGTCTCTGGCCTCTTAGGCAGTTCCAGACTTTTTCCTGGACTACCTCCTGGCTAGTTGTTGTGCACTAGCCCCCTTCAGGCTGTGTTCATGCAGCCAACCCCAGTCCTGTTCCTGAGATCTGACCTCCGAACCTGGAGCCTTAGCTCCCAGCCCCCACCCACCCCGGTGGGTGAGCAGACAAAACTATCAGGCTGGTGAGTGCTGGTCGGCACCGATCCTCTGTGTGGGAATCTCTCTGCTTTGCCCTCTGCACCCCTATTGCTGCACTCTCCTCTGTGGCTCTGAAGATTTTCCCCCGCAAACCCCCATCTCTGCCAGTGAAGGGGCTTCCTAGTCTGTGGAAAATTTTCCCCTTTACAGCTCCATCCCAGAGGTACAGGTCCTGCCCCTATTCTTTTGTCTCTGTTTTTTTTTTTTTCATTTGCCCTACCCAGGTACGTGTGGAGTTCCTTGCCTTTGGGGAAGTCTGAGGTTTTCTGCCAGCATTCATTAGGTGTTCCGTAGCAGTTGTTCCACATGTAGATGTATTTCTGGTGTACTTGTGGGGAAGAAGGTGACCTCCACGTCTTACTCCTCCACCATCTTGAAGGTGTCCTCCCATGCTTCTTTTTGAATTATGGTTTTCTCAGTATATGCCCAGTAGTGGGATTTTGGGGTCATATGGTATTTCTATTTTTAATTTCTTAAGGAACCTCCATACTGTTCCCATGGTGGCTGTATCAATTTACATTTCTACCAACAGTGCAAGAGGGTTCCCTTTTCTCCACACCCTCTCCAGCATTTATTGTGTGTAGATATTTTGATGTTGGCCATTTTGACCGGTGTGAGGTGATACCTCATTATGGTTTTGATTTGCATTTCTCTAATGATTAGTGATGTTGAGCATCCTTTCATGTGTTTGTTGGAAATCTGTATATCTTCTTTGGGGAAATGTTTATTTAGGTCTTCTGCCCATTTTTGGATTGGGTTGTTTGTTTATTTGACATTGAACTGCATGAGCTCTTGGATATTTTGGAGATTAAACCTTTGTCAGTTGCTTCATTTCCAACTATTTTCTCCCATTCTGAGGGTTCTCTTTTTGTCATGTTTATGGTTTACTTTGCTCTGCAAAAGCTTTGAAGTTTCATTAGGTCCCATTTGTTTATTTTTGTTTTTATTTCCATTTCCCTCGTAGGTGGAGCAAAAAGGGTCTTGCTGTGATTTATGTCATAGACTGTTCTGCTTATGTTTTCCTCAAGAGTTTTATAGTTTTATAGTTTTACAGTGTCTGGCCTTACATTTAGGTATTTAATCCATTTTGAGTTTCTTTCTGTGTATGGTGTTAGGGAGCATTCTAATTTTATTCCTTTACATGTAGCTGTCCAGTTTTCCCAGCACCACTTATTGAAGAGGCGTATATTCTTGCCTCCTTTATCAAAGATAAGGTGACCATTCGTATGTGGGTTTATCTCTGAGCTTTCTATCCTGTTCCATTGGTCTATATTTCTGTTTTTGTGCCAGTACCATACTGCCTTGATTACTGTAGCTTTGTGGCATAGTCTCACGTCAGGGAACCTGCTTCCTGCAGCTCCATTTTTCTTTCTCAAGATTGCTCTCGCTATTTGGGGTCTTTTGTGTTTCCACACAAATTGTGAAATTTTTTGTTCTAGTTCTGTGAAAACTGCCATTGGTAGTTTGATAGGGATTGCATTGAATCTGTAGATTGCTTTGGGTAGTATAGTCAATTTCACAATGTTGATTCTGCCAATCCAAGAACATGGTATATCTCTCCATCTGTTTGAATTGTCTTTAATTTCTTTCATCAGTGTCTTATAATTTTCTGCATATGGCTCTTTGGACTACTTTGGAAAGTTTCATCCTAGGTATTATATTCTTTTAGTTGCAATGGTAAATGGGATGGTTTTCTGTAGTTTCTCTTTGTGATTTTTCATCATTAGTGTATAGGAATGCAAGAGATTTCTTTCTCTCTTTTTTTTTTTTCCGGTACGCGGGCCTCTCACTGTTGTGGCCTCTCCCATTGTGAAGCACAGGCTCCAGACGCGCAGGCCCAGCAGCCATGGCTCACAGGCCCAGCCGCTCCACGGCATGTGGGATCTTCCCGAACTGGGGCACGAACTCACATCCCCTGCATCGGCAGGTGGACTTTCAACCACTACACCACCAGGGAAGCCCACAAGAGATTTCTGTGTATTAATTTTGTATCCTGCTACTTTACCAAATCCATTGATTGCTCTAGTTGTTTTCTGGTAACATCTTTAGGATTCTCTATGTATAGTATCATGTCATCTGCAAACAGTGAACGTTTTACTTCTTCTTTTCCCATTTGGATTCCTTTTATTTCTTTTTCCTCTTTGATGGCTGTGGCTAAAACTTCCAAAACTATGTTGAATAATAGTGGTGAGAGTGGGCAACCTTGTCTTGTTCCTGATCTTAGAGGAAATGTTTTCAGTTCTTCATCATTGAGGATGATGTTGGTTGTGTGTTTGTCATATATGGCCTTTATTATGTTAAGGTAAGTTCCCTCTATGCCCAGTTTCTGGAGAGTTTTTATCATAACTAGGTGTTGAATTTTGTGAGTCACATTTTCTGTGTCTACTGAGATGATCAAATAGTTTCTATTCTTCAGTTTGTTAATGTGGTGTATCACATTGTTTGATTTTCATGTATTGAAGAATCCTTGCATCCCTGGGATAAATGCTATGTGATCATGGTGTATGATTATTTTGATGTGCTGTTGGATTCTGTTTGCTAGTATTTTCTTGATAATTTTTGCATCTATGTTAATCAGTGATATTGGCCTGTAGTTTCCTTTCTTTGTGACATCTTTTTCTGGTTTTGGTATCAGGGTCATGGTGGCCTCTTAGAATGAGTTTGGGAGTGTTCCTCCCTCTGCTATATTTTGGAAGCGTTTGAGAAGGATAGGTGTTAGCTCTTCTCTAAATGTTTGATGGAATTCACCTGTGAAGCCATCTGGTCGTGGGCTGTTGTTTGTTGGAAGTTTTTTTAAATCACAGTTTCAATTTCTGTGCTTGTGATTGGTCTGTTTTTATCTTCTATTTCTTCCTGTTTCAGTCTTGGAAGTTTGTACTTTTCTAAGAATTTGTCCATTTCTTCCAGGTTGTCCATTTTCATGGCATATAGTTGCTTGTAGTAGTCTCTTATGATCCTACGTTTCTGCACTGTTAGCTGTTACTTCTCCTTTTTCATTTCTAATTCTGTTGATTTGAGTATTTTTCCTTTTTTTCTTGATGAGTCTGGCAAATGGATTATCAATTTTGTTTACCTTCTCAAAGAACCAACTTTTAGTTTTACTGATCTTTTATATTGTATACTTCATTTCTTTTTCATTTTTTTCTGATCTGATCTTTATGATTTCTTTCCTTCTACTAATTTTGTTTTTGTTTTTTGTCCTTTCTCTAACTGCTTTAGGTTTAAGGTTAGGTTGTTTATTTGGGATTTTTCTTGTTTCTTTTTCTGGTATTGCTATAAATTTCCTACTTAGAAAAGCTTTAGGTGCATCCCTTAGGTTTTGGGTCATCGTGTATTCATTGTCATTTTTTCCTAGGTATTTTTTGATTTCCTCTTTGATTTCTTCAGTTATTTGTTGGTTATTTGGTAGCATGTTGTTTAGCCTCCATGTGTTCGTATTTTTTCAGTTTTTTCCTGTAATTGATATCTAGTCTCATAGCGTTGTGGTCGGCAAAGATACTTGATACAATTTCAATTTTCTTACATTTACCGAGGATTGATTTGTGACCCAAGGTATGATGTATTGTGGAGAATGTTCCATGAACACGTGAAAAGAAATTGTATTCTGTTGTTTTTGGATGGAGTGTCCTATGATATCAATTAAGCCTATCTGGTCTAATGTGTCATTTAAAACTTGTGTTTCCTTATTGATTTTCATTGTGGTTGATCTGTCCATTGTTGAAAGTGGGGTGCTAAAGTCCTCTACTATTATTTTGTTACTGTCAATTTCCCTTTTTATGGCTGTTAAAATTTGCCTTAGGTATTGAGGTTCTCTTATGTTGGGTGCATAAATATTCACAATTGTTATAGCTTCTTCTTGGATTGATCCCTTGATCATTATGTGGTGTCCTTCTTTCTCTCTTGTAATATTCTTTATTTTAAGTCTATTTTGTCTGATATGAGCATTGCTACTCCACCCTTCTGTTGATTTCCATTTGCATGGAATTACTTTTCTCATCCTCTCACTTTCAGTCTCTATGTGTCCCTAGGTCTGAAGTAGGTCTCTTTCAGACAGCATATATATGGGTCTTGTTTTGTATCCATTAAGCCAGTCTGTGTCTTTTGGTTGGAGCATCTAATCCTTTTACATTTAAGGTGATTATCGATATGTATGTTCCTATTACCATTTTCTTAATTGTTTTGTGTTTGTTATTGTAGGTCTTTTCTTACTCATGTGTTTCCCTCACAGAGAAGTTCCTTTAGCATTTGTTGTCAAGCTTTGGTGGTGCGAATTCTCTTAACTTTTGCTGTCTGTAAAGGTTTTAATTTCTCCATCGAATCTGAATGAGATCTCTGCTGGGTAGAGTAATCTTGATTATAGGATTTTCCCTTTCATCACTTTAAATATGTCCTGCCACTCCCTTCTGGCTTGCAGAATTTCTGCTGAATGATCACCTGTTAACCTTATGGGGTTTCCCTTGCATGTTATTTATTGCTTTTCCCTTGTTGCTTTTAATATTTATCTTTGTCTTTAATTTTTGCCAATTCAATTACTATGTGTCTTGGTGTGTTTCTCCTTGGGTTTATCCTGTGTGGAACTCTCTGTGTTTCCTGGACTTGACAGACTATTTCCTATGTTAGGGAAGTTTTCAACTATAATCTCTTCAAATATTTTGTCAGACCATTTCTTTTTCTCTTCTCCTTCTGGGATTCATATAATTCAAATGTTAGTGTGTTTAATGTTGTCTCAGAGGTCTCTGAGACTGTCCTCAATTCTTTTTATTCTTTTTTCTTTATTCTGCTCCACAGCAGTTATTTTGACTATTCTATCTTCCAGCTCACCTATCCATTCTTTTGCCTCAGTTATTCTGCTATTTATTCCTTCTAGAGTATTTTTAATTTCAGTTATTGTGTTGTTTATCACTGTTTGTACTTGTTAAACATTTCTTGTATTTTCTCCATTCTATTCCTGATATCTTGGATTATCTTAACCATCATTACTCTGAATTCTTTTTCAGGTAGACTGCTTATTTCCTCTTCATTTTTCGGTCTGGCGGGTGTTTACCTTGCTCCTTCATCTGCTGCATATTTCTCTGTCTTCTCATTTTGTTTAACTTACTCTGTTTGGTGTCTCCTTTTCACAGGCTGCAGGTTCATAGTTCCCATTGTTTCTGGTGTTGGCCCCCAGTGGCTAACGTTGGTTCAGTGAGTTGTGTAGGCTTCCTGGTAGAGGGGTCTGGTCCCTTGTTCTGGTGGGTGGGGATGGGTCTTGTCTTTCTGCTTGGCAGGGTTGTGTCCATTGGTGTGTTTTGGTTTGTCTATGAACTTAGTATGACTTTAGGCAGCCTCTCTTCTAATACTTGCTACTTGTTTGCCATGGGGAGTCCAGCATTGCAGCTTGCTGGCTGTTGGGTGGAGCTGGATCTTAGTGTCGAGATGAAGATCTCTGGGAGAACCCTCACCATGTGATATTATGTGGGGTCAGGAGTTTTCTGATGGTCCAATGTCCTGGGCTCATCCCTCACACCTCAGAGGCTCTGGCCTGACAGCAGGCCAGAGCACCAAGATGCTGCCAGGCACACGACTTAGAAGAAAAGGAAGAGAAAAGAAAAGAAAAGGAAAGAAAGAAAACAAAAACAGAAAAACGAACAGACAGAACCCTAGGACAAATGGTAAAAGCAAAGCTATGCAGACAAAATCTTACCAAGAAGCATACACATACACAGTCACAAAAAGAGAAAAAGGGGAAAAATGTATATATAAAAAAGGATGAGAGCAACCCAACCAATAAACAAACCTGTCAGTGATAATAAGCACTAAATACTAAACTAAAATAAACACAACACTAGAAACAAACTAGATGCAGAAAGCAATCCCAAAGTCTACAGTTGCTCCCAAAGTCAACCTCCTCCATTTTGGGAACATTCATTTTCTATTCAGGTATTCTTCAGATGCAGAATTTATCAAGTTGACTGTGGAGATTTAATCTGCTGCTCCTGAGGCTGCATGGAGAAATTTCCCTTTCTCTTCTTATTTCACATAGCTCCTTGGGTTCAGTTTTGGTTTTGTCTCTGCCTCTGCCTATAGGCTGCCCTCAGGATTCTGTTTCCCACCCAGACAGGAGGGGATTAAAGCAGAGGCTGATTAAGGCTCTCTTGCTCAGTCAGGCTGGGGGTAGGAAGGGGTATGGTAGTCATAATTGGAATGCGGGGTGAGCTTGAGGTGGCAGAGGCCACCATGACATTGCAACAGCCTGAGGTGCACCATGTGTTCTCCCAGGGAACTTGTCCCTGGATCATGGGACCTTGGCAGTGGCATGCAGCACAGGCTCCTGGCTGGGTGTTGATAAGTGACCTGTACTTGCTTCTTAGTGGCAGTGGCCACAGCATTGTTCTCTGGGGTCTGAGCTGATAGCCATGGCTCACGCCCATCCCTGGAGCTCACTTAGGTGGTGCTCTGCCTTCTGTGGGCACACTGGGAAGGAATCCTGTCTCCTTGCGAACCCCAAAACAAAGGTTTCTTGCCTCTCCAGCAGGTCCAGACTTTTTCCTGGACTCTGTCCCAGCTGGCTGTGGTGCACTAGCCCACTTCAGACTGTCTTTACACAGCCAACCCCAGTCTTCTTCCTGGAGTCTGATGTCCGAAGCCTGAGCCTCAGCTCCCAGCCCCCACCCACCCCAGCAGGTGAGTAGGCAAGCCTCTCAGGCTGGTGAGTGCTGGTCGGCACCAGTCTTTTGTGCAGGAATCTCTCCACTTTGCTCTTTGCACCCTGTTGCTGCACTCTCCTTTGTGACTCTGAAGCTTCCCCCCCCCAAACACTCCCCATCCCTGCCAGTGAAGGGGCTCCCTAGTGTGTGGAAACTTTTCCTCCTTCATAGCTCCCAACCCTATTCTTTTGTCTCTGGTTTTTCTTTTGCCCTACCCAGGTACGTGGGGATTTTCTTGCCTTTTGAGAAGTCTGAGGACTTCTGCCAGGGTCCAGTAGGTGTTCTGTAGGAGTTGTTCCACATGTAGATGTATTTTTGATGTATTTATGAGGAGGAAGGTGATCTCCACATCTTACTCCTCTGCTGTCTTGAAGGTCTCTTCCATACTTTGGTTTTCTTCTCATTTAGTTTGCTCTTTTATTCTTCCTTCATAAGATTAAATCAAGTATAATTAATTTGAGATCTTTTTAATCTTCCTATATAAAAGCATTTATGATACAAATTTCCCTGATGCACTAGTTTAGCTGAATTCCATAACTTTTGATATATATGCTTTTAAAATTCAATTCAAATGTATTCATATTTCTTTGTGATTTCCTCTTTCAAATATAGGTGTTGTTTAATTATCAAATATTTGGCTGTTTTTCAGACACTTTTCAGTTATTGTTTTCCAGTTCAATTCCATTATACTATAGGACACACATTACATACTGTAAATTGGTTTAGATTTGTTAAGTTTATTTTATGGCTCAGAATATGGTTTATCTTGGTGCACATTTCCTGTGCACTTGAAGAAAAGCATATATTCTGCTGTTGCAGGTTAGCATGTTCTAAAAATGTCAATTAGATCCAGTTAGTTGATAGTGTTGTTCAATATTTCTCTGTTCTTACTGATTTTCTCTTTACTTGTTGTATAAATTGAGAGAGGAGTGTTGAGGTCTCCAGCTATAATTGTGGATTTGTCTACTTCTTATAGTTCTATTTGTTTCATGTATTTGGAAGTTTTTTTGTTAACGGCATATACATTTAGTATTGTTATGTCTTCTTGGAGAGTTGATCTCTTCATCATTATATAATGTGTCTCTTTATCTCTGAGAATATTTCTAGTGTTGATGCTGATACAGACTGAATGTTTGTGTCTCCCCCATCCCCTGCCAAATTCGTATGTTGAAATCTAATCCCACTGTGATAGCATTTGCAGGTGGGGGCCTTTAAGAGGTGATTAAATCATGAAGTCAGAGACCACATGAATGGAATTAGTGCCCTTATAAAAGGGACGCCAGAGAGGTCCTTCATCCCTTCTACCATGAAAGGATACAGACAGAAGGTGGTTATCTATAAATCAGGAAGCAGACCCTCACAACACAGCAAATCTGCCAGTACCTTGATCTGGACTTTTCAGCCTCCATAACTGAGAAATAATTGCTTGTCATTTAAGCCACATAGTGTATGGTGTTTTTGTTATAGCAGCCAGAATAGACTAAGACAGAAATTAATACTGAGAAGTGTGGTGCTATTGTAACATATACCTACAAATGTGGAAATTTCTTTGGAGCTGTGAACTGGGTAGAGGATGAAAGATGTTTGAGGTGCACACTAGTAAAAGCCTACATCTTCATGAAAGGAACTTTCAAGGCAATTCTAATGAGGGCTCAGGAAAAATTAGGAGAGCTATAGAAAAAGCCTCAGTCTTCTTAGAGAATAACTAAGTAGTCCTAAACAGAATGCTGGTAGAAATATGGTTGGTAAAGACCATTCTGATGAGGTCTCAGCTGTAAATGAGGACCATGTTACTGGACAATGGAGGAAAGGTAATCATTGTTATAAAGTGGCAAAGCACTTGGCTAAATTGGGTTTGTGTTCTAGTGTTTTTTGGAAGATACAACTCATAGGAAATAAAATTGGATATTTACCTGAGGCAATTTCTAAGCAAAGTGTTGAAAGAATGGCTTGGCTCCTTCTGGCTATAATAAAATGTGAGAAGAGAGAAATGCCTTAAAAATGGAATTGTTACTGAAACCACAGGAAAACAAAGGATCATAAGAGACTACTACAATCAACTATATGAAAATAAAATGGCCAACCTAGAAGAAATGAACAAATTCTTAGAAAAGTACAACTTTCCAAGACTGAACCAGGAAGAAATAGAAAATATGAGCAGACTAATCAAAAAAATGAAACTGAAACTCTGATAAAAAATATCCAACAAAAAAAAGTCCAGCACCAGATGGCTTCACAGGGGAATTCTACCAAATATTTAGAGAGGATTTAACATCCATACTTCTGAAAGTCTTCAAAAAAATTGCAGAGGGAGGAATACTTGGGCTCATTCTACAAGGCCACCATAACCATGATACCAAAATGAGACAAAGATATCACAAAAAAAGATAATTACAGGCCAATATCACTGATGAACATAGATGAAAAAATCCTCAACAAAATATTAGCAAACCAAGCCCAACAACACATTAAAAGGATCATAAAACATGAACAAGTAGGATTAATCCCAGGGATGAAAGGATTCCTCAATATATGCAAATCAATCAGTGTGGTACACTACATTAACAAACTGAAGAATAAAAACAATACAATCATTTCAGTATATGCAGAAATATCTTTTGACAAAATTAAACCCCATTTAAGATAAAAATTCTCCAGAAAGTGGGCATAGAAGGAACATAACTCAACATAATAAAGGCCATATAAGACAAACCCACAGAAAATATCATTCTCAAAAGCGAAAAACTGAGAGCATTTCCTCTAAGATCAGAAAGAAGACAAGGATGTCCACTCCCTCTCCACTTTTATTCAACATAGATTTGTAAGTTGTAGCCATGGCACTCAGAGAAGAAAAAGAAACAAAAGAATCCAAATTGCAAAAGAAGTAAAACTGTCACTGTTTGCACATGATATGATAGTATACATAGAATATCCTAAATATTCTACCAGAAAATTATTGGAGCTCACAAATGAATTTGGTAAAATTGCAGGAAAAATTGAAAAATTAATGCACAGAAATCTCTTGCATTCCTATACACTGAAATATCATAAAGAGAAATCAAGGAAACAATCCCATTTACCATTGCATCAAAAAGAACAAAATACCTAGGAACAAACCTACCTAAGTAGGAAAAGACCTGTACTCAGAAAAGTATAAGATACAGATGAAAGAAATCAAAGACGGAGGACCCGTCAGATGGCAGAGGAGTAACATGTGGAGATCACCTTCCTCCCCACAAATACATCAAAAATACATGTACATGTGGAACAACTCCTACAGAACACCTACTAAACACTGACAGAAGACCTCAGACTTCAAAAAGGGCAAGAAACCATCCATGTACCTGACCGTGTGGATGACAGATTCTTGGTATTCTGGCCGGGTGTCAAGACAGAGACTCTGAGGTGGGAGTGCCAAGTTCAGGACATTGGTCCACCAGAGACCTCCTGGCTCCATGTACTATCAAACTGCAAACGCTCTCCTAGATATCTCCATCTCAATGCTAAGACCCAGCTTCACGCAACGACCAGCAAGCTACAGTGCTGGACACCCTAGGCCAAACAACTACAAGACAGGAACAAAACCCCACCCATTAGTGGAGAGGCTGCCTAAAACCATAATAAGGCCACAGACACCCCAAAACACGCCACCGCACATGGACCTGCATACCAGAAAGACAAGATCCAGCCTCATCCACCAGAACACAGACACTAGTCCCCTCCACCAGGAAGCCTACAAAACCGACTGAACAAACCTTAGCCACTGGGGACAGACACAAGAAAAAATGGGAACTACAAACCTGCAGCATGTGAAACTCAGTAAGTTAAGCAAAATGAGAAGACAGAGAAACACACAGCAGATGAAGGACCAAGGTAAAAACCCACGAGGCCAAAAAAAAGTAGAGGAAATGGGCAGTCTCCCTGAAAAAGAATTCAGGGTAACAATAGTAAAGATGACACAAAATATTGACAATAGAAGGAAGAAAACACAAGAAACATTTAACAAGGACCTATAAGAAATAAAGAGCAAACAAACAATGATGAACAACAAAATAAATGAAATTAAAATATTTCTAGCAGGGACAGAGGAAGATGGCGGAAGAGTAAGACGCGGAGATCACCTTCCTCTCCACAGATACACCAGAAATATATCTACACGTGGAACAACTCCTACAGAACACCTACTGAAGGCTGGCAGAAGATCTCAGACCTCCCAAAAGGCAAGAAACTCCCCACATACCTGGGTAGGGCAAAAGGAAAAAAGAATAAACAGAGACAAAAGAATAGGGACGGCACCTGCACCAGTGGGAGGGAGCTGTGAAGGAGGAAAAGTTTCCACACACTAGGAAGCCCCTTCGCGGGTGGAGACTGCGGGAGGCGGAGGGGGGAGCTTCGAAGCCGCGGAGGAGTGCACAGCAACGGGTGCGGAGGGCAAAGCGGGCAGATTCCCGCACAGAGGATCGGTGCCGACCGGCACTCACCAGCCCGAGAGGCTTGTCTGCTCACCCGCCGGGACGGGCGGGGCTGCGAGCTGAGGCTCTGAGGCTCGGGTTTCGGTTTCGGACGGAGCGCAGGGAGAGGACTGGGGTTGGCGGCTTGAACATAGCCTGAAGGGGTTAGTGCACCACAGCTAGCCGGGAGGGTGTCCGGGGAAAAGCCTGCACCTGCCGAAGAGGCAAGAGACTTTTTCTTCCCTCTTTGTTTCCTGGTGCGTGAGGAGAGGGGTTTAAGAACGCTGCTTAAAGGAACTCCAGAGACGGGCGCGAGCCGCGGCTAAAAGCGCGAACCCCAGAGACGGGCGCGAGCCGCGGCTGAAAGTGCGGACCCCAGAGACGGGCGCGAGCCGCGGCTGAAAGCGCGGACCCCAGAGACGGGCGCGAGCCGCGGCTGAAAGCGCGGACCCCAGAGACGGGCGCGAGCCGCGGCTGAAAGCGCGGACCCCAGAGACGGGCGCGAGCCGCGGCTGAAAGCGCGGACCCTAGAGACGGGCGTGAGCCGCGGCTGAAAGTGCGGACCCCAGAGACGGGCGCGAGCCGCAGCTGAGGGTGCGGACCCCAGAGACAGGCGCGAGCCGCGGCTGAGGGTGCTGACTCCAGAGACGGGCGCAAGCCGCGGCTGGAGGCGCGGACCCCAGAGGCGGGCGGGAGACGTTGGGGCTGCTGCTGCCGCCACCAAGGGGCCTGTGTGCGAGCGCAGGTCGCTCTCCACTCCCCTCTTCCGCGGAGCCTGTGCAGCCCGCCACTGCCGGGTTCCCGGGATCCGGGGACGACTTCCCCGGGAGAGCGCACGGCGGGCCTCGGGCTGGTGCAGGGTCACGCTGGACTTTGCCGCCGCAGGCCCGCCCCGCATTCCGTGCCCCTCCCTCCCCGCCGGCCTCAGTACGCCAGAACCCCCGAATCAGCGGCTCCTTTAACCCTGTCCTGTCTGAGCAAAAAACAGACGCCCTCCAGCGACCTACACGCAGAGGCAGGGCCAAATCCAAAGCTGAGCCCCTGTGAGCTGTGAGAACAAAGAAGAGAAAGGGAAATCTCTCCCAGCAGCCTCAGAAGCAGCGGATTAAAGCTCCACAATCAACTTGATGTACCCTGCATCTGTGGAATACATGAATAGACAGCCAATCATCCCAAATTAAGGAGGTGGACTTTGGGAGCAAGATCTATGATTTTTCTCCCTATTCCTCTTTTTGTGAATGTGTATGTGTATGCTTCTGTGTGAGATCTTGTCTGTATAGTCTTGCTTCCACCATTTGTCCTAAGGTTCTTTCCGTCCCTTTTTTTTTCTAATTAAGAATTTTTTAATTCAATAACTTTATTATACTTTATTTTATTTTTACTGTATCTTCTTTCTTTCTTTTTTCCTTCTTTCCCTCCTTCCTTCCTTCCTCCCTCCCTCCCTCCCTCCTTTCGTTCCTTCTTGCCTTCTTTCCTTCTTTGCTTCTTTCTTTCTTTCTTTCTTTCTTCCTTCCTTCCTTCCTTCCCTCCTTCCTTCCCTCCTTTCCTTCTTTCTTTCCTCATACTTCTACTAATTCCCTCTACTTTTTCTCCCTTTTATTCTGAGCCGTGTGGATGAAAGGCTCTTGGTGCTCCAGCCAGGAGTCAGGGCTCTGCCTCTGAGGTAGGAGAGCCAACTTCAGGACACTGGTCCACAAGAGACCTCCCAGCTCCACATAATATCAAACGGCGAAAATCTCCCAGAGACCTCCATCTTAACACCAGCACCCAGCTTCACTCAACGACCAGCAAGCCACAGTGCTGGACAACCTGTGCCAAACAACTAGCAAAACAGGAACACAACCCCACCCATTAGCAGAGAGGCTGCCTAAAATCATAATAAGGCCACAGACACCCCAAAACACACCACCAGACGTGAACCTGCCCACTAGAGAGACAAGATCCAGCCTCATCCACCACAACACAGGCACTAGTCCCCTCCACCAGGAAGCCTACACAACCCACTGAACCAACCTTAGCCACTGGAGACAGACATCAAAAACAGGAGGAACTACGAACCTGCAGCCTAAAAAAGGAGACCCCAAACACAGTAAGATAAGCAAAATGAGAAGACAGAAAAACACACAGCAGATAAAGGAGCAAGATAAAAATGCACCAGACCTAACAAATGAAGAGGAAATAGGCAGTCTACCTGAAAAAGAATTCAGAATAATGATAGTAAGGTTGATCCGAAATCTTGGAGATAGAATGGACAATAGAATGGACAAAATGCAAGAAACATTTAACAAGAACCTAGAAGAACTAAAGATGAAACAAGCAATGATGAACAACACAATAAATGAAATTAAAAATACTCTAGATGGGATCAATAGCAGAATAACTGAGGCAGAAGAACGGATAAGTGACCTGGAAGATAAAATAGTGGAAATAACTACTGCAGAGCAGAATAAAGAAAAAAGAATGAAAAGAACTGAGGACAGTCTCAGAGACCTCTGGGACAACATTAAACGCACCAACATTCGAATTATAGGGGTTCCAGAAGAAGAAGAGAAAAAGAAAGGGACTGAGAAAATATTTGAAGAGATTATAGTTGAAAACTTCCCTAATATGGGAAAGGAAATAGTTAATCAAGTCCAGGAAGCACAGAGAGTCCCATACAGGATAAATACAAGGAGAAATACGCCAAGACACATATTAATCAAATTGTCAAAAATTAAATACAAAGAAAGCATATTAAAAGCAGCAAGGGAAAAACAGCAAATAACACACAAGGGAATCCCCATAAGGTAAACCGCTGATCTTTCAGCAGAAACACTGAAAGCCAGAAGGGAGTGGCAGGACATACTGAAAGTGATGAAGGAGAAAAACCTGCAGCCAAGATGACTCTACCCAGCAAGGATCTCATTCAGATTTAATGGAGAAATTAAAACCTTTACAGACAAGCAAAAGCTGAGAGAGTTCAGCACCACCAAACCAGCTTTACAACAAATGCTAAAGGATCTTCTCTAGGCAAGAAACACAAGAGAAGGAAAAGACCTATAATAACGAACCCAAAACAATTAAGAAAATGGGAATAGGAACATACATATCGATAATTACCTTAAATGTAAATGGACTAAATGCTCCCACCAAAAGACACAGATTAGCTGAATGGATACAAAAACAAGACCCTTACATATGCTGTCTACAAGAGACCCACTTCAGACGTAGAGACACATACAGACTGAAAGTAAGGGGATGGAAAAAGATATTCCATGCAAATGGAAACCAAAAGAAAGCTGGAGTAGCAATTCTCATATCAGACAAAATAGACTTTAAAATAAGGACTATTAAAAGAGACAAAGAAGGACACTACATAATGATCAAGGGATCGATCCAAGAAGAAGATATAACAATTGTAAATATTTATGCACCCAACATAGGAGCACCTCAATACATAAGGCAAATACTAACAGCCATAAAAGGGGAAATCGACAGTAACACATTCATAGTAGGGGACTTAAACACCCCACTTTCACCCAAGGACAGATCATCCAAAATGAAAATAAATAAGGAAACACAAGCTTTAAATGATACATTAAACAAGATGGACTTAATTGATATTTATAGGACACTCCATCCAAAAACAACAGAATACACATTTTTCTCAAGTGCTCATGGAACATTCTCCAGGATAGATCATATCTTGGGTCACAAATCAAGCCTTGGTAAATTTAAGAAAATTGAAATTGTATCAAGTATCTTTTCTGACCACAACGCCATGAGACTAGATATCAATTACAGGAAAAGATCTGTAAAAAATACAAACACATGGAGGCTAAACAATACACTACTTAATAATGAAGAGATCACTGAAGAAATCAAAGAGGAAATCAAAAAATACCTAGAAACAAATGACAATGGAGACACAACGACCCAAAACCTGTGGGATGCAGCAAAAGCAGTTCTAAGGGGGAAGTTTATAGCAATACAAGCCCACCTTAAGAAGCAGGAAACATCTCGAATAAACAACCTAACCTTGCACCTCAAGCAATTAGAGAAAGAAGAACAAAAAAACCCCAAAGCTAGCAGAAGGAAAGAAATCATAAAAATCAGATCAGAAATAAATGAAAAAGAAATGAAGGAAACAATAGCAAAGATCAATAAAACTAAAAGCTGGTTCTTTGAGAAGATAAACAAAATAGATAAACCACTAGCCAGACTCACCAAGAAAAAAAGGGAGAAGACTCAAATCAATAGAATTAGAAATGAAAGAGGAGAGGTAACAACTGACACTGCAGAAATAAAAGAGATCATGAGAGATTACTACAAGCAACTCTATGCCAATAAAATGGACAATCTGGAAGAAATGGACAAATTCTTAGAAATGCACAACTTGCCAAGACTGAATCAGGAAGAAATAGAAAATATGAACAGACCAATCACAAGCACTGAAATTGAAACTGTGATTAAAAATCTTCCAACAAAGAAAAGCCCAGGACCAGATGGCTTCACAGGCGAATTCTATCAAACATTTAGAGAAGAGCTAACACCTATCCTTCTCAAACTCTTCCAAAATATAGCAGAGGGAGGAACACTCACAAACTCATTCTACGAGGCCACCATCACCTTGATACCAAAACCAGGCAAGGATGTCACAAAGAAAGAAAACTACAGGCCAATATCACTGATGAACATAGATGCAAAAATCCTCAACAAAATACTAGCAAACAGAATCCAACAGCACATTAAAAGGATCATACACCATGATCAAGTGGGGTTTATTCCAGGAATGCAAGGATTCTTCAATATACGCAAATCTATCAATGTGATAAACCATATTAACAAATTGAAGGAGAAAAACCATATGATCATCTCAATAGATGCAGAGAAAGCTTTTGACAAAATTCAACACCCATTTATGATAAAAACCCTGCAGAAAGTAGGCATAGAGGGAACTTTCCTCAACATAATAAAGGCCATATACGACAAGCCCACAGCAAACATCATCCTCAATGGTGAAAAACTGAAAGCATTTCCACTAAGATCAGGAACAAGACAAGGTTGCCCACTCTCACCACTCTTATTCAACATAGTTTTGGAAGTTTTAGCCACAGCAATCAGAGAAGAAAAGGAAATAAAAGGAATCCAAATCGGAAAAGAAGAAGTAAAGCTGTCACTGTTTGCAGATGACATGATCCTATACATAGAGAATCCTAAAGATGCTACCAGAAAACTACTAGAGCTAATCAATGAATTTGGTAAAGTAGCAGGATACAAAATTAATGCACAGAAATCTCTGGCATTCCTATATACTAATGATGAAAAATCTGAAAGTGAAATCAAGAAAACACTCCCATTTACCATTGCAACAAAAAGAATAAAATATCTAGGAATAAACCTACCTAAGGAGACAAAAAACCTGTATGCAGAAAACTATAAGACACTGACGAAAGAAATTAAAGATGATACAAATAGATGGAGACATATACCATGTTCTTGGATTGGAAGAATCAACATTGTGAAAATGACTCTACTACCCAAAGCAATCTATAGATTCAATGCAATCCCTATCAAACTACCACTGGCATTTTTCACAGAACTAGAACAAAAAATTTCGCAATTTGTATGGAAACACAAAAGACCCCCAATAGCCAAAGCAATCTTGAGAACAAAAAAAGGAACTGGAGGAATCAAGCTCCCTGACTTCAGACTATACTACAAAGCTACAGTTATCAAGACGGTATGGTACTGGCACAAAAACAGAAAGATAGATCAATGGAACAGGATAGAAAGCCCAGAGATAAACCCATGCACATATGGACACCTTATCTTTGATAAAGGTGGCAGGAATGTACAGTGGAAAAAGGACAGCCTCTTCAATAAGTGGTGCTGGGAAAACTGGACAGGTACATGTAAAAGAATGAAATTAGAACACTCCCTAACACCATACACAGAAATAAGCTCAAAATGGATTAAAGACCTAAATATAAGGCCAGAAACTGTCAAACTATTAGAGGAAAACATAGGCAGAACACTCTATGACATAAATCACAGCAAGATTCTTTCTGACCCACCCCCTAGAGTAATGGAAATAAAAACAAAAATAAACAAATGGGACCTAATGAAACTTCAAAGCTTTTGCACAGCAAAGGAAACCATAAACAAGACCAAAAGACAACCCTCAGAATGGGAGAAAATATTTGCAAATGAAGCAACCGACAAAGGATTAATCTCCAAAATTTACAAGCAGCTCATGCAGCTCAACAACAAAAAAACAAACAACCCAATCCAAAAATGGGCAGAAGACCTAAATAGACATTTCTCCAAAGAAGATATACAGACTGCCAACAAACACATGAAAGAATGCTCAACATCATTAATCATTAGAGAAATGCAAATCAAAACTACAATGAGATATCATCTCACACCAGTCAGAATGGCCATCATCAAAAAATCTAGAAACCATAAATGCTGGAGAGGGTGTGGAGAAAAGGGAACCCTCTTGCACTGCTGGTGGGAATGTGAATTGGTTCAGCCACTATGGAGAACAGTATGGAGGTTCCTTAAAAAAGTACAAATAGAACTACCATATGACCCAGCAATCCCACTACTGGGCATATACCCTGAGAAAACCGAAATTCAAAAAGAGTCATGTACCAAAATGTTCATCGCAGCTCTATTTACAATAGCCTGGAGATGGAAACAACCTAAGTGCCCATCATCGGATGAATGGATAAAGAAGATGTGGCACATATATACAATGGAATATTACTCAGCCATAAAAAGAAACGAAACTGAGCTATTTGTAATGAGGTGGATAGACCTAGAGTCTGTCATACACAGTGAAGTAAGTCAGAAAAAAAAAGACAAATACAGTAGGCTAACACATATATATGGAATTTAAGAAAAAAAAAATGTCATGAAGAACCTAGGGGTAAGGCAGGAATAAAGACGCAGACCTCCTAGAGAACAGACTTGAGGTTATGGGGAGGGGGAAGGGTGAACTGTGACGGGGTGAGAGAGAGTCATGGACATATACACACTAACAAACGTAGTAAGGTAGATAGCTAGTGGGAAGCAGCCGCATGGCACAGGGATATTGGCTCGGTGCTTTGTGACAGCCTGGAGGGGTGGGATAGGGAGGGTGGGAGGGAGGGAGACACAAGAGGGAGGAGATATGGGAACATATGTATATGTATAACTGATTCACTTTGTTATAAAGCAGAAACTAACACACCATTGTAAAGTAATTATACCCCAATAAAGATGTTAAAAAAATAAATAAATAAATAAAATATTTCTAGAAGGAATAAATAGCAGAATAACTGAGTCAGAAGAACGTATAAGTGACCTGGAAGATAAAATAGTGGAAATAACTACCACAGAGTAGAATACAGAAAAAAAAATGAAAAGAATTGAGGAGAGTCTCTGAGACTGCTGGGACAACATTCAATGCAGCAACATTCAAATTATAAGAAGCCCAAAAGAAAAAGAGAAGAAGAAAGGGACTGAGAAAATATTTGAAGAGATTATATTTGAAAACTTCCCTAATATGGGCAAGGAAATGGTCAATCAAGTACAGGAAGTGCAAAGAGTCCCATATAGAATAAATCCAAGGAGAAACATGCAAAGACACATATTAATCAAATTATCAAAATTAAATACAAAGAAAAAATATTAAAAGCAGCAAGGGAAAAACAACAAACAACATACATGGGAATCACCATAAGGTTAATGGCTGATCTTTCAGCAGAAACTCTGCAAGCCAGAAGGGACTGGCAGGACATACTTAAAGTGATGAAATGGAAAAACCTACAACCAAGCAGCTCATGCAGCTCAATAACAAAAAACAAACAAACAACCCAATCCAAAAATGGGCAGAAGACCTAAATAGACATTTCTCCAAAGAAGATATACAGACTGCCAACAAACACATGAAAGAATGCTCAACATCATTAATCATTAGAGAAATGAAAATCAAAACTACAATGAGATATCATCTCACACCGGTCAGAATGGGCCATCATCAAAAAATCTAGAAACAATAAATGCTGGAGAGGGTGTGGAGAAAAGGGAGCACTCTTGCACTGCTGGTGGGAATGTGAATTGGTACAGCCACTGTGGAGACAGTATGGAGGTTCCTTAAAAAAGTACAAATAGAACTACCATATGACCCAGCAATCCCACTACTGGGCATATACCCTGAAAAAACCATAATTCAAAAAGAGTCATGTACCAAAATGTTCATTGCAGCTCTATTTACAATAGCCCAGAGATGGAAACAACCTAAGTGTCCATCAACAGATGAATGGATAAAGAAGATGTGGCACATATATACAATGGAATATTACTCAGCCATAAAAAGAAATGAAACTGAGTTATTTGTAGTGAGGTGGATGGACCTAGAGTCTGTCATACAGAGTGAAGTAAGTCAGAAAGAGAAAGACAAATACCATATGCTAACACATATATATGGAATCTAAGAAAAAAAAAGTCATGAAGAACCTAGGGGTAAGACATGAATAAAGACACAGACCTACTAGAGAGTGGACTTGAGGATATGGGGAGGGGGAAGGGTAAGCTGTGACAAAGTGAGAGAGAAGCATGGACATATATACATTACCAAACATAAAATAGATAGCTAGTGGGAAGCAGCCGCATAGCACAGGGAGATCAACTCAGTGCTCTGTGACCACCTAGTGGGGTGGGATAGGGTGGGTGGGAGGGAGGGAGGGAGATGCAAGAGGGAAGAGATATGGGAACATATGTATATGCAGAACTGATTCACTTTGTTTTAAAGCAGAAATTAACACACCATTGTAAAGCAATTATACTCCAATAAAGATGTAAACAAACAAACAACAAAGTCCTACGGTACAGCACAGGGAACTATATTCAGTATCCTGTGATAAACATAATGGAAAAGAATATGAAAAAATATATGTATGCATAACTGAATCACTTTGCTGTACAGTAGAAATTAACACAACATTGTAAATCAACTATACTTCAATAAAATAAATTAAAAAAATGAAATAAAAAGATTGCTCAACCCAGCAAGGATCTCATTCATATTCACTGGACAAATTAAAATATTTAGAGAGAAGCAAAAGCTAAGAAAAATCAGCACCACTAAAGTGACTTCACAACAAATTCTAAAGGAACTTCTCTATGCAGGAAACACAAGAGAAGGAAAAGAGCTACAATAACAAACCCAAAACAATTAAGAAAATGGTATTAAGAACATACAAATTGATCACTATCTTAAATGTAAATGGATTAAATGCTCCAACCAAAAGACACAGACTGGCTGAACGAATAAAAAAACAGGACCCATATATATGCTGTGTACAAGAGACCCACTTCAGACCTAGGAACACATACAGACTGAAAGTGAGAGGATGGAAAAAAATATTCCATGCAGATGGAAATCAAAAGAAGGGTGGAGTATCAATTCTCATAACAGACAAAAGAGACTTTAAAATAAAGACTATTACAAGAGACAAAAAGGACACTACAAAATGATCAAGGGATCGATCCAAGAAGAAGATATAACAATTGTAAATATTTATGCACCCAACATAGGAGCACCTCAATACATAAGGCAAATGCTAAGAGCCATCAAAGGGGAAACTGACAGTAACACAATCATAATAGTGGACTTTAACACCCCACTTTCACCAATGGACAGATCATCTAAAATGAAAATAAATAAGGAAACACAAGCTTTAAATGATACATTAAAAAAGATGGACTTAATTGATATTTACAGGACATTCCATCCAAAAACAACAGAATACAATTTGTTCTCAAGTGCTCATGGAATATTTTCAAGGATAGATCATACATTGGGTCACAAAGCAAGCCTTGGTAAATTTAAGAATATTGAAATCATATGAAGTATCTTTTCCGACCACAACGCTATGAGACTAGATATCAATTACAGGAAAAGATCTGTAAAAAATACAAACAGATGGAGGCTAAACAATACACTACTAAATAACCAATGGATCATTGAAGAAATCAAAGTGGAAATCAAAAATTACCGAGAAACAAATGACAAAGAAAACGCGACGACCCAAAACCTATGGGATGCAGCAAAAGCAGTTCTAAGAGGGAAGCTTACAGCAATACAATTCTACCTCAAGAAACAAGAAACATCTCAAATTAACAACCTAACCATACACCTAAAGCAATTACAGAAAGAAGGACAAAGAAACCCCAAAGTTAGCAGGAGGAAACAACTCATAAAGATCAGATCAGAAATAAATGAAAAAGAAATGAAGGATATAGTAGCAAAGATCTATAAAACTAAAAGCTGGTTCTTTGAGAAAATAAACAAAATTGATAAACTATTAGCCAGACTCATCAAGAAAAAAAGGGAGAAGACTGAAGTCAGCAAAATTAAAAATGAAAAAGGAGAAGTAACAACTGACACTGCAGAAATACAAAGGATCATCAGAGATTACTACAAGCAACTCTATGCCAATAAAATGGACAACCTGGAAGAAATGGACAAATTCTTAGAAATGCATAACATTTCGAGACTGAATGAGGAAGAAATAGAAAATATGAACAGACCAATCACAAGCACTGAAATTGAAACAGTGATTAAAAATCTTCCAACAAACAAAAGCCCAGGACCAGATGGCTTCACAGGCGAATTCTATCAAACATTTAGAGAAGAGCTAACATGTATCCTTCTCAAACTCTTCCAAAATATAACAGAGGGAGGAACACTCCCGATCTCATTCGATGAGGCCACCATCACCCTGATACCAAAAGCAGACAAAGATGTCACCACGAAAGAAAACTACAGGCCAATATCACTGCTGGACATAGATGCAATAATCCTCAACAAAATGCTAGCAAACAGAATCCAACAGCACATTAAAAGGAACATACACCATGATCAAGTGGGGTTCATCACAGGAATGCAAGGATTCTTCAATATATGCAAATCAATCAATGTGATACAGCATATTAACAAATTGAAAGAGAAAAAACATATGATAATCTCAATAGATGCAGAAAAAGTTTCAACAAAAATTCAACACCCATTTATCCTAAAAACCCTTGAGAGAGTAAGCATAGAGGGAACTTATCTCAACATAATAAAGGCCATATATGACAAACCCACAGCCAGTATCATTCTCAACAGTGAAAAATTGAAACAATTTCCTCTAAGATCAGCAACAAGATAAGGTTTTCCACACTCACCACTATTATTAAACATAGTTTTGGAAGTTTTAGCCTCAGCAATCAGAGAAGAAAAGGAAATAAAAGGAAACCAAATCAGAAAAGAAGATGTAACGCTCTCACTGTTTGCAGATGACATGATACTATACATAGAGAATTCTAAAGACTCTACAGAAAACGAATAGAGCTAATCAATGAATTTGGTAAAGTAGCAGGATACAAAATTAATGCACAGAAATCTCTTGCACTCCTATACAATAATGATGAAAAATCTGAAAGAGAAATTAAGGAAACACTCACATTTACCACTGCAACAAAAAAAATAAAATACTTAGGAATAAACTTACCTAATGAGAAAAAAGACCTGTATGCAGAAAACTGTTAGACACTGATGAAAGGAATTAAAGATGGTACAAACATCTCCAATTAAAGATGGAGAGATATACCATATTCTTGGATTGGAAAACTCAACAATATGAAAATGACTATACTACCTAAAGCAATCTAGAGATTCAGTGCAATCCCTATCAAACTACCAATGGCATTTTTAACAGAACTGGAACAAAAAATTTCACAATTTGTATGGAAACCCTATAGACCCTGAATAGCCAAAGCAATCTTGAGAAAGAAAAAGAGAGCTGCAGGAATCAGGCTCCTGGACTTCAGACAATACTACAAAGCTACAGTAATCAAGACAGTATGGTACTGGCACAAAAACAGAAATATAGATCAATGGAATAGGACGGAAAGCTAGAGATAAACCCACACACATATTGTCACCTTATTTTTGATAAAGGAGGGAAGACTATACAATGGAGAAAAGACAGCCTCTTCAATAAGTGGTGCTGGGGAAACTGGGCAGCTACATGTAAAAGAAAGAAATTAGAACACTCCCTAACACCATACACAAAAATAAGCTCAAAATGGATTAAAGACCTAAATGTAAGGCTAGACAGTATAGAAATGTTTTTTGAGAAAAACATAGGCAGAACACTCTAAGACATAAATCACAGCAAGATCCTTTTTGACCCACCCCCTTGAGAAATGGAAATAAAAACAAAAATAAACAAATGGGACCTAATGAAACTTCAAAGCTTTTGCACAGCAAAGGAAACCATAAACAAGACCAAAAGACAACCCTCAGAATGGGAGAAAATATTTGCAAATGAAGCAACTGACAAAGGATTAATCTCCAAAATTTATAAGCAGCTCAATAACAAAAAAACAAACAACCCAATCCAAAAATGGGCAGAAGACCTAAATAGACATTTCTCCAAAGAAGATATACAGACTGCCAACAAACACATGAAAGAATGCTCAACATCATTAATCATTAGAGAAATGCAAATCAAAACTACAATGAGATATCATCTCACACCAGTCAGAATGGCCATCATCAAAAGACCTAGAAACAATAAATGCTGGAGAAGGTGTGGAGAAAAGGGAACACTCTTGCACTGCTGGTGGGAATGTGAATTGGTACATCCACTATGGAGAACAGTATGGAGGTTCCTTAAAAAACTACAAATAGGGCTTCCCTGGTGGCGCAGTGGTTGAGAGTCTGCCTGCCGATGCAGGGGACACGGGTTCGTGCCCCGGTCTGGGAAGATCCCACATGCCGCGGAGCTGCTGGGCCCGTGAACCATGGCCGCTAGCCTGCGCGTCCAGAGCCTGTGCTCCGAAACGGGAGAGGCCACAATGGTGAGAGGCCCGCATACCGCAAAAAAAAAAAAAAACTACAAATAGAACTACCATATGACCCAGCAATCCTGCTACTGGGCATATACCCTGAGAAAACCATAATTCAAAAACAGTCATGTACCAAAATGTTCATAGCAACTCTATTTACAATAGCCTGGAGATGGAAACAACCTAAGTGTCCATCATTGGATGAATGGATAAAGAAGATGTGGCACATATATATAATGGAATATTACTCAGCCATAAAAAGAAAGGAAGTTGAGCTATTTTTAATGAGGTGGATGGACCTGGAGTGTATCATACAGAGTGAAGTAAGTCAGAAAGAGAGAGACAGGTACCATATGCTAACACATACATATGGAATTTAAGAAAAAAAATATGTCATGAAGAACCTAGGGGTAAGACAGGAATAGAGACACAGATCTACTAGAGAATGGACTTGAGGATATGGGGAGGGGGAAGGGTAAACTGTGACGAATTGAGAGAGTGGCATGGACATATATACACTACCAAGTGTAAGATAGATAGCTAGTGGGAGGCAGCCGCATAGCACAGGGAGATCAGCTCAGTGCTTTGTGACCACCTGGAGGGGTGGGATAGGGAGGGTGCGAGGGAGGGAGACGCAAGCGGGAGGAGATATGGGAACATATGTATATGTATAACTGATTCCCTTTGTTATAAAGCAGAAACTAACACACCATTGTTAAACAATTATACTCCAATAAAGATGTAAAAAAAATAAATAAACAAATGGGACCTAATGTAACTTAAAAGCTTTTGAAGAGCAACGGAAGCCATAAACAAGACGAAAGACAACCCTCAGAATGGGAGGAAATATTTGCAAATGAAGCAACTGACAAAGGATCCATCTCCAAAATTTACGTGCAGCTCATGCAGCTCAGTACCAAAAAAACAAACAACTGAATCCAAAAATGGGAACAAGACCTATACAGACATTTCTCCAAAGAAGATATATAGATTGCCAACAAACACATGAAAGAATCGTCAACATCACTAATCATTAGATAAATGTAAATCAAAACTAGAGAGCGTGGCTTCCCTGGTGGCGCAGTGGTTGAGAGTCTGCCTGCCGATGCAGGAGACACGGGTTCGTGCCCTGGTCCCGGAAGATCCCACATGCCGCGGAGCGGCTGGGCCTGTGAGCCATGGCCGCTGAGCCTGCGCTTCCGGAGCCTGTGCTCCGCAATGGGAGAGGCCACAACAGTGAGAGGCCCGCGTAACGAAAAAAAAAAAAAAAACTAGAGTGCGGTATCACCTCACAGCAGTCAGAATGGCCATCATCAAAAGTCTACAAACAATAAATGCTGGAGAGGGTGTGGAGAAAAGGGAACACTCTTGCACTGTTGGTGTGAACGTAAATTGATACAGCCACTATGGAGAACGGTATGGAGGTTCCTTGAAAAACTAAAACCCTCATACGACCCAGGAATCCCACTCCTTGTCATATACCCTGAGAAACCATAATTCAAAAAAAGTCATGTACCACAATGTTCATTGCAGCTCTATTTACAATATCCAGGACATGAAAGCAACCTAAGTGTCCATTGACAGATGAATGGATAAAGAAGATGTGTCACATATATATAGTGGAATATTTCTCAGCCATAAAAAGAAACGAAATTGAGTTATTTGTAGTGAGGTGGATGGACCTAATGTCTGTCATACCAAGTGAAGTAAGTCAGAAAGAGTAAAACAAATATCGTATATTAACGCATATGTGTGGAATCTAAAAAAAACCCATGGTTCTGATGATCCTAGGGGCAGGACAGGAATAAAGATGCAGAGGTAGAGAATGGAGTTGAGGACACAGGGAGGGGGAAGGGTAAGCTGTGACGAAGTGAGAGAGTGGCATGGGCATACATACCCTACCAAATGTAAAAAAGATAGCTAGTGGGAAGCAGCTGCATAGCACAGGGAGATCAGCTCGGTGCTTTGTGACCACCTAGAGGGGTGGGATAGGGAGTTTGGGCGGGAGACGCAAGAGGGAGGGCATATGGGGATATATGTATACGTATAGCTGATTCACTTTGTTATACAGGGGAAACTAACACAACATTGTGAAGCAATTATACTCCAAAAAAGATGTTAAAAAAAAAAGAAGAAAGTGGAGAAAAATGATGCCAGATAGAAAGGAGTAAGAGTTTAGGAAATCAAATTATTCAACATGTAGGCTCGGATGAATAGCTTATAGTAATCTTTGCTCCTGTCTAATGTGTGGCTAAGTAAATAGCAAACTCTTCCTTGTAGGAAATTACTTAATGATTATTTTATTCCATAGCAATAGCCATGTGCTGTTTAGGATGAACAAGGGTTCTGTGTTAATTAGGGAATAACACAGTTAATTGTCACTTGTCTAACGTGAAAACCACAAGGTAAAACCCAATGCCACCTGCTGGGGACCAAGGAGAGACTGAGGAGAAGCTTCACTTATCCAAGGTCTTGGCTTCTATTAATGGAAGAGGTTCACACTTTATTATCATCCAAGGGAGACTGATTTGATACATCAATACCCAGGCATATAAGCCTTGTAAACTTAAACTCATCTGGATTTACCAAATGTCACTTATAGGGACAAGTTGCCAACTCAACAGTTTTTTGTTTTTTCAGCTGTCCTGATGCATACATTCCTTCCTGTTTGGCCTATGCCAGGAAATCAATCAGGTTCGAGGCCATGAATTGACAAAGGTGAGATTGCAGGAGGTGCTGAAAGGCTACATGTTCCATATATTAGCTGCCTATGAAAAACTTTCAGAAGAAAAACAGACTAAGGTTGGTGTTGAAACTTTTTCCATCAACACACATGCACACACACACCACCACCACCACATCACATACCACACAACAACACAACTGACTTTTTTCTGGGTTTCAGTGGTCCACTTCAAGAGTTCAAAGTGTTTGAGACAACTTAGCCCATATGTCAGAAGTCAGGCCCTGTAAAAATACCCAATTAGTAGTCATCTCTGACTCATGCTCTAATGGTCAACCTGGTCCTCACTACAAAAGCAGCTCAATAATAGAAGAAAGGTGGCCTGTGTGAAAGTGGGAAAGTTTTGGTTCTCAACCGTGGCACAGTTGTTTGCCCACTATGTGCCTTTCAGCAAATCATTAGCCCCTCTCAGTTTCTTCAGGACCAGAAGTGGTCATGAGGATAACTTGCTGCCAGCCTCCCTCTCTCTGCCTGTGAAATGGAGAACCCACACCACGCCTACCTCAAGGGTTATTGTGAGGAAACCACATAGTGTGTGGCACATAATGGGTTCTTATTTAAGGGCAGTTCCTCTCTCCCCAACCTCCATTCCCACCTCACCTTCTATGAAGCATTCTATTCTCACTTTCTATTCCCATTTCTGTAGTGACATTTCTAAGACAAGGTCCAGTCTCACCTCTTGAGTTAACCTGGCTCCCCTTCTTCAATCTACTAATTTTGGATAAAATCCAGAGAAGTCTCTTCTTTTTTCTGCTATTCTTTGAAAATTCTTCTCCTGCAGAGCAGAGATACCTAGTTTTGAAGGGCTGGGTTCCGTCCCTGCTATTAAGTATTGAGTTTTATTCTAAGACCAAGGGACAAAAAACTGACCTTTTGTTAAGTAGTTAAACTAGCCATATTATTCTACAAAGCCATTGCTTCTGAAACATTAACCTCTAAGTTGTCCAGAGTAGGAAGATGTTTATTATACCCTTTATAACAAGACACCCCTCATAATTAGTGGGGACAGAGAATTAAGTTCAGAAAGAAAGTGCATTTCCAATTATGCAGAATAAGGCTCTGCAACTACTCAATAAACTGCACTACCTCAATGTTGCTCTGACAATCTAGGGCAAAGAAAGTCAGTGAGGCACACAGGACTCCGACTGTCATAGCCTCATGTTCTACACTGTTATCCTAATGCAAGGAGTCCTCTGGTCCAGTAAGCCTTGAAACAGTGAGCCCTGTTAATTGGACAATAACATGATGAGCATTTTAGTTTGCTCTGTTTCTTCTCTCTCGTGTTCTCTTTGGATTGGTGACTGGCTCAACAAACCAGTTCACCTCCTGGAGTGGTGTATTTTACTCCCCAAAGCTGCATAACGTACTACCATTGACGTGAATTCAGTTCATGTAAATGAATTAAAGGATGCATTGGCTGGGCCCTGAAATTTCCTGTCCATGTTATTGATATTCCTTCACTCTATCATGGAGTTTTCATTTCTTCTATTGAGCATAACAAGCACTGCAAAGGCTGGGTCAAACAGAAGTGCCCCCCCAAAGCCCAAGTCCATGCAAACAGCGAGAGGTTCATCCCTGTTCCTCTTCCCCATCTTTCACCAAACGACTCAGTTGGCTCTCCTTTTAAATAGTTGATTGGGCACTGAATGACAAAATGTATTAATATTGGTTTTAAAGGCAGAGCAATATATAAATACAAGATCTTACTAGCTTGAGCTAACCAGTGTTTTAAAAGATGCTCATTCTCTGACACTATCAAGTAGCCTCATAACAGAAATATATTGTAGGTTGCCAAGGTTTAGACAATCTGCAGAAGACAGGGTAGAGATTACATATGGCATTTACTGGGATAAGAGATTTACACTGGCGGCCTTGGACTATGATTTTACTTACATTGAAAAAAATAATGTTTTGTCACGGTGGGAGCTTCATCTCTCATATCATTAAATGGGTGGAGAATGAAAGGAAATTTGCTTTCTCAGGTTTTTCAATGGCACTGCGTTTTTAATATATGCTTTGTTTCCATTCAATGCCACGTATTGAAGCCTGCAGAATTCTTCCTGGGTAATTCTGAATCATGTGTGCACCTGTGGTTTGGGAGTTCAAACAGGTTGTCTTCTTTAATATTTGGTTGTTTGCTTTATGATACAGAGAAAATGATAGCCAAAAAGTAAAAATTCTTCTTGTCAGACACCTGGTTTTACAACTTTGGGGACAGTAGTCATAGAAAAAAATATTCTTACATAAACTGTGCAATTGAGAAAAAAATTGACCCAAATTGACCCATGCCTACTCCATAAGTTTGAGGCCAACGGTGCTGTAACCTTTCCCCATAATACTAAAATTCCACTACCAGTATCTGACCTTAAAATCCAATCCATACTAAAGGAAACAACCATGTAAATGAGGGGCATGCACACACACTTGTGTGTGTGTGTGTGTGTGTGTGTGTGTGAGATTTTTCTCCTCTTCCTAGGAGTTTTCCTTTTCAAATATTAGTTCTGTGACTTCATAAAGATCTTATTCTTCTTTTAGTCAATCTGTTATTTTATGCCTTTTCCAAATCTTGACAAATGGCAAAGACCTAGAGCTACCTTTAATTCTCATATCTACTTGTTTCTGCTGTGTGGACTGTCAAATATATTGAGTAGGGAATGATGTGAACATGCAAGAGATTCTTATTAGACACCAGGGCCCTTTCCTTTAAATCTAGTGGCATGTTGTACCTCTGGCACTCGGCAGGGCAGACAGATAACTGGATACATTCTGGCTCCTTGTTAACACAGCTCATCACTGAAGAAGCAGGCATGTCTATGAAATCACTCTTCAAATCTGATTAGCCCTTTAGTATAACTGAAGAACATGGGAGCATATCCATCTCTCTCTAAATAGACACAACTACTGCCTATTTCTTCTAATGGTGCCTCAGCCATTGTTTGTAAGCCACACCAAACTTTGCAGTTTCAATGACAGAAACTGGCCCCCTAGTCTCTGTGAAGGGGTCCCTGAAACATAAAGTGGAGGGTTGTCAAACCAGTTTAACAACTCTTGTTACTTTAGACATTGGGCCAGGTAGCTTATCCTTTCTCAGCATTAACTCTAGACATAATAGGTAGAATTGTAAGTGAGATCACATAAACTACTAATAATTAAACAGGTTTATGTGCAAGACAGAAAGTTTTTATGTACTTATTGACTGACAGAATTGTGCAATGTTTAATACTAAGTCTGAAATGCACACTCCGGAGGATTAATGGTACAGAAGTTATCTGAGTATACAAGAGTCTTAGAAACATTCTTTCTAGAAATACAGAGTGGAGACAGTTACTAGAGAGATTTCACTTATATAGTCTAAATTGGGTCTAATTGGGCCCCTCACAAGTTGAGAGTAATTTCAATAAGACATCTGCCTTCTGAGAGGCAGTATGGCAGTCCAATTCAGTGCAAGACTGAATCAAGCTATCTATACTTTGGAATAAAGTAACACCTTTTTTCATGAAAATGTCATGTTCTTCACTAGCCTATTAATTTTTTTAAACTGAAGATCTTTCATTTTCAAAGGATGTTTGACTAGAGTTTCTAACCGACAGATTTGGAAACCAATCTGAATTGGACATTCTATGGATTCAACCTGAAGGTGAGTTTGCCTCATAGATTTGACACCCAACCTGAAAAAAATTCTATAAAAATTGCTTCAAAGCCCCCTTTGAAATAGCAAATGTGCAGCAAAACTCCAAGTCAAACAATTGTCCCTCAGCCTGTTGTTTAAAATATAGACTGAAAAGCCAACAGACCCTTTTGTGTGTGTGCAATTGCTTTCATAAACAAATTTTAGGCTGGAATAAGGAGCTCCTAGTTCATCATGCTGGAGATTGTCCTTGCTGCTGTAGGCTGTTGAAGTGTTCCTCCCTTAAGATCTGGTTGATGTGGGAGTAAGAACCTTGGCATAGTACATACTCCTCATATGAGGATTGAGGTGTACTCATGTTGGGTTCAGCAACGATCTGGTTTAAGCTGCTTTCTGGTCCAATTACTCTCTCTGGGGTATTAACACTGCTGCTGCTCCTGTCTTTATCACTGCTTGAAGACTGGAGGATAAAAAACAGAAACAGGATGAGTATTACGCTATTACTATTTTTCGTATTCATCTTGGAGAATAGCAGCATCAACCACTACACTAAGCCTTAATGGTTTAGAAACTAGAGCCACTTAAAATATTTCAATCTATGCTCACAACACAGCAACCCGTAAATTAAGTTGGGATTAACATCCACAATTTTATGGATGAGGAAACTGAGATCCATTGACTTGCCCAATGTCACGTAGCTGGGAAGTGGCAGAGTGAGGATTCAAACACAGGCCTTCTAATTTCAAATCCCTTCACTAATCGGTTGTACCTGCTTGCAGCAGGAGCTTATCCTAATAACGTGCATCAGAAAAGTAAGTTCTCACCCTCCAAGAGAAAGCATCGATCAATGCTACAGAATGTAGTAAAAGTACACCCATAAAGAATAAGATGGATTTTGGGAGTGCACTAAAATAAAACAAATAACTTGTTACATACATACATTTATGCATACATACATACATGCACACGTATATACAAACCAGTGATGATTTCGTACCTATCCCCTGATAGTGGGCATACGTGGTCCTCCTATATCAATGCAAGGCTACACTCAGATCCTGAAAGGCACTTGATATACATTTTACGAAAGTTATATGTTAATTATTGGCATTTTTAAGACTAGTATTTATTGCTGTTCAACAAATATGGATGTGATATGGGGTGTATGTGTGGGTGTTTGCACCTAATATTCTGTTTTTAATTGAACTCTAACATGACTCAGGGTCATTGTCATAATGGAGAAACTACTAAGGATTCCTGAAAACAGTCATTGTCAAGAATTTCCTCCCTTACAGTGTTAGGATTCTCAAGGGAGAAAGTAATGACAAGGATCCATATCTGAACTACAATATTTAACAATTTTGATATTGCATTTTGGGGGGACATGCTATTATTTTTATTTCATTTACATTTAAACTTCACCAAACACTGAGCTCAAGTATATGCTGGTCCTTTGTTCAGAGTTTTTAAATGGACAGACAACTTTACGGGTGCAATGTATTTAACACTGCACAATATATTCAACAATTAGAGAATCTAGGGGGTGGTATAACTATATACCTTTATACATTTAGTAGCACAAGTAGAGGGACAAGCCCTGCAACTGGAGGAGAAACCCATTCAGGACTGAACAGAGAGGTCCTTGGTTGCTGAGAGAATCTCCCCTTGACTTCAGCTTGAGACAAACCAAGGAGTCTGTCAGGACACAAAAACCACTGAATTCAGGACAAACAGGAGCAACAGGATAGGTACTGAGGGATTGGCTCTTGTCAATTAAGATTGTGGAGGCCAGTGTGAAGCGAGTAGGGCTGGCTGGAGGCAGGAAATGTGGCAACTCAAGTCCAGGATCTGTAGATTAGAACAGCAGTCTAGAGACAGAATGGTTAGTGCTTTCTTCATAAATTCCCAGTTTTCTAAACAAGTTCCTAGGATGCTTTCCTCAAACAGCGGGTATTGCATTTCTTATAATGCAATCTTTACCAAAGGTAACATTAATAAGACTTAAACCAAGAATGGTCATGGCTCATCGGTCATTTGGAGCTTCTCGACATAGACCGCACACCAAACTGCCCACAGGTCCTCATAGACAGCTTATGTCCATCTTTATGCAACTAGAGACATACATTAAAAGAACTGTCCAGGAAAGAATTAGAATGACCCAATGGAAATGAAGGTTGTCACCAACAGCAATCAAACTGACTTCAGGACTTAATGTCAAGGCCAATTTAAAAAATATCCAAAAAGATGATTTTCCTAGCTCAAGGGTAAAAATCTGAAATCTCCAGTGGCATAAAATAGTGAAGTTATGAATATTTAAAAAATAAGTAGGTATTACGTTGGATAAGAAACCCACCACACACACTTTGGTTTCTCTTAGTTGGCTTTCCTGATCATTTTTCATTACAGGTACTGTCTGAAAAACAAGGTAAGAACTATAATTAGTATCTGGTGAATCAAATTTCATCTCAAATGACAACATATCCATTTTATACTATAGTGTAACACTAGGTGATGCTAGACTATGAAATGGTACATTAAAATTAACAAGCTAGAAGAGATTTCTGTAGAATAATTGTTAAGAAAAAATTGATCTGCCTCCAATTTCTAGTTCATTTAAAGTGTTTTCAAACCCAGTTGTGTAGAGACATAAGTACAAATGTTCATTGTGACACTGCTTATAATATCAGCATTGTTGTTAATAGCTGAAAATCAGAAACAATTAAATGTCCAAAAGCAGGAAAGTGATTAAGTTATAGTGCATCCATTCATACAATGTGATTTTGTCAGCCATTAACAATGATGATATAGTTGTATTTATACTGATATAGAAGGATGTCCCTGACATCATGTTTGTTTGTTTATTTAAAATTTGAGACTTTGGATCCTTTTTTATTTTTTATTTATTTTTTATATTTTCACTTTCTAAAGCATTCACAAGAAATGTATTTATTTTGTGGAAAACAACTATTTTATTTCCAAGTAAGTAACCTAGAGAACGCTACTACAAGACCAAGGCACATCTCCTGCTTTTGCATTCAGTTACTTCTGACTTCAAAACAAAGACTTAAGAACTACCATATGACCCAGCAATCCCACTACTGGGCATATACCCTGAGAAAACCGAAATTCAAAAAGAGTCATGTACCAAAATGTTCATTGCAGCTCTATTTACAATAGCCCGGAGATGGAAACAACCTAAGTGCCCATCATCGGATGAATGGATAAAGAAGATGTGGCACATATATACAATGGAATATTACTCAGCCATAAAAAGAAACGAAACTGAGCTATTTGTAATGAGGTGGATAGACCTAGAGTCTGTCATACACAGTGAAGTAAGTCAGAAAGAAAAAGACAAATACCGTATGCTAACACATATATATGGAATTTAAGAAAAAAAATGTCATGAAGAACCTAGGGGTAAGGCAGGAATAAAGACGCAGACCTCCTAGAGAACGGACTTGAGGTTATGGGGAGGGGGAAGGGTGAGCTGTGACAGGGCGAGAGAGAGTCATGGACATATACACACTAACAAACTTAGTAAGGTAGATAGCTAGTTGGAAGCAGCCGCATGGCACAGGGAGATTGGCTTGGTGCTTTGTGACAGCCTGGAGGGGTGGCATATGGAGGGTGGGAGGGAGGGAGACGCAAGAGGGAAGAGATATGGGAACATATGTATATGTATAACTGATTCACTTTGTTATAAAGCAGAAAATAACACACCATTGTAAAGCAATTGTACCCCAATAAAGATGTTAAAAAAAAAACTACAAAAAAAAAAACCAAAAAAAACAAAGACTTAAAATGGACTGTGGGGCTTCCCTGGTGGCGCAGTGGTTGAGAGTCCGCCTGCCGATTCAGGGGACAAGGGTTCGTGCCCCGGTCTGGGAAGATCCCACGTGCCGCGGAGCGGCTGGGCCCGTGAGCCATGGCCGCTGAGCCTGCGCGTCCGGAGCCTGTGCTCCGCAATGGGAGAGGCCACAGCGGTGAGAGGCCCGCGTACCACAAAAAAAAAAAAAAAAAAGGACTGATGCTGTAAATGAGATTGTCTTTAAACTACTAAAGAACATCTAAAACGTCGTATCCACTAGCATTTTCTAGGCCAGTAGTGCTGATTAGCTAATAAACATAGCCTACGTTATACAACCCTGGGCCTTGTCTCATTTCACCCTTTTGAACATACTTCATACGAGATATCCCACTTAATGAGTCCTATTATTGTCAGAGTTCTTGGGATGAAAAGGTTTCTCCTTGATACCGTATGGTTTTGACACTTGAAACTGCTATCTTACTACAGAAGCTTTTTCCTTACTGCAATTGATTTTAGAAAGAGAGCAAATTCTTTCATCAGAAGAGAAATGAGATTTTAAACGCTTCAGGATTGAGAAAGACCCATAAAATATAAATGCTTTTCACCATCCTCCTGATACCTCAAAGAAACGTCTCATCAGAATGTATTTGCCAGTTACAAAGCTCATTCTTTTTCCTCTGACCATTCGATATAAGCTTAGTGCTGATACCTGTGGAAGACAAATGAGAACAGGCCCATGCTCTGCAAAATTGAAACCCTTGTAAGTTCAAGTACACGGCAAAATAAAATTACATTTATAAAAGACTCTGACCAAGGGTCTCTCACTAAATGACATTTACAAAAGCACTACACAAAAGTCCTAGGGTCTAGGTCTGTGTGAAAAGGCAGGATTTTAGATTAGTTCGGGCCATAATGAAATCTGCCTGCTTACACTGTAACCAAAGAAGTTTCAGTTGAGTCCAGCAGAGATCTTCCATAGCACATTCTATTTGGAGATAGGCATCAGGACCACCTGTGGGGTTTTTGTTAGTTTGATTCACATGCACATGCCAGGTCCCCATCCTGAGAGGTTATCTCAGGTAGGTACAGGTTGTTCTGATACCCAACCACTATCCAAACAATTACTTGTGTGCCTACTATGTACAAGCAGGTACTTTGCCAGGGATACTTAGGGACTCAACCAACAGCTAATTCCTGAGCCCAATCAAGAACCCATCCTCTTTGAGGATGACAGCGTTAAGCTATTGCAGTGACAGGAATGTAGCAATGAATGCGGACCAGGGAAATAGAAGAGGTTCCTTAAAATGAATGGCATCTGAACTGGGCCTTGGAGGATGGGGAGAATATTAATAGGATGGGTGTGACAAAGGGAGAGAACAACAAGAGCACACGCAGGGTGAAGAGGAGTCTTCGAGGAGACAAAGCTAGTAATACAATGTGGCTGGGGCCTCCTGGAGAGGAGTTTGTGGGAGACAAAATATGCATGAGAAGGTAGAGCTAGGTTATCAAGGGCCTTGAATGTCATGCTGAGAAGTCTGTCGGAATAGGTACTTGAGCCTAAGAGACATGCTCGGATCTACTTTTAGGAAGAGGATTCTAATGGATGAATGGAGTAGGAGGAGAATGAGAGCACAGAGACCATGGAGGAAATTTCTGCAATACATTTAGCAAGCGGCAATGCAGGCCTGAATTAGGATAGTGGAAACGTAAAGGAAGGCATATATGCGATACACATCAGAAGTAGGATAGCAGGAGTCATGGAGGAAATGACAGAGACATTTAAGTTTACCCCAAGCTCCCAGGACAGGTGGGGTCTGAGGAGCCAAGTTTTAGTGAATAGTTGCATGAAGGGGATGAGAAGTAACAGGCAGTGAAAGCAGATTACAGCTGGGAGGTAAAGGGGGAGACACGATCCACTAACTTGAGAGAAGAATACGGTAGACAGAAAATTAGTTAGGAGAGAGAAAGAGCACCTTATCAGGCTAATGAAAGAACCAGCGAATAAATAGAATCTGAAGAGACGAGGAGGAATATTAATTACAGAGCATCTTCAACAAAAAAGAATGGGAATGCATGTGTATATTTACAACAGAGAATTATGTAATTCTCCTTAACTGTAAAAGCAGATTAAGCTGGTATTAAACTTTTTCATTTATGTGAACCTCAACAACAAAAAAATTTTCACCCCTAGTACATATCCCATACCTAGAATCGTAATATTTTTATTCTAAGGCAGCTGCAGAAACTAAATTAAGCAAGTCCATCCAAGCACTTAAAATATGTGCTCCCAAAGTTCCAACACATTTGAAATGAAAGACTCGTTCATATTTGCTAAAACCAATGAAACACTGTAGAATCTTATGAGCCATAGGATATCAAATCAATTTGGCTGCTGAATTACAATTACTTTCCAAATTAGCAAGGCAAAGGTACTTATGTGTTAACTTCTCTGTGTCAATGGGATAAATAATCTACACTTTTCTGTAGCTCAGTTTCCCTCATAAAATGAAGCTGAACTAGACATTGAGTTCTAAGTTGTTTTCTAAGTCAAAAATTATATTTATAATAGAATCTATATAAGTATAAAACAATTTAAACAACTTCACTTTGTTTCAACTCAGTTAATGGCATTTGAACAAAAGATTGATAAGTAACCATCATCTGTAGAAAAACATGAGTGCGTATGTATCTTCAATTCTTTAAAACAACTTAGATTTTAACATCCAGTTGGAATATAAAACTGCTCAGGATTGCTTGGTATACAACATGAGCAAAGTTTCATAAAATGCATGCAACAGATTAGGCCATTTTTGGAAAGGGTTGTCCCTGCATTTTTGAATGTATCTTTTAAATGGAGGATAATTTCAGAAGTTAACATTTTGCCATGGGTTATAAAAACATGACTAACAACCATTATTTTGTTCAATGACAGTTTCATCCGAAATAAGGTCTCCCAAAGCAGTTCTGTGTCTTAGAATGTGTATAATTAAAGGCGATGTGAACACCCAAATCTACGGTCAACCTAAGAGAAAACACTTTTCAAAAATTATGCCAAATGTTCTAGTTGTCTTATGAATTGACACTACTTTAAACAACGACCTGACAAAGAGACAGCTCCTACCAGCTTAAAAAAGGGGGTGGAGTAGATTTTATAGAATTCTAATTTTTAAACATAGATGGGGCTCCTGGTTCTGTTTCTCTCTCATTCGTCTCACTTCTGATGCTCCCTTGGAATTCTAGCATTGGGATATCAAATCTTTTCCAATTCAGGTACAGAAGAGAAAAAGGCAGAGATATGTTCCCGATAAGCCAATTCTGTTCATATCTACACATTTTTTCACTCTCAATTTCTTGCTACTACTTGGCAATCTGAAATATAAAATGAATGGTCTTGGCAAGTAAGAGAGACTAATACAAAAAACATTAGTGTCTTTGTGTTTGCGCTTTCTAGAAGGCTTATATTTATGTATGAGGGCACAGATTTACAGGAAAAGTGGTGATGTAATTTGTAAAGATGTAAGGTTGAACAAAAAAGAGCAGTACTCCTGAACATGCAAAGATATTCAACGAAAAAGGCCAGCATCTAAGAGAGCAAGTTACATGAGTTATACCTAGCTACAATTTACCCATCCAAGTAGCTGCCCAGGATCTGGGACTATCACCACCTGCGTAGAGGTTCCAGGAGGAGGACAGGGATCGATAATCATTTCACTTTTTGCTCACAAAAGGGACAAGTGAGCACTACTTAGTCATTAACTAATAGGATTCATACATAAAGACTTAACAAGGTTCCTTTAATCCTCTCCTAGTAAGCTATACCTCAATTAAAACAATACTATGCTAATGCCACAAGTCATTAAAATTCAAGCTCTTCCATTCAAGCGCCATTAAAGCTTTGCAAAATCACCAGACTCCCCCATCCTCAATTTCATTTTCACTTTTCCTAGCCAGAAATCAAGAATCCCCTTCTAGCCAATAACACATCATTATACTCCTGAAAATTTATTCTCCATCTAAAAATAAGGGAGGGGGTTAAGATGATTATTCCCTGCTCCTATGACTGGAGAAAAGTCTAAGACCTAGCTTTTCCTGATTACATTTTCACTAAGTCTTTTTCTGTGCTTCCTTACCACCTTCTGTGAGATACTGCATACCATGGCTAAGGGCTCCAGCTCAAAAGCCACTGCAATCAAGTAAGAATACATTTTTGAAGGTTTCTTGGAATGATACATTTCTTTTAATTGCAGGGCACCAATTGGATAATGTAATTTAGGCAGTGGATGAACTAGAGAGAGGCTATCTGACCATATTCCTACCTCTGCATCCTGAGACTCCTGAAAGACAGGGTGTCTCTTACTCCTTTTGGACTGGGGAGAATGGTGATTGTCCTCTTTATTATGATTCCTTCTTCTTTTCCCGAAAATAAACCACAAGAGAGAGGAGAAAATATCACCCAACAATTGATATTTTGGACACTTAATTTGCGAGCCAGTGGCATACATATATGTGAAATCTTGTCAGAGAAAATACAAGTCATCATCTGCTACTCCAATAATTTAAAGTCGGAAGCACACATCACCCACACGAAGAAGGAAAATATGAAACAGGAACTCTAGGTTGAAAAGTCAAGCTGTAAATTTCATTTCTAAACATTAGCTTCATAATTTTAAATGACTCTTGGGAATAAAGTAAGAACAGGAAAAATTTAATAGCTACATTTTCAAAATCTACCTCAGTAGGCCCATTGTCTTCATTTCCTGAAGTTACAATTCCAGGTTAAGTGATTTTTAACCCCTTCTACATAACACTTAAGACAGGTGTGGCTGCCTGTGTCTATTTACTGTTAATGCTCCTGTGAAAGTGGTATAGAGACAGACAATGGAGAAACTCTCCAAGTGTGCTGTTAGCCAATTATTGTTGCTGTACCAACTACTATTATGACATAATGGTTACTTCACTAGATTGTCATCATGAGATTGTGACTGATTACTAACTTGAAATACGGCTTCTCAAAAATGTTTTTTTTAACATCTTTATTGGAGTATAATTGCTTTACAATGGTGTATTCGTTTCTGCTTTATAACAATGTGAATCAGTTATACATATACATATGTTCCCATATCTCTTCCCTCTTGCGTCTCCCTCCCTCCTACCCTCCCTATCCCACCCCTCTAGGTGGTCACAAAGCACCGAGCTGATCTCCCTGTGCTATGCGGCTGCTTCTCACTAGCTATCTATTTTATGTTTGGTAGTGTATATATGTCCATGCCACTATCTCACTTTGCCACAGCTTACCCTTCCCCCTCTCCATATCCTCACGGTTGGTAAGATTACATCTTCAGCCCCAATTCCCCTCTCAGTAAGTAATCAGATTGCAGCATTTGACAAAACAGTTCTTGAAGACACCCTATAATTGAACAGACATTTTCCCAAGCCATCTACTTAGAGAGTACTTTTAAGTTTACGGTACCCCTAAGGATGGCTGAGTCTACCTATTTTTATAATTTCATTTCTCTTCAATCTTTCTCCCATCTCTGGGAGACTGAGTACTGATCCCATAAACCAGTGATTTCAAACTCTTTGTTAAAGTAAAAGAAACTCCTTTCTTAACAAAATAAACATGCAAACAAACAAACAAAAAAACAGCAATAAATAAGAGAAAAAAGAGGAGTCACTGCACTGAGAACACAGGCTCTTTAACCACACCCTCCCCTGGATCCCCCTCCCTGTGCTACCCATTAGCTTAGCCTGACTCTTCTTAAAACTGAGGAAACAGCAGGCCCAAAGAAGCAAAGTGACTCAGAGTAAAATAAAAGGCGGGTAGAGATGGAACTGCAAGGGAAGTTCTCTTGAGCCCTGGCCCAAGGTCCTCCACAAAGCCCTACAAGAGGAAAACTTTAGTAAAGAGCTACACGTCCAATCAAACGATGTCTTTATGATAAGGAAATTGTCAGGATAAATTAATTCAGATAATTTGTGTGCAGTGCTGTTAAGAAAACTTTTTTTTTGGTAGAAAATATGTGCTATTTTTTCAGATGTATGAGCATGCCAAGGAACCTTCAGAAATGTTACCTGGACTTGGTAAAAGAAAGACCACTGCAATCAGTTCAGACTTCATTCGTACATACTGCTTATTGTCCAGTGACTGTGTTCTTAATTCCAAAAGCATGTCCGTAATTGGGCCCCTACATTCATATTTAGGACCAGAGAACACATAGTACCAGCCGAAGCGGCCCTGGCGATATTGGCCGAAGAAGCAAAGCGGGATGGTGAGGACCAGAGATGGACCGGTACAGGACACCGTTGCCCAGACAAACCTTCCCGGCACTGCAGCCTTCCTTAGTGCCGCCGCTGGAACCATAGCAACAGGGGCAGGAAGTCCTGGTGCCCCGGAAAGTCGCGAGCCTGGGGGACGGGGCTGCGCGCCGGTGGGCGGGTTCTGGGCCTGCGAGCCTGTGCCCAGTAACGTCAGTGCCGGTCTGCCCGCCCGAGTCCGCTAGAAGTTTCCTCCCGGGCCCTGTTTCGAACTCTCGGCTAAGGGACCTGACCGGTGATATCTGGGTCCCGTCGTCCACTGCCCCAGCCCCCCACGTGCGGGACCGGTACCAATCCCCTGGTCATTCTCCTCCCGCCCACCCCCGGCCTGTAAACGCGCTCGTCCCGTGGCACATTCACCGTGCTCCTGTCAGCCCTCACTCTTCTGATCCGTCCCGGCGACCTCAGTGCCCGCGAGGCTCAGCCGGTCACCCCGGAGCCTCTCCAACCTCAGCGATGTTCTTCTTCTCCCCACACGAGCACCCCCCTGCCCACGGTCATGCCCTGGGTATCAGGAAGACAGCGGCCCTCATGGTGTATAGCATTCCTCCCTCTCATCACCCCCAACACGACGTCCTGTCCTCCAGCTCCCTCGCTCTAGTGCCCCTGCATTGATAGCCCCAACCTCCTGGAAACCGCCAGCTCACCGACCACACATCCTTCCACAACATCCGCCAGGCCCCTCCTTACTCCGCGGACCCAGGGCTGGAAACTGTCCCCCACAAACACACCTCCTGTGCTCCTTGCACCCTCCTCCCTACTCGCCCTCTGCCTTGTATCTGAGCACCTCAGCACTGAGGACGAAACTCTGAAACTTTACGGAATTGTTTTATCTTAAATCCATGACCAGGGGAGAATTGCTTTTCAGTTTCACTCTCACCTACAATACTACATTACACACTAGCAACCCTCCTCCATTCTAGTGACCACCAGTCTCCCCCCGCCCAATAATTCGTGGAAAAGACAGAAGCAGTCCCGTGGGATTTTTCAAGCTTCCCAATCCCAGTCTGCCTATTTCTACCCTGGTACTCTGCTGCCCCTCTGGAGGAAGTGACCAGATCCCATTTGAGGCTAAGCCCTTCACCTGGATCCCATATCCTTCCTCCTTCTCCAGGAGTGGGCCTTTGCAAAGATCATCCCTTTTTCCTGAATTGTCATGTTCCCCATTTCTTCTGGATCATTCCATCATCTACAAAGTGGGCAGAAGGATGGCTGGAGTTTAGGAATTTAGCCTTCTGGAACTGATCCTGGTTCCTGCTGTGGTGGTGAGACCCCTAGGGCCTTCATTCCCTGTAGTGGGAATGTGGAAATTGGTTGAGTCCAGAGCCAGGGGTTCTACCATGAAGGAAACCTAACCTGTCTGAGGGGCTTAGATGACCCTGCAGCTGAAGCTGTGGAGTCGACACCCTGCACAGGGGTGGGATGGAGGATGCGCCCCAGATTCAGAGGGGTCTGCAGATGCCAGCAGAGTGAGCTGAGGCTGAGTTGGCCAGGGAGCACCAGGACCCGACCAAGAGGAGAGAGACAAAAATGCAAGTTTCATCAGCCCCACCCATGGGCGGTGCAGGTCAGCATCACCAACTGGACCCGGGAGAGGAGAGTCATCCTTCTCTCAGAAACCACCAAGGATACTGTGAGCAGCGTAAGAATTTCATAGACCCCCATCCCTTCCCACATCACCCAGGAGATTTGTAAACCATACATACGCCTTCCCCACCTTGGAAAGGAGCAGAGAAGTGGAGTGGAAATCTGAGAGACTGAGCATTTCACCAAAACAGACAGCATTATTTTAAACTAACCATTCACATGATAGCATCAGATTGCACTTACCAGATTAGATATAAATTCAGTGGGGTTTGTTTGTTTGTTTGTTTGCCACTCCAGAGAGTGGGCACTCATGATAAAGATCAGATCAGATCGGCCAGAGAGAATAAGTTAACCAAAGTCCCCATGCCATCTGAGGAGTGCGAGTGAGTCTGTGATTTCAGCACACCATCCCCACCAAATCCTCCTCTGCCCACCATCTCATCAGTCCATGTTTGAGGAGATTGGGGCATCCTCGCCTCATCCTCCCCTTTAACTGAGGACAATGTTTCACATCCCATAAAGAGACCCCCTCCCAAAAAAAAAGGGAGCACAGAAGGAAGAACGGACCAGACAGACACACAGAGTGGAGTAACAGATGAGAGTTGTCACTGAGGTGAGCAGGGCCTCCTCAAGGCCATCCTTGCCCTCCATAAGCGATGTCAGGCTCCATTCTCCTTTAACAAACAACACAGGCCCCATTTTCCAAGGCCTGAGGCATGGAGCTTGGCTTCAGAAAATGGTTGTAGCACTGTGTACTGCTGGAGAAAATCACGGAACCACACGTTAGAGCCACTGTGCTTTCATAGTCTTCATTGTCTCCCGAGATCGCAGTGCTGTACAGAATGCTTTCTTGGTGACCCCAGCACTTCCCCCAGTCCCTTCTGAAGGCTCCCAAGATTTCACCTCTCTCCCTAAATTTTCTACCATGCATCTATCTCTTCACTCTTAGCCAAAGCACATTCCCATTCTCTGGTGAGATCCAAGCGTGCGGGGAGGGGAGGGAGAAGTGCCTCAGTGCTGGACAGGAGTGTGGGATTCTGTTGTCTTGGCAACATTCTTCTGCTCATCCTCACTGGATCACTCATCTCAGGCAACAGCCCAGCTGGAAGGGCCAGGACCAATGGGAAATTCTTCTCTCCATCTTGCTCTCTTTCTGTGACCAGAGGCTGAGATAAAACACCGGTGTTGGTTACCAGGGAAACTGAAGCTTAATCCATCTGACTCAAGAGAAAAAGAAACCAACAAAAGAGTGGAAACTAAGGCACAGGATGTGCTGGGGGAGGCCACGCAAAGACATGGAATTGTGATTCTCAATAGATGCGCTTCTCCCAAGTGTCCTGTGCATGCACAAACGTGTACTCATGAGCACCCCCTTCAGCCCGGAGCAGCACAGTGACTGTGGCATAAGGTTCACAAGGGGGAGGCAATGAGGCAGGAATGGAGGCAAAAGCCAAATCTTGAGAGAGGAGGAGGAGGCACTACCTATCCTTTGAAACTATTGCCTACCATTTATCTCAATGTTTAAAAAAATAGACTTTATTTCTTTTAGTGGTTTTAGAGTTACAGAAAAATGAGCAAGAAGTACAGATGATTCCCAGATCCTCCCACCCTCACCTCCATATCCAGTTTCCTCTATTAGGAACATCTTGCATTAGTGTGGTACATCTGTTACAAGGGATGAGCCAATGTTGATACCTTATTACTAGCTGAAGTGTATATTTTATATTCGGTTTCACTCTTTGACTTGCACTCTCTGGGTTTTGACAAATGTATAATGTATAATGACATGTATCCACCATCATAGCATCATACAGTATAATTTTACTGACCTAAAAATCCATTGGGCTACTCCTATTCATCCCTGCCTCTTTCTTCCTAAAAACCTCTGACAACCACTGATCTTTTTGCTGTAATTTTGCCTTTTCCTGAAAGTCAGAGTTGCATTGATATGTTGTAAAACCTTTTCAGATTGGTGGTTTTTACATAGTAATATGCACTTATGGGTCATCCATGTATTTCTGTGTCATGATGGCTCGTTTCTGTTTATCACTGAATAGTATATTATTGTATGGCTGTACCACAGTGTCTATCCATTCACTGATTGAAGGACATCTTGGTTGCTTCCAAGCTTTGGCAATTATGACTAAAGCTAGATAAACATTCATGTGCGGGTTCTTGTGTAGACAAAATTTTAAACTCATTTGAGTAAATATCGAGGAGCACAACTTTTGGATCATATGGTAAGTGGATGTTTAATGTTGTAAGAAACTGCCAAACTGTCTTCTAAAGTGGCTGTACCACTTTGCATTGCCACCAGCAATGAATGAGAGTTCCTGTTAACCCACATCTTCAACCACCATTTGATATATTCAGTGTGTTGGATTTAGCCATTCAAATAGGTGTGCAGTGGTATCTCACTGTCGTCTTAATTTGTAGTTCCCTAATGATACATGATATTGAATATCATTTCGTAGGCTTATTTGCCATCTGTACATCTTATGTGGTGAGGTGTGTGTTCAGATCTTTTGCCCATTTTAAAATCGTGTTGTTTTCTCATTTTTGAGTTTTAAGAGTTCTTTGTATATTTCAGGATACCAGTCCTTTATTACATATTTTTTACAAATGTTTTCTCCCAGTCTGTGGCTTGTCACTTCATCCTCTGAACAGTGTCCTTCACAGAACAGAAATATTTAATTTTAACAAAGTCCAATTTATCAATTTTTTCTTTTGTGGGTTGTGCTTTTGGTGTTGTTTTAAAAGGTCATTCATTGCCAACCCAAAGTCACCTAGATTTTCTCCTATGTTGTCTTCTAGGAGTTTTATAGATTTGCATTTTACATTTAGGTCTGTGATCCATTTAAAGTTAATTCTTGTGAAAGTTTTTTTTTTCACAAGATTTTCTTTTTTGGCATGTGGATGTCCACCAAGGCTTATGTTGACGTTGCATTAGGTTCAGAGTCTTATCTAAAATTATTTAGAAAACGCTACACTAAACCAACTTCATCTAAAAGAAAGTGCAGCCCTCTTCCAAACAGCTTAGGAACAGAAAAAGCAAACATATCCTCTCTTCAGATAAATCAGGCTGGAATTTACCTAGTGATAAACCGAATGAGCAAATTGATGGTGAGACGGTTGTTCAATACAGCAGCAGACTTAACCTGTGCTTCCAAAAAAAAAAAAAAAAAAAGAACTGACCCCTAAATTGTACCTTTTTGAACATGGCTTTAGATGTTGCACTTCCTGCTCCAGGATGCGTATGAGTTGAAAAGCAACATTCACGTGGATATGAGGCTCTTAGGTCATGTGGTACTAGGGACTTTCTAGTTATTTGCTCTTGGTCAGTAGGAGGAAGCCCAGTGATTTACCACCTGAAAAGATGTGTAAAAAGCCTGGTTGCATCTGAAATCTTTTGTTTATGAGCTGGAGACAAATATCTCACAGAAAACTCAAAGGAGGCAATGGGCCCAGAAGAGACCACAGAGGACCAGAATTTCAAAATTAGGGAAAAAGTCCTTTCAGAGGGTCCCTCATAGGATGAAGCTTTTTAGTGCCATGTGGACTGTAGTTCAATTCATGGCCTATGGAGGATCTCAAAGCATAGTTTTTGGATGGATAATAGATGGATGGAGTCATGATATCATGCAGGCATGGGTGGATCGCTGGACACTTAAATTCCTAGTTTCTCTGATGAGGTCACAAGGGTGCTTTCCAGTCCCTGTTAATTTACATGTTTTATATTTGCTTTTAGGCTTAAAGTAATAATCATTGGTGTTCACCAGGAAGAAGTTCTCTGTGCCAATCTAGTTGCCCATCAGAAGAATATTGTGATCTGGGTTGAGTGCCTATCAGAGGATGCTACACAAAACCAGTTAATCAATATAATCCGTCATGCATCATGAGAAGTAGAGATACACATCTATAAGCTAATGTATATGCACATGCTCTAGTATCTATGAAGCCAGCGTGACAATTCTATTCATTTCATCCCACAGGGGAACCCCCAGGCACGAGAACTGGTGTCTGAAGTTTCCCAGCTAAGAGCGGGAGCCACAACATGCCAGTGTTCACCATTGTGGGGAAGAATCTCTGATTCCCACTGAGGGGAGAGTGTACCACCTGCCTGCCTCTGAAGGCACTTCTTCTGTCCAATGCCTGGTTTTGGGTTTGGTTTAGTCTTTCACTCAGATTATATCTTTTTTTCCCATGTTTGAGTCACTGCTCCTAGGTTCTGACCTTCAGTGGAATCCAGGAGGGTTTTAGTGAGTTTTAGGACACACTAATTTAAAATAATCCACTCACTATCTTAGTATTTTATAACTTCAAATAGAATCTAGAATCCAAAACTGTATTCAGACCACCAGCTTGACACAACTTACAATTGAGCTTTATCCTCCATAAACTCCCATGAGGAGATTCTGCTTCTGGCTACCATGGAGTAAGCCCAGTACTGCCTATCTCTCCTGCTGATTACAGCTAAAGACTCTAGACAAATACACAAAGCATGTGTGTACCTGAGGAATCAGAAAAGTAGGCAAAATAGATGAACTGTGGTAAAGAATCAAAACATGGAATCCATCCAAATGTATATCTTGAGACCCAGACTTGTCTAACCTACCCGACTTCCCTGTTTGGATGACTCAACATGTCTGAAACAGATCTCTTGCGTTTGTTGTATATTGTTTGTTTTTTACTTATATACATCAGCAAGTCCTCTTGATTCTATATTCAAAATATATCCTGAGGGCAGCTATTACTACCACCATTCTACAAGGAATTCCCATTTTTCCTTTGAATGAAATCCATTCTCCTTAGTGCGGCCTGCCAAACCCTACACTTTCTGGCTTCTGCCTACCTCTCCAACCTCTCCCCTCATTCAGTACAATCTAGCCACACTGGTCTTTAACTGTTCCTTCATCATTCCAGACTTAGTTCCTTCATCATTCCAAACTTGTTTCCTTCATAAGGCTTTTCAATTTTCTGTTTCTCTGATGTGTTATTTTTCTATTGATGCTTTCTAATTTTCCTTTCAGGCTTTGGCTTTCAGCTTGTGCTTTTCTTTGTTTCTCCTGCTTAGAGTTATTTAGTTTCCTTGATCAGTAATTTAATCCTTTTACCAAATTTGGGAATTTTGGGGCCATTTTTTTCAAAAAATCTCTTCTGCCCCTTCTGTTTCTCCTGTCCTTCCTGTATTACAATTGCACATATGTTGGGATGTCTGATATTTTCCAACAGATCTCTGAGGCCTTGTTCATTCTTTAATCTCTGTTCTTCAGATTGAATAATTTCTATTGATCTATCTTCAAGTTTTGTGATTGTTTCTTTTGTTTGTCTGTTTGTTTTATTGACGTATAGTTGATTTACAATGTTGTGTTAGTTTCAGGTGTACAGCAAAGTGATTGTGATTGTTTCTTTTGCCATCTCAGTTATGCTCCTGAGCAAATCTAGTGTTTGTTTACTTATTCATTTCAGTTATTACACTGTACACCTCTAGAATTTCAATTGTTTTTCTCTCATAGGTTTTTATTTCTTTGTTGATATTACCGATTTTTGACCCAGACCCACAATTGTTTTCCCTGAATTTTTAAACATTTATTTCTTAAATTGGTTTGACATATTTGTAATAACTGCATTGAAGATGCTATCTGCTAAATTCAAAATCTAGTCTCACATAGAGTCAGATTCTATTGACTCATTTATTTTCTTGACAATGGGTTATACCTTCCAGTTTTTTTCACTATTCTAGTTAATTTTCTGAAAGATGAACATTATAGATAATATGTTCTAGTGACTTTGTTTTGTTTTTCTGAACGTTGTTGGCTTTTTTTGTTTTGTATTAATGGATAATTATTGTAACCTCACCTGGGCTCATACTGCTAAAACTGTCTCCCACATCCTGTGTGGGCAGTGATATCTCTACTTGGCAGCCTCCCCTTCACCTGTGTAGTTTTGTATTCAGCCAATCATCCGGGTAGAGTTTATGTTCATACACCTCAATCCTAGGGTTGCCAGATTAACATACCAGATAAGCAATGGGTTTCAGATAAGCAATGAATAATATTTTAATATCTTTAAAATTCAAATTGAACTGAGCATTCTCTATTTTTATTTGCTAAATCTTGCAACCCTACTCAAGCCATAAGGTCACCTCTCTGCCACACAAGGGGCGTGTGGGTTGAGGAATACATCCAAATGCACAGCAACATCCACCCCTCACAAGCTGTCCCAGACTTTCAATTTTTGCCTGGCTCCCTGCGGTCTCCCACATGCATGCATATTTTAGCAGTCAGAGGGGTGGAGAATTTAACTTCTTGGCCCTTTCATGACTCTTCACTTCCAAGCTCTTCCTGTAAAATTTCTATCTGTCCTGCCAACATCCCCAGATTGAGTCCACCACCTCTATACAGTAAAGGTGTGGATTTTTACCTTCTGAGCTGGAGTGTGAGGATGAGACCACCCCCAGGAAAAAGGCCACAAAGTCACCTTCTTACCCAACACAGTAGCAGTATTTCATAAAGAAACACTTCTCAGGTTATTGTCTGCCAGTGCCATGAAATAGTTGTTTTCAATAATTTTGCCCAGGTTTTTACTTGTGTTCTGTGAGCATGAATTGTGCAAACTCCTCACACCACCATTCCTAGAAGGAGAATCTCCACAGGGTCTATTTTTTTTTAACATCTTTATTGGGGTACAATTGCTTTACAATGGTGTGTTAGTTTCTGCTTTATAACAAAGTGAATCAGTTATACATATACATATGTTCCCATATCTCTTCCCTCTTGGGTCTCCCTCCCTCCCACCCTCCCTATCCCACCCCTCCAGGCTGTCACAAAGCACCGAGCCAATATCCCTGTGCCATGCGGCTGCTTCCCACTAGCTATCTACCTTACTACGTTTGTTAGTGTGTATATGTCCATGACTCTCTCTCGCCCCGTCACAGCTCACCCTTCCCCCTCCCCATAACCTCAAGTCTGTTCTCTAGGAGGTCTGCGTCTTTATTCCTGCCTTACCCCTAGGTTCTTCATGACATTTTTTTTTCTTAAATTCCATATATATGTGTTAGCATACGGTATTTGTCTTTTTCTTTCTGACTTACTTCACTGTGTATGACAGACTCTAGGTCTATCCACCTCATTACAAATAGCTCAGTTTCGTTTCTTTTTATGGCTGAGTAATATTCCATTGTATATATGTGCCACATCTTCTTTATCCATTCATCTGATGATGGGCACTTAGGTTGTTTCCATCTCCGGGCTATTGTAAATAGAGCTGCAATGAACATTTTGGTACATGACTCTTTTTGAATTTCGGTTTTCTCAGGGTATATGCCCAGTAGTGGGATTGCTGGGTCATATGGTAGTTCTATTTGTAGTTTTTTAAGGAACCTCCATACTGTTCTCCATAGTGGCTGTACCAATTCACATTCCCACCAGCAGTGCAAGAGGGTTCCCTTTTCTCCACACCCTCTCCAGCATTTATTGTTTCTAGATTTTTTGATGATGGCCATTCTGACTGGTGTGAGATGATATCTCATTGTAGTTTTTTTTTTTTTTAAAAATTACAACTTTATTAGAGTATACTTCCTTCGCAATACTGTGCTAGTTTCTGTTGCACAACAAAGCAAGTCAGCCATATGCATACACATATCCCCATTTCCCCTCCCTCTTGAGGCTCCCTCCCACCCTCCCTATCCCACCCCTCTAGGTCATCACAAAGCATCTAGCCGATCTCCGTGTGCTATGCTGCTGCATCCCACCAGCCAACTGTTTTACATTCGGTAGTGTAAATACGTGGATGCTACGTTCACTTTGCCCCCCACGCTGTGTCATCAAGTCCATTCTCTATATCTACCTATTTATTCCTGCCCTGCAACCATATTCATCAGTACCTTTTTGTTTTTTTAGATTCCATATATATGCGTAGCATATGGTATTTTTTTCCCTTTCTCTGACTTACTTCAGTCTGTATGACAGACTATGTCCATCCACCTCACTACAAATAACTCAATTTTGTTTCTTTTTATGGCTAATATTCCATTGTGTATATATACCACATCTTCTTTATCCATTCGTCTGTCAATGGACTTTTATGTTGCTTCCATGTCCTGGCTATTGTGAATAACGGTGCAATGAACATGTGGTGCATATTGAATTATGGTTTTCTCAGGGTATATGTCCAGTTGTGGGATTACTCGGTCATATGGTAGTTATCTTTTTATTTTTTTTAAGGAAACTCCATACTGTTTTCCATAGTGGTTGTATCAATTTACATTCCCACCAACAGTGTGGGAGGGTTCCCTTTTCACCACACCCTTTCCAGAATCTATTGTTTCTAGCTTTTTGATAATGGCCATTCTGATTAGTGTGAGGTGATAACTCATTGTAGTTTTGATTTGCACTTCTCTAATGATTAATGATGTTGAGCATTCTTTCATGTGTTTGTTGGCAGTCTGTATATCTTCTTTGGAGAAATGTCTATTTAGGTCTTCTGCCCATTTTTGGATTGGGTTGTTTGTTTTTTTGTTATTGAGCTGCATGAGCTGCTTGTAAATTTTGGAGATTAATCCTTTGTCGGTTGCTTCATTTGCAAATATTTTCTCCCATTCTGAGGGTTGTCTTTTTGTCTTGTTTATGGTTTCCTTTGCTGTGCAAAAGCTTTTAAGTTTCATTAGGTCCCATTTGTTTATTTTTGTTTTTATTTCCATTACTCTAGGAGGTGGGTCAGAAAGGATCTTGCTGTGATTTATGTCATAGAGTGTTCTGCCTATGTTTTCCTCTAAGAGTTTGATAGTTTCTGGCCTTATATTTAGGTCTTTAATCCATTTTGAGCTTATTTTTGTGTATGGTGTTAGGGAGTGCACAGGGTCTATTTTTAAAGACAAACAGAAGGCCCAGATAAGTGAGTCAATCGGTGCTACTTGAGTACCTACAATGTGCCTACATCCACTTAACTGGATGTCAGAGGTACATAAGAGTGATTCATTGTAGTCACTATCTTCAATAAGCCTACGGTTGACCTGGGAAGTCGTCTGTAATGACATTGTACATTGCTAAAACAAAGCACAGTTTTTCTGAGCAGAAAGGTTTTGCAGTTGCTTATGAGTGAATGTGGATTTAAAATTACCAAAGTATGGTATATGTGGCCCTAAGCTATTCTGGTTACTGAAAACTGTGATTCTCTCTGTGTGAGATGGCCAAAAAAGGTCAAAGTTGTAGCCATGCAACATACTCACAGCTCAATACAGGAGCCTCTCTAGCACCTAGGACCTACACAGATAATACCTACATTAGAATTTACAGAAAAAAATGGGGTATTCCTTCTATCAGAGCCATCACAAAGATAAATTTGTCTTTGTAATGTAAGCAAATAGTTATGCCCACCATGTTCCAGGGATATCCTAGAAGTGGGAGATGAAAGAAGAATAGATCCTAGTCCTTGGCATCTGGGATCTCACAATCACTTGGGGCAGACAGACATATAAACAGAAAAGCAGTGGAAGTGCAAGAAAGGACACAGGGGAAGGGAACCCTGTAAGAAAACACACACAGAAGTTGTGACCAAAGAAGCAGGAGGAAGACAGAATGAAGTTTCGTTTTGAGTGTGAAAGAGCTCACCTGCACTCATCCAAGGTCACTGAGCACTGAGGTCATGTCCTCGATTATGCTGTTGTAAGCCTGAGTGACATCTACAGCCACTCACTGAAGAGCTAAAGTAACCTGATGGCAGTGTTATATTCATGAAACAAGTATTTATTGAAGCCCAACTCTGTTCATCAGTCATTTTGTATTTAGGTTTATGAAGGGGAAAAAGTGGAGAATACAATGGTATCAGAGTATTCTGGACAAAATATGGGAATACAAGCCATCACCAACCACTACCACCCCCAACCCCATTCTCATGAACATAAATTTAAGCAGAGACTTTCTATGTTCACTCATTTTCAATATATTATTTCTTATGAACAAATTGAACCTATAATAATAGCTATAGTGTTTTGGGTGAGTAGCATATTTCACCATCACTCATCTGCTGGGTACCAGGCTCCAGGCACTGGGTCAGGCAGGATCTGGAGACACAGGGATGATTCTTGCAGGGAAACAGTGTTTGAATAGCTCATAGTCTAGTAAGCAGACAGCCACAAATTAAATAGTTGAAAAATAAATGTGATGAGAACCGTGGCAGGAGTGAGCTAGGGACTCTCAGAACACAGAGAAGAACCATGTAATCCAGGTGGTCGGGAACAGCTTCACAGAGGGAGTAATATAATATTACTACTCACATTTACAGATGAGATAACTGAAGATCAGAGAGGTTAATTCATTCACTCAGCATTATATACCCAGACAGTGATGGAGACAGTTATCCACCTACGCCTGTTTAAATGCAAAGTACTATGAAAATGCACCATGCATTACAAGAATCCTTCCCTCTTTTAAAAAAATATTTATTTATTTATTTTTGGCTGAATTGGGTCTTTGTTGTTGCGTGCGGGCCCTCTCTAGTTGCAGCGAGTGGGGCCACTCTTCATTGTGGTGCGCGGGCTTCTCCTGTTGCTGAGTGTGGGCTCTAGGCACGCAGGCTTCAGTAGTCGTGGCACGCGGGCTCAGTAGTTGTGTCTCGTGGGCTCTAGAGTGCATGCTCAGTAGTTGTGGCCCGTTGTGGCACACGGGCTTAGTTGCTCTGCGGCATGTGGGATATTCCCGGACCAGGGCTCAAACCCGTGTCCCCTGCATTGGCAGGCGGATTCTTAACCACTGCACCACCAGGGAAGTCCCCTTCCCTCTTATTATTATCCTCTTTTTCAATCCACATTCACCACCTCTACTTCAACTTGGTCCTGCTTTACCTTTGATTCTTGCCTTTCTATTTTTTATTTTGAGATTTTATTGCAACAGTTGTAAATTCACATGCAGTTGGAAGAAGTAATACCGAGAAGATTTTGTAAAACTACAGTACAACGTCACAAATTGATATGGGTGCAGTCCACTGATCTTATTCAAATTTCCCAGTTGTACTCGTTTGTGCATGTGTGTGTGTGTACTTAGTGCTATACAATCTTATCACATGTGTAGGTTTGTGTATCCAACACCACAATAAACATACTAAACTGTTCCTTCATCACAAGGATTCCACCTATGATTCTTTGATAATGACACACATTTCCCCACCCTACTAACCTTAAACCCCTTAACCTGGCAGCTACAAATATGTTCTACATTTCTAAAATTTCGTCATTTCAAAATTGATGCAATAATGAAATCATACAGTATGTAACCTTTGGGGTTGTCTTTTTTTTTTTTCTTCAGCATAATTCCCTGAAGATTAATCCAAGTTGTTGAGTGTATCAAGAGTTTGCTCTTTTTTATTTCTGAGTAGTACACTGTGAAATAGATGTATCACAGTTTGTTGAACCATTCACCTGTTGAAGGACATCTGGGTTGTTTCTAATTTGGGGCTATTACAAATAACACTGCAATGAACATTTGTATAACAGATTTTTGTGTAAACATAAACTTTTATTTCTCTGGGGTAAATGCCCGAGAATAAAATTGCTAGGACCTCTGGAAATTGCATAATTAGTTTTGAAGAAACAGCCAACCTGTATTGCAGAGTGGCAGTATCATTTTATACTCCTATGGGAAATGTATGAGAACGAGCGATCCAGATTATCCACATCTTTACCAGTGTTTGGATTGACACTCGTTTTTATTTTGGCCAGTCCGATAAGTGTGTAGGGCTATCTCCTTGTCATTTTCATTTGCTTTTCTTGTGGCTAACGGTGTGTAATATATTTTCGTGTGTGTGTGTGTGTGTGTGTGTGTTTTGCCATTTTATATCCTCTACAGTGAAATAGCCATTCATATCTTTTGTCTATTTTCTATTTGGTTTATTTTTTAACTTCGTTTTTTAAAGAATTCTTATGTATTCTAAATACTAATCCTTCTTCAAATATGTGGCTTGCAAATATTTTCTCCCAGTCTGTAGCTTGTATTTTCGTCATATTCCCATGAGTTTTCTCAGAGCAAAAGGCTTTAATTTTGATGAGGTTAAATTTCTCATTTTTCCCTTTATGTATCAGGCTTTTGGTGTCAAGCCTAAGAACTCTTTTCCTAGACCTAGACCTCAAAGATTTTTCTATGTATTTGAAATATTTTTATTGTTTTACTTTTATATCCATAATCTATTTTGAATTAACTTTTATATAATGTGGGAAGTTTAGGCCGAGATTCATTTCTTGAGCCTATGGACGTCTGATTGCTCTAGAATCATTTATTGAAAAGGCTATCTTTCTTCCATTGGATTCCTTTTGTACCCTTCTCAAAATTCAATTCAGTGTATTTGTGTGGTTCCATTTCTGGACTCTCTATCTATTCCACTCAAATGTGTATCTATCCCTTAGCAAGTATCACACTGTCTGGATTACTGTAGTTAAAAAGTAAGTCTTGGGCTTCCCTGGTGGTGCAGTGGTTGAGAGGCCGCCCGCTGATACAGGGGACGCAGGTTCGTGCCCCGGTCTGGGAAGACCCCACATGCCATGGAGCGGCTGGGCCGGTGAGCCATGGCTGCTGAGCCTGTGCGTCTGGAGCCTATGCTCCGCAACAGGAGAGGCAACAACAGTGAAAGGCCCGCGTAACGCAAAACAAAAACAAAACAAACAAAAAAAAACAGTGAGTCTTAATATAACGCCTACTTTACATTTTTTTACATCTTTATTGGAGTATAATTGCTTTACAATGGTTTGTTAGTTTCAATTTTTATAACAAACTGAATCAGATATACATATACATATGTTCCCATATCTCTTCCCTCTTGCATCTCCCTCCCTCCCACCCTCCCTATCCCACCACTCCAGGAGGTCACAAAGCACCGAGCTGATCTCCCTGTGCTATGCGGCTGCTTCCCAGCAGCTATCTACCTTACGTTTGGTAGTGTATATATGTCCATGCCTCTCTCTCGCTATGTCACAGTTTACCCTTCCCGCTCCCCAAATACTCAAGTCCATTCTCTAGTAGGTCTTGTTTTTATTCCTGTCTTACCCCTAGGATCTTCGTGACATTTTTTTCTTCAATTCCATATATATGTGTTATCATACAGTATTTGTCTTTCTCTTTCTGACTTACTTCACTCTGTATGACAGACTTTAGGTCTATCCACCTTATTACAAATAGCTCAATTTCATTTCTTTTTATGGCTGAGTAATATTCCATTGTATATATGTGCCACATCTTCTTTATCCATTCATCCAATGATGGACACTTAGGATGTTTCCATCTCCAGGCTATTGTAAATAGGGCCGCAATGAACATTTTGGTACATGACTCTTTTTGAATTATGGTTTTCTCAGGGTATATGCCCAGTAGTGGGACTGCTGGGTCATATGGTAGTTCTATTTGTAGTTTTTTAAGGAACCTCCATACTGCTCTCCATAGTCGCTATACCAATTCACACTCCCACCAGCAGTGCAAGAGTGTTCCCTTTTCCCCACACCCTCTCCAGCATTTATTGTTTCTAGATTTTTTGATGATGGCCATTCTGACTGGTGTGAGATGATATATCACTGTAGTTTTGATTTTCATTTCTCTAATGATTAATGATGTTGAGCATTCTTTCATGTGTTTGTTGGCAGTCTGTATATCTTCTTTGGAGAAATGTCCCATTTTTGGATTGGGTTGTTTGTTTTATTGTTATTGAGCTGCATGAGCTGCTTATAAAATATGAAGATTAATACGTTGTCAGTTTCTTCATTTGCAAATATTTTCACCCATTCTGAGGGTTGTCTTTTGGTCTTGTTTATGGTTTCCTTTGCTGTGCAAAAGCTTTGAAGGTTCATTAGGACCAATTTGTTTATTTTTGTTTTTATTTCCATTTCTCTAGGAGGTGGGTCAAAAAGGATCTTGCTGTGATTTATATCATAGAGTGTTCTACCTATGTTTTCCTCTAAGAGTGTGATAGTTTCTGGCCTTATATTTAGGTCTTTAATCCATTTTAAGCTTATTTTTGTGTATGGTGTTAGGGAGTGGTCTAATCTCCTACTTTTACATGTACCTGTCCAGTTTTCCCAGCACCACTTATTGAAGAGGCTGTCCTTTCTCCACTGTACATTCCTGCCTCCTTTATCAAAGATAAGGTGATCATATGTGTGTGGGTTTATCTCTGGGCTTTCTATCCTGTTCCATTGATCTATCTTTCTGTTTTTGCACCAGTACCATACTGTCTTGATTACTATAGCTTTGTAGTATAGTCTGAAGTCAGGGAGCCTAATTCCTCCAGCTCCGTTTTTCGTTCTCAAGATTGCCTTGGCTATTCGGGGTCTTTTGTGTTTCCATACAAATTGTGAAATTTTTTGCTCTAGTTCTGTGAGAAATGCCAGTGGTAGTTTGGTAGGGATTGCATTGAATCTGTAGATTGCTTTGTGTAGTAGAGTCACTTTCACAATGTTGATTCTTCCAATCCAAGAACATGATATATCTCTCCATTTATTTGTATCATCATTAATTTCTTTCATCAGTGTCTTATAATTTTCTGCATACAGGTGTTTTGTCTCCTTAGGTAGGTTTATACATAGATAGTTTATTCTTTTTGTTGCAGTAGTAAATGGGAATGTTTTCTTGATTTCACTTTCAGATTTCTCATCATTAGTGTATAGGAATGCCAGAGATTTCTGTGCATTAATTTTATATCCTTCAAATTTACCGAATTCATTGATTAGCTCTAGTAATTTCCTCGTAGCATCCTTAGGATTCTTTATGTATAGTATCATGTCATCTGCAAACAGTGACAGCTTTACTTCCTCTTTTCCGATTTGGATTCTTTTTATTTCCTTTTCTTCTCTCATTTCTGTGGCTAAAACTTCCAAAACTATGTTGAATAAGAGTGGTGAGAGTTGGCAACCTTGTCTTGTTCCTGATATTAGTGGAAATTCTTTCATTTTTTCAACATTGAGAATGATGTTGGGTGTTGATTTGTCATACATGGCCTTTATTATGTTAAGGAAAGTTCCCTCTATGCCTACTTTCTGCAGGGTTTTTATCATAAATGGGTGTTGAATTTTGTCAAAAGCTTTCTCTGCATCTATTGGATGATCGTATGGATTTTCTCCTTCAATTTGTTAATATGGTTTATCACATTGATTGATTTGTGTATATTAAAGAATCCTTGCATTCCTGGAATAAACCCCACTTGATCATGGTGTATGATTCTTTTAATGTGCTGTTGGATTCTGTTTGCTAGTATTTTGTTGAGAATTTTTGCATCTGTGTTCATCAGTGATATTGGCCTGTAGTTTTCTTTCTTTGTGACATCCTTGTCTGACTTTGGTATCAAGGTGATGTTGGCCTTGTAGAATGAATTTGGGAGTGTTCCTCCCTCTGCTATATTTTGGAAGAGTTTGAGAAGGATAGGTGTTAGCTCTTCTCTAAATGTTTGATAGAATTTGCCTGTGAAGCCATCTGGTCCTGGCCTTTTGTTTATTGGAAGATTTTTAACCACAATTTCAATTTCAGTGCTTGTGATTTGTCTCTTCGTATTTTCTATTTCTTCCTGATTCAGTCTTGGCAGGTTGTGCATTTCTAAGAATTTGTCCATTTCTTCCACGTTGTCCATTTTATTGGAATAGAGTTGTTTGTAGTAATCTCTCATAATCGTTTGTATTTCTGCAGTGTTCTCCTTTTTCATTTCTAATTCTATTGATTTGAGTCTTCTCCCTTTTTTTCCTGAGGAGACTGGCTAATGGTTTATCTGTTTTGTTTGTCTTCTCAAAGAACCAGGTTTTAGTTTTATTGATCTTTGCTATCATTTCCTTCATTTCTTTTTCATTTATTTCTGATCTGATTTTTATGATTTCTTTCCTTCTGCTAACTTTGGGGGTTTTTTGTTCTTCTTTCTCTAATTGCTTTCGGTGCAAGTTTAGGTTGTTTATTCGAGATGTTTCCTGTTTCTTAAGGTGGGCTTGTATTGTTATAAAGTTCCCTCTTAGAACTGCTTTGGCTGCATCCCATAGGTATTGGGTCATCCTGTCTCCATTGTCATTTGTTTCTAGGTATTTTTTAAATTTCCTCTTTGATTTCTTCAGTGATAACTTCGTTATTAAGTAGTGTATTGTCTAGCCTCCATGTGTTTGTATTTTTTACAGATCTGTTCCTGTAATTGATATCTAGTCTCATAGCATTGTGGTTGAAATAGGTACTTGATACAATTTCAATCTTCTTAAATTTACCAAGGCTTGATTTGTGACCCAAGATACGATCTATCCTGGAGAATGTTCCATGAGCACTTGAGAAAAATGTGTATTCTGTTGTTTTTGGATGGAATGTCTTATAAATATCAATTAAGTCCATCTTGTTTAATGTATCATTTAAAGCTTGTGTTTCCTTATTTATTTTCATTTTGAATGATCTGTCCATGGGTGAAAGTGGGGTGTTAAAGTCCCCTACTATGAATGTGTTATTGTCGATTGCCCCTTTTATGGCTGTTAGTATTTGCCTTATGTATTGAGGTGCTCCAATGTTGGGTGCATAAATATTTACAATTGTTATATCTTCTTCTTGGATTGATCCCTTGATCATTATGTAGTGTCCTTCTTTGTCGCTTCTAATACTCTTTATTTTAAAGTTTATTTTGTCTGATATGAGAATTGCTACTCCAGCTTTCTTTTGGTTTCCATTTGCATGGAATATCTTTTTCCATCCCCTTACATTCAGTCTGTATGTGTCTCTAGGTTGGAATTGGGTCTCTTGTAGACAGCATGTATATGGGTCTTGTTTTTGTATCCATTCAGTCAATCTGTGTGTTTTGGTGGGAGCATTTAGTCCATTTACATTTAAGGTAATTATCGATATGTAGTTTCCTATTCCCATATTCTTAATTGTTTTGGGTTCATTATGGTTGGTCTTTTCCTTCTCTTGTGTTTCTTGCCTAGAGAAGTTCCTTTAGCATTTGTTGTAAAGCTGGATTTGTGGTGCTGAACTCTCTCAGCTTTTGCTTGTCTGTAAAGGTTTTAATTTCTCCATCAAATCTGAATGAGATCCTTGCTGGGTAGAGTCATCTTGGTTGCAGGTTTTTGTCCTTCATCACTTTAAATATGTCCTGCCCGTCTCTTCTGGCTTTCAGTGTTTCTGCTGAAAGATCAGCGGTTTACCTTATGGGGATTCCCTTGTGTGTTATTTGCTGTTTTTCCCTTGCTGCTTTTAATATGTTTTCTTTGTATTTAATTTTTGACAGTTTGATTAATATGTGTCTTGGTGTATTTCACCTTGGATTTATCCTGTATGAGACTCTCTGTTCTTCCTGGACTTGATTAACTATTTCTTTTCCTATGTTAGGGAAGTTTTCAAGTATAGTCACTTCAAATAATTTCTCAGTCTCTTTCTTTTTCTCTTTTTCTTCTGGAAAACCTATAATTCGTATGTTGGTGCATTTAATGTTGTCCCAGAAGTCTCTGAGACTGTCCTCAGTTCTTTTCATTCTTTTTTCTTTATTCTGCTCTGCAGTAGTTATTTCCACTATTTTATCCTCCAGGTCACTTATCCGTTCTTCTGCCTCAGTTATTCTGCTATTGATCCCATCTAGAGTATTTTTAGTTTTATTTATTGTGTTGTTCATCATTTCTTGTTTCATCTTTAGTTCTTCTAGGTTCTTGTTAAATGTTTCTTGCATTTTGTCTCTTCTATTTCCAAGATTTTGGACCATCTTTACTATCATTATTCTGAGTTTTTTTCAGGTAGACTGCCTATTTCTTCTTCATTTGTTAGGTCTGGTGGGTTTTTATCTTGCTCGTTCAACAGCTGTGTGTTTTTCTGTCCTCTCATTTTGCTTATCTAACTGTGTTTGGGGTCTGCTTTTTGCAGGCTGCAGTTTCGTAGTTCCCGTTGTTTTTGCTGTCTGTCCTCAGTGGCTAAAGTTGGTTCAGTGGGTAGTGTAGGCTTCCTGTTGGAGGGGACTAGTTCCTGTGTTCTGGTGGATAAGGCTGGATCTTGTCTTTCTCGTGGGAATGTGACATCTGTTGGTGTGTTTTGGGGTGTCTGTGGACTTATTATGATTTTAGGCTGCCTCTCTGCTAATGGGTGTGGTTGTGTTCCCGTCTTTCTAGTTGTTTGGCATAGGGTGTCCAGCAATGTAGCTTGCTGGTCGTTGAGTGAAGCTGGGTGTTTGTGTTGAGATGGAGATCTCTGGGAGATTTTCGCCATTTGATATTATGTGTAGCTGGGAGGTCTCTTGTTGACCAGTGTCCTGAATTTGGCTCTCCCACCTCAGATGCACAGCACTGACTCCTGGCTGCAGCACCAAGAGCGTTTCTTCCACACGGCTCAGAATAAAAGTGAGAAAAAGTGGTAAGAAGAATTAGTATAAGCAGAAAGAAAGGAAGAAAGAAAGAAAGAAAGAAGGAAAGAAAGGAGGGAGGGGGGAGAGAGGGAGGGAGGGAGGACGGAAGGAAGGAGGAAAAAAAGAGAGAAAGAAAGAAGATAAAGGAAAATAAAATAAAGTAAGATAAAATAAAGTTATTAAAATAAAAAAATAATTTTTAAGAAAAGAAAATTAAGAAATGAAAACAAAAGCACAAAAAACGGATGGATAGAACCCTAGGACAAATGATGGAAGCAAAGCTATACAGACAAAATCTCACACAGAAGCATACACATACACACTCACAAAAAGAGGAAAAGGTGAAAAAATCATAAATCTTGCTCTCAAAGTCCACCTCCTCAATTTTGGATGATTCGTTGTCTACAGGATGGAAAGAAGGAAAGAAAGAAAGAAAGAAAGAAAGAAGATAAAGTAAAATAAAATAAAGATAAAATAAAATAATTAAAATGAAAAATAATTATTAAGAAAAAAGAGTTAAAAATAAAACCAAAGAAAAGCAGATGGATAGAAGCCTAGGACAAATGGTGGAAGCAAAGCTATACAGACAAAATCTCACACAGAAGCATACACATACACACTCACAAAAATAGGAAAATGGGAAAAAATCATAAATCTTGCTCTTAAAGTCCACCTCCTCAATTTGGGATGATTCGTTGTCTATTCATGTATTCCACAGATGCAGGGTACATCAAGTTGATTGTGGAGCTTTAATCCACTGCTTCTGAGGCTGCTGGGAGAGATTTCCCTTTCTCTTCTTTGTTCTCACAGCTCCCGGGGCTCAGCTTTGAATTTGGCCCCGCCTCTGCATGTGGTCAGCGGAGGGCCTCTGTTCTTCACTCAGACAGGACCTGGTTAAAGGAGCAGTTACTTCGGGGACTATGGCTCTCTTAGGCCCCGGGGAGGGAGGGGCACGGTGTGCGGGGCGAGCCTGTGCCAGCAGAGGCCAGCGTGACGTTGCACCAGCCTGAGCTGCGCTGTGCGTTCTCCCGGAGAAGTTGTCCCTGGATCCCGGCACCCTGGTGGTTGCGGGCTGCACAGGCTCCCTAGAAGGGGAGTGTGGATAGTTACCTGTGCTCACGCACAGGATTCTTGGTGGCGGCAGCAACAGCCTTAGCATCTTATGCCCGTCTCTGGGGTCCGTGCTTTTAGCCGCAGCTGGTGCCCTTCTCTGGAGCTCCTTTAAACAGCGCTCTTAATCCCCTCTCCCGGCACACCAGGAAACAAAGAGGGAAGAAAAAGTCTCTTGCCTCTTCGGGAGGTCCAGACTTTTCCCCAGACTCCCTGCTGGCTAGCCATGGTGCACTAACCCCCTGCAGGCTGTGTTAACGCTGCCAACATCAGTCCTCTCCCTGTGATCAGACCGAAGCCCGATCCTCAGCTCCCGGCCCCGCCTGCCCTGGCTGTTGAGCAGACAAGCCTCTCGGTCTGGTGAGTGCCGGTCGGCACCGATCCTCTGTGAGAGAATCTCTCTGCTTTGCCCTCTGCACCCATGTTGCTGTGCTCTCCTCTGCGGCTCCGAAGCTCTGCTCTCCGGCAACCGCAGTCTCCACCTGCGAACGGGCTTCCTAGTGTGTGGAAACCTTTCCTCCTTCACAGCTGCCTCCCACTGGTGCAGGTCCCATCTCCATCCTTTTGTCGCTGTTTATTCCCCTTTCTTTTGCCCTACCCAGGTACGTGGGGAGTCTCCTGCCTTTTCGGAAGTCTGAGGTCTTCTGCCAGCATTCAGTAGGTGCTCTGTAGGAGTTGTTCCACGAGTAGATGTATTTCTGGTGTATCTGTGGGGAGGAAGGTGATCTCCACGTCTTACTCTTCCACCACCTTCCTGGAAGCCTCCACCTACTTTACTCTTAATCAAGATTATTTTAGCTGTCCTTGGGCCTCTGAATTTCCATATAAATTTCAGAATAGATTTATCTATATCTACAAAACATCCTTCCTGGAATTTTGATAGGAATCATATTAAGCCTATAAGTCTGTTTGGAGAGCCTTGACCTCTTTTCTAGTATTACCTTCCAATCCATGAACCCAGTAGGTCTCTCTGTTTAGGCCTTCTTTGGTGTCATTTGTCAATATGTTATGATTGTCATCATGTGGATCCTGCATATGTTTTTTCAAGTGTATAGGTAAGTGTTTCTTTTTTTTTTGGAGTGATTTTAAATGGTAATATGGGTTTAATTTTGGTTTTCTTTAATCATTTTTAGCATATAGAAATGCAATTATATTTTAACCTTGATAAAAATGTTTATTTAAGGTCATATTTTAAAGATGGCAGTGAAAACCTGAAAGTGAAATCAAGAAAACTTTCCCATTTACCATTGCAACAAAAACAATAAAATCTCTAGGAATAAACCTACCTAAGGAGACAAAAGACCTGTATGCAGAAAATTATAAGATACTGATGAAAGAAATTAAAGATAATACAAATAGATGGAGAGATACACCATGTTCTTGGATTGGAAGAATCAACATTGTGAAAATGACTCTACTACACAAAGCAATCTACAGATTCAATGCAATCCCTATCAAACTACCACTGGCATTTTTCACAGAACTAGAACAAAAAATTTCACAATTTGTATGGAAACACAAAAGACCCCGAATAGCCAAAGCAATCTTGAGAACGAAAAACGGAGCTGGAGGAATTAGGCTCCCTGACTTCAGACTATACTACAAAGCTATAGTAATCAAGACAGTATGGTACTGGCACAAAAACAGAAAGATAGATCAATGGAACAGGATAGAAAGCCCAGAGATAAACCCACGCACATATGGTCACCTTATCTTTGATAAAGGAGGAAGGAATGTACAGTGGAGAAAGGACAGCCTCTTCAATAAGTGGTGCTGGGAAAACTGGACAGGTACATGTAAAAGTAGGAGATTAGACCACTCCCTAACACCATACACAAAAATAAGCTCAAAATGGGTTAAAGACCTAAATGTAAGGCCAGACACTTTCAAACTCTTAGAGGAAAACATAGGCAGAACACTCTATGCCATAAATCACAGCAAGATCCTTTTTGACCTACCTCCTTAGAGAAATGAAATAAAAAACAAAAATAAACAAATGGACCTAATGAACCTTCAAAGCTTTTGCACAGCGAAGGAAACCATAAACAAGACCAAAAGACAACCCTCAGAATAGGAGAAAATATTTGCAAATGAAGCAACTGACAAAGGATTTATCTGCAAAATTTACAAGGAGCTCATGCAGCTCATTAACAAAAAATCAAACAACTCAATCCAAAAATGGGCAGAAGACCTAAATAGACATTTCTCCAAAGAAGATATACAGACTGCCAACAAACACATGAAAGAATGCTCAACATCATTAATCATTAGAGAAATGAAAATCAAAACTACAATGAGATATCATCTCACACCAGTCAGAGTGGCCATCATCAAAAAATCTAGAAACAATAAATGGTGGAGAGGGTATGGAGAAAAGGGAACACTCTTGCACTGCTGGTGGGAATGTGAATTGGTACAGCCACTATGGAGAACAGTATGGAGGTTCCTTAAAAAACTGCAGACAGAACTATAATATGACCCAGCAATCCCACTACCGGACATATACCCTGAGAAAACCATAATTCAAAAAGAATCATGTACCAAAATGTTCATTGCAGCTCTATTTACAACAGCCTGGAGATGGAAACAACCTAAGTGCCCATCATTGGATGAATGGGTAAAGAAGATGTGGCACATATGTACAATGGAATATTACTCAGCCATAAAAAGAAACGAAATTGAGGTATTTGTAATGAGGTGGATGGACCTAGAGTCTGTCATACAGAGTGAAGTAAGTTAGAAAGAGAGAGACAAATACCGTATGCTAACACATATATGTGGAATTTAAGAAAAAAAATGTCATGAAGAACCTAGGGTTAAGACAGGAATAAAGACACAGACCTACTAGAGAATGGACTTGAGTATTTGGGGAGCGGGAAGGGTAAACTGTGACATAGCGAGAGAGAGGCATGGACATATATACACTACCAAACGTAAGGTAGATAGCTAGTGGGTAGCAGCCGCATAGCACAGGGAGATCAGCTCGGTGCTTTGTGACCACCTGGAGTGGTGGGATAGGGAGGGTGGGAGGGAGGGAGCTGCAAGAGGGAAGAGATATGGGAACATATGTATATGTATAACTGATTCACTTTGTTATAAAGCAGAAACTAACACACCATTGTAAAGCAATTATACTCCAATAAGGATGTAAAAAAAATAATAATAAATAAACAACAATGGCAGTGAATCTCAGATTTACAGAACAGTTTGCAACCAGCAGTGTGTTTGGTAACAGAAACATCAACATGGCCAAAAGGTTAATTCTTTTCACTTTAGTGTTAATAACAAACTATTATTTGTAATATAAAGTGTTACTGAGCAGGTATAAACACTGGAATTATATTTTTTTGCTTTTAAAATCACTATTTAATAAATAATATAGCCCCTAAAGGTAAATTCTGAAAAGTTTTGAAAATTAGGGGATAGGAAGCTTCAGTTCCATTTTTTCACATGTCTCAGTCATCATTCTTTCCTGTTTGTAAAAGTATGATTCTTATTTTAGTTGTAAGTTTTGATTAGTTTTAACATGACAACATATTAACAAATTAATTTTTCCCAGCTTTATTGAAATATGAACAACATCTAATAAATTATTTTGGTGTAGGCTTTTCCGTTTGCTCAATATTATGAACTGTAAGTGGAATGAAGCAGCATTTCCAGTTGATAAGTGGATCTACAGGTAATGCAGTATCTCCCAAATTAAGCTTGTGACAATCAAACCAATAAACTGCAGTATTGAGAAAACTATTGAGAAAATACAACCAGGGAATGTTCATCTCAGTGTAGGCTGGAATGTGTACTTTAAGTAAAAGGATGGTTACTTGAAGTAGTGCAAATGGCAACCGGGTACCAAGAAAACAGATACTAGCTTGGTCAGGAATACTTGTTTAGAGTTCACACTGTAACTAGCAGAATGAAAGGGAAAATATAGGATAGTCTCATTCATAGAGGAAGTTATCCTAATAGCCTGTACCAAGGTAATGACTTCTGACCAAGAGGTTATAAAAGCCACAGATAAAATCATCACCATGAAAAATGACAGACAGTAACTGAACACTGAAGTAGAAAGGACATTGAAAAGAATCAACATTCTGTGCCTTCAGGCTTTGATAGATAGCTGCATCTCCCAAAAGATAAGCAAGGACTGAAATATAAATTCAAATTACTGTGAAGAAATAAAATCATTTTTTGACGATTAAATGGAAGCTTGGCAGTTTTGGAGAGATTCAGGTAATAATTTGTACAAACTCTCAGGAAAACTGTATAATAGAAAAAGCCATAAGTAAAGGAAATAATTTGACTAAATAGGCAGATGTTGTATTTAGTAAACCTAATGCCTAAATGTACAAGACTCCATGAAGTAGGATAGCATGGAAATGTTTACCAAAAATAAAAGATGAATGCTAGTGAGATGCAAGAGAAAAGAAAATAAAACAAACAAACAAAAAAACCCTGTAAAATTCTGTTATGTGTTTTTTTTTCTTCTCATTCCTAGCTGGAAGATATTTAATAATATGTTCCCAACTATAAACAAGAATAGCAAACAGCTGACATCTAGGGGCTGGTTGGTTTGATTGAAGTGGCAGTGAAAAGAGCAGTCCTCTAAAGAAAAAGTAGTCATGTTTTCTAAATTTCAAAAGGCCTGCTGAAATACATATGATAAAACACTGCTTTATTTTATTTTCCATCCTTTGCTTTCTCCAGTGGGTCTTTCTGATGATGTTTATGTTTTATTTCAGCTTTACTGCCTTCAATTACCTTACTTTTGATTTCATTTTGCTACACCACAATGCCCAGAGAATAAGTTCCAAGTCACTTGCACAAGTGTGGAGGAAGGCAGTGCATACTTTTCCCAGCAGGCCATCTCCACCTGGTTGCATCCCCCTGAATGCAGAGGAATGGCCCTGCAGCCACCTCTGGACACCACCCCAGACATAGCTGCTCTGGCTGGTGCTGGGCTTCTCAGGTGCTGGGGGCCCAACCAGATGTGCCATGAGCTCACTGCCCCAGCACCAGCAGCACTGGACCCCAGGTGGCTGCCCCAGGGAGGGGCAGGAACCCCTCACACCCTCTTGGCTCTGTCCCGTCCACCCTGTGCAGTGCCCTGGAGCAGAGGCAAAGGTGTGGGGCAGGGAGCAGGGCCACTGGGACCACTTACAATCCTGTCCAAGTTCTAGGGGTTCTGAGGGCTCTTGACCAGGAAGTGCAGGCCTAGGCTCCAAGCCACAATTGACTTTTGAGTGCTGATTTTGTATCCACAGACCTGATTTAACTCAATTTTTGTTTTTGCTTTTTGTTTTGGGGGTTTGTGGGTGCTTGGGAGTGTTTTTTTGTTTAGGTTCTTTTTTGTAGTTTTCTTGCTATTTTCTATGTAGACAATGTCATGTGCAGATATGGGCAGTTTTATTTCTTCATTTCCCATCTATATGTTTTTCATTTCTTTTTCTTACCTTACTTATTTTAGGGGCTAGAACTTCCTTTTTTTGAATAAGAGTGGAGAGGTTGGTCATCCTGTCCTTGTTCCCAAGCTTAGTGGTAACCATTCAGTCTCTCACTATTAAGTATGAAGTTAGCTGTAGGGTTTTTGTCGACGTTCTTTACCAAGCTTAGGTAATTCATCACTATCCCTAATGTTCTGAAAATTTGTTATCATGAATTGGTGTTGGACTTTGTCAATAATCTTCTCTATTCCTGGATGTAATCATATTATTTTTGTTCTTTAGCCTTTGTGGACTACATTAATTGATTTTTGAATGTTGAAACAACCTTGCAAACCTGGAAAAACTCTCACTTGGTCATGATGTATAATTTTTTTATACAGTGTTAGATTTGGCTTGCTAATATTTTGTTAACAATTTTTGTGCTTATATTCATGACGGATTTGTTACATAATGGCTTTTTTGGTATTGTCTTTGTCTGGTTTTGGTGTCAGGTTAATATTGGCCTCATCAAATGAGTTGGGAAGATTTTCCTCCTTTTAATTTTTGACAGAGGTTGTGTGGATTGGTGTGACTTCTTTAACTGATTCATATAATTTTCTATTTAAATCATCTGGGCCCAGAAATTTTTTTTGGAAGTTTTTTTTTAATTAAAAATTCAAGTTCTTGAATAGTTTTAGTGCTATTCAGATGTCTATTTAATCTTATTTGAGTTTTGATCCTTTTTGGTTTTCACGGAATTGGTCCTTTTCTTCTAAATTGTTGAGTTTATGAGCGTATTCATAATATTCCCATATTATACTTTGTGATAGCTGCAGACTCTGGAACCATATCCTCTGTTTAACTCCTGGCACTGGTGATTTGTGTCATCTCTCTGGTATTTTTGTCAGTCTTGCTAGAGGGTTGTCAATTTCAGTGACAGTTTTGAAAAAATAACAATTTCTTTGATAGTCTCTGTTGTTTTCCTATTTTCAATTTGATTTCCATTCTGGTGTTTATTATTTCCTTTCTTGTGATTTCTTTTGGTTTATTTTTCTCTTTTTTCCTAGTTTCTTGGGATAGAAACGTTTACTTGAGACCTTTTCTCTTTTCTAATATAAGCATTTAGTGCTATAAATTTCCCTGTCATCACTGTTCTAGCGACTTCATTTTTATTCTGTTCCATGTATATTTTATTTCCTTTGTGATCTCCTTCTTGACCCATGGACTATTTATAAATATGTTGTTTCATTTCAATGTGTTCTGAGATTTTTCCTCTTGTCTTTCTATTATTGATTTCCCATTTTGTTCCATTATGGTCAGAGAACACACTCTGTATGAATGATATCATTTCTTTTCAACTTTTTAAGGTTTGTTTCATGGCCCAGGATAAAGGTCTATGTTGGTGACTATTCTGCGGGAACTTGAAAAAAATGTATTCTGCCTGTTATTGACTGGAGTGTTCTATATATGTCAATTAGATCGTGTTTTAGTTGACTGTTTTTTCAGATCTGCTATATTACTTTTGATATTCTATTTATCAACAGTTGTTTTATCAGTTGCTCAGAGGACTTTGATTTGTCTAATTCTCCCTTGATGACTCTTCTCTCTTTTCTCCTCTTGGGGAAGCTGTTCAGGTAGACAGCAGGTCTGGATGGTACCAGGGCTGAGGGTCAATTTGCTAGGACAAATTAATTAATACCTACTTAGCTTCAATAGTGTACAAAATACAGCTCCTATACAGCTCTTTCCATTATTTCTTCAAATATTCTTTCTGCCACTTTCTCTCTCTCCTCCTTCTGGGATTTAGCATGCATTGGTGCTAAAGATGGTGCACCATAGTTCTCTTGGTCTCTTTTCATTTTGCTTCATTATTTTCTCCTTCTGATAGTCAGAATGGATGATCTCAAGTGCCTGGCCTTCAAATTTACTGATTCTTCTGTGATTTTAAATCTGCTGTTGAAAACCTCTATTGAATTTTTAAAAATAATTCTTTCACCTCTTTTTACTTTTCTTAATGTGGCCACAAGAACGTTTAAAATTACCTATGTGGCTCCTGTTATATGTTCCTGTGTGTGTGTGGTGTGCATGTTTATTTATTTTTAAGAGCAATTTTAGTTTCACAGCAAAATTAAGAGAAATGTACAGAAATTTCCCAATTACTCTCTGCCTCTACATATGCATAGCTTCCTGCATTATCAACATCCCTCACCAGAGTGGTACATCTGTTACTGTTGGTGAACTCGCATTGTCACATCCATCATAAGCACCCAACGTCCATAGTTTATATGAGGGTTCACTCGGTACTGTGCATTCTATGGGTTTGGAAGAATGTATAAATGACATGTATCCATCATTATAGAACCATATAGAGTGTTTTCACTGCCCTAAAATTCCTCTGTGCTCCACCTATTCATGCCTCCCCACCTGAAACCCTAGCAATCACTGATCTTCTTATTGTCTCCATAGTTTTGCCTTTTCCAAAATATCATGAAGCTGGAATCTTACAGGTGTGTAGTTTTTTCAGGTGGGTTTCTTTCACTTAATAATATGCATTTAAGGTTCCTCATTGTCTTCTCATGGCTTGACAGTTCATTTCTTTTAAGCACTGAATAATATTCCATTGTCTGGATGTACCACAGTTTATGTTTCCATTATACCTACTGAAGGTTGAACTTGAAGGTTGCCTCCAAATTTTGGCAAACATGAATAAAGCTGCTATGAACATACATGTGCATGATTTTTTTGTGGACATAAGTTTTTAAATTCTTTGGGTAAATACCAAGGGGTGTGATTCCTGGATAATATGTTAGACTGTGTTTAGTTTCATAAGAGATTGCCAAGCTCTCTTCAAAAGTTGGCTATACCATTTGTATTTCCACCAGCAATGAATGAGAGGTCCCATTGCTGTACATTCTCACCAGCATTTGTTCTTGTCAGTATTCCAGATTTTTTCCATTCTAATAGGTGTGTAGTGGTATTTCATTGTTTTAATTGGAATTTTCCTGATAACATATGATGTGGAGCATCTCTTCCTACCTTTATTTTCGATCTGCATATCTTCTGAGGTGAGATGTCTGTGAAGGTCTTTGGCCCATTTTTTTGAGTTTTTTGGGTTTCTATTGTTGGGTTTTAAGTGTTTGTATATTTTGGATAACAGTCCTTTATCAGATATGCTTTTGTAAATATATTCTTTCAGTCCATGGTTTGTGTTATCATTCTCCTGATAGTGTCTATTGCAGAGAAGATATTTTACATTTTAATTAGGTCCAACTTATCAATTTTTTTTAATGGATTGTGCCTTTGCTGTTGTATCTAAAAAGTCACCGCCATATCCAAAGTCTTCTAGACTTTTTTTCTTACGTTATCTTCTGTGAGTTTTACAGTTTTACATTTAGGCCTACAATCTATTTTAGTTAATTTCTGTGATGTAGTGAATTTTTCATTTGTTATCTGACATTCCAGCTCCAGAATTTTATTGGTTCCTTTTCACAGTTTCAATCTATTTATTATAATTTTCTATTTTGTGAGACATTGTTCTTCGGATTTCCTTTAATTCTTTATTTATAGTTTCCTTTATCTTTTTGAGCATATTTAAAGAAGGTATTTAAATGTCTTTTCTAGTAATTCCAATATCTGTTCTTCCTCAGGGACCGTTTCCACTAATTATTTATTTTGTAAATGGTACTGTGGACAAAGAATGTCACTTGCCATATCAGTAAGCAAAGGGTGTTGCAGCCATCAAGCCATCAGCCACTGCAGATGAACCCCACCCTGAAGGTGTACCCTGAGGGAATTCAGGATGGAGAAAACAGGATACTGCCCCTAGACAGTTAAGGTGTACATCAAAGGAATGATTTCAATGAGCCCCAACTCTTGCATCTTCCCATACATAGAAAAGTGCCTAATTCATTAACTTGAGATGTCTAGTTTTTCCTTCCAACTACCTAGTGGTTTTTGGCAGAAACTCCTATATATCCCGGCTCCTTCCTTACCTTGCTGGAGTAGTCTCTGATTGCTGAGAGGCTGTCTCCCAGGCTTAAGTCCTCATTATGTCTGCTTAATAAAACATATTTCTCAACTGTTAGCTTGTGCAATTTTTTTCAGTTGACAGTACATAGGTTCTTATCTCTTCTCATGCTTTGAAATTTTTGTTGAAAACTATATTTGGAATGTTATAAAGAGGCAACTCTGGAAATGAGATTCTCCTCCCTTTCTTGAGTTTATTGTTGTTTGTATTTTTAGGGACTTTTAAAAATTATTTTTGAGAGACTCTCTCCTTTGCCATATGTGGTCATTGATGACTCTATCTCATTACCTTTGTTCATTAGCTTTTATTAGTTCATTTATTTGTTCATTAGCTTTTATTTCATTAGCCAGCGTTTTCACAGAGAACCCTTTAAGTGTCTGGATATAAAAAAAACAACTCAGTCTTTTCAGGTAGGCTATGTGTGTGCATTTGGGCACAACTTCAACACATCTAGGCAGATTACAGCTATGCGTTGTAATCTTCATTTCTTGTTTATACACACACACACACACACACACACACACACACACTGCACATACATAAAAAGAGAGAGAGAGAGAAGAATTTAGTATAAGGAATTGAAGCATATAACTTGTAAGACAGAACAGCAGGCTTAAAATTCAGGTGAAAGATGATTTTACAGTCTTGAGTCTGAAATCTGCAGGAAAGGCCATCAGGTAGGAAACTCAGGCAGGATTTCTATGTAGCAGACTTGAGGAAGAAAAAAAGCTTGTTCAGGAAACCTTAGACTTTGCCCTTAGAGCTTCGCCTTGGCTGATGCCCACCCAAATAATGAAGAGTAATCTGCTTTACTCCAAGTCTACTAACTGTAAATATTAATCACATCTAAAAATATCTTCACAGCAACATCCAGACTGGTGTTTGGCCAAACAACTGGGCACCATAGCCAGGCATGTTGACAAAAAATATTAACTATCACAATTTCCATGTAAATGTTTTTGAGGAACACTGTCCCCAAAGTCACTTCTCTGACATGAGGGAGATCTGAATTAGATGAAAAAAAGGTAAGTCCTTTGCAATAGACCTTCAGGGAGCCACCAGACATTTCCAAATGGACAATCACAATTCTTTGAGGGCAAGGATCTGCTGCTCTCACCAGCACCAGGAAACCACACTGGGAACATGGGTTGACATCAAACCCGGGAGGTGGGGTGGGACAAAGGTAAGTTAAAATGTCACAATGCACTCCTACCAGGTTTTAGTCACCTTTTTCTTGTTTAAGCATTTGATTGGTTGCTATAAACCTTTGATTATTTTCCAGACATCTGAAAAGTTGATTTTGACGTTGATTTTACCAGTGCTTTTGTAGAGGGATGGTCCTTTGGAACTCCCTACGCTGACATTTTTGTTGCTGTCACTACTATCAAGATGCATTTTAAGGAAAATTTAAGAAAAAAAGAACGTGTTTAAAAGAAGAAAGCTTATCCCCCATAGAATGCAGTGTATTTTTCACCATTAGTCGACCACAGTCTGGAAACTTTTACAGTAGTGGACCTATTCATAACCATAGTACTGACTAGAATTAATATGATTTGTTGAGCATTTTACTCTGTGCAACTGATGTCCAAATTTCCTCACATGTGTGATCTCCTTGGATCCACACAGACAGTGTAGCAATATGTTCTATTTAACCTAAGAACAGAAGAGGCAGATCATATAGTAACATTCCCTATTTTATTGAATAAGAAACTGAGGATTAGCCACTGACACAATATCAAAAGGAGAAAATCTAGCAAAATTAGGTTTGTCACTCAATTTGGGACAAGTCAACTTCTTGACCCTTCAGTTTCTTCATTGTAAAATGGGAACAAGAATATCTACATTCTAGGAAAGTTCTGAAGGTATAGTGGTATAACATATGTTCAATTGCTAGCAGACATGTGCTCAACTAATATTTAGACTAATATTTAAACTAACAATGATAATGAGGATTAGGGCTGCTATGTTCTCAGCCTCCACTATGAAAGTCCAGCACTAAATAGCTAATTTCATTAAATAGACTGCCAACTTGCACTGACTGTACAGGAGAAATAACAAGTCATTTCATGTTGTCATTTATCAGAATATTGCAATATGGACCTAACCTCAAAGGAAATTTATGTTTGGAAATTAATATTCAGGCATTGAGATGTAACACAAGGCCCAAAGAGTTGCAATACTGTTGCTTAATTTGGTGAAAAATCTAACCTTTCTGATTCTCAGTTTACAATTTACTGTAAAAAGGCATCATAAGAAATCATTGGAGAAAATCTGAAAACCAAAAGCAAATACTTTGAAAAGACCAATATGATTGACAAGCCTCTATCCAGGCTAGCTAAGAAAAAAAAGAGGATGTAAGTTGCTAATATAAGAAATGAAAGAGAAGAGATCACTACAGATCCCATAGGCACTGAAAGGGTAACAGTATATAATGAACAACTCTATGCCCACAAACTTGATAACCCTGACCAATTCCTAAAAAGACACAATTATCCAATACTCCCACAGGAAGAAATACACAATCTGAATAGTCTTCTATTTATTAAAGGAGTTGAATTAATGATTAATACCTTCCAAAGCAGAAAACCACAGGCCAAGATGGGTTGGCCATTGAATTCTAACAAATATTTGAAGAAGGAATTATACCAGTTCTGTAAAAGCTACTCCAAGAGATAGAACAAGGTAGAATACTTCCTAACTCATTCTATGAGGCCAGCCTTGTCCTAGTACCAAGCCCAGGCAAAAACATTATAAGAAAAATACACATCAATATCTTTCATTAACACAAATGCAAAATCCTCAATAAAATAGTAGTAAATCAAATACTATAATTTATAAGAACAGTGCATATATCATGAACATGTGAGATTTTGAATTTACCAAGAGAAAAGTGACTCATTCCCTACAAGAGAAACTCCATAAGACTGGGTTTCTCAGTAGAAACCTTGCAGGTCAGGAGAGAGAATGATGTGTTCAAAATGCTGAAAGAAAAAAAAAGCCTACCAAGAATACTTTACTCAGCAAAGCTGTCCTTTGCATATAAAGGAGAGATAAAACTTTGCCAGCCAAACAAAAAATGAGGTAATTAATCACCACTAAACCTGCCTTTACAAGAAATCCTAAAGGGAGTCTTCAAGCTGAACCAAAATGATGCTAATTAGTAACATGTAAACCTGTAAAAGTATAAAACTCACTGGTAAATGTAAGCCTATAGTCAAACTCAAAATACTCCAAAACTGTAATGGCAGTGTGTAAATCACATTTAACTTGAGTGTAAAGTTTAAAAGACACACACACAGAAATAAATTAAAAATAACTTTAGCTAAATAATTTGATAATGGATACACTAAGTAAAACAATATAAATCATGACATCAAAAACATAAACGTGATGGTAAAGTAAAAGTATAGAGTTTTTGTATGCAATCAACATTAAATTGTTATTGCCACACAGCTCACAGTGCCATGTTGGCAGTGGTGTGTGGAATGACTCTGTTTCGGAAAAGAGAAGACAAGATGGTGGAGTAGAAGATCTTGAGTTCACCTCCTCCCACGAGAACATCAAAATCACAACAAACTGCTGAACAATCAAAAATAAAGAAGACTGGAACCTACTGAAGACAAAGAAGAAATCACAGTGAGATGGTAGGAGGGGTGTACTCACAATATAATCAAATTTCATACCCCCTGGTGGGTGACCCAGAAACTGGAGAATAATTATATCACAGAAATTCTCCCATGGGAGTGTGAGTTCTGAACCCCATGTCATGCTCCCCAGGCTGGGGGTCTGGCTACAGGATGAGGAGCCCTAAGAGCATTTGACTTTGAAGGCCACCAGGTCTTGTTTGCAGGAGCTCCAGAAGAGTGGGGGAAACAGAGACTCCAATATTGGAGGATGAACACAAGGTCTCATTTGCACCGGGACCCAGGGCAAAAGCAGTGACTTTGTAGGAGCCTGGGCCAGACCTACATGCTGGTCTTGAATTTATTCAGGTATGCAAGAGTGGTTCAAAATTTGAAAATCAATTGATGTAATCTATCCTATCAACAGTCTGAAGAAGATAATTGCATGAATATATATGAATATATATATATATGCAGAAATTGGATTGAACAAAATCCAATGCCCATTCAGCAAAGTAGGAACATGGGAACTTCCTCAATTTGACAAGTTCATATACAAAAACCTACCGTTAATATCACATTCAGCAAGATGGTGGAATACCATCCTTTCTACCATCCTCTTCCCACAGAGGTACAGATTTTCATAATCTCCCCAGCATAAGAGTACCTTTGTGGAAGTCCTGGAGTCCAGAGAAGTTCCAGCACACCAATTGAGCAAAAAAAATCCAAGAATAGACACACTGAAGAGGGTAAGAAGCACAGTTTCACCTGACCCACATCACCCCTCCCCCAAGGCAGCACAGCTCAGTGCCAAGAGAGATCCCCTCAACACAATTTCTCTCACAACGGAGAGTGAAAACATAGTGAACTCATGGCTTCCCCAGCAAGAAGTCCACTTCTTTCTTGCCCCACCCAGAATACTGAGGTAGGTGGAAGAGTTTGGGTGCAGGGAAAAGAAGTGGGGACTCACAACAACCAGGGCTCAGAATTCAATAATGGGCCATAGATCCTATTGTCAGCTTCACAGACTGCAACAGGAGGCACACCCATGAGTCACTTGGTGTGCCTCACCTTCAGAACACTCTCTCCCCCAACTGGCCCACAGGAATTCCCAAAACACAGCTCTATTCAGCCTCCTCTGTGGCTGGCTCCCATTGCTTGACCCCACAGATGGCAAGTGTGATCCTCTGCAGACAGCTTGAGAAAACATGCCAATGGCCATCTCAACTCTGCAGAATTGGGAGAAGGCACACAAACTTGAGCATTTCAGGGAACTGCACTATGGTAAACAAACAGGAGGCTCTCAGCACCTTGCCTGGTATTGTGGGATCAAGAGAGACATAAAATCTTAGGAATTCCCTCCTCCTAAGAGGGAACAAGGAGTGCAGAGTTGGTGTATCCATAGAAATGGTCTGCAAGTGCCTCAAAATCCATAGCTGGGCTGACTGGTGAAGGTGTTCCTCTCCTATAGCCAGTCAGTAAGAACTGTAGGAGGTGTCTACATCTTCAAATGTGAAAACAGCAACACAGAATTTCAATGTTAATGGAAAATCAAGAAAGCATGATACTATTGAAGGAACATAATAATATTCCAATAACTGACCACAAAGAAATGAAGAGCTATGAATTGTCTGACAAAAATTCAAAATAGTTGTTTTAAGGAAGCTGGTGAGCTACAAGAGAACACAGATAACTCAGCAAAATCAGGAAAACCATACATGAACAAAATTAGAATTTCAATAAAGAAATAGAAATAATGAAAAAGAACCAAAGAGAAATTCTAGAGCTGAAGAAAGCATCGAATAAAGAAAAATTCCATAGAGAACACCAAAAACAGACTTCATCATGCAGAAGAAAAATCTGTGAACTCAAAGACAGGTCATTTGAAATTATCATGTCAGAGAACAACAAAGAGTGAAAGCATCAAAGATAGCCTACAGGATTCATCAGACACCATGAGGGAACTAATATACAGATTATGAGAGTCCCAGAAGAAGAGAGCAAGAAAGAGATGTAAAGCTTACTTAAAGAAATAATGGCTGAAAACGTTCCAAATCTTGAAAGAGCTATTTATGGATATCCAGGAACATGAAGGTCAAAGGTGCCCAAAGAGGATCAACCCAAATTGAATTTCACCAAGACACATTACAATCAAACTGTAAATAATCAAAGACAAAGAGAATTTTTTTTTTTTTGGTCCCCGTGAGGGGAAGTGCACCATTCCTGGAGATACTGCAATACCAGGTCGATGCGTGGAGCAGACAGAGCAAGCTCCTATTCCGACTCCCAGCTCCAAAAATCCATTTAATATATTGTCCTCGGATAGAGGACGTATCAGATATTAAACTGATAAGAACAGATACTACACTTGATCTTAGCCAAAAGGCCGAGAAGCGATGACAAAGAGAATTTTGAATTCACCAAGAGAAAAGTGATTCATTCCATACAAGAGAAACTCCATAAGATTCTAGATTTCTCAGTAGAAACCTTGCAGTTCAGGAGAGAGTGAGATGATATGTTCAAAATGCTGAAAGAAAAATAAAAAAAGCCTACCAAGAATACTTTATCCAGTAAAGCTGTCTTTTGGAAATAAAGAAGAGATAAAACTGCCAGCCAAACAAAAAGTGAGGTAATTAATCATGACTAAACCTGACTTTACAAGAAATGCTACAGGAAGTTCTTCAAGCTGAACCAAAATGATGCTAATTAGTAACATGTAAACCTATAAAAGTATAAAACTAAAAGTATAAAACTCACTGGTAAATGTAAGTATATAGTCAAACTCAAAATACTACAAAACTTTAATGGTGGTGTGTAAATCACATTTAACTAGAGTGTAAAGGTTAAAAAAACAAAAGAATTAAAAATAACTATGCCGGGAGGACCTTCAAGATGGTGGAGGGGGGCTTCCCTGGTGGCGCACGGGTTGAGAGTCCGCCTATAGGGGACACGGGTTCGTGCTCCGGTCCGGGAAGATCCCACATGCTGCGGAGCGGCTAGGCCTGTGAGCCATGGCTGCTGAGCCTGCGCGTCCGGAGCCTGTGATCTGCAACGGGAGAGGCCAAAACAGTGAGAGGCCCGTGTACCGTAAAAAAAAAAAATATGGTGGAGGAATAAGACGTGGAGATCACCTTCCTCCCCACAGATACATCAAAAATACATCTACATGTGGAACAACTCCTACAGAACACCTCCTGAACACTGTCAGAAGATCTCAGACTTCCCAAAAGGCAAGAAACTAACCCCCACTGTACCTGGGTAGGGCAAAAGAAAAAAGAAAACACAGAGACAAAAGAATGCGGACTGGACCTGCCCCTCTGGGAAGGAGCTGTGATGGAGGAAAAGTTTCCACAAACTAGGAAGCCCCTTCACTGGCAGAGACAGGGGGATGGGCGGAGGGGAAGCTTCGGAGCCACAGAGGAGAGCGCAGCAACAGGGGTGCAGAGGGCAAAGTGGAGAGATTCCTGCACAGAGGATCAGTGCCGAACAGCACTCACCAGCCTGAGAAGCTTGTCTGCTCAACCACTGGGGTGGGTGGGGGCTGGGAGCTGAGGCTTGGGCTTCGGAGGTCAAATCCCAGGGAAAGGACTGGAGTTGGCTGTGTGAACACAGCCTGGAGGGGGCTAGTGCATCACAGCTAACTGGGAGGGAGTGCAGGAAAAAGTTTGGAACTGCCTAACAGTTAAGAGACCATTGTTTCGGGGTGCATGAGGAGAGGAGATTAAGAACACCATGTAAATGAGCTTCAGAGATGGGCTTGAGCCACGGCTATCAGCATGGACACCAGAGACGGGCATGAAGTGCTAAGGCTGCTGCTACAGCCACCAAGAATCCTGTGTGCAATCATAGGTCACTATCCACACCTCCCTCCCTGGAGCCTCTGCAACCCACCACTGCCAGGGTCCCATGATCCATGGACAACTTCTCCGGGAGAACACTCGGCCTGCCTCAGGCTGTTGCAATGGCACACTGGCCTCTGCCCTCACAGGCTCGCTCCACATTCCGTACCCCTCCCTCCCCGCAGCCTGAGTGAGCCAGAGCCCACTAATCAGCCGCTTCTTTAGGGTTAGGCAGTCTACTTGAAAAAGAATTCAGAGTAATGATAGTAAAAATGATCCAAAATCTTGGATTTTTCTTTGTATTTAATTTTTGATAGTTTAATTAATATGTGTCTTAGTGTGTTTCTCCCTGAATTTTTCCTGTAGGAATGGGACTCTCTGTGCTTCCTGGACTTGGTTGACTGTTTCCTTTCCCATGTTAGGGAAGTTTTCAACTATAATCTCTTCAAATATTTTTCAGTACCTTTCCTTTTCTCTTCTTCTTCTGGGACCCCTATAGTTCGAATGTTGGTGTGTTTAATGTTGTCCCAGAGGTCTCTGAGACTGTCCTCAATTCTTTTCATTCTTATTTCTTTATTCTGCTCTGCAGTAGTTATTTCCACCATTGTATCTTCCATGTCACTTATTTGTTCTTCTGCCTCAGTTATTCTCCTATAGATTCCTTCTAGTGTATTTTCCATTTCAGTTTTGTGTTCTCCATCACTGATTGTTTGTTCTTTAGTTCTTCTAGGTCTTTGTTAAATATTTCTTGTATCTTCTCAATCTGTGCCTCCATTCTATTTTCGAGGTCTTGGTTCATCTTTATTATGATTACTCTGAATTCTTTTTCAGGTAGATTGCCTATTTCCTCTTCATTTATTTGGTCTTGTGGGGTTTTACCTTGCTCCTTCTTCTGTAATCTATTTCTCTGTCATCTCATTTTGTCTAACCTACTGTTAAGGTCTCCTTTCCTTAGGCTTCAGTGTCTGTAGTTCCTCTTGCTTTTGTTGTCTGCTCCCAGTCAGTGAGGTTGGTCCAAGGGCTTGTGTAGGCTTCCTAGTGGGAGGGACTGGTGCCTGTGCTTGGGGGTGTGGAGCTGAGTCTTTTCCCTCTGAAAGGCAGGGCCACATCAGGTGGTGTGTTTTGGGGTGTCTGTGATCTTAGTATGACTTTAGGTAGCCTGTCTGATGATGGGTGAGGCTGTGTTCCTGTCTTGCTGGTGGCTTGGTGTGAGGTGTCCAGCACTGGAGCCTGCAGGCTGTTGTGTGGGGCTGCATCTTGGTGTTGATATGGATACCTCCGGAAGTATGCACACCGATTAATATTCCCTGGGCCCAGGTATTCTCTGGCGGTCCAGTGTCCTGGACTTGGCACTTCCACCCCAGAGGCCCAGGCCTGACCCCTGGATGGGGAACCAAGTGCCCACAAGCTGCCCAATGATAAAAGAAAGAACAGAAAAGAAACCCAAGGCAAAGAGCAAAAACAACAGCAAACAGCAGCAACAACACAACACACACACACAGAATAAAATAAAATAAATTTAAAAAAACAAGAGAACAAACAAAAGAATTCAAACATGAGAACAGTCAATAAGGCCTTAACAAACAAAACTTAAAAAATGAAAAATAAAACAAAAACAGACAGCAAACAAAAAACAAGAAAAGTGAAGAAAACAAAATATACACATGTAAACAATCAAAAAAACTAAAGAAAAAATAAAATGAAAAAACAAAGAACAAAACAAGGAAACAAGTAAAAATAGAATATATATATATATTTAAAAAATAAAAATAAATGATAAAAAATAATAAAAGGAACAACACCAACAACTGAACAAAACGAAACAAACAAAACTGAATAATAGAATTAAGAATATTTTTCTGGGCCCTCCTCTGTCAGTGTCATTGCTCCCTCAGTGAGCCACAGCCAATCCCTACCTTCCCAGGAGGACCTCCAATAACCTAGGTAGGTCCCTGGACCTGCTGTGGGCACTGTGGGGCCAGCTCAGACTCTGACCTGGCTTGACTCCCACATGTATGTTACCTAAAACTCCAGTGCTATGAAGGCTAGATCGGTCTCAACTGTGGGAACACTCATTGTCTATTCAGGTATTCCACAGAGGCTGGATTTACCAAGTCAATCTTGGGGATTTAATCCATGGCTTGTGCAGCTGCATGGAAAGACTTCCATTCCTCTTCCTTAGTCGCATGGCCCCTGGGGCTCAATTCTCGTTTTGGCCTCACCTCTGCATGTGTGCCACCCTCAGGAATCTGTTCCTTGCCCAGGTGTGAGTGGGTGAAAGCAGTGGCTGCTTGGGGCACACTTACTCAGGCCAGGGAGGGGTATGGCGGACACAATTGGGGTGTTCATGAGTTGCCTGCAGCAGCGGGGACCAGCAGGCAGTTGCAACAGTCTGGGGCATGCTCACTCTGGTGGGAGTGCCTGGCAGTGCCTGCAGAGGCAGGAGCTGGCATGTGGGGGCAGTGGTGGCCCTGCCCCCCTCACACCTCTCAACAATGGTGCCCCACTTTCCAGGCAGTGCATGCTTCCTCTAGGGGCATTCCCAGCTGCGCATCCCCTCACTCCTGTCCCCACTGCTATATCCGTGCAGCTTACAGCACTCCTCTGCCCAGATCCATTCTCCCAACCCCACGCTTTAGCACTCAGCCCAGCCAGCATCAGCAGACTCTCATCCCAGGCAGGGGAGCCCAGGGCTGATACCCAAGGAGGCTTTGGGATGGGCAGCACTCAGGCCTCTGGAGCCCACATGGGCAGAGGAGACCCTGGCCCGAGGGATGGGTGTGCCTGCTCAGATAGGAGCCCTTCCCAATGCCCATGGAGGCTGAAGAAGCCGGCAGGTGGTGAAAGGGGTTATAATGGTAGTTCTGCCCCTTGTACGCCACTCAAAAATGACGCCTTGCTTTTATGGTGTCCCAGGTTTTTTCTGCAGACTTTCCCGGTTGTGCAGCTCCTTACTCTTGTCCCTTCAGGCTATCTTTTCACACCCAACAGCTGTCCCCTCCCTGGGTCCGTGCTCCAAACCCCAATTTCCTGCACCCAGCCTCCCTTTGCAACAGGTGACTCACGACTCAGGCTGGAATGTGCAGAGCTGCAGTGTAGACCATGCAGTTCTTAATTTTTCCTGCCTTCTACAGACTGTCCACTGCATTCTCCTTTGATCCCCTGAAGGTCCTTTTCTGTCCCAGCTGATTTCCCCACCATGAGAGAGTTTTTCTGAATATGAAGACCTCCCCTCACCTTCAGCTTCCCACCAGGGTTGCTGGTCCCTCTTTTGATTCCTCTTTTCTTTTTTTCTTCTTTCTTTCATCCTAGACAGTTGTGAGGGGATGTTTCTTGTCCTCTTAGGTGTCCAAAGTCTTCCGCTAATGTTCAGCAGGTGCTCTATGAGAACTGTTACGTTTGTAGTTGTATTCTTGATATACTTGTGAAGAGCGACGAATTCCACATCCTCCTATTCCACCATCTTGACTCCTCCCCTCTCTTGTTTCTTGATGTAGGCATTTATCAGTATAAATTCCCCTTTTATAACAGCTTTTGTAGAAACACATGGGTTTTGATGTGCTTCAATTTTAGTTTCAAGATATTTCTTGATCTCGCTTTTAATTTCTTCTTTGACCCATCAATTGCTGCTGAGCATGTTGTTGTTTTTGTTGTTGTTTTTAACATCTTTATTGGAGTATAATTGCTTTACAGTATTGTGTTTGTGCTGTATAACAAAGTGAATCAGCTATACATATACATATATCCCCATATCCCCTCCCTCTTGCATCTCCCTCCCACCCTCCCTATCCCACCCCTCTAGGTGGTCACAAAGCAACAAGCTGATCTCCCTGCGCTATGCAGCTGCTTCCCACTAGCTATCTATTTTACATTTGGTAGTGTATATATGTCCACTGAGCATGTTGTTTAATTCCCAACTATCTGTTAATTTTCCAGCTTTCCTCCTGCTATTGATTTCTAATTTCATACCATTGTAGTCAGAAAATATACTAGCTATAATTTCAATCTTTTTTAAAATTTGGTAAGACTTGTCTTCTGACATATTATATAATTTATCCTGGAGAATGTTCTGTGTGTGCTTAAGAATATTCTGCTGCTCTTGGATGGAATATTCTGTACATGTCTGTTAGTTCCATTTATTCTATAGTATGGTTCAAATCCAATGTTTCCTTATTTATTTTCTGTACAGATGTCCTATCTGTTGTTGAAAGTGGGGCATTGATGTCTCCTACTATTATTGTATTGCTGTCTATTTCTCTTTTCAGAACTGTTAGTATTTGCTTAATATATGTAGATTCATATATATTTACAATTGTTATATCTTCTTTCTTATTTATTTTATTTTATTTTTTATTGGAGTATAGTTGCTTTACAATGTTGTGTTAATTTCTACTGTACAGCAAAGTGAATCAGTTATACGTATACATATATCCACTCTTTTTAAGATTTCCTTCCTATTTAGGTCACCACAGATCATTGAGTAGAGTTCCTTGTGCTATACAGTAGGTTCTCATTAGTTATCTATTTTATACATAGTAGCGTATATATGTCAATCCCAATCTCCCAATTTGTCCCACCCTCCCTTCCCCCCTTGGTAACCATAAGTTTGTTCTCTACATCTGTGACTCTATTTCTGCATTGCAAATAAGTTCATCTGCGCTATTTTTCTAGATTCCACATATAAGCTATATTATACAATATTTGTTTTTCTCTTTCTTAATTACTTCATTCTGTATGACAATCTCTAGGTCCATCCACATCTCTGCAAATGGCACTATTTCATTCCTTTTTATGTCTGAGTAATATTCCCTTGTATATATGTACCACATTTTCTTTACCCATTCCTCTGTCAATGGACATTTAGGTTGCTTCCATGTCCTGGCTATTGTAAATAGTGCTGCAATGAACATCAGGGTTCATGCATCCTTTACAATTGTTATATCTTCTTGACCCCTTTATCATTACATAATTACCATATTTGCCTTCTGTTACTATTTTTTGCTTAAAGACTATTTTTTCTGATATACATATAGCTACCCCTCCTCTCTTTTGGTTTCCACTTGCATGGAATATCTTTTGTCATCTCTTTACTTTGAGCCTATGTGTGTCCTTAAAGTTGAAGTGAGTCTCCATAGGCATCATATAGTTGGGTCCTATTTTTTCATCCATACAACCACACTTTGCCATTTTATTAGAGAATTCAATCCATTTACATTTAGAGTAATTCTTAATAGGTAAATGATAGGTAAAGACTGACTAATGCCATCCTATTAATTGTTTTCTGGCTGTTTTGTAGCTTGATTGTTCTTTTCTTCCTTTCTTGCTGTCTACCATTGAGGATTGATAATTTTCCAAAGTGATATTGTTTGATTCCTCTCTTTCTATCTTTTTTTGTAACTGCTTTGCAGTTAACAAGGAGGCTTACATAAATCTTCTTATATATATAACAGTCTATTTTACACTGATAACAATTTAACTTTGATTGCATGCAAAAACTATATACTTTAATCCCCTTTCCTTTTATACTTTTTATGTCACTATTTTAATCTTTTTTTATTGTGTATCTATTAACAAATTGTTGAAGCTATAGCTATTTTGGGTACTTTTGTTTTTTAACCTTTATGCTAGAGTTAACTAGTTAACACATCACCATATTACAGTATCAAGCTGTTTCGAGTCTAATTATATGTTCACTTTTGCCAATGTGTTGCTTATTTTCTTATGTTTTCATGTTAGTAATTAGCATTCTTTTGTTTCAGCTTCAAGAATTCCTTTCAGCATTTCTTGTAAGGCAGCTTTAGTGGTGATGAAATCCCTCAGCTTTTGCCCGGGAAACTCTTTATCTCTCTTTCAGTTTTGAAGGACAACTCTGCTGGCTAAAGTATTCTTGGTTGGCAGTTTCTTTTAGCACTTTGAGTATATCATCCCACTCTCTCCTAACCTGTAAGTTCATTGCTGAGAAATCCACTGATAGCCTTATGGGTGTTCCCTCGTTGTAGAAAATTTTTTTCCTGTTGCTTGTAAAATTCTCTCTTTGTCTTTAAACAATTTTATTATTATGTATCTTGGAGAACATTGTTTTGGATTGAAATTTTGAGGTGACCTATTAGCTTCATGAACCTGAATAACTATATCCCTTCCCAGGTTTGTGAAGTTCTCAGCCATTATTTTTTTAAATAAGCTTTCAGCCATTTCTCCATCCCTTCTTCTGGGACTCCAGTTAAGTATAATATTTCTTTTGATGGTATTTCATAATTTCCATAGGCTTTCTTCATTCGTTTTCATTCATTATTTTTTTTTTTTTTGCTTCTCTGATTGGATAATTTCAATTGATCTGCCTTCTAGCTCACTGATTCTCTCTTCTGTTTGTTAAAGTGTGCTGTTGGAGTTCTCTGTTGTATTCTTCCATTCAGTGATTGTATTTAGCTCCAAAATTTCTGTTTGGTTATTTTTTTATGCTTTCTATCTCTTTATTGAACTTCTCCTTTCATTGTTGCACTGTTTCCCTGACATCATTAAATTGTTTATCTGTGTTCTCTTGTAGCTTTCTGAGCATCTGTAGAAAAATTATTTTGAATTCTTTGTTGAACACTTCCTTGAGCTCTATTTCTCTGGGGACAGTTGCTGGTGGTTTACTGTATTCCTTTGGTAGAGATGTATTTTCCTGATTTTTTTCTCATGATTCCTGTAGCCTTGACTATGTATCTGCACACTTGAAGGAGTAGTCAACTCTTCTAGACTTTATGGACTGACTTCAGTAACAGAAGCATTTCACCTATGAATAGAGGCACACTGTATCATGCTGTGACCTGGTTCTAGTGGTCCAGGGCGTCAAGTATGGGGGCTTGTGGTGGCACTGCGTCTGGGAAGCATGATGTCTCTTCAGTTTAGGCCAATTTTGTCCACAGCACTGACAACTATGTGGTCCTTGGTGAGCACAGCACAGTGTGGGGGGGTATGCAGTGGATGCAAGGACTGTTGGACTCCTTAGTGGCACCTCTAGATCTAGCAGCTAGGGACCAGGGCAGTCAGTGTTGCTGGTCAGAGTCAGTGGTGTGCACACACTCAGCTGCAGAGGTTAGCTGCAGACACCTGTGCCTGCACACTTTTTCCTTAAGCATGTGTGCTTCAGTGGAGGCTGATAGTGGGAGTTGGGCTAGGGACATGCAGGTACACAGCTAGAAGGGCTAGCTATGGGTAGGTGTGATGTTGCCAGCCAGTGATTAATCCAGGCCCACAAACAGCTGCAGGGGCTGTGGCATTCCATGTGATCACCTGTGGCTCCAACTCTCCCTGCCCATCTTACCCCGGGCATGTGTACTGCAGTGGAAGCTGATGGCTGATGACAGGATCCAGGCTGGAAGCATGCAGACACACAGTTGAAGAGGTTAACTATGGGTGGGTGTGGTAGTGCTGGACAGTGACAGAAGACAGGGCCTGATCTGGGCTCAGAAGTTGCTCCAGGAGCCCTGGCTTTTGGTGTGCCCACTGTGGCTGCACGATCTTCCTCAGGGTATGAAAGCTACAGTGGAGGCATAAGGCTAGATCCATGTGGATGTGCAGATGGAGGCCCCAAGCAGAAGCACAGTGGTGAAAGTCACCCAGGGTGCTTAGGCTGGCATTTTGCACTCATGCAGATGCAGAGGCTCAACATGGCTATGTGTGTGGCTCCTGGGCTCTGGCAGTAGCATGGAAGGACTCAGGCAGCTGGCAACTTATACTTGCATAGCTTCAGGATCCTGGATAGCTGTTGGTATGGTTCCTGGGCTCTGACAGGGGTGGGAGGAGGAAAGGAGTGGGAAGGAACTCAGATGGCTGGCATCAGCAAATGCAAATACCTGTGGAGTGAAAGCTGGTGAAATATGCAGGCAATCCACAGCAACTGTGTTGGCTGTTGGTTTCCTCAGTGGTGAAATTTGCTGAATTCGTCTGCAGAGCAGGTCTTTGTGAACTATGATTGCTCCTGCTGTATGTCTGCTAATAATAGCCTCTGCTTTTCTTCCTTTTTCCTAGCTGGCTGTATACATTTCAGCTTTGCTGGTCTAGGTGGGGTGAAACCAAAGTGGGAACTTTCTGCAATGCCTCAAGAGGCTGGATAAGCTGTTTGCTCACCCCTACTCTTCCTTTCCTAGAGAGAGGAACTCTTTCTTGGTGGAAGTTCTTTCTTGGTGCTGAACAATGCTGCTTTGGGAGATGGGATGTTGCAGATAGAATGAAGTTGTCTTCTTTCTCTGCTTGTGTGGTTCTCAAAAATACTGGTTTTTGTTCCACTGTGCTGCTAAAATTCCTAGGTGGACTCTAGAGGTTTTCCAGAGCTGTTTTTATTCATGGATAGCTGTTCAATCATTGAACTTTTTGGGGGGTGTGTTGGGGAAGCAGGGTTCTTCTGCATTTCAGTTTTCCCCAGAAACTAATGGCTGATTTTTCATCAAAAACCATGGAGGCCAGAAGGCATACTTAAAGTGTGAAAAGAAAAAAATAGTCAACTAAGAATTCTATATATGCCAAAACTATTCATCAGAACTGAAGGAGAAATCAAGACAGCCCCAAACAAACAAAATCAGAAGAATTTGTCACCAGTAGACGTGCCCTACAAGAAATGCAAAAGGGAGTCCTTCAGGCTGAAAGGGAAGGATGCTAGATAGCCATACACAGAAATAAAGAACACCGGTAAAGGTAATTAAATAGGTAAATATAAAATTCAGTATTATTTTATTATTGGTTTGTAACTTTTCTTTTTTACTATATGATTTGAAAGACAAATTCATAAAACAATAATTATAAGTCAATGCTAGTGGATACACATTGTATAAAGATGTAAATTATGACAATAACATCATAAAGGGGAAAGGACAGAGGTGTCTAGGAGCATAAGAGCAGAGTTTTGCATGCTACTGAAGCTGTTAGTATTAATTCAAACTAAAATGTTATGAATTCAATATGTTACTTATAATCCTCAGGATAACCACGAAGAAAATAACTCAAAATACACAAAAAGGAAAATGAGAAGGGAACCAAAATGGAACACAACAACAAAAAATCAATTAAACACAAATGAAGGCAGTAATGGAGGTAATGAGGAAGGAAAAGCTATAAGACATATAGAAAAAAATAGCAAAATGGCTGAAGCAAATTCTTCCTTATCAGTAATAAGTTTAAATGTAAATAGAGTAAACTCTGTAATCAAAAGGCATAGATTGGCAGAATGGATGAAAAAATTATGATCGAACTATATGCTGCCTACAAGAGACTCATTTTAATCAAAAGAAACTGGTAGGTTGAAAGTGAAATTATGGAAAGAATACTCCACGCAAATAGTAACTAAAAGAGAACTGGGGTAGTTATACAAATATCATACTAAACAGACTTTAATTCAAAATGTGTTTCAAGGTACAAAGAAGGACATTACATATTGATTAAAAGGTCAATTCACCAAGGAGCTATAATTATAAACATACACACAACTAACAAGACCATCACAAAATATATGAAGCAAAACCAGGCAAAACAGAAGGGAGAAATAGTTCTACAATAATAGTTCTATACTTCAATACTCCACTGTCAGTAATGGGTAGAACAACAACCCATAAACAGAAGATCAATAATAGAGAACTTGCAAAACACTATAAACCAACTAGAACAAATAATATATACAGAATGCTCTGCTGGCAATAGCAGAATACATATTTTTCTCAAGTGCACATGGAGCATTCTCCAGGATACACCATAAATTGAGCCCCAAGTCTCAGTTAATTTAAAAAGAATAAAATCTTACGAAATATCTTTTGTGGTGACAAAGGAATGAAACTGAAAATCAATAACAAGTGAAACTGGAAAATTCACAAGTATGTGGAAATGGAACAACACACTATTAAACAATCAGTAGGTCAAAGAATACATCACAAGGGAAATTAGAAAATACTTAGAAATGGATTAAAATGAAAATACAACCTATCAAAACATATGGGATGCAGCAAGGCAGTGCTCAGAGATTTATAGTTATAAAAACATATTTTTAAAAAGAAACAATATATCAAACCAATAACCTAACTCTACACCTTAAGGAAATAGGAAATTAAAATAGCAAACTAAATCCAAAGTTAGCAGAAGGAAGGAAATAATAAAAATTAGTTATAATATTGTAAATTAAGTATATTTCAGTTAAGTAATTAATTAAATTTTTTAAATGGTGTTGGCAAGTTTATGAGAGACCAGACACACACACTCTTATGCACCATTATTGGGGATGTATAGCAAATGTATAGGGCAAATTAGCAGTATCAAAAATTTTAATGTCTATATATCCTTTGACCCAGGAATTTTTTTAGGATTCTACCATATAAAAAATATCCTCACATAAGCCCAAAGATATTTATTGCAACATTATTCATAATGGATGGGGGAAATCCCTGGAAGTAACTTAAATTTCCATTAATAAGTGAGTGTTTAAATAATGTTAACATTCAGATTCTTGAATAGTATGACTCCACAAAAAAGAAAGAATTTATATGGAAAGAACTACATGGCATATTGCCATGTGGTCAAATAGAAAAAAAGGAAATTGCAAATCATTATAGAGTATGATTCCATTTATGTTAATATACTATTAATGATGATAATCTGCTCCACAGATGAAATTGCCTGGTTATGACATCGTCCTGCTGCCCTAGGATTGAGAAAGAAAAAAGAAGATAGTGAGGAGAAGAAAATTACAAAGGGATAAGGAGTTGGTAATAAAAAGAGGAAATAGAGAACTTCAAATTTTTAACTGTATATCCTGAAAGGGAGAATAGTGCTTAAAGAGTACAGGTTCTGGAACCAGACTGCCTGAGTTCATAGTTGGACTCTGAACTTACTATCTCGGTAATTATCAGTTAGTTGTCTCACTTCTCTGAGCCCTAGTTTCTTCATCTGTAACATGGGAATAATAATACCTTTCTCATAAGGTCCTTATGAGGATGGGCTAAATTTATCCATGTAAAGCACTTAACAAAGGTGCATAGTAGGCACTCAATCAACATTAGCTGTTATTTCTTTGGACCAGGCACTGTGTTGTGTTTTCTGTACATGATATTACTGAATTGTTACAATGACCTGGATGTCATCTATGGAAGCTAACTGTTACAGAGCCCTTCCCTCTTGTGCTACAGTTGCTTCTGACTTTTACTGCCCTCCTTTTATAGTTGAGGAAAATGAGGGTCAGAGAGATAGATGGTTTTGCTCAAGGTGCCCTAGCCATATAGGGATGGTCTAATTCCAAAGCCAGCAAACTCATTTTACTACTCCAGAGGGAGAAGGGAAAGAAAATAGAGAGGGGAGAGCCGGTGCTGGGTGAGGGTGGGAGACAAGAGGGGACTACATTGGGTTTTATCTCTAGCAAGGGCCTGAGATACCTTTGGGGCCAATGCAGGGCCAGGCCAGCAGAAGGCGGGGTGGGTGGAGTTGAGCCAAGGGAGAAGGGATAAAACCAGGTCCTGACCCACAGCACCCAACCCGTCGTTCGTTCGTCCTCAGTGCAGGGCAACAGGTAAGTGTTGCTTTCAGCCTGGTGCCCTCTCTCTTGGTCTGCTTGCCCACCTCAAGGCTGTATATGCTGACTCTCTGGCCTGACTAGATCTGACTTTGTCTGTTCCTTAGAATCTGTCACTCTGTCATTTTCTTTTTGCCTCCTATGTCTCTTCCTGTCTTTCCCAGTTTTCAGCTTTCCTTTGTCTTTTTTCCTCGTTTCCTCTCCTCTGTTAGTTTTCAAGATCACTCACTTTACTTCATCATTCTCTGACACTCTAGCTTTCTCTTATTTTTCCTTTTTCTGAGGTCTATATGTATCTTTTCCTCTAAATCTCTCTCTCCCTTTCCATCTCTTTCTTCTACTCTGTATCTCTCAGTCTCGCAGTTTTTCTATTTCTTCCATTCCTTCTCTGTCTCCCAAGAAGAGGTCTTGGTATTTTTTTTTTTGGCAATTCTCCATTCCTCCCTCACTTTGACTCCTTCTCTCTCCTTGGCTGACAACAGAGCTCAATGGGTCAGACCCCAGAGGGCCAGAGGTAGGGAGAGAAAACAAAGTGAATGTGGGGTGGTGGGAATGATGAATTGGGAAGGGAGAGATTTGAGGGAATTGAGAGTTGAATAATTAGCAGAAATAAGGGGAGATGGTGGGAGAAGAATGGGGCCCTATGCTGAAAGTCAATTGATTTGTTTTCTCACCCTAATTCACTATGAGGCAAATCATTCATCCTTTGAAAAAAAGGGCTTGGCCTATGATTTCCACAACCTCTTCTAAGTTTTATTTCATGGTCTTCTAAATTTTTGTTTCTAAGAATTTCTGATTCTGATTCCAGGAATCTAAAATTCTTTATGATTCTTCCATGATGGGGAGAGGGTGCTAGGAAGGGAAGTAAATCCTGATGCTTCCAACTCCTGAAGAGAAGTGACCACATCCCCTCCAGACTTAACTGATTCTTTCAAAGCAGGCCACAAAGGGGAGAGAGAGATCGAGGAACGCTGCAATGAGTGGTTTCTGGCTCTCTCCTGGGGTAGAGTTGTGGTTGGCCCCTCTGATCTCTGGGACTGCAGATTGGCTGCTGACACGAGAGAGGATTTTAAGGTGTAGGGAAAATCTTCTAGTAATGCTCTATCACTTGGTCCAAAATTTCACAGTTACCTCCTTGGGTAAAAGCATTGTTTTAAGAAGACCCCGGCAAAGATTGGTGCATAAGTTGTTAAATAATGGAATGAATGAATGTATGAATGAATGAATGTTCACCAGTGCCTGAAATTCCGCTTCAGTTAGAAATCTGTTCCTGTGGTAAAGGCATTGGTTACAACTCAAAATCAAGTGTCCCAGAAAGGGACCTGTTAGTGTAGGAGAGTGGATTTATGCCTGGAGTCAGGCTCTCAGTCAGGATAATGTGTAGTAATATTAGAATCATAGATCCATAGTGGTTAAGTTAGTAGGCTCTGGAACCAGATTGACTAGGTTCAAATCCTGGTTCTCCTACTTAGTAGCTCTGTGACCTGAACAGGTTACTTAATCTTTTGGGCCCTCAGTTTCCTCATCTTTGAAATAAAGTTGATATTAGTATATAACTCACAGGGTTGTCATGAAGATTAAATAAGTCAATGTATGTGAAGCATTTACAAAGGGGTATGGCACAGTGAGAACTCTGTGAGTGTTTGACTGGTAGAACCAGATGGAATCTATGGAGCTATCTAGTCCAATGTTTTTGGAGAAACTGAGGCCCAGAGAGGGAAAATACAGAGCCCAAGTTCATATAGTAAGTTGTAACAGAATCAGGACAAGAATCAGGATTGAGACAAGAATCAAGTTTCCAGACCTGGTCTGGTGTATTCATGATGTTACTTCCCTTGACTATACCTTCACTTTCCCTACATAGAAAATGTAGAATATAAAAAAGAACAGATAACACTTTTTCAGCATTTACTCTAGGATAGGCACTCTTCTATATACTTTATATAGATTATCTTACTGGATCTTCACAACATCCCTGTGAAGTAGATTGTCCTTGTTATTATCTACATTTTAAAGATATAAGACATAGAGCAGAGACATGACTTTTCTAATGTCCCAGAGCTAGTGAGTGGTAGAGCCAGGATTCAAATGCAAGTAGTCTGGCTCCAGAGGCTGTGCTCTTAATACCCTAAATTGCCTAAAATACTCCTCTGATTTGATTTTACTCTCTCCAGTCTCATGATAGGTAGTAAGATAGAATGGAAACAGAGCCCAAGATGGGCAGGCAGAGTGAGGCAGGGCAAATTCCAGGAAAGGAGTGCCAGAACAGAGAAACTGGAACTGAAGCTTGAAAGAACTTGATAATTCAACAAATTCCAAGAAGTAGCCTATATTTTCCCAGGTCCCTGAGAATATCATGGCCGAAAGCCCCTTAGAGATGATGTGTGTACTGAACTTCTGTTTTTATACCTGGGGGTGGGATTCACCATCATCCAAAGGCAGGACTGGACTTTGCTTCCAATCTTGGGGGTTTTTCTTCACATTATATACCCCAATGTTGTCATTATTGTTGTTAATGTTGGGGAAAGGAATTTGCAGGAGCCTGGAACCTGGCCATCTGCTTTGCCTCCTCTCCCTGGGCCATCCGCCCCCCTCACCACCAATAGCTAGGGTCAGCCCCAGCCAGATGCACAGACATGATTCTAGAAAGGAACTCCTCTTCTCTTCCACACCCTGGTCTCAGCTTCGGGAGTGGTCAGACCCTAAACGTGATAAACTCTGGGAGCCTTATCTGTGGTCTGCAGGCTCAGTTCCAAGCAGTTTAGCCTTTGCAGGAAGGCAGGAGAAGGGAAACTCATATCTCCAGATATAAGGTAGGCATCAAATCCAATTCATTACCTACCATATGAGGTAGACATAAATACCTTACATTTGACAGCTGATGAAAGCTGAGACCCAAAGAGGGGAAGTGACTTTCCAAGAACGTCCAACAAGGAGTTGGGGAGCTGGAATTGAAATAAGAAAAGCTAAGATTTTCTTTTAGGCACTTTCCTAAAGTCTTAACATGAGTTTCATTAGTCCTTTCAACACCCCTTGGCCTTTCCCAATTTCAGGACCCACACACCCTACCGCACATACCAACGTATGCTCTTATGACAGCCTGCGAGAGTTGGAGGAGGATGCTCTGGGATGGAACAAGGGGAAGAGGCTGCTTTGTGAGTTAGGAGGAGGGTGTTTGCTCTATGAGATCTAGAAGGGAGGAGTATTGCTCTGTAAGAGGTGAAGGAGGTTGTCATATGACGACATGGCCACGAGTTCCTCCTGTTCACTTTTCCCTCACAACATAAAGCCTTAAATACTAGAGGTGCTGTTAGGTTCTACTAAGTAGCTCTCCTGGTGGTGGGAGGGCCTTAGTCTTACCACATTCCTCCATCTCTCTCCCATTATCCTGTCCCATATCTTGTCTCACCCTCTGATGCTGGATCTCTAGTTTGTCCTTTTTCTTTTAATCTATTTCTCCCTCTTGCTATCTCTAGCTCTCTTTGTCTTTATATGTCTCAGCCCTCCCTCATCACAACCCCCAACCCACCTTAGCCATCTCTCTGTCTCTATCCTTTGATCTTAGCTCTAACTCAGTCTCACTCTAATCTCCCTCAGTAGGGAGGGCCAAGATCCTCTTTCCCTAGCTCTTCTTTGTTGTTCTCCCCCACCCACACAATCTCTGACAGAATTTCTCCTTTACCTTTGTTCCTGACTGACTCTCTGCCTCTGCTGGATTCTCTCCTCTCCTGCTTTCAGTTTTCTGAGTCTTTGTATATTCAGCCATGCTCCTTGATTTCGCCTCATATCCCTTTTTTGTCCCTCTGTCTATCTGTCTCTAACTCTACCTCTGCTCTGTTTCTCTCTCCCTCTCTCTCTTCTCTCATCTTCTCTCTTTCATTCTTTCTTTTATCTCAGTCTCTTTCCCTACCTTCTATATTTCCCATAATCCTCTTGTCCTCTGCTTTTCTGGATCAGTCCTCTTCTCCCTGTTCTTATCTCTACCTGTCCCCTTTCCTCTTGCTTTGATCTCTCTCCCGCTATTTCTCTTGTAACTCCACTACTACCATTGCACCTTTGTTCTCTTACTTTCCTCCTTTTATCTTTCCTAATTTTTCTTTCTTTATGACCCTTCCTCTCTTCTCTTTCCTCCATTTGAGTCCCTGCTCATTCATTAATTTACTCCCCAATTCAACAAATATTTATTGAATGCCTACTATGTGTATTTTTTTCTTATATTCTCCCCACCCCGATTCTCTCTTCTGTCTTAGTCTCTGCCTCTTTCATTCACCTATAGACTTGTTTCCCAGATTCCTTGGGTCTTGCTTTCACCTACATCTCTATCTGATTTTCAAAACTCCAGGAGAAAATTCAAAGACAGTAAAATATCTGTCTCGTGGCACATGGTGCCCTTTTGTCCTATTTCCTGAATCTACTTAAGCTGGTACCTATGGCCTCAAGCTCCTTGTCTCTCTGACTGGGTCTGCTCAGGAAACACTCTGAGTGAAGCCTCATGAGCCCTTGTCAATGGCATCTGTCTGCATTAGCAGGTTGAATCTTCATTTGGCTGAGGCCAATATTCTTAGAAAGAGTCTTAGCCCTAAGTGTTGATCAAAGGGTTGGTGGGTTGTCAACTCTCATCCTGCCACACACAATCAGACTTCAATGATCCTTACCATCACAGAGCAGGTCAGTGGCAGAGTCTGAATCAGAATTCAGGCTTTCTGACCTCCAGTGGGAACTCTTTTCTTCACCTCTTTTGTCTAATGATCAGTTTCCTGTTTCTTCCTCTCTGATGCCCTATTAGTACATTTTAATATTTGGAAAGTTCTTACCCTGAAATGACAATAAAGGCATCTCTAGGGAGGGAGGCAAGCATTGGGTGAGAAGCTAAAGGCAAAGGATCAAACACAAGAATGACCCTTGGCTTTCAGCCAGGTCTTCATGGTGGAATCTCATCTCTTCCACATCTTATGCAGAACTTCGGGCTCAAGAGGGTGGCAGCAGCCATGTTGCTACAGCGTTGCCCAGTGCTTATCCGGAGCCCCACAGCCATCCTGGGCAAGATGATTAAGACTCACCAGTTCCTGTTTGGTATTGGACGCTGTCCCATCCTGGCCACCCAAGGAACAACCTGTTCTCAAATCCACCTTAAGGCAACCAAGGCTGGAGGGGGTAAGAAGTCACTGCTGGCAAATGGGGGAGAATGTCTGGATCCTAGAGATAAGATTCCAAGTCATATTGGTCATCATTACCTAATAATTGGAAGGGTTCATGTGAAAAGTATCAAGGAAGAATGAGCTTGCCTAAGAGTTCACTGGCCTCTGACTTCTGGCAGTATCTCTAAAAGGAGTTTCACTCTCATTCCCCTCACATTCTATATACTCCAGTCATGCTGAAACTAAAGTTGTCTGGATTAACTCTGTTTTCTTAAGTTTCTGTGTCTTTGCACCTGTCAAATGACTCTCTCCCATTATCTTTACTAGAGTATCTCATACTTCTCATGCAACATTTAACTTGGGCATCATCTCCTCTATGAAGCCTACCTAGACTTCCAGCCTGTCCAAATCCAATTCTGGGTCATGTCCCTTTCCTCTTCTAGCCCATGTCCTCCCTCCAATCCCAGCACTGCTCATAATGTGTCTTCAGTATGTGCCATCCCCAACAACTCAGGAACTCCCCTAGGGACCAGATACATCCATCTCTGTGTCTCTACCATAGCCTGAGATAGAGCTTTGAGATATAGTACTTCTCAGTGACCACTGTTAAACTTACAGCTAGAAGCTCACTGCCACTTACTCTCTTAACTTTACGTAGACTCTCCATCTTGGGCCAAGAGCCACTGTCCCTTCATGCTGTTGGAACTCCAGGATGGGAAGAGTAAAATTGTGCAGAAGGCAGCCCCAGAAGTCCAGGAGGATGTGAAGACTTTCAAGACAGGTTGGAGTTAAGTTCCACCTCATGTAACCTCTACACCTAATGCTTGATTTCACTTTATTACAGTCCTGAGCTAGGCAGCTCAGGGCAGCTAGTATACATTTCATGATGGAAGTCCAGTCTTTTCCAGGGGAACCATGTTACTAAATAGTATAGACTGTGCACTGAAATGCACCCTCCCCAACACACATACATGCTTCTGTAACTTTTAGCTATTAGTCTAAAATGAGCCCTCTAGAGTTCTGCCTCCTCTCTCCCAAGTGGCTAAATGGATTCCAACAGGCTGGGCTCCCACATTTAAGCAATACCACTCTATGACAATCTGGATTTGCATAAAAGAGTGAGTTTTGGAAGCAGCTACATTCTTTAGAAGGGTATGGAGCCCAGGTGAACTCAATTGGTGCAGACCACTGAAGGCCACACTTGAGAGTTGGCCACACTTGAGAGTTGGCCATACAGTCCACATCTTTCATAGACCCTTTTGGGATATAATTAAGAGTAAAAATTTCAAAATTGAATTTTAATGACTTTCAGAAAAGAAGAGTAAGGTACACTGTCCTGCATCTACCTTCCAAGTGAAAGACTCAGCATTGGTGCTCCAGTTGTCTCACCCAAGGGAAAGTCCTAGTGAAGAGAAGTGTAATTCAGCCTATGGATGGCTTCCTGACATATAAGTCTCCACTTGGGGAGATGAGAAAGGGCTAACTTTTCAGAATATTTCTTCTCTCTGTACAAGGCTTCCCTCCTTCCTAAACTTGAATATTTATATGTTGTATTGTGTTTAAAGAAGATAGCACATGCTTTCTTTTTCCCCCCTTTTTTTCATGGCCAACGAATCCCATACTCCTTCTCAGACCTGCCCATCTCCCTGGCCTCAACCAGCCTGAGGAAGCCATTCTTCAGTCCCCAGGAGCCAGAGAAAAATTCAGAGAAGGTCACACACCTGATTCAGAACAACATGGCTGGTGAGTTTGCTGAGGAGGAAGTAAAAGGGGTAGGAATATGGAAGGAATGCTGAAAGGGCTTCTGACACAGTAGAGGCAATGGCAAGAAAGCACTTTAGAGCCAAAGGGAATCTGAGTTTAAATTTTAATGCTGGCACTTGCTGTATCTGCATGCTTTAGAAAGTGAGTCACTCCCCTCCAGTGAGATTTTAATAACTCAACAAGTTATTATGAGAAGGAAATAAAATTACACTTATGGAAGTGCTTCTAACTTGTTATGAAGCTTCATTAAATATTAGGTGTATTCCTATTATTTCTTCTCCATGTTTCCCTCAAAAACTCTCATCCTTTGCAGAGAGCCTTTTTCCCCTTTCTTATATGTGTTTATATTCATTTTTCATAATAGAATGTTTTATTTTCCCAATATAAAAAGAATATAAAGAGGGAAATTTAAAGCACTCAGAGTTCCACCATCCACCATTAGCTTTTTGTCATACTTTTTCCAGATATTTTCCTATGACTAAACACACACACACACACACACACACACACACACACACACACACACACACACAACTACACTTCCCTCCACACACATGTTGTTATTAGAAATGTGATCTTATTCCACCTGGAGTTTGTTATTACGCTTTGTTCACTTAACAATATGTTAGGGGCATTATTCAATGTCCCTAAACATAGAGCTGCATAATAATTATTAATGGTTGAATGTGTTCTGTAGCATGAATGCAACATCATTTAGTTAACCAAGCACCTATATTTCAGGTAATTGTTTCCAACTTTTTGTGTGTATTCTTCCACTCTACATTGTATGTTGGTTTTACATACATATAAATGTATCCAAAGATAATATATAGTATTATCTTAGACTTAGTGTGGCTGTACTATAGAGTATTTAGTTATTCCTCTATTGGGTTGCTTCCAATTTTTCCTATTACAAACAGAGGTGCAACAAACATCCTTGAATGTACCTCATGTATATAGGTAAGTGTTCCTCTAGAATAGACACTAAGAGGTGACGATTCTCAGGACGTAAGGGTGTGTACATTTTCAATATTAATAAATATTGCCAATTAGTCCTCCAAAGTGGTGTACCAGTTATCAAAGAGAATCCATATTCTCACACGCTCTCCAGCACTTAGTATTATCACATTTTAAAATCTTTATCAATTTGATGAGTGAAAATTTGTTTTTGCCTTTTGATTTTCCCCGATTAAGCATCTTTTTCTACATTTATTGAATTGTCTGTTTATATTATTTGCCCACTTTTCTATTGGGTTAAAATTTTCCATAATAATTGTTCAGAGTTTCTAAAAAATAAATTCTGGATATCAATTTTTCTGTTAAACATGCTGCAAATATTCCCCTAGGTATGTCAGCATGTGCATTTTAAAAACACTTGGTACATATTTCCAAACATCCCCACAGCAAAGATGTTTCCAATTTACCCCCCTACCATATAAGTTGCCATCTGCAACAATCATGATTTCTGTCTCATGGATAGAGTTCTGGAGTTCAACAAGCCCACTGGCATACATTATTTCAATTTATCCTAAAAGTAGGGTTGCTCCATTTTGTAGTAGTAATGGTTAAAGAAGTAGACTCTAGGTCACTTATTTGTAGGCCACTTATGTGCTGTATGACCTTGGTCAAGTTACCTAACCTCCATAAGTCTCTGTTTCCGCACTTGTAAAATGGAGATACTAATAGAACTTACCACATAGGGTTGTTATGAGGAATAAATGAAATAATATCTGTAAGTTCCTAAGAGAGGGTATTACATGTAATAGGCACTTATTAAATGTTGGTTATAATAATATTATTTAAAATTATTATTATTATTACTACTACTACTATATTACAATAATCATAATACTACTACTATGTGCCAGACACTAGTTTGGGTGTATTACATTCTGTTTGTCATCAGATGGTCACAATTCTGCAGGGAAGATATTATTAATCCCATTCTACAGATGAGGAAATTAAAACTAAGAGGATTCATGACTTGCTCAAGATTACACAACTAGGAAGTGGCAGAGCTATGACTAGAAACTAGACCCATCAACATTCTTCCACTGAAACTAGAAGTAGTGATTCTAGTAAGGAGGGTGCCATACTAACCTTGGGAAAAGAGATGAGGCCATGCCAAGGGTAGGAAGCCTGAGTGAATGTATAAATAAATTACTAAGTGAATGAGTCAGTGAGTAAGCAAAGGGATGCTTGAATGAAATAGTAGAGAGTTAATGTGACCCAGTAAGTTAATGACTGATCAAATAAATGAATAAATGGAAAGAGAATTGGAGAACACCAAATCAACAGCATGAATAAAATATGGACTAGCCAGGAAGTAATTTAAAATGAATTCTTCTCATCCCCATTTCTACTCCTGCAGGAAACCATGTCTTTGGTTATGACCAGTTTTTTAGGAACAAAATCATGGAGAAGAAACAGGACCATACCTATCGTGTTTTCAAAACTGTGAACCGCTGGGCTGATGCATACCCCTTTGCCGAACACTTCTTTGAGGCATCTGTGGCTTCAAAGGATGTGTCTGTCTGGTGCAGTAATGACTACCTGGGCATGAGCCGGCACCCTCGGGTCTTGCAAGCCACACAGTGAGTAGTAGGGTCTGAGCCATGAGCTGTGGGGAGACATCCAGAGAAGAGCCAAAGCCACTCATGGAAGGAAAAGGCAGAGCTGACAGTGGAAACCTTGTTTCCACCCAACACCCCTTTTGTCCAAAGTCTTCCAGCAAATCTAATCCTCAGACATGAACTAAGTCAAAAGCTATGTTTTCCAAACTCTTTGGTGTCCAGTGCTACAAAGGAAAGGATGAGAAACCAAGCAAGGCCCACTCTCTATGAGTTCTTACTCTGGCTGCAGAATGAGTATTGCCAGAGATGATGTGCTAACTCCTCTAGAAGGTCTTCCAAGCTAATCAAGCTCAACATGGCTTCTCCCTCCATCCCTGAGTGCTTTCAGCCTGAGAAGGAAGGTCCATTTCTCCCCATTGTTCCCAGCCTGCCCTCTACCTGGTCACAAAGGACACAGCTCATAGAGTCACTAAATCAATACTGATCCCCTTCAAGGAAGAGAAACCTACCCAGTTCCTCAGAATCTGACAAGAATTTCTTCTCCTTGTCCCCTTTCTGTTTTCTCCTGGCCAGAGAGACCCTGCAGCGTCACGGAGCTGGAGCTGGTGGCACCCGCAACATCTCGGGTACCAGCAGGTTTCATGTTGAGCTGGAGCAAGAGCTGGCTGAGCTGCACCAGAAGGACTCAGCCCTGCTATTCTCTTCCTGCTTTGTGGCCAATGACTCTACTCTCTTCACCTTGGCCAAGATCTTGCCAGGTAAGCCTGGTGCCTGAGCTTTGTTCAGGGGTGGTATCCTGCACTACAGCATCCAGGTTTACTGCCTCCATCACTCCTTCCCTGTCTTCTGAGTTCACTTGCTCCCATTGCCCTTCCTTATTACCCACCTTGCATCTCCTCAACACTGGATGACTATATCCCAAACTCACAGAAGGGTAACATCATAAATTTATCATTTCCCAACTCAACTGCACTCTTAACACTTATAAACAGTCCTTTTATGTCCCTACATCAACTTTTTCAAACTTTCTTCCCCCTTCTAAAACCTGTAGCTACCTCCTCCTTCACTCTTAGCAAATAACCTCACATCTTACAACACAAAGAAAACAGAAGCCACCAGACAGGAGCTCCTTTAACTTATAGCCACCAAATCCACAAATTCATCTGACTGTTCATGTACCCTTCTTTCATTCTTTCCTTTTACAAATTGAAAGCGCATCTCTCCTTCTGCCTAAAGCCAATCCCTTCACTTATACACTAGATCCCATCTGAATCCCATGTTCCTACTCCCCCATTCTCTAGCCAATAATGTCTTCAACTCATATGCCTGTCATCCTTCCATCATAGCCCAACTCTGGATGAATATAACTCTCCACCTTCTTTTTTTTTTTTTTTTTTTTTTTTTTTGGTACGCGGGCCTCTCACTGCTGTGGCCTCTCCCGTTGCGGAGCACAGGCTCCGGACGCGCAAGCTCAGCAGCCATGGCTCACGGGCCCAGCCGCTCCGTGGCATGTGGGATCCTCCCGGACCGGGGCACGAACCCGTGTCCCCTGCATCAGCAGGCGGACTCTCAACCACTGCGCCACCAGGGAAGCCCTCTCCACCTTCTTTATGTCAATCCTGGTCTTATATAATTGCTCAGATGGGAGCCATTAAAAATTCATGATCCCCAATGTCTACCAGGTCCTCTATGCTGCCTGGCAATCCTGTTTTCATAGTCAGCTCTCCAAGTCTCCAAGGTAACTTTGCCAAACCCCGATCTCTTCAGCCTTCTTACACCTCCACCTGACTTTCAACCACAGCAAATGACTTCACCTCCTACCACACGGAAAATAGAAGACCCCACGCAGTAATGTCCTCAACTTCTTGCCTCAAACTACTTATAAACTCATGAGCATTCCCCTATGTCCTCTCCTCTCTCCTTCTCTCCTGTCACAGTAGAAGAGGTGCCCTTTTTCTTGTTGACTAATTCTTACATTGGTGCTCTGTGCCCTCTACCTCTTCAGGAACCTTGATCTATGAGTTCTCTCTCTCCCTCCTGTATCTTTAGCCTCTCCCTCTCTTTAAAAATGTTGAAGTCTTTTGCATCTCAAAAAAAAAAAAACACTTGCCCTCATCACTCTCTAGCTACTGCCCTTCTCTCTCCTCCCTATAACAGCCAAACTGCTTGAGAGAAGTCTCCACACTTGTTATCCACTTCCTCAGTTCCTGTCTATTTTTCAGCACACTGTAAACACCTCCACTGCTTCTCAGAAACTTTTTCCGAGATCACACATAACCCCAGCTAAAGCCAACATCTTTGGGAATGTTTTCAGTGAACCCCCTCTTCAGCCATTAGAATTCAACTTCTTTCCATTTCCTCTGCCACCATCCTCACCTAGACCAACATCATTTTCTTGATTTCACCTTTGCCCTCCTACAATATATTCTTCACAACAATCAAATCACATTTTAAAAATGCAAACCTATCTTTGTTACTCCCCTGCCCCAAACCCTTTAATAGATCCCCACTGCCCTTAGGACCAAATCCAAACTCTTTATAATGCCTTCTAAAGCCCTCAATAATCTGGCCTCTACCTATCTCTTCAGGCTCATCTTTTGACACCCCTCCTCTCACTCTTTCATTCAGTAATATATTAATTCATATATTCATTCACTCACTTGAAAATCAGTAATTTGTTTTTTATCCATTCATTCATTCATTCATTCAGGAAAGGTTTGCTTAACATCTAAAGTACACTTAGTCTTAACCTGGGTACCAGAGACAGAAAGATAAAAAGATGTGGCTCCTGCTCCCTAGAAATTCCCAGTCTAGTTATCTTTCACAGCAGGTCCTCCAGGAAGTCATGCCTGATTTCCACAGGTAGAAGTGATCCCTCACTCTAATGAAAGGCCACAGTTCCTTGATGTCAGTGCAGTTTTGGGGGCCCAGGGATCAACTCCATCCACCAATTTCCCATCTCTACCTGGTCTCCCAGCATTGTCCAGTAAAAAGCCCTGCATTCCTCAGGTCCTAGAGAAAGGTCTTCCCCTCTCTGGACCTTAGCTTCCTCACTTGTACAGTAAAGGGATTAGATTCCATGGTCACCAATGGCCCTTCCAGCTCTGACTTGTCATGAGCTTATGATTCAAATTGTGAAAGTCTGATAAGTGTCTACCCTGTAACTATAAGCAGAAGGATGCTACCTGGAAGAGGTGGGATTTCATCTAGATCAGGAAGAATCTAGCATCAGTCCAAATCAGCAAATATTCCCTGGGATAAACTCCTTTCTAAGGCTTAATCTTGGTGTCTAGGAGAAGGAACCTAGGTCCTGTACTCAGGAAACTCTGGAGCTTCTTGGGAAATTCAAATTTCCTCCACCCCAAGATAGTCAAAGGCCAGACCAGAGTTAGAAATGCCTGGAGGGAAGAGTGTAGGGGTCAGAATTTCAGGGCAGAGGAGTTCTTCCAAGAGAGGAAGAGGTGTTACAAAGGCTTCCAGAGGATGGAGAAGCAGAGCAGAGTCTTTAAAGGGAGGAAAGGGTTGGCTCTCTGTCCCTGCCAGGTCAATCCTGAGGTTGAAGTGTGAATACTGGGACTGAAGCTTAAGCATTATGCATCCGGTTCTTCAGGGTGCGAGATTTACTCAGATGCAGGCAACCATGCTTCAATGATCCAAGGTATCCGCAATAGTGGAGCAGCGAAGTTTGTCTTCAGGCACAATGACCCTGACCACCTGAAGAAACTTCTAAAGAAGTCTAACCCTGAGACACCCAAAATTGTGGCCTTTGAGACTGTTCACTCCATGGATGGTATGTATATGTGTGAGTGTATGTTTACTAAAATTGGTCTCACAAAAACTATGATGATAATGATAACAGCTAACATTTATAGTGCTTATTATGTGCCAAGCAAAATTATTAGTATTTTACATGTATTAATTCACTTAATCTTCACAGTGATTCTATGAGGTAGGTGCTATCATTATTTCTGTTTATTTATATGAGGAAATTGAGACATAAACAAGTGAAGTGACTTGCCCTAGGTCACACAACCAGTAACTGCCAAAGGATGGAGGCAGCTATTACACTGATCTCAAAGGTTAAGAAACTAAAGTGCGGAGACAGTATGCAATTTGTCTTGGTTGGCTCAGTAAATTGGTGCCAAAGTGAGTAGCTGCACCCTAGGATGTACGATTCCAATTCCTTCACATGACACTCCCTCCATTAGAAGTACAAATCAATCATCCCAGTGTCTGGTTTCTGCAACAGAAAATTTCACAAACCATTACCTGGGAGATTTTTCAGGGTCCAATATCATCCTACCTCTTTTCTTTTCCCAACTGAAACAATGCTCAAATCATTCCATTGTTGTCCCTTTTAAGCAGAAGTCATGTGTTTTAGGCATAACCTTCTGGATTTATTAAAAGGAAGAGGTCCTCACTTCATTTCAACTTGTCACTTTTCCAAGTGAAACAAAGGAGAGTCCACTGTGTTCTCTGATTTAGCCAATGTAAGTGCCATCACATCAAGCAATGGTGATGCACAGGCTGTTGAACCAAACTATCCATGTTCAAGTCCCAGTATGACAACTTACTAGCTTGGGCAAGTTTCTTAATTGCTCTGTGTCTCAGTTGCCTTACCTTTAAAAATGGAGATGATAATAATAGAGTAGCTGCGAGAATTTAAGTAAGTTAATTTATATAATGAACTTATTGTCATGCCCTCTTTCACAGTTCTACAACTAACAATGATTATATTTCTACCACTGAGACTACTCTAATTCATTCATTCTTTTTTTTTTTTTTTTTTTTGGCCACACTGCATGGCTTGTGGGACCTTAGCTCCCCGACCAGGGATCAAACCTGGGCCCTCAGCAGTGAGAGCACAGAGTCCTAATCACTGTACCACTAGGGAATTCCCTCTAATTCATTATTTCTGTAGTGAAAGCCATGTTGGAACCATTCTACTTCCTTACACTTGCAAATGAATGGTTCCTGATTCTTTTGGTGGAAACCCTGCCTAAATTGTCAACCATAGGGCTGAATTCCTCCCACTGAAATGATGCTTGAGCCATCACACTGTCCTTTTTGTCTTGGGCTCCAACTCCTGTGGTTTTCTCCCCTCCTGTTGTCCCAGCTCACATACTTTTATCCAGGCCTGGAGTCCCTGTTCCCACCAGAAGAAGTTTCTTCTGTATTCCAACTCCCTGTACCATTAGTTTCCAGCGATGGGGAATGGCAGAAGTGTGGGTTCTTGTATATGTAGAGTGGCCACAAAGTCTATACATGAGAGTCACAGCCATTTGAAGACCTTATAAACGACTATCAGCATAGAAGATGTATAGAATAACAGGGAAAAATGGTAAATCTGCATGGAAAATGTACAGGAACATACAGATTACTTCTAATTCACTTTCATTCAGTATATTGAGACTGAGTCTGTGGGTGGGGGCCCTCAAGTAACAACATTGACAGAGATGAGACAGAAATATATTCCCACAGAGACACAGAAAAGACACAGAGGCACAAAGAAACTCAGAAAGAGAGAAAGATATAGAGAAAAAAAGTCTGAAGTCAGAAAGGTAGATAAAAAAGGGACACAAACAGTAAGAAAGAGAGAAGTGAGAGAGGAACGTGAGGGAGGGAGTGAGAGAGACACTGACAAAGAGACAGAGGGAGGAAGTGGAGAGGAGAGAGAAAAACAGAGGCAGAGATAGAAAAATAGAGAAACAAAGATGGAAATAGCCACAAAAAGAGAGATAGTGACAAAAAGCCAGAAAGACAGAAATAGGGAGGACCAGTGAAGAATAATAATATTGACAGGGCTGCCAACAGTACTTGGCTTAGGGGGCGAGCAGGATCTAAAATCAGGACTACATTAACCTGGAGCAAAAGGTTATTTTTTTCAATTTATTTAAACAAAGACATCATATAGGCTAGTGCCAATCCTAGATGGAAATACACAGACTTGTACAGAAAAAAAAAAGAAGCAGAGAGAGGCTGGCAAATAGCATAAACAAGATGACAGATATTATCAGAATGAAGTAAAAATAGAAAGAGGCAAGTCTTAATCACAGGTTGGAGAAAACACACACACACACAGCTTGGGTGGGAGTGGGGTGAAATTAGTCAACACATATAAAGAGGTTTGGCATAGCCCCAACTGACAGTGCACACCCACCTCCTTTCCCAACCTAAAGTAGTTATGGGTCACAAATTCCGTGCTGGAGATGGAGCTGGGGAAGGGTTATGATCTACCTCTATTTGTTGGCTTTGCTCAGGTGCCATCTGTCCCCTTGAGGAGTTGTGTGATGTGGCCCACCAGTATGGGGCTCTGACGTTCGTGGATGAGGTTCATGCTGTAGGACTGTATGGGTCCCGGGGTGCTGGGATTGGGGAGCGTGATGGAATTATGCACAAGATTGACATCATCTCTGGAACTCTTGGTGAGTGAGTCCCTTGAGTTGCCCTTATATACAATCCAGAAAGGAAGCCCCTAGAAGACCCTTTTCTTCCTCCTCCCCACAACTGCAGGAGATATTCGGGTAGAATTTACAGCCCCAGGCTATGGAACTCGTGGATTCTCTCATCCCACTCCCACCCCACTGCAGAGTTGCTGAGAAAGTCTGGGAGGGTTTTCTGAGAAGACCCCTGAGCCAGGCCAAATAGCCAAGTTCAACTCAGTGAGTGGAGAGTTGTGGTTCTAAACTCCTCCCCCACCCCAGCCCCAAACTTCATTTTAGCTCCACTTTTGGGCCTAACCAGTTGATGGTCCCACCCAGCTCCTGCATATCTAGTCATTGCATATGGCAGCCCTTGAAAGTCCTATCTCAAAGCAGCAGAATTATCAGCTCTGTCTGCCTTGTCATGGACAGGGGAGATGAACAGAGGCCTGTGAAGGGAGTCTGGAGCTCCAGCTTTTGGTATACCGCCTTGTGTTACCTGGTGCATGACCCTGTTCCTTGGGGGACTGATAATGGGGTCTGTGCATATCCTCCTCATTCTCCTCCTTGTCTCCAGGCAAGGCCTTTGGCTGTGTGGGCGGCTATATCGCCAGCACCCGTGACTTGGTGGACATGGTGCGCTCCTATGCTGCTGGCTTCATCTTCACCACTTCACTGCCTCCCATGGTGCTCTCTGGGGCTCTGGAATCCGTGCGGCTGCTCAAGGGAGAGGAGGGCCAAGCCCTGAGGCGGGCCCACCAGCGCAATGTCAAGCACATGCGTCAGCTACTAATGGACAGAGGCCTTCCTGTCATCCCATGCCCCAGCCACATCATCCCCATTCGGGTGAGAGCCCCACACTGCCCATTTCCTTCTCTACCTATCTCTTCTGGGAGCCTTCCCACACCCAGCAAACCAACACCTGTTCCTGTCAACTCTGCTTTCTTGTTAATCATCCTCCTTATTGCCAGTTTTGTTGCCCTTTTTGAAAAATTATCAGTCATTCTGGATTAGCCAGTCCTTTTTTTTTTGTTTGCATTATCTCATGCTTATTTTGCATTAGCTATTATCTCATGCTTATTAGACTGTCCTGACCCTCAGTTTTTTCAAACTGTGGATCAAGACCATTAATGGGACACAAAGTCAGTTTAGTGGGTTATGATTAGCATTCAAAAATAGAAGAAATAGAATAGGAAATGTTGGAGCACATCACACATAGTAAGGGTATTGTTTTATGAGAAATTTGTTTCAGTTGCGTATATGCACGTTTATGTGTATGTGTGTATAGTACGGTCATGGTGTGAAATGTATTTCTTAACGGAGAACTGAAGTCAGAAAATAGAAAATCAAAATCCATGGGGCTAGCTGCTACTTTGGATTCCCAACTATGTTTGTGTTTACTGCCTTTAAAAATGAACCTCTGGGGCTTCCCTGGTGGCGCAGTCGTTGAGAGTCCGCCTTGACGATGCAGGGGACGCAGGCTCGTGCCCCGGTCCGGGAGGATCCCACGTGGCACAGAGCAACTGGGCCCATAAGCCATGCCGTCGAGCCTGCGCGTCCGGAGCCTGTGCTCCGCGGCAGGAGAGGCCACAGCAGTGAGAGGCCCACATACCGAAAAAAAACAAGAACCGCTATTGTATGTACGAGCCACACTTTCTTTATCCATTCATCTGTCGATGTACACTTAGGTTGCTTCCATGTCCTGGCTATTGTAAATACAGTTGCAATGAACATTGTGGTACATGACTCTTTTGATGGACCTAGCGACTGTCATATAGAGTGAAGTCAGAAAGAGAAAAACAAATACCATATGCTAACACATATATACGGAATGTTAAAAAAAAAAAAAGGTTCTGAAGAACCTAGGGGCAGGACAGGAATAAAGACGCAGACTTTGAGAATGCACTTGAGGACATAGGGAGGGGGTAGGGTAAGCTGGGATGAAGTGAGAGTAGTATAGACATATATACATTACCAAATATAAAATAGATAGCTAGTGGGAAGCAGCCACATAGCACAGGGAGATCAGCTCGGTGCTTTGTGTTCACCTAGAGGGGTGGGATAGGGAGGGTGGGAGGGAGATGCAAGAGGGAGGAGATATGGGGACATATGTATATGTATGTATACATGTATGTATGTATATGTATAGCGGATTCACTTTGTTATACGGCAGAAACTAACACACCAGTGCAAAGCAATTATACTCCAATAAAGATGTTAAAAAAATGAACTGCTAATTCTTTCTTAAACTCTTAAATGACATCTATTTGTGTGTGTCGGTAAGCTGGGGTATGGTAAGGACAATTTTTTGTGACCTTTATTGATGAGAATGGTCACTGTTCTTGGGCCAACCCAATGTTCCCTTGAAAGACTGCTTTTGTAAATATGTTTCTTTAATTAACCCAGTGGCAGCACCCCAGAGGTGGCTTGGGGGGGTTTATCTTCCTACTCAGAAGCACCCCAAATTAACATACTAGCTAAGTATGCTTGCTCTGCCAACAACTTCAAGACAAGGTCCCTAGTGCCACCTTCACCTCCTTTCATTTTTTTTTAATTGCAGTATAGTTGACTTACAATATTGTGTTAGTTTCAGGTGTACAGCAAAGTGATTCAGTTATATATATATTTTTTTCAGATTATTTTCCATTATAGGTTATTACAAGATAGTAATAGTTCCCTGTGTTATATATTTAATAGTTCCCTGTGACTATAGTTCCCTGTGTTATGTAGTAAATCCTTGTTGCTTATGTATTTTATGTATAGTAGTTTGTATCTGTTAATCCCATACTCCTAATTTATCCCTCCCCTCCTCCCTTTCCCCTTAGGCATCCATAAGTTTGTTTTCTGTGAGTCTGTTTTCTTTATAGATTCATTTGTATTATCTTTTAGTCTCCACATATAAGTGATATCATATAATATTTGTCTTTCTCTGTCTTACTTCATTTAGTATAATATTCTCCAGGTCCATACATGTTGCTACAAATGGCAATATTTCACTCTTTTATGGCTGAGTAATATTCCACTGTGTGTGTGTATGTGCTGCTATGAACATTGAGGTACATGCATCTCAAATTTGCTTGCTGCCTCTGAGCAACTCCTTGATAGAAATTCTAGACCTGCCACTGACTAAGCCTTTTATGAAAAAATATGTCCCCAAATTCAGTGGTGTTCCTTGATCTGGTTCCCTCCACCTACTTAATGGAGCTAGTGATAGTGGTCCCAGGGTAGCAGATACTGACAGACTTTTCTCCTGAGCCCAGGTGGGTGATGCAGCACTGAACAGCAGGATCTGTGATCTCCTGCTCTCCAAGCATGGCATCTATGTGCAAGCCATCAACTACCCAACTGTCCCCCGGGGTGAGGAGCTGCTGCGCTTGGCACCCTCCCCCCACCACAGCCCTCAGATGATGGAAGACTTTGTGGGTAAGTCCTCAACATGGGTGCCTACAGTACTCTCCTTCCCTTCAGCCCCAGTATGTGAAGAAGTTGAGAATGGATGCCATTCAGTTTAAAAATATATTCCTGGAACATCTATTATGTGCCAGACCCTATACTAGGGTCATAAATTAATGAGAAACAGTCCTTATACTCATAGGGCTTCAGTTTGGTTGAGGAGATCATAGCAGACCCAAACAATGACTTCAAGGGCTGATCAAAATTCAACAAAGACAATGTATGGGGGAGTTGTGGGAGCAGAGAGGAGGGGCCTGACCCAACCTGTGGGATTCAAGACAGGCTTCCTAGTGGAGGTGACACCTGAGCTGAGTCTTACAAAGCTGTGTGGTATTGGGCCAAGAGAAGAAAGAGGGTGTAGTAGGGGTATTCCTAGCAGAAGGAAGAGCATGAAGAAAGGCAAGGAGGAGGGTGAGAAGTAGCCTGGGACTTATCAAGAATAAGCAGTTGTTATTGGAATGTAGGGTAGTAAGAATGGAGGGGTGGAGGGCAGTGTTTATCTATGAACCTACAAAGACAACACAAGATTTAGAGGCTTGTAGAGCTGAATAGTTTGGGTTTTATCCTGAAGGATGCCAGTTTAGATGCTCTCTGGTGGTCTAGTGGTTAGGATTCGGCACTCTGAAAGATGCCAGTTTAGTCAATTCACCTAAAGTTTACTGGATTCCTGTTGGGTGCAGGGCCTGGCATAGAGCAGGTTCTCTTTCTAGGTCTGTTGGGTGAAAGACACATAGGCAGTTGATGGTATAGCAAAGGAGACAGACATAAACATGGATCGTACTGGTCCAGTGTGATGAGTTCCAGTACTCTGGGAACTGGAAGGAGAGTGCTCATTTATGGCTAGAGAGGGTATAGGAAGGGTGAAATTAAAGAGGCTTTATTGGTAAGGAAGTCCTGCTGCACCTTGAAGTACATGTGGTATGGTGTAAGGACATTCCAGAATAAGGGAATTCCATGAGCATGGACCTAGAGATAGGAAAACAGAGGGCAGGCATGGGCAACAGTCATTCTGTTTGTCTGGAGCATAGGCAGAATGAGAGTCCCGGGAAGAAAAGACAGGTAGGTGCCATTCATTCATTCATTTAAAAACATCAAATAATGCTAGCCAACATTTATTAAGTATTTACCACGTGCCAAGAACTGTTCTAAACACTTTACATGTATAAACTCATCTAATCCTCATGGGGTACAGATGGTATTATTAGTATTTCCATTTTTTACATGTAGAAATTGAGGCATAAAAATATATAATAACTGGTCCAAAGTCACACAGCTAATAGATTTGAACTGCAGAGTCTGTTTCTACATCCATGCTCATACCACTAGATCTGTATACTACCTCTGTGAACTAATGATCTAGACTTCTGGACCTTTTGCTCAGTCCTCTCACTTGCTCCAGGCTTCAATTATAGACCTCTCAGTACTCTCAGTTCTCTGAGTGTCCATTTATGCTGGGCTTTTGCAGGAAAGAAATATGAGGCATCCACCATGACTCCACCAGTCAGTCCTTCAATGTCATAGCCAACCCATCACGAAATCTTGCAAATGTTCTCTACAATCGCTCTCTAATGTCTTTTCTCCACTGCCACTTCTTTAAGCCATGTCAATGTGATTTCTTCCTAATTTTCCTGCTTCTCTCTTGCTTCCTTCTAATCCCTTATCCATATTGACCACTAGAGGGATTTTTCTAAAAATCTGACCATATAGCTCTCTTGCCTAAACCTCTTCATTTTTCCCTATTGTCTAGACTAGAGCAGTGGTCTCCAAGGTGAGGTATGCAAGATGATCCATAGGGTAAGGGGATTTATTAGAATTTTATGTTTACTTTTTATATTAAAAAATAGGAAATTAAGCGTGACTGATATTGATCTCTAATATATAGAGTGACAATAATATACGTATATAGTATATAAAAAATACATACATTGGAGGTACATACTATAACTTTTGTACTAATAGGATGTATAAGCCCCCAAATTGGAGACAACTGGCCTGGAGAACAGTCAAAGCTCCTTGGCATGGCATTCAGTGCCTTCAACATGGTGAACTCTATGCCCTCACTTCTTGCCCACATTCATTTTATTTCTCCAGCTACACTGAATGATTTATAGTTCCCTCATTTTGCTCTAGCCTCTTACCTCTGGGATTTTGCTAATGATGCTCCTTTCTGATTGGAATGCCCTCCCTCACCCCTTACTCTGGCTTACTTCTTTTCATCTTCTAGACTTAATCAGGCATCCTTTCATTCATTCTTTCGACACATATTTATTGAGTACCTACTGTGTGCTAGATACTGTTCTAGGTGCTGGGGATCCAGTAGTAAACAAAACAGACACAAATTCCCTATTCTTCTGGAACTTACATTCTAGTGGAAGGAGATAGTCAAAAAACACTTTAAAAAGTAAGTGCAAATTAAATAGCATGGTAGTTCTAAGCACTATGGAAAAAAATAGAGCAGAAAAAACGTGCTGGTTGGGGGGATACATGGGCTAGCTTGGAGGAGGGTTGTAGCATTAAATGGAGTGTTATGGGTAGAGACAACCAAAGTGACACTTGAGCAAAGATATGAAGGAGGTGAAGGAGTTAGCTGGGCAGAAATCTAAGAGAAGGGCATCCCAGGCAGAGAGAACAGCCTAAGACAAGGAAGACCCTAACACAGCAGTATTCCTTCTGTATTTGAAGAACAGTAAGTAGATGAGTGTGGATGGAGTGGTGTGAGCAAGAGGGAAAGAGACAGAAAACTGAGGAGGGGCAATGTGGGCTAGACTGTGTAGGGTATTATAGGCCACTGGAAGGGTTATGGCTTTAACTCTGAAATGGAGAGCCTTCTGAAGGATTTAAGCAGAGGAGTAACATATCTGATTCAGGTTTTAAAAGAATTTCTCTGACTTCTATGTTGAGAATAGACTGAAAGACTGGGAGCAGGGACATCCATTAGGGGGCTACTGTAATATTCCGGGTTAAGAAATTATGGTGGCTCAGACCTGACAATAGCACTGTAGGTGATGAGAAGTGGTCAGATTTTGAAGGTAGAGCCAATGGTATTTGCTGATAGACTGGATGTATGGTAGGAAGAAAGAGGAAAATAAAGGATGGCTCAAACATTTTTGTACTGAGCAACTGGAATTGCCATCAACTGAGATGGGTAAGGCTGAAAGTAGGGTAGACTTGGTGGAGAGTAGGGAGATCAGTAGCTCAGTTGTGCTCATGTTAAGTTACAGATGCCTACTAGATATCCAGGTGGAGATATAGAAAGGCAATTGGATACACAAGTCTAGAATTCAGGATACAGCTTTGGGCTAGAGATGAAAATTTCACAATCATCAGCATGTGATGGTATTTAAAGCCATAAAACTAGATGAGATCACACAGGGAGTAGGCATGAAAAAAAGCCAGGGACAGAGACACAACTGAGGTACTTCTGACAGCAAGGTCAGGTTCTGTCTTCTGGGCTCCCACTCCCTCTAGGAAAAACCGCTGCCCCAGGCTCCCAGGTCACAATACTGACGACACTGTGTGGGTAGTGTCAGTGTCACCTTCCTCACCAGGCTAGGAGTTTCCAACTAGATGGATTCACTTCTTGAGCCACAGCATGTCCTGTACTTAGGGCTTGGTTCAGGCCAGGTCAGTATAGCTTCAAATTATGTCACATGAGTGCTTCTCAAACTTTTATACATCACAGCACCCATACACAAATGCTAACATTCATAGCACACGGTGGAGCAAACTGAGGATACCTCTGGTTCCGAGACATCTCAAAGAGTTGGGGGGATCAATATCTTGGCACATCTGTAATGTGACACAGCGATTAAGACCTACTCTAACCAATTATTTCCCTCCCCTCCCCTCACTACCTTCAGAGAAGCTGCTGGCAGCCTGGACTGAGGTGGGGCTGCCCCTCCAGGATGTATCTATAGCTGCCTGCAACTTCTGTCGTCGTCCTGTGCACTTCGAGCTCATGAGTGAGTGGGAACGTTCCTACTTTGGGAACATGGGGCCCCAGTATGTCACCACCTATGCCTGAGAAACAAGCTGCCTTGGATCCCCACCACACCTGCACCTCTCTTGGGGCTGGGCCGCCTCCTGTCCTCTGCTTTGTTGTGTGCCTCTAGCTGACTTGAGCCTGAAAATAAAGAGCAAAGTGTAGCATTTGTAGCCCTTTGTTTGACAGAGAACAGACAACTACATTATACCTGACCCCCTCAGACAAGTGGCAGAGCCATGAGGAAACCACTGATCACCTGTTGGTCATTTTACTGATAGGGAAACAGATCCAGAAAGAGCAAGAGGCCAAAAACTACACAGTGAGTTAAACAAAGAGCCAGGACATTTGGCAGGTTTATATCAAATGGCTCTTTCCCCATGGTTTCAACAAGAATCCAGGGATTGACTCTTCATGCGTAGGCCCAGAAACTCAGGCCCCAGGTAGCCTCTGAAGCCAGGAGGTGGAATCAGCCCAAACCAATCTGCCTGGAGAAAAAGACTGGTTCCCCAAAACTTTGGAGATATTTTCCAACAGAGAGAATGGATGTCCTCCTCAATCCATTATCCTCTTTGCTTCTCACAGCACCTTATAAAACAAGACTTATCAGTTCTGTTTCCCAAGGTGAGAAAGAGGCTTGGCTATAGCAAGCAACTTGTTCAAGGCAATGCTCCCAAACTTTCTAGGTCATAACACACTGAAAACATTTGCATGGCATGCTTGGGTGAATTAATGGTATTACTTGTCTAGGAGGCAATCTTTCCTGAAACTTGTGCAATTCCTGGTCCTGCCTGGCAACTCTAGGGTTGAGGGACCCATTTCTTTCTACCCTGTAACCCATTTGTGGCAGCTGTGAGACACATCAGTTGAGAAACAGTGGTTTAAAGCTACACAGCCCACTTGAGCTTTCTGCCCCACCACACCCACCTCCCTTGCTGATCCAACCTCAGCAGTGCAGGGAACCCCAACAACTCAACAGAGCACTTTAATGGTAAGCACCAATCCTCCTTCCTCCCCTCTCCCTGGAAGTTATATCATCAGGTTACAGGCAGTTGGCAAACCCGGGACTGAGATAACGTCTCTGACTCAGCTTTATGGAGCACATCCAAAATGTCCACATGACATGGTGCACTACAACAAAGACACGTACTTTATTTAGGCACAGATACATTTCCCAGGAAGGAAGGAAGGGGTTTAAAATCACAACTTCCTGGGGCAACTGGTTCCTCTGTAATTCTGAGAGGAAGGTGGGAAGTGGGGTGGGGGACTGGGTCACAGCATTAAGACAAAAGAAGCTCACCAGTGAGGGGGAGCTAGGCAGGAAGAAGAGAGAGGAAGGGAGGCCTTGGAGGAAGAAGAAAAAGAGGAAAGGGAAGGGTCCCTGAGGAAGATGGAGGAGGAAGAGGAGGTGGGAAGGAGGTCTTGAGGAAGTAGCTTAGGAGGAAGCTGGCCTCAGACCATGTACAAGGTTAACCATGCCAGACATCCCTAGGCCTGGGTTGGTTCAGCTGGGCCTGCTCCAGAGGAAGAAGCTGCAGCGGGAGGAAGGGTCAGTGGGAGGACCCTGGGGCCTGGCACACATGTAGAAGTGGCGGCCCAGGTTGGGTCCTGGCTTCTTCACAGTTCGCATTACACACGGCTCCCTGTGGCCCCCACACAGGGGCATGGGCAAGGGCCCCCCCAGCAGAGACTTCCAGAATGAGGTCCGTACCTCCTTTTCATCCTTGGCCTCTGAAGCCTTGGCCCGCCCCTCCACCACATTGGCCATCACATCCTCTTCTGAGGTCTTTGGGGTCATGAGGGTGCCCAGGCTAGGAAGCTCCAAGTTAGAAGAAGCTTGGGGACGACTGGAGGATGGCTGGAAGTAGCTCATCAGGTTTTTTTGGCCTCTACTGGAACCAGCTTGACTTGGCCGAGACCTGGTCGAGCGCACACGGGCTTTGTTTTGGCGCATCTGTACCGGTGTTTGATTGCTGAGCTGCAGCGCTGACTGCCTGAACACAGGATCTTGTTCGAGACGAACTAGGAATCTAAGGATCTTGAGCTGGGTGCCTGCAAACTCAGGGAGGAAGCGGGTGCACAGAGGTGGGCACTGTTTTGCCGGCACAGAAGACACGCTTAAGACTGCACCCACGGGGCAGTGGTCAGAGCCCATCACCTCAGGCAGCAAGAAGGAGGCCTGAAAGGTGTCCATGACCAGGGTCCTGTCTCCCAGCACATAGTCAAGCCGAGAGCCATAGTTCAGATGGCGGGCGCCACTGACTGTGGACCAGCAGGTGAAGGCCCCCTTCTGCTTTGGATGGAAGCATCGGTAGCTATCAATGAAGGGTCCCGTATGGGAACCAGCCTGGCACCCCAGGTTACTGAGCAAGTGGTCCATCCACTTGCGACCTGGGTCCTCTTGAAAGCATTCCTGGGGAAAGAGAAGGGGGACAAAGAAAGAGGTAGAACTAGACGCCTAGAACTGGAAGGGGCTTAAATTAACTGCTTTATTTTACAGACAAGAAAATGTGGTTGTTTCAAAGAAGAATGCTTAAGGTCATACAGTCCAGAACTGGCAGAGCTGGGATTCACTTTCCACCCTTACTGATTTAAAAGGCCATGATTCTTTTTCCCCTCTGCATCAGGCTACCTCTACCTTGCACTGGGCCATAAATCCCAGATCTGAAAGCTTGCTGTTAGTTAATCAAAGCAATTCTCAGAACTGCTCACCAAGAGAATGGAAAACAGCAAGTTAAAAGTGGTTACCTCCAGGAAGTAGGGCTGAGGTTAGGAGTTAAGAAGCCTGTTGCCTTTTCATGTAAACCCTCTGGTACTATTTGGCTTATCTTGTTGTGTGTGTCAAAGCCTTCACTGACCACACCCCCTTCCTGAGCTGAGGGGCTCCAGGGTTTCAGGTCTGAATACTTCCTTTGGCTCTGATCCCTAATTCATCATCCATCCAATCCACTCACCCACTCATTCAGTGCAACAAATGTTCAAAGAACACTGATTATGTGCCAGGCACGATACTAGAGACAAAGTGGGACCATGATCTTGTCTTGGGGACCAACAAGGCTTCCTTTCAGGAAGTGATCTGGAGCTGAGATCCAGATCCAGATCTGAAGGCTGAGCAAGAGTAACCCAGGCAGAGGGTGTTACAAATTGAGAGAACAACTTCTGTGATGGGCCTGTGGAGGGAGGGGACAGTATACCCAAAAGACTTGAGGGGCAACCAGACTGGCTATCAAGAGGTGATGGTCACTTAGACTAGGGTGGTGCCAGAGGAGACAAAATGAAATTAAGAGATGATTTGGAGCTAGAATCAACAGTACTCACTGACCAATTGAATGGGAAAGGGGGGTAGAGAAGAAGAACACTAACACAATTCCCTGGCTTCTGGTTGGAGCAACCAAGAGGACGATGGTACTATTTAGGGAGATGAGACTAGAAGAGCTGGTCTTGTGGGAAGTAGACATACTCTGTTATTTTGGAAAGATTGTGTTTCTCATGTGATCTGGTACTATTAGTTCTCTTTCCTTGGGAAAAAAAGAATATAGGAAGTGCACTCGAGATATCTAAGATATTTCGAAACTAAGAAGAGAAGGCATAAAAGTATATAACACTATCACAGGAAGCAGCAAAAACAGACTAAGTAAACACCGATAAGGAATAAGGTAGGGAGGATTGAAGGCTTGCAGTTTGTAGTGTACACTCCCTTCCCCACCACCACCACCACCACCACCACCACCACCAGTCTCTCATTATCTCATTTCTGCTCATTTTCCCAGCTGAGAGACACATTTATGTTCCTGTGGCTCTTCTGCAAACTAATCAAGGAATTTTCCTACAGCCTCTTCTTTGAGCCAAGCCTACTGCTGAGTTGGACTGTGCCAGCATAAGTTACTTATCCCTCCCCTTATGAGGCAAGCTATGATGAGAACTGACTTGGAGATTCTAGGGCAGTGGTCCTCAAGCCTGAATATACAATAAAATCAGCCTGGGAACTTTCAAAACATACTGCTACCCTGGCTCCACACCCAATAGATTCTGATTTAATTGGTCTAGGGTTGCACCAAGGTATTGACATTTTTGTAAAAGCTCCTTGTACTAATGTACTTTCAAGGGTTGAGGACCATTGGCATAGAAGGACTCAGAGATGAGAGGTTCACACAAGAAAAGAAGACAGAGGGAGCGGATGCCTACCAATTCAGAGGACAGTGAGAAAAGCCAAAATGAGAATAACTTTTGCAATGGGCAGAGAGGAGACAACCTGGCTGGAGTGGATGGAGTGTGTAGCGGTGCGGAGGATGGAAACGGAGACTGGGTGCAGACAAGAAAGAGTTTTGAATGCCAGGCCTGTGTGTTTTCTCTGCATCACAAAGGTAACAGAGAGGTGTTGAAGGTTCATGAGCAGGAAACATAGTATATTAGGGAAATGATCAAGGCAATGTGGAGTTCCAGGCTCTTGAAATCTGACTGAAACTCTCCAGCCCCATCTCCTGCTACTCACCTTCCTTCTCTGTCACCCCCTAACAAGAATGGGACTTGTAGTTCTCAATGCACACCAGCCAAATTCTCACCTTGCATCCTTTGCTCATCATGCTAGAATTCTTTGCTTCCCACCCCAAAGCTCTGTTCTACTCATCTTTTAAGATTCAGCCATTTTAAGATATCTCCCCTGACGTCCTGGCTGGCCCGACTCCTATTTCCAGGCTCTCCTAACCTCCTGGGCTGCTGTCTCTGCCTCAGCCCTGAAGACACCATTCTATAATTGACTGGTCATGTGTCCATACCCCACCACCATGCTGAGAGCTCTGAGGGGCCGAGCCAGCACTGACTACTAACTGAGTCCACAGCACAATCCTCAGTGCTTTGAGAATAGAATTTCAAACTAAGCTCTGCTTTTCCGTGAAGGAAGCTTGCCCCTGGGCCAAAAAAAAAAAGCATTGATTGGCTGGCTAAACAGAACCATAGTCAGGAGTGAGGTCAAAGGCCTAGAGGGAGCCTTACCAGGTTGACTGCATCCCAGTGGTCAATGGGGCGGTGAGCTGTATTCAGGTCCCCCAGAATGATAACATGGCTGAAAAACATAAAATGAATGTTCAGAAAGGGAAGCAGTAGTCCTGGCCCATCTACTTTCTCCTGGGCCCAAGATCTCAGATAGACCACCTGCCACACAGAGGTCAAGGTAGGGTCCAACGGCAAGTCATAATAGCCTGCCTCTCCAATTTCAGTATAACCTTGATGCCTTTTACAACTGACCAACACAATTATGATCTCCAAAGGTAACCCTGTTCCCTGTTTGACATGATTGTCTCACTTATCTCTACCTAATGGCATCTTTCTGGTCCTTTAAAGATGAGCTCAGGTACCATTCCCTCTAGGAAGCATCCCTCGATTATGTCAACCTACCCTCACTTTCCTGTCCGTCCCTGGGATAAGACTTTTCATTTGTTCCCAAGTACGTTACCTTCCTCATCTCATTTCATCCTTAAAACTATACTCTGAGGTAGGGATTCATACACTTATTTTACAAAAGAGAAAATAGGGGCAACACTAGCCTTCGGGCTCACAGTGAGTAAAAGAGGAGCTGGGATAGGTGCTCAGAGGTATCTGAGTACAAAACCCATATTTGTATCACTTTACCTGGTCCCCACAGCTCTTAGACAGCAGGGTCTATTCTGGTGGGCCTGCTGGTGTCTACAACTAGGCTGTAAATGAACTCAAAAGACAAAGATCCCATATCCCTCTCAATGGACCTTGACACGGGGCTGGGCACCCGGGACAAGCTCAAGGAAGCCTTGCTGCCCAGGTTTGCAGTACCTGCCAGCTGCCAGGAGGGCTTCTGCTCGGATCTGCAGCAAGCGATAGAAGCGCATCTTAAAGGCGAGCCGCTCAGGCTTCCCAGGGTCCGCATGGGGGCAGTACACGTTGATTAGGGTCAAGGTCTTCTCCTTCCCTTCCCATGTGCTGGGGAGAATAGAACCGGCCCCCGCAAAAGGGGTCACTTTCAAGCCACCCTTCCCCTCCCCACACCATGTGGCTCCCACTTAATGATTGTCTGTGGGATGGAAGTGAAGGAAAGGGATAGAGAGACATGAACAAGCTGGCATACACAGGACTTGAGGACTGACTACATCTAGGATGACACTCAGGTAAACCAGGTGATGGTCCTGCCATTCACAAAGACAGGACACAGAAAGAGAGCAACCTGGGGCAGTAAAGTTGGCTAACTTGCTTCTGAGGCACCTGTGGTAAAAAAGAGAGCTAGTCCTCCTGGCCAGGCTCCCTCTCCCCCCGCCCCCGCCCCTGTAGAAATAGAGAACTCAAGGCTCAGAAGAGAATATGATTTGTTCAGGGTCACATAGCAGGTTGCCTTGCCAGGACTGAAGTCCAGGAAAGGCAAGTTTGGGAAGTTTTCTATGGTGAATGTATGTTTATAAGGCAAGCCTTAGAATCACCACATTCACAGAGTTGAACCAGCAATGCTCGGTGACAGGCGGATGTGGGCTATTACCAGATCTTGTGTTGTGTGAGGAGGGCCCGGCCCTCACTATCCAGAGCTCGAAGCTCCTCTTGAGTGAAGTCATCCATGTTTCCGTAGCAACCCACGTCCCCATTCTGAGTGGCAAGTAGGCCACTCAGGCCTTCTTCAGCAGCCACTGGGGTAGCACTGTCCTTACAGAAGGTGGCTACACCTGGAGACAGAGAGGGTACTCTAAGCAGGCCTGGCAGCCAACAGCCTGTTGCACAGTCTATTGCCCCTGCACAGGTCACCCGACTCATCTTCATCAAGTGTGGCTCTCTTGATGACTCCCCCAACTCAAGGGCCATGGATGCCTGAGGCAACTCCTCTACTCAAACCCTGGAATTTCAGTTCCTTCATCTAGAAAAGCTGCAGATTAATAACAGCTAATATTCTAAGTGCTTTACATGGTAGGTGCTCAGAAAATGTTAGCTATTATTATTATCACATGGATTAATTAGTTTAGTCCTTGTAATAGCCCTAAGAAGTGCACATTATCTCCATTTTCCAGCTGAGGAACTTGAGGCATAAAGAGGTTAAGTAGCTTGCCAGAGGGTACGCAGCTAGGAAGTGAGCTAGGATCCAAACTCAGGCAGTCTGGCTCCAGAGCTCATACAACTAACCATCACACTACTGTGTTTCTGAGATCCAATATTATACATAAAAATTATCCTTCATATAACCTGATATGGCTTTAGCTCTTGGATGAAAAGCCTACATTTCTTATTACCTTCTCATTAAATATTGAAAACCCTTTCCCACCTGTCTCCATCACTTTAAAGTCCCCAGAAAGCCCGATTTACCAGAATAGCCACTACGGTTGCGGCTGAAGCTGAAATAGGAGTTACAGCCCTCAATGATAGCCAGGGGCTCTGTCAGCACATCCCCTGGGAAAAAAAAAGATGTAAGATTACATCAGAGATAAAACTAGGACCCAGGACACAGAAAGGCTTGGAATTACAGCTGTAGGCTAATTTCTTGCACACATCAGAGCCAGGGTAGAAGAGAATATCAAGTACCTATGATAAGAAGAGAAGCTAAAAAAAGGTGGGGACTAGAGAGGGAATTGTTATCAGAATTACGAGAAAGGGGAAGACTACTGAATGGGAGGTGAAGAATTAGGTGGGAGGAGGCTAGATGACTAGGTGACTGGAGGAAGTTGGGGGTGGGAAATGGACATATGGGAGAGAGAACTGGGAATCTGAGCTGGGAGTAGGAGGTAGGAGAGGGAATTCAAGGATTTGAACTGAGGATGGAGGGAAAGTAGGTAATGGGTCTTAGAGGGAGGTGGGTGGGAGAGGGAAGGAATCAGGGGATTGAGCTGTGGGGGAGAGGGAATTAGAGGGTCTAAGTTTGGGGTGGGACATGAGGTAGAAATGATGAGAAGCTCTCAGCTGGGGAGGAGAGATGGCGGTAGAGATAAGAGGAACTGGGGATCTGAGATAGAAGTTTAAAAAGGAGGAAACTAGGGAGTCTAAACTGGGGGCAAAGATGGTGTGAGAATTAAAGGATATGAACTGGGGGCAGAAAAGGGAAAGTGGGGGTGTCTGTCTTGGGAGTGGGAGATGGAAAGTGTGTGGCGGGAGGAAATTTGGGGGACTGAGCTGTGTCAGGAGAATGAGTAGGAATTAGAGGATCTGAAAGAAGATGGAGATTGCAAGGGGGAGGGAATTATGGTTCTGCTGAGGCCAGGAGATGATGTCGGAATTAGGAGATCTAGCTGGAGTGCGAAATATAGAGGGGGGATTGGGATTCCAGACGGGCTCTAGGGGGAGGACTCTAAGGATAAAGAAATGGGAAAGGTAAATGATATGGAGCAGAGAGCAAAAGTTAGCGGAAAAGGGAACGTGTGGTAGGGGTCCTGAATTCTTGAGCGCTCACTGGTTACTTTGGTCTCCTGAAGACAGACGATGTCAGCATCCAGCTTGTCCAAAATGCGCCCCATGGCCATGGCGGTACAATTGCTGGGCTCCTCGTTTCCCACCCCTTGCACGGGGCTGCGAATCCCATTGATGTTCCAGCTCACCACGCGCAACATGCTGACAGCTAACTGCAATGCCTTTAAGCCCGCGCCCCACGTAAGTGCGAGCCAAAACCCGAAAATTCTTGTGTCCGCCAGGCCTGGCCTTCCGCGCGCGCATTTGCGCAGGCGTTCTTGTGCGTGCCGCAAAAGGGTCGGACACACATGGGGCGGGGATTCAAGCCCTTCAGTTTTCATTGGCTGGAGAAGCGGAAGCTGAAGGGGGCGGTGTGGTAGCCTAGGGGCGATGAATAGTGAGAGGAAGGCCAGTGGTTGGGCTCCTGCCCCTACCACCCGACACTGGCTTACGTTCCTGAGTCTGACTGCGTTTCTGCTCTGCTGAAAAGTCCCCTTGGTGATTTCGATTAGTTACAAACGAGATTTTACCACTTTTTAAGTGGCGGAACCGCGCAGCGACCGAAGCCCCGCCCACAGTGTTCAGACTGCGCCCCTGAGTACGAAGAGGGCTGCGGCACCCAGCGACTAGCGAGTGGCTGGCGTAACCCTGCATGTAAATGTGGGCGGGGGAATGCGCGAAGGGAACTTTGCGGCCGGAGGAGGGAGCAATAAGAAACGCACTCCATTTTGGAAATTAAGATCTTGATGGTCGTCGGTCATCGTTTGCAAATACTTTCTCCCAGTCCTTAGGTCATCTTTTCGTTTTGTTTATGGTTTCCTTTGTTGTGCAAAAGCTTTTAAGTTTGATTAGGTCCCACTTATTTGCTTTATTGCTTTTGCCTTGGGAGACTGATCTAAGACGATATTACCAGGAGTTATGTCTGAGAATGTTTTGCCTATGTTCTTTTTCTAAGAGTTTTTTTTTATGGTGTCACGTCTTATATTTAAGTCTTTAAACCATTTTGAATTTATTTTCATGTGTGGTGTGAGTCTTCTAACTTCATTGATTTACATAAGGCTGTCCAACTTTCCCAGCACCACTTGCTGTAGAGACTGTCTTTTCTCCATTGTATGTTCTTGCCTCCTTTGTCCAAGATTAATTGAAAGTAGGTGTGTGGGTTTATATCCAGGCTTTCTATTCTGTTCCATTGATCTATATGCTTTTGTGCCAAAAGAATCTTAATTAAAAATGTTTAATTTTTATGTTATGTATATTTTACCATATTTAAAAAACTAATAATAAAAGGAATGAGGAACCATCACCTCTACCTAGTTCCAAAACATCACCCCAAAGGGAAATACATACCCATTACGCATTAAGCAGTTAGTCCCTATGCCCTCCACCACCAGCACCTTTATGGCATCAATTTGCTTTCTGTTCCTGTGGGTTTACCTATTTTTGATATTTCATATAAATGAAATCTTTGCAAAATGTACTAAATACCACTTAATCATAGACTTTAAAATTGTTAATTTTGTGTTCAAATTTACCTCGCTTTTTTAATATATATACACACTACAATATATAAAATAGAGAAACAACAAGGACTCACTATACAGCACAGGGAACTCTACTCAATACTCTGTAGTAACCTGTATGGGAAAAGAATCTGAAAAAGAATAAACAGTATATGATGTATTTTGCTATACACCTGAAACTAACACAACATTGTATATCAACTATACTCCAATATAAAATATTTTTTTTAAAAGGGGGGGAATAATGAAATGTTCTATGTGTAGTGATATGGAAAGATCCCAAAACATATTGGGGGGTGGCAGGCTGCAAAATAGTGAGTATTGAACCTTTTCAATAAACCACGGGGAAAATGAGGGAAAAAAAGAAGCACTCTAGTGGAGTAAGATTTAGAAGAGGGCCTCTGGCTTTATTGGGCTGGGGGAGTGAGATGGGGAAGCTGTATCAAGCCCACCCTGTAGTCATTATTTGTCTTGGGCCTTATAGCATCCCTTAGGATGTGGCCTGACAGGTACTTCCTCTTTGCTCTGTTTCTCAGATTATTAAAATCAAGGCCAAGAGAGTTTAAGTGGGCTACCCAAGTTCCAGAGCAGCACTGTCTTCCAATATAACCTATGGCTCTTCCATATGCATTATCTCATTTCATTATCAGGGCAACACTGTAAGGGGCATTGAGGCTAAGAGAGGTTCAGTGAATTCACCCCAGTATCACAGAAGCAGTAGAGCCAGGATTCAACCCCTGTCTTAATCAGCTCAAGGAATATTTTCCTGAGTAAGTTTTTTCTAACCTCCCCAGTTAGATCTTTTCCTCTGGGCCCCCACATCACCCTATGGTCCATTCTGTCACAGCGCTTACAATGCACAGCTACCACTGATTTCTATTTCTGTCACTAGACTGCCAAGAGCTTGAGAGCAATGACCATATCTGATTCATCTTGTTAGCCCCATCCCCTAATATAGCGCACAACACATATTAGGAGTTAATAAATATTTGTTGAATGAATGAACAAATAAAGGGCAATAGCAAGAGCATCAACAGGTTAGTGACTTGTTTTTGATAACATAAAAATAGAAATAATAGACATGCCCAATGTCCAGGGAAAAGCATAACTTCGCATCCTTAGGTTCCTCACCCAGAATTGTGGCATAATTACTTTTCCCCCAGAATTCCATAGCCTTAAAACCATCATTCTCAGTGTCTGCAAAAAAGACCCAAAGAGCTGCTTTTCCTCCTGGAGGACTTAAAGGTTACATTCTAGTTGTTGCCATCAGAAAATAGCCCTGCAATTAAAATTAAGATGTTGGTGCTTTAAGCTTTTCCATGTTTTGGTGGTTATTGGCTTAGGATTGAGTCCCAAGAGTGGAATAATTAGGACAAAGGAAATGAACATTTTTATTGCTCTTGCTTCATATTGGCAAATCACTTTCCAGTAGGGGATCGTGCTGATTTACACTGAAGACCAATCTGAACCAGCCCCAAGGAAATCCAGATCTTGCCTGTTTACATTGCTGGTTTTCATTTCCCCATTCTGCAGTAGCTTGTTAATATTAGTTTTGACCTTTGGGGCAAGGCGAACACATGGTTGGCCTGAAGAGAAAAGGCTCTGGGTGACTCAGGAACTTCTTTGGCAGCTGATATTTCAACAGCGGGCACACACCCCCTCTTACCAAGGGTACTTCCCCAGCCTTCCCAGGGAGCCAACGAGTGCCTCCAGGCTCCCTGCTTGATGCCACTCTCTGTACCTGCTTTGGGGGTCTAAATGCAAGAGAGCCGTGTGTCGTGTATTGGATAACTAGCGATGGAAGAAAAAACCTCTAGGAGAACAGGTAGGTGAAACAGAAGGAAAAATAGATAGGAGTTAACACAAACCCAAATCCATTCTTTAGGCTCTCTGGAAAGTTTTCTTGGAATAGGTGGACACTCAAACTGTTCACTAAAGTGTATGGGAAGTTGGGGATAACATGATTTCTATATTTCATTATCTATCATCCATTCTGACGTGTCTTTGTGGAACACTGGCCCAAAGGGCAGTTCCCTAGCACTTTAGAAGTCTCTTTAACATGGTCTAGTCCAGTTTTGAATGAACTGGGTGATAGAGATTGTATCTCTTACCTCCCAACTGGTGTATAAAGTAGGGCTGGTTTGCTGTGACACTTTGAACAAGTCTTTTAGCTTCTCTGGGCTTCAATAGCCTCCTCACCAAAATGGAAATTGAAGTCCCTCCTATTTCCCTCAGAGGACTGTCACAAGGTGAAGAGGAGTGGGATGACAGGAACTAAAGCTCTTCTGAAATATTTCAGGACTTCCGTGCTCTGTCTTAGTGATCCTACTTTTTCTGTAGCCTCCACAGGCAATACCACACATAACCCTCCAGCTGCTCTTCTCCCTGAGTGACTATGGTCTGTGGAGGGCTACTCCTAGCACTAGGATAGAGCAAACTTTGGGCCCCAGGCATGGGGCTGAAAGTAGTAGGGGGATGGTGGGCCAGGGCAGTGGCCAAGAAGGAAGTGGATCCTAGGCTGCTGCCACAGAAGGCCTGATATTCACATATAGGCACCTGACCTGTAAGCATGCAATCTCCCCTCCTCACCCTAACACAAATGCATTCACACCCACACACTCGAAGAATTACCAATAAGAAGACCCCATTTGTGATTTTGATACCCATCAGTACTGTCTTGATACTGCTTTTAATGAGATTCTCCCATACACTCCATACTTTGGGAGGATGGTCAGGATCTGTGGGCCTCAGGTAGTCATACTTTATGCTTTTCCTCCATAGAGTTAACCCCAAATTAGAATTTGTGACTCAGCTCTTGGTCTTGAGTGAGTCTCTGATACTGAGTGAACAAGTTTTTCTGTAACCATTAATTGGAACTTTTTTCTGGGGGGGGACTTCATTCTTTTGTTCTTTCTGTTCTGCCCCATTCAGGGTTGAGAAACTTTCTAGATCCTACTACCACCTTCTACCTTCAGACCAAGTTAGTTCCCCCACCCAGTTCCCTGGATAGCTCTCTTTTTATAAAATTTACCTTTGTTGAATGGGGATTATTTGTACACATGTTCATCTCATCTAGGGCAGAGAGATGTAGATTGAGCAAGTCTCCTCTGTGCCAGGGCCTGAGCTGGACACCTGGAAACAGATCACAGATAACTGAGATCCAGTCCCATCCTTAAGGAGCTCACAGTCTAGTAGGAAAGTAGACCGGTAAAAGGTGGATACTTGCACAGATAAACAGAAGCGTATAGGCAGTGTGGGAACCAAAGCCAAGGCTTCTCAGAGGAGGTGAGCATTGAGCCTGGCCTTGAAGAGTGAGTCAGATTTCACTGAGAAGGGAAGGGAAGAGAAGGCATTCCAGGCTAAGCAAAGGCCCAGAGGCAAAAAAGTACACAGTCAGTTTGGGGGCCTAGTGAGTCAGCTGGCACAATTTAACCACAGGGGTCTAAAGAGAGACATGACTGGAGAGACACGTTTGATTGAGAAGAGCCAGGGCTGAGGCCTTCCCATAAAGCTTGTTTAGTTTTCCTACTTCTGGGGATCAGAATTGATAACAGTGGTTAAAACACACACACGCGCGCACACACACACACACACACACACACACACACACACACACACACACACACACACTCAGTTCCAGGTAGTTTTAAGTTGGGTTTTCAAGCCTGGACCCTAAGTTTACCCTTTCAGACCTTGTCAAAAGCCCACTAAGCTCCTATCTCAGATTTCCTGCTGCTAAATTTATCTTTCTGCCTCTTGGCAGGGTCATGAGGACAAAACTGTAAACATAGAAGAGGGGTTCATGTGACTGGATTGATTACCTCGGACAAGCCACTTCCCCTCCCTAGACCTCAGTTTCCCTGTGAGGCTAGTGAGAATGTTTGGAAGGAGCAACTATGATGAGGAATATGTTTCTTTGTGGGCCATGGAAAACATACATGTAAAGGGTTATTATTCAGATTACTAGCCTTAGCAGAGTGATACCAGTTAGGAGACTTATTACGATTAAGAGAGTTGCATGTCTTCCAAACTCTAGTTCTAAGACACTAAATGTTCTGAGCTAATCTAGAAGACCACATTCTTAAATCAAGCTTGATTGATCAGTTAACCAAAGAAAAACCCTGGACTGGAGAAATCAGATCCCCAGTGTTCTATTTCTAACTTGGTGACTTAATTTACTATAGGATCTTAGGAAAATACTTCCCTCTCTAGGCTTCCATCTTCTTACCTGAGAGGGTTGGATGCAATGATTTCTAGGGGACTTCTGTATCACAAAACCAAAAAAGTAAAAGTGAATTCATCTTTCTAACTGATTGGCATGAGCTCTTTATTTATTATAAATGTTAACCCTTTGTCATAATTTTGTAAGTTTCCTTTACTGAGTGTTTCCTGAATGCTCAGCATTACACCAGAAGTTGCATATTAGCCAAGGAGGTAACTGACCTTTTACTTCACAAAGGGAATCAGTGTTAGGTAATATATAATGAACATTTTCCAGGTTACTTTATATGTGTTAACACATTGAATCTTCAACAACCCTAAGGGAGTAGGTACTCTTATGAGATGAAAACACCACGGCACTGAAAAATTAAGTCTTCTACCCAGCGTGTCATAGCAAGGGGCAGAGGTGGGATTCCACTCCAGTAGTGTGACTCCAGAGCTCATTGCTTTTAACCACTGTTATCCACTGCCTCAGTAGATTCATTTAGAAGGGCAGGCTTTGAAATGTATTGAAAGTTTGGTATGATTTATACACAACAAATGGAGGGAATCTAACCCTTATGTAGACTAGGATTCTGAGAATATATTTTAGGGAACTTCTTAAAAGGCAAAGTGGAGCTGAGAGCATTGGAGGTCAGGGATTGGAGATTGCTATCCCCATGAGATTGCCCCAGTGTTGCCCAGCTCAGTGGAAGAAATTGAGCTTTCTTGTAGCCAATCACTGGAGGTTCATCAAGGGGTGGGAAGGTTGCAAAAGAATGAAGTAAGAGCACACTTGGACGTCTTCCAGGTAAGCTATGCTGTTATATGAGTACTACACATAAAAGCTTCAAAACAACCAGGGGGATGGGGGAGGGTAAAGCAGAGACATCTGGGTAGGATGGCTCTGGCCTATGGACTTGTCCTACTTTGAGGCCATTGCTCCCAACTCACCACACTCTGCCTGCTGCAGCCTCCCCCGCTAAGCCTCCATCCCCATGACTTGGCATGAAGAACTTTAGTATGGTTCTGGGTCAGATCACAATGCCTTTCTCCCTAGGGGACCTGATGGCAGTTGGCAGTCATGTGAACAGTGCTTATCATCTCTCCCCCTAGCAATGGCTGCATTCACTTCTCTTCCCAAGGTGTCCGATTTACTCTGATTTATTTAGCTTTGGCTGGAGAGAGCATAAAGATGATCAGATAGTGCCCATCTCTCCAAGAGTGTCCTGGGTAGCACATTTTAGGAGAGAGAGGCCCTTCAGTAGGAAAGGTAGCAGAATTCAGGGAAGACAAGGGTTGCAATGCCATTTGCGGGGGAGGGCATTGAGGCAGTAAACCTTCTACTTCCAGTTCAGACCTAAGATTGCTAGCTCAAAACATTGCGTTTTTCAGTAGGGACTTTGTGCTTGTGTATTTGTACTTGGGAATCTTGCATTTCTGATGTGGATCTCTGTTTCTGGGTTGGAATTTGACATTCTACTTGGGCCTGTTTTTTTTATTTTGAAGCTATGAAAGCTGCTGAGATCTGCCTGCATCACCTTTGCCTCCCCACCCCACACAGGATATAAGCACATGATCTTCGGTCTTTTATTTGCATACTCTACTAGTCCTGTCTTCATTGGAGGGAAGTGACTGGCCAGACATGGGCTGTCTTGCTGGCTGTCTTCCTTGCTGGGCTCCAACTTATCTCTTATGTACACAGCCCTTGGAGTTCAGAGGCCTCTGCTGACCTCTGTCCAACCTCTCCTCTGCACCCAAGCCCCCACTGGTACATACAGGAGCAGAGGCAGACAAGTCAGGCAATGACTAGGAGACAGGAGAGGGGCTGGAGACAGGCTGCTAGAGAGCTCAGAACCCCAGCACACCTCCTTGTCCCAACTCTGTCCACCACCTGCTGTGACCACAGCAACAGAAGAGACAGCTAATAAGACAAAGTGAGGCCCGGTACCTTGAGGACAGTGGTGTCATTAGCTGCGACGCCTAGGATGTCTCGAGAGATGGGAGAACTCACCCAAACCAGATTGCAGAAGATCTGGATTCCACACAACGGTGGCAACAGCAGGCTGCAACGCAGGAGGGGCTGTAAGTGGGGTTTGCTTCCGTGGGCTTCAAGGTGGTGGTGGTAGAGTGGATGTAGAAGAGCAAAGGATATTCCCCCCAACCACCCCCACCCCAACCTGAAAGTTGGAATAGATGAGCAGCTGGATGAAATAGCTGTAGGATAGATAACAAGAGGCTAATGTCAAAAAGGTAGAGAAAGAAAGATAGAAAGAGAGAGATGAAGACAGAGAAAGAATGAGGATTATATAAAGACCATCATAATCAGAGGGATTTTTGACTAGGAATTTTTTTCTTTCTTCACCAGAGCTTGTTTGGAATACTTCTTATTGGAAATTTGATGTTTCTAGTTCAATGTTAGCCTAAATGTTTTATTTTGGCGACATCAGTGAAGTGTCTGGAAATTAGTACTGTCTGATAGTGCTTGGGTGAAATAAGGTGATGGTTCCTGGCATTGTTTCTCAGAGGACAGGTGATGGGTACACAACAGTACCGTATCATTGGTCGGTTTTGCTCCTCCCCTTTCTCAGGCCTCTTCTAATAAGCCTCTGACTGGGTTGGGAAAGGCTGGGTGTCCTGTCTCCTGCATTGCCTTCTTGGCACATATGGACACTTTTGCTGCTCTGGGGAGTTGAGGGAGAAGACATTCAGGGAAAGCCTGCTGGTGTAATGTTCACTTTGAAAATTTAAGAAAGAGCAGGTTCAAAGGGGAAGCAAACAAAACCTGTAAAATATATTTTTTAAGTAGACTATACCATTTCCAATAGATAACAGTGTACAGTTGTGGATCAAGGTGCTGCCAGCCCAAGAATGTTGGCCTGAGGAGCCATAAGGTGTGCAGAGATAAGACAGCTGTGGAGTGTGGGACCCAGACATCTCAAGGACCAACTGACCAAGCTTCCACTATGCTAATGCTAGAGGAGGTCCAGGCTCAGGGCTAGTGAGGGGAGGATCCAGGAAGATGTAGGATGTTAAATATACTATGTAGAATTGAGGCTGTGGATAGAGGGAGAGGGGTAAAAACCAACCTCCTGTTCTTCTTCCTCCTCCTCTCCACCAGCAGTTTCAATCTCTCATCTGGTGATCTAGGAGCCTGGATGAGACTGAGAATTACACCCCACCCTCACTCACCAAGCCACTCTGTCCTTTCTAAGGGGCTGTTGGGTTTAGCTGGCAAGCAGGCAAGCCACTCTCTGCATACCTGGGTCCTCCATTGTTAGGACCCTTATATTCCTGGGAACTCTGTCTTTCAGATTGGAGAAATAATAGATATAAATCACCTATTATAGTGTTTGTCATATAGAGGGTGCAAAATAAATATGTGCTCACTTTATTTGAGCCCGTCTTTCCTCAGCTGGAAGACAGAATTAATACCTACTTCCCCATGTTGTTGAGGTGATTCAGTGATTCGGACTGCCTAGCTTTGAGTCCCAGCTCTGCCACCTCCTGCCTCTGTGACCTTGGACAATTCTCTTAACTTACCTGTCCTTCCATTTCCTCACCCGTCAAAAGAAGTTAGTAATAGTGTTGTGAAGATTAGAGAACTAAAGCATATAAAATGCTTAGAAGAATGTCCGGTGCATAGTAAATACTCAATAAATCTTATTATTATTATGATTATTTAAACAAGAAGGTGGGTGTGTGGTCTTTTTGCCCATCATATCCCCAGCATCAAGCCCGAAGCCTGGCACATAGCAGATACTCAGTAAATGGTCGCTCTGTGCTACTTCCACTCTACCACTCACCATAGCCAAGCATGGGGCTCTGTGTATACAAGACAGTAACTCATTAGTGATTGACTGAATTATGTCAGACCGCAGATATAATAAACTTAGCTAGTGCCCTGGGCAATGTCTGCCTCACCTCCCTTGCTGAGGAGGCCAGGTTATTTACCCCAGAAAGATCTGAATTACCTCCTGCTCGGAGCATTCTCTCTAGAAGACCTGCCCACCCCCACAGTGGGCAGTGGGGGAGGGGATGCACACAATCACTTAATGATGGTTTTGAGGATTAAATGCATTAACGTGTGTAAAGTGCTTGAACAGCTGTGTATATTCATCTGTGACTTGGTTTTTCGCATTCAGTGTTATGTTTTTTTGTGCCATGTATAATATTGTTGCATGCAGTTGGTTTATTCTCCTTGCTGTGTAATATTACATTTTGTGAATATCCCATGATTTACTTATCCATCTTACTATTGATGTACCTTTAGGTAGTTTCGTTTTGGGTTATGAACAATTATGCAATGAGGATTTTTGTCCCCATAAATTTTGGAATCACTTTTTCAAGTTACACACACACACACACACACACACACACACACACACACACACACCTTTTGGGATTTTGATTGGAATTACAGTCAATCTGTATATCAATTTAAGGAGAATTAACATTTTGTGATATCGAGTCTTCTGTAAACATGGTGTGCCTCTCTATTTAGACTTTTTCGATGTTATTTGAGTGAAGTTTTATAAGTTAAAAGGGCTTATACATCAGTATAAGACTTTTTTTGCTTATTTTTGTTGCTATTGTATACCTTTTTAGAAAATTACATTTTATACCAATTTATTGCTAATGAGTACAAACATAATTGTGGTTTTTTCGTATATTGCATTTGCAACTAGCAAACCTGATAAACTTTCTTATTAATTTTGATAATTTATATGTAAATGACAGTTTTCTTTTTTCCCTTCCAATCCTTATTTTTTAAAATCTCTTTTCTTATATTACTGCACTGCTAGGACCTCCTACCTTTGATACATGCGCACCAACGTCGAATAGAAATGTTAGTATTGTGCATGTTTATGTTGAACCTAATTTTAAAGGTAATGCTTTTAAAGTTTCACCATTGAGTAAGTTTGCTATAATTTTTTTTGTAGATACCATTAACAGGTTAAGAAAGTTCCAGTTTGTTCTTAGTTTGCCAATAGGACTTTTTTTTACTCCTATCTACTTTATTTACTATTATTATTAGCCAATAATAATTATTTAACAAAAGATTTACCTTCTTAGCAATTTTTAATGTGTACAATATTATTAACTGTAGGCACTATGCTGTACAGTAGATTTCTAAGATGTATTTTTCTTGCAAAAACAAAACTTTGTACCATTTGACTAATACCTTCTCATTTCCCCTGCCCCATCCTAGCCCTTAGCAACCGCCATTCTATTTTTTGCTTTTATGAGTTTGACATTTTTAGATCCTAAACATATGTGGTATCAAGCAGTATTTTTCATTCTGTTCTTGGTTTACATCACTTAGTATAATATTCTCCAGTTTCATCCATGGTGTTGCAAATGGCAGGATTTCTTTCTTTTTAAAGCCTGAATAATATTCCATTACATATATGCATGTATATGTACATTTCCTTTATCCATTCATTCACCAGTGGGCACTTAGGTTACTTCCATATCTTGACCATTGTGAATAATGCTGCTGTGAATATGAGAGTGTAGGTATCTCTCTGAGATACTGATTTCAATTTCTTTGGATATATACCCAGAAAGGAGATTGCTGGATCACATAGTAGTTCTCTTTTTAACATTTGGAGGATTCACCATACTGCTTTCCATAGCAACACCGATTAACATTCCCACCAACAATGTATGAGGTTTCCCTTTATTTCCACATCCTTGTCAACAGTTGTATTTCATTTTTTTAGGATAGCCATCCTAACTAGTGTAAGATGATATCTCACTGTGGTTTTGATTTGCATTTCCTTGATAATTGATGATGTTGAACATCTTTTCATATACCTGTTGTCCATCTGTATGTCTTCCTTATAGAAATATCTATTCAGGCTCTTGCCCATTTTTAAAGTAGGTATTTGGTTTTTTGGCTGTTGGGTTGTAGTATTTCCCTATATATTTTGGATATTAACTCTTTATCAGATATAAGGTTTGCAAACATTTTCTACCATTCCACAGGTTGGCTTTCATTTTGTTGTTTCCTCTGCTATACAGAAGTTTTTAATTTTATGTAGTCTTACTTATATATTAGGATATTTTAAAGATGAGTAAATGTTGAATTTTATAAACATGCCTTCTGTATCCACTGAGATGACAGGTTGATTTTCTATTTTAATCTGTTAATGTGAATTACATTAGAGGTTTTTCTTGTTTGGAATTTATCTTGCAATCCTAGGATAAATAAAAACTGCTGGATTTAGTTCATTAATATTTTGTTCAGGAATTTGGCATTTTGTTTATGAATGAGAGTGACCTGTACATTTTCCATTCTCATAGTTCCAGGTCCCTGTTTGACTTTTGTGTCATAAAATGAAGTGGGAACTATTTCCTTTCATTCTATTTTCTCACAGAGTTTGTCCAAGGAACTATTCGTTCTTTAAATATTTAGCACAACTTCCAGGTAAAAATATCCGGGCTTGGTGTCTTCTTTGTAAGAAAAATTTTAATGGATACAGCCTTTTAAATAGCTATAGAATCATTCCAGTTTGCTATTTCTTCTTGTCAGTGTTGTTAAATTACGGTTTTCTAGGAATTTTTCTATTTCATGTCATTTTTCAAATTTATTTGCATAAACTTCTTATCTCCATATTTTTAAAAATCTCTGTTGCATTTATATCCTCTTAACCTTGTTTATTTGTACCTTCTCTTTCTTCCTCTTGATCAATCTTGCCAAAAGTTTGTCACTTTTATAAGTTTTTTAAAATAGTCAACTTTTGGCTTTCTGATTCTTTCTGTGATGTCCTTTACTTTTTATTTAGCTATTTTCCTTATCATTATTCTTTTCTTTTCACTTTACTTGGATTTATTCTGTTGTTCTTTTTTTAATTTCTCGAGTTGGATGCACAGCTTATTAATTTTCAGACTTTCTTCCTTTTGAATATAAGCATCTGATTGTATAATTGGCCTACTAAACAGGGCTGATATTCCACAGATGCACAATTGTATGGACATATGAATTTTAAAACTATTTCCAGACCATTTGGTAAATACGCACTGCTCCAGGCTTTCTTAGTTTCTCCATCACTTACCCAGTAGCCCTGGCCACCTCAGTCCCTTTCCCAGGACTGCTAAGACCTACAGATTATCATCCAGCAACTAAAGGGTTAATGCCTAACACAGAAGGAGGCCTCTACCAATTGGTGCCAAGCCCTTGGGCCAGCTTCTGTTTTGACAGATCAGTGCCCTTGCCATTTCCAATTTAATTCCATTCTCCTTAGAGAACAAACTTTGTAAGATTTCAATTGTTTGAAATCTATCGAGATTTGCTTTATGGACAAACGTGTGATAATTTTTGGTAAAAATTCCATGAGAACTTGAAAAAAATGCACATTTTACAACTGGGTTCAGAGTACTATATACTTCAATTAAGTCATCTTTGTTAATCTGGCTCAAATGCTCTATATTCTTCCAGAATGTTGTCTGCTTGTTGATATGGAAAATTTGTTAATGTCTCCTTGTAACTATGTCAATTTTTAAAAAAATCTTTATTGGGGTATAATTGCTTTACAATGCTGTGTTAGTTTCTGCTTTATAACAAGTGAATCAGTTATACATATAAATATGTTCCCATATCTCTTCACTCTTGCATCTCCCTCCCTCCCACCCTCCCTATCCCATCCCTCCAGGCGGTCACAAAGCACCATGCTTCCCACTAGCTATCTACCTTAAGTTTGTTAGTGTATAAATGTCCATGCCTCTCTCTCGCCCTGTCACAGCTCACCCTTCCCCCTCCCCATATCCTCAAATCCGTTCTCCAGTAGGTCTGTGTCTTTATCCCTGTCTTACCCCTAGGTTCTTCATGACATTATTTTTTCTTAAATTCCATATATATGTGTTAGCATATGGTATTTGTCTTTTTCTTTCTGACTTACTTCACTCTGTATGACAAACTCTAGGTCTATCCACCTCATTACAAATAGCTCAATTTTGTTTCTTTTTATGGCTGAGTAATATTCCATTGTATATATGTGTCACATCTTCTTTATCCATTCATCCGATGATGGGCACTTAGGTTGTTTCCATCTCCAAGCTATTATAAATAGAGCTGAAATGAACATTTTGGTACATGACTCTTTTTGAATTATGGTTTTCTCAGGGTATATGTCCAATAGTGGGATTGCTGGGTCATATGGTAGTTCTATTTGTAGTTTTTTAAGGAACCTCCATACTGTTCTCCATAGTGGCTGTACCAATTCACATTCCCACCAGCAGTGCTAGAGTGTTCCCTTTTCTCCATACCCTCTCCACCATTTATTGTTTCTAGATTTTTTGATGATGGCCATTCTGACTGGTGTGAGATGATATCTCATTGTAGTTTTGATTTTCATTTCTCTAATGATTAATGATGTTGAGCATTCTTTCATGTGTTTGTTGGCAGTCTGTATATCTTCTTTGGAGAAATGTCTATTTAGGTCTTCTGCCCATTTTGACTGGGTTGTATTTTTTTGTTATTGAGCTGCATGAACCGTTTGTAAATTTTGGAAATTAATCCTTTGTCAGTTGCTTCATAAGCAAATATTTTCTCCCATTCTGAGAGTTGTCTTTTGATCTTGTTTATGGTTTCCTTTGCTGTGCAAAAGCTTTGAAGTTTCATTAGGTCCCATTTGTTTATTTTTGTTTTTATTTCCATTTCTCTAGGAGGTGGGTCAAAAAGGATCTTGCTGTGATTTATGTCATAGAGTGTTCTGCCTATGTTTTCCTCTAAGAGTTTGATAGTTTCTGGCCTTACATTTAGGTCTTTAATCCATTTTAAGCTTATTTTTGTGTATGGTGTTAGGGAGTGATTTAATCTCATACTTTTACATGTACCTGTCCAGTTATCCCAGCACCACTTATTGAAGAGGCTGTCCTTTCTCCACTGTACATTCCTTCCTCCTTTATCAAAGAAAAGGTGATCATATGTGCGTGGGTTTATCTCTGGGCTTTCTATCCTGTTCCACTGATCTATCTTTCTGTTTTTGTGCCAGTACCATACTGTCTTGATTACTGTAGCTTTGTAGTATAGTCTGAAGTCAGGGAGCCTGATTCCTCCAGCTCTGTTTTTCGTTCTCAAGATTGCTTTGGCTATTCGGGGTCTTTTGTGTTTCCATACAAATTGTGAAATTTTTTGTTCTAGTTCTGTGAAAAATGCCAGTGGTAGTTTGATAGGGATTGCATTGAATCTGTAGATTGCTTTGGGTAGTAGAGTCATTTTCACAATGTTGATTCTTCCAATCCAAGAACATGGTATATCTCTCCATCTATTTGTATCATCTTAAATTTCTTTCATCAGTGTCTTATAATTTTCTACGTGCAGGTCTTTTGTCTCCTTAGGTAGGTTTATTCCTAGATATTTTATTCTTTTTGTTGCAATGGTAAATGGGAGTGTTTTCTTGATTTCCCTTTCAGATTTTTCATCATTAGTGTATAGGAATGCCAGAGATTTCTGTGCATTCATTTTGTATCCTGCTATTTTACCAAATTCATTGATTAGCTCTAGTAGTTTTCTGGTAGCATCTTTAGGATTCTCTATATATAGTATCATGTCATCTGCAAACAGTGACAGCTTTACTTCTTCTTTTCCAATTTGGATTCCTTTTATTTCCTTTTCTTCTCTGATTGCTGGGCTAAAACTTCCAAAACAATGTTGAATAATAGTGGTGAGAGTGGGCAACCTTGTCTTGTTCCTGATCTTAGTGGAAATGCTTTCAGTTTTTCACCTTTGAGGATGATGTTGGCTGTGGGTTTGCCATATATGGCCTTTATTATGTTGAGGAAAGTTCCCTCTATGCCTACTTTCTGAAGGGTTTTTATCATAAATGGGTGTTGAATTTTGTCAAAAGCTTTCCCTGTATCTATTAAGATGATCATATGGTTTTTCTCCTTCAATTTGTTAATATGGTTTATCACATTGATAGATTTGCGTATATTGAAGAATCCTTGCATTCCTGGAATAAACCCCACTTGATCATGGTGTATGATCCTTTTAATGTGCTGTTGGATTCTGTTTGCTAGTATTTTGTTGAGGATTTTTGCATCTATGTTCATCAGTGATATTGGTCTGTAGTTTTCTTTCTTTGCGACGTCTTTGTCTGGTTTTGGTATCAAGGTGATGGTGGCCTTGCAGAAGGAATTTGGGAGTGTTCCTCCCTCTGCTATATTTTGGAAGAGTTTGAGAAGGATAGGTGTTAGCTCTTCTCTAAATGTTTGATAGAATTCACCTGTGAAGCCATCTGGTCCTGGGCATTTGTTGGTTGGAAGATTTTTAATCACAGTTTCAATTTCAGTGCTTGTGATTGGTCTGTTCATATTTTCTATTTCTTCCTGATTCAGTATTGGCAGGTTGTGCATTTCTAAGAATTTGTCCATTTCTTCCAGGTTGTCCATTTTATCAGCATATAGTTGCTTGTAGTAATCTCTCATGATCTTTTGTATTTCTGCAGTGTCAGTTGTTACTTCTCCTTTTTAATTTATAATTCTATTGATTTGAGTCTTCTTCCTTTTTTTCTTGATAGTCTGGATAATGGTTTATCTCTTTTGTTTATCTTCTCAAAGAACCAGCTTTTAGTTTTATTGATCTTTGCTATCGTTTCCTTCATTTCTTTTTCATTTATTTCTGATATGATTTTTATGAATTCTTTCCTTCTGCTGACTTTGGGGTTTTTTTGTTCTTCTTTCTCTAATTGCTTTAGGTGCAAGGTTAGGTTGTTTATTCGAGATGTTTCCTGTTTCTTAAGGTAGGCTTGTATTGCTATAAACTTCCCTCCTAGAACTGCTTTTTTTTTTTTTTTTTTTTGCAGTATGCAGTCCTCTCACTGCTGTGGCCTCTCCTGTTGCACAGTACAGGCTCTGGACACGCAAGCTCAGTGGCCATGGCTCGCGGGTCTAGCCGCTCCGCGGCATGTGAGATCTTCCCAAACCAGGGCACGAACCCGTATTCCCCTGCATCGGCAGGCGGACTCTCAACCACTGTGCCTCCAGGGAAGCCCTCTTAGAACTGCTTTTGATGAATCCCATAGGTTTTGGGTCATCGTGTCTCCATTGTCCTTTGTTTCTAGGTATTTTTTGATTTACTCTTTGATTTCTTCAGTGATCACTTCGTTATTAAGTGGTGTATTGTTTAGCTTCCATGTGTTTGTATTTTTTACAGATCTTTTCCTGTAATTGATATCTAGTCTCATAGCATTGTGGTCGTAAAAGATACTTGATACAATTTCAATTTTCTTAAATTTACCAAGGCTTGATTTGTGACCCAAGATATGATCTATCCTGGAGAATGTTCCATGAGCATTTGAGAAAAATGTGTATTCTGTTGTTTTTGGATGGAATGTCCTATAAATATCAATTAAGTCCATCTTGTTTAAGGTATCATTTAAAGCTTGTGTTTCCTTATTTATTTTCATTTTGCATGATCTGTCCATGGGTGAAAGTGGGGTGTTAAAGTCCCCTACTATGAATGTGTTACTGTCAATTGCCCCTTTTATGGCTGTTAGTATTTGCCTTATGTATTGAGGTGCTCCTATGTTGGGTGCATACATATTTACAGTTGTTATATCTTGTTCTTGGATCGATCCCTTGATCATTATGTAGTGTCCTTCTTTGTCTCTTCTAATAGTCTTTATTTTAAAGTATTGTGTCTGATATGAGAATTGCTTCTCCAGCTTTCTTTTGGTTTCCATTTGCATGGAATATCTTTTTCCATCCCCTTACTTGCAGTCTGTATGTGTCTCTAGGTCTGAAGTGGGTCTCTTGTAGACAGCATATATATGGGTCTTGTTTTTGTATCCATTCAGCCAATCTATGTCTTTTGGTGGGAGCATTTAGTGCATTTACATTTAAGGTAATTATCGATATGTATGTTCCTATTCCCATTTCCTAAATTGTTTTCGGTTCATTATTGTAGGTCTTTTCCGTCTCTTGTGTTTCTTGCCTGGAGAAGTTCCTTTAGCATTTGTTGTAAAGCTGGTTTAGTGGTGCTGAACTCTCTCATGTTTTGCTTGTCTGTAAACGTTTTAATTTCTCCACCAAATCTGAATGAGATCCTTGCTGGGTAGAGTAATCTTGGTTGCAGGTTTTTCTCCTTCATCACTTTCAGTATGTCTTGCCACTCCCTTCTGTCTTGCAGAGTTTCTGCTGAGCAATCAGCTGTTAACCTTATGGGGATTCCCTTGTGTGTTATTTGTTGTTTTTCCCTTGCTGCTTTTAATATGCTTTCTTTGTATTTAATTTTTGACAGTTTGATTAATACGTGTCTTGGCGTATTTCTCCTTGGATATATCCTGTATGGGACTCTCTGTGCTTCCTGGACTGGATTAACTATTTCCTTTCCCATATTAGGGAAGTTTTCAACTATAATCTCTCCAAATATTTCCTCAGTCCCTTTCTTTTTCTCTTCTTCTTCTGGAACCCCTATAATTCGAATGTTGGTGTGTTTAGTGTTGTCCCAGAGGTCTCTGAGACTGTCCTCAGTTCTTTTCATTCTTTTTTCTTTATTCTGCTCTGCAGTAGCTATTTCCACTATTTTATCTTCCAGGTCACTTATCCATTCTTCTGCCTCAGTTATTCTGCTATTGATCCCATCTAGAGTATTTTTCGTTTCATTTATTGTGTTGTTCATCATTGTTTGTTTCATGTTTAGTTCTTCTAGGTACTTGTTAAATGTTTCTTGCATTTTGTCTATTCTATTTCCAAGATTTTGGATCATCTTTACTATCATTATTCTGAATTCTTTTTCAGGTAGACTGCCTATTTCCTCTTCATTTGTTAGGTCTGGTGCGTTTTTATATTGCTCCTTCATCTGCTGCGTGTTTTTTGTCTTCTCATTTTGCTTATCTTACTGTGTTTGGGGTCTCCTTTTTGCAGGCTGCAGGTTCGTAGTTTCTGTTGTTTTTGATGTCTGTCCCCAGTGGCTAAGGTTGGTTCAGTGTTTTGTGTAGGCTTCCTGGTGGAGGAGACTAGTGCCTGTGTTCTGGTGGATGAGGCTGTTTCTTGTCTCTCTGGTGGGCAGGTCCACGTCTGGTGGTATGTTTTGGGGTGTCTGTGGATTTATTATGATTTTAGGCAACCTCTCTGGTACTGGGTGGGGTGTGTTCCTGTCTTTCTAGTTGTTTGTCATAGACTGTCCAGCACTGTAGCTTGCTGGTCGTTGAGTGAAGTTGGGTGCTGGCGTTGAGATGGAGATCTCTGGGAGATTTTTGCCGTTTGATATTATGTGGAGCTGGGATGTGTTTTGTGGACCAGTGTTCTGAAGTTGGCTCTCCCACCTCAGAGGCACAGCACTGACCCCTGGCTGCAGTACCAAGAGCCTTTCATCCACAAGGCTCAGAATAAAAGGGAGAAAAAGTAGAGAGAAAGAATTAGTAGAAGTAGGAAGAAAGAAAGAAAGAAAGAAAGAAAGAAAGAAAGAAAGAAAGAAAGAAAGGTAGGAAGGAAGGAAAGAAGAAAGAAAGAAAGAAAGAAGAAAAGAAGGAGAGAAGGAAAGAAGGAAAGAAAGAAAGAAAGGAGGGAGGGAGGGAGGGAGGGACAGTGGGAGGAAGGAAGGAGGGAAGGAAGTAGGGAAGGAAGGAAAAAAGAAAGAAAGAAAGAAGATAAAGTAAAATAAAATAAAGTAAATTATAATAAAGTTATTAAATTTAAAAATAATTATTAAGAAAAAAATTAAAAAAAAACGGACGGATAGAACCTTAGGACAAATGGTGGAAGCAAAGCTATACAGACAAAATCTCACACAGAAGTATACACATACAGACTCACAAAAAGAGGAAAAGGGGAAAAAATCATAAATCTTGCTCTCAAAGTCCACCACCTCAATTTGGGATGTTTTGTTGTCTACAGGAGGAAAGGAAGGAAGGAAGGAAGGAAGGAAGGAAAGGAAGAAAGAAAGAAAGAAAGAAAGAAAGAAAGAAAGAAAGAAAGAAAGAAAGAAAGAAAGAAAGAAAGAAAGAAAGGAAATAAAGTAAAATAAAGTTATTAAAATTAATTATTAAGAAAAAACATTTTTAAAAAAACGGACAGATAGAACCCTAGGGCAAATGGTGGAAGCAAAGCTATACAGACAAAATCTCACACAGAAGCACACACACTCACAAAAAGAGTAAAAGGGGAAAAAATCATAGATCTTGCTCTCAAAGTCCACCTCCTCAATTTGGGATGATTCGTTGTCTATTCAGGTATTCCACAGTTGCAGGGTACATCAAGTTGATTGTGGAGCTTTAATCCGCTGCTTCTGAGGCTGCTGGGAGAGATTTCCCTTTCTCTTCTTTGTTCTCACAGCTCCCAGGGGCTCAGCTTTGGATTTGGCCCTGCCTTTGCGTTTAGGTCGCTGGAGGGCTTCTGTTTTTTGCTCAGACAGGACGGGGTTAAAGGAGCTGCTGATTCGGGGGCTCTGGCTCACTCAGGCTAGGGGGAGGGAGGGGCGCGGTGTGCAGGGCAAGCCTGCGGCGGCAGAGGCGGGCATGACGTTGCACCAGCCTGAGGCCCGCTGTGCGTTCTCCCGGGGAAGTTGTCCCTGGATCCCAGGAACCTGGCAGTGACAGGCTGCACAGGCTCCCTGGAAGAGGGGTGTGGATAGTGACCTGTGCTCGCACACAGGCCCCTTGGTGGCGGCAGCATCAGCCTTAGCGTCTCCCGCCCGTCTCTGGGGTCCGCGCTTTTAGCCATGGGTCGCGCCCATCTCTGGAGTTCCTTTAAGCAGCGCTTTTAATCCCCTCTCCTCACGCACCAGGAAACAAAGAGGGAAGAAAAAGTCTCTTGTCTCTTCGGCAGCTCCAGACCTTTTCCCAGACTCCCTCCCGGCTACCAGTGGTGCACTAACCCCTCCAGGCTGTGTTCACGCAGCCAACCCCAGTCCTTTCCCTGCGCTCCGACCAAAGTCCGAGCCTCAGCTCGCAGCCCTGCCCACCCCGGCTGGTAAGCAGACAAGCCTCTCGGGCTGGTGAGTGCCGGTCGGCACTGATCCTCTGTGCGGGAATCTCTCCGCTTTGCCCTCCGCACCCCTGTTGCTGTGCTCTTCTCCGCGGCCTCGAAGCTCCCCCCTCCACCACCCGCAGTCTCTGCCTGCGAAGGGGCTTCCTAGTGTGTGGAAACCTTTCCTCCTTCACAGCTCCCTCCCACTGGTGCCGGTCCCGTCCCTATTCTTTTGTCTCTGTTTTTTCTTTTGCCCTACCCAGGTACGTGGGGAGTTTTTTTGCCTTTTGGGAGGTCTGAGGTCTTCTGCCACTATGCAGTAGGTGTTCTGTAGGAGTTGTTCTACGTGTAGATTTATTTCTGGTGTATCTGTTGGGAGGAAGGTGATCTCTGCGTCTTACTCTTCCGCCATCTTCCCCTGACCTATGTCAATTTTGAAGCTTTGTAAATAGTTCCAAATTTAGAATTGCTATATATTTCTGGTATATTGAATATTTATCAATGTGTAAGGAAATTATTTCTGGTAATCTAGTATCATTTTGTCCTACAATTTTTTTCCTGATATTAATATATATGTATATATATTTGCTTTATTTAGCTTTATATTTGCCTGGTATATCTTTCTTACACTTTTTAAAAATGGTTTTAACCATTTTTATTGAAGTAAGTTAATTTACAATGTTGTGTTAGTTTTAGTTTCAACTGTACAGCAAAGTGATTCAGCGTATGTATTCTTTTTCAGATTCTTTTCCATTATAGGTTATTACAAGATATTGAATATAGTTCCCTGTGCTATACAGTAGGCCCTTGTTGTTTATCTGTTTTATATATGTTTGTATATGTTAATCCCAAACTCCTAATTTATCTCTCCCCCTCACCCCTGCTATCCCCTTTGGTAACCATGTTTGTTTTCTATGTTTGTGCGTCTATTTCTGTTTTGTAAATAATTCATTTGTATCATTTTTAAGATTCCACTTATAAGTGATATCATATGATATTTGTCTTTCTCTGTCTGACTTACTTCACTTAACATGATAATCTCTAAGTTTATCCATGTTGCTGCAAATGGCATTATTTCATTCTTTTCTATGGCAGAGTAATATTCGATTGTATATATGTACCACATCTTCTTTATTCATTCATCTGCTGATGGACATTTAGGTTGCTTCCATGTCTTGGCTATTGTAAATAGTGTTGCTATGAACATTGGAATGCATGTATATTTTCAAATTAGATTTTTCTCTGGATATATGCCCAAGAGTGGGATTACAGGATGATATGGTAACTCTATTTTTAACTTTGTAAAGAACCTCCATACTGTTCTCCACAGTAGTTGCACCAATTTACATTCCCACCAACAGTATAGGAGGTTTCCTTTTTCTCCATATCCTCTCCAGCATTTATTATGTGTAGACTTTTTAATGATGGCCATTCTGATTGGTATAAGAAAAATGTTTTTGATAGAGATGTAATTCACATACCATAAAACTCACCATTTTAAAGTGTACAACTTATTGGTTTTTAGTATATTTGCATGGTTGTATAACCATCATTACTAATTCCAGAACATTTCATCACCCCCCAAAGAAACCCCATACCCTTTAGTGTCGTTCCAGATTCCCCTCTCCCCTCAGTCACTGGCAGCCACTAAAATCTACTTATTGTTTCCATAGTTTTGCCTATTCTGGACATTTCACATTAATGGAATCATACAATATGTGGCATTTTGTATCTGGCTTCTTCCATTGGGCATAACATTTTCAAAGTTAACCTATGTTGTAGCATGTGTAGATACTTCATTCCTTTATATAGCTGAATAATATTGCATTATATAGATACACCACATTTTGTTTACCCATTCATGAATTGATGGAAATTTGGTTTGTTTCTGTTTTGGCTATTATGAGTAATGCTGTCATGAACATTCTTTCACAAGTTTTTTTGTGCACATATGTTTTCATTTCTCTTGAATATATACCTAGGAGTGGAAATGCTGAGTCCTCTGGTAATTCTATCTATAATGTTTTGAGGAACTGCTAAACTGGTTTTCAAAGTGGCTTCACATTTTACATTCCCAAAAGCAACATATGAGCATTCTAATTTCTCTATATCCTCACTAACATTTTTAAAATTATAGCCATCCTAAGTGTGTATGAAATGATATATCACTGAGTCCCATTTGCATTTTATTAATGCCTAATGATGTTGAGCATCTTTTCATGTACTTATTGGCCATTTGTATATCTTCTTTGGAGAAAAGTCTATTCAGATTCTTTGCTCGTTTTTAAACTGGGTTATTTGTCTTTTTATTTGGGTTGATTTTTCCTTTTTGTATTCTGGGAACTAGACTCTTGTCAAATATATGGTTTGCAAATATTTATTCCCATTCTGTGAGCTATCTTTTCACTTTCTTGAGAGTGTCTTTTGAAGCACAAAAGTTCTTAATTTTAATGAAGTCCAATTTACTTATTTTTTCTATTGTTGTTTGTGTTAGGTGTCATGTCCCTGAAGCCATTGTCTAATCCAAGGTCACAAAAATTTATGCCTAGGTTTTCTTCTTCTAAGACTTTTATAGTTTTAGCTCTTACATTTAGGTCTTTGACTCATTTTGAGTTAATTTTTGCATATGATGTGAGGTAGGAGTCCAACTGCATTCTCTGCATGTGGATATTCAGTTGTTCCAGCACCATTTGTTGAAACGACTTCTTTCTACCACTGACTTGTTTTGGCAGCCTTGATGAAAATCAGTTGACCATAAGTTACAGAGTTTATGTCTGAGTTTTCAGTCCTGTTTCAATGGTTTATATATATATAAGGTTTATAGATATATATAAGGATATATATATATATCCTTATGCCAGTACAACACTGTCTTTATTACTATAGTTTTTTTAAATTAAGTTTTGAAATTGGGAAATGTGAGTCCTCCAACTTTGTTCTTCTTTTTCAGGATGATTTTGGCTCTTCTAGGCCCCTTGAATTTCCATGTGAACTTTAGGATCAACTTTTCAATTTCTGCAAAGAAGTCAGCTGAGATTTTGATAGGGCTGTGTTGAATCTGTAGACCAATTAGAGAATACTGACACCTTAACATTATTAAGTCTTAGGTCCATGAACATGAGTTGTTGTTCCATTTATTTAGGTCCTCTTTAATTTCAACAGTGTAAGTTTTCAGAGTATAAGTTTTGCATTGCTTTTAAGTATTCCTAAGTATTTTTGATGCTATTGTAAATTGAATTGTTTTTATTAATTTCATTTTGCTTGTTCTTGCTTCTTTATGGAAATATAATTTTTTATATATTGATCATGTATCCTGCAACATTGCTGAACTCATTTATTAGTACTAGTAGATTTTTAGTGGATTTCTTGGAATTTTCTACATGTAAGATCATGTCATCTGCAAAGAAAGATAGTTTAATTTCTTTTCTTTTTAATTTTATTTATTTAACATCTTTACATATACAAATATCCCCATATCTCCTCCGTCTTGTGTCTCCCTCCACAATCTGGAGGCCTTTTATTTCTTTTTGCCTAATTACCCTCACTAAAACCTCTAGTACAATGTTGAAAAGATGAAGTGATAATAGACATCCTTCTTTTGTTTCTGATTTTAGTGGATTAACATACAATCTTTCACCAGTAAGTGCAATATTAGCCATGAGTTTTTCATAGATGTCCGTTATCTGACTGAGGAAATTCTCTTGTATTCTTAGTTTGTTGTGTGGTTTTAATTATGAAGGAGTGTTTAATTTTTCAATTGCCTTTTCTATGTGCACTGAGATGATCATGTGGTTTTGGTCCTTTATTCTAGTGATGTGGTGTATTACACTACTTGATTTTCAGAGGTCTAATTAACACTGCATTCCTACAATAAAGCTAACTTGGTGACAGTGTATAATCTTTTATATTTTTCTGGATTCAATTTGCTAATATCTTGCTGAAGATTTTTGCATCTATATTCATAAAATATTGGGCTATAATTTTATTTCTCTCTGATATCTTTGTTTACCTTTGGTATCACAGAAATACTCAAGAAATGAGTTAGGAAATATTCCCTCCTATTTTATGAAACAGCTTTTGAAGAATTGATGTTAATTCTTTAAATGTTTGGTAGAATTCTCCAGTAAAACCATCGAATCCTGGACTTTTCCTTGTGGCAAGTTATTTTGGTTACTTATTCAATCTCTTTACTTGTTATAGATCAATTAGATGTCTTCTTGAGTCAGTTTTGGGAGTTTGTATTGCTTTAATAATTTGTCCATTTCGTCTAAGTCAGCTATTGTGTTGGCATACAGTTGCTCATAGAACTCCATTATAATTATTTTTATTTCCATAAAGTCAGTAGTAATATCCCTCTTTCATTCCTGAATTTATTTTAACGTTTTTATTGGAGTATAATTGCTTTACAATGGTGCGTTAGTTTCTGCTTTATAAATAAGTGAATCAGCTATACATATACATATATCCCTATATCTCTTCCCTCTTGTGTCTCCCTCCTTCCCACCCTCCCTATCCCACCCTTCAGCTAGTCACAAAATACCGAGCTGATCTCCCTGACTATGTGACTGCTTCCCACTAGCTATCTATTTTACATTTGGAAATGTATATATGTTCACATACAAACTACCACTCTCTCACTTTGGCCCAACGTATCCTTCCTCCCCCCTGTGTCCTCAAGTCCATTTTCTAGTAGGTCTGCGTCTTTATTCCCATCTTGCCCCTAGGTTCTTCATTACCATTTTTTTTTTTTAGATTCCATATATATGTGTTAGCATACGATATTTGTTTTTCTCTTTCAGACTTACTTGACTCTGTATGACAGACTCTAGGCCCATCAACCTCACCACAAATAACTCAATTTCATTCCTTTTTATGGCTGAGTAATATTCCATTGTATATATGTGCCACATCTTCTTTATTCATTCATCTGTTGATGGACACTTGGGTTGCTTCCATGTCCTGGTTATTGAAAACAGAGTTTCAATGAACATTGTGGTACATGACTCTTTTGAATTATGTTTTTTTCAGGGTATATGCCCAGTAATGAGATTGCTGGTTTGTATGGTAGTTCTATTTTTAGTTTTTTAAGTAACCTCCATACTGTTCTCCATAGTGGCTGTATCAATTTACATTCCCACCAACAGTGTATGAGGGTTCCCTTTTCTCCACACCCTCTCTAGCACTTATTGTTTCTAGATTTTTTGATGATGGCCATTCTGACTGGCGTGAGATGATATCTCATTGTAGTTTTGATTTGCATTTCTCTAATGATTAATGATGTTGAGCATTCTTTCATGTGTTTGTTGGCAATCTGTATATCTTCTTTGGAGAACTATCTACTTAGGTCTTCTGCCCATTTTTGGATTGGGTTGTTTTTTTGTTTGTTTTGTTTGTTTGTTTGTTTGTTTTTGTGGTATGTGGGCCTCTCACTGTTGTGGCCTCTCCTGTTGCAGAGCACAGGCTCCAGATATGCAGGCTCCGTGGCCATGGCTCACGGGCCAACCTGCTCTGCGGCATGTGGGATCTTCCCAGACTGGGGCACGAACCCATGTCCTTGCATTGGCAGGGAGACTCTCAACCACTGCACCACCAGGGAAGCCCTGTTTGTTTTTTGATATTGAGCTGCATGAGCTGCTTGTAAATTTTGGAGATTAATCCTTTGTCAGTTGCTTCATTGCAAATATTTTCTCCCATTCTGAGGGTTGTCTTTTTGTCTTGTTTATGGTTTCCTATGCTGTGCAAAAGCATTGAAGTTTCATTTGGTCCCAGTCATTTTTTGTTTTTAATTCCATTTCTCTAGGAGGTCGGTCAAAAAGGATCTTGCTGTGATTTTTGTCATAGAGTGTTCTGCCTATGTTTTCCTTTAGAGTGTGAGAATGCCTGGCCTTACATGTAGGTCTTTAATCCATTTTGAGTTTATTTTTGTGTATGGTGTTAGGGAGTGTTCTAATTTCATTCTTTTAAATGTAGCTGTCCAGTTTTCCCAGCACCACATATTGAAGAGGCTGTCTTTTCTCCATTGTATATTTTTGCCTCCTTTATCAGAGATAAGGTGACAATATGTGTGTGGGTTTACCTCTGGGCTTTCTAAACTGTTCCATTAATGAATATTTCTGTTTTTGTGCCAGTACCATACTCTCTTGATTACTATAGCTTTGTAGTAGAGTCTGAAGTCCAGGAACCTGAATCCTCCAGCTCCGTTTTTCTTTCTGAAGATTGCTTTGGCTATTCGGGGTCTTTTGTGTTTCCATACAAATTGTGAAATTTTTTGTTCTAGTTCTGTGAAAAATGCCAGTGGTAGTTTGATAGGGATTGCTTTGAATCTATAGATTGCTTTGGGTAGTAGAGTCATTTTCACAATGTTGATTCTTCCAATCAAAGAACATGGTATATCTCACCATTTACGTATCATCTTTAATTTCTTTCATCAGTATCTTATAGTTTTCTGCATACAGGTCTTTTGTCTCCTTAGGTAGGTTTTATTCCTAGATATTTTATTCTTTTTGTTGCAATGGTAAATGGGAGTGTTTTCTTGATTTCCCTTTCAGATTTTTCATCATTAGTGTAAAGGAATGCAAGAGATTTGGGTGCATTAATCTTGTATCCTGGTACTTTACCAGATTCCTTGATTAGCTCTAATAGTTTTCTGGTAGCATCTTTAGGATTCTCTATGTATATTATCATGTCATCTGCAAACAGTGACAGCTTTACTTCTTCTTTTCCAATTTGGATTCCTTTTATTTCTTTTTCTTCTCTGATTGTTGTGGCTAAAACTTCCAAAACTATGTTGAATAAGAGTGGTGAGAGTGGGCAACCTTTTCTTGTTCCTGATCTTAGTGGAAATGCTTTCAGTTTTTCACCATTGAGGATGATGTTGGCTGTGGGGTTGTCATATATGGCCTTTATTATGTTGAGGTAAGTTCCCTCTGTGCCTGCTTTCTGCAGGGTTTTTATCATAAATGGGTGTTGAATTTTGTTGAAAGCTTTCTCTGCATCTATTGAGATGATCATATGGTTTTAATTCTTCAATTTGTTAATATGGTGTATCACATTGTTTGATTTGTGGCTACTGAAGAATCCTTACATTCCTGGGATAAACTCCACTTGATCATGGTGTATGATCCTTTTAATGTGCTGTTGGATTCCGTTTGCAGTATTTCATTGAGGATTTTTGCGTCTATGTTCATCAGTGATGTTGGTCTGTAGTTTTCTTTTCTGTGTGATCTTTGTCTGGTTTTGGTATCAGGGTGATGGTGGCCTTGTAGAATCAGTTTGGGAGTGTTCCTCCATTTGCTATACTTTGGAAGTGTTTCGGAAGGATAGGTGTTAGCTCTTCTCCAAACGTTTGATAGAATTTGACTGTGAAGCCATCTGGTCCTGAGCTTTTGTTGGAAGATTTTTAATCACAGTTTCAATTTCATTGCTTGTGATTGGTCTGGTCATACTTTCTACTTCTTCCTGGTTCAGTCTCAGAAGGTTGTGCATTTCTAAGAATTTGTCCATTTCTTCCAGGTTGTCCATTTTATCAGCATATAGTTGCTTGTAGTAATCTCTCATGATCCTTTGTATTTTTGCAGTGTCAGCTGTTACTTCTCCTCTTTCATCTGTAATTCTATTGATTTGAGTTTCCTCCCTTTTCTTCTTGATGTGTCTGGCTAATGGTTTGTCAACTTTATCTTCTCAAAGAATAAGCTTTTAGTTTATTGATCTTTGCTATCGTTTCCTTCATTTCTTTTTCATTTATTTCTGATCACATCTTTTTGATTTCTTTCCTTCTGCTAACTTTGGGGTCTTTTTGTTCTTCTTTCTCTAATTGCTGTAAGTGTAAGGTTAGGTTGTTTATTTGAGACGTTTCTTGTTTCTTAAGGTAGGATTGTATTTCCATAAAATTCCCTCTTAGAACTGCCTTTGCTGGATCCCATAGTTTTTGCATCGTGTTTTCATTGTCACTTGTTTCTAGGTATTTTTTGATTTCCTCTTTGATTTCTTCAGTGATCTCTTGGTTATTAAGTAGGGTATTGTTTAGTCTCCATGTATTTGTATTTTTTACAGATTTTTTCCTGTAACTGATATCTAGTCTCATAGCAGTGTGCTCAGAATATATACTTTCAATTCTCTTAAATTTACCAAGGCTTGACGTGTGACCCAAGATATGATCTATCCTGGAGAATGTTCCATGAGCACTTGAGAAGAAAGTGTATTATGTTGTTTTTGGATGGAATGTCCTATAGATATCAGTTAAGTCCATCTTGTTTAATGTATCATTTAAAGCTTATGTTTCCTTATTTATTTTCATTTTGAATGATCTGTCCATTGGTGAAAGCGGGGTGTTAAAATCCCCTAGTATGATTATGTTACTGTCAATTTCCCCTTTTATGGCTGTTGGTATTTGCCTTATGTCTTGAGGTTCTGTTATTTGGGGTGCATAAATATTTAAAATTGTTATATGTTCTTCTTGGATTGATCCCTTGTTCATTATGTGGTATCCTTTGTCTCTTGTAATAGTCTTTGTTTTAAAGTCTATTTTGTCTAATATGAGAATTGCTACTCCAGCTTTCTTTTGATTTCCATTTGCATGGAATATCTTTTTCCATACCCTCACTTTCAGTCTGTATGTGTCTCTAGGTCTGAAGTGGATCTCTTGTAGACAGCATATGTACATGTCTTGTTTTTGTATCCATTCATCCAGCGTATGTCTTTTGATTGGAGCACTTAATCCATTTACATTTAAGGTAATTATCGATATGTATGTTCCTATTACCATTTTCTTAATTGTTTTGGTTTTATTATTGTAGGTCTTTTCCTTCTCTTGTGCTTCCTGCCTATAGAAGTTCCTTTAGCATATTTTGTAAAGCTGTTTTTGTGGTGTTGAATTCTCTTAGCTTTTGCTTGTCTGTAAGTGTTTTAATTTCTCTGTCGAACATGAATGAGATCCTTGCTGGATAGAGTAATCTTGGTTGTAGGTTTTTCCCTTTCATCACTTTAAATATGTCCTTCCAGTCCCTTCTGGCTTGCAGAGTTTCTGCTGATAGATCAGCTTTTAACCTTGTGGGGATTCTCTTTATGTTATTTTTTGTTTTTCCCTTGCTGCTTTTAATATTTTTTCTTTGTATTTAACTTTTGATAGTTTAATTAATATGTGTCTTGGCATGTTTGTCCTTGGATTTATCCTGTATGGGACTCTGTGCTTCCTTAAGTTGATTAACTATTTCCTTACCCATATTAGGGAAGTTTTCAACTGTAATCTCTTCAAATATTTTCTCAGTCCCTTTCTTTTTCACTTCTTCTTCTGGGACCCCTATAATTCTCATGTTGGTGGATTTAATATTGCCCCAGAAGTCTCTGAGATTATCCTCAATTCTTTTCATTCTTTTGTCTTTTTTCTGCTCTGCAATAGTTATTTCCACTATTTTATCTTCCAGGTCACTTATCCATTCTTCTGCCTCAGTTATTCTGCTACTGATCCCTTCTAGAGAATGTTAAATTTCATTTATTTTGTTGTTCATCATTGTTTGTTTGCTCTTTAGTTCTTTTAGGTCCTTTTCAACGTTTCTTGTATTTTCTCTATTCTATTTCCAAGATTTCAGATCATCTTTACTATCATTATTCTGAATTCTTTTTCAGGTAGACTGCCTATTTCCTCTTCATTTGTTAGGTCTGGTGGGTGTTTACCTTGCTCCTTCATCTGCTGTGTGTTTCTTTGTCTTCTCATTTTGCTTAACTTTCTGTGCTTGGGGTCTCCTTTTCACAGGCTGCAAGTTCGTAGTTCCCGTTGTTTTTGGTGGTGCCCCCAGTGTCTACATTTGGTTCAGTGGGTTGTGTAGGCTTCCTGGTGGAGGGGACTAGTGCCTGTGTTCTGGTGGATGAGGCTGGATCTTGTCTTTCTGGTGGGCAGGTCCACGTCTGGTGGTGTGTTTTGGGGTGTCTGTGATCTTATTATGATTTCAGGCAGCCTCTCTACTAATGGGTGGGGTTGTGTTCCTGTCTTGCTAGTTTTTTGGCATAGGGTGTCCAGCACTGTAGCTTGCTGGTTGTTGAGTGGAGCTGGGTCTTGGTGTCGAGATGGAGATCTCTGGGAGATTTTCACCATTTGATATTACATGGAGCTGGGAAGTCTCTGTTGGACCAATGTCCTGAACTTGGCTTTCCCCCCGAGACGCACAGCCCTGACCCCTGGCTGTAGCAACAAGAGGTTTTCATCCACATGGCTCAGAATAAAAGGGAGAAAGAAAGAAAGAAGAAGATAAAATAAAGTAAAATAAAATAAGATAAAATAAAATAAAAAACAAAAAATAATTATTAAATTTTTTTTAAGAATTAAAAAAAAGAATGAAAGAAAGAAGAGAACAAGTAAACCAAAAAACAAATACACCAATGATAACAAGTGCTGAAAACTATACTAAAAAAAACACCAAACGAAACAAAAACAAACAAACAAAAACGGACAGACATAACCCTAGGACAAATGGTAAAAGCAAAGCTATACAGACAAAATCACACACAGAAGCATACACCTATACACTTAGAAAAACAGAAAAAAGGAAAAAAAATATATAGCTGCTCCCAAAGTCCACCTCCTCAATTTGGGATGATTCGTTGTCTATTCAGGTATTCCACAGATGCAGGGTACATCAAGTTAACTTTGGAGATTTAATCCACTTCTCCTGAGGCTGCTGGGAGAGATTTCTCTTTGTCTTCTTTGTTCGCACAGCTCCTGGGATTCAGCTTGGATTCGGCCCTGCCTCTGCGTGTAGGTCACCTGAGAGCGTCTGTTCTTTGCTCAGACATGATGCGGTTAAAGGAGCAGGTGATTAGGCGGCTCTGGCTCACTCAGGCCGGAGGGCTGGAGGGGTATGGAGTGTGGGGTTAGCCTGCAGCGTTAGAGGCTGGCCTGATGTTGCAGCAGCCTGAGGCACATTGTGTGTTCTCCCGGGGAAGTTTTTCCTGGATCATGGGACCCTGGCAGTGGCGGGCTGCACAGGCTCCCGGGAGGGGAGGTGTGGATAGTGACCTGTGCTTGCATACAGGCTTCTTGGTGGCTGCAGCAGCAGCCTTAGCATCTCATGCCCGTCTCTGGGGTCTGCGCTGGTAGCTTCGGCTCACGCCCATCTCTGGAGCTCCTTTAAGCGGTGCTCTTAATCCCCTGTTCTCGTGCACCAGGAAACAAACAGGCAAGAAAAAGTCTCTTGCCTCTTTGGCAGTTCCAATCCTTTTCCAGGACTCCCTTCTGGCTAGCCATGGTGCACTAGCCCCCTTCAGGCTGTGTTCACGCAGCCAACCCCAGTCCTCTCCCTGGGATCTGACCGAAGCCGGAGTCTCAGCTCCCAGACCCCACCCGTCCTAGTGGGTGAGCAGACAAGCCTCTCGGGTTGGTGAGTGCTGTTCGGCACCAATCCTCTGTGCAGGAATCTCTCCACTTTGCCCTCTGCACCCCTGTTACTGCACTCTCCTCCATGGCTCCAAAGCTTCCTCCCTCTGCCACCTGCAGTCTCTGCCTGCGAAGTGGCTTCCTAGTGTGTGGAAACCTTTCCTCCTTCACAGCTCCCTCCTACTGGTGCAGGTCCTGTCCCTATTCTTTTCTCTCCTTTTTTTCTTTTTTCTTTTGCCCTGCCCAGGTACGTGGGGAGTTTCTTGCCTTTTGGGAGGTCTGAGGTCTCCCGCCAGTTTTCAGTAGGTGTTCTGTAGGAGTTGTTCCACATGTAGATGTATTTCTGATGTATTTGTGGGGAAAAAGGTGATCTGCACATCTTACTCTTCCACCATCTTGCAGCTCCTCCCCATTCCTGAATTTATTCATTTGAGTTTTCTCTCTATTTTTCTCGGTCAATCTAGCTAAAAGTTTGTTGAGTTTGTTAATCCTTTCAAAGAACCAGTTTGGGGTTTGTTAATTTTCTTTAATACTTTTCTATTCTGTATCAAATTATAATATCCCTCCTTATAGTTCACATGCTTGTGAATTTCCCAAAGTTCTCTCTGATGTTAATTTCTAATTTCACTCCATTATGACTGGAGAACAAACTTTATATTATTTCAATACTTTTAAGTTTACTATAGCTTATTTGATGACTTAGACTATGATGTATCCTAGAGAATGTTTGACGTGCACTTGGGAAGAATGTACATTCTGCTGTTTAGAGGTGGAGTGTTTTATAGTTGTCTGTTAGGACTGGTTTGTGTACAGTGTTGTTCAAGTCTTCTGTTTCTGTGTTTATCTTCTGTGTAGTTGTCCTATCCATTATTGAAAGTTCCATATTAAAGTCTCCAAATATTGTTATCAAATTGTCTATTGCTTGCTTCAATTCTGTCAGTTTTTGCTCCATGTATTGTGGGGCCCTCTTCTTAGATATAATTATAATATATTCCTTATGGATTGACCCTTTTGTCATTATATCATGTCATTACATATCTCTAGCAATGTTTTTTAGCTTTTACTTTTACTTTTACTTTCATCTGATCTTAGTATAGCCACTCCAACTTTCTTCTGATTGGTCTTTGCATGATATAATTTTTTACATTCTTTTACTTTTCATCTATCTGTGTCTTTGAATCTAAAATGTATTTTCTGTAGGCATCATATAGTTGGATCTTGTTTTTAATCCAGTTAGACATTTTCCACCTTTTGATTGGATTGCTTGATCCATTAACATTTAATGTTATTATTGATGTAGTTGGATTTAAATGTGCCACTTTTAAATTTTCTATATAGATTATGTCTTTTTCCTTCTAGTCCTCCTTTCTTTTGCATTAAGTTAATATTATCTAGTTTAATATTTAATTCCTTTAATAATTTTTTCACTGTATATTTTTGAGATATTTCCTTAGTGGTTGCTCTAGGGCTTTCCATATATATCTTAACTATTAGAATCTACTTTAGATTTTTACTAACTTAATTCCAATAAGATATAGAAATGTTACCACTATGTATCTCTATTCCATTTTCTTTTTTGTGCTATTATTTCATACATGTCATATCTTTACATGCTAAAACCCCAATAATATATTGTTATAATTGTTATTTTATATAATTTTATGTTTTAAAGAAGCTGAGAAAATTAAGGAGAGCACATATATACTTATAAAGTTTTTTTTTTATATTTACTGTCTGATTCCATTCATTTTTTCTATGGGTTTGAATTAACTTCTTATGTCATTTCCTTACTGTAATATAACTCTTTGCTTTGTGACTTGGTTAGGCTATTTTAGTGAATTCTATTTCTCTGCAGTGTGAAGCCTTTGGTGTTACTTCTTGGAGGGCATAGACTTTGGGCTCACTTTCACTATCTCTTTCCCTGATTACTCTACTAAGCTGTCAGTCCCATCTGGTATTACACTCTGGGATCCACTAATTATTAGCTGATTGCTATTATTTTTTATATTGCCCCCAGGCGTACATTGCTCAGCAGTGTTATCTAATTAAACTCTGGCAAAAGTAGTCTTTGAGGTTAGCTCTGACCTGAGGAGGGCTCTTCTTAATTGGCTCGTTCTCTGGTTCTCTCTGGTGAACTAGCTGTTCTACGGTTTAGCTTGTTGCTCTTAATTAAGTGGGCCTATTGTTTTCAAGAGCACCCTTAGGCTCTTGTCTTATGGACTGCTTCTCTCCATGGGCAAACCTTCTGATCCACTGCTGTGGGTGCTGGGTGGGGCAGTGTCCTCTGGTCTTCTCTGTTTGCCTATCCTGGTGTAGTACTTCTGGCCTCTGAGCAAGTTGGAGTGAGGGTGATCAGGAACCCAGTATTCTCAGCCTACAGCACCTGGGGTATAACCTTCATCCTATGGGTAGGGACTGGATGAGGGAAGGGCATCTCCAACCTCTGAGCTACATTTGCTTCTGCAACTTGGAGCTGGAAGGGATGTGAGGTGCTGACTGTCTGCCCCTCCCTCTGAGGTACCATATCATTTGATTGGGTGAACTCTCTTAGGGGGAAGGGAGCCCCATCTTTTTGGCTACACACACACACCTGGAGTGGAGGTTCCATTAAACTAAACTTGGGGGTCAGGAGTGAGGATCATGGCAAAAATGCCACAGATTCTCACTGTTCTTACTGAATTTTGGTTGATTTTTTTTGAATAAATGCTTCATGTGCTGTATCCCATTAGAATAATTTTCAGAGACTTTAAAAGGTTATTTTTTTAAATAATATTTGCCAGTTTTGCTTTTTTTTCATTGGGGAGTGGGTTCACAGAACTCCTAATGATGGAAGTAAAAGTCTCACAATTAATTTTTTTGTGTTGATCTTGTTCCTTCATCCTTGCCGAACTCACTTGTTAGTTCTAAGAACTTTTATACTTTTGGGGAATTTCTATATAGATAATCATGACATCTACAAATAGGAAATATTTTGTTTATTCTTTTCTAAACTGTATGCCTTTTATTTCCTTTTACTGCCTTATTGCAGTGGTTAGAACTTCCAGTACTATGTCAAAAGAGTAGAAAGAGTGAACATCTTTACATTGGTTCTGATCTTAGGGGGAAAGTATTGTCTTTTACTTTTTAAAAATATATTTATTTTATTTTATTTATTTTTGGCTGCATTGGGTCTTCATTGCTGCATGCAGGCTTTCTCTAGTTGTAGAGAGCAGGGTATACTCTTCGTTGTGGTGCACAGGCTTCTCATTTCAGTGGCTTCGCTTCTTGTGGAGCACAGGCTCTGCACTCAGTCTTCAGTAGTTGTGGCATGAGGGCTCAGTAGTTGTGGCTTGTGGGCTCTAGAGTGCAGGCTCAGTAGTTGTGACACAGGGGCTTAGTTGCTCCGTGACATGTGGGTTCTTCCCAGACCAGGGATCGAACCCATGTCCCCTGCATTGGCAGGTGGATTCTTAACCACTGTGACACCTGGGAAGTCCAAGTCTTTCACTTTTAAGGGTAATAATGACAATAGGTTTTTGTTGTAAAGATTCCTTATCAAGTTTAAGTAATTCATTTCTATTTGTAACTTGCCAATAATTTTTATCACTAATTAATGTTTAATATATGAAGTGTTTTTTCTACATGCATTGTCATATTTTTCTTCTTTAGCTTATCAATATTGTGGGTTACATTAATTGATTTTTTTGAATGTTCATCTAGCCTTGCGTACTTGGACTGAATCCCACTTAGTTATTGCATATAATTCTTTTTATGCAATGCTGGATTCCATTTGCAAACATTTTCTTGATGATTTTTATATTTAAGTTCATGAGAGATATTGACCTATAGGGGTTTTTTGGGTACTCTATTCATCTTCTTTTGGTATCAGTGTAATTCTGGCCTCATAAAATTAGCTGGGAATCCTCCCTTCTCTTTTTGTTTTCTTGAAGTTATTGTGTAAAATTTGTGTTAATTCTTCTTTAAATGTGTGGTAGATTTCTCACATGAATACATCTGAGCATAGAGATTTCTATTTCTGGAGATTTTATTTTTAATTCAATTACTTTAATGATTACAAGACTATTCAGATTGCTTATTTCATCTTGGTTGAGTTGTGGGAGGTTGTGGTTTTCAAGGAATTGGTCTGTATAGTCTAAGTAGTAAAATTTATAAGAGTAAAATTATTTGTAGTATTCCCTTATTAGCTTTTAAATGACTGCAGGATATGTAGTGATATAACCTATTTTATTTCTGATAATGGTCATTTGTGTCCTCTCTTTTTATATTTTTCAGTCTTGCTAAAGGTTGATCCATTTCATTGATCTTTTTTAGGAATCAGCTTTTTATTTTATTCATTTTCTCTATTGTTTTTCTGTTTTCATTGATTTCTGCTCTTATCTAATATTTCTTTCCTTTTGCTTGCTTTTGTTTATTTTGCTCTTATTTTTCTAGTTTTTTTAAAGTGGTAATTTAGATTACTGATCTGAGACTTTTCCTTTTTCCAATATAAGCATTGTGGTGCTATAAATGCCCCTATCAGTACTACTTTAGCTGCACCCCTCATATTTTGAGAAGTTGTTTTTTAACTTTAAGTCAGTTCTATGTGTATTTTCAAAATTTCTTTTGAGACTTCTTTTTTCATTCATGGATTATTTAGAAGTATGTTCTTTAATTTCCAAGTGTTTAGAGACTTTGCTGTCTTCCTTCTGTTGATTTTTACTTTGATTCAATTAAGATCAGAGAATACACTATGTTTAATGTCAATCACTTTTGATTTACTGAGTATTATTTAATGGCTCAGGACATGGAAATATACCATGGGCACTAGAACAAAATATTTATCCTGTTGTTTCTGGGTGTAGTGCTTTATAAATGTCAATTAGATACTGCTGATTTATTGTGCTGTTTAATTCTTCTATATTGTTGCTGATTTTCTGTCTAATGATTCTATTAATTCCTGAGGGTGTATGTTGGAGTCCTCAGATATACTTGTGCATTTGTCTTATTTCTCCTTTTAATTTTTGCTTCATTTATTTTGAGTCTCTGTTGTCTGGTATGCATACACTTTGGATTATTATATATTCCTAAGGGATTGATCTTTTATCATTATGTAATTTCCTTTTGTATGTAGTAATTTTCTGTGCACTGAAGTCTAATTAACTGGATAGTAACAGCTACTCTTGCTTTTTTAAAATTAATGATTTCATGGTATATTCTGTTTTCTTTATAATATATATTTATTAACCCACTTAAACATGAAAATAATAAACCTACTACATGATAACATAAATAGCACATTTTTCATAAAAATAACTTTATTTCCCCTCAAGGAAGGTAAAGAAAAATTGTTTTATGAATTTGCAAATCTCTTTTATGTCTGGCTTAATAGAAGATAGATGTATTTTCATACCTTCTGCATTCAATCTGTTGCAATGTGTTATCTTGGTTGAAATATATGAAGAAAATTTGTCCTCCTATACAGTAGCTTGCGAAAACAGCAATATGCTCATAGCCTTTAGTTTTAGATAATTGTATTTTTCTTTGATATTACACAAAAATTAGACAATTGGTAGTTGCTTTTTTATATTGTGGCAGGAACACAACATGAGATCTACCCTCTTAACAATGTTTTAAGTGCATAATAAAGTATTATTAATTATAGGCACAATTACAGTAGATCTCTAGAACTATTCACCTTGTATGACTCAAACTCTATACTCATTGAATAGCAACTCCTCATTTCCTGGCAACAACTATTCTACTCTCTGCTTTTGAGTTTGTCTATTTTAGATATCTCATATAAGTGTAATCATGCAGTATTTGAACTTCTGGAACCGGCTTATTTCACTTACCATAATGTACTCCAGGTTCATCCATGTTGTCACATATGACAGGATTTCCTTATTTTTAAAGGATGAATAATATTCAATTATATGTATATACCATATTTTCTTAATGCATTCATCAGTTGATGGATATTTAGGTTATTTTTATATCTTGGCTATTGTGAATAATGCTTCAATGAACATGGGATTGCAGATAATTTCTTGATGATCCTGATTTCAAGGATAGTCTCTTAAACAAATGGTAGTGGGGAAACTGGATATCCACATGGAAAAGAATGAAATTGGACCCTTATCTTACAACATACACAAAAATCAAGTCAAAATTCATTAAATATTTAAATATAAGACCTGAAACTGTACAACCCTTAGAAGAAAACTTAAGGAGAAAGCTTCATGACATTAGTCTAGGCAGTGATTTCTTGGATATGACACAAAAAGCACTAGCGACAAAAACAAAAATAGACAAGTGGGACTAAATCAAACTAAAAAGCTTCTGCATGGCAGAAAAACTTAACTGTATTTGAGTGGATCTATTTCTGGTTTCTCTATTTCATTCTTTTGATCTATATGTCTATCCTTTGCCCATACTACACTGTACCTTTATAATAAATCTTAAAATCAAGTAGGAAGTTTCCTCCAAAATTGTTCTTATCTTGCAATTATTTTAGTCAATCTAGTTCCTTTTACTCTCCATATTTTCAGAGTACAGGTATTTTGCCTCTTTAGGTAGGTTTATTCCTAGGTATTTTATTATTTCTGATGCAATGGTAAATGGGATTGTTTCCTCAATTTCCCTTTCTGATCTTTTGCTGTTAGTGTACAGAAATGCAACAGATTTTTGTATATTTATTTCATATCCTGCAACTTTACCGAGTTCATCAATGAGCTCTAGTAGTTTTCAGGTAGCATCTTTAGGATTTTCTATGTATAGTATTATGTCTGCAAACAGTGACAGTTTTACTTCTTGTCCAATTTGGATTCCTTTTATTTCTTTTTCTTCTCTGATAGCCATGGCTAGGACTTCCAAAACTATGTTGAATAAAAGTGGTGAGAGTGGACATCCTTGTCTTGTTCCTGATCTTAAAGGAAATGCTTTCAGCTTTTCACTGTTGAGTATGATGTTAGCTGAAAGTTTGTCATATATGGCCTTTATTATGTTGAGGTAGGTTCCCTCTATGCTCAATTTCTGGAGAATTTTTATCATAAATTGTTGTTGAATTTTGCCAAAAGGTTTTTTTGCATCTATTGAGGTGATCATATGGTTTTTATTCTTCAATTTGCTGATGTCATGTATCACACTGATTGAGTTGCAGATATTGAAAAATCCTTACATCCATTGGATAAATCTCACTTGATCATGGTGTATGATCCTTTTAATGTGTTGTTGGATTTTGTTTGCTAGTAATTTGTTGAGAATTTTTGTGTCAGTGTTCATCAGTGACATTGGCCTGTAATTTTCTTTCCTGTGGTATTTTTTTCTGGTTTTATTATCAGAGTAATGGTGGCTTCAAAGAATGATTTTGGGAGTATTCTTCTGCAATTTTTTGGAATAGTTTCAGAAGGATAGGCATTAATTCGTCTCTAAATATTTGATAGAATTCGCCTGTGAAGCCATCTGGTCCTGGGCTTTTGTTTGTTGGGAGTTTTAAAATCACAGTTTCAATTTCATTACTTGTGATTGCTCTGTTCATATTTTCTATTTCTTCTTGGTTCAGTCTTGGGAGATTGTACCTTTCTAAGAATTTGTCCATTTCTTCCGGGTTGTCCATTTTACTGGCATATAGTTGCTAGTTGTAGTCTCTTATGATCCTTTGTATTTCTGTAGTGTCAGTTGTACCTTCTCCTTTTTCATTTCTAATTTTATTGATTTGAGCCCTCTCCCTGTTTTTCTTGAGTCTGGCTAAATGTTTTTCATTTTGTTTATCTTTTCAAAGAAGCAGCTTTTAGTTTCATTGATCTTTTCTATTGTTTTTTATCCCTATGTCATTTATTTCTGCTCTGATCTTTATGATTTCTTTCCTCCTACTGACTATGGGTTTTGTTTGTTCTTCTTTATCTAGTTGCTTTAAGTATAAGATTACATTGTTTGTTTGCGATTTTTCATGTTTCCTGAGGGAAGATTGTGTTACCATAAACTTCCCTCTTAGAACTGCTTTTGCTGTGTCCCATAGGTTTTGGATCGTCTTGATTTCGTTTTGATTTGTCTCTAGGTATTTATTGATTTCCTCTTCAATTTCTTCAGTGATCCATCGGTTGTTTAGTAACATATTGTTTAACCTCCATGTGTTTGTGTTTTTTACAGCTTTTTAAAAATTGTAGTTAATTTCTAATCTCACAGAGTTTTGTTGGAAAAGTTGCTTGATATGATTTCAATTTTCTTAAATTTACCAAGGTTTGCTTTGTGGCCCAGCATGTGATCAATCCCGGAGAATGTTCCATGTGCACTTGAAAAGAATGTGTATTCTGCTGCTTGTGGATGGAATGCTCTATAAATATCAATAAAGCCCATCTGGTCTAATGTGTCATTTAAGACCTCTGTTTCCTTATTGATTTTCTGTCTGGATGATCTGTCTATTGATGAAAGTGGGGTGTTAAATTCCCCCACTATTTTTGTGTTACTTTCAATTTCTCCTTTTATGGCTATTAGTATTTGCCTTATAAATTGAGGTACTCCTATTTTGGGTGCATATATATTTTCAATTGTTATATCCTCTTCTTGGATTGTTCCCTTGATCATTATGTAGTGTCCTTCTTTGTCTCTTGTAACAGTCTTTATTTTAAAGTCTATTTTGTCTGGTATGAGTATTGCTACTCCAGCTTTCTTTTTTTCCCATGTGCATGGAATAACATTTTCCATCCCCTCACTTTCAGTCTGTGTGTGTCCCCAGATCTGAAGCAGGTCTCTTGTAGACAGCATATATAGGGGTCTATTTTTTGGTATCCATTCAGCCAGTCTATGTCTTTTGGTTGGAGCATTTAATCTGTTTAAATTCAAGGTAATTATCAATATGTACATTCTTATTGCTGTTTTGTTAATTGTTTTGGATTTGTTTTTTTTAGTGTTTTTCTTCCCTTCCTCTTTTGTTCTCTTCTCTTCTGGTTTGATAATTATCTTTAGTGTTGTGTTTGTATTCCTTTTTATTTTTTGTGTATGTAACTATTGTACACTTTTGTTTTGTGGTTATCATGAGGTTTTGATATAGCAGTCTCTATATATACTATATACAAGATAGTTTTAAGTTGCTGGTCTCTTAATTTCAAATGCATTTCCAATATCCTACATTTGTACTCTCCTCACGATTTCTGGTTTTGATATCATTTGTGTGCAGATGATTTCCTACCTTTACTCTATGTTTGCCTTTACTGTTGAGCTTTTCCATTTGTAATTTTCTTATTTCTAGTTGTAGCCCTTTCTTTTCCACCTAGAGAAGTTCATTTAGCATTTGTGTTAAAGCTGGTTTGGTGGTGTTGAATTCTCTTAGCTTTTGCTTTACACTTTTGATTTCTCTGATGAATCTGAATGAGAGCCTTGCTGGGTAGAATATACTTGGTTGTACGTTTTTCCCTTTTGTCACTTTAAATATGTCCTGCCTCTCTTTTCTGGCCTGCATAATTTCTGCTGAAAAATCAACTGATAAGTTTCTGGAGATTCCCTTGCATATTATTTGTTGCTTTTAATATTTTCTCATTGTCTTTAATTTTTGTCAGTTTGATTAATATGTGTCTCAGTGTGTTCTTCCTTAGGTTTATCCTGTATGGGACTCTGTGCTTCCTGGACTTGGGAGACTGTTTCCTTTCCCATGTTAGGGAAGTTTTCAGCTACTATCTCTTCCAATATTTTCCCAGGCCCTTTTTCTCTCTCTTCTCCTTCTGGGACTCTTATAATGTGATTGTTGTATCCCAGAGGTTTCTGTGACTGTCCTCATTTCTTTGCATGCTTTTTTCTTTATTCTGTTCCACAGCAATGATTTCCACCATTCTGTATTCCAGCTCACTTATCTGTTCTTCTGCCTCATTTATTCTGCTATTGATTCCTTCTAGTGTATTTTTTATTTCAGTTATTGTATTGTTCAACTCTCTTTGTTCTTTATATCTTCTAGCTCTCTGTTAAACATTTCTACTTCTCAGTATGTGCCTCCATTCTTTTTACAACATCTTGGATTAACTTTACTATTATTACTCTGAATTCTTGTTTGAGTATTTTGCCTATCTCCACTTCACTTAGTTGTTCTTCTGCGGTTTTTCTTTTTTTTTTCATTTTAACAACTTTATTGGAGTATAATTGCTTTACAATGTAATGTTACTTTCAGCTTCACAACAAAATGAATCAGTTATATATATACATATGTTCCCATATCTCTTCCCGCTTGCATCTCCCTCCCTCCCTCCCTATCCCACCCCTCCAGGCGGTCACAAAGCACCGAGCTGATCTCCCTGTGCTATGTGGCTGCTTCCCACTAGCTATCTACTTTACGTTTGGTAGTATATATATGTCCATGCCTCTCTCTCGCTTTGTCACAGTTTACCCTTCCCCCTCCCCATATCTTCAAGTCCATTCTCTACTAAGTCTGTGTCTTTATTCCTGTTTCACCCCTAGGTTCTTCATGACATTTTTTTTCTTAAATTCCATATATATGTGTTAGCATACGGTAATTGTCTCTCTCTTTCTGACTTACTTCACTCTGTATGACAGACTCTAGGTCTATCCACCTCATTACAAATAGCTCAATTTCGTTTCTTTTCATGGCTGAGTAATATTCCATTGTATATATGTGCCACATCTTCCTTATCCATCCATCCAATGATGGACACTTAGGTTGTTTCCATCTCTGGGCTATTGTAAATAGAGCTGCAATGAACATTTTGGTATATGACTCTATTTGAATTATGGTTTTCTCAGGGTATATGCCCAGTAGTGGGATTGCTGGGTCATATGGTAGTTCTATTTGTAGTTTTTTAAGGAACCTCCATACTGTTCTCCACAGTGGCTGTATCAATTTACATTCCCACCAAGAGTGTAAGAGGGTTCCCTTTTTCTCCACACCCTCTCCGGCATTTATTGTTCCTAGATTTTTTGATGATGGTCATTCTGACTGGTGTGAGGTGATATCTCATTGTAGTTTTGATTTGCATTTCTCTAATGATTAGTGATGTTGAGCACTCTTTCATGTGTTTGTTGGCAGTCTGTATATCTTCTTTGGAGAAATGTCTATTTAGGTCTTCTGCCCATTTTTGGATTGGGTTGTTTGTTTTTTTGTTATTAAGCTGCATGAGCTGCTTATAAATTTTGGAGATTAATCCTTTGTCAGTTGCTTCATTTGCAAATATTTTCTCCCATTCTGAGGGTTGTCTTTTGGTCTTGTTTATGGTTTCCTTTGCTGCGCAAAAGGTTTTAAATTTCATTAGGTCCCATTTGTTTATTTTTGTTTTTATTTCCATTTCTGTAAGGGGTGGGTGAAAAAGGATCTTGCTGTGATTTATGTCATAGAGTGTTCTGCCTATGTTTTCCTCTAAGAGTTTGATAGTTTCTGGCCTTACATTTAGGTCTTTAATCCATTTTGACCTTATTTTTGTGTATAGTGTTAGGGACTGATCTAATCTCATATTTTTACATGTACCTGTCCAGTTTTCCCAGCACCACTTATTGAAGAGGCTGTCCTTTCTCCACTGTACATTCCTGCCTCCTTTATCAAAGATAAGGTGACCATATGTGAGTGGGTTTATCTCTGGGCTTTCTATCCTGTTCCATTGATCTATCTTTCTGTTTTTGTGCCAGTACCATACTGTCTTGATTACTGAGCTTTGTAGTATAGTCTGAAGTCAGGGAGCCTGATTCCTCCAGCTCCATTTTTCGTTCTCAAGATTGCTTTGGCTATTCGGGGTCTTTTGTGTTTCCATACAAATTGTGAAATTTTTTGTTCTAGTTCTGTGAAAAATGTCAGTGGTAGTTTGATAGGTATTGCATTGAATCTGTAGATTGCTTTGGGTAGTAGAGTCATTTTCACAATGTTGATTCTTCCAATCCAAGAACATGGTATATCTCTCCATCTATTTGTATCATCTTAAATTTCTTTCATCAGTGTCTTATAATTTTCTACGTGCAGGTCTTTTGTCTCCTTAGGTAGGTTTATTCCTAGATATTTTATTCTTTTTGTTGCAATGGTAAATGGGAGTGTTTTCTTGATTTCACTTTCAGATTTTTCATCCTTAGTGTATAGGAATGCCAGAGATTTCTGTGCATTAATTTTGTATCCTGCTACTTTTCCAAATTCATTGATTAGCTCTAGTAGTTTTCTGGTAGCATCTTTAGGATTCTCTATGTATATTATCATGTCATCTGCAAATAGTGACAGCTTTACCTCTTCTTTTCCGATTTGGATTCCTTTTATTTCCTTTTCTTCTCTGATTGCTGTGGCTAAAACTTCCAAAACTCTGTTGAATGAGAGTGGTGAGAGTGGGCAACCTTGTCTTGTTCCTGATCTTAGTGGAAATGCTTTCAGTTTTTCACCATTGAGGACGATGTTGGCTGTGGGGTTGTCATATATGGCCTTTATTATGTTGAGGAAAGTTCCCTCTATGCCTACTTTCTGCCGGGTTTTTATCATAAATGGGTGTTGAATTTTGTCAAAAGCTTCCTCTGCATCTATTGAGATGATCATATGGTTTTTCTCCTTCAACTTGTTAATATGGTTTATCATATTGATAGATTTGCGTATATTGAAGAATCCTTGCATTCCTGGAATAAACCCCACTTGATCATGGTGTATGATCCTTTTAATGTGCTGTTGGATTCTGTTTGCTAGTATTTTGTTGAGGATTTTTGCATCTATGTTCATCAGTGATATTGGCCTGTAGTTTTCTTTCTTTGTGACATCCTCATCTGGTTTTGCTATCAGGATGATGGTGGCCTCATAGAATGACTTGGGGAGTGTTCCTCCCTCTGCTATATTTTGCAAGAGTTTGAGGAGGATAGGTGATAGCTCTTCTCTAAATGTTTGATAGAATTCGCCTGTGAAGCCATCTGGTCCTGGGCTGTTGTTTGTTGGAAGATTTTTAATCACAGTTTCAATTTCAGTGCTTGTGATTGGTCTGTTCTTATTTTCTATTTCTTCCTGGTTCAGTCTCAGAAGGTTCTGCATTTCTAAGAATTTGTCGATTTCTTCCAGGTTGTCCATTTTATCAGCATATAGTTGTTTGTAGTAATCTCTCATGATCTTCTGTATTTCTGCAGTGTCAGCTGTTACTTCTCCTTTTTCATTTCTAATTCTATTGATTTCAGTCATCTCCCTTTTTTTCTTGATGAGTCTGGCTAATGGTTTATCAATATTGTTTATCCTTTCAAAGAACCAGCTTTTAGTTTTATTGATCTTTGCTATTGTTTCCTTCATTTCTTTTTCATTTATTTCTGATCTGATTTTTATGATTTCTTTCCTTCTGCTAACTTTTGGGTTTTTTTTGTTCTTCTTTCTCTTATTGCTTTAGGTGCAATGTTAGGTTGTTTATTCAAGATGTTTCCTGTTTCTTAGGTAGCATTTTATTGCTATAAACTTCCCTCTTAGAACTGCTTTTGCTGCATCCCATAGATTTTGAGCCGTCGTGTCTCCATTGTCATTTGTTTCTAGGTATTTTTTGATTTCTTCTTTGATTTCTTCAGTGATCACTTCGTTATTAAGTAGTGTATTGTTTAGCCTCCATGTGTTTGTATTTTTTACAGATCTTTTCCTGTAATTGATATCTAGTCTCATAGCGTTGTGGTTGGAAAAGATACTTGATACAATTTCAATTTTCTTAAATTTACCAAGGCTTGATTTGTGACCCAAGATATAATCTATGCTGGAGAATGTTCCATAAGCACTTGAGAAAAATGTGTATTCTGTTGTTTTTGGATGGAATGTCCTATAAATATCAATTAAGTCCATCTTGTTTAAGGTATCATTCAAAGCTTGTGTTTCCTTATTTATTTTCATTTTGGATGATCTGTCCATGGGTGAAAGTGGGGTGTTAAAGTCCCCTACTATGAATGTGTTACTATCGATTTCCCCTTTTATGGCTGTTAGTATTTGCCTTATGTATTGAGGTGCTCCTATGTTGGGTGCATAAATATTTACAATTGTTATATCTTCTTCTTGGATTGATCCCTTGATCATTATGTAGTGTCCTTCTTTATCTGTTCTAATAGTCTTTATGTTAAAGTCTATTTTGTCTGATATGAGAATTGCTACTCCAGCTTTCTTTTGGTTTCCATTTGCATGAAATACCTTTTTCCATCCCCTTACTTTCAGTCTCTATGTGTCTCTAGGTCTGAAGTAGGTCTCTTGTAGACAGCATATATATGGGTCTTGTTTTTGTATCCATTCAGTCAATCTGTGTGTTTTGGTGGGAGCATTTAGTCCATTTACATTTAAGGTAATTATTGATATGTATGTTCCCATTCCCATTTTCTTAATTGTTTTGGGTTCGTTATGGTAGGTCTTTTCCTTCTCTTGTGTTTCTTGCCTAGAGAAGTTCCTTTAGCAGTTGCTGTAGAGCTGGTTTGGTGGTGCTGAACTCTCTCAGCTTTTGCTTGTCTGTAAAGGTTTTAATTTCTCCATTAAATCTGAATGAGATCCTTGCTGGGTAGAGTCATCTTGGCTGCAGGTTTTTCTCCTTCATCACTTTCAGTATGTCCTGCCACTCCCTTCTGGCTTTCAGTGTTTCTGCTGAAAGATCAGCGGTTTACCTTATGGGGATTCCCTTGTGTGTTATTTGCTGTTTTTCCCTTGCTGCTTTTAATATGCTTTCTTTGTATTTAATTTTTGACAATTTGATTAATATGTGTCTTGGCGTATTTCTCCTTGTATTTATCCTGTATGGGACTCTCTGTGCTTCCTGGACTTGATTAAGTATTTCCTTTCCCATATTAGGGAAGTTTTCAACTATAATCTCTTCAAATATTTTCTCAGTCCCTTTCTTTTTCTCTTCTTCTTCTGGAACCCCTATAATTCGAATGTTGGTGCGTTTAATTTTGTTCCAGAGGTCTCTGAGACTGTCCTCAGTTCTTTCATTCTTTCTTCTTTATTCTGCTCTGCAGTACTTATTTCCACCATTTTATCCTCCAGGTCACTTATCCGTTCTTCTGCCTCAGTTATTCTGCTATTGATCCCATCTAGAGTATTTTTAGTTTCATTTATTGTGTTGTTCATCATTGTTTGTTTCATCTTTAGTTCTTCTAGGTACTTGTTAAATGTTTCTTGCATTTTCTCTATTCTATTTCCAAGATCTTGGATCATCTTTACTATCATTATTCTGAATTCTTTTTCAGGTAGACTGCCTATTTCCTCTTCATTTGTTAGGTCTGGTGGGTTTTTATCTTGCTCCTTCATCTGCTGTGTGTTTTTCTGTCTTTTCATTTTGCTTATCTTACTGTGTTTGGGGTCTCCTTTTTGCAGGCTGAAGGTTCGTAGTTCCTGTTGTTTTTGGTGTCTGTCCCCAGTGGCTAAGGTTGGTTCAGTGGGTTGTGTAGGCTTCCTGGTGGAGGGTACTAGTGCCTGTGTTCTGGTGGATGAGGCTGGATCTTGTCTTTCTGGTGGGCAGGTCCACGTCTGGTGGTGTGTTTTGGGGTGTCTGTAGACTTATTATGATTTGGGGCAGCCTCTCTGCTAATGGGTGGGGTTGTGTTCCTGTCTTGCTAGTTTTTTGGCATAGGATGTCCAGCACTGTAGCTTGCTGGTCGTTGAGTGAAGCTGGGTCCTGGTGTTGAGATGGAGATCTCTGGGAGATTTTCGCCGTTTGATATTATGTGCAGCTGGGAGGCCTCTTCTGGACCAGTGTCCTGAAGTTGGCTTTCCCACCTCAGAGGCACAGCACTAACTCCTGGCTGCAGCACCAAGAGCCTTTCATCCACACGGCTCAGAAGAAAAGGGAGAAAAAGTAGAAAGAAAGAATTAGTAGAAGTAGAAAGAAAGAAAGAAAGGAGCGAGGGAGGGAGGGCGGGAGCAAGGAAGGAAGGAGGGAAGGAAGGAAAAAAAGAAAGAAGACAAAGTAAAATAAAGTATGATAAAATATAATGAAGTTATTAAAATAAAAAAATAATTATTAAGAGGGAAAAAAACAAAAAGTGGATGGATAGAATCCAGAACAAATGGTGGAAGCAAAGCTATACAGACAAAATCTCACACAGAATCATACGCATACACACTCAGAAAAAGAGGAAAAGAGGAAAAAATCATAAATCTTGCTCTCAAAGTCCACTTCCTCAATTTGGGATGATTCGTGGTCCAAAGGATGGAAGGAAGGAAAGAAAGAACGAAGATAAAGTAAAATAAAATAAGGTTATTAAAATAAAAAGTAATTATTAAGAAAAAAAACAGGACGGATAGAACCCTCAGACAAATGGTGGAAGCAAAGCTCTACAGACAAAATCTCACACAGTAGCATACACATACACACAAAAAAAGGAAAAGGGGAAAGAATAATAAATCTTGCTCTCAAAGTCCACCTCCTTAATTTGGGATGATTTGTTGTCTATTCATGTATTCCACAGATGCAGGTACATCAAGTTGATTGTGGAGCTTTAATCCGCTGCTTCTGTGGCTGCTGGGAGAGATTTCCCTTTCTCTTCTTTGTTCTCACAGCTCCCGGGGCTCCGCTTTGGATTCGGCCCGCCTCTGCATGTAGGTCGCCGGAGGGCATCTGTTCTTTGCTCAGACAGGACGGAGTTAAATGAGGAGCTGTTTCTGGGACTCTGGCTCACTCAGGCCGGGGGTAGGGAGGGGCACAGAGTGCAGGGCGAGCCTGCGGCAGCAGAGGCTGCAGTGACGTTGCACCAGCCTGAGGTGTGCTGTGCGTTCTCCCGGGGGAGTTGTCCCTGGAACCCGTGACTCTGGCAGTGGTGAGCTGCACAGGCTCGCTGGAAGCGGGGTGTGGATAGTGACCTGTGTTCGCACACAGGCTTCTTGTTGGCGGCAGCAGCGGCCTTAGCATCTCATGTCTGTCTCTGGGGTCCGCACTTTTAGCCGCGGCTCGCACGCGTCTCTGGAGCTTCTTTAAGCAGCGTTCTTAATCCCCTCTCTTCGCGCACCAGGAAATAAAGAGGGAAGAAAAAGTCTCTTGCCTCTTCGGCAGGTCCAGACTTTTCCCCGGCTAGCCGCGGTGCACTAACGCCCTGCAGGCTGTGTTCACGCTGCCAACACCAGTCCTCTCCCTGCGCTCCGACCGAAGCCTGAGCCTCAGCTCCCAGCCCCGCCCGCCCCGGTGGGTGAGCAGACAAGCCTCTCGGCTGGTGAGTGCCGGTCGGCCCTGATCCTCTGTGCTGGAATCTCTCCACTTTGCCCTCCGCACCCCTGTTGCTGTGCTCTCCTCCGCGGCTCCGAAGCTCCCCCCCTCCACCACCCGCAGTCTCTGCCTGCGAAGGGGCTTCCTAGTGTGTGGATACTTTTCCTCCTTCACAGCTCCCTCCCGCTGGTGCAGGACCCGTCCCTATCCTTTTGTCTCTGTTTATTCTTTTTTCTTTTGTCCTACCCAGGTACGTGGGGGGTTTCTTGCCTTTTGGGAGGTCTGAGGTCTTCTGCCAGCGTTCAGTAGGTGTTCTGTAGGAGTTGTTCCACGTGTAGATGTATTTCTGGTGTATCTGTGGGGAGGAAGGTGATCTCCGCATCTTACTCTTCTGCCATCTTCCCAGAAGTCCCTGGGGTTTTATCTTGTTCTTTCATCAGGAACATATTCCTCTGCTGTCTCATTTTGTCTAATTTTCTGTGTTTGTGGTCTCTGTTCTGCAGGCTGCAGGATTGTCATTTCTTTTGCTTCTGATGTCTGCGTCCTGCTGGGTGAGGCTTGTCTAGAGGCTTGTGCAGGCTTCCTGGTGGGAGGGACTAGTGCCTGACCACTGTTGGTTGGGGCTGGATCTTGTCCCTCAGGTGGACAGGGCTGTGGCAAGTGGTGTGTTTAGAGGTGGCTGTAGACTCAGGAAGACTTTAGGCAGCCTGTCTGCTGATGGGTGGAGCTGTGTTACTGCCCTGTTGGTTGTTTGGCCTGAGGCCTCCCAGCTCTGTAGCCTACAGGATGTTGGGTAGGGCCAGGTCTTGCTGAGAAAATGGCAGCTTCCAGGAGAGCTCATGCCAATGAATACTCCCCAGAGTCTCTGCCTGCACTGTTCTTTTTCCCACAGTGAGCTTCAGCCACCCCATAACTCCCCAGGAGACCTTCAAAGACCAGCATGTAGGTCTGAACCAGGCTCCTCTCTGAAGTCACTGCTTTTCCCTGGGTCCTGGGGCACATGAGAACTAGTGTGCACCCTCTAAGAGTATAGTTTCTGTTTCCACCAGTCCTGTGGAGTTCTTGTGATCAAACCCTACTGGCCTTCACAGCTAAATGCTCTGGGGGCTCCTCCTCCCAATGCCAGACCCCCAGACTTGTAAGCTTGATGCAGGGCTCAGAACTCTCACTCCTGTGGGAGAATCTCTGCAATATAGTTTTGTTCCAGTTTGTGGGTCACCCACCTGGTGGGTATGGGATTTGACTGCATTGCAAATGTGCCTCTCCTACCATCTTTTTGTGGCTTCTTCTTTGTCTTTGGATGTAGAATATCTTTTTTGGTAGGTTCCTATCCTTTTTGTTAATGGTTGTTCAGCAGTTAGTTGTGATTTTGGTGTTTCTGTGAGAGGTGGTGAGCTCAAGTCCTTCTACTCCACCATCTTGTCTCCAACCCCCATAACCAATCTTCTTTTATGGAAGAACCCTGAAGTATGAACAGGTGATTTCACACAATTCTAAGGTACAGCTTTCTGGAGGGAGAGGAACAGACGAGCAGTTCACTGAGTTCTCATTACCAGGTTCAGTGACACCCCTTGCTCTTCACCACTTCTTTTGGTTCTCCACAGCATACATTTTCTGGCCCATTTCATGAAAAGGAAAGATATCATGGAAAATATCCTAGAGAGTAGTTGAAGGCACTAGTGAATGCAGATCAATGAATCCCTGCAGTTGAACCATCCAATTCTGCCTGGCTCATACCTCTTTGGGTTCTCACTGGGCAGTGTTCCCTCTGTTGTCTCTGCACCCCGGGATAATGTGACAAGGTAGCTCTGATACTGTCTGTGCAGGTTTCTGTCTGTTCTGGCTGCTTCAAACTAGCTGCTGCACTCTCCTCCAAGGCTCTGAAGCTTTCCCTCTGTCCTGGCTGATTTCCCTGCAGGTAAGGGGACTTCCCAGGGTGTGGGACCTTTCTGTCTTTCACAGCTCTCTCCCAGGTGTTCAGGTCCTGCCCCAATTTCTTTCCCTCTTTCTTTTTCTCTTTCTTCTTTTGTCCTACCCTGTTACATGGAGATTTTCTTGCCCTTTCAGGAGTCTGAGGTCTGAGTCTGCCAGCGTTTGGTAGATATTCTGTGAGAATCATTCCACGTGAATGTATATTTTTGATGTATTTGTGGGAGGAGGTGAGATTCATATTCTACTGCCCTGCCATCTTGATCTGGTCTCTCATTCAAGAATTTTTATAATAGATAATTTTAGACAATTCCGTCGTCTGTGTCATCTCATGGTTTCATGTCTGTTGATGGTCTTTTTTCATGTGAGTTGAGATTTCATAGTTATTTGTATCTTGATTGATTTTAGTTTGTATTGTGGACATTGTAAATATCATTTAAGACCAAGAGTATTATTTTTATCCTATGGAGGTTGATGTTTTTGTTTTACCCTTCTGTGTATTGGGGTTCCAATTTTTTGAACATTTTTGAAACTTTCATAGTACTGTTTAGACCAGTACGGTGTGTGCATCACCTAGTGGTCAGTGTGGAACTTGGGATGATTCACTTTCCAAATCTTTGGTAGGCTGATTAGGGTCACATCAAAGCACTCACAGATCAAACGTGAGCCCAGCAGTTCAAAACCACTTTTCGTAATTTCTTTTCTAAACTGTTCCCTCTCCCGTAGTTTTTCAGTACTTTCCATTTCTCTAGGCTCCCATTTTCTGTCCTCTGTTCAGAAACCACCCACTTTCTTGGTAGTATCACTCCCAGAAACAAGTTGCAGGAGAGAGAGAGGAAAAATTAGTATGAAGTTTAGTTTTGTCCCCTTGACGCCATGGCTCCACCTAGAGAAAGGACCTTATCCCTGAGATTTTTGATTACTGGCAGTTCCCTTTATGGACCACTCTTGCTTCTGGACTACTTTTGCTGTCACTACTCCCACTGTGGGACCAAAACAGAAGTAGAGTAAATAAAATCCTAGGAATGTCTCACATTCTCACATTTAGGAGTTCTCTTTTCCACTCCTTAAGCCATAACATCAAGGCTTCTCCTGTATTGCCCTCTGACTGTTAAACAATGCTCACCTCTGGGTTTCATATCATGTCCAATTCAGGCTTAGGATTCTGGAGGGAAAAAAATAATGTTGAACTCAACCATTTAGGTGGTATTTCAAACTCTGATCTTTTCCCAATCCATCTGCCTATATTTACTTTTCAGTTTTCAAATAGGTGTTCATGAATTCTATCAAGGTTTTATATTTGAGTTAGTTAGTGAGAGATAAAAGAAGGTCCCAGAACTGGACCCAGCTGCATGTGTTTTGTAGATGGCTTCTAGTTGATTCTTGCTTTTTTGTCCACTCTGACAATCTCTGTCTTTTAACTGGTGTGTTTAGAAAATTCACATTCAAAGTGATTTTTAATACAGTTGGATTAAAATCTACCATCTTGCTGTTTTTCTATTCATTGCATTTGTTCTTTGTTCTCTTTCTCTCTCTTTCGACTTTTCTTATTTTATTTGAGTATTTTTATGATCCCATTTTATCTCCTCTATTTACTTATAATTTATATATCTTTAAAAAATTTAGTGGTTCCCTAGGGTTTACAATGTACAGTTTAAAATAATTGGGTTCATCTTCAAATAACACTATATTGTTTTGCATGTAGTCCAAGTACCTTACAAAAGAATATTCCCAATCTTACTCCCTTCCCTTGTGTCACCATTGTAATCATTTAATTTTTACATTTGCTATAAACACTCAATACATTGTTACTATTATTGCTTTAAACAGTTGGGTTGTTTTAATTGGAAATATAGTTGAGATACAATATTATGTTTCAGGTTTACTACATAATGACTTAACATTTGCATATATTATGAAATGATCACCATGATAAGTCTAGTAACCATCTGTCCCCATACAAAGTTATTATTATTACAATATTATCAACCATATTCCTTATGCTGCATATTACATCCCTGTGGCTTATTTATTTTATAACTGGAGGTTTGTACCTCTCAATCCTCTTTATCTATTCACCCCCAACCATCCATTTTTTCTCTGCATCTATGGGTCTGTTTTCATTTTTTGTTTGATTTTTTTTTTATTTTTTGGATTTTGCATATAAGTGAGAACATATGGTATTTGTCTTTCTCTGTCTGACTTATTTCACTTCACATAATACAATGTAGATCCATCCATGAGGTCACAAAGGTAAAGATTTCATTTTTTATGGCTGAATAATATTCCACTGTGTGTGTATACATATAATATAAATTATATATATATATATATAAAACAGATCTTCTTTATCCATTCCTCTATTGATGGACACTTAGATTGCTTCCATATCTTGGCTATTGTAATTAATGCTTCAATGAACAGGGGAGTACATATATCTTTTGTGATTACTGTTTTTTGTTTTCTTCAGATAAATACCAAAAAGTGGAATTGCTGGATCATATGGTAGTTCTAGCTTTAACTTCTTGAGGAAACCCTCACTGTTTTCATAGTGGCTGAACCAGTTTACAATCCTAACAACAGTGTACGAGGGTTCCCTTTTCTCCACATCAGTCAGTTAATTTTTAGAACAATTAAGAATATGGAAAATAAAAAGATATATTTTGCCTTCACGTATTCCTTTCCCAATGCTCTCACTTAAATTATGTAGATCCAATTTCTGACCTATGTCATATCCCTTCTGCGTAAATAATGTCCTTTAATATTTCTTATAAGACACATCTGCTGTTGATGAATTTCCCATTTTTGTTTGGAAAAAAGTCTATTTTGCCTTTATTTTTTTTATTTAGAGTTTTTTTTACATCTTTATTTGACTATGATTGCTTTACAACTGTGTGTTAGTTTCTGCTTTATAACAAAGTGAATCAGTTATACATATACATATATTCCCATATCCCTTCCCTCTTGCGTCTCCCTCCCTCTCACCCTCCCTATCCCACTCCTCCAGGCAGTCACAAAGGACTGAGCTGACCTCCCTGCACTATGCGGCTGCTTCCCACTAGCTACCTACCTTATGTTTGGTAGTGTATATATGTCCATGCCTCTCTCTAGCTGTGTCACAATTTACGCATCCCCCCTCCCCATATCCTCAAGTCCATTCTCTAGTAGGTCTGTGTCTTTATGCCTGTTTTACCCCTAGATCCTTCATGACATTTTCTTTTTCTTAAATTCCATATATATGTGTTAGCATATGGTATTGGTCTTTCTCTTTCTGACTTACTTCACTCTGTATGACAGACTCTAGGTCTATTCACCTCATTACAAATAACTCAGTTTCATTTCTTTTTATGGCTGACTAACATTCCATTGTATGTATGTGCCACATCTTCTTTATCCATTCATCTGATGATGGACACTTAGGTTGTTTCCATCTCTGGGCTATTGTAAATAGAGCTGCGATGAACATTTTGGTACATGACACTTTTTGAATTATGGTTTTCTCAGGGTATATGCCCGGGAGTGGGATATATGGTAGTACTATTTGTAGGTTTTTAAGGAACCTCCATACTGTTCTCCATAGTGGCTGTATCAATTTACATTCCCACCAGCAGTGCAAGAGTGTTCCCTTTTCTCCACACCCTCTCCAGCATTTATTGTTTCTAGATTTTTTTTTTTGGTGGTACGCGGGCCTCTTACTGTTGTGGCCTCTCCCATTGCCGAGCACAGGCTCAAGACGCGCGGGTTCAGCGGCCATGGCTCACGGGCCCAGCCAGCCACTCCACGGCATGTGAAATCTTCCCAGGATGGGTCACGAACCCACGTCCCCTGCATCGGCAGGCGGACTCTCAACCACTGCGCCACCAGGGAAGCCCTGTTTCTAGATTTTTTGATGATGGCCATTCTGACTGCTGTGAGATGATATCTCATTGTAGTTTTGATTTGCATTTCTCTAATGATTAATGATGTTGAACATTCTTTCATGTGTTTGTTGGCAGTCTGTATATCTTCTTTGGAGAAATGTCTATTTAGTTCTTCTGCCCATTTTTGTATTGGGTTGTATGTTGTTTTTATTGAGCTGCATGAGCTGCTTATAAATTTTGGAGATTAATCCTTTGTCAGTTGCTTCATTTGCAAACATTTTCTCCCATTCTGAGGGTTGTCTTTTGGTTTTGTTTATGGTTTCCTTTGCTGTGCAAAAGCTTTGAAGTTTCATTAGGTCCCATTTGTGTATTTTTGTTTTTATTTCCATTTCTCTAGGAGGTGGGTCAAAAAGGATCTTGCTGTGATTTATGTCATAGAGTGTTCTGCCTATATTTTCCTCTAAGAGTTTGATGGTTTCTGGCCTTATATTTAGGTCTTTAATCCATTTTGACCTTATTTTTGTGTATGGTGTTAGGGAGTGATCTAATCTCATACTTCTACATGTAGCTGTCCAGTTTTCCCAGCACCACTTATTGAAGAGGCTGTCCTTTCTCCACTGTACATTCCTACCTCCTTTATCAAAGATAAGGTGACCATATGTGCGTGGGTTTGCCTCTGGGCTTTCTATCCTGTTCCATTGGTCTATCTTTCTCTTTCTGTGCCAGTACCATACTGTCTTGACTACTGTACCTTTGTAGTATAGTCTGAAGACAAGGAGCCTGATTCTTCCAGCTCCTTTTTTTGTTCTCAAGATTGCTTTGGCTATTCGGGGTCTTTTGTGTTTCCATACAAATTGTGAAATTTTTTGTTCTAGTTCTGTGAAAAATGCCAGTGGTAGTTTGATAGGGATTGCATTGAATCTGTAGATTGCTTTGGGTAGTAGAGTCATTTTCACAATGTTGATTCTTCCAATCCAAGAACATGGTATATCTCTCCATCTGTTTGTATCATCTTTAATTTCTTTCATCAGTGTCTTATAATTTTCTGCATACAGGTCTTTTGTCTCCTTAGGTAGGTTTATTCCTAGATATTTTATTCTTTTTGTTGCAATGGTAAATGGGAGTGTTTTCTTGATTTCACTTTCAGATTTTTCATCATTAGTGGATAGAAATGCCAGAAATTTCTGTGCATTAATTTTGTATCCGGCTACTTTACCAAATTCATTGATTAGCTCTAGTAGTTTTCTGGTAGCATCTTTAGGATTCTCTATGTATAGAATCATGTCATCTGCAAACAGTGACAGCTTTACTTCTTCTTTTCTGATTTGGATTCCTTTTATTTCCTTTTCTTCTCTGATTGCTGTGGCTAAAACTTCCAAAACTATGTTGAATAAGAGTGGTTGGAGTGGGCAACCTTGTCTTGTTCCTGATCTTAGTGGAAATGCTTTCAGGTTTTCACCGTTGAGGATGATGTTGGCTGTGGGTTTGTCATATATGACCTTTATTATGTTGAGGAAAGTTCCCTCTATGCCTACTTTCTGCAGGGTTTTTATCATAAATGGGTGTTGAATTTTGTCAAAAACTTTCTCTGCATCTATTGAGATGATCATATCGTTTTTCTCCTTCAATTTGTTAATATGGGTTATCACATTGATTGATTTGCGTATATTGAAGAATCCTTGCATTCCTGGAATAAACCCCACTTGATCATGGTGTATGATCCTTTTAATGTGCTGTTGGATTCTGTTTGCTAGTATTTTGTTGAGGATTTTTGCATCTATGTTCATCAGTGATATTGGCCTGTAGTTTTCCGTGTTTGTGACATTCTTGTCTGGTTTTGGTATCAAGGTGATGGTGGCCTCGTAGAATGAGTTTGGGAGAGTTTCTCTCTCTGCTATATTTTGGAAGTGTTTGAGAAGAGTAGGTGTTATCTGTTCTCTAAATGTTTGATAGAATTCACCTGTGAAGCCACCTGGTCCTGGGCTTCTGTTTGTTGGAAGATTTTTTTTTTGGAAGATTTTTAATCACAGTTTCAATTTCAATGCTTGTGATTGGTCTGTTCATATTTTCCATTTCTTCCTGGTTCAGTATTGGCAGGGTGTCCATTTCGAAGAATTTGTCCATTTCTTCCAGCTTGTCCATTTTATTGGCATAGAGTTGCTTGTAGTAATGTCTCATGATGTTTTGTATTTTTGCCATGTCAGTTGTTACTTCTCCTTTTTCATTTCTAATTCCATTGAGTTGAGTCTTCTTCCTTTTGTTCTTGAAGAGTCTGGCTAATGGTTTATCTCTTTTGTTTATCTTCTCAAAGAACCAGCTTTTAGTTTTGTTGATCTTTGCTATCGTTTCCTTCATTTCTTTTTCATTTATTTCTGATCTGATTTTTATGATTTCTTTCCTTCTTGTAAGTTTGGGTTTTTTTTGTTGTTCTTTCTTTAGTTGCTTTAGGTACAAGGTTAGGTTGTTTATTCAAGATGTTTCCTGTTTCTTAAGGTAGCATTTTATTGCTAAAAACTTCCCTCTTAGAACTGCTTTTGCTGCATCCCATAGGTTTTGGGTCGTCGTGTCTCCATTGTCATTTGTTTCTATGTATTTTTTGATTTCCTCTTTGATTTCTTCAGTGATCACTTCATTATTAATTAGTTTATTGTTTAGCTCCATGTGTTTGTAGTTTTTACAGGTCTTTTCCTGTAATTGATATCTAGTCTCATAGCGTTGTGGTTGGAAAAGATACTTGATACAATTTCAATTTTCTTAAATTTACCAAGGCTAGATTTGTGATCCGAGGTATGATCTATCCTGGAGAATGTTCCATGAGCACTTGAGAAAAATGTGTATTCTGTTGTTTTTGGATGGAGTGTCCTATAATTATCAATTAAGTCCATCTTGTTTAATGTATCATTTAAATCTTGTGTTTCCTTACTTATTTTCATTTTGGATGATCCGTCCATGGGTGAAAGTGGGGTGTTAAAGTCCCCTACTATGAATGTGTTACTGTCGGTTGCCCCTTTTATGGCTGTTAGTATTTGCCTTATGTATTGAGGTGCTCTTATGTTGGGTGCATAAATATTTACAATTGTTATATCTTCTTCTTGGATGGATCCCTTGATCATTATGTAGTGTCCTCCTTTGTGTCTTCTAATTGTCTTTATTTTAAAGTCTATTTTGTCTGATATGAGAAGTGCTACTCCAGATTTCTTTGGGTTTGCATTTGCATGGTATATCTTTTTCCATCCCCTTACTTTCAGTCTGTATGTGTCTCTAGGTCTGAAGTGGGTCTCTTGTAGACAGCATATATATGGGTCTTGTTTTTGTATCCATTCAGCCAATCTGTGTCTTTTGGTGGGAGCATTTAGTCCATTTACATTTAAGGTAATTATCGAAATGTATGTTCCTATTCCCATTTTCTTAATTGTTTTGAGTTCGTTATTGTAGGTCTTTTCCTTCTCTTGTGTTGCTTGCCTAGAGAAGTTCCTTTAGCATTTGTTGTAAAGCTGGTTTGGTGGTGCTGAACTCTCTCAGCTTTTGCTTGTCTGTAAAGATTTTAATCTCGCTATCAAATCTGAATGAGATCCTTGCTGGGTAGAGTAATCTTAGTTGCAGGTTTTCCTCCTTCATCACTTTAAATATGTCCTGCCAATCCCTTCTGGCTTGTGGAGTTTTTGCTGAACGATCAGCTGTTAACCTTATGGGGATTCCCCTGTGTGTTATTTGTTGTTTTTCCCTTGCTGCTTTTAATATGTTTTCTTTGTATTTCATTTTTGACAGTTTGATTAATATGTTTCTTTGCGTATTTGTCCTTGGATTTATCCTGTATGGGACTCTCTGTTCTTCCTGGACTTGATTAAGTATTTCCTTTCCCATATTAGGGAAGTTTTCAACTATAATCTCTTCAAATATTTTCTCAGTCCCTTTCTTTTTCTCTTCTTCTTCTGGAACCCCTATAATTCGAATGTTGGTGCGTTTAATTTTGTTCCAGAGGTCTCTGAGACTGTCCTCAGTTCTTTCATTCTTTCTTCTTTATTCTGCTCTGCAGTACTTATTTCCACCATTTTATCCTCCAGGTCACTTATCCGTTCTTCTGCCTCAGTTATTCTGCTATTGATCCCATCTAGAGTATTTTTAGTTTCATTTATTGTGTTGTTCATCATTGTTTGTTTCATCTTTAGTTCTTCTAGGTACTTGTTAAATGTTTCTTGCATTTTCTCTAATCTATTTCCAAGATTTTGGATCATCTTTACTATCATTATTCTGAATTCTTTTTCAGGTAGACTGCCTATTTTCTCTTCATTTGTTAGGTCTGGTGGGTTTTTATCTTGCTCCTTCATCTGCTGTGTGTATTTCTGTCTTCTCATTTTGCTTATCTTACTGTGTTTGGGGTCTCCTTTTAGCAGGCTGCAGGTTCGTAGTCCCCATTGTTTTTGGTTTCTGTCCCCAGTGGCTAAGTTTGGTTCAGTGGGTTGTGTAGGCTTCCTGGTGGAGGGTACTAGTGCCTGTGTTCTGGTGGATGAGGCTGGATTGTGGCTTTCCGGTGAGCAGTTCCACATCTGGTGGTGTGTTTTGGGGTGTCTGTGGACTTATTATGATTTTAGGCAGCGTCTCTGCTGATTGGTGGGGTTGTGTTCCTGTCTTGCTTGTTGTTTGGCATAGTGTGTCCAGTACTGTAGCTTGCTGGTTGTTGAGTGTAGCTGTGTGTTGGTGTTGAGATGGAGATCTCTGTGTGATTTTCACTGTTTGATATTATGTGGAGCTGGGAGGTCTCTTGTGGACCAGTGTCCTGAAGCTGGCTCTCTCACCTCGGAAGCACAGCACTGACTCCTGGCTGCAGCACCAAGAGCCTTTCATCCACACTGCTCAGAATAAAAGGGAGAAAATGTAGAAAGAAATAATTAGTAGAAGTAGAAAGAAAGAAGGAAAGAAAGAAAGGACGGAGGGAGGGAGGGTGGGAAGGAGGTTGCCTTTATTTTTGAAGGACATTTTTGCTGAATTTAGATTTGGATTGGCAGGGTTTTTACTTTCAGTATGTTAAAGGTTTCATTCCACTATTTTTGGCTTATGTGACTCTGGTACGAAGTCTTGTGTAATTATTCTTGTTCTTCTGTATGTAAGGTGTTCCGTCCACCCTTTTTCCCTGACTGCCTTCAATATTTTATTTTGCCTGTTTTTCTGCAGTTTGAATTTGATATGTCTGGGTGTGATGTGGCTCTTTTACAAATTTTATTTACCCTGCTTTGTGTTCTCTGAGATACTTGGATCTGGGGTTTATATCAATTGCTAATTATGAAAAATTTCAGCAATTATTTATTCAAATATTTTTTCTCCATTCTCTCTCTCTTCTCATTCTAGTATTCTAATTTGATAGTGTCCCAAAGCTCTTGGATGTTTTGTTCTGTTTTCTTTTTTTACTCTTTATTTTTTCTCTGCATTTCAGTTTGTGTAATTTCTATTGTTCTAGCTTCAATTTCGCTTATTCCTCAGCTGTGTCTAGTTCACTAATAAGCACACTGAAGGCATTCTTCAGATCTGTTAATGTGTTTTTTCTCTTGTATTTACATATGATTCTTTCTTATACATTTTATCCCTTGCTGCTATCTTATCTTGCATGTTGTCTACCTTTTTCAATATAGAAAAGTACTTAATCATATTAATCACAGCTATTTTAAGTTGTCTGTTGGAAATTCCAAAATGTGTCATAACTGAGTCTTGTCCTGATGATTTTTTTGTCTCTTCAGACTATGTTTTTTTCTTTCCTTGATTCTTCCCTTTGTGCTGCTCTCTGGAGGTAACTTACCTCTTGCATTCTTTAAAAATAAAGTCTGCTATTATTTTACTTGATTTATTTTAGCCTTGTAGTGGAGAATAGGGGACTAGGGACATACTATGTTATTTTGATTAAGTCTCAGTCTTAGGCAGGCTTATCCTGAGTCATAGAGGTGTGACTTTCCCAAATGTTCCTGCCCCTCCTCTAAATATAACTGTGAGCCTAGCACATATTCCTATCCCTCCTGGGTTATAGCATTTTTTCAAATTTTCTCCTTCACCTGTGGTGGTGAGTTTCCACCTGTGCCCTCAGTTCCTATTGCCATTCCTTCTGCAGAGCAAGGCTTGTTTTCCCTAGGGGAGATAGAGTAGATTGGTCTGGGCAGAGTTTTAGTGGTGTTGGGTATTCCTCTCTGCTAGCTGCAGTGAATTTCCACCAGTGTGCTCAGACTACAGTTTTATTACCTTTCCCTGTGAAGGTTAAGGCCTTTGCTCTGCAGTGTATAAAGGCAGAATGCTTTGGGCACAGTTTCAGCAATGGATGCTGTTCTGTTTCCCTCCCCCAAACCAGAACTATAGAATATCTTTCTCCGGATTCTTATTCTTCCCTGCCAGCACCTGGTGGACTTCTTAGGGGGAAAGTCTGCAAGAGGATTCAAAACCACCTATGTCTACAGCCCCCAGGGGTTTCACATTCTCACACTAACACACAACCAACTTTTAGCAATTCATTAACAAATTTTAGCTGTTATCTTCTTATGACTACATATTATTCAGTAGTATCTGCAAAAGATAAGCAAGTACCTGGGCCCTGTTGTTCCCTGTAGATGCCTATGTCTACAGATTTTGGGTTAGCTTTTAGCATTGCAATCTCAGTTTGCTCATGAATTCAATAGAGGACAATTTGCAATTTTCCAGTTTTTGTTTTCCTTGTTCTAATGGTGGGCGAGATGCTCATTCCAATTCTACAGCTCTGAGTTGATACCAGAATATCATGTGAACCTGGGGATAAGATTTGAGGTTCTGTTTGTCTTCCAGCATCCATACCCCAGTTTACAAATTCCCCCACGATGGTGATAATGGTGGGTTTACCAGCTCGAGGAAAGACCTACATCTCCACGAAGCTCACACGATATCTCAACTGGATAGGAACACCAACTAAAGGTATGTCCCTGAAAGCCTTTGTTCTACAGCCCTCTATAGGCCAATTATGGAAAATACAGTAAGGTAGCTGACCTCAAAAGGGCAAAACCACGAGTAAAGGAATGTCTCAAAACATTATTAACAGTATTAGGACTAATACTATTACTGCTGCTGCTGCTGCTCTACTACAACTACTACTACTACTACTGCTACTACTACTACTACTACTATAGCACCACCACCACCACCACCACCACTAACCTCATAAATTTTTACAATTTCTTAAGTACGTAATCTGTGCCCAATCCCGTGATAGCTGCTAAGCATAAGAAAACTACAAAGATTAAATATCTGTTTTCAAGGAGCACGATTTTTGTAAGACCTGAAAAAAACCCTATGAGTAACATACTACTTTTATCACCTTTATTATTACTTCTACACCAAAAATACGATTCTTATTAGCATTACCATTTCTTCACAACCTTAAGGTTTTCTTTAAATTTTAGGGGTGTGTGGAGTCAAGCACCTCAAAGCCCCAGCCTGGAGTCCCCCACAAGGTCTTCAGTAAAGCAGGGCACTTTAGCTCACCTCTCCCGTCCAGAAGGCATCTGCTCTCTCCAAGCCTCTCCTTAGGTCTGAGCCTATTTGCTCCCCCTCCCCAGCCGGAAGTGATCCTGCCTCTTTCCGCCTCCAGAGGGGTCTCCTTCCCTGCCTGTCAGCCTCCTCCCTCACTCCCTACTTCCAGATTTCCTTTCTCCCCAATGTGATCTCTTTTCTGCTTACTACCTCTTATTCAGCAATCATATTTTTCTATTCTCCATTTGATTTCTCTATCACCCACACTGTATCTCCATTCCTATTTGATTCCTCTGTTGCCCCTAGGAGGACTGTGTTTCTCTGGGCTCCCACACCAATGCTTCCTACAGACCCCTCTATGCCAACCTTAGTTACATAGTGTGTTGTTGTAGTGTGTTGTGTGTCTGGGTCTCTCTCCCCAGGAGCTGCTCTGCGGTAGGGGACTAGATCATGTTAATTTCTATTGCTTAAGTAGGACCAAATTAAGACATTTAGAGTCTCTAAACGCTAAAAGTTAGGGTATCCCCTACATCATACGTAATTCAGAATAAAATCAGTAAATACAAGAAAGTCTACCAAAAGTTTTTATTTATCCCCCAATGACTATTGATGCTTTTAACATATATCAACTTAGCTGAAAATTTTTACTGGGACTGTGTTCCTCCTTTACTGGTACACAAGTGCTTAGCCTCTGTCTCTTGTGGAAAGGAGCACTCCTCCCCAGTGTGGAAAACAGTTCTTCTTGGGCAATCACTTGCTCACTCAGTCAGTAATTATTTGCTGAGCACACAGTTGTGCCACGGCCCTTGTTGGATGTTGGATCCCTGCCCTCAAAGAACTCACATCTAGTTTTTAAACTTTATTGGAGTATAATTGCTTTACAATGTTGTGTTAGTTTCTGCTGTATAACAAAGTGAATCAGCTATAAGTATACATATATCCCCATATCCCCTCCCTCTTTCATCTCCTTCCCACCCTCCCTATCTCACCCCTCTAGGTGGTCACAAAGCACAGAGCTGATCTCCCTGTACTATGCAGCTGCTTCCCACTAGCTATCTATTTTATATTTGGTAGTGTATATATGTACATGCCAGTTTCTCACTTGGTCCCAGCTTCCCCTTCCCCCTCCCCATGTCCTCAAGTCCATTCTCTACGTCTGTGTCTTTATTCCTGTCCTGCCCCTAGGTTCTTCAAAACCTTTTCTTGTTTGTTTGTTTTTTAGATTCCATATATATGTGTTAGCATATGGTATTTGTTTTTCTCTTTCTGACTTGCTTCACTCTGTATGACAGACTCTATTCTTAAGTTCTAAAACACCCATGTAGGAAGAACTAGTATCATCATTCCACAGTTGATGAAATTAATGCCCAAGATGTGACGTGTCTTGTCTAAAGGCACATGATCACTAAGTGATGGAACCAGAATATGAACCCACATCTGGTTGATTCCAAAGCCTGACACTCACTGTGGCAGGTCTGATACTTGGTGCTACTGATGGGAAGAAGAAAGAACCCACATTGGCCCTGTGCTCTCCTCCACACTCTTCCTCTTATTTCCCTTGACCATACCAACACCCTATCTCTCTTCCCCCTTCCCTCCATCTCTCCAAGTATTCTCCTCCCCTTCTCCCATTTCTTCTTTCTCTTCATGCACTTTCTCTTTCTCTAATTCACTGGTGAAGAGTTCCCCAGTGGTTTTCCATGTGCCAAAACCCATACTATGCACTGAAGATGCAAAACTGGATGAGATTCACAACCTGTCCTTGAAGATTTCTCCATCTGGCTGGGATGCATAAGAATACAACATGTCACTGAAGAATCCCAGAGCAGGATACTGACGGGCCTCACAGAGGAAATCGCCTACTGGAAGGCAGTGAAAGCTTCCAGATAGGGTGTATTTGAGCTGGGTGTGTCCTGTGGGAGGAGTAGAACATTGGAAGAAGAGAAGGGAAGAAGGAGTAGTTCTTGTAGGACTGCAGGCTCTGAGGAGCCTCTGCTGAGCATAGGGGCACATGGGACAGTGTCAGATGGGTCTCTGATCTAATGCACCTGCTTCCCATCTGTTCTACTTGCACAGAGGCCCTCAGAGTCATGTTTCAAATGCCAAGATGACCATATCTATAGCCACCAAGGGTTCCCTTGGCCTGCAGGTTTAAATCCAAGCTCCTTAGCCTATCATTCAAGGCCCTCCACAGTCAGTCTCTGACAGCCTCACAGGCCTCAGTCACAGTGGATGACTCATGTTCTGCCTCCTGCCAATGCCATACCTTTGCTCAAACTCTTCCTCTACCTGGAATGTCTTTGTTCCCCTCTCCCATACCCCATGCCTGCCAATAAAAGGCCTGCCTTCCTATAAAGACTGGTACAAATGCTGCTTTTTCCAAGAAACCATCTGAGATCACCCCAAGCTTAGTTAGTCTTTCCTTCCTCCTTGCTCTTTTGCATGGCTCTGTCAGAGCACTTAACACACTGGGTGAGAGCTCTCTGTTTACTGATTTACTGTTTACTCTCTTTCCTACATGCTAGACTGTGAGCTCCTTGGGGCCCCATCATGCAGATCTGTTTCATCTCTGACACCCCAGAACTCATATCCTGATTCACAAAGTAGGCATGAGAAACTATTTATTGGATGAATGAAGAAAATATTACATTACCTCTTTGCCTATTATCCCCTCTTTCCCCCTTTCCTTCCCTCCTCTCTGATTTTTCACCATTACAAATGAGAAAGTGTGGCCTAAAGAAGGCAATAAATCTAGACTCTCTGTCTTGATACAGAAAATGCAACAACATTGGACTAGGATTCAGGAGGCCCAGTCTAGTTATGTCCCCAGCTGACTCAATGTTTGACCCTTGACGGATTTTACTCCCTGGGTCCCAATTTCTTTATCTTTCCAATGCAGTAATGTACAGAACACAGTAATAATATATAGTAATACTATGGGCATTAAAAGGTTTGGAGTTTATGTTAAAATGGAATAGTGGAAAGATCACCAGCTTTGGAACCAAACAGTCCTGGGTTTGAATCCCATCTCTCCACTTATTAGCTATGAGAGTTACTCCCTTGATTTCCTCATTTATAAATGGGAATGATGATTCCTACTTTTCAGGGTTGTTGTAAGGAGTAAATGAGCTGGTGGCCATAATTTGAAGCTTTGTAAACATATTATATAGCTACAAACTATACCTTCTTTTACCTCTGAGCTACCTCCAAGAAAGGACATTATTTTGCCACTGGGATCTTCCCAGCCTCTTCACCAGGGCTCCTGCTTTCAGTGTTTAATTTAGGCCAGTATCGACGAGAGGCAGTGAGCTACAAGAACTACGAATTCTTTCTCCCAGACAACATGGAGGCCCTACTTATCAGGAAGTGAGTACCTAATATTTTAAAGACCTGTGCTGCCCCCTGGCTGAGGGAGACCTTTGTTCAAATGATGGGGGAATAGGGCAGAGCAACTTGGGTTAGCAAGGAGTCCACCTAGAGTCTCAAAGGGTGGTTAGGACAGCCCTTCTACTATCTTAACCAAAGCTTATTTCTGGTCATATCCATCCCCTGCTTAAGAACTTTTAACAGTTTCCTACTTCTGACAAGAGAGAGTGGAAACTTAGCCTAGAATTTAAAATAAGAGTCTCAGTAGCTTGGCCCACTCCAGTCTCATCCATTCAACCTCAAGTTGTCTCTCCTCTACAAGACTCTGAGCACTTCCAGAACAGAGCCTGGGTCTCATTTATTGATCCATATCCTCTTAATAGAACTCAGCAAAGAGTAATCACTAACCAGATTTTTGCCAAAAGCATAAATACATTTCCACATTATTACCTGTGCTTGCCCTGTTACATATGCCAGGAATGCCTTCTCCTTCACAGACCATATATTCAGGCTCTTCTTGGGTTCAAGAACCAATTCAGCTTGAGCGCTATTAGTTCAAGGTTTGGAGCCCTTAATACTATGGCTCTGTCATTAGTCAACTTTTCCTGGGTATGTTACTTTATACCTGCACCTAAAATGTCTACACAGAGCCATTTTCAACTGTGTGACCTCTCTGTGCTTGTCATAGCATATTTTCAACTGTGTGACCTCTCTGTGCTTGTCATAGCACATTTTCAACTGTGTGACCTCTCTGTGCTTATACCTAGAATATAGGACACCCTTTGTAGATATTCAACAGATGAATAATTTAATGTAGGACATCTAAGAGATAGTGCAAAAGATAATTCAGAAAAATAGAGAGGAGACCATTTTGGGTATAATGGTTGTTTCTGTTTCTTCCTTCATCTTTTTCAGGCAATGTGCCATAGCAGCCCTGAAAGATGTCCATAACTATCTCAGCTGTGAGGAAGGTCATGTTGCGGTAAAGAAATTTGCATTTTTTCTTAGGTTTCTGCTGGGTTGGAGAAGAGCTAATATATATTGAGCATTTACTATGTTCTAAACATTGTTCTAAGCACTTTGCACATATTTATTTAATTTCCACCCTCCCCCATGAGATAGGTATTGTTATTATACTCCATTTTATAGCCCAGAAGAATGTCGTGCAGAGAGATTAAATAATTAAATATTTTACCAAGGTGGCAGGCCAGAACTGGAATACAGGTTGTATAGCTCCAGAATCTACACTCCTTTTTTCTTTCTTTTTTTAAAAAAATTTATTTATTTATTTATTTATTTATTTATTTATTTATTTATTGGCTGTGTCAGGTCTTAGTTGCGGCACATGGGATCTTTGTTGAGGCTTGCAGGATCTTTTGTTGCACCACGCGGGATCTTTCATTGCGGTGCATGGGCTATTCACTGCGCTGCACAGGCTTCTCTCTCATTGTGGCGTGCGGGTTTTCTCTTCTCTAGTTGTGGCGCAAAGGCTCCAGGGTGCATGGGCTTTGTAGTTGTGGCACGCGGGTTCCAGAGAGTGTGGGCTCTGTAGTTTGTGGCACGCAGTCTCTCTAGTTGAGGCACGCGAGCTCAGTAGTTGTGACACATGGGCTTAGTTGCCCCGCATCATGTGGGATCTTAGTTCCCTGACCAGGGATCGAATCTGCATCCCCTATTTTGGAAGGCTGATTCTTTACCACTGGACCACCAGGGAAGTCCCCAGAATCTACACCCTTAACCAGTATACACTACCACTCCATCCCCAAGAATTCAGCAGGACTACACTAGAATTTGACTGCAATACAAACATTTTTAAGTTCTAGAGATTTAGCTAAACATTTAATCAATTTAATCTCATAGACCTTTGGGATTTGCAAATTCTAAAAGTGCTTCAAAGAGCTCCAAAGTGATAGGGAAGGAAGAAGCTTCACCTAGGAGTTGAGAGAATTGGTTCCAACTCTGCTTTGTCAGAGTTTATGACAGTTTGTCTCTCTGTGACATTGGTTAAGGCAAACACTTCCTCTAAGCCTCAGCTACTTTACCTGTAAAATAACTCTAATAAACCCCCACCATTTTCCTCTTGCTTTATTATGTCTACAGAGTCTGCTACATTTCTGGGCAGGCAGTGAGGGCTCAATGAGTGTTTGAGAAATTGATATAAGCCATTTCCAAATCCTTCAAAACCCTGTTCAAGTTTTATCCCCTTCTGGAAGCCCTGTACTTAGCACAGAGATGGTCAAAGAGTAGGCATTCTATCAGAGCCAGATTCAGAGCAAACCAATCTCATCGTGTGCCTCTAGGTTTTTGATGCCACCAACACTACCAGAGAACGACGGTCACTGATTCTGCAGTTTGCTAAAGAACATGGTTACAAGGTAGAGTAACTCTCTAGCTCTTATCTAGAGCCTACTCATTTAACAAACACCAAAGAAAGGCAAACCAGGGGAGGAAGAGATGCCAAATCAGCTACCATAGGGTCAGCATTTTAATTTAGTTGTAGGATTTTCCAGGTCACAGTTAGAAGCATCAAAACAGAACAGAACAGGAAAGAAGAGGTGCCACATTAGGCAATGGAAGATAACTGCTGACAAGCTGACACTGTGGGGGTGGGTATGAGGAAGGAGGAGAGAGAACCACTACAATTCAGGGCCAATCTGACTCATAAAACTCAGAATCCTGAAAGCACCACTGTATGAAATTATGTTGTCAGAGATACCTCTAAAGATGACTCAGAGCCATTGAGAAGGGGTCAAGCTATGTTTGACTCCTACCAAACATAATTCCTTGCTGGAAATCTTTCTTCTGTTTCTTTTATAGGTCTTTTTCATCGAGTCCATTTGTAATGACCCTGACGTCATTGCAGAAAACATCAGGGTAAGGAGCACCAGTCACCTTTCCTTCTTATTTTGTCTCAGATTTGGATCATACCTAGAAATACCTCTGTGCAGTTAAAGGAGGTATCTTCCCTGAGCTTCTCCTCCCACTTCCTATAGGAAGTATTCCCTGATCATCCTGGCATACAATGATTCTGTGAAATTCCTTTAAGTATTGGAGAAGAAACTAAGGTTCCAAGAGGAGAGGTAAGTTGTCAAGTGTTCATACAGCCAGGAAGAGGTAGAACTGGGACTGGACCTCAAGCTTGGATGTCTGCCTTGAAAGCTCTTTTTTCTGACCCACAATTCATATCAGAGCTATCACTGCTCTTTTCTACAGTTTCTAGGCATGTGGTCTAGATTTAGTTCACTCACTACATTTTATTTTTCCCTATTTCATTAAATTACTGTATCTTGGGGACAGAGGTGACCTTAAAAGTCACCTCCTTCAACACTTCATCAGAAACTTGAAATCTTAGCTAATTGTTTGTGTAGATTTTCTCTTTGTACCTCCAGTGTGAAAGCTCATTGCCTTCATTAAGTGCAGTCCAATCAATCTGAAATCTGCCTCCCTGTAATTTCCACTCATTGGTCCTAATTTTGCCTCTTGAGGCATAGAATATGTCCAAGTACTCTCTTTCCTTTTCATCCATCCACCTATCCATCCATTTGTTGATTAAACATAAATTGAATACATACACCTGGGTTGAACCATTCTGGGTACTAGAGACAGAAATAGATAGGGGAGTGCCTGGCCCTTGAGCTCACAGTCTAGTGAGGGAGACTGACAATTTTATAGACATAATTCTGTGAGATCAGTGCTGAGATGAAGAAACAAAGGAGGCTGTGGCAGCACAGTGTTGAGGACCTAACCTTGCATGGGAAGGCTTCTCAATGAAGTAATAGCTGACCTTCATCTTGAAGAATGCATAGGAATTTGGCAAGTAAAGAATGGAAAATAGGGGGATAGCATATACTAAGTATGGCATCTATGGGGAACTAGAAATAGCCTAGGTTGTCTAAAGCAAAGTGTGTGGAGGTCTAGAGGGGCAATGGGAGAGGAGGATGAAGAAATCATTTGGGGCCCAATCATAACAGGCCATGAGTCACCTGCTAAAATATTTCATACTTTGTCCTAAAAGATGTGAGGAAATGGTGAAGGGTTTCAAGCAGAGGAATTCCATATTCAGATGTGCATGTTAGAAATATCCTTCTGGCTGCTAGTATGGGAAAGTAACTAGACTATAGACAGAGTAACCAGTCACAAAGCTAGAGTGAGCATCCAGGAAATGGATGGAGGCCAGCTGGAGAGATATTTAGAAGATACAGGGGGGAAGATTTGGTACCTTCTAAGAGGTGGGGGATGATAGAAAGAGACACATCTAGGATGACTCCCAGATTCATTTTAGGCTCAGGTGACTTGAGTAGATGATAGTGACATTCACTGAGATGGTGAATGTGGGTGGAGAAGGTAGATATATTAAGGGATTAGGAGTTGCCAGCCCCTCAGAAATCTAAAGCCAATATATGCCATGTTATCCCAGTAAACACTCAATACATGTAAGCCATTATGATCCCCAGCCAAGATCTCCTGTTCCTTTTCTTCAACCATTTCTCACACCACAATTTCCAGGCCACTTATAAATGTTTCTCTTAAGCAGTGTGTGAACTGAATATAATGTAACAGACCTTGTTTGAGCACACAGGGATAAGGAATGAGGTGTTAACACAGTACAGATTCTCTTCAACTGACTGATTTTGTAAACTTGGGCAAGAACCTTTCTCCAAGTCTCAACTTCCTCATCTTTATGATGAGGAATGTTGTACTCAGTGATCTCTAAGCATTCATCCCAAGGGCACTGTCGGAGTCTCTGTCTCCCATGGTTCTTCCATCTTTTTCCCTTCCTCCAGCAAGTGAAACTTGGCAGCCCTGATTACATAGACTGTGACCATGAAAAGGTTCTGGAAGACTTTCTAAAGAGAATTGAATGCTATGAGGTCAACTACCAACCCTTGGATGATGAACTAGACAGGTAAGAACCCAGAACCTCAAAGTAAAGGTCAGGATCCTTAGCCCGGTTTTGATGTCCTGTAGGACCTGGAGGAATGCCTTCCTTTTCTGGGCCTCAACTTTATTTGTAACATCAGGAAACTGTACTTGATTTGTCTTCAAGGGCCCTCCCAGCTCTAATTATCCATGAGGTGGTGATTCCTTGTTGTGTAAGGTGTTCATCATAAGGGGCTTGAAGTAGTGTTTTCCTGAACAATGTGGACATATTAGGACCCTGATTTCAGGGGGGGAGAAATGCCTCTCTCCTGTGGTTGTTGCTATTATGTTTTCAAAAGTATTCTTCACACATGGATGACATTTCAGCTTCCAAACATGTTCACCTTTTTTGTTTCATTGAATCCCCTCGGCATCCCTGTTAAGGAGGCTGAAATAGGTCTTATGATCATAAATTTTCAAGAAGAGAAGATTGCATCTTAGAGAGCTGAAACCACTTGCTCAAGCTTCCACCACAAGTCAGGGGGTAGAGCTAGGATTCTAACTACATATTCTGTCTCTTAATCATGTCTGTTTTCACAACACGCATGCACCTTCAACCAGTAAGTATTTGGATTCTTTGGGCTATGGTGTACATCGGGGGTGTAAATAAGGGCAAGAGAGGTAGGTTCTATCCTCAGGTAGCTTCCATAGTGCTTTGACATATAGGAGGATACATTAAAAATATGAAACTTTCATTCACAATACCAACTAAAGATTGGAGAGGTGTTAGCTGGCAGTACAGGGAAGATGTGAGTTTTAGACGTAGGGTATACCCAGAACCTCACTTTCTTTCAAAATGGATTGTGATGAGAAGAGACCCTGGTCACTCAGACCCTTTGGACCCCAAGTAAGAAGTATAAGGAGACTTCTAACAGTCATCACCACCCAAAGAAGTTTAAAGAGCATCCTTCCAACTTTGTCCAACCAAAGTCCCCAGAGGTGAGCATTGTTACTGCCTCACTTCTTAGATGGGGAAACAGACCCACAGCAGGGCAAGGGCTTATCTGAGGCCACACAATGAGTGAGTAGCAGAATATATACTCAAATTCTTGTCTTCAAACTTCCATCATGGTTATCCTCCTCCCACATCCCTATATCATAAAAGTGCCACATGAGGCTTAGACACTCAGGTCAAGGGGCAGGACCTTGTGTACAATTGTGAATATTGTTCACTGTGCCAGGTCACGGGTACACTTGCTTTTCTCACCAAGACGTGTACTGGAGTAGGGGAAACTTTTTCAAATTTCCACAAAGGCACTGTATGAATAGTAGCATATGGTGGAAGAAGTTTGAAGGAGGGGAGCTAAAATGAAAGAACAGCATTGAGAAAGCCCCTAGCCTTTGGCCTAGACTGCTGCAGGTACTCGGTGTTTGATGAATCAGTTTGGGTCTGAAGACAACTGATTCTGAAAGTTGGCTTTATCTAATCGTTTTTCCATCAACAGACATTTACAATCCATGCATCAAGGCCCACTCCTAAGCTGTGCCCTAGGAACCCAAAGAGGGAAGGTCTATCTATCTCTGTTCTGATAGAATGCCCAGTTGGTTGAGGAAGACAATGAGTATGCAGTTGACCAGAATTGTGGTGATGGTAAAGCAAGTGGGGTGGGGGAACACAGAAGAGGGGACCCAGTCCAACTGGGAGGAAAAGGTCTGGAAGAACATGTTTACCCAGTAGGTGGACTAGACATGCGTTTAGGGCACCAGCAAGGTAGAGTCCACCAAAAATAAGAAAAGAAAATCTTGAAAGCTTTTAATAGTTTGTATTTCAAAAACAGCATCAAGGTAGTCAAAACAGAAAAAAATATAACCAGAACTCAGTAGACCTTCTTCATGTTATAATATAGCTTATAATTTTTATTTTAAATTACACATAATGGGAGTAAGCATTAGCTACTATAAGACTTTTGATGTGAAGTACCTTTAAATGACTTCATATGATCCTGGGCTCAAAGAAAACTTTCTAAAGAGAGTGAATATACTGGTTCTTGAAGGATGGATGCATAGGAGCTCAACTTTGGAAATCAGGCAAATAACATATTTTCAAGGAAAGAGAACAGTACCTTGCAATGGCCTAGTTAAATCTGAATAAAAGTAGAGGAGTACAGAGAATATTTCAGCAAAAGCGTTAAGGCTAGAATGAAACAGAGAAGTTATGAGCATAGACATGGAACACTGAGGTGAGGCAAAGCAGGACCAGTGTATGAAGGCACCTAGAATGTCAGACTAAGCTACAGAATTTGGAAGTTCTCCTAGAGCCACTCAGGACCTAGTACCAGAAACAAGGCAACAAGGCTACATCAGATATTTTCTACTTAGGTTCTGAGAGTCATAGATGAGATGGTTGGAGAGTTCGACATTAGGCAAATCAATTCCTCTCTCTGTGTTTCAGTTTCCTCACCTATCAGAGATAATAATCTCTGCTTCCTAGGATGGTTATGAGGATTTACGCACTTTGAAGCCCCCACCCCTGCCAGGTGCATACATACACACAAAATGGTCAGCAAATGCAAGTGGCCTGTGAGATGTTGGAGACAGTCAGGGACACAGAGGATTACTGTTTCTCTCTGAGTATGTCAGCAGTGTGAGCCAAAAAAGAGAGAACCCTAGATGCCTGAAGTGTGAGGAGTGAAAGTAAAAAGACAGTCTGGCTCAAACTGAGATTGAGGAAAGGAGAGAAAAGGAGATGGTAGCAGGCAGTGAGCTCCTCAGAGTGGCCAGGAACCAAGTCTCTAGAACAGGTACCCAGAACAGGGCAAGGCATAGCACCTTGTCAGAGGAAAGGTAGGTGAGAGCTGGGTTATGGAGGAAGCTTGAAGGCAGGGTGTGTGGTTGGGGCTTTCTCTTGGGATCAGCCTCTCCAACATCAGCCCCTGAGCTGCCCTTGCTCCTGCTTGGGCTGGCCCAGCCACCTGTCCTACATCAAGATCTTCGACGTGGGCACACGCTACATGGTGAACCGACTGCAGGACCACATCCAGAGCCGCACAGTCTACTATCTCATGAACATCCACGTCACACCCCGCTCCATCTACCTATGCCGGCACGGTGAGAGTGAACTCAACCTCAGAGGCCGCATCGGAGGTGACTCTGGCCTCTCAGCTCGGGGCAAGCAGGTAGGGATGGCCCCATGCACTCAGAGGTTTTGGCTGATCTGGTCCAGGTGGGCTGTGGGTTGGTGGGGTGGCTGCTGCCTGGGTCCTGAGGATGGGGGTACTCAGTGGCAGGATAAAAGCAGGTTCTGGTCACTCTTGCTCTTCCACCCCATCAGCCACTCAGTTTTGACCCACTGAATGGCTCCCAAGTGCCAACAGCATCTGCAAGTCCGATGGCTTGGTCCAGGCCTTCCCAGATCTAGCTGCTCCTCCAGCCCCATTACAATAAGCACCCTCTCTCCTGCCTGACTGGTCCCCTCATCTTTCTCACAACTCTGTGCTTTTGCTTGTGCAGCTTCCCCACCGAGGCTGTCCTCCTCTGTCCCCTCTGTCAGCTGGTGACCGTCATTTGCACAGATACCTGCCTTAAAGTGCCCCACCTTTGAATCCGTCTTCTCCTCCATTACTCAGGGCTGATTCTACTCCCCCAAACCCCCACTACAGGTTATCACAGGGTCAGCACTTGTCCTCCCCCAGTTACCGCTTCTTTTCTGCCCTCCCTGCTCTACCCCTTCCAGGACCCATCTCCTGCTCCATGAGCTGGTCCAGGAAGCCCTCCCCTGTCCTTTCCTGCCCTCCTAGTCAGGTCACCTGGGCTCCATCCCCCCCATTTCTGGCCCATCTCTGACCCTCACGGTGGGAGTCTCTTTGTAGCTGAGAATAGTGAGCTGCACATTATGGGTGCTGGCCAATTAAAGAGACACATTTTCCCATATTTGGCCCTGACCCTGGGCTTGTTAACACAGTTATTGTTCTTGCTGGGAGGATGGCTTGGGGTGGAACAAGTGGGAAATGAGGTGCAGGAGGGAGGGAATGTCCTCTCTTATTGGACACCTCTGCACATTCACGGCACCGTCTGCTTCCACATGTGTGGCCTCATTTAATCTTCATAGCAGCTCTGTGCAGTGGCCATTACTGTCACTGATTTATGGATGAGGAGGCTGAGGCCCACACAGGAACAGAGAGTGGCCCCTGGTCACACAGCCAGTAAAGGACAGAGCCAGGACTGAAAACCAGGCCTTCATGCTTGCTCCTCAGCCTCCCCCCACTGCAGAGCTGGCAGTATCACAGGCAAGGCATCACACCGGAAGGCCTGGTCCTCCTGGATCATTTTCTGTTACTTTCAGACTGGTAGCCTCCCCTCGAGGTAGACTCTGACCTCTGACTCTCGCCTCTCTCGCAGAGTCAGAGACCACTGGAGGAGCCACCCTAGCCCGTGGCACCACCTACAGCCAGGGGTCTCTTGGTTAGGGCTGTCCGTGGCTTTGCCTGCACAATTTAGCACCCAGTTTGGACACGTGGCCATCTCCACCCAACATGCCTCCTTGAACACAAGTGTGCACATGTACATGCACACGCCTGGCCCCAACCTTCATGCTAAAGGGCACAGTGCACCATGCATTGTTTACAAAGCAGTTTCCCATCAACTGTCACCCACCACCAATCACAGTAGCTCTCACTTACTATGTGCCAGGGAGCGCTCTGGGTGCTCCCGGTCCACTATCCAATGTGACACAGAGACCAGGCTGAGTGAGCTAACGCTGTTTACATTTTATAGGCAGGAGATATGAGGCCAGCGATGGCCAGGGACACATCCCAGGCCACACAGGCATAACCCCCATCGTCTGTCTCCCAGTCAGCACTCCTTCCACCAGAGCACACTGACTGCTGACTCATAATCCATAATTAGAATGTGTGTACACAATGCCTATATTTGTACATAAAAATGTGTGCCTGTACCTGTACATTTGTGCAGATGTTCCTCACACACCATCTGTGATGAATAACATGCCTGTATGCAGAAGAATAGCGAACCACTTGCTCATCTGGGCTCCCACAAACCTAAGTGGTTCCTTTTAGTGCTGTCACTGTTTCCCTCACTGGACTGACCATGTCTTAATAACAGGACACCCCAGTACGCAGCACATGGCCACACACACTCAGTAAATGTTTGAATGCCCTTAGAACCTGGGTACCAGGTCCCCTGCTCAAACAATGAGAATTCACAGGGTCAAAGGGAAATGTACCCCACATCCCACCCCCATACACTTCCAGACCACACTCAGAGTACCCAGAACACTAGAATTTCCTGCCCAGAGTCTGCTTCCATTACCTACATGGGCACATCCCAGAGTCTTTTCACCTGAGAAAAGGCCATGTCACAGAAGTGTTCACCCCTAGGCAAAGGGGTGGCCAAGGGGTTACTGTTTGTGTGTTATGGAGATTGGTGGAGATATGGTGTGGACAGAACTTGTTCCTGTGACTGGATTATCCATAAACGTGTACTCAAGGCACCTAGGAGTGCAGGATGGAGCAGAAATGGGAAAAGGAGGGAAGTAGACTATGAGTGGAGTGCTTCCATTTGTACTTTTGTCACAGGCTCCACAAATGTTAGAGGTGGGCTGTTTGAATAAATGAACAATCAAGTAGGAGGTTCTGTGAGCAAACATCAGTGAATGCACACGCACACATATGCACATATACACACATAAATACACATATTCTTCTCTATTCCCTTGGTTCTTAGTCACATGGGCAAGAGTATGACTTTTTATAAATTGGGAATATTTAAGCTCTACTTTTGCTTGTTCATCGTCACTCCATTATTTGTGGCAGATCTGAAATTCTTCTCATGGTCACCCTGTCTTCTTTCATCTCTCTTTCTCCCCTGCTCTCCTCCTTTGCACCCCTACTCCCCAGTATGCCTATGCCCTGGCCAACTTCATTCAGTCCCAGGGCATCAGCTCCCTGAAGGTGTGGACCAGCCACATGAAGAGGACTATCCAGACAGCTGAAGCCCTGGGTGTTCCTTATGAGCAGTGGAAGGCCCTGAATGAGATTGATGCGGTGAGATGGAGGGGGATGGATTTCCCGGTGGATGGTGAGGCTTGACTCTAGGCTTATCCCCTGGATTGCCTCTACTCTGGCTCATATGGGGAACCTAATTAATTCGGCAAACATTTCTTGTGCTAAACACTGTTCTGTGTCTTGGGGATCCAGTGAAGGCCAGAACAGACAAGATATTTACTCTCATGGAGCCCAAAGGCAGGCCGTGAATAAGACATTGCTTTGCATGTGACAAAAGTTTGTGAGAGGGGAAGTGCAAGGGACTATAGAGTCTCAGAAGGTGAGGGTACTCTTGACAAGACAGTGGTGGAAGATTTAGAAGGAAAGCTTCCTAGAGGAAGCTGGAGATGAGACAAGAAGCAGGCAAAATGGACTGGGGTGAGGGATAATTTTAATTCGAGAAATAGGGAACAGTTCATGTGAAAGCCCAGAGGTAAGAAGAGAGCATGGCATGTTTAGGGAACTGAGGAAAAATAGCAGAGAGTCTGGGACAGTGAGTGTGAGGTCTGGAGAGAAGGGAGATGAGGTTGGAAATGAAGACAGCTTATAGGGCTTTATAGCCCATGTTGAGGGATTTGGATGCTGCCCTAAAAATGGGAAGCCATTGATGTGGTCTAAGTCAAGGAGGAGTGGCCTGAATGTGATTCACGTTTTCTTAAAAAAAGACCACTCTGGTCATGTGTGGAGACTAGGTGAGAAGAAGGCCAGAATGAGAATGCATACCGGTATGGAGAAGAAGGCCAGAATGAGAATGCATACCGGTATGGAGATGTCTAGGCAAGAGGTGAGGGTGTGATGGCCCATATGTATATTGGAGATGAAATGAAGAAGAAAAATTTGGTAAATATTTCATATGACCCTCGTGACATGGCAGTCTCTCATTAGAGTCAGGTTTTTCCATGAGCTTCTTGAGAAAGTGTTTCCTCTCCATTGTCTCACCTGTACTATAGGTACACTGACCTCAGGTTAGACACTAAAGTAAAAGCTTCACTACAGATATAGATAGCTTGTGTGTAGGTAGGTTAACCTGATTGCCTGCTAGATAAATACAGAGAAGTATGTTTGTGTATACATAATACATATATGCTTAACTGTAGATGTACAGAGGCACACATATTTAGAAAAGGGATATACAGCATTGTTATACATATCACATATATTTGTTATAAAATACATGCAAGCAACAGTTCATCATAATTGTTCAGTTATTGTTTGTTTCTGGCCCACATGTGGTGTAAACATTTATTGGATACCTACTCCATTTCAGGCTCTGGAGTAGTGCTGGAGACAGAGATTGGTTCCTGTCTTCACTGGGTTTTCAGAAAAAAACAGGGTAGACAGAGGAATGCAAAATAGTGTGCATGATACAGCCTCTGATGGGTTAGAATGTGGGCACACAGATGTTGGGGCAAGGCATCTGACCCAGCCATGATCTGCCTAGAGGAAGTGATGCCTAGCTAAAGCCTAAGGGGTGAGTAACAGTGAGCCAGAAAGAGAGGATCAGGAATAGTATGTCACGCAGAGAAAGCAGAATAAGCAAAGAGGGAATTGTGTGTGTGTGTGTGTGTGTGTGTAGACCTACTAAGGTCATAGCAGTGCAGATGGAGAGGGAAGAAAAAGGAATATATCTGAGAGAAATTTAAGAGGTAAAATCTCAGGAATTAGCTATGAGGGGATGGGTAAGGAAGAAGGAAGAATTTAGAATGATGTCTAATTTTCTGGTTTCTTTTCCATTCAGTAATATATTAATAATTAGATATATTAATCTAATAACATTAGATTAAATTAATCTATTTAAATTACTATATAATCTAAATAATATTAATTAATATAATAATATATTCTATTGATTGAGTTTTTAAAATGTGCCTTGTACATTCTGTACTAGTCTCTTTTACATATATTATCTCTAATATTCAAACTACTGTTGTGAGGTAGTTATAATTATCCTTATTTTGCAGATGAGGAAAATAAAATTCAGAGAAGTTAAGCAATTTTCCTTGTCAATAAAGTCAGTGGCCACTTCCACAGGCAACAGGCTCCCAGCATGCCTCAGAATATAAAGTCAAAGCCAATCTGGAAGGACCTTGTGTATATACAGGGTGCACTTTCTCCTATGGACAGTGTCAGTTGCAGGTTTGACACTGCCTGTCTTCTTGTAGGCTGGGGCAGGGGTGAACCTAAACCCTAAGGGAAGCTTGGTTGATGGCTCAAAAGACAACAACCAGAGCACATTGCTCCCCTACAGGAAGGTCTACTTGGAATCTACACAACCAGAAGGAAATCTTACAAACCCAACATCACTTCCCACCTCTACCAGCAGCCACCTCACTTCTGTGGATTTCTCAGTGGGAACTCATTCTCTGAGCCCTTGATTCCTTTGGGTGTGGAGAGTGTATCTCCCCAAGGACCACTCTGAAACTGTTAGGAATTTACTAATTCTTGCCTTCTGAGAAGTCTGTGGATACCTGTTTCTTTATCTGCCAGAGGTCCTGGAGCAGAGGTGTGGGCAGGAGGGATGGGAAATGCTATAACACAAGAAAGCACTGCTGTGGATGTGCGCACACACATGCGCCTGCCTACACAGTCACAGACATCCACCATAGGTATGTTTACACTCACAGACATGTACTTCACAGACACATGGACCCAATAGTCAAACACAGGTTCCCTCTCAGATGCATTTACCAATCATATTTGCACCATTCATGCACACACATGCACACTTACAGACAGACACACCTAGAGATACATATCACACTCACCATAGACACACATGCAGTCTTTGCATATATCTACATCACATAGACACATAGAGGCATACCAGGGACATATAAACAGTACAGACACATAACCTCAATCATATTACCACAGATTAATGCAGACCTTAGACATAGGTACACAGATACTCACACATATAATCAGGGACATACACACTCACAGATACACATACCACAGACACACTGAGACCCACATGGAGGGACAGACCACAGAGACACCCATGCAGGCAGATTCTTAGATGATCAGACAGTCTTCATACACACACACTCACACCAATACACTATACATATGCTGAGACAAAAACACAGCCAACAGCATAGAACCTTAAACATACCACAAATACACACCATAATCATGCTGCACACACACAGATAAACACAGTCACAAATCCCCACAAATTTATAAAAGTACACACTCATATATACAATGTACACCTATAAACCTTTGGAGACAACCATAGAGAAACACCAGATACCCACCATACACTCAGCCTGAACACACCTATACACATGCACTCATTCTCACATCCACACAGCTACACACCTTGTGCATACATACACACATACATTCAGACAACAGACGCAGACCTAGAGCTGTGTTCACAGAAACCCAGGTGCTTGTGTGCTAACGTTCCACAATCATTGGCTTCAGAACTATGGTAAAGGTTGTGGGGATTTCAACTTGTGAATACTTTGTCCCCAAATAATTTTTCTCAGGGTGTCTGTGAGGAGATGACCTACGAAGAAATCCAAGAGCACTACCCTGAAGAATTTGCACTACGAGACCAAGATAAATATCGCTACCGCTATCCCAAGGGAGAGGTAAGGTTTGGAGGGGTGACCAGACTCTTAGGACTCCTCCCCAGTATCTCTATTCCAACTACCAGGATTCCATATTTTCCTAGACAGCTTTAAAAACAGGGTAAAGCAAATTTTGCAGCATCTTCCATCCCGCAAGGCATATGATTATCTGGCCCTTTGCTCTCTCATTCTTAGCTATAGGCAACAGATTCCCCTTTTTTTAAAAGCTACACATTTGCCTGATTATTTTCCTGTCTTCTTTCAGGAGGACTCACTTTGTCCTAAACTTTGAATTTGATATCCTTACACTAAAGGTATTTGAAATAGTTCAATATACTCTAATTTCCTGACATTTTATTGCCAAGTTGCCTAAAGCTCCAGCCTCTCTGGACTGTGGGTTGGAGTCCCAAGGGACAATGGCTAATGGTTTATCCAACTTCTTTGCCACCACATGAACCAGACTATCAGTTCCCTATTCCCATGTGAGGTAAATCCTCGTTGTTTTCAACCCAGTCTCCATTTAGCCAGTTCCACATGTTAGAATATTTGTTAGTCATACTCCATTTTTGATAGATTCCAGGGAACAATTATCAGAAAGCAGGATATCAGAGAAGAAACAATAGATATCCTGTGTTACAAAGCACTTTCACATGTGTATTTTCATCCTCAAAAATGACATTATGAAGTCAGTCCGACTTTGCCCTCATTTTCCTTTATATATTTTGAGGTTATGTTGTTAGAGGCATACAAAATTAAAGCAATTATATCTCCTTAGTGAATTGTATATTTTATTATTACATAGTGAGCAAGCCTCTTTCCCCCTAATAATGCTTTCTGCCTAAAAGTGTATTTTATATGATATTAATATAGCTATATAAGATTTCTTCTGGTCAGTATTTGCTTAGTTCATCTTTAGTCATTTACTTTCAACTTCTCTGTGTATTTTTGTTTTGTTTCTTATAGACAGCGTATAGTTGACTTTTATTGGTTTTAATAAAAATTGAAAATGTATGTCTTTTGAATTGTAAATTTGGTACACTTACTTTTATTGTAATTACTGATTTATTTGAACTTCTTTCTATTCTCTTATTTTGAGCTCTCTAGGCTTAGTTTATCTTTTCTCTTTTCCTTCCTTCTTTAGAATTGATAGAGTTTTTACATCTATATTTGACTTATACAATCTCCTTTCTTTTAGAGTTGCTCTTAACATTTTAATATGTGTGATTGACAAAATCTAAAAATCAATATCTCCACCCACCCCCTAAAACAATATAAAAATGTTACAACTCTGGTCACTCCCTCTCTTAACTTACATGTTAATTGTTGTTTTATATTTTACTTCAAACTTGTGTCTTATCCCCCAGATGACTTATTATTGTTATTAATAGATTTATTATTGTAAGCACAACTTACTAAGTAGATGTTGATTGAATTAATGCTTACTGAAGCACTTCAATTTACAACAATCTATCAGAATATATCACTATTTGTTCCTATAATACCAACATATTATATTTTTTAAGTTAAATCAATATTACCAGAGTAGAATTATTATAAATGCTAGACAAAATAGAGCTACTTCCAAACACTTAATAAACTTTGTACCCACATAGATGGATTTTTTTCTTTTTTAAAAATTTTGTTGGATTATAGTTGATTTACAATGTTGTGTTACTTTCAGGTGTACAGCAAAGTGATTCAGTTATACATATACATATATTCATTCTTTTTCAGATTCTTTTCTCATAAAGGTTATCACATAATTTTGAGTAGAGTTCCCTGTGTTATACAGTTGGCCCTTGTTGGTTATCTATCTTATATATAGTAGTGTGTGTCTGTTAATTCCAAGCTCCTAATTTATTCCACCCCCCCCCAATTTTCCCCTTTGGTAACCATAAATTTGTTTTTGATATCTGTAAGTCTGTTTCTGTTTTGTAAATAAGTTAATTTGTATCATTTTTTAAAAATGAGATTCCACATATATGTGATATCGTATGATATTTGTCTTTCTCTGACTTACTTCACTTAATATGATAAGTGAAGTGAAGCATCCATGTTGCTGCAAGTGACATTATTTCATTCTCTTTTATGGCTGAGTAATAGTTCATTATATATATATATATATATATATATATATATATATATATATATATATATACCACATCTTCTTTATCCATTCATCTGTTGATGGACATTTAGCTTGCTTCCATGTCTTGACTATTATAAATCGTGCTGCAGTGAACATTAGGTGCATATATCTTTTCAAATTATGGTTTTCTCTGGATATACGCCTACGAGTAGGATTGCTGGATCATATGATAGTTCTATTTTTAGTTTTTAAGGAACCTCCATACTGTTCTCCTAGATGGATTTTATATAGTGGAAAAGGGGTAAAATCACTTATCCAATTAAAATATAATTCTTATTCGCTAAAAAATAATATTGTATACAGTCAGTGTTTATTTAGATTTAGCCACATATATCCAATTCCCTTGATCATTCCCTTGATCATTCTTTCTCCTTACAGCTGAAGTTTTCCTTCTGGGTTCAATGTCTATCTTCCTTTAGAAGTTTCTTTAGGAGGATCTGTTGGTAGTAGACTCACCTTTCTTTTTGTCTAAAAATGTCTTTAAGGAGGGGTGGCTCTTAATCCTAGATGGTATTTTGGCAAGGTATAAAACTCTAGGATGACAGTTTTCTCTCGGCACTTTGGAGATATTGTCCCCACTGTCTTCTGGCTTCTAACATGGTTAAGAAGTCTCCTGAAATTCTAATTGTCATTTCTTTTCTCTCTGGCTGCATTTAGGGTCTTTGGGTCTCTATGGCTTTTAGTTCCACTCTGATATGTCTAAATATTAATTTCTTTTCATTTATCTTGCTTGGGGTTAATTGAACTTCCTGAATCTGAGGACTAGGATTCTTCATCGATTCTAGAAAATTCCCAGACATTATATCTTTAAATATTCCTCTCTCATATTTTCTCTATTATCTCCTTGAAATGCAATTAGATGTGTGTTAGTCCTGTCTCTATCCTTTATGTCTCCTAACTTCTTCTTATTTTCAATCTCTTTGCTACATTCTGAGTAATTTCTTCAGCTCTATCTTCCAGAACAGTATTTCTTGAATTGTATCTAATCTGCTGTTTACTCTATCCATTGAGTTTTCCATTTTAATGACTATATCTTTCATTTATAGAAATTCTACTTAGTTCTTTTTCAAATCTAGATCATATATTCAATAGCATCTTATTTCTTCCTTACATTTTTGATTCAATCTTTTATTTCTTTCAAAATCTCAAGCATATTCATTTTATATTGTGGATCCTTTATCTTAAGTTGTTAGGGTTCTTGTTGTTTCTGCTTATTTTTACTCATGATAGCTTATTTTCCTTGCATGTTATGTGAGCTTCAGTTTGATGAAAATTTATCTATGGGAATCCCATGCAGTCTGAGTTGAGAGAATCCAGAGAGAATTTCCATTTGCTTCTTCCAGACACTCTTGGGAGCTAATGACTTGAAATCACTTTTTATTAAACTCTCAGCTTAGCATTTTCTAAAACACATAGGTAGTATAATTCTCAACCACAAATCCACCTGAGGATAGGCTTGTGGTTATACATTCTTACAGGAGGCTTTTCCTAATTTTTTCCACCAAGAGTCAGGCAGAGACAGATATATTTTCTTACTGTTTCCCTTTGCCTGTGGATATATTTTTTAGTTTATAGTTTTTCTGAGGATGTAGTCCTTTGAAGGTCTCAGATTTTTGTGAGAGTCTCAGTCCCAAATCCCCATCTCGTACACACCTAAGGCCTTGTCTCGTGTTTCTATAAGGTTTTAAAAGCTCAAGTCTCTTGGATACTGTGATTGGCAAATGCCCTCATAGGAGTTGTGGCTTCTATATCCATTTATCACTCTTTTTTTCAGTTTTTCTTCATTTTGGAACCATATATTCATAACATTTCCTTCATTTTCTTGAAAGATCAGCAGTGCAGACATTTATTTTATCCAGATTTTCTAGGGAATTTTAGTGGAAATTTTATTATTGTTATTTACTCTACTATATTGGTTGCCCCATTTAATAGATGAGAAACTAAGGCCTTAAGAAGGAAGTGAGTTGCCTAAGGTCATACTGCTGGACCAACAACGGAACTGGCACCACAGCCAAGTTTTCCTGATTCCTAGTGTAGAGTTCTTCTCCTCTGGGCAAATGTGCCTCATCTCCTCTTCTTACCCAAGTGTTTCTCTCCCTTTCAGTCCTATGAGGATCTGGTCCAGCGTCTGGAGCCAGTTATAATGGAGCTAGAACGGCAGGAAAATGTATTGGTGATCTGCCACCAGGCTGTCATGCGGTGCCTCCTGGCCTACTTCCTGGACAAGAGCTCAGGTACCACTGTTCTCTCTGTTCCTGGCATGGGAGCTGCATGTGAGTTGAGACTCTGACACCAGAAATTGGTGGTTTATATCTTAATAGTTAAGAGCACGGGATCTAGAGCAAGGGTGCATGTGTTCAAGTTCTTGCTCTGTCACATAATACTTTTGGCAAATTACTTTAACCTCTCTGTTCTCAGTTTCCTTATCTGTAAAATGGGGAGAATAATGATGAAGTTTAAATAAATGAACATATTTAACATAAAGAGCTTAGAACAGTTCATGACACAAAGTATGGGCCATATAAGTGTTAGCTGCTATTATTAATATCAGTGTTACTCTGAGATAACATTTTCAAAGCCAACCTTAACAGTCTGCCTCAACCTGAAAAAGATGAGCCAGTATTTGTCTGAGGCATGCTGTTCTCAGGTGGAATGGGACCTCTTGTGGTCTCTTGATTTTGATTATAGGTTTCTGTCTTTGCTATAGGGATGATTTCCCCAAGATATTGATGTTTTCATTTAAAATTTTTAAATGATAATTTCTTTTTATAAAAAACATCTAGATATTTTAATTTACAGAGTATCTACACTGACTACAAATACTGAAATGCAAACTAAGGCAGCTGGCCTGGCAAGAGACTGTTGTGTCACCTTCAGGTGGGAGAGTCCATTTCTGACATGAATGCTGAAGCATTGACATCTCCAGGATACTGGAGGGAGGGAGTGTGAGGACAATGCAAAGTCATATTTGAAGTGTACAATATCCTGCAGACTTGGATCTTTTCTATGACGCTAGCTTCCAAGCAAAGGGCACTTGTAATATGGAGTCATCTAGAATTGGAACCCCTGGGACTTGAAAACTTGACATTGGACAAGTAATTTCCTCTGCTTGGTCCTCAATCTCTTCAATGGAAAAAAGATGACAGGGGGTGGGGTGGTGCTGCTAGATTTCTGATACTGTCCACATCTCTACTGCTCAGTACTATTTTTGAGACTGTGAGGCCGGTCTTGTAACCCCAACTGTGCAGAAGAGGAAATGGAAGCTCTGAGGGATGAAGGAATTGCCCAAGATCACAGGGCTCAAGGAGAGGTACCAATCTCAGGTGCATTCCAGAGGCCTCTCACTTCAGACACATGTGAGGTGCATGGGAAGCACATGCATCTCCCGTTTGCACACTGCTTTACCCACTTACTAACCACTTTCATGCACAGGCCATGCCATCTTCTCACAGCTGTCTTAAGAGCTGGGCCAGGCAGGGCTGGGCACATGCTCTTGCCCCTATCACTCACGTGAGGAAACTGAGACCCAGAGAGATGGTGTGACTGAGAACTCAGACCCATAAGACCTCAGAGCTGGGTCCAATCCTGTGCTATGAGAGATAGGAACTTTAGGGACCAGAAAGGGAAAAGACAGGGCTGAGGTCACTTGTGCAGGCAGTGGCAGAGCTGGGTCAGAGACCTCAGGCAAGTCGCTTCCCTTCTCTGAATCTATTTTGTCATGTGTGCAGTGAGGAACAGTAACTCCCGCAGAGTATCAGTGAGGATGGAATGAGATAGTGCACCAAAAGCACTGGGCCCAGCACCTGAAGATGATGGTGACAAAGGCAAGGAGGAGGAGCAGACTGGTTGCCCAGGAAATTGTCAAATCTTATGTGTCAGGAGGCTGAGTGGTCAGTGGCAGGCCTTAAAAGCCTACGGTGAACCTCAGGGGCAGGGAGGCCGTGAGGGGTGGAGTTCTGGCTCAATGAAGGGAGATGGGGAGCCGTATAGGTTGCCTGGGTGGTCAGGAGGGTGGATGTCTGCAGAGAGGAGTGAGGTGGGGGTGTCACCCCACAACACTGTGAGTCCCTTGAAGGCAGTGGAAGCAGACTGCAGTGGGAAGAGCACACATTTGGCCTCAAAGCATCCTGGGCTCGAGTCCCAGCACTGCCACTTCCTGGCTGTGGGACATAGGGCAAGTGCCTTCCCTCTCAGAACCTCAGTGTCCTCATCCATGGAATGGGCCTGATCATCACCTCCCATCAGGGCTGTCTGAATGTCATCAAGGCCATACGAGTAATTGCATGCGAATATTCAGAACAACTTTATACATAATCCTCAGTAACTGGAAACAAGTGAATCGGTGAATGCTTGTCCATCAACAAGTGTCCCAGGAGTCAGAGGGCACAGGCCTGGGCTGGGGAGAAAGCTGCGGGAGCTGCCAAGGTGCACGCACACCTCAGCCACGGCCCCGGCGCATAGTAGGGCCTCAGAAAACACTTGCTGGGACCTGTTGTGGGCCTTTGTGGTGGGGGAGCCCATGGAAGGGCTGAGGTTGGGGCGGGAGGGAGGCCTGCCTTGGTCTTATGTTTGCCCTGTGGGTGAGGAGGTCGGCCACCTCCAAGGTGACCATCCTCAGCGTCTGGGGGACCCAGGGTCTGTCTGCGATCTCCAGGGCCCTCCTTCCTCCCTGCTCCTGAGGCTGCCTCTCTGCTCTCTTCCTCCTTCCCCACCCTGCTCTCAGCACTGTCTCTGAAGACTGTGGGGGAGAAGGGCCCAGGTGAAGACAACCATGGGGAAGGGGGTGGAAAGGGAGAGTGCTGCAAGCCTGGAGGCCTGGGGAGGTGGTGCCTTCCCCAGCACCCTGTCTCTGAGGGCTGCTCTCTCCTCCTTTCTAGATGAGCTGCCTTATCTCAGGTGCCCTCTGCACACAGTGCTCAAACTTACACCTGTGGCTTATGGTGAGTCCCCTACCTTCATCTGGGGAAAAGCACATAGACACCATGAGCATGCCTGCAATGCCTAGCATTTTCCCAGAAGAGTCCTGAGAGAGATTTCCTGGGTGGGTAGTTGGATGTCTTGGTAGAGGCAGGGTTTGTGATAGCAAGATGAGAATGGGGAAGGACTGAGGTGGCCTCTAAATCTGGGACCTGGCCCCAGCTTTCTCTGTCTCTACCAGAGCACCAATCATACAGCACAAAGCTGTAGAAGAGGGGGTCCCCAAAAGGGACCAGATGAATAAGTGTATGTTGGGGCCAGATTTGAAGAGAGGGTTCAAAGACCAGCCCGGGCAGTTGAGACTCTCTTTGGGGGCATTAGTCAGCTCTGGAATGTTCATGAGCGATGAAGAGACAGACTCAAATCTATTCTGGAGTATGAAGAGGGCAGATGGTGTACTGAAACCTGGATTAGTGTTCAATCCACAGGGATGGAGCTAAGGGGGCTTCCATAGGCATTGGGCCTCCTCTGCCCACTCCAGGCCCCAATGATACCACCCTCCTCTTTCTTCAGGCTTCCTAGAACTCCCTTCTGACCTTCCACACCTCTGATGTTGCCATAACCGCATAGTTCTGGAAATAAATTTTACCTGGGACTGGTCGCCCCAGGCAGAGACACCAGGACTCTTCCACCACTTTAGCACCTAACACAGCTGGGAGGATCCACAGAGCTCCATTGTTATTATTAGGTTTCTGTCTCACAGACAAGAGCTGGGGAGGGGTGCAAAAATCATCTCTTGTCATCTCTCATTCCCATTGACAACTGGGCAAGGGAGGCTCAGAGAAGTCTGAGACTATTAGGGGAAGAGCTGGGAGGATGCCCCATTCCTGTATCTTAGGCCTAGTGTCTTCCCCTGACATCACACAAGTGGTCTAAATTCCCCTCCCTAAAGGGCAGTCACGGTCTGCACACAGCATGGAGCTGGGGGTGTGGGTGGTGACGGGTGGAGGAGGGAATGACACCTCAGGAAAGACCTGTGCTTACCCGGGTGGCTTATGGATGAACGGGTTGTTCTTTTCTGAGGCTGCAAAGTGGAGTCCATCTACCTGAACGTGGAGGCTGTAAACACACATCGGGAGAAGCCTGAGGTAGGTGAGGGACTCTGTGTCCTAAGCTGGCACGTGGTGAAAGCACCCTCCCCTGCAGAAAGGCAGCCCCAGTCCCACAGAGCTTGGGTGTTTCCACCAACAGGTAGAATAACCAGCACCCAGAAATGCAGGAACCACAGCCCAGACCCGAGGCACCCTAGACATGCACAGCTAGAGCAACCCTGCCTAAAAGGCCTCTGGCTGAGGTTCCCCCAGGCTTGCCTGAGAAGAGGGTCAGGATCCAGGCTTGGCTGAAATAGGGGAGCCTGGCAGTGAGGACAAGAGGCAGGGAGGGGCGGGGGCTCCACACTGCTGGCTGCTTCCTGCTAATACTGGGTTCTCTCCTCTCAGAATGTGGACGTCAGCCGGGAACCTGAGGAAGCCCTGGACACTGTCCCTGCCCACTACTGAGCCCTTTCTAAGACATAAAACTGCCTCTGTCCTCGCTATCTTTCACGTTTAGGAGCTGCTATTGTTGCTCTTCTCTTACACTGAGAACACTCTGGAGTTGGCCTCACTGAAAGAGACCTGCTTCCAGTGAAGAAACCCTCATCAGCTCCAAAACAGGTCTTGATTTCTAGCTACAACTAAGGAGCTGTCTAGGTCAGGATGAAACTTTTTCCTTCTTAATTCCTATTTCCTGATCAATAAAGACTTCTCTTACTGCCTACAAAAGGGGAAAGGAGGTCATTGTGAGGCTTTTCCCACAAGATCCTCTTAAGATCCTGACCCTATGAAATGGCTCTGGTGCTGTTGGGGTATGGACTGGGTGAGAACTACCTGGAAAGAAGGACTTTGGAGTAGTACCTCCAAATGTGAGGGTGGAGATAGGTTCATGTGAGTGCTTATGGCCTTGTTTCTTCGTGGGCAACATGGCTGGGAACATGACACCTTCATCCCTACATTCAAAGAAGAACCTGCACTCAGACCACAGTTCTCCTTCCTTCTCCAACTCTTGTTGCCATCCTGAGTTATTTCACTGTCCATATAAATGATTCAGACAATACCCTGGTCTCCTAGTGTCCTGCCCCCTCAACTTCAGTGAGCATCTTCCCTTCAGCCACTCACTGCTTGGTTGGCATCATCTAGACTTCTCTACAGTCTGACTTCTTAAATACAAGCATCCCACTATCTGACCACTGGCCCCCTGGTCCTTAAAACTCTCTGTGTCATCCACAGGATCCCTAGCAGCATGCCTCCCACACAGCAGGCATGTATGTAGTATTTCTTGAATGAACAATACTTGTTCTTGTACTGCATCAAGAGTATAGTCCTTTGATTCCTCCATTATCTCCCAATCCACCAGTCCTCTTCCTCTTCACTGTTCTTCCATACCTGGCCAGCTTGCATCCTACATTCTATTTCTTCAGCCAATCTCCATGCAGCTACTGTGGGCAGATAGCAGCAACCCACTTGCGAAGAGACAGATGCATACACCCCCTGACTTTGTTTGTCCTTCCATCACAACCACCAGCAAGACACAAACCTTGTATGATCCACATCACTTTTTTTATTGGGATCACTGCTTGAAGCAAATCTACATTTATCTCCTTCTAGAGCCACCCTTAAATCCTGTTCAAAGTCAGGGTCACCCTCTATTCTCTGGTATTCTATCCATCCCACCTCCCCAAGGATGGGTTGATTCAGTCAGTTCCTGACTATTCCATATCTATATCCTGTCCTTCTCTATTGGCTTTTGCCCCCACTGTCTATGCAACATGCTCAGGTCTCTCTCCTATCCCAAAAAAGTCCTCCCTTGTTCCCATGTCCACCTTTAGTTACGTCCCTCTATATCCCTCCCATTCTTACACAAATATCTCAAAATGAATCTATACTTACTCTCCAGAACCCTCTCCCTTTGCCTTCTGTTCCAGGCTTTCTCCTTCTAGATCTTGACTTAAGGTATTATCCCCTTGCCTGCTATGCTTTCCCCACATCTCTACCCCACTGAAGTCATACTTGCCTTTTAGCCTAAAGCTGGAGCCCACCTTCCCCAAAGAGCTATGCTTATCTCTAGCTCTTATATGAACCCAAAATGTCACTCACAACAACTTAGGCACATTAAAAGACAGAACAAACCGCAATTCATTTTTCAAATTTAATGTAACTCATATCAAATATGACAAGACACAGAAAGCAAACAACAAAGCAGGATTGGCAAACAGATTTTTTCATAGTATGTCACCCTCAGCTGATTGGTAATATCTGCTTAGATTGCTACGTGGACAAAGATTCCAAGGATGTACCTTGGCTCCATGGGAAGGACTGCTGCAATTCATTAGCGGTATCTGTAAACATGCGATATAAATCTGAAAACAAAACACCAAACAGAAACACATTTTAGCACCAAATATACTATTTTCTCATACTTCCTTCATTGTGCTCATCTCCCCACCCTGCCCTCCCACCTTGGGGTTTCTTATAACATCTCCCAGCTCTTATACCCATCCCCATCGGCCTTGGCTGTGGAAATGTTGTAATTACCTGAAACCTCACTAGCCATAGGAGAAGCTACAGGCACCAAGGCTGGTGGCTCCACCACTAAAGCCAGCAGCATTGCTCGGTCCACTGCCATAGCCAGCACTACTGCTTGGTCCACCGTTGAAGTCAGCATCGGTGCTCAGTCCACTGCCAAAGCCAACAATGGAAGTGGGTCTACCAATAAAGCCAGTGCTGGTGTTGGAACCACTGCCAAAGCCAATGATGGTGCTCAGTCTTCCATCGAAGCTGGTATTAGGCCCACCGCCAAAGCCATCACTGATGCTGAGGCCACTACTAAAGTCAGCACTGGTGCCAAGTGTGCTGCCAAAACCAGCATTGGTGCCCAGCCCACCACCAAAGATATCACTGGAGATCAGTCCACCACCAAAGCCAGAGTTGGTGCTTAACCCATCACAAAAGCTGAAACCAGCACTGGTGCTGAGTCCATCACCAAAACTGGCACTGGTAGGACCACTAAAGCAGGTGCTTGTACTAGGAGGGCCACCAAAACATAGGTTGGTGTTAGACACACTGCCAAAGCAGAATCTGGTGCTGGGGGCTCCACCAAAGCTAATGCTGGTACTGGGAGCACTGCCAAAGTCAGTAGTGGTGTTAGGTGCCCCACTGAAGTCAGTACTGATGCTGAACACACTGCCAAAGCCAGAGTTGGCACTGGGTGCACTGTTTAAGGCAATGCTAATGCTGACAGCACTGCTAAAACCAGCACTGGTGTTGAGTGCACCACCTAAGCCAAGACTGGTGCTGAGTGTACCACCAAAGCTGGCACTAGTGCTGGGAGAATCACCAAAGCAGAAGCTGGTGCTTGGTGTACCACCAAAGTCAGTGCTATTGCTGAAAGAGCTGGTACACCAGCTAAACCAGCACTGGTACTGAGTACACCATCAAAACCAGTGCTGGTGCTAGGAAAGTCACCAAAGCAGATACTGGTACTGAGTTTGCCACCAAATCTGGCACTGGAACTGGGAGAGCCACCAAAGTAGACACTAGTGCTGAGTGTGCCACCAAAGCCAGTGCTGGTGCTAAGTGCACCACTAAAGACTGCACTGGTGCCGAGTGTACTGCCAAAGCTGGTGCTCATACTGAGTGCATCACTGAAGCCAGCAGGGGTACTGAGTATGCCTCCAAAACCAGAGCTGGCTCCACCACTGAAACTTGTACTGGTGTTGAGTGGGCCACTGAAACTAGAGCTGACCCCACCACTGAAGTTGGTACTGGTGCAAGGTGCCACCAAAGCTAATGCTGGCTACACTGCTGAAGCTGGCACTGGTGCTGCATGTGCCACCAAAGCTAATGCCAGCCCTGTCACCAAAGACATTACTGGAGCTGGGGACACCACTGAAGCTAGTACTAGCACCATCGCTATAGCTAGCCCTGGTGCTAGATCCTCTGCTGAAGTCAATGTTGGTGCTGGCATTTGCATTTTCTTGGGCTCTGGCCTCAATTTCAAGTGAAAATCTGCCCCAGGCCTGAGCATCATTACCTAACTCTTCTCTTGTTAGGCAGTTGATATCCATGTCATCCCAATTCCAGGGCCCAGCCACAGCTTCCTCTCCAATCCCCATTTGGGCTCTTGCCTCAGCCCTGGCCTCAGCCTCAGCTACAGCCACAGCTGCAGCTTGGACTTCCATCTCCACTGCCTCCCGGTACTGCACGGCCCAGTCCTTGGGGTCTTTCTTCTGCACCTAAAATGAGAATTACAATCATTATAAGAAAAATAACATTTGTAATTATGTATTAAATACCTACCATGGGCTTTGTATAAAACTAATAGTAGCATTTAAAAAAAAAGTCTTAGTTGTTGGGACTCTATCATGGGTCAGTCCTGAGATCCAATTTCAGTTCGATAACTTAGGTGCTGTGTGACCTTGGACAAGCTACTTAATCTCACTGAGCCTAAGTGTCTTCATCTGTAATATGGGAAACGATAAGAGAGTATGTTGTGGATTGAATGTTTGTGTCCCCCCAAAATTCATATTTTGAAGTACCAACCTCGAATGTGACTATATTTGGAGGTAGGCCTTTATGGAAGTAAAGTTTAATGAGGTCATAATGGTGGGTCCTTGATCCAATAGGATTAGTGTCCTTATAAGAAGAGACTCTCTCTCACCACCATGAACACAGCAAAAAGGTATTCATCTGCAAGCCAGGAGGAGAGGCTTCACTAGAAACTAACACTGCTGGACCTTGATCTAGGACTTCCAGCCTTCAGGACTATGATAAAATAATTTTCTGTTGTTTAAGCCACCCAGTCTATAGTATTTTGTTATGGCAGTTGAGGAGACTAATACAAAGTATGAACATGAATGAAACAATGTAAACTTTATGTCAAGCAGCATTCTGGGACATAAATGAAGTTCCATGTGCTTATATATGAACTGCAGACTGCCCTATACCTGCCCATCCCTGTACACTGCCTACCCCAGCCAGAGACATCCTGTACCCTTAATATGCCAAGTCAGGGCAGCTCTCCTATTACCTTGCATGCAAACTTGAGAACTTTCATCTTGCTAGTCTCATGGTAGGAGCACAAGCCCCAGAAGAACTCATATTCAGGTGGTCTGCTGTTGGGGACCCTCTTGTATTCCAGGTACCTTGAAGAAAGGAAATGAAACTTGCTTCTAACCAAGCAAACCTGTTGTCTAACCACTTGGGACCAGGTGGCAACCTCCTCCAAAGAAAAACTAAACTCAGCTCCTAGAGAAGGATTTCCAAGGCCCTCCTTCCCTAGACTCACTCCAAAACACAGTTCATGGTCTTGACCTCCAATACTGAGCCATTTCCCATTGGCCCTGTGCAAAGTAGTCGCTTGGTGTGGCAGGGGACGCATGTATAGGGCATGGTGTCACAGGGAGGCCAAAGTATCCTGCCACCTGTGAGGAGTAAACCCAAGTTTCTATTGGGTGTGTTGTAAACAGAGGAGCCATTCTTTGGGCATTCTGCTCTGAGCACACCCCACAGCAAGGGCCTTGTGTTTGGTCTGGCCCAGCCCTGGTATGGTCCACCATGGACTCAGTTCTAGGGAACAGGATGCCCATACCTCTAAAGGTAGTGTAAGAAAAGGGCAATCGAGCACTTTCTGGACCAGATCGGCACACTCAGAACACTTCATGGCCTGACAAAGCCCCCAAACACCACTTACTTCTGCTTCACAAACTCATCTGTGATGAGCTTCCTCACTTCCCCAAAGAGCGAGTGCCTTACCCTAACAATGGGAAAAATAACCCATGAACCAAGATCAGAACTTCCCACATGGGGGCAGAGGCATTTCCCAGCATGGAAGAGACCTCTCTAGTACATAAGGCCATCTCAATGAACTCAGGAAAGTAATGAACACATGGTCACTAGAAGCAGGCAGTTGAGGCCAGATGGTTCTTTATCAGGGATGCCCTGAAGGTCTATCTTATATATCAGCTTAGAACAGAAAAAGAACATAGGAGAAAGGGGAAGCAGAGAGTTCAGGACCATTTCCCCATCCACCCAGGTCAGAACCCTGGACCCTCTACCCAGTCCAGCAACCCCGCCCCCTCCACCAGACCACCAGGCTGATGCAATCCTGGGACCATCCTCTCTTGCCAAAGGACAACATGGAAAGCAACTGCTGACAGAGCCCAATCATACCCAGGGTGCAGCCCCAACTTGGGCAGCAACTCCCAGATGACAGCTGCAAGGGGAGGCAAAAGGAAACAGGGATAGAAAATGAACATGTGGAATTCCGACCATGACCCCCCATTCAGCTGCCAGCCCAGCAACTCACCCTCATTGGCCTTGTTGCCATTCATAAAAATGACACTCAGAAATCACCATGAGAAGATCTATTTTGGGTGTGTCCTTGGTCCTAGGGAAATAATGGGACAGAGAGAAGGTTTACATCCAGCAGCCATCTGCAAAAAAATACACACCAGCCAGCCTACTAGGTTAGCTTCTCCCAGATTCTTCAGATATGAGAGAATTCTGCCCAGTCTATGCTTCAAGCTCTATGTGACCCTGGGCAAGGCACTTAGACTCCCTTATTCATAAAATGGGAAAATCACATTTTCCTCTCCCCAGGTTGCTGAGAGGATAGAATTGTACTTGTATTTGTCAACCCACTACAACCCAGACACCCAGCCAATATGAGTCCCTTCTTTCTCTTCCAGACCCCTCAGCTCCAAAAGAATTCTAGGCATGGCCCCACTGATGCTCCTGCCCTTCAACCCTCATGATTCACCCATACCAGGAAGCCCTCCCTTGGGAACCACTCTACCAAGGTCAATAGGAAGAGACAAGCAACAACAGGGAAGCTTCTGGAGATACAGAAAACTTGACAGTAGGAATGACCTGTCCCAGGCTTCTACAACCTCCATTCAATCATAAACAGGCACCACTATCATGTGTAGGGCTCCAACTACGTGTGGGATATGGAAAAGGGGTTTTTAGGCTCTGTCTTTCCTGACTTCCTAGGGGATGTGGGGAGAGGACAGGGATGGAGTAGTACCATGGACAAAAGCAGAAGCCTCCCTCCCATCCTAGCCCTTTCCCAGCTTACGTTCCCAGGATGCCTGCAGAGGATTCCTGAATGCTGATGAGAATATACAAGCTACTTTGTTTATCAATTTCCTTCAGATTGACTCGAAACATCTGCCAAGTAAAAGAATAGCCTGTGAGGTCACAAAATTCAGCCTAGGCAGTGAAATAATTCATGTAAAGCACTTAACTAACACAGCAAACAGGTAACAAATATACTATTGTTATCAAAATAGTCTTTATGCTTAATGGGACTCTAGGGAGACAGATAATGGGGGATGGAAGGGAGAGGTGAGCAACTGAAATACACTACAGGACATGTCCAGCAGTAGACAGAAGCCAGGACTAAGCTGGGTGGCTTGGGTCCTAGCTGTACTTGCTGTGTGACCCGAGGCTAGTCTACGTCCCTCCCTAGGCCATCATCTGCTCATTTGCACAGTGATGGGGCTGGATTAGGGAGTCTCTGTGGTCCCCCGCAAAGGGACGTGTACACCTTTGTTCCATTCAAGACTTCCCCATTGTGCCCATCCCACAGAGGATGTCCCTTCACCTTCTCCAGAGCATAGCTTGCTCGTTCAATGATCTCTGGGAAATATTCATCATATTCTTAGATGACATCCTTCAGCATGTCTGCAGGAAGGGAGAGGTGGGAGCAGCTGGGCTGAGAAGGGGCCACAGAGCTGCAGCCCTTTTGCCAGCCCTATGGGGTTAGTGTAGTCTGAGTCCTGAACTGTGTTAATGGGAGATGCCAGCCATGACAGAGTGTGAAAAGGGCAGGGGAGGATAGATGAGAGAATGAAGAGGCCATAAAACTAAATGGTTACCCCCAGGGCAGGGAGGAGAGGGGAGTAGAAAGGAGAGCTCAGGGAGGAGGGTTGGGATGACTCTACCTGAGCGCTTGATGGGGATCTTTGTCTGATCCTTAACCAACAGGTATTTCATAAACTTATTTGCCTGGGAGAAGAGGAATACATGGGGAGATCTCAATATGTTTTCATAAAACTTGGAAGAATGACAGAGAAGAGGGCAGGTGAAGAAGAGAAGAGACTGGGCAGCATTGGATTCTTACCCTTTCTTGCAAAATGGCCACATCTCAGGATAGCAGAGGCCTCCGGCCCCATGGAATCCACCTATAATTACCACCACCTCTCTCATCCCCGTTCAGATGCTTGGACTGCATCATCAGAAAGCAGAAAGGTCCAAAATCACCAGGTGAAAGAGATGGCTCTGTCTCCTCACCCTGCCTATTCCTGAAAGTCCCCTAAACCCTCCCTGTAGGGGTCCTGACCTTACCATTAGCCACACTGAGTTCTAGATTTGTCTTTCACTGTCTTCCGGTCAGGAGTTTCATTTCCCTGCCAAGACAGGAGCAACCCAAGGGCAGGGTCTGGTTCTTCCTCTTCTTTTGGCCACCACTGGCTCTACTAGCTGTACCCCTTCAACAAGTCACTTCACCTCTCTGGGACTTGGTTTTCTTATCTGTAACACTGGGACCTAGCTGGTAAGAGTTACTTTAAAACATAAAAGCATAACCTGTGTGACTATACCCAACACAAAGCCTGGTCCATGCTAACTACTATGTATTGATAAATACAAGTTGAATTATATCCAGTTTGTAGCTAAGTGTATGGATGCCTTATTTCCCCACCAATTTTTGAACTGCAAAGCAGCAGGAACTATATCACATTCCTCTCAGCATCTCTCACAGCCTATGTGAATGCAGGGACTGGCTCAGTAAACTTAAAAGAACAAGTGAACAAACCAGGCAGATAGGAATGGAAAAGGAGTACAGAGTTAAGGATGGTGATGTCAGAGATCTCACCTTTCGGTTCCTCTTGCCCCGGGTCCTGGTTGTTGGCTCCAGACTCAACTGAGCCAGGTAGTCATCTGCCAGGGCCTGGACAGCAGCAACAACCTGAGTCTCAAGGGCACTTATATTGATCTGAGGGGTAGTCATCTTGGCCTGGGCCCCTTTGTCAATTTGAGTCTGGCTTTCAGTTGTCCGGGCTTTAGTGGCAACCTTCTGAGCCGGGTACCTTCTCTTGACCCGGAGGGTGGCTGCTAGGGCTTGTTTTGTGACCATTTGACCGGCAGGTGGGGCCTCAGAGATCTCACAGGCAGAATTTGGGCCCTTATAGGCAGCCTTCTTGACTTTGGATTTTTTGGGCCAGATAGCTGCTGCTGAGGCCTCAATCTGCCTGGTAGCTGTCTCAGTGGCATCTGGGGTCTCTAGGAGTTCAGTGTCAGTATTTGTGTCCTTAACAGTTGCTTTCTTGGCTTTGGAGGTTTTCTTAGTTCGGATGGAGGTAATTTGGCCTTGGATGGTAGCTGAGTAGGTGGTGGATGGAGTCAGTGAGATCTCAGTGGCACTAGTTATGGCCTTATTGTTAGCCTTCTTAGCCTTGGGAGCTTTCTTAGGCTTGATGGAGGCTAACAAGGCTTGAGAATTGGCTGACTCAGTGGCAATCGGAGCCTGGATAGTCTGTGGGATGACTGGCACATTTAGGGCCTACAAGGGTAACTTGATCTGTGTAGTAACACTCTCACTGCCAGTTGGAAATTGGGAGCCTCGGGCTGCCTTAGCAGTAACTCTCTTTGTCTTGTTGGCTTTCTTAGGCTGAGCAGTGAATGAAGAAGCCTGAGTATTGGCTACCTCAGTGGTAGCTGAAGCCTGGTTGATCTGGGGGATGATTGGCAGGTTTAAAGCCAGAAAAGTTATTTTAGGCTTGTTGGTGGTAATCACATTGGCAGATGGAACTGGAGGGGCAGTGCGTACTGTCTTAGTGATAGCCTTAATAGGGGCCTTCTTGGTCTTGCTTTTCTTAGGCCGGTTGGCAACTGGTGGGTCCATAGCTAGTAGGTCCTTGGTTGATGACAAGAGGGTATGCATCAGCAAGACACTATCTTCTTCTGTTGTCTCAGGCTGTACATCTGGAGGGAAGTGAAGCCCAGGCTCCCAGAGGGCCCTACACACTTAAGATTATAACGTGCTGAGCCATCTGGCCTCCCTACAATCCACCCTTTCTATAAAACCTCCCCCTCCTCTGAATGGTGACTGATTGAAGGGGAGGGTGAAGGAAGAGGAAGGGAGCAAGAAATAGGCAGGTTTTCTTCACCTCCTCCTCCACCATTCAGGGGAGGACTGAAACAGGTTAGGCAGGAAATTATGCAACTACAGAGTGGTAGGGGCTCAACAGCCTTAAATGAACTCAGAATAGGGCAGATGGCCTGCCAAGAATGCAGAGGGGCCTCACCTGGAACGGGGTCATCTTATAATCGGAGTCATTTCTCCTATCCATTTTTCTGGAAAGCCGAGAAGGGGCCTGAGTCAGGAAAGAATAAGAGGGAGGTGGACATTCATCAGGTCTCCTGCCAATCCTGAAGGAGGGGGTTCTGATCAAACCTTGGGCCCCAAACCCTTCAACTACTGGGTTCTCATACCTAGAAACCCAGACCATCTGGCTTCCAAATCCTAGCTCCTTTTGCCTCCAAGAAACCGCAAGCCTGCTCTCGATCCCGCCCCTTTACCCTACAAACACCCTTACCGCAACTCGGTAGTGCGCATGCACATCAACCAGAGGCGTGAGGGCAACCGCAGGCGCTCAGCGCGCATGTGCTTTGGTGGACTGGACAGCCTGACCACCTCAATCCCACATAAGCCCTCTGCCCTCAGAGCAGCAGAACATCTTGACGCCACTCCTGACCCACTCTTTCTAACTGCATCTCGTCTCATTCCAACCCTTCCCCCAACACCGGTCCCTCTCCCTCCGCTCTGCAGCACCTCTTCGTTCCGCCCCTTCCCCAACACCATACACCTCTCCTCTGCAGTATAGCCACGCAGCGCACTGCCCCTTTCTGTAATGCCCCCTCCCTCCGCTCTGCTGTACTCCTCCGCACCTCCTCTTCTCTTTATATGCCCCCTCCCTATGCTCTGCAGTAAGTGCCTGCACTGCCCCTTCCGCAACACCGCACCCCTACTTCCACGTCTGCAAGTGACCATCCCGCCCTTACTGCAACATGGTTACCCCACCCACAAATCCTATGGTATTCGGCTTTTGTGTAATCCTTCCCAAACGCTACCAGGTTCTGTCCCTTTCTTTTCAAACCGGTATCAACCGGGTCCTAGCCCCTCTTTTCTCCCCTCTGAGTCAGGTCATTTCAGATGTATAATAAGGATTCTGCCTCTTACTTTTTCTAGCTCCCAGTCTCTACTTTCTGTGGCCCAAACCAGGTCCTGTGACCTCTCTCCAGTTTAAACGAAGCCTCCCATCGCCTATCTCCCTACCTAATTGGATCGTGTTCCATTCTTTCTATGGCCGGAACTATTTCTCCATCTCTCTTTTCTGCAGTCCCAACCGGGTCAGCATCCCTCCTTCCTGCAGCCCGAACTGAGTCCAGATCTCTCTTTCCGTTGCCCAAAGGGGATTTTGCCCTCTCCTTTCTCCCTTGCAAACCGAGTCCAGACACCTCTATCCGACCACTTCTATGCGGTTAGCTCCTGAACCTCTAGCAGGTTTCCTTCAAACCCTAGGGATGTGTGGAGTCAAGCACGTCAAACCCTAGCCTGGAGTCCCCCACAAGGTCTTCAGTAAAGCAGGGCACTTTAGCTCACCTCTCCCGTCCAGAAGGCATCTGCTCTCTCCAAGCCTCTCCTTAGGTCTGAGCCTATTTGCTCCCCCTCCCCAGCCGGAAGTGATCCTGCCTCTTTCCGCCTCCAGAGGGGTCTCCTTCCCTGCCTGTCAGCCTCCTCCCTCACTCCCTACTTCCAGATTTCCTTTCTCCCCAATGTGACCTCTTTTCTGCTTACTACCTCTTATTCAGCAATCATTCTTTTCTATTCTCCATTTGATTTCTCTATCCCCCACACTGTATCCCCATTCCTATTTGATTCCTCTGTTGCCCCTAGGAGGACTGTGTTTCTCTGGGCTCCCACACCAATGCTTCCTACAGACCCCTCTATGCCAACCTCAGTTACATAGTGTGTTGTTGTAGTGTGTTGTGTGTCTGGGTCTCTCTCCCCAGGAGCTGCTCTGCGGTAGGGGACTAGATCATGTTAATTTCTATTGCTTAAGTAGGACCAAATTAAGACATTTAGAGTCTCTAAACGCTAAAAGTTAGGGTATCCCCTGCATCATATGTAATTCAGAATAAAATCAGTAAATATAAGAAAGTCTACCAAAAGTTTTTATTTATCCCCTGATCACTATATTGATGCTTTTAATGTATATCAACTTAGCTGAAAATTTTTACTGGGACTGTGTTTCTCCTTTATTGGTACACTGGTACACAAGTGCTTAGCCTCTGTCTCTTGTGGAATGGAGCACTGCTCCCCAGTGTGGAAAACAGTTCTTCTAGGGCAATCACTTACTCCCTCAGTCAGTAATTATTTGTTGAGCACACAGTTGTGCCACGGCCCTTGTTGGATGTTGGATCCCTGCCCTCAAAGAACTCACATCTATTTTTTTTAACTTTATTGGAGTATAATTGCTTTACACTTTTGTGTTAGTTTCTGCTGTATAACAAAGTGAATCAGCTATAAGTATACATATATCCCCTCCCTCTTTCATCTCCTTCCCACCCTCCCTATCCCACCCCTCTAGGTGGTCACAAAGCACAGAGCTGATCTCCCTGTGCTATGCGGCTGCTTCCCACTAGCTATCTATTTTACATTTGGTAGTGTATATATGTCCATGCCACTCTCTCACTTCGTCCCAGCTTCCCCTTCCCCCTCCCCATGTCCTCAAGTCCATTCTCTATGTCTGCATCTTTATTCCTGTCCTGCCCCTAGGTTCTTCAGAACCTTTTGTTTGTTTGTTTTTTAGGTTCCATATATATGTGTTAGCATATGGTATTTGTTTTTCTGACTTACTTCACTCTGTATGACAGACTCTATTCTTAAGTTCTAAAACGCCCATGTAGGAAGAACTAGTATTATCACCATTCCACAGTTGATGAAATTAATGCCCAAGAGGTGACGTGTCTTGTCTAAAGGCACATGGTCACTAAGTGATGGAACCAGAATATGAACCCACATCTGGTTGATTCCAAAGCCTGACACTCACTGTGGCAGGTCTGATACTTGGTGCTACTGATGGGAAGAAGAAAGAACCCACATTGGCCCTGTGCTCTCCTCCACACTCTTCCTCTTATTTCCCTTGACCATACCAACACCCTATCTCTCTTCCCCCTTCCCTCCCTCTCTTCAAGTATTCTCCTCCCCTTCTCCCATTTCTTCTTTTCTTCATGCACTTTCTCTTTCTCTAATTCACTGGTGAAGAGTTCCCCAGTGGTTTTCCATGTGCCAAAACCCATACTATGCACTGGAGATGCAAAACTGGATGAGATTCACAACCTGTCCTTGAAGATTTCTCCATCTGGCTGGGATGCATAAGAATACAACATGTCACTGAAGAATCCCAGAGCAGGATACTGACGGGCCTCACAGAGGAAATCGCCTACTGGAAGGCAGTGAAAGCTTCCAGATAGGGTGTATTTGAGCTGGGTGTGTCCTGTGGGAGGAGTAGAACATTGGAAGAAGAGAAGGGAAGAAGGAGTAGTTCTTGTAGGACTGCAGGCTCTGAGGAGCCTCTGCTGAGCATAGGGGCACATGGGACAGTGTCAGATGGGTCTCTGATCTAATGTACCTGCTTCCCATCTGTTCTACTTGCACAGAGGCCCTCAGAATCATGTTTCAAATGCCAAGATGACCATATCTATAGCCACCAAGGGTTCCCTTGGCCTGCAGGTTTAAATCCAAGCTCCTTAGCCTATCATTCAAGGCCCTCCACAGTCAGTCTCTGACAGCCTCACAGGCCTCAGTCACAGTGGATGACTCATGTTCTGCCTCCTGCCAATGCCATACCTTTGCTCAAACTCTTCCTCTACCTGGAATGTTTTTGTTCCCCTCTCCCACACCCCATGCCTACCAATAAAAGGCCTGCCTTCCTATAAAGATTGGTACAAATTCTGCTTTTTCCAAGAAGCCATCTGAAATCACCCCAAGCTTAGTTAGTCTTTCCTTCCTCCTTGCTCTTTTGCATATGGCTCTGTCAGAGCACTTAATAAACTGAGTAAGAGCTCTCTGTTTACTGGTTTACTGTTTACTCTCTTTCCTACATGCTAGATTGTGAGCTCCTTGGGGCCCCATCATGAAGATCTGTTTCATCTCTGACACCCCAGAACTCATGTCCTGTTTCACAGAATAGACATCTGAATGAAATATTACATTACGTTTTTTTTTTTTTTTTTTTTTTGCTGTACACAGGCCTCTCACTGTAGTGGCCTCTCCTGTTGTGGAGCACAGGCTCCGGACATGCAGGCTCAGCGGCCATGGCTCACGGGCCTAGCCACTCTTCGGCATGTGGGATCTTCCTGGACCGGGGCACGAACCCGTGTCCCCTGCATCGGCAGGCGGACTCTCAACCACTGCACCACAAGGGAAGCCCCATTATCTCTTCTTTTTTAAAAAAATTTATTGGAGTATACTTGCTTTACAATGTTGTGTTAGTTTCTACTATATAGCAAAGTGAATAAGCTATACATATACATATATCCCCTGTTTTCTGGATTTCCTTCCCATTTAGGTCACTACTGTGCATTGAGTAGAGTTCCCTGTGCTATACAGTAGGTTCTCATTAGTTATCTATTTTATACATAGTATCAAAAGTGTATATATGTCAATCCCAATCTCCCAATTCATCCCACCCCCTGTTCCCCTTGGTATCCATATGCTTGTTCTCTACATCTGTGTCTCTATTTCTGCTTTACAAATAAGATCATCTGTACCATTTTTCTAGATTCCGCATATATGCATTAATATACAATATTTGTTTTTCTCTTTCTGACTTACTTCACTCTGTATGACAGTCTCTAGTTCCATGCACATCTCTACAAATAACCCAATTTCGTTCTTTTTTATGGCTGAGTAATATTCCATCGTATATGTATATATATATGTACCACATCTTCTTTACCCATTCCTCTGTTGATGGACATTTAGGTTGATTCCATATCCTCGCTACTGTAAATAGTGCTGCTATGAACATTGGGGTGCATGTATCTTTTTGAATTAGAGGTTTCCCCAAATATATGCAAGGAGTGGGATTGCTGGATCATATGGTAACTCTATTTTTAGTTTTTTAAGGAACCTCTATCCCAATCCATTACCACCAATAGTGCAAGAGGGTTCCCTTTTCTCCACAACCTCTCCAGCATTTATTGTTTGTAGAATTTTTGATGATGGTCATTCTGACCGGTGTGAGGTGATACTCCATTGTAGTTTTGATTTGCATTTCTCTAATAATTACTGACGCTGAGCATCTTTTCACGTGTTTGTTTCCCATCTGTATGTCCTCTTTGGAGAAATGTCTATTTCGGTCTTCTGCCCATTTTTTTGATTGGGTTGTTTGATTTTTGATATTGAGCTTCATGAGCTGTTTGTATATTTTGTAGATTAATCCTTTGTCAGTTGCTTCATTTGCAAATATTTTCTCCCATTATGAGGGTTGTTCTTTTGTCTTGTTTATGGTATCCTTTGCTGTGCAGAAGCTTTCAAGTTTAATTAGGTCCCACTTGTTTATTTTTGTTTTTAATCTAGGAGGTAGATGAAAAAAAGGTCTTGCTGCAATTTATGTGAAAGTGTGTTCTGCCTATGTTTTCCTCCAAGAGTTTTATAGTATCCAGTCTTACATTTAGATCTTTCATCCATTTTGAGTTTATTTTCTGTATGGTGTTAAAGAATGTTTTAATTTCATTTTTTTACATGTAGCTGTCCAGTTTTCCCAGCACCATTTACTGAAGAGACTTCCTTTTCTCCATTGTACAGTCTTGCCTCCTTTGTCATAGATTAATTGACTGTACCTGCATGGGTTTATTTCTGGGCTTTCTATCCTGTTCCATTCATCTATATTTATTATTTTGTTCCAGTCCCATACTGTTTTGATGACTGTAGCTCTGTAGTAGTGTCTGAAGTCAGGGAGCCAGATTCCTCCAGCTCCGTTTTTCTTTGTCAAGATTGCTTTGGTTATTCGGGGTCTTTTGGGTCTCCATACAAATTTTATGATTCTTTTGTTCTAATTCTGTGCAAGATGCCATTGGTAATTTGCTAGCGATTGCATTGAATCTGTAGATTGCCTTGTGTAGTAGAGTCATTTTCACAATATTGATTCTTCCAATCTAAGAGCAAGGTATATCTTTCCATCTGTTTGTATCATGTTTGATTTCTTTCATGAGCATCTTATAGTTTTAGGAGTACAGGTCTTTTGTCTCCTTAGTTAAGTTTATTCCTAGGTATTTTATTCTTTTTGATGCAATGGTAAATGTGATTGTTTCTTTAATTTCTCTTTCTGATCTTTTGTTGTTAGTCTGTAGAAATGCAAAGGTTTCTGTATATTAATTTTGTAACCTGCAACTTTACTGAATTCATTGATGAGCTCTAGTAGTTTTCTGGTAAGGTCTTTAGGATTTTCTGTGTAGCATCATGTCATCTGCAAGCAGTGACAGTTTAATTTCTTCTTTTCCTATTTGTATTCCTCTTATTTCTTTTTCTTCTCTGATTGTCATGGCTAGGACTTCCAAAGCTATGTTTAATAAAAATGGTTAGAGTGGGCATCTTTGTCTTGTTCCTGATCTTAGAGGGAATGCTTTCAGCTTTTCAACCTTGAGTGTGATGTTACCTGTAGGTTTGTCACATATTGCCTTTATTTTGGTGAGGATTGTTCCCTCTATGTCCACTTTCTGGAGAGTTTTTATCATAAATGGTGGTGAATTTTGTCAAAAGTATGTTCTGGTGCTATTGAGATGATCATATGGTTTTTAGTCAATTTGTTGATGTGGTGTATCACACAGATTGATTTTTGGATATTGAAAAATCCTTGCATCCTGGGATAAATCCCACTTGATCAAGTTGTCTGATCCTTTTAATATATTGTTGGATTCACACTGCTAGTATTTTGTTGAGGATTTTTACATCTATGTTCATCAGTGATATTGGCCTGTAATTTTTTGTGTGTGGTATCTTTGTCTGGTTTTGGTATCTGGGTGATGGTAGCCTTGTAGAATGAGCTTGGGAGTGTTCCTTCCACTGCAATTTTTTGGGAAGAGTTTCAGAAGAATAGGTGTTAACTCTTCTATAAATGTCTGATAGACTTCAACTGTGAAGCCATCTGGTCCTGGACTTTTGTTTGTTGGAATATTTTTAAACACAGTTTCAATTTCATTACTTGTGATTGGGCTGTTCATATTTTCTATTTCTTCCTGATTCAGACTTGGAAGGTTGTACCTTTCTAAGAATTTGTCCATTTCTTCCAGGTTGTCCACTTTTGGGCATATAGTTGCTTGTAGTACTCTCTTACGATCCTCTGTATTTCCGTGGTGTCAGTTGTAACTTCTCCTTTTTCATTTCTAATTTTATTGATTTGAGTCCTCTCCCTTTTTTCTTGATGAATCTGGCTAAAGGTTTTTGAATTTTTTTTATCTTCTCAAAGAACCAGCTTTTAGTTTTATTAGTCTTTGCTATTGTTTCTTCGTTTCTATTTCATTTATTTCTGCTCTGATCCTTATGATTTCTTTCCTTCTGCTAACTTTGGGTTTTGTTTTTTCTCCTTTCTCTAGTTGCTCTAGGTGTAAGTTTAAGCTGTTTATCTGAGACTTTTCTTGTTTCTTGAGGTAGGATTGTATTGCTATAAATTTCCCTCTTAGAATTGCTTTTACTGCTTCCCATAGGTTTTGGGTTGTTGTGTTTTCAATGCCATTTGTTTCTAGTTTTCTTTGATTTCCTCTTTGGTTTCTTCAGTGATATCTTGGTTATTAAGTAGTGTATTGTTTAGCCTCCATGTGTTTGTATTTTTTCAGATTTTTCCCCAAAATTGATATCTAGTCTTATAGCATTGTGTTGAGAAAAGATACTTGATAAAATTTAAATTTTCTTAAATTTACCATGGCTTGATTTGTGACCCAAGACATGATCTATCCTGGAGAATGTTCCATGAGCACTTGAGAAGAACATGTATTCTGTTGTTTTTGGATGGAATGTCCTATAAATATCAATTAAGTCTATCTTGTTTAATGTATCATTTAAAGCTTGTGTTTCCTTATTTATTTTCATTTTGGATGATCTGTCATTTGGTGAAAGAAGGGTGTTAAATTCCTCTGCTATCATTGTGTTACTGTTGATTTCCCCTTTTATGGCTGTTAGCATTTTCCTTATGTATTGAGGTGCTCCTATGTTGGGTCCATAAATATTTACAATTGTTATATCTTCCTCTTGGATTGATCCCTTGATCATAATGTAGTGTCCTCCTTTGTCTCTTTTAATAGTCCTTATTTTAAAGTCTATTTTGTCTGATATGAGAATTGCTACTCCAGCTTTCTTTTGGTTTCCACTTGCATGAAATATCTTTTTCCATCCCCTTACTTTCAGTCTGTATGTGTCTCTAGGTCTGAAGTGGGTCTCTTGTAGACAGCATATATAAGGGTCTTGTTTTTGTATCCATTCAGCCAATCTGTGTCCTTTGGTGGGAGCATTTAGTCCATTTACATTTATGGTAATTAATGATATGTATATTCCTATTCCCATTTTCTTAATTGTTTAGAGTTCCTTTATTGTAAGTCTTTTCCTTCTCTTGTGTTTCTTGCCTAGAGAAGTACCTTTAGCATTTGTTGTAAAGCTGGTTTAGTGGTGCTGAACTCTCTCAGCTTTTGCTTGTCTGTAAAGGTTTTAATGTCTCCCTCAAATCTGAATGAGATCCTTGCTGGGTAGAGTCATCTTGGTTGCAGGTTTTTCTCCTTCATCACTTTCAATATGCCCTGACAGTCCCTTCTGACTTGCAGAGTTTCTGCTGAAAGATCAGCTGTTAACCTTATGGAGATTCTCTTGTGTGTTATTTGCTGTTTTTCCCTTGCTGCTTTTAATATGTTTTCTTTGTATTTAATTTTTGACAGTTTGATTAATATATGTCTTGGCATATTTCTCCTTGGATTTATCCTGTATGGGACTCTCTGTGCTTCCTGGACTTGATTAACTCTTTCCTTTCCCATATTAGGGAAGTTTTCAACTATAATCTCTTCACATATTTTCTCAGTCCCTTTCTTTTTCACTTCTTCTTCTGGGACCCCTATAATTCAAACGTTGGTGCGTTTAATGTTGTCCCAGAAGTCTCTGAGACTGTCCTCAATTCTTTTCATTTTTTTTCTTTTTTCTGCTCTTTGTTAGTTATTTTCACTGTTTTATCTTCCAGGTCACTTATCCATTCTTCTCAGTTATTCTCCCACTGATCCCTTCTAGAGAATTTTTAATTTCATTTTTTGTGTTGTTCCTCACTGTTTCTTTGCTCTTCAGTTCTTCTAGGTCCTTGTTAAACGTTTCTTGTATTTTTTCCATTCTATTTCCAAGATTTTGGATCATCTTTACTATCATTTTTCTGAATTCTTTTTCAGTTTGACTGCCTATTTCCTCTTCATTTGTTAGGTCTGGTGGGTGTTTACCTTGCTCCTTCATCTGCTGTGTGTTTTTCTGTCTTCTCATTTTGCTTAACTTACTGTGTTTGTGGTCTCCATTTCTCAGGCTGCAGGTTTGTAGTTCCCATTGTTTTTTGTGTCTGCTCCCAGGGGCTAAGGTTGGTTCAGTGTGTTGTGTAGGCTTCGTTGTGTAGGGGACTAGTGCCTGTGCTCTTGTCGATGAGGCTAGATCTTGTCTTTCTGGTCAATAGTTCCACGTCTGGTGGTGTGTTTTGGGGTGTCTGTGACCTTATTATGACTTTAGGCAGCATCTCTGCTAATGGATGGGGCTGTTTTCCTGTCTTGCTAGTTGTTTGGCATAGGGTGTCCAGCACTGGAGCTTTCTGGTCATTGAGTGGAGCTGTGTCTTGGCGTTGAGATGGAGATCTCTGGGAAATTTTTGCCATTTGATATTACATGGAGCTTGGAGGTCTCTTGTGGACCTGTGTCCTGAACTTGGCTCTCCCACCTCCGAGGCACAGCCTTGACTCCTGGCTGGAGCACCATGAGCCTGTCATACACATGGCTCAGAATAAAAAGTGGAAAGAAGAAAGAAAGAAAGAAGAAGATATAATAAAATAAAATAGTTTGAGACCTATGCAGCTGCATGGAAAGATTCCTTCTCCTCTGTCGCAGTGCCTGTGGGGCTCAGCTTTGATTTTGGCCCCAACTCTTTGTCAGCACCGCCCTCAGACATCTGTTCCCCACCCAGGCAAGAGAGAGAGAAAGCAGCAGCTAATTGGGATCCACTTACTCCCTCAGTCTGGGGAGTGGTAAGGCAACCACAACTGGGGTGTTCTAAAATTGCCTGTGGCAGCAGGGACAGGCAGGAATTTGCAACTGACTGGGGCAAGCTTGCTCTGGTTGGAGGGGCTGGTGTGTGGGGCTTTTGGCAGTCCCTCCCCTTGTGTGCCACTCAACAATGGCACCTCATTTTCTAGGCAGACAATGCTTCTTATAGGGACATTCCTGGTCCTGGAGCTTCTCACTCCCATCCCCTCTGTTGTATCCATGCAGCCAACAGTGGTCCTCTCCCTGGATCTGCTCTTTTAACCCCACACTTTAGCACTCAGCACCAGCCAGCATCCGCAGATTCCTGTCTCAGGCAGGGTGCCAAGGGCTGTTTCCCAAGGAGGCTTTAGGTTGGGCGACACTCAGGACCCTGTGGCCTACGTGGGCGGAGGATGTGGAGGAGACCTTGGCTTGAGGGGCAGGTAAGCCTGCTCAGGTGGTTGCCCCTCCCAATGCCTGCAGAGGCCAAAGTAGCCAGCAAGTGGGGAAAGGGGTTGTAATAGTGGTCCCACCCCTTGTTTGCCACTCAACAGTGATGCCTTTCTTCTACGGGGTCCTGAGGTTTCTCTGCAAACTTTCCAGGTTGTGGAGCTCCTTACTCCTATCCCGTCAGGCTGTCGTTTCACAGCCAACAGCTGTCTCCTTCCTGGGTCCATGTTCCAAATCCCACTTTCCAGCACCCAACCCCCCTCCACAACAGGAAACTCACAACTCAGGCTGGGATGTGCAGAGCTGCAGTTCAGACCATGCACGCAGTTCTTACTTTGTCCTGCCTTCCACAGACCGTCCGTTGTATTCTCCTTTGATCCCCGAAGATTCTTTTCTGTCCCAGCTGATTTCTCCACCGTGAGGGAGTTTTTCTGAGTGCTGGGACCTCCTCTCACCTTCAGCTTCCTGCCAGGGTTGCTGGTCTCTTTTTTGATTCCTCTTTTCTTTCTTTCAAACTACCTGGTTGCAAGAGGATGTTTCTTGTTCTTTTAGGTGTCCGAAGTCTTCCACTAATGTTCAGCCGGTGCTCTGAGACAATTGTTCTATTTGTAGATGTATTCTTGATGTACCTGTGAGGAGCGACAAATTCCTTGTCCTCCTATTCCACCATCTTGACTCTTCACTCTGTCTAAAAGACTATCTCTTAATAGAGCACATTACCAGAAATTTCATACTACTCCTCCAAGTGTTCTTATGAAACAAATTATGACAGCTTTACCTCAGTGGAAGAAGAGAAAATTGTGGAATGAGGACTTGCTTTATCTGTAACCAGACATCCACTTTTCACTGCTTCTACACAGTCCTCCCCATGGCCCCTTGCAGATTCTGCTGACTTCTGTTAGTCTTTCAGACCTGAATGCTGGCTGCTACAGGGTCTTACACTTTCTGACTATGGCAAAGATTAAGCTCACAGCTTCCTCATGTGTTAGGTAGTATTAGCAAAGTTCAGCATGAATCAAGAGAATAAATCAAAATTAATTTAACCTTCTTCTCAGGGGTCCACCAATTTTCTTAGTAGCATCTTCTGGTAGATTATCCACTTCTATCTTCTCATTTTTATCACTGAGGTCCAAAGCTGGAAATATCCCTGAAAACCAGCAGTTTTATCTCATTGTTCCTTGAAAATCTTTGCCACGGAAACTTGGTATGAACTCTTGTCTTTATGAAACAGATACAGCCAGAGAACCTGTGGTTTCTATTAGATTCATGCAGAATATTGAGCTGATCAAGGTGTGTTTATGGTAGCTGTGCAAATATGGACGTTTTCCCCCTTATCCTTCATGCTTTGCTTAGTTTCACTTGTTCATAGTGTGCACCGTAAAAGCCTCACACCTGGCACTTCAGACCATACTTCCTAGTGAGAAACGTTGCTGCCTGGCATCTCAGTTCAGTGGGCCATGTGAGGAAGTCACCTCTTCTTCTTCTTCTTCACATCTTCTTCCACTGTTTCCCTCTCTCCTCCCCTTATTTCGTTTTTTCTTTTATTGCCAATTTTTGTTTTTACATTAAGCCATGCCTAAATCCAGTGCTATCCCTGAACTTTCCTAATGTATGATACAATGCCCCCCTTTTAAAGTCAGTTTGGAGTTGAATTTTCTATTATTTACAGGCAAAAGCATGCCTATACAGAAATTGGTACCAAGTTGTTATGGGTAGAAACTGCAACAGAGGGCAGAAGTTAGAAAAGTATAGAGTATGAGGGTATGTTGGCTACAATAAGGAACCTCAAAATAATTTCTACTAAAAAGAAATAAACTGAGTTTGAGACTGGCCTGAATGAAAATCAATAAGCATTAATTAGGGAAATGAAAATTACCATAAAATAAAATACCACTTTGTCTATTAAATTAGTAAAAGCTAAAAAATATATTTTTTAAAAATGAAGATTGATAATACATGGTGTTGGGGAGAGTATCAGAATATAGGCAATCCCATTCAGTATTTGTGGTGGTATACATTTGTCCAACTATATTATCTAGTAAAATTAAATATAACCTATAACCCAAAATTCCACTATTAGGTAGTATCCAAGAGAAACATGTTCCTAATGATACATGAAATGAATGTTTATTGCAACATTATTTGTAATAGAACAGAATCAGAAGGCTACCCCAAATTTAAAACAAAGTAATAGGCAATTTTGATAAGTAAATTGTAGCATAGTCGTTCAATGAGATACTACACAACAGTTAAAATATGTATCAAAATGGATATTTACCTACTAATATCTTCAGTATCATACCATTTATGTACATGTGAAACTATGCTATACATTTTATGGATACATACATATACAGTAATAGTATAAAAATCTGCACAGGGAGGGAAGAAGTTATGGGATTTGGAAACAGGTACAAAAGCATATTTAACTCTATCTAAAATATTTTATTATTAAAAATATAAAAATCTAGCAGGGCTTGGTAGCTAGATTGAGCTCATAGAAACTGGTAGTCAGGGATTTTTCTCATTAGTTGATGTCTATGCCATACACATTGTTATATTTTGAATATCACCTCTGGAAACAACTTTATAAAATGTTAGGATATGATAGGTATGGATAATGGCTTAGCAAGTGTTTGTTATGTTATAATCTGTACACTAATGTACAAAATTCTTGCTGTAATTTTATCTGAACTGTCAATCAATTTATGGATAAATTTGGGAGACACTGAAATTTTTATAGTGCTAAATAATCCTATTCATAAATATGGTATATCTGTCCACGTGTTCAGGTTACTTTTTATGTCTTTCACAATAAAACCTAAAATTCTATGAAAAGATGCAACTGGATAATTATCAACATAATGTTGAACATAAATTAAGACATAGAATGAGATTTAAAATGCAGTGCTCTTGGGAGACTCAATTCTGCAATGGGAATGTAAGCTCCCTTACAAACCACACCCCCCATTAATGACACCTATAAACACTGGAAAAAATTTTAAAAAGAAAAATCCTACTTGAGGACTCTGAGAAGTAGCCAAAAAGGAGGCAAATGGTGGAAAAGAGTGATAACATAAGAAAGAGAGTAAGTTATCCAGATTTTTTTTTCTTTCTCAGCCTTGCATGGTTATTGTGTCCCACTTGTGGATTGGAGAAGCACAGGTAGCTGAAACTCTGATGGAAACCCTGCCATCTTTCTGGCCAAAGGACCTCACAAGGGAGCATGGGTAAGATGCAGTGCAAGTGAGGAATCTCAGGAGGAAAAGAGACAGAGAAAGTATTCCATATCTGTGAATTAAACCACACAACACTTACTGGAAAATGCACATGCAGGAGTTAACCACACATGCAGGAGTTAACCTCACAAGCAAATCAAAGGCTTTGAGAAATGAGCTGAGATTTGAATCACAAAATTATCAGCCTAAACCCTGAACCACACATGCACACACATAACCAAATTAGCAAATTAAGGCTTTGAGAACTAAACTGAGATTTTAACTACAGCCCAGAAAATGTAAGACAGAACTGATGGGCAGAATCTAACCAAATTGATTGCCTACTAAAAGAAAAGGATCAACATTTTCCAGAGGGTTATAAAAGAACAGAGTCTACACAAAACATTTTCAATGTCCAGGATAAACAAAAAAATTACTTAGTATTAAAGAACAAGAAAATATGCCCCATTCAAAATGAAAAACAAAATCATCAGATGTCAAACAAGAAGAGACCCAGATATTGGAATTATGAGGCATAACATTAAAGTAGCTATTATAACTATATTCCATGAGGTACAGAAAAACACACTTGAAATAAATGAAGGAAAAACAAATCTCAGAAAAGAAGTAGAAACTGTAAGAAAGAAGCAAATGTAAATTTTAGAATTGAAAGTGCACTATCTAAAATAAAAAGGAATTGGATGAGTTTAATAACAGAATGGCAATTTCAAAGGAAAAAATTGGTGAAATTGAAGTTAGATTGATAGAAACTAACCAATCAGAAATATATAAAGGAAAAAAGTTAGGGGAAAAATAAACAGAGACTGAGAGAGCTATTGAGCATTACCAAAGATACTGATATATGTGTAATTTGAGTTCCAAAAAATGGAGGAGAAATAGACTGGGGTAGAAAATATATTTGAAGAAGTCATAAACAAAAGCTTCCTAAATTATGTGAGTAAAACATTTCTGTATGTATGAGAAGCTCAGTGAACAGCATAACTTCCAAGAAAACCAAGTCTTAAAACCAAAGGTATGTTAAAAACCTATAAAACAGCCAGAGGAAAATGACATTATTTTACACAAGGAAAGGCTTCAGTGAACATGGACTTTTTAAAAAATTGAAGTATAGTCGATTTACAATGTTTTGCTAATTTCACGTGTAAAGCAAAATGATCCAGTGTTTTTTCATATTATATTCCATTATAGGTTATTACAAGATAATGAATATAAATTCCTGTGCTATACAGTAAATCCTTGTTACTTATCTATTTTATGTATAGTATTCAATAGCTTGTGTCTGTTAATCCCATACTCCTAATTTGTCCCTCTCTCCCCCTCCCCTTTGGTAACCATAAGATTGTTTTCTATGCCTGTGTGTCTGCTTCTCTTTTGTATATAGATTCATTTGTATTATTTTTAGATTCCTCATATAAGTGATATCATATAGTATTTGTCTTTCTCTGTCTGACTTACTTCACTAAGCATAATATTCTCTAGGTCCATATATGTTCTTGCACATGGCAATATTTCATTTTTTTATGGCTGAGTAATATTCTGATGTATATACCTACCACATCTTCTTAAGTGAATAATCTGTTGGGCACTTGTGTTGTTTCCATGTCTTAGCTATTGTAAATAGTGTTGCTATGAACATTGGGGGATGAATGTATCTTTTTGAATTAGAGTTTTCATTTTTTCCTAATATATAACCAGGAGTGAGATTGCTGGTTCATAAGGTAGCTGTATGTTTAGTTTTTTGAGGAATCTCCATACTGTTTTCCATAGTGACTGCACCAGTTTACATTCCCACCAACAGTGTAGGATGGTTCCCTTCTCTCCACACCCTCTCCAGCATTTATTATTTGTAGATTTTTGACGATGGTCATTCTGATTGGTGTGAAGTGATACCTCATTGCAGTTTTGATTTGCATTTCTTTAATAATTAGCAAAGTTGAACATATTTTCATGTGCCTTTTGTCCATCTGTATGTCTTCTTTGGAGAAAGGTTTATTCAGGACTTCTGCCCATTTTTTGATTGGGTTTTTTTAATATTGAGTTGTATAAGTTGTTTGTATATTTTGGCTATTAACCCCTTGTCAGTCACATCATTTGCAAATACTTTCTCCCCTTCAGTAGGTTGTCTTCATTTTTTTGATGATTTCCTTTACTGTCAAAAAGTTTTTAAGTTCAACTAGGTCCAATTTGTTTATTTTTGCTTTTGTTTCTTCTGCCTTGGGAGACTGATCTAAGAAAATATTGCTACAAAAAATTTTTTAACAAGAAAATATTGCTATGAATTATGTCAGAGAATGATTTACCTATGTTCCCTTCTAGGAATTTTATGGATTCGTATTTTATATTTAAGTCTTTAAACCATTTTGAATTTATTTTTATATATGGTGTAATGAGTATTCTAATTTCACTGAGTTACATGTTGCTGTCCATCTTTCCCAACACGACATGCTGAAAAGACTATCTTTTCTCCATTACATCCTCTTGCTTCCTTTGTCATAGATTAATTGACCATAGGTGAGTGGGTTTGTTTCTGGGCTCTCTCTTCTGTTCTATTGTTTTTGTGCCAATACCACGCTGTTTTGATTAATGTAACTTTATAGTATACTCTGAAGTATGGAAGGCATATGCCTCCAGCTTTGTTCTTCTTCCTCAGGATTACTTTGGTAATTCAGGATCTTTTGTGGTTCCATATAAATTTTAGGACTAATTATTTTAGTTCTGTGAAAAATGTAATGGGTCTTTTGGTAAGGATTGCATTAAATCTGTAGATTGCTTTGGGTGGTATGGTCATTTTAACAATATTAATTTTTCTAATCTAAAAGCATGGGATATCTTTCCATTTCTTTGAATCATCTTCAATTTCTTTATCAATGTTATATAGTTTTCAGTGTATAGATCTTTCACCTCCTTGGCTAAGTTCCTAGGTATTTTTTTTGACATGATTTTAAACTGGTTGTTTTTAAATTTTCTCTTTCTATTTCATTATTAGTGAAAAATGCAACAGATTTCTGTATGTTAATCTTTTATCCTGCTACCATGCTGAATTAATTTATTACTCCTGATATAGTTTCTGTGTGGAGTCTTTAGGGCTCTCTATATAGAGTATCATGTCATCTGCAAATAGAGAGAGTTTTACCCTATCTTTAAAGTTTGAATAACTTCTATTTCTTTTTCTTGTCTGATTCTTGTGGCTAGGACTTCCAATATTATGTTGAATAAAAGTGGTGAGAGTGGGCATCCTTGTCTAGGTCCTGATTTGGGGGGAAGGCTTTCAGCTTTTCACAATTGAATATTAATTTTCTCTGGGTTTGTTGTAAATGGATTTTATTATGTAGAGATATGTTCCCTCTATATCCACTTTGGTGAGAATTTTTATCATGAATGGATGTTGAATTTTGTTGAATGCTTTTACTGCATCTATTGATGATCATGTGGTTTTTGTCTTTCCTTTCGTTGATGGTGTGTATCACGTTGATTGGTTTCATATGTTGAACCATCCTTGTGACCCTGGAATGAATCTAATTTGATCATGGTGTATGATCCTTTTTATGCACTGTTGAATTTAGTTTGCTAATATTTTGCAGAGGATTTTTACATCTATATTCATCAAAGATGTTGGTCTTTTTTTTTTTTTGTAATGTCTTTGTCTTGTTTTGGTATCAGGGTGATGGCAACTTCATAGAGTGAATTTGGGAGTCAAAACTTCTCTTCAAATTTTTGGAAGAGTTTGAGAATGATATGTATAAGTTCTTTTTTGTATATTTGGTAGAATTCCCCAATGAAGCTGAAGACTTATTTTGCAGCAAGTTTTTAAAATTACAGATTCTGTTTCACTTTGAGTGATTAGTCTGTTCAAATTATCTGTCTCTCCTTGACTCAGTTTTGGGAGGCTATATGTTTCTAGAAACTTGACCTTTTCTTCTAGGTTGTCCAGTTTCTTGACATAGAATTGTTCATAGTATTCTCTTATGAGATTTTGTATTTCTGTAGTATCACTTGGTATTGTTCCTCTTTTATTTCTTATTTTGTTTACTTGGGTTCTATCTCTTTTCTTCTTGGTGAGCCTGGCTAGAGGTTTTTGAATTTTGTGTACCTTTAAAAAACAAAAAAGCTCTTGGTATATTGATCTTTCCTATTTTTTTTGATCTTTCCCATTTTTAATCTCTATTTTATTTATTACCTCTCTGACTTTATTATTTCCTTCTTTCTGCTAACTATGGGTTTTGTTTGTTTTTCTCTTTCTAATTCTTTTAGGAGGTAGATTAAGCTGTTTGAGATTTTTCTTGTTTCTTGTGGTAGGCCTGTATTGCTATGAAGTTCCCTCTTAGAAATGCTTTTGCTACATCCCATAGATTTTGTAAGGTTATGTTTTCATTTTCATTTGCCTTCAAGTATTTTCTGAATTCTTTGATTTCATCAGTGACTCTGGTTTTTTAGTAGCATGCTGTTTACTCTCCATGTGTTCATTCTTTTCCCATTTTCTTTCTATAGTTGATTTCTGGTGTCATACTATTGTGGTCAGAAAAGATGCTTGAAATAATTTCTATCCTCTTAAATTTGTTGAGACTTGTTTTGTGACCTAGTATGTGGTCTATCCTAGAGAACATTCCATGCATGCTTGAAAAGAATGCTTATTCTACTATTTTTGGATGTAGTGTCCTGTAGGTATCAGTCAACTCCAACTGCTCTATTGTGTCATTTAGGATCTTTTCTGCCTTATTGATTTTCTGTCTGGATGATTTACCCATTGATGTCAATTGAGTGTTAAAGTCTCCAACTGTTATTGTATTATTGTCAATTTCTCCCTTTAGGTCTGTTAGTATTTGTTTTATGTATTTAGATATTCCTATATTGGGCATGTATATGTTAATATTTGTAATATCTTCTTTTTGTATCGATCCCTTTATTATTATATAATGCCATTCTTTGTCTTTCTTTATGGCCTTTGTTTTAAAGTCAATTTTGTCTGATATGAGTATCATCGTCCCTGCTTTCTTGTTGTGTCCATTTGCATGAAATATCTTTTTCCATCCCCCTCACTTTCAGTCTGTGTGTGTCTTTTGCCCTGAAGTGAGTTTCCTGTAGGCAGCATACTGTAGGTTCTTAAGTTTTTATCCAACCTAGCACTCTATGTCTTTTGATTGGAGCATTTAGTCCATTGACATTTAAAGTAATTATTGGTAGCTATGTATTTATTGCCATTTTAATTCTTGTTTTCAGGTTGTTGTTGCAGTTCTTCTTTCTTCATTTCTTCTTTTTGTTTTTCCCTTTGTGGTTTGATGATTTTCTTTTGTAGTGTGCTTGAATTCCTTTCTCTTTGGTATTTGTGAATCTATTGTATGTTTTTGATTTGTGGTTACCATGGAGTTCAAGTACATTGATCCATAACTATAACTCTTCCTTTAAGCTGATAGTCATTGAAGTTCAAACACATTCTAAAAAATCTACATTCTTATACTCCCCTACCCCCATTTTGTGATTTTGATAATCTATTTTACATCTTCATGCTTATCCTTTTGCTGTTAATTGTAGCTATAATCACTTTTATAATTTTTTATTAATATATGTACTGGCTTATTTAAATGATCTTCGATCCTTTTGTATATTTACCTTTCCTATTGTGATTTCCCTTTTCTATAGATTCCTGCTTCTTTTCTATTTAAAGAAGACCATTCAATGTTTCTTTTAGGGTAGGTTTAGTGTTTGCTAGTCTGAGAAATTCTTATCTTTCTATTCTAAATGATAATCTTGCTGGGTAGTGTATCCTTGGTTGCAGGTTTTTCCCATTCAGGACTTTGAATATATCATGTCACTCCCTTCTGGCCTGCAAAGTTTCTGGAGAGAAATCAGCTGATAGCCTTATGGGGGTTCCCTTATAGTGGTACCTGGCTTTTTGTTTTTCTCTTGCTGTCTTTAGAATTCTCTTTATCTTTTACTTTTCACATTTTTAATATGATATGTCTTGGTGTGGGTCTGTTTGGGTTAATCTTCCTTGGGACGCTCTTTACTTCCTGTACCTGGATATCTGTTTCCTTCTTCAGGTTTGGGAAGTTTTCAGCCATGATTTCATCAAAGACATTTTTGACTCCCTTCTCTCTCTATTCTCCTTTTGGGACCCTTATAAGGAAAATGTTGGTATGCTTGATGTTATCCCAAAGATCCCTTAAACAGTTCTCATTAAATTTTCTTTTCTTTATGCTGTTATGATTGGGTGATTTCCATTATTTTACCTTCCAGCTCACTTGTTCATTATTCTGTGCCATTTAGTCTGCTATTTATTGCTTCTAGACTGGTTTTTATCTTGGCACTTGAATTGTCTATTTTTGATTATCTTATCTTTACAGTTTCTAGTTCCTTGGTATAGTGATCTACATTTCTATCAATAATATTTCTAAATTCAGTTTACATTTTTATCACCTCTTTTTTAAACTCAAGGTCTAGTAGACTGGTGAGCTTTGTTTCATTATTTGTTCTTTCAGGAGACTTCTCTTGTTCTTTTTTTTTCACTTTAAAAAAATTTATTGGAATATAGTTGATTTACAATCTTGTGTTAGTTTCAGGTGTACAGCAAAAGTGAATCAGTTATACATATACATATATTCACTCTTTATAAGATTCTTTCCCCATATAATGCCACTCACTTTTTTTTTTTTTTGTGGTACGCAGGCCTCTCACTGTTGTGGCCTCTCCTGTTGCAGAGCACAGGCTCCGGACGCACAGGCTCAGTGGCCGTGGCTCACGGGTCCAGCCGCTCCACGGCACATGGGATCCTCCTGGACCGGGGCACGAACCCATGTCCCCTGCATCGGCAGGCGGACTCCCAATCACTGCGCCACCAGGGAAGCCCGCCACTCACTTTTTTTTCACACACACACACTGTATTTTATTTTTACAAGAGATAAATAGACTGACAACAAGCATTGTAAATGGATGACCACAAAAAAAAGCAACAATGATTGCAATTACCAAGCACAAAACACACTCATAATATGTCATAATATTGACATTCAGTCCAGTAATCCTCCACTATAACAGCTCCTTTACTTTGCAGTGAAAATTGATTTGTATATTTTTTGCCTCTGGGTCCTTGTGGGATTTTTTTTCTTTTATTCAAACACAAAGTCGCAAAAATTATAATCGTCCACATCAGTTCACTCAGTCCTGTGTAATTAATCTTTTTATTTTCCTCTTGATCTTTTGTTAGCACTTTTAAGAGTTCATCAGTTTTCCATTAGAGTTCTGAAAATGCTTCTTCATTCAGTTCAGCAGTATAGTGGGTTACCAGAAACTGTACTTGTCAGAGTCTTTTCCATGAATTCCTTGAAGATGAAACCCTTTTATAGGAACATATTTGCAAAAGCATCAGAGTACACCCAGAACTGTCTGTAAATTACAAAAGACTTAAAAATGACCATGGTTAAATATTTGATGAAAGTTCATAATAATGCAATTGACAAGGAAATTTAGTTATTTCTGAGATATACATTTTAAAGTAATAACTGGAATTATGATTTATAACATTATACCAGAACATATAAGATCTTTAGAAATTTCATACAATGTCTGAAACATTTATATTAACATATTTCTATACAAATAACTCAAAGAAAGTTTAGTATTAGTTGTTTTGTTTGTTTGTTTGTTTTATATTGCAGGTTCTTATTAGTCATCAAATTTATACACATCAGTGTATACGTGTCAATCCCAATCGCCCAATTCAGCACACCACCATCCCCACCTCACTGTGGTTTTCCCCGCTTGGTGTCCATACATCTGTTCTCTACATCTGCGTCACAAAGTCTGCCCTGCAAACCAGCTAATCTGTACTATTCTTCTAGGTTCCACATATATGTGTTAATACATGATATTTTTTTTCTCTTTCAGACTTACTTCACTCTGTATGAGAGTCTGTAGATCCATCCATGTCCCAACAAATGACTCAATTTCCTTCCTTTTATGGCTGAGTAATATTCCATTGTATATATGTACCACATCTTCTTTATCCATTCGTCTGTTGATGGGCATTTAGGTTGCTTCCATGACCTGGCTATTGTAAATAGTGCTGCAATGAACATTGGGGTGCATGTGTCTTTTTGAATTATGGTTTACTCTGGGTATATGCCCAGTAGTTGGATTCCTGGATCATATGGTAATTCTATTTTTAGTTTTTTAAGGATCCTCCATACTTTTCTCAACAGTGGCTGTATCAAATTACATTCCTGTCAACAGAACAGTGGGTTCCCTTTTCTCTGCACCCTCGCCAGCATTTGTTGTTTGTACATTTTTTGATGAAGCCCATTCTAACTGGTGTAGGGTGATATCTCATTGTAGTTTTGATTTGCATTTCTCTAATAATTAGTGATGTTGAGCAGCTTTTCATGTGCTTCTTGGCCATCTGTATGTCTTCTTTGGAGAAATGTCTATTTAGGTCTTCTGCCCATTTTTGGATTGGGTTGTTTGTTTCTTTAATATTGAGCTGCATGAGCTGTATATATATTTTGGAGCTTAATCCTTTGTCCGTTGATTCATTTGCAAATATTTCCTCCCATTCTGAGGGTTGTCTTTTTATCTTGTTTATAGTATCCTTTGTTGTGCAAAAGTTTGGAAGTTTCATTAGGTCCCATTTGTTCATTTTTGTTTTTTTATTTCCATTACTCTAGGAAGTAGATCAAAAAAGATCTTGCTGTGCTTTATGTCAAAGAGTGTTCTTCCTATGTTTTCCTCTAAGAGTTTTAGAGTGTACGGTCTTACATTTAGGTCTCGAATACATTTTGACTTTCTTTTTGTGTACGGTGTTAGGGAGTGTTCTAATTCCATTTTTTACATGTAGTGGTCCAGTTTTCCCAGCACAACTTATTGAAGAGACTGTCTTTTCTCCATTGTATATCTTTGCCTCCATTGTCATAGATTAGTTGACCATAGGTGTGTGGGCTTATCTCTGGGTTTTCTATCTTGTCCTGTTGATCTATGTTTCTGTTTTTCTACCAGTACCATGTTGTCTTGATTACTGTAGCTTTGTAGTATACTCCAAAGTCAGGGAGTCTGATTCCTCCAGCTCCGTTTTTTTCCCTCAAGACTGCTTTGGCTATTCGGGTTCTTTTGTGTCTCCATACAAATTTTAATATTATTTGTTCTAATTCCGTAAAAAAATGTCATTGGTAAATTGATAGGGATTGCACTGAATCTGTAGATTGCTTTGGGTAGCATAGTCATTTTCACAATATTGATTCTTCCAATCCAAGAACATGGTATATCTCTCCATCTGTTGGTATCATCTTTAATTTCCTTCATCAGTGTCTTATAGTTTTCTGCATACAGGTCTCTTGTCTCCCTAGGTAGATTTATTCCTAGGTGTTTTATTATTTTTGTTACAATGGTAAATTGGAGTGTTTCCATAATTTCTCTTTCAGATTTTTCATCATTAGTGTATAGGAATGCAAGAGATTTCTGTGCATTAATGTTGTATGCTGCTACTTTACCAAATTCATTGATTAGCTCTAGTAGTTTTCTGGTGGCATTTTTAGGATTCCATAAGTATAGTATCCTGTCATCTGCAAAAAGTGACACTTTTACTTCTTCTTTTCCAATTTCTATTCCTTTTATTTCTTTTTGTTCTCTGATTGCCATGGTTAGGACTTCCAAAACTATGTGGAATAATAGTGATGAGAGTGGACATCCTTGTCTCGTTCCTGATAGTAGAGGAAATGCTTTCAGTTGTTCACCATTGAGAATGATGTTTGCTGTGGGTTTGTCATATATGGCCTTTATTATGTTGAGGTAGGTTCCCTCTATGCCCACTTTCTGGAGAGTTTTTATCGTATATCGGTGTTGAATTTTGTCAAATGATTTTTCTGCATCTATAGAGATGATCATATGGTTTTTATGCTTCAATTTGTTAATATGGTGTATCACATTGATTGATTTGCGTATATTGAAAAATCCTTGTATCTCTGGGATAAATCCCACTTGATCATGGTGTATGAACCTTATAATGTGCTGTTGGATTGTGGTTGCTAGTATTTTGTTGAGGATTTTGCATCTATATTCATCAGTGATATTGGTTTGTAATTTTCTTTTTTTTTTTTTTACATCTTTATTGGGTTATAATTGCTTTACAATGGTGTGTTAGTTTCTGCTTTATAACAAAGTGAATCAGTCATACATAAACATATGTTCCCATATGTCTTCCCTGTTGCGTCTCCCTCCCTCCCACCCTACCCATCCCACCCCTCCAGGCTGTCACAAAGCACCGAGCCAATATCCCTGTGCCATGCGGCTGCTTCCCACTAGCTATCTACCTTACTGCGTTTGTTAGTGTGTATATGCCCATGACTCTCTCTTGCCCTGTCACAGCTCACCCTTCCCCCTCCCCATAACCTCAAGTCCGTTCTCTAAGAGGTCTGCGTCTTTATTCCTGCTTTACCCCTAGGTTTTTCATGACATTTTTTTTCTTAAATTCCATATATATGTGTTAGCATACAGTATTTGTCTCTCTCTTTCTGACTTACTTCACTCTGTATGACAGACTCTAGGTCTATCCACCTCATTACAAATAGCTCAATTTCGTTTCTTTTTATGGCTGAGTAATATTCCATTGTATATATGTGCCAGATCTTCTTTATCCATTCATCCGATGACGGGCACTTAGGTTGTTTCCATCTCCGGGCTATTGTAAATAGAGCTGCAATGAACATTTTGGTACATGTCTCTTTTTGAATTATGGTTTTCTCAGGGTATATGCCCAGTAGTGGGATTGCTGGGTCATATGGTAGTTCTATTTGTAGCTTTTTAAGGAACCTCCATACTGTTCTCCACAATGGCTGTATCAATTTACATTCCCACCAACAGTGTAAGAGGGTTCCCTTTTCTCCACACCCTCTCCAGCATTTATTGTTTCTAGATTTTTTGATGATGGCCATTCTGACTGGTGTGAGATGATATCTCATTGTAGTTTTGATTTGCATTTCTCTAATGATTAGTGATGTTGAGCATTCTTTCATGTGTTTGTTGGCAGTCTGTATATCTTCTTTGGAGAAATGTCTATTTAGGTCTTCTGCCCATTTTTGGAATGGTTTGTTTGTTTTCTTGTTATTGAGCTGCATGAGCTGCTTGTAAATTTTGGAGATTAATCCTTTGTCAGTTGCTTCATTTGCAAATATTTTCTCCCATTCTGAGGGTTGTCTTTTGGTCTTGTTTATGGTTTCCTTTGCTGTGCAAAAGCTTTGAAGTTTCATTAGGTCCCATTTGTTTATTTTTGTTTTTATTCCCATTACTCTAGGAGGTGGGTCAGAAAGGATCTTGCTTTGATTCATGTCATAGAGTGTTCTGCCTATGTTTTCCTCTAAGAGTTTGATAGTTTCTGGCCTTACATTTAGGTCTTTAATCCATTTTGAGCTTATTTTTGTGTATGGTGTTAGGGAGTGATCTAATCTCATACTTTTACATGTACCTGTCCAGTTTTCCCAGCACCACTTATTGAAGAGGCTGTCCTTTCTCCATTGTACATTACTGCCACCTTTATCAAAGATAAGGTGTCCATATGTGCATGGGTTTATCTCTGGGCTTTCTATCCTGTTCCATTGATCTATCTTTCTGTTTTTGTGCCAGTACCATACCGTCTTGATGACTGTAGCTTTGTAGTATAGTCTGAAGTCAGGGAGCCTGATTCCTCCAGTTCCTTCTTTCGTTCTCAAGATTGCTTTGGCTATTTGGGGTCTTTTGTGTTTCCATACAAATTGTGAAATTTTTTGTTCTAGTTCTGTGAAAAATGCTATTGGTAGTTTCATAGGGATTGCTTTGAATCTATAGATTGCTTTGGGTAGTAGAGTCATTTTCACAATGTTGATTCTTCCAATCCAAGAACACGGTGTATCTCTCCATCTATTTGTATCATCTTTAATTTCTTTCATCAGTGTCTTATAATTTTCTGCATACAGGTCTTTTGTCTCCTTAGGTAGGTTTATTCCTAGATATTTTATTCTTTTTGTTGCAATGGTAAATGGGAGTGTTTTCTTGATTTCACTTTCAGATTTTTCATCATTAGTATATAGGAATGCCAGAGATTTCTGTGCATTAATTTTGTATCCTGCCACTTTACCAAATTCATTGATTAGCTCTAGTAGTTTTCTGGTAGCATCTTTAGGGTTTTCTATGTATAGTATCATGTCATCTGCAAACAGTGACAGCTTTACTTCTTCTTTTCCAATTTGGATTCCTTTTATTTATTTTTCTTCTCTGATTGCTGTGGCTAAAACTTCCAAAACAATGTTGAATAATAGTGGTGAGAGTGGGCAACCTTGTCTTGTTCCTGATCTTAGTGGAAATGCTTTCAGTTTTTCACCATTGAGGATGATGTTTGCTGTGGGCTTGTCATATATGACCTTTATTATATTGAGGAAAGTTCCCTCTATGCCTACTTTCTGCAGGGTTTTTATCATAATTGGTGTTGAATTTTGTCAAAAGCTTTCTCTGCATCTATTGAGATGATCATATGGTTTTTCTCCTTCAATTTGTTAATATGGTTTATCACATTGATAGATTTGCGTATATTGAAGAATCCTTGCATTCCTGGAATAAACCCCACTTGATCATGGTGTATGATCCTTTTAATGTGTTGTTGGATTCTGTTTGCTAGTATTTTGTTGAGGATTTTTGCATCTATGTTCATCAGTGATATTGGCCTGTAGTTTTCTTTCTTTGTGACATCCTTGTCTGGTTTTGGTATCAAGGTGATAGTGGCCTCGTAGAAGGAGATAGGGAGTGGTCCTCCCTCTGCTATATTTTGGAAGAGTTTGAGAAGGATAGGTGTTAGCTCTTCTCTAAATGTTTGATAGAATTCGCCTGTGAAGCCATCTGGTCCTGGGCTTTTCTTTGTTGGAAGATTTTTAATCACAGTTTCAATTTCAGTGCTTGTGATTGGTCTGTTCATATTTTCTATTTCTTCCTGATTCAGTCTTGGCAGGTTGTGCATTTCTAAGAATTTGTCCATTTCTTCCAGATTGTCCATTTTATTGGCATAGAGTTGCTTGTAGTAATCTCTCATGATCTCTTTTATCTCTGCAGTGTCAGTTGTTACCTCTCCTTTTTCATTTCTAATTCTATTGATTTGAGTCTTCTCCCTTTTTTTCTTGATGAGTCTGGCTAGTGGTTTATCTATTTTGTTTATCTTCTCAAAGAACCAGCTTTTAGTTTTATTGATCTTTGCTATCATTTCCTGCATTTCTTTTTCATTTATTTCTGATCTGATTTTTATGATTTCTTTCCTTCTGCTAGCTTTGGGGTTTTTTTGTTCTTCTTTCTCTAATTGGTTGAGGTGCAAGGTTAGGTTGTTTATTCGAGATGTTTCCTGCTTCTTAAGGTGGGCTTGTATTGCTATAAACTTCCCCCTTAGAACTGCTTTTGCTGCATCCCACAGGTTTTGGGTCGTTGTATCTCCATTGTCATTTGTTTCTAGGTATTTTTTGATTTCCTCTTTGATTTCTTCAGTGATCTCTTCATTATTAAGTAGTGTATTGTTTAGCCTCCATGCGTTTGTATTTTTTACAGATCTTTTCCTGTAATTGATATCTAGTCTCATGGCGTTTTGGTCAGAAAAGATACTTGATACAATTTCAATTTTCTTAAATTTACCAAGGCTTGATTTGTGACCTAAGATATGATCTATCCTGGAGAATGTTCCATGAGCACTTGAGAAAAATGTGTATTCTGTTGTTTTTGGATGGAGTGTCCTATAAATATCAATTAAGTCCATCTTGTTTAATGTATCATTTAAAGCTTGTGTTTCCTTATTTATTTTCATTTTGGATGATCTGTCCATGGTTGAAAGTGGGGTGTTTAAGTCCCCTACTATGAATGTGTTACTGTCGATTTCCCCTTTTATGGCTGTTAGTATTTGCCTAATGTATTGAGGTGCTCCTATGTTGGGTGCATAAATATTTACAATTGTTATATCTTCTTCTTGGATCAATCCCTTGATCATTATGTAGTGTCCTTCTTTGTCTCTTTTAATAGTCCTTATTTTAAAGTCTATTTTGTCTGATATGAGAATTGCTACTCCAGCTTTCTTTTGGCTTCCATTTGCATGGAATATCTTTTTCCATCCCCTTACTTTCAGTCTGTATGTGTCTCTAGGTCTGAAGTGGGTCTCTTGTAGACAGCATATATAAGGGTCTTGTTTTTGTATCCATTCAGCTAATCTGTGTCTTTTGGTGGGAGCATTTAGTCCATTTACATTTAAGGTAATTATCGATATGTATGTTCCTATTCCCATTTTCTTAATTGTTTTGGGTTCGTTATTATAGGTCTTTTCCTTCTCTTGTGTTTCTTGCCTAGAGAAGATCCTTTAGCATTTGTTGTAAAGCTGGTTTGGTGGTGCTGAACTCTCTCAGCTTTTGCTTGTCTGTAAAGGTTTTAATTTCTCCATCAAATCTGAATGAGATCCTTGCTGGGTAGAGTAGTCTTGGCTGCATGTTTTTCTCCTTCATCACTTTCAGTATGTCCTGCCACTCCCTTCTGGCTTGTAGGGTTTCTGCTGAGAGATCAGCTGTTAACCTTATGGAGATTCCCTTATGTGTTATTTGTTGTTTTTCCCTTGCTGCTTTTAATATGCTTTCTTTGTATTTAATTTTTGACAGTTTGATTAATATGTGTCTTGGCGTATTTCTCCTTGTATTTATCTTGTATGGGACTCTCTGTGCTTCCTGGACTTGTTTAACTATTTCCTTTCCCATATTAGGGAAGTTTTCAACTATAATGTCTTCAAATATTTTCTCAGTCCCTTTCTTTTTCTCTTCTTCTTTTGGAACCCCTATAATTCGAATGTTGGTGCGTTTAATGTTGTCCCAGAGGTCTCTGAGACTGTCCTCAGTTCTTTTCATTCTTTTTTCTTTATTCTGCTCTGCAGTAGTTATTTCCACTATTTTATCTTCCAGGTCACTTATCCGTTCTTCTGCCTCAGTTATTCTGCTATTGATCCCATCTAGAGTACTTTTAATTTCATTTATTGTGTTGTTCATCGTTGCTTGTTTCATCTTTAGTTCTTCTAGGTCCTTGTTAACTGATTCTTGCATTTTGTCCAATCTATTGTCCATTCTATCTCCAAGATTTCGGATCAACCTTACTATCATTATTCTGAATTCTCTTTCAGGTAGACTGCCTATGTCCTCTTCATTTGTTAGGTCTGGTGCATTTTTATCTTGCTCCTTTATCTGCTGTGTGTTTTTCTGTCTTCTCATTTTGCTTATCTTACTGTGTTTGGGGTCTCCTTTTTGCAGGCTGCAGGTTTGTAGTTCCTCCTGTTTTTGATGTCTGTCTCCAGTGGCTAAGTTTGGTTCAGTGGGTTGTGTAGGCTTCCTGGTGGAGGGGGCTAGTGCCTGTGTTGTGGTGGATGAGGCTGGATCTTGTCTCTCTAGTGGGCAGGTTCACGTCTGGTGGTGTGTTTGGGGGCGCCTGTGGCCTTATTATGATTTTAGGCAGCCTCTCTGCTAATGGGTGGGGTTGTGTTCCTGTTTTGCTAGTTGTTTGGCATAGGTTTTCCAGCACTGTGGCTTGCTGGTTGTTGAGTGAAGCTGGGTGCTGGTGTTAAGATGAAGGTCTCTGGGAGATTTTCGCCATTTGATATTATGTGGAGCTGGGAGGTCTCTTGTTGATCAGTGTCCTGGAGTTGGCTGTCCTACCTCAGAGGCAGAGCCCTGCCTCCTGGCTGGAGCACCAAAAGCTTTTCATCCACAGGCTCAGGATAAAAGGGAGAAAAAGTAGAGGGAATTAGGAGAAGTATGAGGAAAGAAAGAAGGAAAGGAGGGTAGGAAGGAAGGAAGAAAGAAAGAAAGAAGCAAAGAAGGCAAGAAGGCAAGAAGGAAAGAAAGGAGGGAGGGAGGGAGGGAGGAAGGAAGGAAGGAGGGAAAGAAGGAAAAAAGACAGAAAGAAAGAAGATACAGTAAAAATAAAATAAAGTATAATAAAGTTATTGAATTAAAAACTTCTTATTTAGAAAAAAAAAAGGGACGGAAAGAACCTTAGGACAAATGTTGGAAGCAAAGCTATACAGACAAAATCTTACACAGAAGCATACACATACACCCTCACTAAAAGAGGTAAATGGGGAAAAATCCTAAATCTTGCTGTCAGAGACCACCTCCTCAATTTGGGATGATTCGTTGTCTAAAGGAGGGAAGGAAGGACGGAAAGAAAGAAAGAAAGAACGAAGGTAAAGTATAATAAGGTTATTAAAATTAATTATTAAGAAAAAAAATTAAAAAAAAAACATGGACGGATAGAACCCTAGGACAAATGGTGGAAGCAAGACTATACAGACAAGATCTCACACAGAAGCATACACATACACATTCACAAAAAGAGGAAAGGGGAAAAAATCATAGATCTTGCTCCTAAAGTCCACTTCCTTAATTTGGGATGATTGGTTGTCTATTCAGGTATTCCACAGATGCAGGGTACATCAAGTTGATTGTGGAGCTTTAATCCGCTGCTTCTGAGGCTGCTTGTAATTTTCTTTTTTTGTAGTATCTTTGTCTGGTTTTGGTGTCAGGGTGATGGTGGCCTCATAGAATGAGTTTGGGAATGTTCCTTCCTCTGCAATTTTTTGGAAGAGTTTGAGAAGGATGGGTGTTAGCTCTTCTCTAAATGTTTGATACAATTCACCTGTGAAGCCATCTGGTCCTGGAATTTTGTTTGCTGGAAGATTTTTAATCACAGTTTCAATTTCATTACTTGTGATTGGTCTGTTCATATTTTCTGTTTCTTTCTGGTTCAGTCTTGGAAGGTTATACCTTTCTAAGAATTTGTCCGTCTATTCCATGTTGTCCATTTTATTGGCATAGAGTTGCTTTTAATAGTCTCCAAGGATGCTTTGTATTTCTGTGGTGTCTGTTGTAACTTCTCCTTTTACATTTCTTATTTTATTGATTTGAGTCCTCTCCCTCTTTGTCTTGATAGTCTGGCTAATGTTTTATCAGTTTTGTTGACCTTGTCAAAGAACCAGCTTTTAGTCTTATTGATATTTCCTATTGTTTTCTTTGTTTCTATTTTATTTATTTCTGCTCTGATCTTTATGATTTATTTCCTTCTGCTAACTTTGGGTTTTGTTTGTTCTTCTTTCTCTAGTCTGTTTAGGTGTAAGTTTACATTGTTTATTTGAGATTTTTCTTGTTTCTTGAGGTAGGCTTGTATAGCTATAAACTGCCCTCTTAGAACTGCTTTTCCTGCATCCAATAGGTTTTGGATTGTCGTATTTTCATTGTCATTTGTCTCTAGGTATTTTTTGATTTCCTCTTTGATTTCTTCAGTGATCTCTTTTTTATTTAGTAACGTTTTGCTTAGCCCCCATGTGTTTGTGTGTTTTACGTTTTCTTCCCTGTAATTCATTTCTAATCTCACAGCGTTGTGGTCAGAAAATATGCTTGATATGATTTCAATTTTCTTAATTTTACTGAGGCTTGATTTGTGACCCAAGATGTTATGTATCCTGGAGAATGTTCCGTGCACACTTGAGAAGAAAGTGTAATCTGCTGTTTTTGCATGGAATGTCCTATAAATTATCAATTAAATCTATCTGGTGTATTGTGTCATTTAAACCTTCTGTTTCCTTATTTATTTACATTTTGGATGATCTGTCCATTGGTGTAAGTGAGGTGTTAAAGTTCCCCCCTATAATTGTGTTACTGTTGATTTCCTCTTTCAGAGGTGTTAGCAGTTGCCTTATGTATGGAGGTGTTCCTATGTTGGGTGCATATATATTTATAATTGTTACATCTTCTTCTTGAACTGATCCCCTGATCATTATGTACTGTCCTTCCTTGTCTCTTGTAACATCCTTTATTTTAAAGTCTATTTTTTTTTATATGAGCAGAGTTACTTCAGCTTTCTTTTGATTTCCATTTGCATGGAATATCTTTTTCCATCCCCTCACTTTCAGTCTGTATGTGTCCCTAGGTCTGAAGTGGATCTCTTGTAGACAGTATATATGTGGGTCTTGTTTTTGTATCAATTCAGCAAACCTGTGTCTTTTGGTTGGAGCATTTATTCCATTCACGTTTAAGGTAATTATCGATATGTATATTCCTATGACCATTTTCTTAATTGTTTGGGGTTTGTTTTTGTAAGTCCTTTTCTTCTCTTGTGTTCCTCACTTAGAGAAGTTCCTTTAGCATTTGTTTTAGAGCTGGTTTGGTGGTGCTGAATTCTCTTAGATTTTGCTTGTCTGTAAAGCTTTTGATTTCTCCATCCAATCTGAATGAGATCCTTGCCAGGTAGAGTAATCTTGGTTGTAGGTTCTTCCCTTTCATCACTTTAAGTATATCATGCCACTCCTTTCTGGCTTGTAGAGTTTCTGCTGAGAAATCAGCTGTTAACCTTATGGAAGTTCCCTTGTATATTATTTGTCATTTTTCCCTTGCTGCTTTCAATAATTTTTCTTTGTCTTTAATTTCTGCCAATTTGATTACTATGTGTCTCAGCATGTTTCTCCTTGGGTTTATCCTGTATGGGACTCGCTACTCTTACTGGACTTGGGTGGCTATTTCCTTTCCCATGTTAGGGAAGTTTTCAACTATAATCTCTTCAAATATTTTCCCAGGTCCTTTCTCTCTCTCTTTTCCTTCTGGGAGCCCTATGATGCGAATGTTGTTGCATTTAATGTTGTCCCAGAGGTCTCTTAGTCTGTCTTCATTTCTTTTCATTCTTTTTTCTTTATTGTGTTCCACAGCAGTGAATTCCGCCATTCTGTCTTCCAGGTCACTTATCTGATCTTCTGCCTCAGTTATTCTGCTATTGATTCCTTCTAGTGTAGTTTTCATTTCAGTTATTGTATTGTTCATCTGTTTGTTTGTTCTTTAATTCTTCTAGGTCTTTGTTAAATATTTCTTGCATCTTCTCGATCTTTGCCTCCTCTCGTTTTCTGAGGTTGTGGATCATCTTCAGTATCATTATTCTGAATTCTTTTTCTGGAAGGTTGCCTATCTCCACTTCATTTGTTGTTTATCTGGGGTTTTATCTTGTTTCTTCATCTACTGTATAGCCCTCTGCCTTTTCATCTTGTCCATCTTTCTGTGAATGTGGTGTTTGTTCCACAGGCTGCAGGATTCTAGTTTGTCTTGCTTCTGCTCTCTGTCCTCTGGTGGATTAGGGTATTTAAGAGGCTTGATGGGAGGGACTGGTGGTGGGTAAAGCTGACTGTTCTCTTGTTCTCTTAATTGGGAGTAGTTCCTCTTCCTTTTCATTTTTCATGTTGTAGTATCTAGAGCCTGTGCTGGATGTGAGGCATGGCTTCCTCTCTCTTCTGTGGATGTCACAGCCCTGTCAGGGGTGGGGCCTATTCTCCAGTTGTTGAAGTAGAAGCCCTTATTGTTGAGTTGGATCAAGCTCCATTGCCATTGAGTGCATGTTTTTACCCCAAATGTGGTGATTACTGAAGCTAGTGAGGCCCGTGTGGTCACAGTTGACCTATGTGTTGCCTTTGTAGGCATCCTCAGTTCTGCTCAGAAGCAACTCAATATTGTGTCCCTTTCTCTGTAGTATTCTTCCCACATCTAGTGCAAAGCTGTGGTGGGGAGTAGACTGGGACTGGGGGTTAGGGGATTGTGAGTGCAGGAATTGAGTTGGCTGTGCTGTTGTCTGAGATCTGGGCTGCCTCTGTGGCAGAGTTCTCCCAGGACCTATCTGCCCCAGATCTAGCACTAAGCTAACTGTGATGTATAGTGGGTGGAGCTTGGGCACTCTTGCTGGGAGATAAACCACCGCATACTCTTGGAACATGCTGACAATAGCCATCGCCACCCCACATGGACCACACCCCAGGACCTCCAGCCTATCTCTGCATAGCTAAATGAGTCATTTTCCAGGGCCTGTCTGCCCAAGATTCAGCACTTAGCCATTTGTGCACCTGTGGTGTTGCCCCATGTGTACATTGACAATGTCTGCCACAGCTACACCTGCTGCTGTGTGTGTTCACTGACAATAGTCTTCTCAGATCCACTCATATAACACCCCAGGTGCCCTGGTCTGTCTCTACACAGCTAGGCTGAGTCTCTGCCCAGGTCTCACACCAGGCTGTGTTGGGGCATGAGTGAGGCTGTGTTGTTCACCGCTTCAGATTGGCAAGTGTGACAAGGCACCAGCCACCAGTAAAGGGTCTGTCTGCCTTGATTGTCAGCAAGCTAACACGCACATACTTCTCACAAGTAGAGCCTAGACTCCTACAGCCCTTCTTTCTGTCTTGGTGGATTTCCCAGCAGATAAAGCAGCCTAACTCCTCCATGTAAGATCCCAGGACAGGGATACCCAGATTGTGGCTCAAACTGCTAACCCCCCAGGGCGAAGGTCCACCCATGCAGACCTCCTCGTCCTTACAGATACCTCCCAGAGGCGCAGATCCTTACCTGATGCTTTTTTTCCCCCTACTTGGTTAGGTGGAGATCTTTCTTGCAGCTTTGATTATATAGGAGTTCTTCTGCCAATTTCCAAATAGTTTTCTATGAAAAATACTTAACTAAAGCCAAGTGTAATCCTCTCCGAAGACCTCAGAAGGCAAGAATTATCTTCATACTCATCTTTGCCATGCTCCAGGTTACCAGTAATCCCCTGGAGGGGAGATTGTACAGGCATCTGGTGCTCTGGTTTTTATGTCTGATGCCCCAGTTTTGTGACTGCCACCCTGGGGATGCCCCTAGAACTTCTGACTCTGGTGACAAGTGGGGCTTGCATTCACAGGTCCCATGGAACTGTAACAAGTAGAGAAACAGATCCTGGCCAGTTGTCCTGGGCAGTCTTTCCGAAAAAGAGGTCTATCTGTTTGTCCTGGAGCTTTGGTATGAGGGGCAGGCTTCTGGTTTGGCACATATCTAGGAGCCTACTTAGGTGCTCTCCAGGGACAGAAGGCAGTGGATGCCATTTTAGCATTCTCCCTCTGCCTTGCTCCAGTTCACTATATCTCTCAGGAGATTGTACACTAGTCTGATGCCCCAATTTTTGTAGCTGCCACCCAGGGGACACCTCTAGATTACCTGGCTATGTTGACTAGTGGGGCTAATGCTAATGGGTCCCACAGGACTGTGACAAATGGAGAAAGTATTCTTAACCAGCTACCACCTCCGAGGGCACACGTGAGAGGTAACAGACTGAGGCACCCAGTCTTTCTGTGAAAGAGGTCTATTAGCTTATCTTTATAGCTGTGTCCTGAGGGGCAGGCTGCTAATTAAACACACACCTAAGAACTCAATGTAATCCTTTCCAAAGACCTCAAAGGGCAGGAGCTATCTTCACACTCCCTCTGCCATGCTCCAGATCACTGGTAACTCCTAAAGGGAAGTTGTGCACACACCTGGTGTCCTGGTTTTTATGTCTGGTGCTCCAGTTTTCATGGCTGCCCCTTAGGGGAAGTACCTTGATCTCCTAGCTCTAGTGGCCAACAAGACTTTTGTTCTTGGGTTCAATGTGATGGTAGGATAGAAACAGTTCTGTGCTAGCTATCATTCCAAGGCTCAGTGAAGAAGGAACAGAAAGAAATGCCTATCTATCTCCCAATCCTCCCCTAAAATAAGTATATTTGCATACTTTAAAGGCTGCTGCCTGAGAGTCCATTTTCCATACAGACTGAATCTAAAGGCTGACTGAGATCCTCCTGTTTGTAACAACAGGTCTTGACACACTCTCAACTACTGGAAACCACTAAAAGTAAAATAGGCTGCTTGGATAAGCACAAAGTTTTGAGAGACAACAAAGATTGGGGCAGGGTGGAACAATTAGGTTCATCTCCCACAGGAGGCCAATCCTTCAAGACTGGGATAGGTGGTTGTTTTATTTAATGCATAGAAACCAACATAAAGAGTCCAGGAAAATGAAAAAAACATAGAAATATATTTCAAACAAAAGACAAGATGAAAGGAAGCTCAGACGTTTCTAAATAAAATGAACCCAAAGAGACCCACAACAAGACACTATAATTAAAGTGTCAAAAGTTAAAGACAAGGAGAGAATCTTAAAAGTAGCAAAGGAAAACAATTTGTTAAGCATAAGGGAATCCTCATAAGACTATCAGCAAAATTTTCAGCAGAAACTTTGCAGCCTGGAAGTGAGTAGCACAATGTGTTCAAAGTGCTGAAAGAAAAAAAACTCTGCCAAGCAAGAATATTCTAACTGGCAAAGTTGTCATTCAAAATTGGAGGAGAAATAGTTTTCTTGGTAAGCTAAAGCTAAAGAAATTCATCACCATGAATGGCCTTACAGGAAATATTAAAGGGACTTCTTTAAGTTGAAAAGAAATGGTGGTAATTAGTAACAGGAAAAAATATCAAAGTATAAATCTTACTGGTAAAGGTAAATATATAGTATTGATAAAATTCAAAGTAACCCAATGATGTAAAGGTGGTAGGTTAATCACTTGTAAAGTTAGTATGAAGGTTAAATGGCAAAAGTAGTAAATATAACTATAATAATTTGCTAAGGGATACATAAGGCTGTACACACTGTCTCCTCCTCTCTCAAGCAGAAAGGGGAGATGGGAGGAAAGTAGACAAAATTCTCTGCCATAGCCCCCTGGCAACCTTGCATGCATCCATATTTGCCATGTAGGCAAAGGCTTTAACTACAGCAAATCTGGATCTTGGTTGAGTGCCTTTGATCCTCCCAGAACAGAAGCTGGTGGGAGGCGTGTGATGAGTTTCTATAAGGTCACCTCCCACTTGCCTCCTTAACTCTCCTATCAGGCTATCATCATAAGACAACTTTTCATTGCCTCTTGGGTTCTGATGAGGTATCAAGCTTCCTGACTCATCTCTTTCAGAATAGAGCTAAAGAACATAAAACCACTTACCTGAAGGCTGGAGTTGGCTCCTCAGGAGTGGAGTATCCACAGTTCACACTATAGGCATCTGCCTCTTTTATTTTGGTGTCATCCTTTTCAGTGTGTGAGACAAAGACCCAGGAAAATGACACCTTTGACTACTCTTCCTTTTGTGGTCTATACAAGTAATAAACAGTCTGAATCTAAAAGTTGCTCATTGTTCTGAAGAATGTTCTCTGTCCCTAGTCCAATAATTTTAACAATACTCCCCATGGGTCTGGGAACTCCCCAGCAATAGCCCAAGCCTAGACTATTTCCCCAGCTATCCTCCTTTGACTCCATGCCTAGGGAAGTGAGGAGACACTCTGGTAAAATCACTAACCTGTCTGGATTGACTCCAACTCCATGGTTCCAACATTTCCTCGGGTATCACAATCATGCTCCAGGACTTACAGGCAAATCGCTGGTCAGCAACATTTCACAGTCCCCTCAATGGACATTCTAAACCCTTACCTCTCTCCTTCAGCTTTCTTTGTCTCACCTAAATACATACCTCTATATAGAAGGCAATCTGCCTTCAGTGTATCTGGGACATGAAGTAAGTAAATAGCAAAGTCAGTTCCTGGCTTTTGACTTTGAAAATCCTTAATTTGGGCATAAGGCAAATTCATCCATAAGCCTAAGTGAACAGTCAGGGTCAGTTTTTTCCTTTGAGACTAGATTAAATTTTCCCAATATAAGAAGAGGAGAAAAGTCTCAAAGACAAAGCAAAGAGAGATTAGATACCACTGTGGACTCTGAGAATGGAACCTATAGCCTGCTAAAACTCAGACTGAGACTCCAGAACTCCTAGATTAGTCTGAATATCAGGAAGAAGAGTGATTTTTTTTTCCTCCCTAGTGTGGAGGACAGGTACCTGGCAAAATCCCAGAGTCCCCTCATTGCATCACAATTTGCAAGAATAAAGAAGACATTTCTGTGTAGTATCTAGGCAAATAAACCTGCCCATAATTTCCTCTAGTCAAGAGCAGTGCAAGAGCAATAAAACATTTTCCAAGCAAGGAAACTGAAGTGATTCTGTGATCAGAACAAGGAAGAGGTATCAGTGACTGGCATAGACAAATGACCAAAAGCCTCACAAGAATATATCTCAGTGATGCCAGCATGGATATATAAGAGCACAGAGTATTAGATGCCTAACTCTGTATCCTCCCTCCAGAATACAAATACATCCCTGGAGAGAAGTATGTCAAAGGGGAAAGAGTCCTTAAATAGCTGAAATTAAGTATCCACCATTCTAGTGTGATGGGGATGAAGAAAGAAAAAAATAGTGTTAGAAAAAAAAGAAAGCAATATTTCTTACACCCTTTAGTGGACATGGTTTCGTACTATTAATATAGGGGAGTTTAGAAATAGTTATAAGTGGGGAAAGTTAACAAATTTCTAAGTTAACTAACCACATCTGTGCCTAAGAACAAGAGTAAGACTCCTACTGCCCCCTGGTGGAAGTGTACTCTAAAGTGGATGCTCCCTTCAGTTCTGAGTGGAGGAAATGCTTTCCTTCCTACTTGCTGTGCTGTTTTGTTTCGTTTTGTTTTTCCTGAGAGTGGTTTTACTTTTATTAATATTGTTGGCATAATTTTATAGGTCCAAAATGGAGCTGCTCTTACCCTGGGTGCCATGTCAGCAAGTTGAAATTTAGATAGCTTTTGTGTTCCTGTAAATGTTCTGCTTGCCCAGAAAGGTAGTACATATACCAGGTCAGCCAATCCCCAAATGTCAAGCCAACTCTGGACACTGTACTATTTTCTTGTCTCTTCTCATCCCAAACAAGGTTGAGTCTGTGGCCTCAGCCAATCAGAAATTTTCTATTTTTCTCTTCCTTGTTCTTTATTCTTTGTCCCATAAAAGCTTTCTTCCTTCTGCTCTGTTTTGCAGTTCTCTGAATGGAGAATGTCAGCTACATGAAACGTTATTTTTAACCTTGACGAATAATTAAAAAAATTATTTTAACTTGAAGTAGAGTTGATTTACAATGTTATATTAGTTTCAGGTGTATAACATAGTGATTCTATATTTTTAAAGATTATACTCCATTTAAAGTTATAAAATATTGGTTATATTCCCTGTGCTGTACATTGTATCCTTGTATCTTATTTATTCTATATGTAGTAATTTGTACCTCTTAATCCCCTTCCCCTATTTTGCCACTCCCCTTATACCTCTCCCCACTGGTAACCACTAGTTTGCTCCTTATATCTATGAATCTGTTTCTGTTTTGTTAGATTCATTAGTTTGTGTTTATTTTTTAGATTCTACATAGAAGTGATAGCATACTATTTGCCCTTAACTGACTTACTTCACTAAACATAATGACCTCTATGTACATCCATGTTGTTGCAAATGGCAAAATTTCATTCTTTTATGACTGAATAATTGATATTCCACCGTGTGTGTGTGCGTGTGTGTGTTTGTACATCTTCTTTATCCATTCATCTGTTGATGGACCACTTAGGTTGCTTCCATATCTTGGCTATTGTAAATAATGCTGCTGTGAACATTGGGATGCATATATCTTTTCAAATTAGTGTTTTCATTTTCTTTGGATATATACCCAGGGGTGGAATTGCTGGATCATATGGTAGCTCTATTTTTAGTTTTTTGAGGAACCTCCATACTGTTTTCCATGGTGGCTGCACCAATTTACATTCCCATCAACAATGTACTAGGGTTCCCTTTTATGCATGTCTTCACCAACATTTGTTATTTTATGTTCTTTTCGATGATAATTATTCTGACAGGTGTGAGGTGATATCTCATTGTGGTTTTGATTTGCATTTCCCTCATGATTAGTGATATTGAGCATTTTTCATATTCCTGTTGGTCATTTTTATGTCTTCTCTGGAAAAATATCTATTCAGGTCTTCCACCCATTTTTTAAAAATTATTATTTTTATTTATTTATTTATTTTTAACAACTTTATTGGGGTATAATTGCTTTACAATGGTGTGTTAGTTTCTGCTTTATAACAAAGTGAATCAGTTATACATATACATATGTTCCCATATCTCTTCCATCTTACGTCTCCCTCCCTCCCACCCTCCCTATCCCACCCCTCCAGGTGGTCACAAAGCACTGAGCTGATCTCCCTGTGCTATGCGGCTGCTTCCCACTAGCTATCTACCTTACGTTTGGTAGTGTATATATGTCCATTCCTCTCTCTCTCTTTGCCACAGCTCACCGTTCCCCCTCCCCATATCCTCAAGTCCGTTCTCTAGTAGATCTGTGTCTTTATTCCTGTCTTACCCCTAGGTTCTTCCACCCATTTTTAAAATCAGGTTGCTTGTTTGTTTATATTGAGTTATATGAGCAGTTTATATATTTTGGATATTAACCCCTTATCAGACATATCATTTGCACATATCTTTTCCCGTTCAATAGGATGTCTTTTTGTTTTCTCAATGGTTTCCTTTGCTGTACAAAAGCTTTCAAGTTTAATTAGGTCCCATTTGTTTATTTTTGCTTTCGTTTCCCTTGCTTGAGGAGACAGATCCAAAAAAATATTGCTGAGACATGCCAAAGAGTGTACTATCTATGTTTTCTTCTAAGAGTTTTGTGGTTTCTGGTCTTACATTTAGGTCTTTAGTCCATTTTGACTTTATTTTTGTATATGGTGTGAGAAAATGTTCTAATTTCATTCCTTTACATGTAGCTGTTCAGTTTTCCCAACTCCACTTATTGAAAAGACTGTCTTTTGCTATTGCATATTTTTGCATCCTTTGTCATAGATTAATTAACCATATGTGTGTGGGTTTATTTCTGGGCTTTCTATTCTGTTCCACTGATCTATGTGTCTGTTTTTTGCCAGTACCATACTGTTTTGTCATGCTGTTTCATACCCCTGTATTTCTATACATACTGTTTCCTTTGGCTAGAACCATCTTTCTCTGAACCTTGTTCACCTGATGAAGGTAAGGTCCCATTCATGTTTTATGTTTCGACTCAAGTATTTCTTTCTCTACAAAGCCTTTTCTGTCCTCCCATCTCTGATCTCACACCTCAGCACAGGTAAAAATAATCTTTCCTTTCTTTGTGTTCCAATATGTTGGTATATGTATCTGCATGTTATCTAAACTAATTTATTACTGTTGTTTTTTATGTATTTGCTTCCTAAAAATCTGTTAGCTCTTTCAAGGCATGAAGCTAGGCCTGACTAACCTTACAATCCCCAAGTTACAAAGCAGAGGACAGACACAGTATATTAAATCTGAGGGACTGTTTGGTGATATGTTTCGTGGATATATGGAGAAAAAAAACAATATCTTTTCTATTAAATGTATATAATTTAAGGTTTTATTAATTACTTTAAGGTTTTATTTAATTACTTTATGTATTTTAAATTTTTCCTGCTATATATATTCTATTTTGAAATTAGATCATTGAAATCTGTACTATAACGTATGTTTTTATTTCCCATTTTAATAATTTGGGTGGTAGGCATTTAGCTCTTATGTTGCTATGACTCCTTCAGAAAATATGATTTGTATTATTGTTGATGATCCTCTTTATCGTATTTAGTGAATTTAAGCTTAAATTGTCTAATACTAATGTAGTTATTGTCTAATACTAATGTAATTGTCTAATACTAATGTAGTTATTTATGCTTTCTTTTATTGTTATGTATTCCACTCACTTGTGAGATTAGGGAGCAGAAAAATACCCAGAGTTTCTCACAGAAATATGTGTGGGGGGGCAGGGGAAGGGCTTATCACATCAGCTCAGTCAAACATCTTAAAAATAAGTCAATTATTAGAGTAAATTGAGGCATAAGGAGATAAGGGAATTTAGTTACTATTATACAGCTAGGAAGTAGAACAAGCATCAACTTCAAAGTCAGTGCTCCTTCTACTTCCCTGGACCCCCACATCTACACATGTCCAGTGAGGTCCTCCATGGCTACAACATATTGGATCATGAAATCTACCATGATAACTGAGCTAGTCAACCCAGACTAGCCTTGCAGTATGGGTAGAAGATGATACATATACAGCCTTCTCCCTTCTCAATTCTGGTGGATGGTGGCAAGTCAGCTTCACCTGTATGAATGGGGTGGGATAGGATGGAGGGTGCTATGATCTGAATGTTTGTGTGCCTCCAAAATTCATACGTTGAAGTCCCAAAAATGATGATACTAAGAGTTAGAGCTTTGGGGAGGTGCTTAAGTGATGAGGGTAGTGCCTTCATAAATGGCATTAGAGCCTTATGAAAGAGACCCCACAGAGATCCCTAGCTCCTTCTACCATGTAAGAACACAATAATAAGGCATCAGCTATGAACCAGGAAAAGGCAACCATGTCAGTAGCTTGATCTTGGACTTCCAACCTCCAGAACTATGAGAAATAAATTTCTGTTGTTCATAAGCTTACCCAGTCTGTGGTATTTTATTATAACAGCTCAAATTGACTAAGACAGAGGGATTACCAAACAGAAAGCCACGTAAAGTGACATCAAAAGGGGCAATATCCGGGTAGGATGAGAAGTAATCCCTGTACCACATGCTGTTTATTTTTTCTTGCCTGCAACACTATTCCACCTGCCCAAATGCCATGCTCCTCTCCAAACCTACAACCAGCTCTTCCTGCCCTGCCTCTTCCAACAAGCCCACCCTGAGAGAACCATCCCTCCCCTCAGCACCAAGGCTGCGCCCCTCATTCATAACCTCACCCTGGACTCACCATCCTTTCCAGGAGCCAGTCTCTGAAGAGTGTCATGTCCTCAGGTAAACTGGGTCTCTTCCAAGAGGGTCATGTGGTGTGTGTTGTGGAGAGAGACGGACACACAGACAGGTTCTAAGTCTCCTCCCATGCCCCTTACTGGTGTAAGAAATTGCAGTCTAGCAAGGTTCTCTTCTGGGATAGAATTTCATGTGCTTTCTTCCCCCTCTACTTTCTGACTGTCAGAATAACGTGTGTGAATAAGACTTTTAGCACCTCATGAAATCACAGATGAATTTCTGGTCCCAGATGTTTGCTGAGCTGGCCACAAGATCAACTCCTCTGGAATTTCAGCCCAAGACAAATGTCCATTTAGACATGCCTCTGTGCCTCCTTTTTTCCAGAAAATGGAAACTAGGGAATTCTGCTCCCCACCCCCCTTTTCTGCTAAAGCTTTCAGGAAGATTAGGGGAAAACTGAGCCCCCAAACTCTCTGAGATGCCTGCTTACATACATTCCCTTGGCTTCCTTCCTTTCAGAGTCTTTGTTCTGTTTTATCCCCACAGGATTGGCTATCTGCTCTGTTTTAACATTTAAGGAGAAGTGAGCGTATCAATTTACATTCCCACCAACAGTGCAAGAGTGTTCCCTTTTCTCCACACCCTCTCCAGCAATCCCACTACTGGGCATATACCCTGAGAAAACCAAAATTCAAAAAGAGTCATGTACCAAAATGTTCATTGCATCTCTATTTACAATAGCCAGGACATGGAAGCAACCTAAGTGTCCATCAACAGATGAATGGATAAAGAAGATGTGGAACATATATACAATGGAATATTACTCAGCTATAAAAGAAACTAAATTGAGTTATCTGTGGTGAGGTGGATGGACCTAGAGTCTGTCATACAGAGTGAAGTAAGTCAGAGACAAACAAATGCCATATGCTAACACATATATATGGAATCTAAGGGGAAAAAAAGGTCATGAAGAACCTGGGGTAAGACGGGAATAAAGACACAGACCTACTAGAGAATGGACTTGAGGATATGGGGAGGGGGAGGGGTAGGCTGTGTTGAGGTGAGAGAGTGGCATGGACATATATACACTACCAAACGTAAAATAGATAGCTAGTGGGAAGCAGCCGTGTAGCACAGGGAGATCAGATAGGTGGTTTGTGACCGCCTAGAGGGGTGGGATAGGGAGAGTGGGAGGGAGGAAGACGCAGGAGGGAAGAGATATGGGAACATGTGTATATGTATAACTGATTCACTTTGTTATAAAGCAGAAACTAACACACCATTGTAAAGCAATTATACTCCAATAAAGATGTTAAACAAAAAAAGGAGAAGTGGGGAGAGAGCTGCTTTATACCTTAGGGTTTAAGAGTGCAGGCTCACAATTGTTGGGAAAGATGGAGGAACAAGAATTAGATTTTATCCTCTCACACAAAAGAAACAAAAAAGGACAAAATTTATGAAACAACGTGTTTCAAGACACTGGACATCAGGTAACAAAGGACAATGATCCTTGAGAAATGGGAAACAAATGAGGTGGGGTCTACTATTGCCCCAGCTTACAATTTTGAGGCACAAGTAGGTAGAACTAAGGTGAAGCCCACGGGATTCCCTGAGCTAGCAGATGGAGTTGGAAGTCGAGGAGATCAAGTCAGAGAGAGTCCACAGGACAGAGTAAGGAGATGAGATAGCTGCACAGAGTAAGAACTCCAGAGATCTGCAAAGCGTTCTTCTCAAGTATTCAGTTGAGTTCTGATTTGTGTGTGCAGGTGAGGAAACTACCAGAGGCTAGGGAAAAAACAACATCAAAATATTATAAGAAAGAATACCTGAGACTCACTCAAAGTGGAAAATAGTGTCTGTCTCCATCAGCCAGTCTGGAAAACCTCATAACCCTTGGGGCATTAGTTAGAGTACACAGAAGGGACTTGCCTCCATATTGGGGAATAATTACCTTAAGATTGATTGAGAATTGCTCTAGTACTGCCTTAAAAAACATAAAAGGAACACCTGAAAGGATTAAACAATTTCCTAGTAACTGTGTCCCAGAACGAAGATGAAAGGTATGGTATTTATAGAAATGCAAAAATTATCAGCACTCAACAATGTAAAATTAATAATGTCTCAGAACTGATAAAAAATTATCAGGCATTCAAAAATGGAACATATGAGTGAAAATGAGAAAAATCAGTCAATGGAAAATGACCCCCAACTGACACAGACACTACAATTAAGAGACAAGGTTATTAAAATAGTTACTGTAACTATATTCTATATGTTCGGAAATTAATTAGAAACACAGAAGGTATACAAGATATCTGCAATGAACTTCTAGAGATGATAACTACCATGTTTGAGATGGAAAATGCACTGAATGGGATTGCTGGCAGATTAAACATTACAGTGAAAAGGTCAGTGAAGTTAAAACAGAATGAAACACAAAGAAAAAAGATATTTTAAAGAAATAAACAGAGAATCATTAAGCTTTGGGACTTTTTTTTTCCTTTGAGTTGAGTTTTATTCTATGAAGTCTGAAAGTCTTATGTCATAAAGAAAAGGATTCTAACATTGAGGAGGTCTGTTTTTTTTTTTAAAGGATACAATTATTATTCAATTTGTTATTCCCTATATACAAAAAATTAGCTTGGTAAAACATTAAAAGCTTTCACTTTTAGACTGAGAATAATTCATAGCTCCCAAATATTTCCACTTCTAGTTAACACTGTACTGGAGTCTTAGCAAGTACAATAATGCAAGAAATATAACTACAAGGTATAAGAATACAGAAAGGAAGAAATATTGTTCTTATTAAGTTATGAGCCCCTTTTTTCCCTTATTAGTCATAAATTTCATACACATGAGTGAATACATGCCAATCCCAATCGCCCAATTCATCACACCACCACCCGCACCCCCATGCCACTTTCCCACCTTGGTGTCCATACGTTAGTTCTCTACATCTGTGTCTCAATTTCTGCCCTGCACACCAGTTCAGCTGTATCATTTTTCTAGGTTCCACATATATGCATTAATATACGATATTTGTTTTTCTCTTTCTGACTTACTTCACTCTGTATGACAGACTCTAGATCCATTCACATCTCAACAAATAAACAAATTTTGTTCCATTTTATGGCTGAGTAATATTCCATTGTATATATGTACCACATCTTCTTTATCCATTCATCTGTCGATGGGCATTTAGGTTGCTTCCATGACCTGGCTACTGTAAATAGTGCTGCAATGAACATTGGGGTGCATGTGTCTTTTTGAATTATGGTTTTCTCAGGGTATATGCCCAGTAGTGGGATTGCTGGGTCATATGGTAATTCTATTTTTATTTCTTTAAGGAACCTCCATACTGTTCTCCATAGTGGCTGTATAGATTTACATTACCACTAACAGTGCAAGAGGGTTCCCTTTTCCTCAGCATTTATTGTTTGTAGATTTTCTGATGATGCCCATTCTAACTGGTGTGAGGGGATACCTCATTGTAGTTTTGATTTGCATTTCTCTAATAATTAGTGATGTTGAGCAGCTTTTCATGTGCTTCTTGGCCATCTGTATGTCTTCTTTGGAGAAATGTCTATTGAGGTCTTCTGCCCATTTTTGGATTGGGTTGTTTGTTTTTTTAATATTGAGCTGCATGAGCTGTTTATATATTTTGGAGATTAATCCTTTGTCCTTTGATTCGTTTGCAAATATTTCCTCCCATTCTGAGGGTTGTCTTTTGGTCTTGTTTATGGTTTCCTTTGCTGTGCAAAAGCATCAAAGTTTCGTTAGGTCCCATTTGTTGATTTTTGTTTTTATTTCCATTACTCTAGGAGGTGGATCAAAAAAGATCTTGCCATGATTTATGTCAAAGAGTGTTCTTCCTATGTTTTCCTCAAAGAGTTTTGTAGTATCCAGTCTTACATTTAGGTCTCTAATCCATTCTGAGTTTATTTTTGTGTATGGTGTTAGGGAGTGTTCTAATTTAATTCTTTTACATGTAGCTGTCCAGTTTTCCCAGCACCACTTATTGAAGAGACTGTCTTTTCTCCATTGTATATCCTTGCCTCCTTTGTCATAAATTAGTTGACCATAGGTGCATGGGTTTACCTCTCGGGTTTATCTTGTTCCATTGATCTATGTTTCAGTTTTGGTGCCAGTACCATATTGTCTTGATTACTGTAGCTTTGTAGTATTGTCTGAAGTCAGGGAGTCTGATTCCTCCAGCTCCGTTTTTTTCCCTCAAGACTGCTTTGGCTATTCGGGTTCTTTTGTGTCTCCATACAAATTTTAAGATTTTTTGTTCTAGTTCCCTAAAAAAGGACTTTGGTAATTTGATAGGGATTGCCTTGAATCTATAGATTGCTTTGGGTGGTATAGTCATTTTCACAATATTGATTATTCCAATTCAAGAACATGGTATATGTCTCCATCTGTTGTTATCATCTTTAATTACTTTCATAAGTGTCTTATAGTTTTCTGCATACAGGACTTTTGTCTCCCTAGGTAGGTTTATTCCTCGGTATTTTATTCTTTTTGTTGCAATCGTAAATGGGAGTGTTTCTTGAATTTCTCTTTCAGATTTTTCATCATTAGTGTATAAGAATTCAAGAGATTTCTGTGCATAATTTTGTATCCTGCTACTTTACCAAATTCATTGATTAGCTCTAGTAGTTTTTTGGTAGCATCTTTAGTATTCTCTATGTATAGTATCATGTCATCTGCAAACAGTGACAGTTTTACTTCTTCTTTTCCAATTTGTATTCATTTTATTTCTTTTCCTTCCCTGATTGCCATGGCTAGGACTTCCAAAACTATGTTGAATAATAGTGGTGAGAGTGGACATCCTTGTCTTGTTCCTGATTTTAGAGGAAAGGCTTTCTGTTTTTTACCACTGAGAAAGATGTTTGCTGTGGGTTTGTCATATATGGCTTATATTATTTTGAGGTAGGTTCCCTCTATGCCCACTTTCTGGAGAGTTTTTAGCATAAATTGCTGTTGAATATTCTCAAAAGATTTTTCTGCATCTATTGAGATGATCATATGGTTTTTATTTTTCAGTTTGTTAATATGGTGTATCACATTGATTGATTTGCGTATATTGAAAAATCCTTGCATCCCTGGGATAAATCCCGTATGATCATGCTGTATGAGCCTTTTAATGTTTTGTTGGATTCTGTTTGCTAGTATTTTGTTGAGGATTTTTGCATTCATATTCTTCAGTGATATTGGTCTGTAATTTTCTTTTTTTGTAGTATCTTTGTCTGGTTTTGGTATCAGTGTGATGGTGGCCTCATAGAATGAGTTTGGGAGTGTTCCTTCCTCTGCAATGTTTTGGAAGAGTTTGAGAAGGATGGGTGATAGCTCTTCTCTAAATGTTTGATACAATTCACCTGTGAAGCCATCTGGTCCTGGACTTTTGTTTGTCAGAAGATTTTTAATCGCAGTTTCAATTTCATTACTTGTGATTTGTCTGTTCATATTTTCTATTTCTTCCTGTTCAGTCTTGGAAGTTTATACCTTTTTAAGAGTTTGTCCATTTCTTCCAGGCTGCCCATTTTATTGGCATACAGTTGCTTGTAGTAGTCTCTTAGGATGCTTTGTATTTCTGTGGTGTTTGTTGTAACTTCTGCTTTTTCATTTCTAATTTTATTGATTTGAGTCCTCTCCCACTTTTTCTTGATGAGTCTGGCTAATGGTTTATCAATTTTGTTTACCTTGCTAAAGAACCAACTTTTAGTTTTATTGATCTTTGCTATTATTTTCTTTGTTTCCATTTCATTTATTTCCTCTCTGATTTTTATGATTTCTGTCCTTCTGCTAACTCTGGGTTTTGTTTGTTCTTCTTTCTCTACTTCCTTTAGGTGTAAGCTTAGGTTGTCTATGTGAGATTTTTCTTGTTTCTTGAGGTAGGCTTCTATGGCTATAAAATTCCCTCTTAGAACTGCTTTTGCTGCATCCCGTAGGTTTTGGATCGTCATGTTTTCATTGTCATTTGTCTCTAGGTATTTTTTGATTTCCTCTTTGATTTCTTCAGTGATCTCTTGGTTATTTAGTAACGTAGTGTTTAGCCTCCATGTGTTTGTGTTTTTTACGTCTTTTTCCCTCTAATTCATTTCTAATCACATAGCATTGTGGTCAGAAAAGATGCATGATATGATTTCAATTTTCTTAAATTTACTGAGGCTTGATTTGTGACCCAAGATGTGATCTATCTTGCAGAATGTTCCGTGTGCACTTGAGAAGAAAGTGTAATCTGAAGTTTTTGGATGGAATGTCCTATAAATATCAATTAAATATATCTGGTCTATTGTGTCATTTAAAGCTTCTCTTTCCTTATTTTCATTTTGGATGATCTGTCCATTGGTGTAAGTGAGGTGTTAAAAGCCCTCACTATTATTGTGTTACTGTCGATTGCTTCTTTTAGGGCTGTTAGCAGTTGCCTTATGTATTGAGGTGCTCCTATGTTGGGTGCATATATATTTATAATTGTTATATCTTCTTATTGGATTGCTCCCTTGATCATTATGTAGTGTCCCTCCTTATCTCGTGTAACATTCTTTATTTTAAAGTCTATTTTATCTGATATGAGTATTACTACTCCAGCTTTCTTTTAATTTCCATTTGCATGGAATATCTTTTTCCATCCCCTCACTTTCAGTCTGTATGCATCCCTAGGTCTGAAGTGGGTCTCTTGTAGACAGCATGTATATGGGTCTTGTTTTTGTATCCCTTCAGCAAGCCTGTGCCTTTGGTTGGAGCATTTAATCCATTCACGTTTAAGGTAGTTATCAATATGTGTGTTCATAGACCATTTTCTTAATTGTTTTGGGTTTGTTTTTTGTAGGTCATTTCTTGTCTTGTGTTTTCCACTTAGAGAAGTTCCCTTAGCATTTGTTGCAGAGCTGGTTTGCTAGTGCTGAATTCTATTAGCTTTTGCTTATCTGTAAGGCTTTTGATTTCTCCATCAAATCTGAATGAGATCCTTGTTGGGTACAGTAATCTTGGTTGTAGGTTCTTCCCTTTCATCACTTTAAGTACATCATTCCACTCCCTTCTGGCTTGCAGAGTTTCTGCTGAGAAATCAGCTGTTACCCTTATGGGAGTTACCTTGTATGTTATTTTTCATTTTTCCCTTGCTGCTTTCAATAATATTTCTTTGTCTTTAATTTTTGCCAGTTTGATTACTATGTGTCTCATGTATTTTTCCTTGGGTTTATCATTTATGGGACTCTCTGCACTTCCTGGACTTCGGTGGCTACTTCCTTTCCCATGTTAGGGTAATTTTTGATTATAATCTCTTCAAATATATTCTTGGGTCCTTTCTATCTTACTTCTTCTGGGACACCTATAATGTGAATGTTGTTACATTTAATGTTGTCTGAGAGGTCTCTTAAGCTGATTTCATTTCTTTTTTTTTAGCATCTTTATTGGAGTATAATCGCTTTACAATGGTGCGTTAGTTTCTGCTTTATAACAAAGTGAATCAGTTATACATATACATATGTTCCCATATCTCTTCCTTCTTGCATCTCCCTCCCTCTCTCCCACACACCCTATAACATCCCGCTCCGTGGTCACAAACAACTGAGCTGATCTCCCTGTGCTATGCAGCTGCTTAGCACTGGCTATCTATTTAACATTTGGTAGTGTATATATGTTCATGCCACTCTCTCACTTTGTCAAGATTACCCTTCCCCCTCCCCATATCCTCAAGTGCATTCTCTAGTAGGTCTGTGTCTTTATTCCTGTCTTAACCCTAGGTTCTTCATGACCTTTTTTTTTTTCGATTCAATGTATATGTATTAACATTCGGTATTTGTTTTTCTCTTCTGACTTACTTCACTCTGTATGACAGACTCTAGGTCCATCCACCTCACTACAAATAACTCACATTCGTTTCTTTTGATGGCTGAGTAATATTCAATTGTATATATGTGCCACATTGTCTTTATCCATTCATCTGTTGATGGACACTTAGGTTGCTTCCATGTCCTGGCTATTGTAAATAGAGCTTCAATGAACATTTTGGTACATGACTGTTTTTCAACTATGGTTTTCTCAGGTACATGCCAGGTAGTGGGATTGCTGCGTCGTATGGTAGTACTATTTTTAGTTTTTAAAGGAGCCTCCATACTATTCTCCATAGTGGCTCTACCAATTTACATTCTCACCAACAGTGCAAGCGTGTTCCCTTTTCTCCACACCCTGCCCAACATTTATTGTTTCTAGATTTTTTGATGATGGCCATTCTGACTGCTGTGAGATGATATCTCATTGTAGTTTTGATTTGCATTTCTCTAATGACAAATGACGTTGAGCATACTTTCGTGTGTTTGTTGGCAATCTGTATATCTTCTCTGGAGAAATGTCTATTTAGGTCTTCTGCCCATTTTTGGATTGGGTTGTTTGTTTTTTGTTACTGAACTGCATGAGCTGCTTGTAAAACTTGGAGATAAATCCTATGACAGTTGCTTCATTTGCAAATATTTTCTCCCATTCTGAGGGTTGTCTTCTGGTCTTGTTAATGGTTTCCTTTGCTGTGCAAAAGCTTTGAAGTTTCATTAGGTCCCATTAGTTTATTTTTGTTTTTATTTCCATTTCTCTAGGAGGTGGGTCAAAAAGGATCTTGCTGTGATTTATGTCATAGAGTGTTCTGCCTATGTTTTCCTCTGACTTTGATAGTGTCTGGCCTTACATTTAGGTCTTTAATCCATTTTGAGTTTTTTTTTGTGTATGGTGTCAGGAGGTGTTCTAATTTCATACTTTTACATGTACCTGTCCAGTTTTCCCAGCACCACTTATTGAAGAGGCTGTCTTTTCTCCACTATATATTTTTGCCTCCTTTTTCAAAGATAAAGTGTCCATATGTGCGTGGGTTTATCTCTGGGCTTTCTATTCTGTTCCATTGATCTATATTTCAGTTTTTGTGCCAGTACTATACTGTCTTAATTACTGTAGCTTTGTAGTAAGTCTGAAGTCAGGGAGCCTGATTCCTCTAGCTCCATTTTTCGTTCTCAAGATTGCTTTGGCTAATTGGGGTCTTTTGTGTTTCCATACAAAATGTGAAATATATTGTTCTAGTTCTGTGAAATATGTCAGTGGTAGTTTGATAGGGATTGCATTGAATCTGGAGATTCCTTTGGGTAGTAGAGTCATTTTCACAATGTTGATTCTTCCAATCAAAGAATATGGTATGTCTCTCCATCTATTTGTATCATCTTTAATTTCTTTCATCAGTGTCTCATAAATAACTGCATATGTGTATTTTGTCTTCTTAGGTAGGTTTATTCCTAGATATTTTATTCCTTTTGTTGCAATTGTAAATGGGAGTGTTTTCTTAATTTCACTTTCAGATTGTTCCTTATTACTGTACAGGAATGCCAGAGATTTCTGTGCATTAATTTTGTATCCTGCTACTTTACCAAATTCATTGATTAGCTCTAGTAGTTTTCTGGTAGCATCTTTAGTATTCTCTATGTAGAGTATCATGGAGTGACAGCTTTATTTCTTCTTTTCCAATTTGGATTCCTAGTATTTTTCTTCTCCTCTAATTGGTGTGGCTACAACTTCCAAATCTATGTTGAATAATAGTGCTAAGAGTGGGCAACCTTGTCATGTTCCTGATCTTAGTGGAAATGCTTTCAGATTTACGCCATTGAGGATGATGTTGGCTGTGGGTGTGTCATATATGGCCTTTATTATGTTGAGGAAAGTTCCCTCTATGCCTATTTTCTGCAGTGTTTTTATCATAAATCGGTGTTGAGTTTTGTCGAAAGCTTTCTCTAAATCTATTATGATGATCATATAGTTTTTCTCCTTCAATTTGTAAACATGGTGTATTATGTTGATTGATTTGCGTATATTGAAGAATCCTCTCATTCCTGGAATAAACCCCACTTGATCATGGTGTATCGTCCTTTTAATGTGCTGTTGGATTCTGTTTGCTAGTATTTTGTGGAGGATTTTGCCTCTATGTTCATCAGTGATATTGGCCTGTAGTTTTCTTTCTTTGTGACATCTTTGTCTAGTTTTGGTATCAGGGCGATGGTGGCCTCATAGAATGAGTTTGGGAGGGTTCCTCCCTCTGCTATATTTTGGAAGAGTTTGAGAAGGATAGGTGATAGCTCTTCTCTAAATTGTTGATCAAATTCGCCTGTGAAGGCATCTGGTCCTGGGCTTTTGTTTGTTGGAAGATTTTTAATCACAGTTTCAATTTCAGTGCTTGTGATTGGTCTGTTCTTATTTTCTATTTCTTCCTGATTCAGTCTTGGCAGGTTGTACCTTTCTAAGAATTTGTCCATTTCTTCCAGGTTGTCCATTTTATTGGCATATAGTTGCTTGTAGTAATCTCTCATGATCTTCTGTATTTCTGCAGTGTCAGTTGTTACCTCACCTTTTTCATTTCTAATTCTATTGATTTGAGTCTTCTCCCTTTTTTTTCTTGATCAGTCTGGCTAATGGTTTATCAATTTTTTTTAATCTTCCCAAAGAATCAGCTTTTAGTTTTATTGATCTTTGCTATCATTTCCTTTATTTCTTTTTCATTCATTTCTGATCTGATCTTTATGATTTCTTTCCTTCTGCTAACTTTGGGGTTTTTTTGTTCTTCTTTCTCTAATTGCTTTAGGTGCATGTTTATATTCATTATGCGAGATGTTTCCTGTTTATTAAGGTAGGATTGTATTGCTATAAACTTCCCTCTTACAACTGTTTTTGCTGCATCCGATAGGTTTTGGGTCGTCATGTGTCCATTGTCATTTGTTTCTAGGTATTTTTGTAATTTCCTCATTGATTTCTTCAGTTATCACTTCGCTAATGAGTAGTGTATCATTTAGCCTCCATGTGTTTGTAATTTTTCAAGATGTTTTCCTCTAATTGATATCTAGCCTCATAGCATTGTGGTTGGAAAAGATACTTGATACAATTTCAATGTTGTTAAATTAACCTAGGCTTGATTTGTGACCCATGATATGATCTATACTGAATAATGTTCCATGAGCACTTGAGAAAAATGTGTATTCTGTTGTTTTTGGAAGGAATGTCCTATAAATATGAATTAAGTCCATCTTGTTTAATGTATCATTTAAAGCTTGTGTTTCCTTAGTTATTTTCATTTTGGATGATATATCCGTTGGTGAAAGTGGGGTGTTAAAGTCCCCTACTATGAATGTGTTACTGTCGATTTCCCCTTTTATGGATGTTAGTATTTGCCTTATGTATTGAGGTCTTCCTATGTTGGGTGCATGAATATTTACAATTGTTACATCTTCTTCTTGTTTCACTCCCTTCATCATTATGTAGTGTCCTTTTTGTCTCTTCTAATAGTCTTTATTTTAAGGTCTATTTTGTCTGATATGAGAATTGCTACTCCAGCTTTCTTTTGGTTTCCATTTGCGTGGAATATCTTTTTCCATACCCTTACTTTTAGTCTGTATGTGTCTCTAGGTCCGAAGTGGGTCTCTTGTAGACAGAATATATATGGGTCTTGTTTTTGTATCCATTCAGCCAATCTGTGTCTTTTGGTGGGAGCATTTAATCCATTTGCATTTAAGGTAATTATCTATATGTATGTTCCTATTCCCATTTTCTTAGTTATTTTGGGTTCGTTATTGTAGGTCTTTTCCTTGTTTTGTGTTTCTTGTCTAGAGAAGTTCCTTTAGCATTTGTTGTAAAGCTGGTTTGGTGGTGCTGAACTCTCTTAGCTTTTGCTTGTCTGTAAAGATTTTAATTTCTCCATCAAATCTGAATGAGATCCTTGTTGGGTAGAGTAATCTTGGTTGCAGGTTTTTCTCCATCGTTACTTTAAATATGTCCTGCCAGTCCCTTCTGGCTTGCAGTGTTTCTGCTGAGAGGTCACCTGTTAACTTTATGGGGATTCCCTTGTGTGTTATTTGTTGTTTTTCCCTTGCTGCTTGTAATATATTTTCTTTGTATTTAATTTTTGACAGTTTGATTAATATGTGTCTTGGCATATTTCTCCTTGGATTTATCCTGTTTGGGACTCTCTGTGCTTCCTAGGCTTGACTAACTCTTTCCTTTCCCATATAAGGGAAGTTTTCAACTATAATGTCTTCAAATATTTTCTCAGTCCCTTTCTTTTTCTCCTCTTCTTCTGGAAACCCTATAATTCGAATGTTGGTGTGTTTACTGTTGTCCCAGAGGTCTCTGAGACTGTCCTCAGTTCTTTTCATTCTTTTTTCTCTATTCTACTCTGCAGTAGTTATTTCCACTGTTTTATCTTCCAGGTCACTTATCCATTCTTCTGCCTCAGTTATTCTGCTATTGATCCCATCTAGAGTACTTTTCATTTCATTTATTGTGTTGTTCATCATTGCTTGTTTCATCTTTAGTTCTTCTAGGTCCTTGTTAAATGTTTCTTGCATTTTGTCTATTCTACTTCCAAGATTTTGGATCATCTTTACTATCATTATTCTGAATTCTTTTTCAGGTAGTCTGATTATTTCCTATTCATTTATTAGGTCTGGTGTGTTTTTATCTTACTCCTTCATCTTCTGTGTGTTTTTCTGTCTTTTCATTTTGCTTATATTACAGTGTGGTATCCTTTTGCCGGCTGCAGGTTCGTAGTTCCCGTTGTTTTTGGTGTCTGTCCCCAGTGGCTATAGTTGGTTCAATGGGTTATGTAGTCTGCCTGGTGGAGGGGACTAGTTCCTGTGTTCTGGAGGATGAGGCTGGATCTTGTCTTTCTGCTGGGCCCGTCCATGTCTCTTTGTGTGTTTTGGGGTGTCTGTGGATTGATTATGATTTTAGGGATCCTCTCTGCTAATGGGTGGGGTTGTTTTCCTGTCTTGCTAGTTGTTTGGCATAGGGTGTCCAGCACTGCAGCTTGCTCATGGTTGAGTGAAGCTGGGTGCTGGTGCTGTGATTGAGATCTCTGGGAGTTTTTTGCCATTTGATATTATGTGGAGTTGGGAGTTCTCTTGTGAACCAGTGTCCTGAAATTGGCTCTCCCACCTCAGAGGCACAGCACTGACTCCTGGCTGCAGCACCAAGAGCCTTTCATCTACATGGCTCAGAATAAAAGTGAGAATAAGAAGAAAGAAAACAGAAAGAAAGAAAGAAAGAAAGAAAGAAAGAAAGAAAGAAAGAAAGAAAGAAAGAAAGAAGGAAAGAAAAGAGGGAGGGAGGGAGGGAGGGAAGGAAGGATGGAAGGAGGGAGGGAAAGAAGGAAAGAAAGAAAGAAGATAAAGTAAAATAAAGTAAGATAAAATAAAATAAAGTTATTAGAATAAAAAATAATTAATAAGAAAAACATTTAAATAAAAACGGACAGAGAGAACCCTAGGACAAATGGTGGAAGCAAAGCTATACAGACAAAATCTCACACAGAAGCACACCCATACACACTCACAAAAAGATGAAAAGGGGAAAAAATCATAAATCTTGCTCTCAAAGTCCATCTCCTCAATTTGGCATGATTCGTTGTCTATTCATGTATTCCACAGGTGCAGGGTACATCAAGTTGATTTGGGAGCTTTAATCCGCTGCTTCTGAGGCTGCTGGGAGAGATTTCCCTTTTTTTTCTTTTTCTCACAGCTCCCAGGGTCTCCGCTTTGGATTTGGCCCCGCCTCTGTGTGTAGGTCGCTGGAGGGTGTCTCTTCTTCTCTCACACAGGACGGGGTTAAAGGAGCAGCTGCTTTGGGGACTCTGGCTCACTCAGGCCGGGGTGAAGGAGGGGTATGGAGTGCAGGGTTAGCCTGCAGCGACAGAGGCCGGTGTGACATTGCACCAGCCTTAGGCACACAATGCGTTCTCCTGGGGAAGTTGTCCCTGGATCCCGGGACCTTGGCAGTGATGGGTTGCACAGGCTCCCCGGAAAGGGGGTGTTGATAGTGACCTGCTCTCGCACACAGGTTTCTTGGTGGTGGCAGCAGCAGCCTTATTGTCTCATGCCCGTCTCTGAGGTCCGCGGTTTTAGCCGCGGCTTGCGCCCATCTCTGGAGCTCCTTTAAGTAGCGCTCTTAATCCCCTGTCCTCACGTACCAGGAAGCAAAGAGGGAAGAAAAAGTCTCTTGCCTCTTCAGCAGGTCCAGAGTTTTCCCCGGACTCCCTCCCGGCTAGCCGTGGTGCACTAATCCCCTGCAGGCTGTGTTCATGCCACCAACCGCAGTCCTCTCCCTGTGCTCCTACTGAAACCCAAGCCTCAGCTCCCAGCTCCGCCCACCCCAGCGGGTGAGCAGACAAGCTTCTTGGGCTGGTGAGTGAAGGTCTGCACAGATCCTCTGTGCCGGAGTCTCTCTCCTTTCCCCTCTGTACCCCTGTTGCTGTGTTCTCTTCCGCAGCTCTGAAGTTTTCCCCCTCCTCCCCCCACAGTCTCTGCCCTTGAAGGGGCTTCCTAGTGTGGAAACCTTTCCTCCTTCACAGCTCCCTCCCACTGGTGTAGATCCTGTCACTATCCTTTTGTCTCTGTTTTTTCTTTTTTCTTTTGCCCTACCCAGGCATGTGGGGACCTTCTTGCCTTTTGGGAGTTCTGAGGACTTCTGCCAGCGTTCAGTAGGTGTTCTGTGCGAGTTGTTCGACGTGTAGATGTATTTCTGGTGTATCTTTGGGGAGGAAGGTGATCTCCGTGTCTTACTGTTCTGCCATCTTCCCCTCATGATCATATGGTTTTTATTTTGCAGTTTGTTAATGTGGTATATCACATTTATTGATTTGCAGATATAGAAGAATCCTTGCATCCTTAGGATAAATCCCAGTTGAGTATGCTGTCTGATCATTTTAATTTATTGTTGGATTTGGTTTGCTAATATTTTTTTGAGAATTTTTGTGTCTATGTTTATTAGTGATATTTTTCCATAATTTTCCTTTTTCATGGTATCTTTTTCTGATTTCAGTTTCAAGGTGATGGTGGCTGTACAAAATTAGTTTGGGATTATTCCTTTCTCTTCAATTTTTTGGAAGAGTTTCAAAAAGATAGGTGTTAACTCTTCTCTAAATGTTTGATAGAATTTGCTTTTGAAGCAGTCTGGTCCTATAATTTTGTTTTTTGGAAAATTTTAATCACAGTTTCAATTTCAGTACTTGTGATTGCTCTGTTCATATTTTCTTTTTCTTCCTCATTCCATCTAGGAAGGTTGTACATTTCTAAGAATTTGTCCATTTCTTCTAGGTTGTCCATTTTATTGGCATATAGTTACTTGTAGTTAGTTTCTTAAGATGCTTTATATTTCTGTGGTGTCTGTTTTTACATCTTTTTCATTTCTAATTTTATTGATTTGAGCCCTGTCACATTTTTTCTTGTTGAGGCTGGCTAGAGGTTTATCAATTTTGTTTATCTTTTAAAAGAATCATATTTTAGTTTAATTGATCTATTCCAATGTTTTCTTTATCTCTACTTCATTCATTTCTGCTCTGATCTTTCTGATTGCTTTCCTTCTGCTAACTGATTTTTGCATTTTTTTCCTCTACTTGCCTTAGTAAGGTTAGGTTGTTTATTTGAATTTTTTTTCACCTGACGTAAGATTGTATCACTATAAACTGCTTTCTTCAAACTGCTTTTGCCATGTCCCATAGGTATGGGATCATCATGTTTTTGTTGTCATTTGTCTCTAGTTATGTTTTTATTTCCTCTTTGATTTCATCAGTGATCCATTCGTTGTTTAGTAACATATTGTTTACCCTCCATGTGATTGTGATTTTACAGTTTTCTTTCCTTGTAGTTGATTTCTAATCTCATTGTGTTGTGGTTGGATAAGATGCTTGATATGATTTCAACTTTCTTAAACTTACTGAGGCTTGCTTTGTGGCTGAGTATCTGATATCCTGGAGAAGGTTCCACGTGCACTTGAGAAGAATGTGTATTCTGCTGCTTTCAGTTGGAATGTTCCATAAATGTAAATTAAGTCCATCTGCTCTAATGTGTCATTTAAAGTCCTGTGTTTCCTTATTGATTTTCTGTCTGGATTATCTGTCCATTGATGTAAATGGGTTGTTAAATTCCCCTACTATTATTGTGTTACTGTCGATTTCTTCTTTTATGGCTGTTAGCATTTGCCTTATATATTGTGATGGTCCTATGTTGGGTGCAGAGATATTTGCAATTATTATATATTCTTCTTGGATTGATCTCTTGTTCATTATGTAGTGTCCTTCTTTATCTCTTGTAACAGTCTTTATTTTAAACTCTATTTTGTCTGATATGAGTATTCCTACCCCAGCATTCTTTTGATTTTTATTTGCATGTAATACTCTTACTCTCATCCCCTCACTTTCAGTCTGCATGTGTCCCTAGATCTGGAGTGGGCCTCTTGTAGACAGCATATATACGGTTTTTGTTTTTGTATCTGTTCAGTGTGTCTGTTTTCTTGGATGGAGCAACTAATCCATTTACATTTAAGGTAATTATCAATATGTATGTTCTTGATTGAGCCGCTTAGATAGCCTCATCCACCAGAGGACAGAGAGAAGAAGCAAGAAGAACTAAAATACTGCAGCCTGTGGAACAAAAACTACATTCACAGAAAGAGAGACAAGGTGAAAAGGAACAGGGCTACGTACCAGATGAAGGAACAAGATAAAACCCCAGAAAAACAATGAAATGAAGTGGAGATAGGCAACCTTCCAGAAAAAGAATTCAGAATAATGATAGTGAAGATGATCCAGGACCTCAGAAAAACAATGCAGGCAAAATTCGAGAAGATGCAATATATGTTTAACAAAGACCTAGAAGAAATAAAGAACAAACAAACAGAGATGAACAATACAATAACTGAAATGAAAACTACACTAGCAGGACTCAATAGCAGAATAACTGAGGCAGAAGAACAGATAAGTTACCTGGAAGACAGAATGGTGGAATTCACTGCTGTGGAACAGAACAAAGAAAAAAGAATAAAAAGAAATGAAGACAGACTAAGAGACCTCTGGGACAACATTAAATGCAACAACATTCACATTACAGGGGTCCCAAAAGGAGAAGAGAGAGAGAAAGGACCTGAGAAAATATTTGAAGAGATTATAGTCGAAAACTTACCTAACATGGGAAAGGAAATAGCCACTCAAGTCCAGGAAGCACAGTTGGTCCCAGGCAGGATAAACCCAAGGAGAAACACACCAAGACACATAGTAATCAAATGGGCAAAAAGTAAAGACAAAGAAAATTTATTGAAAGCAGCAAGGGAAAAATGACAAATAACATACAGCGGAATTCCCATAAGGTTAAGAGCTGATTTCTCAGCAGAAACTCTACAAGCCAGAAGGGAGTGGCATGATATACTTAAAGTTATGAAAGAGAAGAACCTACAACAAAGATTACTCTACCTGGCAAGGATCTTATTCAGATTCGATGGAGAAATCAAAAGCTTTACAGAGAAGCAAAAGCTAAGAGAACTCAGCACCACCAAACCAGGTCTACAAAAAATGCTAAAGGAACTTCTCTAAGTGGAAAACACAAGAGAAGAAAAAGATCTACAAAAACAAACCCAAAATAATTAAGAAAATGGTCACAGGAACATACATATTGATAATTACCTTAAACATGAATGGATTAAATGCTCCAACCAAAAGACACAGGCTTGTTGAACAGAAGCAAAAACAAGACCCATATATATGTTGTCTAAAAGAGACCCACTTCAGACCTAGGGATACATACAGACTGCAAGTGAAGGGATGGAAAAAGATATTCCATACAAATGGAAATCAAAAGAAACCTCAAGTAGCTATACTCATATCAGATAAAATGGACTTTAAAATAAAAAATGTTACAAGAAACAAGGAAGGACCCTACATAATGATCAAGGGATCAATCCAAGAAGAAGATATAACAATTATAAATGTATATGCACCCAACATAGGACCACCTCAATACAAAAGGCAACTGCTAACAGCTATAAAACAGGAAATCAACAGTAACACAACACAAGTGGGGTATTTAAACACCTCACTTACACCAATTGACAGATTATCCAAAATGAAAATAAATAAGGAAACAGAAGCTTTAAATGACACAATAGACCAAAATAATTTAATTGATATTTATAGGACATTGCATACAAAAACAGCAGATTACACTTTCTTCTCAAGTGTGCACAGAACATTCTCCAGGATAGATCACATCTTGGGTCACAAATCAAGCCTCAGTAAATTTAAGAAAATTGAAATCATATCAAGCATCTTTTCTGACCACAATGCTATGAGATTAGAAGTGAATTACAGGGAAAAAACGTAAAGAATACAACCACATGGAGGCTAAATAATACGGTACTAAATAACCAAGAAATCAGTGAGGAAATTAAAAAATACCTAGAGACAAATGATAGTGAAAACACGATGATCCAAAATCTATGGGATGCAGGAAAAGCATTTCTAAGAGGGAAGTTTATAGCTATAAAAGCCTACCTCAAGAAACAAGAAAAGTCTCAAATAAACAATGTAACCTTACACCTAAAGGAAGTAGAGAAAGAAGAACAAACAAAGCCCAGAGTTAGCAGAAGGAAAGAAATCGTAAAGATCAGAGCAGAAATAAATGAAATAGAAACAACGAAAACAATAGCAAAGATCAATAAAACTAAAGGCTGGTTCTTTGAGAAGATAAACAAAATTATTAAAGCATTAGCCAGACTCAACAAGAAATGAGGGAGTGGGCTCAAATCAATAAAATTAGAAATGAAAAAGGAGAAGTTACAACAGACACCGCAGAAATACAAAGAATCCTAAGAGACTACTACAAACAACTCTATGCCAATAAAATGGCCAACCTGGAGGAAATAGACAAATTCTTAGAAAGGTATAATCTTCCAAGACTGAACCAGGAAGAAACAGAAAATATGAACAGACCAATCACAAGTGATGAAATTGAAACTGTGATTAACAATCGTGCAAGAAACAAAAGTCCAGGACCAGATGGCTTCACAGGTGAATTCTGTCAAACTTTTAGAGAAGAGCTAAAACCCATCCTCCTCAAACTCTTCCAAAAAATTGCAGAGGAAGGAACACTCCCAAACTCATTCTATGTGGCCACCATCACCCTGATACCAAAACCAGACAAAGATGCTACAAAAAAAAGAAAATTACAGACCAATATCACTGATGAATATAGATGCAAAAATCCTCAACAAAATACTAGCAAACAGAATCCAATAACACCTTAAAAGGATCATATACCACGATTAAGTGGGATTTATCCCAGGAATGCAAGGGTTCTTCAATATACGCGTATCAATCAATGTGATACACTATATTAACAAATTGAAGAACAAAAGCCATATGATCACCTCAATAGATGCAGAAAAAGCTTTTGACAAAATTCAGCTCCCATTTATGATAAGAACTCTCCAGAAAGTGGGCATAGAGGGAACCTACCTCCACATAATGAAGGCCATATATGACAACCCCACAGCAAACATCATTCGCAATGGTGAAAAACTGAAAGCATTTCCTGTAAGATCAGGAAGAAGACAAGGATGTCCTCTCTCACCACTATTATTCAACATAGTTTTGGAAGCCCTAGCCATGGCAATCAGAGAAGAAAAATAAATAAAAGCAATACAAATTGGAAAAGAAGAAGTAAAACTGTCACTGTTTGCAGATGACATGATACTGTACATAGAGAATCCTAAAAATGCCACCAGAAAACTAGTAGAACTGATCATTGAATTTGGTAAATTTGCAGAATACAAAATTAATGCACATAAATCTCTTGCATTCCCCTACACTAATGATGAAAATCTGAAAGAAAAATTATGGAAAAATTCCCATTTACCATTGCAACAAAAAGAATAAAATACCTAGGAATAAACCTAGCTAAGGAGACAAAAGACCTGTATGCAGAAAACTATAAGACGCTGATAAAAGAAGTTAAAGATGATACTAACAGATGGAGAGATATACCATGTGCTTGGATTGGAAGAATCAATATTGTGAAAATGACTATACTACCCAAAGCAAGCTACAGATTCAATGCAATCCCTATGAAATTACCAATGGCTTTTTTTATGGAACTAGAGCAAATCATCTTAAAGTTTGTATGGAGACACAAAAGACCCCGAATAGCCAAAGCAGTCTTGAGGGAAAAAAACAGAGCTGGAGGAATCAGACACCCTGACTTCAGACTATACAACAAAGCTACAGTAATTTAGACATGGTACTGGCACAAAAACAGAAACATTGACCAATGGAAGAAGATAGAAAGCCCAAAGATACACTATGGTCCTATGGTCAATAATCTCTGACAAAGTGGGCAAAGATATACAATGGAGAAAAGACAGTCTCTTCAATAAGTGGTGCTGGGAAAACTGGACAGCTACATGTAAAAGAATGAAATTAGAACACTCCCTAACACCATACACAAAAAGAAACTCAAAATGGATTCGAGACCTAAATGTAAGAGCAGACACTATAAAACTCTTAGAGGAAACATAGGAAGAACACACTTTGACATAAATCACAACAAGATCTTTCTTGATCTACCTCCTAGAGCATTGGAAATAAAAATAAAAATAAACAAATGGGAAACTATTGAAACTTCCAAGCTTTTGCACAGCAAATGAAACCATAAACAAGGCGAAAAGACAACCCTCAGAATGGGAGAAAATATTTTCAAACGAATCAATGGACAAAGGATTAATCTCCAAAATATATAAACTTCTCATGTAGCTCAATATTAAAGAAACAAACAGCCCAATCCAAAAATGGGTAGAAGACCTAGGTATACATTTCTCCAAAGAAGACATACAGATGGCCAAGAAGCACATGAAAACCTGCTCAACATCTCTAATTATTAGAGAAATGGAAAAAATCAAAACTACAACAAGGTATCACCTCACACCGATTAGAATGGGCATCATCAGAAAATCTACAAACAACAAATTCTGGGGAGGGTGTGGAGAAAAGGGAACCCTCTTGTAGTGTTGGTGGGAATGTCAATTGATACAGCCACTATGGAGAACAGTATGGAAGTTCCTTAAAAAACTAAAAATAGAATTACCATATGATCCAGCAATCCCACTACTGGGCATATACCCAGAGAAAAGCATAATTCAAAAAGACACATGCACCCCAATGTTCATTGCAGCACTATTTACAATAGCCATGGAATCAACCTAAATGCCCATCAACAGATGAGTGGATAAAGAAGTTGTGGTACATATATACAATGGAATATTACTCAGCCATAAAAAGGAACGAAATTAAGTCATTTGTTGAGACGTGGATGGAACTAGAGACTGTCATACAGAGTGAAGTAATTCAGAAAGAGAAAAACAAATATCGTATATTAACGCATGTATGTGGAACCTAGAAAAATGTTACAGATGAACCGGTGTGCAGGGCAGAAGTTGAGACATAGATGTAGAGCACAAACGTATGGACATCAAGGGGGGAAAACCGCGGTGGGCTGGGGATGGTGGTGTGCTGAATTGGGCGATTGGGATTGACATTTATATACAGATGTGTATAAAATTGATGACTATAAGAAACTGCAGTATAAAAAATCAAACAAAAAAATAGAAAAAAATGTATGTTCTTATTGTCATTTTATTAATTGTTTTGGGCTTGTTTTTGTAGGTTGCTTTTCTTCCCTTCCTCTTTTGTTCTCTTGTGCTTTGATCACTATCTTTAATGTTGTGTTTGGATTGTTTTTTCTTTTTCTGTGTATATGCCTATTTTAGATTTTTGGTTTGTGGTTCTTATGAGGTTTTGATAAAGTAGTCTCTCTCTCTCTCTCTCTCTCTCTACATATATATATATATATATATATATATATATATATTTACAAGAGCTTTTAAAGTTTTTGGTGTCTTAATTACAATTTCCAATATCCTGCATTTGTACTCACCTCTTCTCACCATTGCTGGTTTTGATATCATATTTGTGTCTGAATCATTTCCTACCTTTACTGTATATTTGTTTTACTGTATATTTGCTTTTACTGCTTTTACTGGTGACCTTTCCCATTCATAATATTCTTGTTTCTAGGTGTGTCCTTTTCTTTTATGCCTAGAGAAATTCCTTTAGGATTTGTTGTAAAGCTGGTTTGGTGGTACTGAACTCCCTTAATTTCTGCTTATCTGTAAAGCTTTTGCTTTCTCTGTCAAATCTAAGCAAGAACCTTGCTGGGTAGAATATTCTTGGTTGTAGGTTTTTCCCTTTCATCACTTTAAATATATCAAGCCACTCCCTTGTGGCCTGCAGAGTTTCTGCTGAAAATTCAGCTGATAACTTTATCGGGATTCCCTTGTATGTTATTTGTTACTGTTCACTTGTTGCTTTTAGTATTTTCTCTTTGTCTCTAATTTTTGTCAGTTTGATTAATATGTGTCTCAGCATGTTCCCCCTTGGGCTTATCCTGTATGTGACACTCTGCACTTCCTTTACCTGAGTGAAGGTTTCCTTTCCCATGTTATGGAAGTTTTCCACTATAATCTCTTCCAATATTTTTTCAGCCCCTTTCTCTGTCTCTTTTTCTTCTAGGAACCCTATAATGTGAATATTGGCATGTTTAATGTTGTCGCAGAGGTCTCTGAGAGTTCTCTTGTTTCTTTTTTTTTAAATTTATTTTTGGCTTCATTGGGTCTTCTTTGCTGCACACGGCCTTTCTCTAGTTGTCGTGAGTGTGGGCTACTCTTCGTTGTGGTGCACGAGCTTCTCATTTTGGTGGCTTCTCTTGTTGCACAGAATGGGCTCTAGGCACGCAGGCTTCAGTAGTTGTGGTGTGAAGGCTCAATAGTTGTGGCTCGTGGGCTGTAAAGTGCAGGCTCAGTAGTTGTGGCACACAGGCTTAGTTGCTCCATGGTATGTGGGATCTTCCCTGACCAGGGCTCGAACCTCTGTCCCCTGCATTGTCAGGAGGATTCTTAAACACTGCACCAGCAGGGAAGCCCTGCCCTTGTTTCTTTTCATATTTTAAAAATTCTGTTCTGCAGGAGCAATTTCCACCACTCTGTCTTCTACCTCACTTATTCGTTATTCTTCCTCATTTATTCTGCTATTGATTCTTTCTTGTGTATTTTTCATTTCAGTTGTCATATAGTTCATCTCTGTGTGTTTGTTCTTTAAATCTTGTAGTTCCTTGTTAAACATTTCTTGTATCTTCTCGGTCTGTGCCTACAATCTCTTTCTGAGATCTTGGATCATCATTATTATCATTACTCTGAATTTGTATCTCCACTTCACTTAGTCGTTCTTCTGGGTTTTTATCTTGTTCCTTTGTTTGGAACATATTTTTCTGCTGTCTCATTTTGTCTAAATTTCTATGTGTGTGGTCTCGTTTCTGCCAGCTACATGGTTGTAGTTCCTTTTACTTCTGGTTTCTGCCCCCTGTTGGGTGATGTTTGTCCAGGGACTTGTGCAAACTTCCTGGTGAGAGGGACTGTTGCCTTCCCACTGGTGGTTATAGCTGGGTTTATCCTTCTGGTTGGCAGGGTCATGTCAAGGGATGTGTTTAAAGGTGTCTGTGAGCTCATACCACTTTAGACAGGCTGTCTGCTGATGGGTGGTGCTGTGTGTCCACCCTGCTAGTTGTTTGGTCTGAGGTGTCCCAGTACTGGAGCCTGCAGGCTGTGGCCAGGTCTTGGTGTCAAAATGGCAACCTCCAGGAGAGCTCAATCAATATTCCCTGGGGTCTTTCCACCAGTTTGCTTGACCCCTCAGGGAGCCACAGCCAACTCCTGTCTCCCCAGGAGATCTTCCAAGACCCACAGGCTGGTCCAGCCCAGGCTCTTATGGAGTCAGAGGTTTATGCTGAGTCCCAGTGCATGTCAAACTTTGTGTGCATCCTCCAAGAATGGAGTCTCTGTTTCCCCCTGTCCTGTGTAACTTCTGTACTCAAGCCCCACTGGCCTTCAATGCCAAACGTTCTGGGGTCTCCTCCCAATGCCAGACTCTCAGGCTGGGGAGCTTGACGTGGAGCTCAGATCTCTCACTCCTGGGGGAGAAACTCTGCAATATACTTATTTTCCAGTTTGTGGGTTGCCCACCTGGTGGGTATGGTATTTGATTATATTGTGAAAGTGCCCATCCTACCATCTCGTGATTCCTTTATTGTTGGATGCAAAATATCTTTTTTGGTATGTTCCAGTCTTTTTTGTTGATGGTTGTTCAGCAGGTAACTGTGACTTTGATGTTTTTGTGGGAGGAGGTGAGCTCAAGTCCTTCTACTCAGTCATCTTTTCTGTAATTGAAGGGCTTCTTTTAGTTTGGATGCTTGCTGCATCTTTCCTCAGTGTGTGCTGGCCATTATCCCCTTGATATGGGGTGTGCAGTTGCAGCGGCCCTTGCACACTCACAGGATGGCAGGGGCAGTGATTACTGCATGTTCACAGGTGTCCCAGCAGCAGTTGTGGTCTGCCCACTCCCAGACAGTGGGAGCAGCGATTGGCACCTGCTCCCAGGTCTCTTAGCAGCAGCAGTGGCCCATGCACTCCTGCAACAGCAGGGCTAGCATTTAGTGCCTGGTCATGGCACGTGTGCTCTCCAGTGGTGGCAGCACTTGGCTCATATTCATAGGTGTCTTAGTGGGGGAGGGGGACGGTGTCCTCCTGTACAGCAAGGGCAGCACTTGGTGCCTGCTCGCAGGTCTTTTAGCAGCAGCAGTGGCCCGCACACTCTGGAGACTGTGGGTGCAGCACTTGACCCCTGCTTGCATGTCTCATATTAGTGGCCCAGAATGGTGGTGCTGTCTCATGCCCACTCACAGAGCACGTGTGGGCAGTGTCCTGTTACCTGAGAGCATGCAAAGGGAAAGAAGTGCCTATGGTGGTCTCACCCTTCTCTTTGTGGGACACCAAAAATGGAGCCTTGCCTCTCTAGCCGGGCCCAGGCTTCTTCCGAGTATACCTCAGTTGCCACACTCCAGCCTCTTCAACCTGTCTCCATACAACCAACCCCGGTCCTGTCCCTGGGTCTGACCTCTGAAGCCCGAGCTTCACCATCTAGCCCCTGCCCACATTGGCAGACAAGTGTCTCAGTCTGGGGAGTACAGGGCGATGGTACCCACTATCTGTGCTGGTCGGTCTCCGTTTTGCCTACTGAAAACCAGTTGCTGCACTCTCCTCCAAGACTCCAAAGCTCCCCTTCCCTCCAGGCTGATCTTCCCACCAATGAGGTGACTTCCCCAGGTGTGAGAACATTTCCTCCTTCACAGCTCCTTCCCTGGGGAGCAGGTCCCATCTAGATTCCTTTCTTTCTCTCTCTTTTTTTTTCCTTTTGTCCTACCCATTTACATGGAAGTTGTCTTGCTCTTTTGGAAGTCTGAGGTCTTCTGCCAGCATTCAGTAGATGTTCTGTGTGAATCGTCTTACTCCTCTGCCATCTTGATCACTCGTTGATTTATCTTTCTGATGTTTCATTATTAGTATCTTGAAGGGGTGTGCTTGTGTGGGAGAATCCTTATACAATCTGTGTGCCCAGCGGTTTGGTGGGAGAACTGGATCTGACATGAGCATGAGTCACATCTTTCCCCAGGGTGTTCTAACAACTAACACCTTGGTAGGAGCTATGTCTGGAGATGGTGAAGCTACAGCCAGAGCCAAATGTGAGCTGGAACTTCTGCACTGCTCAGGGACCAACACCACCCTATTTGGGTTGGTCCCAAGCTGTTGAATCAGAAGACCTGTGGGTCAGGTCTGAGCTGGTTCCCTTCCCTCTAAGTGTGTGCTCTCCCCACCTTGAAACACTGGCACCTTTGCCCCAGAAGGAAGCAGTGCTGGGGCAAGTGGTTCTTGAGCATGTGTTCTGCATGGATCTGGGCACTGGCTGTTGCAGCCTCGGTCCCAGCCCCAGTCAGAATCCCAAGCCACTCCTGATGTGCTGCCTCTTTAAGCACCAGTAATGGCTACCATTGTCCCCATTCAGATGCCATTCCAAGTCTGCATCCATTCTGTCCCATACAACTGAACTCTTCTTTGCCCTGAGCAGCCCTTTCCCTAGTGTGGAGCTGTGCTATAAAGCAAGCAGGGCCAGAGCAGACACTTGGCTCGGGTTGGGGTGCATTGTGAGGCAGTCATGGGAGATGGGCAGAGTCTGATGCAGTTTCAATCTACTTTCTCCATCTTATTTTTTTATTGGAATAATATGGAACCTTTTAAAAGAAGACCATATTAACTTGAAAACTGTTAATGATATACAATTAAGTTTTTTAAAAGACCCAGAAAACTGTAGTACCACACATGAAGCAGAAGGAAAGAAAGAAGGAGAAGAGAGAGATCCATTTATTTTCAGGAGTAAATGAGTATGTGCTTGCTCTTCACAAGCAGAGTCTAGGATTCCTACAGCTCTTCTGCTGGTCCAACTTGTTTTCTAACCATCTAAGGGAACTTGGCTTCCCAGTGTCAGACCCCAGATGTTAGGCAACCAATATGTGACTCTAACAGCACACTCCCCAGGGAAGATCCCCCTCTTCTTCTTTGTCCCATTCCAGGGGTAAAGGTCGCATCCTGATTGCTTTTCTTCCCTTCCAATCTGATTTTGTGTGGATCTTTATTATAGCCTTGGTTGTACAAGATTTTTTCTGATGGTCTCCAGGTAGTTTTCAGTGACAATTGCTCTACATGTAGATGTATTTTTTTAACACCGTTACTGGAGTATGATTGCTTTAAAATGTTGTGTTAGTTTCTGCTATATAATAAAGTGAATCAGTTATATGTACACATATATTCCCATATACCCTCCCTCTTGTGCCTCCCTACCACTCTCCCTATCCCACCCTTCTCTGTGGTCACAAAGCACTGAGCTGATGTACCTGTGCTATACAGCTGCTTCCACTAGCTATCTGTTTTACATTTGGTAGTGTATATATGTCAATGATACTCTTGCATTTCATTCCAGCTTACACTTCCCCCTCCCTGTGTCCTCAAGTCCATTTTCTAGGTCTGAGCCTTTATTCAGGTCCTGTCCTTAGGTTTCTCAGAACCATTTTTTTTTTTAGATTACATATACATGTGTTAGCATACTGTATTTGTTTTACTCTTTCTGACATACTTCACTCTGTATGACAGACTCTAGGTCCATCCACCTTACTACAAATAACTCAATTTCATTTCTTTTTATGCCTGAGTAATATTCCATTGTATATATGTGCCACATCATCTTTATCCGTTCATCTATCAATGGACATTTAAGTTGCTTCCACATCTTGGCTGCTGTAAATAGTGCTGCAATGGACATTGTGGGACATGTCTCTTTGGAATTACGTTGTTCTTAGGGTATATGACCAGTAGAGGGATTTCTGGGTCATATCGTAGTTCTATTTTTACTATTTTAAGGGACCTCCATGCTGTTCTTCATAGTGGATAAATGAATTTATATTCCCACCAACAGTGTAGGAGGGTTCCCTTTTCTCCACACCCTCTCCGGCATTTATTGTTTGCAGATATTTTGATGACGGCCATACTGACCAGAGTGAGGGGATACCTCATTGTGGTTTTGATTTGCATTTTTCTAATGATTAGTGATGCTGAGCATCCTTTCATGTGTTTGTCGACCATTTGTATATCTTCTTTGGAGAAATGTGTGTTTAGGTCTTCCACCCATTTTTGGACTGGGTTGATCGTTTTTTTGATATAGAGTGGCATGAAATGCTTGTATATCTTGGAGATTAATCCTTTGTCAGTTGCTTCATTTGCAAATATCTTCTCTCATTCTGAGGGTTGTCTTTTTGTCTTGTTTATGGTTTCCTTTGCTGTGTCAAAGCTTTTAAGTTTCATTAGGTCCCATTTGTTTATTTTTGTTTTTATTTTCCTTTCTCTAGGAGGTGGGCCAAAAAGGATCTTGCTGTGATTTATGTAATAGAATGTTCTGCCTTCTTTTTTCCTCTAAGAGTTTTATAGTTTCTGGCCTTACATTTAGATCTTTAATTCATTTTGAGCTTATTTTTTGCATATGGTGTTACAGAGTGTTCTAATTTCATTCTTTTACATGTAGCTGTCCAGTTTTCCCAGAACCACTTATTGAAGAGGCTGTCTTTCTCCATTGTATATTCTTGCTTCCTTTATCAAAGATAAGGTGACCGTATGTGCATTGGTTTATCTCTGGGGTTTCTATCCTTGTCCATTGATCTATATTTCTGTTTTTGTGCCAGTACCATACTGTCTTGATTACTGTAGCTTTGTAGTATAGTCTGAAATCCAGGAGCCTTATTCCTCTAGTTCCTTTTTTCTTTCTCAAGATTGCTTTGGCTATTCAGGGTCTTAGGTGTCTCCATAAAAATTGTGAAATTTTTTTATTCTAGTTCTGTGAAAACTACCATTGATAATTTGATAGCAATTACACTGAATCTGTAGATTGCTTTGGGTAGTATAATCATTTTCACAATGTTGATTCTTCGAATCCAAGAACATGGTATATCTCTCCATCTGTTTGTACCATCTTTAGTTTTTTTCATCTTATAGTTTTCTGCATACAGGTCTTTTGTCTCCTTAGGTAGGTTGATTCCTAGGTGTTTTATTCTTTTGGTTGAAATTGTAAATGGGAGAGTTTCCTTAATTTCTCTTTCAGACTTTTCATTATTAGTGTATAGGAATGCAAGAGATTTCTGTGCATTAATTTTGTATCCTGCTACTTTACCAAATTCATTGATCAGCTCTAGTGGTTTTCTGATAGAGTCTTTAGGATTCTCTATGTATATTATCGTGTCATCTGAAAACAGTGATAGTTTTACTTTTTCTTTTCCAATTTGGGTTCCTTTTATTTCTTTTTCTTCTCTCATTGCTGCAGCTGAAACTTCAAAAACTATTTTGAATAATACCCATGAGAGTTGGCAACCTTGTTTGGTTCCTGATCATAGAGGAAATGGTTTCAATTTTACACCATTGAGAATGATTTTGGCTGTTGGTTTTTCATATATGGTCTCTGTTATGTTGAAGTAGGTTCCCTCTATGCCCACTTTCTGGAGAGTTTTTATCATAAATGGGTGTTGAATTTTGTTAAAAGCTTTTTCTGCATCTACTGAGATTATATATGTTTTGTATCATTCAATTTGTTAATATGGTGTATCACATTGATTGCTTTGCATACATTGAAGAATCCTTGCATCCCTGGGATAAACTCCACTTGCTCATGGTGTATGATCCTTTTAATGTGCTGTTGGATTCTGTTTGCTAGTATTTTGTTGAGGATTTTTGCATCTACGTTCATCAGTGATATTGCCCTGTAGTTTTCTTTCTTTGTGACATCTTTGTCTGGTTTTGGTATCAGGCTGATGGTGACCTCGTAGAATGAGTTTGGGAGTGTTCCTCCCTCTGCTATATCTTGGAAGAGTTTGAGAAGGATAGGTGTTAGCTCTTCTCTAAATGTTTGATAGAATTTGCCCGTGAAGCCATCTGATCCTGGGCATTTTATTTTGTTGGAAGATTTTAAATCACAGTCTCAATTTCAGTGTTTGTGATTGGTCTGTTTATATTTTATGTTTCTTCCTGGTTCAATCTCAGAAGGTTTTACTTTTCTAAGAATTTGTCCATTTCTTCCAGGTTGTCCATTTTATTCACATATATTTGCTTGTAGCAATCTCTCATGATCCTTTGTAGTTCTCCAGGGTCAGTTGTTACTTCTCTTTCATTTCTAATTCTGTTGATTTGAGTCTTCTCTGTTTTCTTTTTGATGAGTCTGGCTAAAGGTTTATCAATTTTGTTTACCTTCTCAAAGAACCTGCTTTTAGTTTTATTGATATTTGTTATTGTTTCATTCATTTGTTTATCATTTCTTTCTGATCGGATCTTTATGATTTTTTTCCCTTCTACTAGCTTTGGGGGTATTTTGTTCTTCTTTCTCTCATTGCTTTAGTGTAAGGTAGGTTGTTTATTTGAGATTTTTCTTGTTTTTTGAGGTAGCATTGTTTGGCTATAAACTTCCATCTTAAAACTTTTTTTGATGCATCCAATAGGTTTTGGGTCATCGTGCTTTAATTTTCACTGGTTTCTAGGTGTTTTTTTTTTTTGAGACCTTTCCCTATGAAATTTAAATTAATGTATATCTGGGCCATTTAAACCATTGTCACTACCATTCAGTGTGTGCCAGGCGCTACGCTAAGCGCTTTACATGTATTAGCCCCCTTGGTAATCCCAACAACACTATGAAGTAGGTACCAGTGGAATTTTCTTTACCAGATGAGGGAACAAAGGCTCAGGTAGGTGGAATGACTAGCCCAGGGTCATGTGGCTAGGACAAGGTAGAACCAGCACATGAAACCACATCTGTTTAAAGCCAAGTTGAATTCCACTCCAATCCCTCTCCCTGGGGGTGTGTGGGGAGGGCAGGGCCCAGCAGAGGAAGGTCCAGGACGTTCAAGTGGGGGCTCGTCCATGTAAAGTACTTAGCACAGCACCTGGCACACAGTAAATGGGAGGTAGGAGGGTGTAGAGCAGGAAGGGGAAGGAGCTGATAGGAACCTTGGGGGGTGTCTCTGGCTAAAGGACCTGCTCTGACAGTTCTGATACTCAAGCCCATGGTGGAAAACTCCTCTGTGGAATCAACAACCTGAGACCCAGGCCTGTGATGAGGGAAGAACTTGGACCAGAAAGGGCAGAGGCTCAATCACATGTGCCGTGTTGACGAGTGAGGGCTGTGTCTGGGCCACCTTGTATCCCCTCTGTGCTTAGTGCTGTGCATGACATTTTTTTTTAACATCTTTATTGGAGTATCATTGCTTTACAATGGTGTTTTAGTTTCTGCTTTATAACAAAGTGAATCAGTTATACATATACATATGTTCCCATATCTCTTCCCTCTTGTGTCTCCCTGCCTCCCACCCTCCCTATCCCACCCGTCTAGGTGGTCACAAACCACTGAGCTGATCACCATGTGCTATGCGGCTGCTTCCCACTAGTTATCTATTTCACATTTGGTAGTGTATCTAGGTATTTTTGGATTTCTTCAGTGATCTCTTGGTTATTTAGTAGCGTATGGTTTAGCATCCTTGTGTTTCTATTTCTTACAGTTTTTTCCTGTAATTGATATCTAATCTCATAGTGTTGTTGTAGGAAAAGATACTTGATATATTTTTAATTATCTTAAATTTACGGAGGCTTAATTTGTGACCCAAGATATGATCTATGCTGCAGAATGTTCCATGAGCACTTGAGAAGAAAGTGTATCCTGTTGTTTTTGATTGGAATGTCCTATAAATATCAGTTAAGTCCATCTGGTCTGCTGTGTCACTTAAAGCTTGTGTATCCTTACTTACTTTCATTTTGAATGATCTGCCCATTGGTGAAAGTGAGGTGTTAAAATCCCCTACTATTACTGTGTTACTGTCGATTTCCCCTTTTATGGTTGTGAGCATTTGCTTTATGTATTATCGTGCTCCTATGTTGGGTGCATAAATATTTACAGTTGTTATATCTTCTTCTTTGATTGATCCCTTGATCATTAGGTAGTGTCCTTCTTTGTCTCTTGTAATAGTCTTTATTTTAAAGTGTATTTTTTCTGATATGCATATTGCCACTCTAGGTTTCTTTTGATTTCCATTTTCATGGAATATCTTATTCCATCCACTCACCTTCAGTCTGGATATGTACCTAGGTCTGAAGTGTGTCTCTTGAAGATAGCATATATATGGGTCTCGTTTTTGTGTCCATTCAACCAGTCTATGTCTTTTGGTTGGAGCATTTAATACATTTACATTTAAGGTAATTATTGATATGTATGTTCTTATTACCATTTTCTTAATTGTTTTGGGTTTGCTTTTGTTGTTCTTTTCCTTCTCTTGTGTTTCCTGCTGAGAGAAGTTCCTTTAGCATTTGTTTTATAGCTGTTTTCGTGTTGCTGAATTCTCTTAACTTCTGCTTGTCTGTAAAAATCTTAATTTCTATATAGAATCTGATTGAGATCCTTGCTGGGTAGAGTAATTTTGGTTGTAGGTTTTCCCCTTTCATCAATTTAAATATGTCCTGCCACTCACTTCTAGCTTGCAGAGTTTCTGCTGAAAGATCAACTATTAACCTTATATGGATCCCTTTGTATTCTATTTGTTGCTTTCCCCCTGCTGCTTTTAATATTTTTTCTTTGTATTGTATTTTTCATAGTTTGATTAATATGTGTCTCGGTGTGTTTCTCCTTAGATTTATCCTTTATTAGACTGTCTATGCTTCCTGGACTTGATTAACTATTTCCTTTCCCATGTTAGGAAAGTTTTCAACTATAATCTTTTCAAATATTTTCTCAGAAACTTTCTTTTTCTCTTCTTCTTCTGGGACCCCTATAATTCGAATGTTCATGTGTTTAATGTTGTTCCAGAAGTCTCTGAGACTGTCCTCAATTCTTTTCATTCTTTTTTCTTTATTCTGCTCTATGGCATTTATGTCCACTCTTCTATCTTCCAGGTCACTTATCAATTCTTCTGCCTCAGTTATTCTGCTATTGATTCCTTCTAGAGTATTTTACATTTCATTTATTTTGTTGTTCATCATTGTGTGTTTGCTCTTCATTTCTTCTAGGTCCTTTTTAAACATTTCTTATACCATCCCCATTCTATTCCCGGGATTTTGGATAATCTTTACTATCATTAGTCTGAATTCTTTTTCAGGTTGACTGCCTATTTCCTCTTAATTTTTTGGTTTCTACCTTGCTCCTTCATCTGCTGCATATTTTCTCTGTCATCTCATTCAGTTTAACTTCCTGTGTTTGTGTTCTAATTTTCACAGGTTTAATGTTTGTAGTTCCCGTTATTTTTGTTGTCTTCCCCCAGTGGGTGAGGTTGGTTCAGTTGCTTGTGTACGCTTCCCCATGGAGGCGACTGGTTCCTGTGTTCTGGTGGGTGTGGCTGGATCTTGTATTTTGGGTGGGCAGGGCCACATCGGGTGGTGTGTTTTGGGGTGTCTCTGAACTTAGTATGACTTTAGGCACCTCTGCTAATTGGTGGGGTTGTGTTCCTCTCCTGCTTGTTTTCTGGCCTGGGGCCTCCAGAACAGAATCCTGCTGGCCAGTGGGTGGAGCTGGCTCTTAGTGTTGAGACGGAGGTCGATGGGAGAGCTTGTGCTTATTGAGATTATGTGGGATCAGGAGTTTTCTAGTAGTCTAATGTCCTGGAATTGGCTTTCCCACCTCAGAGGCTAAGGCCTGACACCTGGCCGGAACACCAAGACACTGCCAGCCACATGGCTTACAAGAAAAGGAAGGACAAAAAAATGAACAGATAGAACACAAAACCAAATGGTAATAACAATACAAAACAGACATAATCACAGAAATAAACATACACACACACTCTCACAAAAAGAAAACAAAGAAACAAACCAAAAAATAAATGAATAAATGAAAATGAACAGAGAGAACCCTAGGAAAAATTGTAAAAGCATAGCTAAACAGACAAGATCACAGAAACATACACATACACACTCACAAAAAGAGAAAAAGGCAAAAAAATTAAAATAAAATAAAAATACTAAGAATTAAAAAAATAAAAATTAAATAAAATTTTAAAAAACAGGAAGAGAGCAACCTAACCAATAATCAAATCCACCAGTGATAACAAGCACTAAAAACTAAACTAAGATAAACATAAAACCAGAAACCAATGAGATCTAGAACGCAAATCCTAAGTTTACAGTTGCCCCTAAAGTCCACTGCCTCGTCTTTGGGAACATTCACTGTCTAATCAGGTATTCTTCAAATGCTGGTTTTTCAAGTTCTTTGTGGGCATTTAATCTGCTGTTCCTGAGGCTGCACTGAGAAATTTCCTTTTCTCTTCTTTGTTCACACAGCTCCTCGGGTTCAGCTTTGATTTTGGCCCTGCCTTTACATCTAGGCCACCCTCAGACATCTGTTCCCTTCTCAGACTGGAGGAGGTTAAAGCAGTAGCTGATTAGGGCTCTCTTGCTCACTCAGGCCAGCGAGAGGGAGGGTTACTATAGTCACAATTGGAATGTGGGGTGAGGCTGCAGTGGCAGAGGTCAGCGTGACATTGCAACAGCCTGAGGGGCGCCATGATTTCTCCCAGGGGAAGTTGTCCCTGGATCATGGGACCCTGGCAGTGGCATGGTTCACACGATCCTGGTGTGGTGTGGATAGTGACCTGCACTTCCACACATGATTCTTGGTGGCAGTGGTGGTGATGGTAGAGGTTAATGCCCATTCTGGGGTCCAAGCTAATAGCCATGGCTTCCACCTGTCTCTGGAGCTTGTTTCAGTGGTGCTCTGCCTTCTGTGGGCACATGGAGCATGAATCTCCTCTCGTTGTGCACCCCAAAAAAATGGTCTCTGGCCTCTTTGGCATGTCCAGTTTTTCCTGGACTCCCTCCCAGCTATCTGTGGCACAGTAGCCTCCTTCAGGTTGTTTTCATGCAGCCACCCCCATTCCTCTCCCTGGGGTCTTACCTCTGGAGCCTGAGCCACAGCTCCCAGCCCCCACCCAGCCTGTTGGGTGGTCAGACAAGCATCTCAGTTTGGTGAGTGCCAGGCAGCACTGATCCTCTGTGTGAGAATCTCTCCACTTTACCCTCTTCCCCACTGTGGCTGCACTCTCCTCCATAGCTTGGAATTTCCCTCCTGCCCACTACCTTCCCCGCTAGTTAAGGGGCTTCCTACTGTGTGGAAACTTTTCCTCCTTCACAGCTCGATTCCACAGGTACAGCTCCTGTCCCTATTCTTTTGTCTCTGTTTTTTCTTTTTTGTTTTGCCCTAGCCAGGTATGTGGGGATTTTCTTGCCTTTGGGGAAGTCAGAGGACTTCCACCAGCATTCAGTACGTGTTTTGTAGGAGTTGTTCCACATGTAGTTGTATTTTTGATGTATTTGTGGGGAGGAAGGTGATCTCCACGTCTTACTCCTCCACCATCTTGAAGGTCCTCAGAAAATGCATTTTCTCCAAAGTGAAGATTTGTGGCAACCCTACATCAGATTATCTATTAGAGCCATTCTTTTTAAACAGCATTTGCTCACTTCATCTCTGTGTCATATTTTGGCAATTCTGCCAATATTTCAAGCTCTCCACCAGAAGAAAAAAGAAAAACAAACAAAAACCTCAAAACCAAAACCACAAACCAAAAGCTATGATTCACTGAAGGCTCAGATTATGATTAGCATTCTTAGCAATAAAGTGTTTTAAAATTAAGTTATGTATATTTTTAGACATAATGCTATTGCACACTTAATAGACTACTGTATAGTGTAAACACATCTTTTCTATTTACTGAGAAAACAAAAATTTGTGTGATTCGTTTTAGCGATATTCACTTTATTGAGGCAGCCTGGAACCTAACTTGCAATAACTTCAAGGTATGCCTGTACACAATTTGACTGCCTGATATCTACATACACTCATCTTCCCATATATACTCTTTAAAATATATACATTTTCAATAATACCTCATCTCCACACAATAGCCAAAAAAAAGAAAAAATCCAAAACCAGAAAAGCACTTTCTATCTCCTTAAAAGGAATGCAGCCCCAAGTTTCATCTGTTATACACTCTAGCTATTAATATAAGACATCCAGATGATGCCTATTCCTCTTCTAATGTTGTGCCAGGCCTCTTTATTATTCTACAACTTATGTACTTAAGCAACAAAATGAGTCACCTTTAACACAGCCTATGTAATACTAGGGTGTGAAAGGGCCTGGTAGTAGAAGTAAATGGAGAGGATTAATAAAAATTTACAGTAAATAACATAAATACAAGTAATAATTTCTGTTACAGTTAATATTACGGTGTAACAAACCATCCAAAATCATAGTGAGTTAAAGCAATGACATTTATTTTGCTTCTAAATATGAAATGTGGGCAGGGTGCTTTAGGTACAGCTCACTTCTGCCCCTCTTGGATTCAGCTGGGGTTGTTCAAAAGCTAGAGGCTGGAATCATCTGAAGTCTCAATCAATCATATTTCTGCTAGTAGTTGCTGGCTGTCAGCTGAGACCTGTGCTAGGGCTGTTAGTTGCCACACCTATATATCCTTTCCATGTGTCCTAGGCATCCTCATAACATGGCACCTTGTATCCCAAATGAGCATTCCAAGAGAAAGAGAGAACCAGGAAGAAATTACCCGTGTTATGACATAGTCCCATAACATCACCTCCTTGGTATTCTTTTGGTCTGAGCAGTCACAAGCCCACCCAGGTTCAAAGGAAAGGAAATACTTTCCAGTTGTTGATAAAGCAGCAGCAAAGTGACCACTTCTCAAAATTGAAATCTGCCACAATTACCTGTATATTCAACTTCAACTTCTTGGTAGTCTTTCATTCCTGAGGGTCTTGGAGCTTGGTGGTCCCAAGTTCCTGAGGGTCTTGGAGCTTGGTGGTCCCATCTGGATGTTGCTGTGGTTCTTCCACTGGGAATCATGGTAACATAAGAGCCTCTGGGCTCTGTCTACAATCCTCCTTGCCCCCACTGTCAGGCAGCAATCCTTTTACCCCTGGTAAGCAGGTTCAAACAGTTGGCCACTATCTTCATGCTCTCTTTGCCTGTTTCCTCAGTGGTAGTGGACAGGTGGCGATCTCAGACGCCAGTGCAGCAGAACCATTACTGTGGCCACTTGTAGAAACATTAATCCTTAGGGGTTCGCTTTCTACTATCAGTCCCTGGGATGGAAATTCTGTTAATTGGTATAGGATGTAACTGTGAGAGGTACCACCCAGTTTTCCACATCTTGGTTCCCATGTCCACATATTCTGGCTGTGCAAGGAGCTCCATATGGTGGCCCCTTGGTCCAGGCACACACTTCATCTTATAAGACAGCATCCCTATCTGTCACAATGTTTCTCTTGGCTGGGGTCTTCAGGTGGCCTCTCCATGATATCTGAGGCCAACTGTTTCAGGGTGATGGGGAGACAGGGGAATCTTGTGGGCATCAGTCGTTGCTTGCTTCTTTGGATTAAAAGAAAATTTTCTTTTTGCTGGAGGTGGTGGCAATAAGGGTTGGAAGGTTAGAAAATGGTCTGGAGTCTCATGTTTAAAAGTTATTGCAATAGCCAAGGAAACATTGATTGGCCTTTTTTCAAGCCAGTGAAAAGAGATGTTCAAGAGATGTTTAAGCATCTCTCCATTCATTCATGTATTCATCTACCCACTTATCTGCTCACCTGTCTGTCTGTCCATTCATGCATCCATTTATTCCTTTGGCAGCTGTATGTTCTGAGCCATGCCTTCCTAACCCACACACACCTTGGGTTGGCACAGGAATTAAGTCAGACCCCTGACTACCAGAAGCTTCCAAGTAGCATATTCAGACCTGTAAACAGAGAAGCAACAGCTCACTGTGAAAAGCATAATGGTGGAAGTACACAGAGGAACAGAGGTGACACAGAGAAGGTAATGATGCCCTCTGGCTGGATCTGGGGAAGGCCTCCAGTGGAGGTGACTTCTGAGCTGCAGACAGGTAAGAATTCAGTGACTTCCATCCAGCCCAGAATCATGCTCACGGTCCAATAGCATCCAGAGACTGAGAAACAATTTTGGCCTGAAGTTTTCAGTTTTCCCTTTAACCAACATGTTGCTCCCTTTCCCAGCAAGGTTCTGACTTAGATATCCAAATTATTACTTGCTGAAATCAAAAGGATTGGTTTTTATTTGTGATTCAATTGACTATGATACACTGTATTACAACTACAGATCAAAAAGATTTTGTGGTAACATATACATAACATAAATTTTACCACTTTAACCATTTCTAGGGATAAAATTCAATGGCATTAAGCACACTCACAATGTTGTGCAACCACCACAACTATCCATTTACAGAACTTTTCTCATCCAAAACAAAAACTATGTACCATTTAAGCAATAACTCTCCATTTCTCTGCTCCACCCAACGTTTGGTATCCACTAGCTTACTTTCTGTCTCTATGGATCTGCCTCCTCTTGGTAACTCTTAAAATGTGAAATCATACAAGAATTGTTCTTTTGTTTCTGGCTTACTTAACTGAGCACAATGTTTTAAGGTTCATCCATTGTGTAACAAGTATCTCTGTGTGTATGTATGTGTGTGTGTGTGGATATCTATCTATTTATCTATCTATCTATCTATCTATCTATCTATCTATCTATATGCCACATCTTCTTTATCCATTCATCTGTTTGTGCACATTTGTATTATTTCCACCTTTCAACAATTGTGAATAGTGGCACTATGAACATTGGTGTAAAAGTATGTTTTTAAGTCCCTGCTTTCAATTAAGAGTATAGGCCTTAGAGTTAGATTTGCTGGATTATATAGTAACTCTAGTTTTAGCTGTTTTGAGGAAGCACAAAGCTATTTTCCACAGAGGAGGAGCTATTTTACATTCCCACAACCAATATTTAGGGTTCCAATTGCTCCATACGCTTGCCAACATTTATTATTTTGATTTTTTAAGATATAATTGCCACCTTAATGAGCACAAAATAGTATTTTATTGTGGTTTTCGTTTGCATTTCCCTAATGATTAGCGATGTGGAGCATCTTCTCATGTGTTTATTGGTCATCTACATGTCTTCCTTGAAGAAGAGTCTATTTAAGGCAATTGCCCAGTTTTTATTTGTGTTTTGTTACTGTTGTTCAGTTGTAGAAATTCTTTAATCTAGATATTAGCCAGAAGTTCTAATATTAATTCCTTATCAGATATATAATTTACAAATGTTTTCTCTAATTCTTCAGAGTCTTTTAACTTTCTTAGACTGTTCTTTCATAAGCAAAAGTTTTAAATTCTTATAAAATCCAATGTATCTACTTTTTCTTTTATTGTCTTCTTTTGCTGTTATACCCGAGAACACATTGTCAAGTAAAATATCATGAAGATTACCCTCTTTGTTTTTTTCTAAGAATTTTATAGTTTTATGTTTTACAGTGGATTCATTTCTATTTATTTTTCTCTTAGCTGTCTCCTCTGTTGGTAATTCCAATACTGTTTTTCAACATGACCATCCTCAGCAACTCTAGGGAGTAGGATGAATTGCAACGTTTCTCAGAGGATGCTTCGCACAGAGTTGACTGGATCTCTAGGACTCTCAGGCTCCACTTCTCTTTGTCCTCTCTTTTCAAAACTGCCCGTGTTTTGCAAACTTAAGTTTTTCCAGGAAGAAACCAATAAATATAACAGCAGAGATAAAGAAAATAGGGAATCTAAAAATAAGTGAAAATCCATCAAACAAAAAGTTGGTTCTATGAAAAGATAAATGAAATTGACAAGATTTTAACTAGGTTTACTAAAAAAAAAGGAGAGAAGACTCAAATTACATCTGATATTACAGAAATTAAGAGGGTTATAAAAGATGTCAATGACAATTGGCACTTGCCAATGGAACTTGCCGTCTACCTCTACAAAGATTAAATCATGAGCTGATACAGCTGCTGACTTTCAACACCCCCTGAAAGAAGTACAGGTTGAAGAGCAGAAATGAGGCACTCTGTGCCCTGGAATAAACTGGCAGAACCAGTCTTCAGATAGTTTGATGTTTTCAGGAGATGACTTAATGAGCCCAATTCTTGTATCTCTTTGTATCTAGACAAGCCCTACAATCCTTTATGCTGACGTCTGCTCCTCATGACTAGTAGTGCGTTCCCAAGACTAGCAAAACCTTAGGCAAAAAATATGTGTTTGATTGCATGTACTCCCCCTTCAACAAAATCACAAAAAAAAACTGACCTCCCCCCACCTCTATGGAACAGTTTCTCAAAGTGATCTGAGTTGCTGGCTCCTGGGCTATAGTCCTCATTTTCCGCCAAATAAAACTTAACTCACAATTCTCACATTCTGTATTTTTTAAGTCATCAAAGTGTAGTATAAACAGCTTTGTGCCAACAAATTGTATAACCGTGATGAAATAAAAACATTCTTTGAAACACACAACTCAGTAAGACTGATCACAAATAGTCTGAATCAACAATCAAAAACCTCCGCAAACCATACTGTCATGATTACTGTAGCTTTGTAGTATAGTCTGAAGTCAGGGAGTCTGGTTCCTCCAACTCCATTTTTCTTTCTCAAGATTGCTTTGGATATTCATGGTCTTTTGTGTTTCCATACAAATCGTGAATTTTTTTGTTCTAGTTCTGTGAAAAATGCCATTGGTAGTTTGATAGGGATTGCATTGAATATGTACATTGCTTTGGGTAGTATAGTCGTTTTCACAATGTTGATTCTTACAATCCAAGAACATGGTATATCTCTACATATGTTTGTGTTGTCTTTGATTTCTTTCATCAGTGTCTTATAGTTTTCTGCATACAGGCCTTTTGCCCCCTTAGGTAGGGTTATTCCTAGGTATTTTATTCTTTTTGTTGCAACTGTAAATGAGATTGTTTCTTAATTTCTCATTCTGACCTTTCATTCATAGTGTATAGGAATACAGAAATTTTTGTGTATTAATTTTGTATCTTGATACTTTACTAAATTCATTCATTAGCTCTAGTAGCTCTCTGGTGCCATCCTTAGGATTTTCTATGTATATTGTCATGTTATCTGCAAAGAGTGACAGTTTTACTTCTTCTTTTCCATATGACACAGAATCAGAGAGATATATAGAGAACAGACTCGTGGTTGCCAATGGGGAGTGGGGAGGGGGAGGGACAGAATGGGAGTTTGTGTTTAGCAGATGAAAAGTGTTATATATAGGATGGATAATCAACAAGGTCCTAGACTATAGTATGGGAAACTATAATTTAATGTCCTGTGATAAAATCATAATGGAAAAGAATGTAATAAGAATATGTATATGTATATATATGTGTGTGTGTGCACAACTGGATCAGTTTGCTATACAGCAGAAATAAACACATTATAAATCAACTATACGTCAATAAAATTTAAGAACGTATGCTTAAAAATCTCCCCCCAAAAATGCCCATAATCAATTTACTTCACTTCTGAATTGTCCCAAACATTTATAGAAAAATTAACATGATTCTTCCACAAACATTTAAAAAAAATAACCTCTTCCCAAACAAGAAGGAATTAATCTGAACTTATTCTATGAGGCCAGCATTTCCCTGATACCAAAACCAGAGAAAGCCACTACAGACAAATATCCTTGGTGAATATTGATGCAAAACTCCTCAACAAAGTACTAGCAAACAGACTTGAACAGCACATTAATAAGATTGTACACCATTACCAAGTGGTATTTATTCCTGCAAAGCAAAGATGGTTCAACATAGAAAAATCAACCAATGCTACAGCACATAAACAGAATGAAAGAAAAAATCCACGTGATCATTTCAATTAATGCAGAGGAACACTTGATAAAATTCTACAAACTTTCATGATAATCACAATGAACATTCTCAGCATAGAGGGATATTATATCAACATACTAAAATCCTTGTTGGAAAGCCTACAGATAACATTGTATCCAATTGTGAAAGGTCAAAACAGTTTCCTCTAAGATCAAGAATAGGACAAAGATGCCTTCTCTTGCCACTTTTATTTAAGATTGCAATGTAAGTCCTAGACAGAGTGATTAGGCAGGAAAAAAAAGGCATCCAAATTGGGAATGAAGAAGTAAAATTATCTCTGTTCACTGACAAAAAGATATCATATATAGAAAACCGTAGATATTATATACACACACACACACACACATAAACACACAGACGATTAGAACAAATAAAAGAATTCAGGTGAGTTGCAAATAATTAATACAAAATTAATATGCAAAGAACTCAGTCGTGTTCTGCACACTAACAATAATCCAAAAAGGAAATTCAGAAAATTCCATGTACAATAGTGTCAAAAAATATTTAGTTATAAGCTTAACAGAAAATGTGAAAGTGGTACACTGAAAGCAAAACATTGCTCAATGAAAGTAAAGAAGATGTAAATAAATGGAAAGATATCCCACGTTCATGGATTGGATCACAACTTAATATTGTAAAGATATCAATACCACACAAAGAAATCTACAGATGTAATGTAACCCCTATCAAAATCCCAATGGCATTTTTTTTTTTTTGGATGCGGGCCTCTCACTGCTGCGGCCTCTCTCACTGTGGAGCACAGACTCCGGACGCGCAGGCTCAGCAGCCATGGCTCACAGGCCCAGCCGCTCCGCGGCATGTGGGATCTTCCCGGACCGGGGCACGAACCCGTGTCCCCTGCATTGGCAGGCGGACTCTCAACCACTGCGCCACCAGGGAAGCCCCCAATGGCATTTTTTACAAAAATAGAAATATCCATCCTCAACTTCATATGGAATGACAAGGAAGTCTGAATAGCCCAAACAAATTTAAAAAGAAGAAGAAATTTATATGTTCTCAATGCTTCCTGATTTCAAAACTTCTTACCAAGCTAGAGTAATCAAATCAGTGTAGTAATGGCACATAAAAGTGTACATATATACCAATGGAATAGAATAGAATAGGGAAGTCAGAAATAAACCCTGAAATATATGGTTAAATGATTTTCAAAAAGAGAAGACAGATTTTTCAGAAAAAATAATGTTGTGAAAAGAGAATATCTAAATGCAAAACAATGAATTTGGACCCCATCTTACATGATATACAGAAATTTATTCAAAATGGATCAAAGATCTAAATTTCAGAGAAAAAACTATAAAGAAAGAAAGTTTATAAGAAAACATATGGGAGAAGATTTAGACATTGGATTTGGCAGACTTCATGGATATGACACTGAAATCAGAGCAATCAAAGAAAAAATGATAAATTGGACTTCCTTAAAATAAAAAAAAATTCTGACAACGATCCTTTGAGCCCCAACCCAGCCTCTAACCAAGGCAGGCACACCACGTAGGGGGTGAGGGGGTGTATGAAACCACCATAAAAGGGTAGTCACAAGCTCTCATGTCCCAGCTATGACCCCAAGCAAAGGAAAGACTGATGTCAAACCTGGAAGAAACCCAAGTACCTCAGGCCTTCTGCTACAGCACCTCAGGATCTGCCCTTATCCTAATAGGGCAGTGAGAACCATTGAGCAGAGCAGATGTCCCAGCTTGAACATGACCCTTTCTTTAGCCCATCCAACTCCAGTGTGACCTCCCACCAAGGCACTGGCTGCCAGCACACCCTCGGGGAAGATTCAGCCCATGCCTACTTCAGATACAGTTCTCCCACCAAAGCCACTGGGCACACACAACCTGCGCAGGGATGCTCCAACAAAAGAACACACATTGTAAGACCAGGATATGTAACTGTTTCACCTAATTTCATAGAAACAGAGAAAGCTAAACAAAATGAGAAGACCAAAGAATATGTTTCTAATTGGAAAACAAGAAAAAATTACCTGTGGGAAAAACCCTAATGAAACAGAGATAAGTAACTTACCTAAAAAGAATTCAAAGCAATAGTACTAAGAATGCTAACTGAAAATGTGATAAGAAGAGATGTACACAGTGAGAATTTTAACAAAGAACTAGAAACTATAAAAAGGAACCAATCAGAGCTGAAGTATGCAATAACTGAATTGAAAACTACACTAAAGGGAATCAAGAGGAGATTGATTGACACAGTCTTCTGTATCTCTTCTTACACATAAGCAATCTGGGAAATAGAATTATGGATATCAACTAACCAGAACTGCAGAAAAAAACAAAAAAAAAGCAAAAACAAACAAAACAAAATCAACAACAAAAAACCCAACATTTAAAAAAAATGAGTATAGTTTAAGGTGCCACTGGGACAATTAATCATACTAACATTCACAGTATGTAGTTCTAGAAGGAGAAGAGAAGAACAATAGGTCAAAAATATATTTGATGAAATTTTGGCTGAAAACCTCCTACACCGAAGAAGGATACAGATATTCAGGAACAGGATGCACAGAGAGTCTCAAACAATATAAACCCAAGAGACTCAAACTGACAGATAAATAAAATGGGAAAAGTTTATGATAAGAGAGAATTGTAAAGGCAGCAATAGAAAAACGAGGTCACATTCAGGTTAACCCCCAGGTGAAGGCCATCAGCTGATTTTTCAGCAGAAACTTGGCAGGCCAGAAGGGAGTGTCATGATATGTTCAAAGTTCTAAAAGAAAAGAAAAGAAAAGAAAAAACCCCTACAACCTAGGATACTCTACCCAGCAAAGTTATTCAGAATTGATGGAGAGAAGACAGAGTTTCCCAGAGAAGCCAAAACTAAAAGAGTTCATAAATACTAAACTGATCTTTCAAGAAGTGTTAAAGGGTTTACTTAAATGAAAAAGAGAAGGATACAAAAAGAAATAAAAAATTACAGGAAGGCAAACTCCTCACTGATAAAAGCAAGTGTATAGTAATGGCTGTGTATCAACCACTTAAGCTTATAGCAAGCTTAAAAGACAAAAATTGTAAAATCATCTATAAGTATAATAAACAGTCAAGGGGTAGAGATGAAGATAAAAAATATGACATTAGCAACACAAAAACTGTGTGTGGGATAAAAATGTAGAGCATTCAGAATGTGTTTGAACCTAAAGGATTATCAGTTTAAAACAAGTAGATATAGTTATAGATTGAAATATATAAGCTCCATGGTAACCATAAATCAAAAACCTACAACAAATACACAAAAACTTCAGAGAAAAGAAAACACCATAACACTAACTAAAATCATCAAACTACAGGGGAAGAAACTAAGAAAAGAAGAACAGAGATGAACTACAAAAACAACCAGAAAACAAGTACAAAATGGCAATAAGCATATACCTATCAATAATCACTTTAAATGCCAATGGACTAATGCTGCAATCAAAAGACATAAGTTAGCTTATTGGATAAAAAGAAGACACATCTATATCCTGCCTATAAGTGACTCACTTCAGAGCTAAAGACACACAGACAGTGACTGTGTCTTTAAAAGAAGATAAAGCTGAAGTAACAATTCTCATAACAGACAATGGATATTTTTAAACAAAGTGTATTAAAAAAAGGCAAAGAAGGATATTATACAATTATAAAGGGAACAATTCAAGAAGAACATGTAACATTTGTAAGCATATATGCACCTAAAATAGGGGCACCTAAATATGTAAAGCCAATATCAACTGACATAAAGGAAGAAATTAACAATAATACAACAATAATAGGGGACTTTAGGGAATTCCCTGGTGGTCCAGTGGTTAGAATTCAGTGCTTTCACAGCTGGAGCTTAGGTTTAATCCCTGGTCAGTGAACTAAGATCCTGCAAGCCGTATGGCACTGCCACCACAACCCCCAAATAATAATAATAGGGGACTTTAACAGCTCCACTTACATCAGTGGACCGATAATCTAGACAGAAAATAATGAGGAAACATTGGCCTTACATTACACATTAGGACAGTTGGACCTATTAGATATATATAGAACATTCCATCCAAACTCAGCAGAATACACTTGTTTTAAGTGCACATGGAAAAATCTGCAGGATAGATCACTTAGACAGTAGAACAAGTCTCAACAAATTTATGATGATAGAAATTATATCAAGCATTTTTTCCAACCTGAACAGTATGAAACTAGAAATCAATTACAGAAAGAAAAATGAGAAAAACACAAATAGGGGATAAAACAACATGCTACTGAAAAACCAAGTGATCTTCAAAGAAATCTAAAGAAAAATTAGAAAGTAACTTGAGAAAAATGCAAATTAAAACACAACTTTCCAAATTCAATGGGATGCAGCAAAAGCAGATCTAAGAAGGAAGTCTATAGCAACACAGGCCTACCTCAAGAAGCAGGAAAACAAACAAACAAACAAAATAACTTTACAAACCATCTAATGGAATTAGAAAAAGAAGAACTAACAAAGCTCAAAGTCAGCAGAAGGAATGGAATAATAAAGATCAGAGCACTAATAAATAAGAAATCAAAAAATATAATAGAAAAGATCAATAAAACCAGATCTGGGGGTTTTTTTGAAATGATAAACAAAATTGATAAACTTTTAAGCAGGCTCTTTAAGAAAGAACAAGGACCCAAATAAACAAAATATGAAATGAAACAGAAGAAATTACAATTGATAATACAGAAATGCAATCATAACAGAATAATACAAATAGTTACATGACAATGTATTGGACAACCTAAAGAAATGGTTAAATTCTTATTAACATATCATGTTCCAAGACTGAATCAGGAAAGAATAGAACATCTGTACAGACAGATTATCATTATTGAAGTTGAATCAATAGTTTAAAAAACTGCCAACAGTAGTGCAGAATTGAAAAATTTTACAGCCAAATTCTACCAAACATATAAAGAAGAGTTAATACTTATTCTTAACAAACTATTGTAAAAAAGGGAAGATGAGTGAACACTCACAAATTCATTCTAGAGGCAACCACTCACCACACTGATACCAAAACCAGACAAAGGCACTACAATAAAAGTTACAGTCAAATATCTCTGATGAATAAACATGAAAAATCCTTCAGAAAATATGAGGAAACATAATTCAACAATAAATAGAAAGGATCATGCACCATAAGAAGGTGGGATTTATTTCAGGGATGCAAGTATTGTTCAATAACTGCAAATCAATGTGAGGCACCACATCAACAAAACAAGGGATAAATATCACATGATCATCTCATTAGATATACAAAAATAATTTGACAAAATTTAACACCGATTCATTATAAAATCTCACAAGAATGTTGTTATAGAGGGAATATATCTCAACATAATAAAGGACATCTATGACAAACCTACAGCTAACATCATACTCAATGGTGAAAAACTGAAAGCTTTTCCTCTAAAATTGAGAACTAGACAAGGTTGCCCATTCTCTCCATTTCTATTTAACATAATATTGGAAATCCTAGCCACAGCAATCAGATAAGAAAAAGAAGTAAAAGGCACCCAAACTTAAAGAGAAGTACAAGTGTCACTATTTGCAGATAACATGACACTAAAAGTAGAAAACACTAAAGACTCTGCCTAAAAAGTATAAGTAATAAATTAATTCAGTAAAGTTGAAGGATACAAGATTAATATACAGAAATTAGTTGCTTTTTTATACACTAATAATGAACTATCAGAAAGAAAAAGAAAGAAAACAAGCCCATTTACAATCACATCAAAAGGATAAAATACCTAGGAATAAAATTAACCAAGGGGGTTGATAGATGCGTATGCTGAAAATTATAAGATACTGATGAAGGAAATTAAAGATGATACAATTAAATGGAATGATAACATATGTTCATGTATTGGAACAATAATACTGTTAAAATGTCCATACTACCCAAAGCAATCTCAGATTTAAGGCTATCCCTATCAAAATACCCATGATATTTTTCACAGAACTAGAACAAGATATCCTAAAAAATTTATGGAACCACAAAAGACCCTGAATAGCCAAAGCAATCTTGAGAAAAAAGAACAAAGCTGGAGGTTTCACACTCCTTGTATTCAAACTATACTTCAAAGTACATTAATCAAAACAGTATTGTAGTGGCACCAAAATAGATACATAGAGCAATGGAACAGAATAGAGAAACCAGAAATTAACCCACGTACATGGGGTCAATTAATCTATGACAAAAGAGGCAAAAATATACAATGGGAAAAAAAGTCTCTTCAATAAGTGGGGTTGTGAAAACTGGACAGTTACATGTCAAAGAATGAAATTAGAACATTTTCTCACCCCATTTCAAAATAAACCCCAATAGTTTAAAGACCTAAATGTAACATTGGAAGCTATAAAACTCCTAAAATAAAACATAGGCAATAAATTCTTTGACATGAGTCTTAGAAACTTTTCTTTTGGATCTGTCTCCTCAGGCAAGGAAAAGAAAATTTAAAAAATAAATAAAATGATGCAATTGAATTTAAAAACTTTTGCACAGCAAAGGAAACCATCAGACAAGTGAAAAGACAGCCTCATGTAAATGTGCTCAACATTACTAATCATCAGGGAAATGCAAATCAAAACCACAATGAGATGTCACCTCACACCTGTTAGAATGACTATCATAAAAAAAACCCAACAAATCAGGAATGTTGTTGAGGATGTAGACAAAAGAGAACCTTAGTACACTGTTGGTGGGAATGTCAATTGGTGCAGCCACTTTAGAAAACAGTATGGAGTTTCCTCCAAAATATAAAAATAAAACTACTACAAGATCCAGCAATTCAACTCCTGGGAATATATCCACAGTGCATGAAAACCATAATTTGAAAAGATATATGCACCCCAATATTTATAGCAACATCATTTAGCATAGCCAGTATATGGAAGCAAGTTAAGAGTCCATCAACAGATGAATAGATAAAGATGTGAGATAGGAGAGACCTTCAAGATGGAGGAGGAGTAAGACGTGGAGATCACCTTCCTCCCCACAAATACATCAGAAATGCATCTATATGTGAAACAACTCCTATAGAACACCTACTGAATGCTGACAGAATAACTCAGACTTCCCAAAAGGCAAGAAACTCCTCAGGTACCTGGGTAGGGCAAAGAAAAAACAGAGAAAAATGCTGGGAGACTTGGAGTACTCACCCAAACCTTGGAAGGATTTGCCCTGTCCCTTTCTTCCATATTTGTTTCCTTATCAAACAGTGGTGTTTGTCAGGCACTAGCACTCTTGACTTGTCACAGGGTAGTTACCAAAGACACAGAGGGAAGCCCTGTGAATTATTTTTGTCATTGGCCTTTTCACAGGGAAGTAGCAGGGAGAGGAAGAAGAAGGCAGAGGCATAGGGGAGAACTTGAGTTGAATCACAATGTCTTGGCCTGGTAGAGCAGAGAAGCATCACCACATGCCAGGGATTGGGCTGAGTGCTTATGACTGGGAGAACTTGGCAGGCAGGAAATGTACCTACCCCAGATCCTGGGTAAGAAAACACGTTGCATGAAGATGAAACAGCATGTTGTAAAGATGAGACACCTTTTCCTGGAGTCTGAGTCCACTTCCTAGAACTGCTGTTTGCCAGCTATGTAACCATGGGTGAGTCACTAGATCTCTCTGTGCCTCAGTTCTCTTGTCTCTAAAATGAGGATAATGATAATAATATCTACCACGCAGGGGAGGGGTGAGGTGATATAAAATGATATGCAGCATAAAGCCAACCCCAGTCAGTGTTAGCATTAACTGGGTGGGGGACTTTCTCATAGATCCTGGAACATAGGCTGGGAGGCCTCCTGAGGCTCATGAGATCAACAGTCTTCATGTTCACCATCTCATTTTTAAACCTTTCAACAGATTGGCCTGGGTTTTAGTCTAGGCTCTATACTTACTGTGTAACACTAGGCAAGTTACTTCAGTTGTCTGATCTTTAGTTTGCAAGAGGGACAACACCACTTGCTTCATGGGTTTTCATGAGGATGAAATAACCTCAAGAATAGAAATTGTTTGATCAAAGAGCCTGGCCATAGGAAGGCTCTGAATCTATAGTAAATATTCATATTTGTTACCTAATTTTTTGCATTTATTCTCACAGTAGCCCGGTGAGGCAGAAAAGTAGCCACGGTCAATGGATGAGAGAATTGGAGACTCAGAGAGGTTAGGAGACTTGCCCAAGGTGAAAGCGCAGGTTAAATCCATTTCACTTGCCTTCTCTAATCAAGGTCATTTTAAGACTTGCACGTTCTCCAAGTGGCAAGTCACCTAAACAATAAAATATTTGCCCAGGTTATTTTTCAGGAATTTGGGGTCAGCTGCATCTAGCTTGAGCTGGGCTTGTAAAGACTGGATAGGACTGCTACCGAACCAAACTTGTGTCTGCTCACCCACATGCACTAAAGCCAATCTACTGACACCAGGATGTGGTGAGGGAAAGTGTAACAGTTATTGAAAGGCCAAACAAAGAGTACTGGTAGATAATGCTTTAAAGACCTGATCTTCCTGCTGGCTTTCAGAGAAAGGTTTTAAAAGACAGGGTAAGGGAAGGGTAGTGGGGTGCATGATGAGCTTGTGGACATTCTTCTGATTGGTTGGTGGTGAGGTATTCGGGAGTCAACATCACCAACCCTCTGTTTCCAATTGGTCTGTGGACTATGAGTTTGTGCTCAATATGCAGTTAGCTTTTTCCACCTGGTGGGGTTTTCAGTATCTGCAAAACAGCTCAAGGATATGACTCAGGATATTATCTATAGCCCTTGAGGGGGAACTAAAGGTCTTTGACTTTGTTTAATGGCTAAACAATTATTTTGTCTTACTTGACTGTTTTCCTTTGTTTCTGCATTTCCTCACTTCTCTGATTTAATCTGCACTTTGGAACTAAGGGAGGGTCTAGGAGGCTAGAATTTCTCCACAAACAAGAGTCAGGTGGAGAGGTCTGACTGCAGAAGACCCTATAGAGTCCTGCTTGGTTACAGGACTACTGACCCTTCAACTGGTCATGCATGAGGGTCAGCTTGGTGAGTTTATGATATCAAAGGGCCACCCTCAGAACGTGCGGAGGCCGGTATCCCAGGTATGTATGCACAGAACAGCGATTACCACATCTTTTTCAAATCAGCTTTCCTCACACTCCCCATGCCTCTGACTGTCCTGCTCCTTTATACTTTATCCCACTAATAACCCAAGCCCTTACCTTTAGGGAGGCAGATTTGAGATATGTTCTCCAGTCTCCTCCCTTGGCTACCTTGCAAACAAATACTCTCTTTGCTGCAAACATCAGAGTCTCAGCATTTTGGCTTACTGTGTATTGGGCAAAACAAACATGGTTCGGTAACAAAAGGCACACAGTTCATGAGAGTTAGAACCTGGAAAGAGTCAAAGCCTAATCCCTCTCACTTAAGTGTGCCCATAACAATAATTTACAGCCTCTCTGTGTCTCTCAGAGGACCCAAAGACCAGTTGAATGAATGCTCATCTTATAAGGAGCATCATTTTCTTCTTTCCTTCACCAGTGCCATCCAATGTGGCACCCTAGGCTTCTAACACTCATTCCTGGTGGCAAGAGAGGCAGAGATAAACCAGTGGGGTGTCAAAGGTTCAGTAACATTCCCAGGTAAGTTGTCTATAACCCAGAAATGATTTATCTTGTCCAGGCTGGCAAGACACCTGGAAGAATATGATGAAATGTATGGCATTATTGCTTAATAACCCTCACCTCTTTGTGGAAGCTAATGATACCTGAACCCTGGTTTGTCTAGACAAGCTAAATCCTTGTGAGGTCCAAGAGTGGGTTGACCATTTTCTTGTGAAGTCTCAAGTTTCTGGAAATCTGATGCAAGTGTTTCCTAACTCTTGTTTATATATCAGGGAACAAATACAGTCACAGGTGTCAACTAATCTCTGTCCACAGCAGCACAGATGGTAAGAATTCCAGTTAATTACAGTAAAAAATTTAGGACAAGGATAATAGAGTAATATTATGGAAAATGGAAAAGTAGGGAACTCAAAAACCAGGCCCTCCACTGAAGCAATCATTAACCTGGCAAAAATGACAGAATCAATTTTTTTCCCAGAACTCTGGAATCAAAAAAAATAAAAACAAACAAAACTACACCATTTCGGGGAGGGTTGACAAATTTTGGTAAGAAAGTACTGTGGCATTTGGGCTTACCCATTTAACATCCTCAGTTTCCAGTTAATCAGTAGCTGGGAGGATGGAGGCCTGCATTCCTGGTGCAGGTTGTTGGTGTCAGTGGAGCAATAAGAACCTTGCTATCAAAAGCTTGTGGTTGTGTATTTTGATCTGTCTGAAAGTTCCCTAAGGGACTGGCTCAGAGGCTGACATTGTTCCTACACCTCCTGTGCCCCTCTCTCCCACCCAGGGCTGGAGTGGCTTTCCAGATGGCAGTGACATCTGTCAAAAACCTTTAAGGACATATTACGTGTAGCTGCATGGGGCAAGGGAGAGTAGATGGGGGAGGCAGCAGACATATCCAAAAGACTGGGAAGGAGGAAATGAGGAGGAAGATTTGGGGGAAATTTTGAAGAGATTTGAAGTGTGCTATGGACTGAATGTGTTCTCTCAAAGTTTATATGTTTTATATTTAATCCAATTGTGATGGTATTTACAGGTGGAGATTTTGGGACGTCATTAGGACATGAGGATGGAGCCCTCATGAATAGGCTTAGTGCCCTTATGATAAAGACATGAGACAGATTATTTCTCCATGATGTTTGGATACAGCAAGAAGGCATCTATCTGCTAATTAGGAAGATGGTTCTCATCAGGAACCAAATCAGCAGGCACCTTGATTTTGGTCTTCTCAGCCTCCAGACTTGGGAGAAATGAATTTCTGCCACCCAGTCTATGGTATTTGCTATGGCACCAGGAGCTAACAAAAAGAAAATTGTTACCATGTATACTGAGGTACCTTGAGAGCAACAGTCATTTCCAGGGCTGGGATGAATGTCTAGAAAAATCATGAGAGGATCCTAGGTTTGCAACTCTGTGAGCTCCACACAAGCAGGAGGTAAATGCCAAGACAAAATCATAGGCAGCCTTGCTTAACACTGAAGGAGTGCCTCAGTTCAGAGCCAATCTTCAAAACAAGAAGAACTATTTCTTTTGTGGAGGGGGGTCCCAAGCATTTAGGTAATTATCTGTCAGGTCGCTAGATGACTGCTAAGATAATAGAAGAAACACTTTAGGCAAAATACATGACAAAAATCCCCACAATCTTTGCAAATACAGCTTGTACAAGTCACTAAACAAATGGATGACTGCAGCCCTCAGCAATGGCAAACCTTGGAAAGGAGGAGAAACTTATTTCCAGAGTTCCCACATTATAATATTAAAAATTCCAACTTTCAATGGAAAAAAACACAAGATTACAAAGACACAGGAAAGTATGTTTGATCCATACACACAAAAAAATACATAAAATTCATTGCTGAAAACAAAACATTCAACTTATTAGATGAGGATTTATTATTATTTTTTTCCTTAATGCAACTGTTTTTTATTTATTATTTTTTATTTATTTAACATCTTTATTAGAGTATAATTGCTTTAAAAAGTTGAGTTAGTTTCTGCTGTAAAACAAGGTGAATCAGCTATATGTATACATATATTCCCATATCCCCTCCACCTAGAATCTCCCTCCCACCCTCCCTATCCCACCCATCTAAGTGGTAACAAAGCACTGAGATCATCTGCTGTGATATGCAGCTGCTTCCCACTAGCTATCTATTTTACATTTGGTAGTGTATATATGTCCATGTCACTCTCTCACTTCGTCCCAGCATACCCTTCTTGATCACCATATCCTCAAGTCCATTCTCTACAACGGCATCTTTACTCTTGGCCTGTCCCTAGGTTCATCAGACCTTTTTTTTTTTTTTTTAGAATCCACAGACATGTGTTAGCATACAGTATTTGTTTTTCAATTTCTGACTTACTTCACTCTGTATGACAGATTCTAGGTCTATCCACCTCACCACAAATAACTCAATTTATTTGTTTTTATGGCTGAGAAATATTCCATTGTATATATGTGCCACATCTTCTTTATCCATTCATCTGTCGATGGACACCTAGGTTGCTTCCAAGTCCTGGCTATTGTAAATAGAGCTGCAATGAACATTGTGGTACATGACTCTTTTTGAATTATGGTTTTCTCAGGGTATATGACCAGTAGTGGGATTGCTGGGTCGTATGGTAGTTCTATTTTTGGATTTTAAGGAACCTCCATACTGTTCTCCATAGTGGCTGTATCAATTTACATTCCCACCAACAGTGCAAGAGTGTTCCCTTTTCTCCACACCCTGTCCAGCACTTATTGTTTGTAGATTTTTTGATGATGGCCGTTCTGACCAGTGTCAGGTGATACCTTATTGTGGTTTTGATTTGCATTTCTCAAATGATTAGTGATGTTGAGCATATTTTCGTGTGTTTGTTGGCCATCTGTATGTCTTCTTTAGAGGAATGTCTGTTTAGGTCTTCTGCCCATTTTTTGATTGTGTTGTTTTTTTAATATTGAGCTGCATGAGCTGTTTATCCATTTTGGAGACTAATCCTGTGACTGTTGATTCATTTGCAAATATTTTCTCCCATTCTAAGTGTTGTCTTTTTGTCTTGTTTATATTTTCCTTTACTGCACAAAATATTTAAGTTTCATTAGGTCCCATTTGTTTATTTTGTTTTTATTTCCATTTCTCTAGGAGTTGGGTCAAAAAGTTCTTGCTGTGATTTATGTCATAGAGTGTTTTCCTCAAAGAGTGTTATAGTGTTTGGCATATATTTAGGTCTTTAATCCATTTAGAGTTTATTTTTTGTGTATCGTGTTACAGAATGTTCTAATTTCATTCTTCCACATGTAGCTGTCCAGTTTTCCCTGAACCACTTATTGAAAAGGCTGTCTTTTCTCCATTGTATATTCTTCCTTCCTTTATCAAAAATAAGGTGACCATATGTGCATGGGGCTATCTCTGGGCTTTCTATCCTGTTCCACTGATCTATATTTCTGTTTTTGTGGCAGTAGAATACTGTCTTGATTACTGTAGTTTGTAGTATAGTCTGAAGTGAGGGAACCTGACTCCTCCAGCTCCTTTTTTCTTTCTCAAGTTTGCTTTGGCTATTTGGGGTCTTTTGTGTTTCCATACAAATTGTGAACTTTTTTGTTCTAGTTCTGTGAAAAATGTTATTGGTAGTTTGATAGGGATTGCATTGAATCTGTAGATTGCTTTGGGTAGTACAGTCTTTTTCACAATATTGATTCTTCCAATCCAAGAACATCGTATATCACTCCCTCTGTATCATCTTTAATTTCTTTCATCAGTGTCTTATAGTTTTCTGCATACAGGTTTCTTGTCTCCTTAGATAGGTTTATTCCTAGGTATTTCATTCTTTTTGTTGCAATGGTAAATGGGGGTATTTCCTTAATTTCTCTTTCAGATTTTTCCTTGTTAGTGTATAGGAATGCAAGAGATTTCTGTGCATTAATTTTCTATCCTGCTACTATACTAAATTCATTGATTAGCTCTAGTAGTTTTCTGGTAGCATCCTTAGGATTCTTTATGTGTAGTATCATGTCATCTGCAAAAAGTGACAGTTTTACTTCTTTTCCCAATTTGAATTCCTTTTAATTCTTTTTCTTCTCTGATTGCCCTATCTAAAACTTCCAAAACTATGTTGAATAACAGTGGTGAGAGTGAGCAACCTTTTCTTGTTCCTGATCTTAGAGGAAATGTTTTCAGTTTTTCACCATTAAGAATGATGTTGGCTCTGGGTTTGTCATATATGTCTTTTATTATGTTGGGGGATGTTCTGTCTATGCCTACTTTCTGGAGAGTTTAAAAAATGGGTGTTGAACTTTTCAAAAGATTTTTCTGCATCTATTGATATTGTCATATCGCTTGTATCATTCAAGTTGTTATTATGGTGTATCACACTGAGTGATTTGCATATATTGAAGAATCCTTTCATTCCTGGGATAAACCCCACTTGATCATAGTGTACGATCCTTGTAATGTGCTGTTGGATTCTGTTTCCTAGTATTTTGTTGAGGATGTTTGCATCTATGTTCATCAGTGAGATTGGCCTGTAATTTTCTTTTTTTGTGATATCTTTGTCTGTTTTTGGTATCAGGGTGATGCTGGCCTCGTAGAATGAGTTTGGGAGTGTTCCTCCCTCTCCTATATTTTGGAAGAGTTTGAGAAGGATAGGTGTTAGCTGTTCTCTGAATGTTTGATACAATTCTCCTGTGAAGCCATCTAGTCCTGGACTTCTGTTTGTTGGAAGATTTTTAATCAGAGTTTCAATTTCAGTGATTGTGAATGGTCTGTTTATCATTTGTATATCTTCCTGGTTCAGTCACAGAAGGTTGTGCTTTTCAAGGAATTTGTCTGTTTCTTCCAGATTGTCCATTTTATTGTCATATAGTTGCTTGTAGTAATCTTTCATGATCCTTTTTATATTTGCAGTGTCAGTTGTTACTTCTCCTTTTTCATATCTAATATTGTTAATTTGAGTCTTCTCCCTTTATTTCTTGATGTGTCTGGCTAATTGTTTATCAGTTGTATTTATCTTCTCAAGAACCAGGTTTTAGTTTTATTGATCTTTACTATTGTTTACTTCATTTCTTTTTATTTATTTCTGATCACATCTTTATGATTTCTTTCCTTCCACTAACTTTGGGGCTTTTTGTTCTATTTTATCTAATTGCTTTAGGTGTAAGGTTAGGTTGTTTATTTGAGATGTTTCTTGTTTCTTTAGGTAGGGTTGTATTGCTATAAACGTCCTTCTTAGAACTGCTTTTCTTGCATCCCATACGTTTTGGGTGACTGTGTTTTAATTGTCATTTGTTTCTAGGTATTTTTTGATTTCCTCTTTGATTTCTTCAGTGATCTGTTGGTTATTAAGTAGTGTGTTGTTTAGCCTCCATGTGTTTGTATTTCTTACAGATTTTTTCCTGTAATTGATATCTAGTCTCATGGCATTGTGGCCAGTAAAGATACTTGGTATGATTTCAATTTTCTTAAGATAGGCTTGATTTGTGACCCAGTATATGATTTATCCTAGAGAATGTTCCATGAGTACTCGAGTAGAAAGTGTATTGTGTTTGGATGTAATGTCCTATAAATATCAATTAAGTCCATCTTGTCTAATATGTCATTTAAACCTTGTGTTTCCTTATTTATTTTCATTTTGGTTGATCTCTCCATTGGTGAAAGTGGGGTGTTAAAGTCCCCTACTATGATTGTGTTACTGTCAATGTCCCCTTTTATGGCTGTTGGCATTTGCCTTAGGTATTGAAGTGCTCTTATTTGGGTACATAAATATTTACAATTGTTATATCTTCTTGGATTGATCCCTTGATCATTATGTAATGTTCTTCTTTGTCTCTTTATTTTAACATATATTTTTTTCTGATTTTTTTTTCTGATTTTTTTTTCTGATTTTTTTTTCTGATATGAGTATTGTTATTCCTGCTTTCTTTTGATTTCTATTTGCATGGAATATCTTTTTGCATCCCGTCGTTTTTACTCTGTATGTTTCCATAGTTCTGAAGTTGGTCTCTTGTAGACAGCATACATACGGGTTTTGTTTTTGTATCCATTCAGCCAGTCTGTATCTTTTGGTTGGGACATTTTATCCATTTACATTTAAGGTAATTATCAATATGTATGTGCCTATTACCATTTTCTTAATTATTTTGTGTTTGTTTTTCTTTTCCTTCTCTTGTGTTTCCTACCTAGAGAAGTTCCTTTAGCATTTGTTGTAATGCTGGTTTGGTGGTGTTGAATTCTCTTAACTTTTGCTTGTTTGTAAAGGTTTTTACTTCTCCATCGAATCTGAATGAGATCCTTACTGGTTAGAGTAATCTTGATTGTAGATTTTTCCCTTTCATCACTTTAAATATGTCCTGCCACTCCCTTCTGGCTTGCAGTGTTTCTGCAGAAAGATCAGCTGTTAACCTTATGGGGATTCCCTTTTATGTTAATTGTTGCTTTTCCTTTGCTGCTTTTAATATTTTTTATTTGCATTTAATTTTTCAAAGTTTCATTAATATGTGTCTTGGTGTGTTTCACCTTGGATTTATCCTATATGGGATGGTCTGCACTTCCTGGACTTGATTGACTCATTCCTTTCCCATGTTAGAGAAGTTTTCAACCATAATCTCTTTAAATATTTTCTCATTCCCTTTCTTTTTCTCTTCTTTTGTGACCTCTATAATTCTAATATTGGTGCAGTTAATGTTGTCCAAGAAGTCTCTGAGACTGTCCTCAATTCTTTTCATTCATCTTTCTTTATTCTGCTCTTGGGAGTTATTTCCACTATTTTATCTTCCAGGTCACTTTTCCGTTCTTCTGCCTCAGTTATTCTGCTATTGATTCCTTCCAGAGAATTTAAAATTTCATTTATTGTGTTGTCCATCATTGTTTTCTCTTTAGTTCTTCTAGGTCCTTGTTATACGTTTCTTGTATTTTCTCCATTCTACTTCCGAGATTTTGGATCATCTTTACTATCATTACTCTGAATTCCTTTTCAGGTAGACTGCCTATTTCCTCCTCATTTGTTTGTATTTGTGGGTTTTTACCTTGCTCCTTCATGTGCCGCATATTTTTCCCTCTTCTCATTTTGTTTAACCTACTGTGTGGGGTCTCCTTTTCACAGACTGCAAGTTTGTAGTTCCTGTTTTTTTTTTTTTTTGGTGTCTTACCTCAGTGGGTGAGGTTGGTTCAGTGTATTGTGTAGGATTACTGGTGTAGGGGACTGGTTCCTGTATTTTGGTGGGTGGGGCTTGATCTTGTCTTTCTGGTGTGCAGGCCCACTTCCAGTGGTAAGTTTTGTGGTGTCTGTGAACTTAGTATGATTTTAGATGGCCTCTTTTCTAATGGGTTTTGTTTTGTTCTTGTCTGGCATGGGACAACCAGGAATGGAGTTTGCTGGCCATTGGGTAGAGGGTTCTTAGTGTTGAGATAGAGATCTCTGGGAGGGTTCTTGCCAATTGATATTGTTTGGGGCTGGGAGGTGTCTTGTGGTCCAATGTCCTGAACTCTGCTCTCCCACCGCAGAGGCTAGTCCTGACACCAGGCCAGAGCACCAAGACACTGTTAGCCACACGGCTCAGTAGAGGAGGGAGGAAAAATAAAGAAACTATTAAAATAAAAATTAAAATAACAATAAAAAGAAGAGAGCAGCCAAACAAATAAACAAATCCACCAATGATAACAAGTGCTAAACACTAAACTAAGATAAACATAAAATCAGATATATATCAGTCCCAGACAGGAAACCTCAACTCTACAGTTGCTACCAAAGACCACTGTCTAAAGTTTGGGAACATTCATTTTCTATTCAGGTTCTCCACAGATGCAGGGTTCATAAAGATGAATGTGGGTTGTTTTTCTTTTTACATATTTATTGGAGTATAATTGCTTTAAAATGGTGTTACTTTCTGCTTTATAACAAAGTGAATCAGTTATACATATACATATGTTCCCATATCTCTTCCCTCTTGCATCTCCCTCCCACCCTGCCACCCTCCCTATCCCACCCCTCTAGTTGGTCACAAAGCACCGAGCTGATCTCCCTGTGCTATGCGGCTGCTTCCCACTAGCTATCTATTTTATGTTTCGTAGTGTATATATGCCCATGCCATGCTTTCGCATTGTCATAGCTTACCTTTCCCTCTCCCCATATCCTCAAGTCCATTCTCTAGTAGGTCTGTGTCTTTATTTCTGTCTTACCCCTAGGTTCTTCATGACATTTTTTTCTTAAATTCCATATATATGTGTTAGCATACGGTATGTGTCTTTCTCTTTCTGAATTACTTCACTCTGTATGACAGATTCTAGGTGCATACACCTCATTACAAATAGCTCAATTTCATTTCTTTTTATGGCTGAGTAATATTCCATTGTATATATGTGCCACATCTTCTTTATCCATTCATCCGATGATGGGCACTTACGTTGTTTCCATCTCCGGGCTATAGTAAATAGAGCTGCAATGAACATTTTGGTACATGACTCTTTTTGAATTATGGTTTTCTCAGGGTATATGTCCAGTAGTGGGATTGCTGGGTCATATGGTAGTTCTATTTGTACTTTTTTAAGGAACCTCCATACTGTTCTCCATAGTGGCTGTACCAATTCACATTCCCACCAGCAGTGCAAGAGTGTTCCCTTTTCTCCACACCCTCTCCAGCATTCATTGCTTCTAGGTTTTTAATGATCGCCATTCCGACTGGTGTGAGATGATATCTCATTGTAGTTTTGATTTGCATTTCTCTAATGATTAATGATGTTGAGCATTCTTTCATGTGTTTGTTGGCAGTCTGTATATCTTCTTAGGAGAAATGTCTATTTAGGTCTTCTGCCCATATTTGGATTGGGTTGTTTGTTTTTTTGTTATTGAGCTGCATGAGCTGCTTATAATTATTGGAGATTAGTCCTTTGTCAGTTGCTTCATTTGCAAATATTATTTCTTCAATTTTCAGGGTTGTCTTTCGGTCTTGTTCATGGTTTCCTTTGCTGTGCAAAAGTTTTGAAGTTTCATAGGTCTCATTTGTTTATTTTTGTTTTTATTTCCATTTATCTAGGAGGTGGTTCAAAAAGGATCTTGCTGTGATTTATGTCATAGAGTGTTCTGCCTATGTTTTCCTCAGAGAGTTTGACAGGTTCTGGCCTTACATTTAGGTCTTTAATCCATTTTGAGCTTATTTTTGTGTATGGTGTTAGGGAGTGATCTAATCTCATACTTTTACATGTACCTGTCCAGTTTTCCCAGAACCACTTATTGAAGAGGCTGTCCTTTCTTCACTCTACAATTCCTGCCTCCTTTATCAAAGATAAGGTGACCATATGTGCGTGGGTTTATCTCTGGGCTTTCTGTTCTGTTCCTTTGATCTATCTTTCTGTTTTTGTGCCAGTATCATACTCTCTTGATTACTGTAGCTTTGTAGCATAGTCTAATGTCAGGAAGCCTGATTCCTCCAGCTCCGATTTTCGTTCTCAAGAATGCTTTTACTATTCGGGGTCTTTTGTGAAATTTTTTGTTCTACTACTGTGAAAAATGCCAGTGGTAGTTTGATAGGGATTGCATTGAATGTGTGGATTGCTTTGCGTAGTAGAGTCATTTTCACAATGTTGATTATTCCAATCCAGGAACATTGTATATCTCTGTATCTATTTGCATCATCTTTAATTTCTTTCATCAGTGTCTTATAATTTTGTGCATAGAGGTCTTTTGTCTCCTTAGGTAAGTTTATTCCTAGATATTTTATTCTTTTTGTTGCAATGGTAAATGGCAGTGTTTTTGCATTTCACTTTCAGATTTTTCATCATTAGTGTGATAGGAATGCCAGAGGTTTCTGATAGGAATGCCAGAGGTTTCTGTGCATTAATTTTGTATCCTGCTACTTTTCCAAATTCATTGATTAGCTCTAGTAGTTTTCTGGTAGCATCTTTAGGATTCTCTATGTAGAGTATCATGTCATCTGCAAACAGTGACAGCTTTACTTCTTTTCTGATTTGGATTCTTTTTATTTTTTTTCGACTCTGATTGCTGTGGCTAAAACTTCCAAAACTATGTTGAATAAGAGTGGTGAGAGTGGGCAACCATGTTTTGTTCCTAATCTTAGTGGAAATGTTTTCAGTTTTTCATCATTGAGGATGATGTTGACTGTGGGTTTGTCATATATGGACTTTATTATGTTGAGGAAAATTCCCTCTATGCCTACTTTCTGCAGGGTTTTTATCATAAATCTGTGTTGAATTTTGTCAAAAGCTTTCTCTGCAGTTATTGAAATGATCATTTGGTTTTTCTCCTTCAATTTGTTAATATGGTTTATCACGTTTATTGATTTGCGTATATTGAAGAATCCTTGCATTCCTGGAGTAAATCCCACTTGATCATGGTGTATGATCCTTTTAATGTGCTGTTGGATTCTGTTTGCTAGTATTTTGTTGAGGATTTTTGTATCTATGTTCATCAGTGATATTGGCCTGTAATTTACTTTCTTTGTGACATCCTTGTCTGGTTTTGGTATTAGGGTGATGGTGGCCTCGTAGAATGAGTTTGGGAGTGTTCCTCCCTCTGCTGTATTTTGGAAGACTTTGAGAAGGATAGGTGTTAGCTCTTCTCTAAATGTTTGATAGAATTCCCCTGTGAAGCCATCTGGTCTGGGCTTTTTCTTGTTGGAAGATTTTTAATCACAGTTTCAATATCAGTGCTTGTGATTGGTCTGTTCATATTTTTATTGCTTCCTGATTCAGTCTTGTCAGGTTGTGCATTTCTAAGAATTTGTCCATTTCTTCAAGGTTTTCCATTTTATTGGCATAGAGTTGCTTGTAGTAATCTCTCATGTTCCTTTATATTTCTGCAGTGTCAGTTGTTACTTCTCCTTTTTCATTTCTAGTTCTATTGATGTGAGTCTTCTCCCTTTTTTTCTTGATGAGTCTGGCTAACAGTTTCTCAATATTGCTTATCTCCTCAAAAAAACAGTTTTTATTTTTACTGATCTTTGCTATCATTTCCTTCATTTATTTTTCATTTATTTCTGATCTGATCTTTATGATTTCTTTCCTTCTGCTAACTTTGGGAATTTTTTGTTCTTCTTTACTAATTGCTTTAGGTGCAAGGTTAGGTTGTTTATTCGAGATGTTTCCTTTTTCTTAAGGTAGGATTGTATTGCTATAACCATCCCTCTTAGAACTGCTTTGGCTGCATCCCATTGATTTTGGGTCATGGTGTCTCCATTGTCATTTGTTTCTAAGTATTTTTTAATTTCCTCATTGATTTCTTCAGTGATCACTTCTTTATCAAGTAGTGTATTGTTTAGCCTCCATGTGTTTGTATTTTTTACAGATCTTTTCCTGTAATTGATATCTAGTCTCATAGCACTGTGGTCAGAAAAGATACTTGATACAATTTCAATTTTCTTAAATTTACCATTTCTTGATTTGTGAAAGAATATATGATCTATCCTTGAGAATGTTCCATGAGCACTTGAGAAAAATGTGTATTCTGTTGTTTTTGGATGGAGTGTCCTATAAATATCAATTAAGTCCATCTTTTTTAATGTATCATTTAAAGCTTGTGTTTCCTTATTTATTTTCATTTTGCATGATCTGTCCATTGGTGAAAGCGGGGTGTTATAGCCCCTACTATGAATGTGTTACTGTCGATTTCCTCTTTTATGGCTGGTAGTATTTGCTTTATGTATTGAGGTGTTCCTATGTTGGGTGCATAAATATTTACAGTTGTTATATCTTCTTCTTGGATCGATCCCTTGATCATTATGTAGTGTCCTTCTTTATCTCTTCTAATAATCTTTATTTTAAAGTCTATTTTGTGTGATATGAGAATTGCTACTCCAGCTTTCTTTTGGTTTCCATTTACATGGAATATCTTTTTCCATCCCCTTGCTTTCAGTTTGTATGTGTCTCTAGGTCTGCAGTGGGTCTCTTGTAGACAGCATATATATGGGTCTTGATTTTGTATCCATTCAGCCAATCTGTGTCTTTTGGTGGGAGCATTTAGTCCATTTACATTTAAGGTAACTATCGATATGTATGTTCCCATTTTCTTAATTGTTTTGGGTTCATTATTGTAGGTCATTTCCTTCTCTTGTGTTTCTTGCCTAGAGAAATTCCTTTAGTATTTGTTGTAAAGCTGGTTTGGTGGTGCTAAACTCTCTCAGCTTTTGCTTGTCTGTAAAGGTTTTAATTTCTCCATCAAATCTGAATGAGATCCTTGCTGGGTACAGTAATCTTGGTTGCAGGTTTTTCTCCTTCATCACTTTAAATATGTCCTGTGACTCCCTTCTGGCTTGCAGAGTTTCTGCTGAATGATCAGCTGTTAACCTTATGGGGATTCCCTTGTGTGTTAATTATTGTTTTTTCCTTGCTGCTTTTAATATGTTTTCTTTGTATTTAATTTTTGACAGTTTGATTAGTATGTGTCCTGGTGTGTTTCTCCTAGGATTTATCCTGTATGAGACTCTCTGTGCTTCCTGGGCTTGATTAACTATTTCCTTTCCCATATTAGGGAAGCTTTCAACTATAATCTCTTCAGATATTTTCCCAGTCCCTTTCTTTATCTCTTCTTCTTCTGGAACCCCTATAATTCGAATGTTGGTGCATTTAATGTTGTCCCAGAGGTCTCTGAGAGTGTCCTCAGTTCTTTTCATTCTTTTTTCTTTAATGTGCTCTGCAGTAGTTATTTGCACTATTTTATCTGCCAGGACACTTATCCATTCTTCTGCCTCAGTTATTCTGCTATTGATCCCTTTTAGAGTATTTTTGTGCCAGTACCATACTGTCCTGATTACTGTAGCTTTGTAGCATAGTCTAAAGTCAGGAAGCCTGATTCCTCCAGCTCCGATTTTCATTCTCAAGAATACTTTTACTATTCGGGGTCTTTTGTGAAATTTTTTTGTTCTACTACTGTGAAAAATGCCAGTGGCGTGTTGTTCATTGTTACTTCTTTCATCTTTCGTTCTTCTAGGTCCTTGTTAAATGTTTCTTGCATTTTGTCTATTCTTTTTCCAAGATTTTGGATCATCTTTACTATCATTATTCTGAAATCTTTTTCAGGTAGACTGCCTATTTCCTCTTCGTTTGTTAGGTCTGGTCGGTTTTTATCTTGCTCCTTCATCTGCTGTGTGTTTTTCTGTCTTCTCATTTTGCTTATCTTACTGTGTTTGCAGTCTCCTTTTTGCAGGCTGCTGGTTCGTAGTTCCCGTTGTTTTTGGTGTCTGTCCCCAGTGGCTAAGGTTGGTTCCATGGGTTGTGTGGGCTTCCTGGTGGAGGGGACTAGTGCCTGAGTTCTGATGAATGAGGCTGGACCTTGTCTTTCTGGTGGGCAGGTGTACATCTGGTGGTGTGTCTTGGGGTGTCTGTGGACTTATTATGATTTTAAGCAGCTTCTCTGCTAATGTGTGTGGTTGTGTTCCTGTCTTGCTCGTTGTTTGGCATAGGGCGTCCAGCATTGTAGCTTGCTGGTCCTTGAGTGAAGCTGAGTGCTGGTGTTGAGATGGATATCTCTGGGAGATTTTCCCCATTTGATATTATGTGGAGCTGGGAGGTCTCTTGTGGAGCAGTGTCCTGAAGTTGGCTCTCCCACCTCAGAGGCACAGCACTGACTCCTGGCTGCAGCACCAAGATCCTTTCATCCACACGGCTCAGAATAAAAGGGAGGAAAATTAGAAAGAAAGAAAGAAAGAAAGAAAGAAAGAAAGAAAGAAAGAAAGAAAGAAAGAAAGAAAGAAAGAAAGAAAGAAAGAAAGAAAGAAAGAAAGAAAGAAAGAAAGAAAGAAAGAAGGAAGGAAGGAAGGAAGGAAGGAAGGAAAGAAAGAAAGAAAGAAAGAAAGAAAGAAAGAAAGAAAGAAAGAAAGAAAGAAAGAAAGAAAGAAAGAAGGAAAGAAGGAAAGGAGAGAGGGAGGGAGAGAGGGAGGGAAGAAGGAAGGAAGGGGGGAAGGAAGGAAAGAAAGAAAGAAAGAAGATAATATAAAATAAAATAAAGCTATTAAAATAAAAAATAATTATTAAGAAAAAGAATTGTTTTAAAAAAATAGAAAACAAAAATGGATGGATAGAACCCTAGGAAAAATGGTGGAAGCAAAGCTATATGGACAAAATCTCACACAGACGCATACACATACACACTCACTAAAAGAGGAAAAGGGGAAAAAATCATAAATCTTGCTCTCAAAGTCCACCTCCTCATTTTGGGATGATTCGTTGTCTATTCATATATTCCACAGATGCAAGGTAGATCAAGTTGTTTGTGGAGTTTTAATCCGCTGCTTCTGAGGCTGCTGGGAGTGAGTTCCTTTCTCTTCTTTGTTCTCACAGTTCCCGGGGCTCAGCTTTGGATCTGGCTCCGCCTCTGCATGTAGGTCGGCAGAGGGCATCTATTCTTCGCTCAGACAGGACATGATTAAAGGAGCAGCTGCTTTGGGGACTCTGGCTCACTCAGGTCGGGGGATGGAGCAGTACGGAGTGTGGGGTGAGCCTGTGGCAGCAGATGCCGACGTGACGTTGCACCAGCCCGTGGCGCACCGAGCGTTCTCCCAGGGAAGTTGTCCCTGGATCCCGGGACCCTGCCAGTGGCGGGCTGCACAGGCTCCCCAGGAGGGGATTGTGGATAGTGACCTGTGCTCGCACACAGGCTTCTTGGTGGCGGCAGCAGCAGCCTTAGTGTCTCATGCCCGTCTCTGTGGTCTGCGCTGTTAGCTGCGGCTCACGCCCATCTCTGGAGCTCCTTTAAGTAGAGGTCTTAATCCCCTCTCCTCGTGCACCTGGAAACAAAGAGGGAAGAAAATGTCTCTTGCCTCTTCGTCCGGTCCAGACTTTTCCCCGGTCTCCGTCCCGGCTAGCCATGCTGCACTAACCCCCTGCAGGCTGTGTTCACGCTGCCAACCCCAGTCCTCTCCCTGTGCTCCAACCGAAGCCCGAGCTTCAGCTCCCAGCCCCGCCAGCCCTGGCGGGTGAGCAGACAATCTTCTCGGGCTGGTCAGTCCCAGTTGGCACTGATCCTCTGTGCGGGAATCTCTCCACTTTGCCCTCTGCACCCCTGTTGCAGTGCTCTCCTCTGCGGCTCCGAAGCTTTCCCCCTTCGCCACCTGCAGTCTCCACCCGTGAAGGGGCTTCCTAGTGTGTGGAAACCTTTCCTCCTTCACAGCTCCCTCCCACTGGTGCAGGTCCCATCCCTATCCTTTTGTCTCTGTTTATTCTTTTTTCTTTTTCCCTACCCAGGTACATGGGGACTTTCTTGCCTTTTGGGAGGTCTGAGGTCTTCTGCCAGCATTCAGTAGGTGTTCTGTAGAAGTTGTTCGACGTGTAGATGTATTTCCAGTGTATCTGTGGGGAGCAAGGTGATCTCTGTGTCTTACTCTTCCGCCATCTTCCCCTCGGCTCCGATTGTGGGGATTTAATCCCCTGCTCCTGAGGCTGCATGGAGAAATTTCCCTTTCTGTTCTTTGTTTGCACTGCTCCTGATATTCAGGTTTGGATTTGGCCCTGTCTCTTCATGTAAGTCACCCGAGGGCGTCTGTTCTTCTTTCAGACAGGATGGAGTTAAAGTAGCAGCTGATTAGGGGGGTCTTGCTCACTCAGGCTGGGAGGAGGGAGGTATACGGAATATGGGGTGAGCCTGTGGTGCTAGAGGCTGGCATGACGTTGCAACAGCCTGAGGTGCACTCTGTTCTCACGGGGAAATTGTCTCTGGATCACGGGCCCCTGGCAGTGGTTGGCTGCACAGGCTCCTGGGAGGGGAGGTGTGGATAGTGACCTGTGCTTGCACACAGGCTTCTTGTTGGCTGCAGCAGCAGCCTTAGAGTTTCATGCTCGTCTCTGGGATCTGCACTGATAGCTGTGGCTTGTGCCTCTCTTTGGAGCTCCTTTAGGCAGTGCTCTGAATCCCCTCTCCTCTCGCACTGTGAAACAATTGTCTCTTGCCTGTTAGGCAGTTCCAGACTTTTTCCTGGACTCCCTCCGGGCTAGATGTGGCACACTAGCCTCCTTCAGGCTTTGTTCATGCAGCCAACCTCAGTCCTCTCCCTAGGATCTCACCTCTGAATCCCGAGCCTCAGCTCCCAGCCCCCACCCACCCTGGCGGGTGAGCAGACAAGTGTCTCAGGCTGGTTGGCACTGATCCTCTGTGCAGGAATCTCTCCACTTTGCTCTCTCCAACCCTGTTGCTGGACTCTCCTCCATGGCTCCAAAGCTTCCCTCCCACCCACCCCCCATCTCGGCCAGTGAAGGGGCTTTCTAGTGTGTGGAGAATTTTCCTCCTTCACAGCTCCTTCCCAGAGGTGTGTGTCCCATCCTTATTCTTTTGTCTCTGCTCTTTCTTTCTTCTTTTGCCCTACCCAGGTACGTGGGCATTTTCCTGCCTTTTTGGAAGTCTGAGGTCTTCTGCCAACATTAGTAGGTGTTCTGTAGGAGTTTTTCCACATGTAGATGTATTTTTGATGTATTTGTGGGGAGGAAGGTGATCTCCATGTCTTACTCCTCCACCATCTTAAATATCTCCTGCTAGATGAGGACTTTAAATCAACTGTCCTAAATATGCTCAAAGAGCTAAGTAGATCCATGGAAAAACAACTAAGAGGAAGTAAGAAAATATATGTGAAATAATATAGAATATTAATAGTAAGATGTTAATTATAAAAATGAGCTAAATAGAAATTTTTTAGTAGAAAAGCATCATAACTTCAGTGAAAATTTCACTAGAGTGTTTCAACGGCAGATTTGAAAAGGAAAAACACCCTTATGATAGGACAGTTGAAATTATCCAGTCTGAGAATCAGAGAGGAAAAAATATGAGCAAGGCTAAGACCTATGGGACATCATCAAGAATACCAATATATACATAATGGGGAGTCACAGAGGGACAGAAGAAAGGGAAAGGGGTAGATAAAATATTTAAAGAAATAATGGTCAAAAACTTCCCAGATTTGATGCACATCTAAAAGCTCAACAAACTCAAAATAGGATGAACCCAAATAGATATACCTGCGGATCTACCCTCATACACATTAATATTGACTCTAGCCAAAGACAATGAGAAAATGTTTAAAGTATCAAGAGCAAAGTGAGTCATAATGTAGAAGTGATTCCCAATAAGAATAAGAACCAGTTTCTCATCAGAAACCATGGTGGCTAGAAGCCAGTGAGATGATGTATTTAAAGTTCTAAAACATAAAACTGTTAACCAAGAATTCTATATTTGACAAAACTTTTCTTAAAAAAATGGGGGAGGAGGAGAGAAGGCAAAATGGTGGAGTAGAAGACCTTGAGCTCACCTCTTCCCATGAGAACACCAAAATCACAACTAACTGCTAAACAACCGTCAATTAAAAGAAAAAGAACTGGAATGTATCGGAAAAGATATTCTACACAAAAAGACAAAGAAGAAATTAAATTATATTGTAGGAGAGGTGCACTCTTGATATAATTAAATCCCATATCCTGTAATGGGCAACCAACAAACTGGAGAATAATTATATTGTGTAACTTCTCCCATGGAAGTGAGAGTTCTGAGCCCCACATCAGGCTCACCAATCTGGGGGTCTGGCATCAGAAGGAGGAGCCTCCAAAGCATTTGGCTTTGAAGGGCAGCAGATCTTAATTGTAGGAGCTCCACAGGAGAGGGGGAAACAGAGATTCCACACTGGGAGGATGCATACAGGTTCTCATGTGCACCACGACCCAGGGCAAAATTAGTGACTTCAAACGAGCCTGGCCCAGACCTACCTTCTGGTCTTCAAGCGTCTCCGATGGAAGGGGTGGGTGCAGATGTGGCTCTCTCTTGGGACATAAAGGTGGCTGGTGAACATATACAGGAGTACTCATCTGAAGGCTGACATCTTGCTTGGGACATTAGCACCAATATCTGGCCTCACCCAAAAGCCTGCAGGCTGCAGTGTTGGAATGCATCAGGTCATAAAACCAACAGGGCAGGAACACAGTCCCACTAATCAATAGACAGGCTACCTAAAGAATTCCTGAGTCTACAGCCACCTCTAGACTTGACCCATGATGTGTCCTTATCCACCGGAAAGCCAAGACACAACTCCAGCCACCAGTTGGCAGGCAGTGGCCCCTCCCACCAGGAAGCCTACACAAGCCTCTAGAACAGCCTCATTCACCAGAGGGCAGACACCACAAGCAAGAAATATACAGTCCGACAGCCCATGGAACTGAGTCTACAAAACGGGTCAGAACATATCCAGGGACCAGCTAGTCCCTGGCCATTGGGTGACTAGAGGGGTGTGTACTGCTGGGAAACATAGGACATCCCCCACAGAGGGCTACTTCTCCAAGGCCCAGAAACATAATTAACTTTCCACATACATAAAAATACAAATAGAAGTCAATACAAAATGAGACAGCAGAGGAACATGTTCCAGATGAAGGAACAAGATAAAACCCCAGAAGAACAAATAATAGGCAATCATAAGGATCATACAGATAATCCAAGAACTCAGGAAAAGAATGGATGCAAAGAACAAGAATTTTAAAAAGTTTTTAATAAAGAATTAGGAAAAATAAAGAACAACCAAACAAAGTTGAAGAATATAATAAATGAGATGTAAAATACACTAGAATCAATAGCAGAATAAATGAGGCATAAGAATGGATAAGTGAGCTGGAAAACAGAGTGGTGGAAATCACTGCTGCAGAACAGAATAAACAAACAAAAAGAAATGAGGACAGGTTAAGAGACCTCTCAGACAATGTCAAAGGCACCAACAATTGCATTATAGGGGTCCCAGAATGAGAACAGAGAGAGAGAAAGGGCCTGAGAAGTTATTTAAAGAGATAATAGCAGAAAATTTCCCTAACATGGGTAAGGAAGCAGTCACTCAAGGCTAGGAAGAGCAGAGAGCCCCACACAGGATCAACCAAAAGAGGAACACACCAAGATATATATTAATCAAATTGAGGACAATTAAATACAATGAGAAAATATTAAAAGCAAGAAGAGAAAAGTAACAAATAATATACAAGGGAATATTCATAAGGCTATCAGCTGATTTTTCAGCACAAAATCTGCAGGCCACAAGGGAGTGGCACATTATATTTAAAGTAAAGAAAAAGTGACAACCAAGAATATTCTACACAGGAAGTTCTCACATATTTCACAGAGGAATCAAAAGTTTTACAGAGAAGCAAAAGCTTAAAGAATTCACACCACTAAACAAGCTTTACAACAAATGCTAAAGGAACTTCTCTAGGTGGAAAAAAAAGTGTTAAAACTAGAAACAAGAAAATTACAAAATGTGAAAGCTCACAAGTAAAGGTAAACACTCAGTAAAAGTAGGAAGTTATCCACACAGAAATATGATATATAAAGCAATAATCATGAGAGGAGGAGAGTACAAATGCAGGATATTTGAAGTACAATTGAAATTAATAGATCAGCAACTTAAAACAATCAGGTATGTATATAGACTGCTATTTCAAAACCTCATGTTAACCACAAACCAAAACTCTAATAGATATACACATAAATAAGAAAAAGGAATCCAAACACAACACTAAAAAAAATCATCAGATCACAAGAGAACAGGAGAAAAAGAAAGGGAGAACAAAGACCAACAAAAACAAATCATAAACAACTAACAAAATGGCAATAAGACCTACATATTTGTAACTACCTTCAATGTAAATGCATTAAATGCTCCAACCAAAAGACATAGACTGACTGAATGGATACAAAAACAAGACCTGTATATGTGCTGTCTACAAGAGACCCATTTCACACCTAGGGACACATACCGACTGAAACTGAGGGGATGGAAAAATATATTCCATGCAAAAGGAAATCAAAAGAAAGCTAGAGTAGCAATTCTCATATCAGACAAAAAAGAATTTAAAACAAGACTATTGCAAAAGAGACTTCTCTGGTGGCACAGTGGTTAAGAATCTGCTTGCCAATGCAGGGGACATGGGTTCAAACCCTGGTCTGGGAAGATCTCATGTGCATGGAGCAACTAAGCCTAGTGCACCACAACTACTAAGCCTGCACTCTAGAGCCCATGTGCCATAACTACTGAGCCCACATGCTGCAACTACTGAAGCCCACAAGCCTAGAGCCCGTGCTCCATGACAAGAGAAGCCACTACAATGAGAAGCCCATGCACCACAAAGAAGAGTAAACCCCACTCACCACAACTATAAAAAGACCATACACAACAACAAAGAACCAATGCAGAAAAAATGCACAGGAAGCTTTTGACAAAATTCATCAAGCATTTATGAAAAAACCCTCCAGAAAATAGGCATAGAGGGAACTTTCCTCAACATAATAAAGGCCAGGAGGTCAGAGAAGATGGCAGAAGAGTAAGAAGTGGAAATCACCTTCCTCCCCACAGATACATCAGAAATACATCTACACGTGGAACTGCTCCAATAGAACACCGACTGAACGCTGGCAGAAGACATCAGACCTCCCAAAAGGCAAGAAGCTCCCCACGTACCTAAGTAGGGCAAAAGAAAAATAAAAAACAGACAAAAGAATAGGGACGGGACCTGCATCAGTGGGAGGGAGCTGTGAAGGAGAAAATGTTTCCACACACTAGGAAGCCCCTTCGTGGGTGGAGACTGCAGGTGGAAGAGGGGGGAGCTTTGGAGCCAAGAAGGACAGCCCAGCAACAGGAGTGAGGAGGGCAAAGCAGAGAGATTCCCACACAGAGGATCAGTGCTTACCAGGACTCACCAGCCTGAGAGGCTTGTCTGCTCACCCGATGGGGCGGGCGGCTGGGAGCTGAGGCTCCGGTTTCGGAGGTCAGACCCCAGAGAGAGGACTGGGGTTGGAGGTGTGAATACAGCTTGACTGGGTTAGTGCACCATGGCTAGACAGGAGGGAGTCCGGGAAAAATTCTGGACCTGCTGAAGAGGCAAGAGACTTTTTCTTCCCTCTTTGTTCCCTTGTGCACGAGGAGAGGGGATTAAGAGCGCTGCTTAAAGGAGCTCCAGAGATGGGCGTGAGCCGTGGTTAACAGTGCGGAACACAGAGACGGGCATGAGACGCTAAGGCTGCTGCTGCAGCCACCAAGAGGCCTGTGTGCAAACACAGGTCACTATCCACACCGCCCCTCCTGGGAGCCTGTGCAGCCCGCCCCTGCCAGGGTCCCGTGATCCAGGGACAACTTCCCCAGGAGAACGCACGGCGCGCCTCAGGCTGGTGCAACGTCATGCTGGCCTCTGACGCTACAGGCTGGCCCCACACTCCATAACCCTCCCTCCTCTCCAGCCTGAGTGTGCCAGATTCCCCGAAGAAGCTGCTCCTTTAACCCCGTCCTGTCTGAGCGAAGAACAGACGCCCTCCACTGACCTACATGCAGAGGCAGGGCCAAATCCAAAGCTGAGCACTGGGAGATGTGAGAAAAAGAAAAGAAAGGAAATCTCTCCCAGCAGCCTCAGAAGCAGCAGATTAAAGCTTCCAAATCAACTTGATGTACCCTGCATCTGTGGAATACCTGAATAGACAATGAATCATCCCAAATTGAGGAGGTGGACTATAAGAGCAAGATTTATGATTTTTTCTCCTTTTCCTCTTTTTGTGAGTGTGTATGTTTCTGTGTGAGATTTTGTCTGTATAGCTTTGCTTCCACCATTTGTCCTAGGGTTCTATCTGTCCATTTTTATTTTTTTCTTTAAAAAAATTTTTTTTCTTAATAATTATTTTTATTTTAATAACTTTTAAAATTTTATCTTACTTTATTTTATTTTATCTTACTTTATTTTATTTTATTTTACCATCTTCCTTCCTTCCTTCCTTCCTTTCTCTCTTTCTTTCTTTCTTCTTTTTCTCCCTTTTATTCTGAGCCACGTGGATGAAAGTGGTGGTGCTGCAGCCAAGAGTCAGTGCTGTGCCTCTGAGGTGGGAGAGCCAACTTCAGGACACTGGTCCACAAGAGACCTCCCCGCTCCACATAATATCAAATGGCGAAAATCTCCCAGAGATCTACTTCTCAACACCAGGGACCAGCTTCCCTCAATGACCAGCAAGCTACCGTGCTGGACACCCTATGCCAAACAACTAGCAAGACAGGAACACAACCCCACCCATTAACAGAGAGGCTGACTAAACCCATAATAAGGCCCCAGACACCCCAAAACACACTACCAGACGTGGGCCTGTCCACCAGAAGGACAAGATGCAGCCTCATCCACCAAAACACAGGCACTAGTCCCCTCCACCAGGAAGCCCGCACAACCCACTGAACCAAACTTAACCACTGGGGACAGACACCAAAAACAATGGGAACTACGAACCTGCAGCCTGCGAAAAGGAGACTCAAACCACAGAAAGTGAAGCAAAATGAAAAGATAGAAAATCAAACAGGAGATGAAGGAGCAAGGTAATAACCCACCAGACCTAACAAATGAATAAGAAATATGCAGTCTACCTGAAAAATAATTCAGAATAACATAATAAAGGCCATATATGACAAACCCACAGCCAACATCATCCTCAATTGTGAAAAACTGAAACCATTTCCACTAAGATAAGGAACAAGACACGGTTGCCCACTCTCAACACTATTATTCAACATACTTTTGGAAGTTTTAGCCACAGCAATCAGAGAAGAGAAAGAAATAAAAGGAATCCATATTGGTAAAGAAGAAGTAAAGCTGTCACTGTTTGCAGATGACATGATAATATATAGAGAGAATCCCAAAGATTCTACCAGAAAATTACTAGAGCTAATCAATTAATTTGGTAAAGTAGCAGGTTCAACATTAATACGCAGAAATCTCTTGAATTCGTATACACTAATGATGAAAAATCTGAAAGTGAAATTAAGAAACCACTGCCATTTACCATTGCAACAAAAAGAATAAAATATCTATTAATAAACCTACCTAAGGAGACAAAAGACCTGTATGCAGAAAATTATGACACTGATGAAAGAAATTCAAGATGATAGAAATAGATGGAGAGATATAACATGTTTTGGACTGGAAAAATCAATATTGTGAAAATGACTCTACTACCCAAAGCACTCTACAGATTCAATGCAGTCCCTATCAAACTACCACTGGAATTTTTCACAGAACTAGGACAAAAATTTCACAATTTGTATTGAAACACAAAAGACCCTAAATAGTCAAAGCAATCTTGAGAAAGAAAAATGGAGTTGGAGGAATCAGGCTCCTTGATTTCAGACTATACTACAAAGCTACACTAATCAAGACAGTATGGTACTGGCACAGAAACAGAAATATAGATCAATGGAACAGGATACAAAGCCCAGAGATAAACTCACACATATATGGTAAACTTATCTTTGATAAAGGAGGCAAGTATAAACTATGGAGAAAAGACAGTCTCTTCAATAAATGGTGCTGGGAAAACTGGACAGCTGCATCTAAAAGAATGAAATTAGACCATTCCCTAACACCATACACAAAAATAAACTGAAAATGGCTTAAAGATCTAAATGTAAGGCCAGACACCATCAAACTCTTAGAGGAAAATATAGGCAGAACACTCTGTGACATAAATCACAGGAAGATCCTTTTTGACCCACCTCCTAGAGAAATGGAAAATAAGCAAAGAAAAACAAATGGGACTTAGAGAAACTTAAAAGTTTTTAGACAGCAAAGGAAACCATCAACAAGATGAAAAAACAGCCCTCAGAATGGGAGAAAATATTTCCAAATGAAGCAACTGACAAAGGATTAATCTCCAAAACATACAAGCAACTCATGCAGCTCAATATCAAAAGAACAAACAACCCAATCCAAAAATAGGCAGAAGACATAAGTGGACATTTCTCCAAAGAAGATATACAGAATGCCAACAAACACATGAAGGAATGCTCAACGTAATTAACCATTAGAGAAATGCAAATCAAAACTACAATGAGGTATCATCTCACACTGGTTAGAATGGCCATCATCAAAAAATCTACAAACAATAAATGCTGGAGAGGGTGTGGAGCAAAGGGAACTCTGTTGCACTGTTGATGGGAAAGTAAATTGATACAGCCACTATGGAGAACAGTATGGAGGTTCCTTAAAAAACTAAAAATAGAACTACCATATGACCCAGCAATCCCACTACTGGGCATACACCCTGAGAAAACCATAATTCAATTGAGTCATGTACCAAAATGTTCATTGCAGCTCTATTTACAATAGCCAGGATATGGAAGCAACTTAAGTGCCCATCAACAGATGAATGGAAAAAGAAGTTGTGGCACATATATGCAATGGAATATTATTCAGCCTTAAAAAGGAACGAAACTGATTTATTTGTAGTGAGGTGGATGGACCTAGAGACTGTCATACAGAGTGAAGTAAGTCAGAACGAGAAAAACAAATATCGTATGCCAACACATATATATATAGAATCTAAAAAATAAAATTAAAAAATGGTCAGAAGAACCTAGGGGCAAGATGGGAATAAAGATGCAGACCTACTAGAGAATGGACTTGAGGATATGGGGAGAGGGAATGGTAAGATGGGACAAAGTGAGAGAGTGGCACGGACATATATACACTACCAAATGTAAAATAGATAGCTAGTGGGATGTAGCCACATAGCACAGGGAGATTAGCTCGGTACTTTGTGACCACCTAGAGGGGTGGGATAGGGAGTTTGAGAAGGAAGGAGATGTAGGAGGGAAGAGATATGGGGACATATGTATATGTATAAGTGATTCACTTTGTTCTAAAGCAGAAATTGACACAGCATTGTAAAGCAATTATACTCTAATAAGGATGTTAAAAAACTAAATATAATTTTAAACAAATAAATAAATAAATTTATTTTTTAAAAGTCTGTTACAAGAGACAAAGAAGGACCATACATAATGATCAAGGGATCAATCCAAAGTATGTAACAATTGTATATATATGTATGTACCCAAATTAGGAGCACCTCAATATATAAGCCAATGTTAACAGACATTAAAGTAGAAATTGCCAGTAACACAAAAACAGCTGTGGATTCTAGCATCCCACTTACATCAATGGACAGGTGGTTCAGACAGAACATCAATAAGGAAACACAGGCCTGAAATGACACATAAAACAAGATGGAATTAATACATATTTATAGGGCATTGCTCTGAAACAGAAGAATACACATTCTTTTCAAGTGCACATGGAACATTTTCCAGGACTGATCACATGCTGTGCCACAAAGCAAGACTTAGTAAACTTAAGAAAAATGAAACTGTATCAACCATCTTTTCTGACAACATTATGAGATTACAAATCAACTGCAAGAAATAAACAAAACCAAAAGCAAAATCCAAAGACACATGGAGGCTAAATAATATTCTATTAAGAAACCAATAGATCACTGAGGAAATAAAAAATAGCTAGACACAAATGAAAATGAAAACAAAATTATTCAAAACCTATGGAATGCAGAGAAATCAGTTCTACAAGGGAACATTATAGCGATACAATCTTACCTCAGGAAACACGAAAAAATCTCATATAAAGGACCTAACTTTATACGTAAAGCACCTAGAAAAAGGAGAACAAAGTTAGTAGAAGGAACATAATTATAAAGATCAGAGAAGAAATAAATAACATAGAGACTGAAAAAACAGTAGAAAAGATCCAGGAAACTAAAAGCTGGTTCTTTGAAAAGATAAACAAAATCGATAAAACTTTAGCCAGCCCCATCAAGAAAAAAAAGGAGAGGACCCAAATCAATAAAATAGGAAACTGAAAAGGAGATGTTACAATCAACACCACTGAAATACAAGACTCTAAGAGATTACTACAAACAACTATATATCAATAAAATGGACAACCAAGAAGAAATGGACAAATTCTTAGAAAGGTACAATCTCCCAAGACTAAACCAGGAAGAAATAAAAAATATGGAGACCAATCACAAATACTGAAAGTGTGATTTAAAAGTTTCCAACAAACAAAAGTCCAGGGCCAGATGCCTTCATGCGTAAATTCTATCAAACGTGCAGATAAGACTGAACACCTGTCCATCTGAAACTAATAAAAAAAAATTGAAGAGGAAGGAACACATAGAAACACGTTCTCTGAGGCTAGCATCACCCTGATACCAAAACCAGAAAAGGATACCACTAACAAAAAAGAAAATTACAGGCCAATATCGCTGATGAACATAGACGCAAAATCCTCAACAAATTTCTAGCAAATCACATCCAACAACATATGAAAAGGATAATACACCATGATAAAGTGGGATTTATTCAGGGATTCAAGATGTTTTCAATATCTGCAAATCAATCAGTGTGATACAACATAATAAAAAACAAAAGAATAAAAACTATATGATCATATAAATAGATGTAGAAAAAGCTTTTAATAAAATTCAATATACATTTATGATAAAAGCTCTCCAGAAAGTGGGAAGAGTCGGAATATACCCCAACATAATAAAGGCCATATATGACAAACACACAACTAACATCATACTCAATGGTGAAAAGCTGAAAGCATTTTCTCTAAGATCAGGAACAAAACAAGGATGTCCACTCTTGCCACTTTTATTCAACATAGTTCTGGAAGTCCTAGCCACAGCAATCAGAGAGGAAAAAGAAATAAAAGAATCCAAATTTGAAAAGAACTGTCACTGTTTGCAGATGACATGATAATATACATAGAAAATTTAAAGACACTGCCAGAAAAATACGAGATCTCACCAATGAATTTGATAAAGTTGCAGGATACAAAATTTATACACAGAAATTTCTTGTATTCATATACAGTAACAATGTAAGATCAGAAAGAGAAATTAAGGAAACAATCCCATTTATCACTGCAACCAAAAGAATAAAATACCTAGAAATAGACCAACATAAGGAGACAAAAGACCTGTATGCAGAAAACTATGACACACTGATGAAAGAAATCAAAGATGACACAAACAGATGGAGAGATACACCATGTGTTTTGATTGGAAGAAACAATATTGTGAAACTGGATATACTACCCAAAGCAATATACAAATTCAAAGCAATCCCTGTCAAATTACCAGTCACATTTTTCAGAGAACTAGAACAAAATATTTCACAATTATATGGAAACACAAAAGACCCCGATAGCCAAAGCAAACTTGAGAAAGAAAAATGGAGCTGGAGGAATCAGGCTCCCTCACTTCAGATTATACTACAAACAACAGTAATCAAAACAGTATGGTACTGGCACAAAAACAGAAACATAGATCAATGGAACAGGACAGAAAGCCCAGAGATAATCCCACACACATATAGTTACCTTATTTTTCATAAAGGGAGGAAGAATATACAATGGAGAAAAGACAGCCTCTTCAATAAGTGGTTCTGAGAAAACTGGACAGCTACATGTAATAAAATGAAATTAAAACACTCTGTAACACCATACACAAAAAATAAACTCAAAATGGATTAAAGATCTAAATGTAAGGCCAGACACTATAACACTCTTTGGGGAAAATATAGGCAGAACACTCTATGACATAAATCACAGAAAGATCCTTTTTGACCCAATTCCTAGAGAAATGGAAATAAAAATAAACATATGGGACCTAATGAAACTTAAAAGCTTTTGCACAGCAAAGGAAACCATAAACAACACAAGAAGACCACCCATAGAAAATATGTGCAAATGAAGCAAATGACAAAGGATTAACCTCCAAAATGTACAAACAGCTCATGCAACTCAATATCAAAAAACAAACAATCCAATCCAAAAATGGACAGTAGACCTAAATAGACATTTCTCCAAAGAGGATATACAGATTCCCAACAAACACAGGAAAGAATGCTCCACATCACTAATAATTAGAGAAATGTAAATCAAAACTACAATGAGGTGTCACTTCACACAAGTCAGAATGGCCATCATCATAAAATCTACAAACAATAAATGCTGGAGAGGGTGTGGAGAAAAGGGAACCCTCTTGCACTGTAGATGGGAATGTAAATTGATACAGCCACTATGGAGAACAGTATGGAGGTTGCTTAAAAATCTAAAAATAGAACTACCATATGATCTAGCAATCCAACTACTGGGCATATACCCTGAGAAAACCATAATTCAAAAAGAGATATGTACCAAAATGTTCATTGCAGCTCTATTTACAATAGCCCGGAGATGGAAACAACCTAAATGCCCGTCATCGGATGAATGGATAAAGAAGATGTGGCACATATATACAATGGAATATTACTCAGCCATAAAAAGAAACGAAATTGAGCTATTTGTAATGAGGTGGGTAGACCTAGAGTCTGTCATACAGAGTGAAGTAAGTCAGAAAGAGAGAGACAAATACCGTATGCTAACACATATATATGGAATTTAAGAAAAAAAAATGTCATGAAAAACCTAGGGGTAAAGCAGGAATAAAGACGCAGACCTCTTAGAGAACGGACTTGAGGTTATGGGGAGGGGGAAGGGTGAGCTGTGACAGGGCGAGAGAGAGTCATGGGCATATACACACTAACAAAAGCAGTAAGGTAGATAGCTAGTGGGAAGCAGCTGCATGGCACAGGGATATTGGCTCGGTGCTTTGTGACAGCCTGGAGGGGTGGGATGGGGAGGGTGGGAGGGAGGGAGACGCAACAGGGAAGACATATGGGAACATATGTTTATGTATGACTGATTCACTTTGTTATAAAGCAGAAACTAACACACCATTGTAAAGCAATTATACCCCAATAAAGATGTAAAAAAAAAAATTAAAAAAAAAAAAAAAGAGTCATGTACCACAATGTTCATTGCAGCACTATTTACAATAGCCAGGAAATGGAGGGAACCTAACTTTCCATCAACAGATGAATGGATAAAGAAGATGTGGCACATAGGTACAATGGAATATTACTCAGCCATAAAAAGAAATGAAATTGAGTTATTTGTTGTGAGGTGCATGTACCTATAGACTGTCATACAGAGTGAAGTTAGTCAGAAAGAGAAGAACATATGCCGTATGCTAAAACATATGTATATATTGAATTTTAAAAAAAGGTCTGAAGAACCTAGGGGCAGGAGAGTAATAAAGTCACAGATGTAGGGAATGGACTTTAGGACATGGGGAGGGGGAAGGGTAATCTGGGTCGAAGTGAGAGAGTGGCATGGACATATGTACACTACCCAATGTAAAATACATAGCTAGTGGGATGTAGCCACATAGCACAAGGAGATCAGCTCTGTGCTTTGTGACCACCTAGAGGTGTGGGATAGGGAGGGTCGGAAGGAGATGCAAGAGGAAGGAGATATGGGTATATATGTATATGTATAGCTCATTTACTTTGTTATATATCAGAAACTAACACACCATCTTAAAGCAATTATAGTCCAAAAAGGATGTTAAAATAAATAAAATAAAATAGGAAAATACAAACAAAATTAAAATAACTCTAAATGGATTAAAGGCCTAAATATAAGGCTGGACACTTATGAAACTTTTAGAGGAAAATATTCGCAGAACACTCTTTGGTATAAATCACAGCAAGATCTTTTTTGATCCACCTCCTAGAGTAATGAAAATAAAAGCATAACTAAACAAATGGGATCTAATTAAACTTAAAAGCTTTTGCACAGCAAAGGAAACTATAAACAAAACAAAGAGAACCCTCAGAATTAGAAAAAAATATTTGCAAATGAAGCAATTAGCAAGGGCTTAATCTCCAAAATGTAGAAATAGTTCATGCAGCTCAACATCAAAAGAACAATCACCCCAATCAAAAAATTGGCAGAGGAGCTAAATAGACATTTCTCCAAAGAAAACATACAGATGGCCACAAAGTACATGAAAAGATACACAACATCACTAATTATTAGAGAAATGCAAATCAGAACTACAATGAGGTATCACTTCACACCGGTCAGTATGGCCATCATCCAAAAATCTACAAACATTAAATGTTGGAGAGGGTGTGGAGAAAAGGGAACCCTCAAACCCTGTTTGTGGGAATGTAAATTGGTACAACCCCAATGGAGAACAGTATGGAGGTTTCTTAAAAATCTAAAAATAGAACTACCACATGACCCAGCAATCCACTCCTGGGCATATACCCAGAGAAAACCATACTTCGAAAAGATCCATGCATCCCAGTATTCAATGCAGCACTATTTACAATAGCCAAGACATGGAAGCAACCTAAATGTCCATCAACAGAGGAATGGATAAAGAAGATGTAGTACATATATACAAAGGTATATTACACAGCCATAGAAAGGAATGAAATAATGGATTTGCAGCAACATGGATCGACATAGAGATTGTCATACTGAGTGAAGTAAGTCAGACACAGAAAGACAAATATCATATGATATAGCTTATATGGGGAATCTAAAAAAAAAGGGTTGCAAATGAACTTATTTACAAAACAGAAGTAGAGTCACAGATGTAGAAAACAAACTTATGGTTACCATGGGATAAGAGTGGGGAGGGATAAATTGGGAGATTGGGTTTCACATATATACACTACTATATATAAAAGAGATGACTAATAAGGACCTGCTGTATAACACAGGGAACTCTACTCAATACTCTCTAATGGCCTATATGGGAAAAGACTCTTTAAAAAAAGGAGTGTATATATGTATATGTATAATTGGTTCACTTTGCTGTGCACCTGAAAGTAACACAACACAGTAAATCAACTATAGTCAAATAAATTTTTTTAAAAAGAAATATTCAAAATAATAAAAAATAATACATCTAAAACAGAAAAAAAATGGAAATCTTTCTCAAAATCATCCAAAAACATAGAGGAGGGAATACTCCCAAAATCTTTTTGAGAGGCCAGGATAACACTTATACCATAACCATAAAATAGACACTACCAGAAAACTACAGACCAATACCCTTCATGAATATAGAGGCAAAAATTTCAATAAATACTAGCAAACTTTATTCAGCAGCACATGAGAAAGATCAGTCACCTTGATCAAGTGGGTTTTATACATGGGATGCAGCGATGATTCAATATACGAAAATCAGTCAATGTGATATATCATATTAATAGAATAAAGGGAAAAATTATAAAATCATCTCAGTAGAAGCACAAAAATCATTTGACAAAATTGAACATTTGTTCGTGATTAAAATTCTTTATTTTTTACATCTTTATTGGAGTATAATTTCTTTACAAAGGTGTGTTAGTTTCTGCTTTATAAAAAAGTGAATCAGTTATACATTTGTTCCCATATCTCTCCCCTCTTGCGTCTCCCTCCCTCCAACGCTCCCTATCCAACCCCTCCAGGCGGTCACAAAGCACGGAGCTGATCTCCCTGTGCTATGCAGCTACTTCCCACTAGCAACTACCTTACGTTTGGTAGTGTATATATGTCCATGCCTCTCTCTCGCTTTGTCACATGTTACCCTTCCCTGTCCCCATATCCTCAAGTCCATTCTCTAGCAGGTCTGTGTCTTTATTCCTGTCTTACCCCTAGGTTCTTCATGACAGTTTTTTCCCTTAAATTTCATATATATGTGTTAGCATATGGTATTTGTCTTTCTCTTTCTGACTTGCTTCACTCTGTCTGACAGACTCTAGGTCTATCCAACTCATTACAAATAGCTCAATTTCGTTTCTTTTTTTTTTTAACATCTTTATTGGGGTACAATTGCTTTACAATGGTGTGTTAGTTTCTGCTTTATAACAAAGTGAATCAGTTATACATATACATATGTTCCCATATCTCTTCCCTCTTGCATCTCCCTCCCTCCCACCCTCCCAATCCCACCCCTCCAGGCTGTCACAAAGCACCGAGCCAATATCCCTGTGCCATGCGGCTGCTTCCCACTAGCTATCTACCTTACTAAGTTTGTTAGTGTGTATATGTCCATGACTCTCTCTCGCCCTGTCACGGCTCACCCTTCCCCCTCCCCAAGTCCGTTCTCTAGGAGGTCTGCGTCTTTATTCCTGCCCTACCCCTAGGTTCTTCATGACATTTTTTTCTCTTAAATTCCATATATATGCATTAGCATACGGTATTTGTCTTTTTCTTTCTGACTTACTTCACTCTGTATGACAGACTCTAGGTCTATCCACCTCATTACAAATAGCTCAATTTCGTTTCTTTTTATGGCCGAGTAATATTCCATTGTATATATGTGCCACATCTTCTTTATCCATTCATCCAATGATGGGCACTTAGGTTGTTTCCATCTCCGGGCTATGGTAAATAGAGCTGCAATGAACATATTGGTACATGACTCTTTTTGAATTTCGGTTTTCTCAGGGTATATGTCCAGTAGTGGGATTGCTGGGTCATATGGTAGTTCTATTTTTAGTTTTTTAAGGAACCTCCATACTGTTCTCCATAGTGGCTGAACCAATTCACATTCCCACCAGCAGTACAAGAGTGTTCCCTTTTCTCCACACCCTCTCCAGCATTTATTGTTTCTAGATTTTTTGATGATGACCATTCTGACTGGTGTGAGATGATATCTCATTGTAGTTTTGATTTGCATTTCTCTAACGATTAATGATGTTGAGCATTCCTTCATGTGTTTGTTGGCAGTCTGTATATCTTCTTTGGAGAAATGTCTATTTAGGTCTTCTGCCCAATTTTGGATTGGGTTGTTTGTTTCTTTGTTATTGCGCTGCATGAGCTGCTTATAAATTTTAGAGATTAACCATTTGTTAGTTGCTTCATTAGAAAATATTTTCTTCCATTCTGAGGGTTGCCTTTTGGCCTTGTTTATGGTTTCCTTTGCTGTGCAAAAGCTTTGAAGTTTCATAAAGTTCCATCTGTTTATTTTTGTTTTTATTTTCATTTCTCTAGGAGATGGGTCAAAAAGTATCTTGCTGTGATTTATGTCATAGTGTGTTCTGCTTATGTTTCCTCTAAGACTTTGATAGTTTCTGGCCTTACAGTTAGGTCTTTAATCCATTTTAAGCATATTTTTGTGTATGGTGTTAGAGAGTGTTCTAATTTCATACTTTTACATGTACCTGTCCAGTTTTTCCAGCACCACTTATTGAAGAGGATTTCTTTCTCCATTGTACATTCCTGCCTCCTTTATCAAAGATAAGGTGACCATATGTGCATGGGTTTATCTCTGGGCTTTCTATCGTGTTCCATTGATCTATCTTTCTGTTTTTGTGCCAGTACCATACTGTCTTGATTACTGTAGCTTTGTAGTATAGTCTGAAGTCAGGGGGCCTGATTCCTCCAGCTCCATTTTTTGTTCACAAGATTGTTTTTGCTATTTGGGGTATTTTGTGTTTCCATACAAATTGGGAAATATTTTGTTCTAGTTCTGTGTAAAATGCCAGTAGAAGTTGGATAGGGATTGATTGAATCTGTAGATTGCTTTGTATAGTAGAGTCATTTTCACAATGTTGATTCTTCCAATCCAAGAACATGGTATATCTCTCCATTTCTTTGTATCATCTTTAATTTTTTTCATAAGTGTCTTATAATTTTCGGCATACAGATCTTTTATCTCCTTAGGTAGGCTTATTCTTAGATATTTTATTCTTTTTGTTGCACTGGTAAATGGGAGCGTTTTCTTGATTTCACTTTCAGATTCTTCATCATTAGTGTATAGGAATGCCAGAGATTTCTGTGCATTAATTTTGTATCGTGCTACTTTACCAAATTCATTGATTAGCTCTAGTAGTTTTCTGGTAGCATCTTTAGGATTCTCTATGTAGAGTATCATGTCATCTGCAAACAGTGACAGCTTTAATTCTTCTTTTCCGATTTGGATTCCTTTTATTTCCTTTTCTTCTCTGATTGCTGTGGCTAAAACTTCCAAAACTATGTTGAATAAGAGTGGTAAGAGTGGGCAACCTTGTCTTGTTCCTGATCTTCGTGGAAATGCTTTCAGTTTTTCACCATTGAGGACGATATTGGCTGTGGGTTTGTCATATATGGTCTTTATTATGTTGAGGAAAGTTCCCTCTATGCCTACTTTCTGCAGGGTTTTTATCATAAATCCGTGTTGAATTTTGTCAAAAGCTTTCTTTGCATCTATTGAGATGATCATATGGTTTTTCTACTTCAATTTGTTAATATGGTTTATCACATTGTTTGATTTGCATATATTGAAGAATCCTTGCATTCCTGGAATAAACCCCACTTGATCATGGTGTATGATCCTTTTAATGTGCTGTTGGATTCTGTTTGCTAGTATTTTGTTGAGGATTTTTGCATCTATGCTCATCAGTGATATTGGCCTGTAGTTTTCTTTCTTTGTGACATCCTTGTCTCGTTTTGATATCAAGGTGATGGTGGCCTCGTAGAATGAGTTTGGGAGTGTTCCTCCCTCTGCTATATTTTGGAAGAGTTTGAGAATGATAGGTGTTAGCTCTTCTCTAAATATTTGACAGAATTCACCTGTGAAGCCAACTGGTCCTGGGCTTTTGTTTGTTGGAAGATTTTGTTTGTTTGTTTGTTTTTTGTTTTTGTTTTTTTTGCGGTACGCGGTCTTCACACTGTTGTGGCCTATTCCCGTTGCGGAGCACAGGCTCTGGACGCGCAGGCTCAGTGGCCATGGCTCACAGTCCCAGCCGCTCCGCAGCATGTGGGATCTTCCCAGATCAGGGCATGAACCCACGTACCCTGCATCGGGCAGACTCTCAACCAGTACGCCACCAGGGAAGCCCTGTTGGAAGATTTTTAATCACAGTTTCAATTTCAGTGCTTGTGATTGGTCTGTTCATATTTTCTATTTCTTCCTGATTCAGTTTTGGCAGGTTGTGTATTTCTAAGAATTTGTCCATTTTTTCCACATTGTCCATTTTATTGGTATAGAGTTGCTTGTAGTAATCTCTCATGATTTTTTTTATTTCTGCAGTTTCAGTTGTTACTTCTCCTTTTTCATTTCTAATTCTATTGGTTTGAATCTTTTTGCTTTTTTTCTTGGTGAGTGTGGCTAATTGTTTATCAATTTTGTTTATCTTCTCAAAGAACCAGCTTTTAGTTTTATAGATCTTTGCTACCATTTCCTTCATTTCTTTTTAATTGTTTCTGATCTGATATTTATGATTTCTTTCCTTCTGCTAATTTTGGGGTTTTCTTGTTCTGCTTTCTCTAAATGCATTATCTGCAAGTTTATGTTGTTTATTCGAGATGTTTCCTGTTTCATAAGGTAGGATTGTATTGCTATAAACTTCCCTCTTAGAACTGCTTTTGCTGGATCCCATAGGTTTTGGGTCATCGTGTCTCCGTTGTCATTTGTTTCTAGGTATTTTTTAATTTCCTCTTTGATTTCTTTGGTGATCACTTCGCTATTAAATAGTGTATTGTTTATCCTCCATGTGTTTGTATTTTTTACAGATCTTTTCCTGTAGTTGATATCCAGTCTCATAGCGTTGTGGTCGGAAAAGATACTTGATACAATTTCAATGTTCTTAAATTTACCAGTGCTTGATTTGTGACCTGAGATATGATGTATCCTGGCGAACGTTCCATGAGCACTTGAGAAAAATGTGTATTCTGTTGTTTTCGGATAAAATGTCCTGTAAATATCAATTAAGTTCATCTTGTTTAATGTATAATTTAAAGCTTGTGTTTTCTTATTTATTTTCATTTTGGACGATCTGTCCACTGGTGAAAGTGGGGTGTTAAAGTCCCCTACTATGAATGTGTTACTGTTGATTTCCCCTTTTATGGCTGTTAGTATTTGCCTTATGTATTGAGGTGCTCCTATGTTGGGTGCATAAATATTTACAATTGTTATATCTTCTTCTTGGATTGATCCCTTGATCATTATGTAGTGTCCCTCTTTGTCTCTTCTAATACTGTTTATTTTAAAGTCTAATTTGTCTGATATGAGAATTGCTACTCCAGCTTTCTTTGGTTTCCATTTGCATGGAATATCTTTTTCCATCCCCGAATTTTCAGTCTGTATGTGTTTCTAGGTCTGACGTGGGTCTCTTGTAGACAGCATATATATGGGTCTTGTTTATGTATCCATTCAGCCAATCTGTGTCTTTTGGTAGGAGCATTTAGTCTATTTACATTTAAGGTAATTATTGATATGTATGTTCCTATTCCCATTTTCTTAATTGTTTTGGGTTCATTATTGTAGGTCTTTTCCTTCTCTTGTGTTTCTTGCCTAGAGAAGTTCCTTTGCATTTGTTGTAAAACTGGTTTGGTGGTGCTGAACTCTCTCAGCATTTGCTTGTCTGTAAAGGTTTTAATTTCTCCATCAAATCTGAATGAGATCCTTGCTGGGTACAGTAATTTTGGTTGCAGGTTTTTCTCCTTCATCACTTTAATTATGTCCTGCCAGTCCCTTCTGGCTTGCAGAGCTTCTGCTGAAAGATCAGCTGTTAACTTTATAGGGAATCCATTGTGTGTTATTTGTTGTTTTTCCCTTGCTGCTTTTAATATGTTTTCTTTGTATTTAATTTTTGACAGTTTGATTAATATGTGTCTTGGCATATTTATCCTTGGATTTATCCTGTATGGGACTCTCTGTGCTTCCTGGACTTGATTAACCATTTCCTTTCTCATATTAGGGAAATTTGCAACTATAATCTCTTCAAATATTTTCTCAGTCCTTTCTTTCTCTTTTCTTCTTCTGGAACCCCTATAATTCGAATGTTGGTGGGATTAATGTTTTCCCTGAGGTCTCTGAGACTGTCCTCAGTTCTTTTCATTCTTTTTCTTTTATTGTGCTCTGAAGTAGTTATTTCCACTACTTTATCTTCCAGGTCACTTATCCATTTTTCTGCCTCAGTTATTCTGCTATTGATCCCATCTAGAGTATTTTTAATTTCATTCATCATGTTGTTCATTGTTGTTTGTTTCATCTTTAGTTCTTCTAGGTCCTTGTTAAATGTTTCTTGCATTTTGTCCATTCTATTTCCAAGATTTTGGATCATCTTTACTATCATTATTCTGAATTCTTGTTCAGGTAGACTGTCTATTTCCTCTTCATTTGTTAGGTCTGGTGCATTTTTATCTTGCTCCTTCATCTGCTGTGTGTTTTTCTGTCTTCTCATTTTGCTTATCTTACTGTGTTTCGGGTCTCCTTTTCGCAGGCTGCAGGTTCATAGTTCCCATTGTTTTTGGTGTCTGTCCCCACTGGCTAAGCTTGGTTCAGTGGTTTCTGTGGGCTTCCTGGTGGAGGGTACTAGTGCCTGTGTTCTGGTGGGTGAGGCTGGATCTTGTCTTTGTTGTGGGCAGGTCCACGTTTGGTGGTGTTTTTTGGGGTGTCTGTGGTCTTATTAAGATTTTAGTCAGCCTCTCTGCTAATGGGTGGTGTTGTGTTCCTGTCTTGCTATTTGTTTCGCATAAGGTGTCCAACACTGTAGCTTGCTGGTCATTGAGTGAAGCTGGGTGCTGGTGTTAAGATGGAAATCTGTGGGAGTTTTTCACTGTTTGATGTTATGTGGAGCTGGGAGGTCTCTTGTGGACCAGTGTCCTGAAGTCGGCTCTCCCACCTCCTAGGCACAGCATTGACTCCTGGCTGCAGCACCAAGATCCTTTCATCCACACGTCTTAGAATAAAAGGAAGAAAAAGTAGAAAAAAATAATTACTAGAAGCAGAAAGAAAGAAAGAAAGAAAAAAGGAAGGAAAGAAAGAAAGAAAGGAGAGAGGGAGGGAGGGAGGAAAGAAGGAGGGAAAGAAGGAAAGAAGAATGTAAAATAAAATAAAGATAAAATATAATAAAGTTATTAAAATAAAAAATAATTATTAAGAAAAAAAACCGGATGGATAGAACCCTAGGACAAATGGTGGAAGCAAAGGTGTAGAGACAAAATCTCACACGGAACCATACACATACACACTCACAAAAAGAGGAAAAGAGGAAAAAATAATAAATCTTGTCCTCAAAGTCCACCTCCTCAATTTGGGATGATTTGCTCTCTATTCCTGTATTCCATAGATGCAGGGTACATCACGTTGATTGTGGAGCTTTAATCCACTGCTTCTGAGGCTTCTGGGAGAGATTTCTCTTTCTGTCCTTTTTTCTCACAGCTCCCAGGGGCTCAGCTTTGCATTTGGCCTTGACTCTGCATGTAGGTCGGCGGAGGGCGTCTGTTCTTCGCTCAGACAGGTCGGGGTTAAAGGAGCAGCTGCTTCGGGGACTCAGGCCGGGGGGAGGGAGGGGCACCTGTCAGTGCATGGCAAGCCTGCGGCGGCAGAGGCCAGTGTGACTTTGCACCAGCCTGAGGCGCTCCATGCGTTCTCCCGTGGAAGTTGTCCCTGGATCACGGGACCCTGGCAGTGGCCGGCTGCACAGTCTCCCTGGAAGTGGGGTGTGGATAGTGACCTGTGCTTGCACTCAGGCTTCTTGGTGGCAGCAGCAGCAGCCTTGGCGTCTAATGACCGTCTCTGCGGTCCGCGCTTTTAGCCGCGGCTCGCGCCCATCTCTGGAGCTCCTTTAAGCAGTGCTCTTAATCCCCTGTCCTCGCGCACCAGGAAACAAAGAGGGAAGAAAAAGTCTCTTGCCTCTTTGGCACGTCCAGACTTTTCCCCAGGTTCCCTCCTGGCTAGCCGTGGTGCACTAACCCCCTGCAAGCTGTGTTCATGCTGCCAACCCCAGTCCTCTCCCTGCACTCCATCGGAAGCCCAAGCCTCAGCTCCCAGCCCCGCCCGCCCCAGAGAGTGAGCAGACAAGCCTCTCGGGCTGGTCAGTGCCGGTCGGCACTGATCCTCTGTGCGGGAATCTCTCCGCTTTGTCCTCCGCACCCTTGTTGCTGTGCTCTCCTCCACGGCTCCTAAGCTTTCCCCCTCCGCCACCCGCAGTCTCAGCCCACTAAGGGGCTTCCTAATGTGTGGAAACCTTTCCTCCTTCACAGCTCCCTCCCACTGGTGCAGGTCCTGTCCCTATCCTTCTGTCTCTGTTTATTCTTTTTTCTTTTGTCCTACCCAGGTACGTGGGGGAATTTCTTGCCTTTTGGGAGGTCTGATGTCTTCTGCCAGCGTTCAGTAGGTGTTCTGTAGGAGTTTTTCCACGTGTAGATGTATTTCTGTTGTATCTGTGGGGAGGAAGGTGATCTCTGTGTCTTACTCTTCCACCATCTTCCCCTTGTCCCCTCTGTGATAAAAATTCTTTACAAATTATGTATAGAAGGAATGTAAGTCAACATAATAAAGACCGTATATTTTAAACCCTCAGGTAATAATATACTCAGTGTTTAAAGATTTTTCTTTAAGATCAGGAACAAACAAGGGTTTCCACTCTCAAAACTCCTACTCAGCCTAGTATTGGAAGATCTTGCCAGGGCAATCAGGCAAGATAAAAATATAAAAGCCATGGGTACTGGAAAGGAAGAAGAAAAAATATCTCTATTTGCTGATGACATGTAGAAAATCCTAAAGACTCCACACCCCAGAAAAATTCCCAGATCTACTTAACAAATTTAGTAAAGTTGCAGAATACAAAATTAACATACAGAAATTAGTAGTGTTTCTATACACTGACAACAAATTATCTGAAAATGTAAATTAAAAATGATACTTTTTACAATAGAATGAAATACAGTAACATACCTGGGAATACACTTTACCAAGGAGGTAGAAGTTCTCTACTCTGATAACCGTAGACACTGATGAAAGAAATCAAAGAAGACACAAATAAATGGAACAGTATCCCAAGTTCACAGATTGGAAAAAGTAATATTGTTAAAATATCCATACTACCATAAGCCATCCCTATCAAGATTCCAGTAGCATTTTTTATAGAAATAGAAAAACAATCCTAAAATTTGTATAAAACCGCATAAGACTGAATAGCCAAAGCATCCTGAGAAAGAACAAAGTGGGAAGCAACACACTTTCTGATTTCAAGCTATATTGCATTATATATATATATATATAATGTAATATATATTATATATTAAAGCTAAAGAAATTCAAACAGTATGGTGCTGACATAAAAACAGACAAATAGATCAATAGAACAGAATCAAGAGCCAAAAAGTAACCTCAAGCATATATGGTCAACCAATATTGACAAAGGAGCCAAGAATGCACAATGTAGAAAAGTCAGTCTCTTCAATAAATGGTACTGAGATAATTGGATACTCACATTTAAAAGAATAAAACTAGATCATTACCTTATACCACTCACATACATTAAATCAAAATGGATTAATGACTTAAATGTTAGACCTGAAACCATAAAACTCCTAGAAGATAACAGAGGAAAAAAGCTCCTCATCATGGGTCTTGGCAAAGATTTTTTGGTTATGAAGTCTTGCACTCCCAGCCAACACTCTGTATGGAAATATTCACTTCCTCAGTGATGGTGTTTCTTATAGTGATGGTTGTAATGGTGAATGGCTAGTGTCATTTCTGTTTAGTTTTTGCTTTGCTTTTTGATGGTATATGAGGTGAATTTTTAGCTCTTTCAGCACCAATCCAACTTAAAAGCATCTTGGATTTGTTTTCCCTTCTAAACTAAAAGACTAAGGCATGTATTAGGCATAAAAGTATTTGCTGCCTCAACTCATCTGATGGCTGTATTAGGAAAAAGCCTGCTTGCCACCAAAGCAGGATGCTGCACACTACTAACCCTTCCCCAGGGATGGGGTCCCTTGATGCCATGGAGAGCTATTGAAAGGTGCTTCTGTACTTTTCTGGCCTGGAAGTGGAGGGTGACTTGGCCTGGCTCCTGCTATGAAAAGAGAACCAGCCTCATTTTCTCAGTGCCCCAGAGATCTGGGACAGTATTTCTAAACTGGAATCACCCCTCATTGGCTTGCAGATGCCCTGAGCGGTATATATCTAGTGCTGCCATCTGTGTCCTCACAGCAACACTTGGCAGCAGCTTGTACACACATGGAGAGCTAATACCCAAGGCTTAACTCGAGCTGATGACCAGTCTGGAAGCTGGGTAACTGGCCCTGAAATGTTTCCCAATCAGTAAGTCCACAGGGAATTGTTTAGTTTTTATGTTTTATTGGAATTTGGCTTGCTTGGCATAGCTTAAATTGCCTTTTCTTTTTTTCTTTCTACTTTATTTTTTAGGACTTGTTCTAAATGTAGAAAACAAGTCCAAAAGACGCTCCCACTGACTGTTACCTTTGCCCCAGGTCACCACAAACTTTTATGCTCACATTTTATTAAATAAAGCAGGTGCTCCCTGAAATCTCTGAGACCTTTTTGAGGCATTTGAAGCAGAATATAAAGAGTAGTCTCATCTCCTTCCTTAAACTTCCTTGTGGTTGGGATGTTCCAACTGTGTCATAGATTTTTTTATTACTGATGTGCTCTTCTGTTTTTACATGTGAACTTGTGTACAAATGTGCAGATTCAATGTTCCTGTTACAGATTGAATAAATTTTTATTTTGAAGATAAAAAAGAAAGTAAAGCATAAGCAAAACAAAACAAAACAAGTGGGACTACTTAAAACTAAAAAGCTTCTGCCCAGCAAAAGGAATAATCAACAAAGTGAAAATATAACCTACAGAAAGGGAAAAATATTTGCAAACCATATATCTGATAAGAGGTATATTAGGAAAAAAAAAGAAAATAGGATTTTTAAAATGTGACCCTCTTTCTTTTCCAAGACTGATTTCAGACAACTTCATTGACCCTTTTATACTTACCTCTTTTTTAAAAAGCAATATGTTTGAGTCTGAATAGGTTGTGAACTCAAGGTTGTTATCTAATATATTAGCACTTATACACCTAGCACTTAGCATATCTCATGGTAAGAGTAGGCACCGATAATTATTGAATGAGAAAGTCATTAAAAATATATGACACAATTCCAAATCGATAAAACTTCTGCAAAACAACTGTTCTGTTCTTTTTTAAAAAAATACCAGTGATATGAAACACAAAGTTGAAGAACTTTATAGATGAAAGGAGACTAATTAGTCATGCCAACAGTTAATGAAAAAATTGTTCATGATATTTTTCAAAACAGGCAGTCTTTATCAGGGGGACTATAGCAATAGATATGTAAACTCTACTGCAATGGGGTTTTCCATTAGGGGAGAGAGATTGGGCTCAACTCTAAATAGAACAAGGAAAAGTGGGAATTTATAGCCAAGGAATAGGTTGGTGGGGGGATGTCAGTGGATAAGAGATTACTAAGTGGAAACATCAAGGGTAAAGAGGGATTCTGGTTAAACTGACTTAAGAATATTCCTGCTGTATTCAGGCCAGTGTGACCAGACATCAACTTGGGGCAGAAGAAGATGAGCAAGGTGGTCAGATATGATATCCGTGTACTAATCCTTAGAACCTGTGAATGTTACCTTACATGACAAAGTGGACTTTTGCAGTTGTGATTAAGTTAAGGATCTTGAAATGGGGAGATTATCTTGGATTACCTGCATGGGCTCTAAAAGCAGTCACATGTGTTTTGTTTTGTTTTTTAAATGAGAGGCAGAAGAAGATAACCAAAGAAGACAGAAGGCAATGTGATGATGATGGTGATGGCAGAAGGAGAGATTTGAAGATAGTATGCAACTGGCTTTGAAAATGGAGGAAGGGGCCCAAGGAAGGGAGCTCTAGAAACTGGAAAATACAAAGAAACCTGTTCTCCCCTAGAGTGTCCCTAAGGAATGCAGCCCTGCTCACACTTTTATGCTCAGTGGAACTGATTTCAGACTTCTGGCCTCCAGGACTGTAAGGGAATGTGTGTTCCTTTAAGCCAGTAAGTTTGTGGTAATTTGTTACAGTAGCTATAGGAACCTAATACAATGTGTCAAAAGCTTCTGAGGGTTTACCTCAAACTAAGATGAAGCAGTAACTCAAGAAGTTCCTCAAGAGGTAATTGGATTAGTCAATATAAAATTCAATGAAGGGAGGCATTGCCAAGGAGCAGTTCAGAGGAATGGATGGATGGGGAAGAGTGACTGCAGTGAGTTGAAGATAGGATTGTTGTAGAAGAAGTGGGGACAGTTATGCACTGTAGGGCAACAGAGATATGTGGCAATCACTGTAGCATAAAATGGTTTTGCTTTACCTTAGGTGTGAGAAACAAAAGCCTATGCATAGAAGATAGAATAATTCAGTAGTGGTGACAAAAGGAGTATTAATGAAAAAAGATGGACAATTACCTAAGCCAATTCTTTGAGATAACAGAAAGACATAGGGTTTGTAACAGAGGTGAAGATGAAAATAGGAACAGGACTATTCGTCTATTTTAACCAGGGGCATCAGAAAATTCATGTGCAAGATCCAGGTGAGTTGTTCAATCACTTTTGTTTTCTCCATGATTAACAATCAAGGTCATTACAATGCGGAGGGGGGATACATACTAGTGATTGTGCAGAGAGTTTTAAGGGACAAAGGAGAGAGAAAGGTAAATAATGTTTTCAAGTTCATGGAATTAAAGTGAAACAATCCAGTCAGGTTTTAAGATTCTGTGAGCCTTTCTCAGCTCCTTGGGTATAGCTGGGAAGTATGCAGACAGTTTAACAAGGCTTTGAGTTGTTGCACCTTGACTAAAGTGGAGTAACATAAGAGCAAAATCATTGACTGTCTGCAGGAGAGAGCTTCTAATGCTAGGCAAGCAGGGTAAGAAGAGAGGATGAACATGAGTGCATCACAGAGAGTAAGAAAAATGTTAATGTTTGTGGTTGTTTGAATTAATTTTAATCTCCATGAGGTTGAAGGCCGTTGATGCAGAGACATTAGATGGAGTGAGCTGTAAGGGTGAGAGGTGGTGTTGATGGTGAAGAGAGAAGAGGATGCAAGAAATGAAGGTCATAATTTCCTCATGCCCCAAGACCTCACTCTGGTCACAGGCTGATATCTGACCCTGGTCATACACTATCTGTAGTCCTGTTGCAGTTGTCCTCACAGTAAGCCAGAAAGCTCTATTAGTCACCTGTGCATATTATGGTGGGTAAACAGGTATGCATCCCTAGGGCAGGAATTGTGTGTGTTAAATAAGTTGTTATATCTCCAGTGCTGTCTTAGTCCATTGGGGCTGCTAAAACAAAAATACCATAGACTGGGTGGCTAAAACAAGAAAAAAAATTTCTCACAGTTCCAGAGGATGGAAAGTACAAGATCAAGGCACCAGCAGTTTTGGTTTCTGGTGAAGACCGCACTTCCTGGTTCAAATATGACTGTCTTCTCTCTGTGCCCTGACATGATGGAAGGGATAAGAGAGCTCTCTGGGGTCTCTTTTTTTTTTAACATCTTTATTGGGGTACAATTGCTTTACAATGGTGTGTTAGTTTCTGCTTTATAACAAAGTGAATCAGTTATACATATACATATGTTCCCATATCTCTTCCCTCTTGCGTCTCCCTCCCTCCCACCCTCCCTATCCCACCCCTCCAGGCTGACACAAAGCACCAAGCCAATCTCCCTGTGCCATGCAGCTGCTTCCAACTAGCTATCTACCTTACTACGTTTGTTAGTGTGTATATGCCCATGACTCTCTCTCGCCCTGTCACAGCTCACCCTACCCCCTCCCCATAACCTCAAGTCCGTTCTCTAGGAGGTCTGCATCTTTATTCCTGCCTTACCCCTATGTTCTTCATGACATTTTTTTTCCTTAAATTCCATATATATGTGTTAGCATACGGTATTTGTCTTTTTCTTTCTGACTTACTTCACTCTGTATGACAGACTCTAGGTCTATCCACCTCATTACAAATAGCTCAATTTCGTTTGTTTTTATGGCTGAGTAATATTCCATTGTATATATGTGCCACATCTTCTTTATCCATTCATCCGATGATGGGCACTTACGTTGTTTCCATCTCCGGGCTATTGTAAATAGAGCTGCAATGAACATTTTGGTACATGACTCTTTTTGAATTTTGGTTTTCTCAGGGTATATGCCCAGTAGTGGGATTGCTGGGTCATATGGTAGTTCTATTTGTAGCTTTTTAAGGAACCTCCATACTGTTCTCCATAGTGGCTGAACCAAGTCACATTCCCACCAGCAGTGCAAGAGTGTTCCCTTTTCTCCACACCCTCTCCAGCATTTATTGTTTCTAGATTTTTTGATGATGGCCATTCTGACTGGTGTGAGATGATATCTCATTGTAGTTTTGATTTGCATTTCTCTAATGATTAATGATGTTGAGCATTCTTTCATGTGTTTGTTGGCAGTCTGTATATCTTCTTTGGAGAAATGTCTATTTAGGTCTTCTGCCCATTTTTGGATTGGGTTGTTTGTTTTCTTGTTATTGAGCTGCATGAGCTGCTTGTAAATTTTGGAGATTAATCCTTTGTCAGTTGCTTCATTTGCAAATATTTTCTCCCATTCTGAGGGTTGTCTTTTGGTCTTGTTTATGGTTTCCTTTGCTGTGCAAAAGCTTTGAAGTTTCATTGGGTCCCATTTGTTTATTTTTGTTTTTATTTCCATTACTCTAGGAGGTGGGTCAAAAAGGATCTTGCTGTGATTTATGTCATAGAGTGTTCTGCCTATGTTTTCCTCTAAGAGTTTGATAGTTTCTGGCCTTATATTTAGGTCTTTAATCCATTTTGAGCTTATTTTTGTGTATGGTGTTAGGGAGTGATCTAATCTCATACTTTTACATGTACCTGTCCAGTTTTCCCAGCACCACTTATTGAAGAGGCTGTCCTTTCTCCACTGTACATTCCTGCCACCTTTATCAAAGATAAGGTGTCCATATGTGCATGGGTTTATCTCTGGGCTTTCTATCCTGTTCCATTGATCTATCTTTCTGTTTTTGTGCCAGTACCATACCGTCTTGATAACTGTAGTTTTGTAGTATAGTCTGAAGTCAGGGAGCCTGATTCCTCCAGTTCCTTTTTTCGTTCTCAAGATTGCTTTGGCTATTCGGGGTCTTTTGTGTTTCCATACAAATTGCAAAATTTTTTGTTCTAGTTCTGTGAAAAATGCCAGTGGTAGTTTGATAGGGATTGCATTGAATCTATAGATTGTTTTGGGTAGTAGAGTCATTTTCACAATGTTGATTCTTCCAATCCAAGAACATGGTATATCTCTCCATCTATTTGTATCATCTTTAATTTCTTTCATCAGTGTCTTATAATTTTCTGCATACAGGTCTTTTGTCTCCTTAGGTAGGTTTATTCCTAGATATTTTATTCTTTTTGTTGCAATGGTAAATGGGAGTGTTTTCTTGATTTCACTTTCAGATTTTTCATCATTAGTATATAGGAATGCCAGAGATTTCTGTGCATTAATTTTGTATCCTGCCACTTTACCAAATTCATTGATTAGCTCTAGTAGTTTTCTGGTAGCATCTTTAGGATTCTCTATGTATAGGATCATGTCATCTACAAACAGTGATAGCTTTACTTCTTCTTTTCTGATTTGGATTCCTTTTATTTCCTTTTCTTCTCTGATTGCTGTGGCTAAAACTTCCAAAACTATGTTGAATAAGAGTGGTGAGAGTGGGCAACCTTGTCTTGTTCCTGATCTTAGTGGAAATGCTTTCAGTTTTTCACCATTGAGTATGATGTTTGCTGTGGGCTTGTCATATATGGCCTTTATTTGGGGTCTCTTTTATAAGAGCACTAATCACATCCATGAGAGCTCCACCTTCATGACCTAATCACATTCCAAAGGCCCCACTTCCCAATACTATCATATTTCAAGTTAGGATTTGAATTTGTGGGAACACAAACATTTAGCCTGTAACAGATGCCTAGTATGATGCTTGGCAAATATAGTGATAAAAGAGTCAGCAACAGTAGTGGTAGCAAAAGCTCCCCAGTGGCAAGCCTGATGTTAAGTGCTTTCCATTTTTGATCTTACTTAACTATCAGTATCCCCATTTTCCAGACTGGGGAGTTCAGATTGAATGTCAGAGAGCTGATAGACGGAGAAGCTGGGATTCTGCCAAATATAGCTCAGAATTCATGTCTTTGACAAATGCACTGATAAATAACTGCAAAGAACATGCATCTGGGAGCAGTCTCTGGTCCAGAGTTCCTTCTGACAAGCAGCACAGTTCTTCATGTGGAACGCTTTCAAGATGCACTTGTTGAAATCTCTACAAAACCACCGTATAAATCCATTTCATATACTGAGGAACTACTTTTGTGTCAGGAGGAAATGAGAAAAATACTTTTATCAATTTTTTGAGGTAGAAGTATGCTGGTTTCTTTTTTATACATTGAGGTGAAATTTATGAAAAATAAAATTAACCATTTTTAAGTGAAAAATTTAGTGGTATTTAGTACATTCACAAGTGTCCTGCAACCACCAGCTCTATCAAGCCCATAACCATATTTATCACCCCAAAAGGAAACCCCTACCCATTAAGTAGTCACTCCCTATTTCCTCCTTCTTCAAACCCCTGGTAACCACTAATCTGCCTTTTATCTCCATGGATTTGCCTACTCTGGATAGTTCATATAAATAGACTCATACAATATGTGGCTTTTTTTGTCTGACTTCTTTCATTTAAGGTAATGTTTTTAGGTTCATTCACCTTGTAGCATGGACCAGTATATCATTCCCTTCATGACTAAATGATGACTTTATGAATCTACCACATTTGTTTATCCATTCATCCATTGATGGACCTTTGAGTTGTTTACATCTTTTGTTTATTGTGAACAGTGCTACTCTGAACATTCATGTTCAAGTATTTGTTTGAGAACTTATTTGCAACACTTTTGAGTATAGACCTAAGAGTGGAAGAGCCTGGTCATATGGTAATTCCTTATTTGAGTTTGTGAGGAACCTCTAAATGTTCTCCACAATGGCTGCACCATTTGACATTCCCACCAGCAATATAATAGCGTCTCACTTATTTCACATCCTCACCAACAATATTTTCCCCTTCCTCCCATTCTCCCTTCCTTCCTTCATTCCTTTTTCTTTTCTCCTGTCTTCCTTCCTTCTTCTTTCTTCCCTCATTCCTTTTTCCTTTCCCCCTCCCTCTCCCTCTCTTTCCCCGTCTCCCTCCCCTACCCCCTCCCTGATTATAGCAATATTAGAGAGTGTGAAGTCATATCTCATGATTTTAATTTACATTTCCCTAATGACTAAGAATTTTGATCTTCGCCTGTGCTGTGTATCTTCTTTGGGGAAATGTGTATTCTAGCCCTTTGAAGATTTTGGCACAGGAGCAGTTTGCCTTTTAGGTCTTGAGTTGTTGTAAGAGTTGTTTATATATTATGACTACTAGACACTAGACTAGACACTATGTCTAGTGTCATCAGATATTTGATTATCAAATATTTCCAAATATATGATTTTCAAATATTTTCTCCCAATGTTGGCTACTTTTTTTACTTTCTTGATAATGTTTTTTTTGGAGTGCAAAATTTTTAGTTTGATAAAGTACAATTTATCTATTTTTTTCTTTGGTTTCTCATGCTTGTTTAAGAAGCCTTTGTCAAATCTAAGGCCATGAAGATTTTTGTTTCCTTCTAAGCATTTTTACAATAGCTTTTATGTTTAGGTTTTAGTTCCTTTTCTAGTTAATTTCTTATGTGGTATGAGGTAGGGGCCCAGTTTCATTCTTTTGCATGTATATGTTCATTATCACTTGTTGAAAAGACTATTCTTTCCCCATTGAATGTTCTTGACACTACTGTTGAAAGTCAACTGACCATTCATGTATGGGTTCCTTTCAGACTCCAGAGAATCAGGACTCCGAATTCTATTCCTTTGGTCTACATGTCTAGCCATATGCCAGTGCAACACTGTTTTTTTTTCTTTTGTACCATACTGTTTTGATTGCTGTAGCTTTACAGTAAGTTTTGAAATTGAGAAGTGTGAGTTCCCCAACTTTGTTCTTTTCCAAGATTATTTTAGCTATTCTGAGCCCCTTGAAATTCCATATGAATTTGAAGATCTCCTCTTACAGTTCTGGAAAGAAAAGGCCATTGGGAATTTGATAGTGTTTGCATTGAACTGTAGATCAATGGATAGTGTTGACATTTTAACAATTTAAGTCACCCAGCCCGTGAAATGAGATGTCTTTCCATTTTTTAACGTCTTTACTTCTTCTCAGCAATGTTTTTAGTTTTCAATGCACAAGTCTTACACATCCTTGGTTAAATTTACTCCTGGGTGTTCTATTGGATGCTATGGAAATATTTTCTTAATTTCCTTCTTGAATTGTTCATTGCAGGTGTATAAAAACACAACTGATTTTTGTGTGTTGGTTTTGTCCCTCACAACTTTGCTGAAGCTGTTTATTTGTTCTAGTAGCTTTCTTGTGGATTCTTTGGGGTTTTCTATAATATAGGATCATGTCATCATCCAATTTAGATAACTTTCATTTCTTTTTCTTGTCTAATTTCTCTTGCTAGAACTTCCACTATGGTGTTAAATAGCAGAGGTGGAAATGAGCTTGTTTCTGATCTTTAAGGAGAAAAGTTTTGGGTCTTTCATCATTGCATATGATGGTAGTTGTATGCTTGTTGTAAATGTTCTTAATCATGTTGAGGATATTCCCCCCTATTCCCAGTTTTCTGAGTATTCCTATCATGAAAGGGTGCTGGATTTTGTGAAATGACTTTGTGTGTGTGTGTGTGTGTGCGTGTGCATGTGTGTGTGTGTCAGTTCAGATGATCATGTACTTTCCCCTTTTTTTCCATTAATGTGGTGCATTACCTTGATTGATTTTCTTTTGTTGAACCACCCTTGCAATCTTGGGATAAATGTCAATTGCTAATGGTTCATGATCGTTTTAATAGCTATTGGATTTGATTAACTTGTATTTTGTTGAGGATTTTTGTATCTGTATTCATAAAGGGTATTTTTCTGTAGCTTACTTGAAATATTTTTGTCTGGTTTTGGTATCAGGTAATGCTGGCCTCATGGAATATGTTGGGAAGCATTCCTCTCATCTTCTATTCTTGGGAAGAATTTGAAAAGAATTGGTGTTAATTCTTCTTTAAATATTTGGTAGACTTCACCAGGGAACATCAGGTCATGGACATTTTTGGTTGGGAAGATTTTAATTACTGAATTATTCTCTCTACTTTTATAGGTCTGTTAAATTTTTCTATATCATTGGTAACTTTTTTTATAGTAATCTTTCCATTTCATCTAGTTTGGCCAAATTGTTAGCATATAATTTTCATGATATTATAATCTTTTTTATTTTGCTAAAATCTGTTATAATGTCACCTCTTTTCATTTCTACTTTTAATTATTTACTTTTTTAACATCTTTATTAGAGTATAATTGCTTTACAATGGTGTGTTAGTTTCTGCTTTATAACAAAGTGAATCAGTTATACATATACATATGTCCCCACATCTCTTCCCTCTTGCATCTTCCTCCCTCCCACCCTCCCTATCCCAACACCCTATGTGGTCACAAAGCACTGAGCTGATCTACCTGTGCTATGCAGCTGCTTCCCACTAGCTATCTATTTTATGTTTGGTAGTGTATATATGTCCATGCCACTCTCTCACTTTGTCCCAGCTTACCTTTCCCCCTCCCGTATCCTCAAGTCCATTCTTTAGTAGGTCTGCATAAAGATTAATTATTTACTTCTGATCTTTCTTTTTTATTAGTCAGTCTAGGTAAATGATTGTCAGTCTGTTGATCTTTGCAAAGAACCAACTTTTGGTTTTATTGATTCTTTTATTTTTCTAATTTCTATTTCATTTATCTCCACTCTAATCATTATTATTTCCTTCCTTCTGCTAGCTTTGTGATTAGTATGCTCTTCTTTTTTCTTGTTCTGTGAGGCATAATATTAGGTGATTGATTGATACCTTTTTTAAAATAAAGAGAATGTGTTCTGCTTTAAGAATCAATCAAGAAGGAATCAATAGCAGAATAACTGAGGTGGAAGAACGAATAAGTGAGCTGGAAGACAGAGTGGTGGGAATAACTGCCAAGGAGCAGAATAAAGAAAAAAGAATGAAAAGAATTGAGGACAGTCTCAGAGACATCTGGGACAACATTAAACACACTAACATTCGAATTATAGGGGTCCCAGAATAAGAAGAGACAGTGAAAGGGCCTGAGAAAATATTCGAAGAGATTATAGTTGAAAAATTCCCTAACATCAGAAAGGAAATAGTCAATCAAGTCCCGGAAACACAGAGGCTACCATACAAGATAAACTGAGGAGAAACATGCTGAGACACACATTAATCAAACTAACAAAAATTAAATACAAGGAAAAGATATTAAAAGCAGCAAGTGAAAACCAACAAATAAACTACAAGGGAAATCCCTTAAGGTTATCAGCTGATTTTTCAGCAGAAACTCTGCAGGCCTGAAGGGAATGGCAGGATATATTTAAAGTGATGAAAGAGAAAAACATAAAATCAGGATTACTCTACCAGGGAGGATCTCATTCAGTTTCAATGGAGAAATCAAAAGCTTTACAGAGAAGCAAAAACTAAGAGAATTCAGCACCACCAAAACAGCTTTACAACAAATGCTAAAGGAACTTCTCTAGGTGAGAAACACAAGAAAAGAACAATACCTACCAGAACAAACCAAAAACAACTAAGAAAATGGTAATAGGAACATACATATCAATAAGTACCTTAAATGTAAATGGATTAAATGCTCCAACTAAAAGACACAGACTAGCTGAATGGTTACAAAAACAAGACCCATATATATGCTGTCTACAAGAAACCACTTCTGACTTAAGTACAAGTACAGACTGAAAGTAAGGAGATAGAAGAAGATATTCCATGCAAATGGAAATCAAAAGAAATCTAGAGTAGCAATACATATATCAGATAAGATAGAGTTTAAAATAAAGACTATTACAAGAGACAAAAAAGGACACTACATAATGACCAAGGGATCAATGAAAGAAGAAGATACAATAGTTGAAAATATTGATGAACCCAACATAGGAGTACCTCAATACATAAAGTAAATGCTAACAGCCATAAAAGGGGAAATCAACCATAAGAAAATAATAGTGGGCGATTTTTAACACCCCACATAGACCAATGGATAGATAATCCAGACAGAAAATAAATAAGGAAGCAAAAGCTTTAAATAACACAATAGACTAAATAAACTTAATTGATATATTTATAGAACATTACAACTGAAAGCAACAGAATACACGTTCTTCTCAAGTGCTCATGGAATATTCTCCAAGATACATCATATCTTGGGTCAAAATTCAAGCCTTGGTAAATTTAAGAAAATTGAAACCATATCAAACATCTTTTCCAAACACATTGCTATGAGATTAGAAGTCAATTACAGGAAAAAAACGTGTAAAAAAAATACAACCACATGGAGGCTAAACAATAAGCTACTAAATAACCAAGAGATCACTGAAGAAATCAAAGAGGAAATGGAAAAAATACCTAGAAACAAATGAAAAAGATAAAACCCAACACCTATGGGATGCAGCAAATGGAGTTCTAACAGGGAAGTTTATAGTAATAGAATCCCACCACAAGAAACAAGAAAAATCTCAAATAAACAACCTAAATGTACACCTAAAGCAACTAGAGAAAGAAAAACAAACAAAACCCCAAGTTAGTAGAAGGAAAGAAATCATAGAGATAAGAGCAGAAATAAATGAAATAGAAATGAAGAAAACAATAGCTAAGATCAATAACACTAAAAGCTGATTCTTTGAGAAGATAAACAAAATTGAAAAACCTTTAGCCAGACTCATCAAGAAAAAAATGGAGAGGACTCAAATCAATACAATTAGAAATGAAAAAGGAGAAGTGACAAAGGAAACCACAGAAATACAAAGGATCATGAGACTAGTACAAGCAACTATATGCCAATAAACAGGAAAACCTGGAAGAAATGGACAATTTCTTAGAAAAGTACAACCTTCCAACACTGAACCATGAAGAAAGAGAAAATATGAACTGACCAATCACAAGTACTGAAATTGAAACTGTGACTACAAACACACAAACTGTGATTCCAACAAATGAAAGTCCAGGACCAGATGGCTTCACAGGAGAATTGTACCAAATATTTAGAGAACAGCTAACAGCTATTCTTCTCAAACTCTTCCAAAAATATGGCAGAGGGTGGAATACTCCCAAGATCATTCTATGAGGCTACCATGAGCCTGATACCAAAACCAGATAAAGATATCACAAAATAACGAAAATGACAGACCAATATCACTGATGAAGATAGACACAAAAATCACTAACAACATACTAGCAAACCGAATCCAACAACAAATTAAAAGATCATACTCCATGATCAAGTGGGATTTATCCCAGGAATACAGGGATTCTGTAATATAAACAAATCAATCAATGAGATACACCATATTAATAAACTGAAGTAAAAAAATAATGATCTTCTTAATAGATGCAGTAAAACCTTTTGACAAAATTCAACATCATTTATGACAAAACTCTCCAGAAAGCAGGTATAGAGGGAACCTACCTCAACATATGAAAGGCCATATATGACAAACTCACAGCAAACGTTATTCTCAATGGTGAAAAACTGACAGTATTTCCTCTAAGATCATAAAGAAGACAAGGATGTGCACTCTTGCCACTATTATTCAACATAATTTTGGAAGTCCTAGCCACAGCAATCAGAGAAGAGAAAGAAATAAAAGGAATCCAAATTGGAAAAGAAGTAAACCTGTCACTATTTGCAGATGACATGATACTATACATAGAAACCTTAAAGATGCCACCAGAAAACTACTAGAGCTTATCAATGAATTTAGTAAAGTTGTAGCATACAAAGCTAATACACAGTAATCTCTTGCATTCCTATACACTAACAATGAAAAATCAGAAAAAATTAAGGAAACAATCCCATTTACCATTGTAACAAAAAGAATAAAATACCTAGGAATAAACCTACCTAAAGGGGCAAAGAACCTGTACTCACAAAACTATAAGATACTGATGAAAGAAATCAAAGGTGACACAAACAGATTGAGAGATACAACATGCTGTTGGATTAGAAGAATCAATATTGTGAAAATAATTATTACTACCCAAAGCAATATACAGATTCAATGCAATCCCTATCAAACTACCAATGGCATTTTTCACAGAACTAGAATAAAAAAAATCATAATTTGTATGGAAACACAAAAGACCCGAACAACAAAAGAAATCTTGAGAAAGAAAAACGGAGCTGGAGGAATCAGACTCTCTGACTTCAGACTATATGACAAAGCTACAATAATCAAGACAGTATGGTACTGGCACAAAAACAGAAATATAGATCAGTGAAACAGGGTAGAAATCCCAGAGATAAACCCATACACCTATGGTCACCTAATCTATGACAAAGGAAACAAAAATATACAGGGAAGAAGAGATAGCCTCTTCAATAAGTGGTGCTGGGAAAACTGGACAGCTACATGTAAAAGAAAGAAATTAGAACATTCTGTAATATGATACACAAAAACTAAACTCAAAATGGATTCAAGACCTAAATGTAAGGCCAGACACTATGAAACTCTTAGAGAAAAACCCAGGCAGAACACTCTCTGACATAAGTTGCAGCAAGATCTTTTTTGACCCAATTAAACTTTTTTGACCTAATTAAGCTTAAAAATTTTGCACACCAAAGGAAACCATAAACAAGATGAAAAGACGACCCTCAGAATGGGAAAAAAATATTTTCAAACGAAGCAACTGCCAAGGGATGAATCTCCAAAACATACAAACAGCTCATGCAGCAGCTCAACATGAAAAAAAACAAGCAAGCCAATCAAAAAATGGGCAGAAGACCTAAATAGACATTTCTCCAAAGAAGACATAAAAATGGCCAAAAAGCACATGAAAAGATGCTCAACATCACTAATTATTAGAGAAATACAAACCAAAACTACAATGAGGTATTACCTCACACTGGTCAGAATGGCCATCATTAAAAATTCTACAAACAATAAATGTTGGAAAGGGTGTGGAAAAAAGGGAACCCTCCTACACAGTTGGTGGGAAAGTAAATTGATACAGCCACTGTTGAGAACATTATGGAAGTTCCCTAGAAAACTAAAAATAGAATTACCATATGACCCAGAAATCCCACTACTGGGCATATACCCAGAGAAAACCATAATTCAAGAGACTCCCAGGAACAGTACAAGTACAACAGTACAATTTGTTGAGAGGTGGAGGGATCTAGAGACTGTCATACAGAGTGAAGTAAGGAAGAGAAAAACAAATACTGTATGCTAACATATATATATGGAATCTAAAAAAAATGGTTCTGAAGAACCTAGGGGCAGGATAGGAATAAAGACACAGACATAGAAAATGGACTTGAGGACACAGGGAGGGGGAAGGGTAAGCAGGGATGAAGTGAGAGAGTGGCATTTAAATATATACACTACCAAATGTAAAGTAGATAGCAAGTGGGAAGCAGCCACATAGCACAGGGAGATCAGATCTATGCTTTGTGACCACCTAGAGGGGTCTGATAGGGTGGGTGGGAGGGAGACACAAGAGGGAGGAGATATGCAGATGTGTATATATATATATATTATATATATATATATATATATACGTATAGCTGATTCACTTTGTTATACAGCAGCAACTAACACAACAATGTAAAGCAATTATACTCCGATAAAGATGTTTAAAAAAAAAGAAGACATAAGCACCCCAATGTTCATAGTAACACTATTTACAATAGCCAGGACATGGAAGCATCCTAAATGTCCATTAACAGAGGAATAGATAAAGATGTCGTACATATATACAATGGAATATTACACAGCCATGGAAAAGGAATGAAATTTGGTCATTCACTGAGACATGGATGGACCTAGAGAGCGTCTTAGAGTGAAGTAAGTCAGAAAGAGAAAAACAAACATCCTATATTAACACATATGTGTGGAATCTAGAAAAATGGTATAGATGTCCTTATTTACAAAGCAGAATTAGAGACACAGATGTAAAGAAATGTATGGATACCAAGGGGGCGAGGGGTGGGGTTGGAGAAATTGGGAGATTTTTGTTGATACCTATATTATGTATAAAATAGACAACTGATGGGAACATACTGTATAGCCCAGGGAACTCTACTTAATGCACTGTGGTGACCTAAATGGGAAGGAAATTCAAAAAATAGGGGATATATGTATATGTATAGCTGATTCACTTTGCTGTGTAGTAGAAACAAACACAACATTTTACATCAAGTATGCTCCAATAAATATTAATTCAAAAAATTTAAGTGATTACTGAAGAAATCACTTCTGCCATTTTGCTTCTTGCTTTCTATATATCTGATATCTTTGCCATTTGTTAATTCCTGTAGTGCAGTGCTCTTTTTGTTTGATTGATTTTTCTTCTTTTTTACCATTTTATTCTGCTCTTATTTTCTTTCTGGATTTATTTTAGTTATTCGTGGTTCCCATGATGATGACATTTAGTATCCTAAATTGGTAACAATCTTGTACACAAAATTCTTCCCCTGTATATCTCCACCCTCCTTATGTTGTTCTTGTCCTAAATTACATCGTTCTATATTTTGTATCCATTATTATGAGTTCATAATTATTGTGTTTTGCACTTGTCTTTTAAATCATATGGGAATCAAAAAGTGATCTTACAAACCAAAAGCAGAATGATTCATGCTTTTGTATTTACCTATGTAATTACCTTTAGAGGAGTTCCTTTTTTCTTCATATGGCTTCAGTTCATTGTCCACTATCCTTTCATTTCACCTGAAGCACACCCTTTAGCATTTCTTTTAGGGCAGTTCTACAAGTAATCAACTCCTTCAGATTAGTTTATTTGGGAATGCCTTAATTTCTTCTCCATTTTTTGAGAAAATTTTGCCAGATATAGAATTCTTGATTAACAGGTTTTTTTCCAGCACTTTAAATATGTCATTTCATGGTACAGAATAGTACTGGCAGAAAAACAGAAATATAGATCAATGGAACAGGATAAAAGCCCAGAAATAAAACCATATACTTATGGTCAATTAATCTACAACAAAGGAGGAAAGAATATAAAATGGAGAAAAGACAGTCACTTCAGTAAGTGGTGCTGGGAAAACTGGATAGCTACATGTAAAAGAATGAAATTAGAACATTCACTAACACCATACACAAAAATAAACTCAAAATAAATTAAAGATCTAATTTTAAGACCAGGTATTATAAAAATCCTAGAGGAAATCATAGGCAGAAAACTCCTTGACATAAATTACAGCAATATCATTTTGGATATGTCTCCTAGAGTAATGGAAATAAAAACATAAAAATGGGACCCAATTAAAATTAAAAGGTTTTGCACAGCAAGGGAGACCATCAACAAAACAAAAAGACAACGTACAGAATGGGAGAAAATATTTGAAAATAATGTGACTGACAAGGGATTAAGCTCCAAAATATACAAACAGCTCATACAGCTCAATATCAAAAAAAAAAAAACAACCCAATCAAAAAATGAGCAGAGGAACTAAATAGATATTTCTCCAAGGAGAACATACAGATGACCAAATATCACATGAAAAGATGCTCAACACCACTAATTTTTAGAGAAATGCAAATCAAAAATACAAGTTATCACCTCACACTGGCCATCATCAAAAAGTCTACAAACAATAAATGCTGGAGAGGGTGTGACGAAAAAGGAACGCTCCTACACTGTTGGTGGTACTGTAAGGTGGTACAGCCACTATGCATAACAGTATGGAGTTTCCTTTAAAAACTAAAAGTGGAGCCACCATATGATCTTGCAATTGCACTCCTGGCCATATATCTGGAGTAAACTACAATTCGTAAAGATGAACACTCCAGTGTTCATAGCAGCACTATTTAAGATAGCCAAGACATGGAAGCAACCTAAGTGTCCATTGACAGATGAGTGGATAAAGAAGATGTGGTATTACTCAGCCAAAAAGAAACAAAAAAAGGAATGAAATAATGCCATTTGAAGCAACATGGATGGATAGACCTGGAGATTACCATAACTAAGTGAAGTAAGCCAGAGAGAGAAAGGCAAATTTCATATGATATCACTTATATGTGCAATCTAAAATATACCAATGAACTTATTTACAAAACAGAAATAGACTCACAAACATGGAAAATAAACTTATAGTTACCAAAATGGATGGGGGAGAGTGATCAATTAAGAGTTTGGGATTAGGACTTTCCGGGTGGAGCAGTGGTTAAGAATCTGCCTGCCAGTGCATGGGACATGGGTTCAATCCCTGGTCTGGGAAGATCCCACATCTCATGGAGTAACTAAGCCCGTGTGCCACAACTACTGAGCCTGCGCTCTACAACCTGTATGCTGCAATTACTGAGCTTGTGCGCAGCAACTACTGAAGCCTGCACGCCTAGAGCCCATGCTCCACAACAAGAGAAGCCACCACAGTGAGAAGTCCACACACCACAATGAAGAGTAGCCCTTGCTCACCACAACTAGAGAGAAAGCCCGCAGACAACAATGAAGACCCAACGCAGCCAAGAATAAACAAACAAACAAATAAATAGTTTGAGATTAAAATATACACACTACTGTATATAAAATAGATAACCAACAAGGACCTACTGTATAGCACAAGGGGCAATACTCAATATCTTGTAGTAACCTATAATGGAAGAGAATGTTAAAAATATATATATATATGTATGTATATATATATATATATATATATATATATGACTGAATCTCTTTGCTGTTCACCTGAAACTAACACAACATTGTAAATCGACTATTTTTCAATTAAAAAATAAAAAAGACGCTCCAGATAACTCCATTTCCCTTCTGACATGTGAGGGTACAGCAAGAAGAGAGCTGTCTATGAATCAGAAAGCCGACCTCACCAGACACAGATCTGCTGGCACCTTGATCTTGGGCATCCCTTCCTCCAGGACTCTGAGAAATAAATTTCCATTTTTATTTAAAAAAAAATAAAAAATATACTGTGAATATGGGTGTACAAATCTCTTCAAGATCCTCTCTTCAATTATTTTATGTATATACCCAGATGTGGAATTGCTGGATAATATGGTAATTCTACTTTTACTTTTTTGAGGAACTACCATAATGTTTTGCACAGAAGTGTTATACATTTCTATGGACAGGGCACAAGGGGTCCAATTCATAAACATCATCTCCAAAACTTGTTTTTTTTTTAATGTATACTTGTGTAACATATTACATATTGTAATTGTTGCAATATATAACAATTCAGGTGAGCAATATTGTAATTAGATATTTGTATATGTTGCAAAATATTTGTCACAATGTTTGATTAGCACCTGTCATCATATGTAGTTGCAATTTTTTTCCCTGTAATGAGAACTTGTAAAATCTACTCTTCTGCTTTTTTTGTAGCAGTTCTAATGAGTGTGAAGTTGTATCTCATTGTGAATTTGATTTGCATTTCATTAATGATTGGTGATGCTGAGCATTTTTTCTTATGCTTATTGGCCATTTGTATATCTCCTTTAGAGAAATATCTATTTAAGCCCTTTGAAAGAATTATTTATATATTCTAGATACTAAGTGCTTATCAGACATATGATTTGCAAATCTATTCTCCCAGGCTATAGGTTGCCTGTTCACTCTGTTGACTGTGTACTTTGATGTATAGAAGTTTAAATTTTTCTTTTTTTCTTTTTTATTGAAGTATAGTTAACTTATAACGTGATATAAGTTTCAGGTGTACAACATAGTGATTCACTATTAGATAGATTATAATCCATTTAAATTTATTATATTATATTTATTATATTATATTATATTCCCTGTGCTGTACATTACATATTTGTATCATTTATATTATACATAGTAGTGTGTACTTCTTAATTGCCTTTGCCTATCTTGCTCCTCCCCCTCCCCTTCTCCTCACTGGTAACCACTAATCTGTTCTCTGTAACTGTAAGTCTGTTTCTGTTTTGTTATATTCCTTAGTTGGTTTCATTTTTTAGATTACATATATGTGAAAACATACAGTGTTTGTCTTTCTCTGTCTGACTAAACGTCACTAAACATAGTAAAGGTCCACTCATGTTGTTGCAAATGGCAAAAGTTCATTTTATTATGGCCAAATAATATTCCATTGTGTGTATGTATGTGTATATATACATATATATATATATATATATAGTCACATCTTCTTTATCAGTTCATCTGTTGATGTACACTTAGGTTGCTTCCATATATTGGACATTCTAAATAATGCTGCTATGAATATTGGGGTGCATGTCTTTCAAATTATGGTTTTCATGCACTATGGATATATTCCCAAGAATGGAATTGCTGGATCATGTGGTAGTCCTATTTTTAGTTTTTTGAGGAACTGTTTTCCATAGTGGCTGCACCAATTTACATACACATCAACAGTGTACTAGGGTTCCCTTTTGTCCATATCCTTACCAATATGTGTTATTTGTTATCTTATTACAATAACCATCCTGACAGGTGTGAGGTGATATCTCTTCGTGGTTTTGCATTTCCCTGATGATTAGTAGTGTTGAGCATCTTTACACATGCCTTTTGGCAATCTGTATGTCTTCCTTGGAAAAATGTCTATTCAGGTCTTCTGCCCATTTTTAAAATAAGATTGTTGGCTTCTTTGATACTGAATTGTATGATCTCTTTGTAAAGTTTGGATATTAATCCCTTATCAGTCATATCATTTGAAAATATCTTCTCCCATTCACTAGGTTGTCTTTTTGTTTTCTTGATGGTTTCCTTTGCTGTGCAAAAGTTTTTAAATTTAATTTGGTCATTTTGTTTATTTTTGCTTTTCTTTCTGTTGCCTGAGGAGACAGATTAAAAAAAAACTTAAAACTTATGTCAGAGTGTATAGCCTATGTTTTACTTTAGAAGATTGATGGTTTCCAATGTTACATTCAGGTCTTTACACCTTTGGGGCTTATTTTGTACATAGTCTGAGAAAATGTTCTAAATTCATTCTTTGACAAGTAGCTGTCTAGTTTTTTTCTACGTTTGGTAGAGTTCATCTGTGAAGTTGTTGGAGTCTGCATTATTGTTGGGAGTTTTTGATTTATGATTCAATTTTAATACATGTAGTTGGTTTGTACAGATGATCTATTTCTTCTTGATTCAGTCTTGGAAGATTGTATGTTAATAATAATTTATCCATTTCATATAGGTTTCCAATTTGTTGGCATTTAACTATTTGTACTATATTTTTATGATTGTATTTCTGTTATATGGATTGTAATCTCTCTGTTTCATTTCATATTTTGTTTATTTGAGTCCACTTTCTTTCTTAATGAGCCTGATTAAAGTCAATTTTTTTTATCATTTCAAAAACACCACTCGTGTGTTTGTAGTTTTGTTGATTTTTCTATTGTGTATATATATATAATATATATATATATAATATATATATATTATATATATAATATATATATTATATATTATATATATTATATATATATTATATATATATTATATATATATATTATATATATATATATAGTGTGTGTGTGGTACGCGGGCCTCTCACCATCGTGGCCTCTCCTGTTGCGGAGCACAGGCTACAGACACGCAGGCTCAGCGGCCATGGCTCACAGGCTCAGCCGCTCCGTGGCACGTGGGATCCTCCCGGACCGGGGCACAAACCCGCGTCCCCTGCATCGGCAGGCGGACTCTCAACCACTGTTGCAACCAGGGAAGCCCTATTGTATATTTTTGATCTCTTACTTATTTCTGCTCTGATCTTTATTATTACATTCCTTCTGCTGACTTTGAGCTTTGTTAGTTCTTCTTTTTTTAATTCCTTTAGGTGGCTGGTTAAGTTTTTTTTTTTGAGTCTTTCTTTTTCCTGCTTCTTGAGGTAGGCCTGTGTTGCTCTTAGAACTGCTTTTGCTACATCCCATTGAATTTGGAAAGTTGTGTTTTAATTTTCATTTTTCTCAAATTTTTTTCTTTTGATTTCTTTGAAGATTTCTTGGTTTTTCAGTAGCATGTTGTTTTATCTCCTGTTTGTGTTTTTCTCATTTTTCTTTCTGTAATTAATTTCTAGTTTCATACTGTTATGTTTGGAAAAATTGCTTGATATAATTTCTATCCACATAAATTTGTTGAGACTTGTTCTGCTGTCTAGTAAGTGATCTATCCTGCAGACTGTTCCATGTGCACTTAAAACAAGTGTATTCTGCTGTGTTTGGATGGAATATTATATAGATATCCAATAAGTCCAACTGTTCTAATGTGTAATGTAAGGCCACTGTTTCCTCATTATTTTCTGTCTGGATTATCTGTCCACTGATGTAAGTGGGGCTGTTAAAGTCCCCTATTATTATTATTGTTTGGGGGGGGTCAGTGCCACGTGGCTTGCAGGATCTTAGTTCACTGACCAGGGATTAAACCCAGGCCCCAACTGTGAAAGCGCTGAATTCAAACCACTGGACCACCAGGGAATTCCCTAAAGTCCCCTATTATTATTGTATTGTTAATTTCTTCCTTTATGTCTGTTAATATTGGCTTTACATTTTTAGGTGCCCCTATTTTAGGTATATATATGTTTACAAATCTTACATGCTCTTCTTGAACTTTTCCCTTTATGATTGTGTAATGTCCTTCTTTGTCTTTTCTCTATACACTTTGTTTAAAAATATCCATTGTCTGTTATGAGAATTGTTACTTCAGCTTTATCTTCTTTTAAAGATACAATCACTGTCTGTGTGTCTTTAGCTCTGAAGTGAGTCTCTTATAGGCAGGATACAGATGTGTCTTTTTTTATCCAATAAGCTAACCTATGTCTTTTGATTGCAGCATGAGTTTGTTGGCATTTAAAGTGATTATTGATAGGTATATACTTATTGCCATTTTGTTACTTGTTTTCTGGTTGTTTTTGTAGTTCACCTCTGTTCTTCTCTTCTTTTCTTAGTTTCTTCCCCTGTAGTTTGACAATTTTAGTTAGTGTTGTTTGTTTCCTTTTCTCTGACGTTTTTGTGTATTTGTTGTAGTTTTTTGATTTATGGTTACCATGGAACTTACATATTTCAACATCTACTTGTTTTAAACTGATAATCCTTTAGGTTCAAACACATTCTGAATGCTCTATATTTTTATCCCACACACAGTTTTTGTGTTGCTAATGTCATATTTTTATCTTCATGTCTACCCCTTGACTGTTTATTATAGTTATACTTGATTTTACAATTTATGTTTTTAACCTTCCTACTAGCTTAAGTGGTTGATACATAGCCATTACTATACATTTTCTTTTATCAGTGAGGAGTTTGCCTTCCTGTAATTTTTTATTTCTTTTTGTATCCTTCTCTTTTTCATTTAAGTAAACCCTTTAACACTTCTTGTAAGATCAGTTTAGTATTGATGAACTCTTTTAGTTTTGGCTTCTCTGGGAAATTCTGTCTTCTCTTCTTCAATTCTGAATGATAAATTTGCTGGGTAGAGTATCCTAGGTTGTAGGGTTTTTTTTTCTTTTCTTTTAGAACTTTGAATATGTCATGACACTCCCTTCTTGCCTGCAAAGCTTCTGCTGAAAAATCAGCTGATGGCTTTATGGGGGTTCACCTGAATTTGACTTTGTTTTTCTCTTGCTGCCTTTACAATTCTCTCTTATCATAAACATTTCCCATTTTATTTATCTGTCAGTTTGAGTCTCTTGGGTTTGTATTGTTTGAGACTCTCTGTGTGTCCTGTCCTTGAATATCTGTTCCCTTTTTGGTGTGGGAGGTTTTCAGCCAAAATTTCATCAAATACATTTTTGACCTATTGTTCTTCTCTTCTCCTTCTAGAACCTATATACTGTGAATGTTAGTATGATTAATGTTGTCCCAGTGGCCCCTTAAACTATACTCATGTTTTAAATAATTGTTGGGGTTTTCTGTTGGTGATTTTGTTTTGTGTTATTTTTGTTTTGGGTTTTTTTTTTCTGCAGTTCTGGTTAGTTGATATCCATATTTCTATCTTCCAGCTTGCTTATGTGTAAGAAGAGATACAGAAGATTGTATCAATTAATATCTTCTTAATTCCCTTTAGTGTACTTTTCATTTCAGTTATTGCCTACTTCAGCTCTGATTGGATGCTTTTTGTAGTTTCTAGTTCTTTGTTAAAATTCTCACTGTGTACATCTCTTCTTATCACATTTTCAGTTAGCATTCTTAGTACTATTGCTTTGAATTCTTTTCAGGTAAGTTATTTATCTCTGTTTCATTAGGGTATTTCCCACAGGTTTTTTTTTCTTGTTTTTCAATTAGAAACATATTCTTTGGTCTTCTCATTTTGTTTAACTTTCTCTGTCTCTATGAAATTAGGCAAAACAGTTACCTATCCTGGTCTTACAATGTGTGTTCTTTTGTTGGAGCATCACTGTGCAGGTTGTGTGTATCCAGTGGCTTTGGTGGGAGAGCCGTATCTGAAGTAGGCATGGGCTGAATCTTCCCCCAGGGTGTGCTGGCAGCCAGTGCCTTGGTGGGAGCTCACACTGGAGTTTGATGGGCTAGAGAAAGGGTCATGTTCAAGCTGGGGCATCTGCTTTGCTCAATGGCTGTCACTGCCTTATTAGGATAGGGGCAGATCCTGAGGTGCTGTAGCAGAAGTCCTGAGGTACTTGGGTTTCTCCCAGATTTGATATCAGTCTCTGCTTTGGTTGGTGGCATAGCTGAGGCTTGTGACTGAAATTCTGTGGTGGTTTCACTCCCCACCTCACTCCCCACATGGTGTGCATGCCTGGGTTAGAGGCTGGGTTGGGGCTCGAGGGATCGTTGTCAGAATTTTTTAATTTTAAGGAAGTCCAATTTATCATTTTTTTTCCTTTGGTTACTCTGATTTCAGTGTCATATCCATGAAGTTTGCAAAATGCAATGTCTAAAGCTTCTCCCATATGTTTTCTTATAAACTTTCTTTCTTTATAGTTTTTGCTCTTACATTTAGGTCTTTGATCCATTTTGATTAAATTTCTGTATATCATGTAAGATGGGTTCCAAATTCATTGTTTTGCATTTAGATATTCTGTTTTCACAACACTATTTTTTCTGAAAAATCTGTCTTCTCCTCTTTTTGAAAATCATTTCACCATATATTTCAAGGTTTATTTCTGACTTCCCTATTCTATTCTATTCCATTGGTATATATGTACACTTTTATGTGCCATTACTACACTGATTTGATTACTCTAGCTTGGTAAGAAGTTTTGAATCAGGAAGCATTGAGAACCTCTAAATTTCTACTTTTTAAATTTGTTTGGGCTATTCAGACTTCCTTGTCATTCCATATGAAGTTGAGGATGGATATTTCTATATTTGTAAAAAATGCCATTGGGATTTTGATAGGGGTTACATTAAATCTGTAGATTTCTTTGTGTGGTATTGATATCTTTACAATATTAAGTCTTGATCCAATCCATGAACATGAGATATCTTTCCATTTATTTATGTCTTCTTTACTTTCCTCGAGCAATGTTTTGTTTTCAGGGTATCACTTTCACATTTTTTTAAGCTTATACCTAAATATTGTTTTGACATTATTGTAAATAGAATTTTCTGAATTTCCTTTATGGATTACTGTTAGTGTACAGAATATGACTGAGTTCTTTGCATATTAATTTTGTATTAATTATTTGCAACTCACCTGAATTATTTTATTTGTTCTAATTGTGTGTGCGTTTGTGTGTGTGTGTGTGTAATATCTAAGGTTTTCTATATATGATATCTTTTTGTCAGTGAACAGAGATAATTTTACTTCTTCGTTCCCAATTTGGATGCCTTTTTTCCCCTTTTTTTCCTGCCTAATCACTCTGTCTAGGACTTCCATTGCAATCTTAAATAAAAATGGCAAGAGAAGGCATCTTTGTCTTATTCTTGATCTTAGAGAAAACATTTTTGACCTTTCACAATTGGATACAGTGTTATCTGTAGGCTTTCCAACAAGGATTTTAGTATGTTGATATAATATCCCTTTATGCCGAGAATGTTCATTGTGATTATCATGAAAATTTGTAGAATTTTATCAAGTGTTCCTCTGCATCAATTGAAATGATCATGTGGATTTTAACTTTCATTCTGTTTATGTGCTGTAGCATTGATTGATTTCTCTATGTTGAACCATCTTTGCTCTGCAGGAATAAATACCACTTGGTAATGGTGTACAATCTTATTAATGTGCTGTTCAAGTCTGTTTGCTAGTACTTTGTTGAGGAGTTTTGCATCAATATTCACCAAGGATATTTGTCTGTAGTGGCTTTCTCTGGTTTTGGTATCAGGGAAAGGCTGGCCTCATGGAGTAAGTTCAGATTCATTCCTTCTTGTTTCTGAAGAGGTTTTTTTTTTCTTTCTTGGAAGTGTTTGTGGAGGGTTTTTCTATAAATGTTTTGGACAATTCAGAAGTGAAGTAATTTGATTATGGGCTTTTTGGGGGGGAGTTTTTTAAGCTTATGTTCTTAAATTTTATTGAACTATAGTTGATTTATAATGTGTTTATTTTGCTGTATAGCAAACTGATTCAGTTGTACATACACACACACACACACACACACACATATATACATATTCTTTTATTTTTGTGTTTTTTGTGGTACACGGGCCTCTCACTGCTGTGGCCTCTCCCATTGCAGAGCACAGGCTCCGGACACACAGGCTCAGCGGCCATGGATCACGGGCCCAGCCGCTCCGTGGCATGTGGGATCTTCCCGGACGGGGGCATGAACCCATGTCCCCTGCATTGGCAGGCGGACTCTCAACAACTGCGCCACCAGGGAAGCCCATATACATATTCTTTTCACATTCTTTTCCATTATGATTTTATCACAGGACATTAAATTATAGTTTCCCATACTATACACTAGGACCTTGTTAATTATCTATCTTATATATAATAATTGGCAACTGCTAAACATAGACTCCCAATCCATCCCTCCCCCTCCCTACACCCCTTGGCAACCACGAGTCTATTCTCTATATATCTGTCTGTTTCTGTGTCACATGGAAAAGAAGAAGTAAAACTGTCACTCTTTGCAGATAACATGACAATATACATAGAAAATTGTATAGATGTCACCAGAGAAATACTAGAGCTAATCAATGAATTTAGTAAAGTCTCAGGATGCAAAATTAATACACAAAAATTTCTTGCATTCCTATACACTAACAATGAAAGTTCAGAATGAGAAATTAAGAAACAATCTCATTTACCATTGCAACAAAAAGAATAAAATACCTAGGAATAAACCTACCTAAGGTGGCAAAAGGCCTATATGCAGAAAACTATAAGACACTGATGAAAGAAATCAAATACAACACAAACGTATATAGAGATATACCATGTTCTTGGATTGGAAGAATCAACATTGTGAAAATGACTATACTACCCAAAGCAATCTACAGATCCAATGCAATCCCTATCAAACTACCAATGACATTTTTCACAGAACTAGAACAAAAAATTTCACAATTTGTATGGAAACACAAAAGACCGTGAATATCCAAAGCAATCTTGAGAAAGAAAAATGGAGCTGGAGGAACCAGATTCCCTGACTTCAGACTATACTACAAACCTACAGTAATCAAGAGAGTATGGTTTGGGGAGGTTTTTGATTGCTGATTCAGACTATTTGTAATCAGTCTTAGTGAGTTGTGTGTTTTTAAGAATGTTTTTATTTCATCACGGTTATACAATTTGTTGGCACAAAGTTGTTTATACTACACTTTGATGACTTAAAAA